>NC_053169.1:59988767-61456267 GCF_016835505.1 Polypterus senegalus
CACCTTGCAGAATAGTAGTGCAGCAGTGATTGGTGGTTACTGCTTAAGGAAACGTTCAGCCTGTGCTGAGGAAGATCTAACAATTTCTGCTTTTGCTGCAAAGCTCGGAGGCCTTGGGTACTTCTGTGGAAAAAACTCAGTGACACGTCTTATTGTTCCTAGTAGTAGCATGACAGCCGGTAGTTTGAGTGTGCACTGCACCGCCAAGTTTAATGTGTGTGCTTGCCATACTACCTGAGTTGCAACAAGCAATTTGCCGTGCTGTCGGTCACTAACACAAGCTCTTTTCTTCAAATCCCCATTCCTCAGTGACATTACGAAATAGCTCGGCCATGCTAGCACCGGTATGACTTTCAGGCACTACTAGGGTTCGTAGGACATAAGATTAGATAAGCACCATTCTTCAGTTATATGATGCAATGTTACTTTAACATAACAGTGTGTGGCTGACTTACTCCATGAATCACATGTCAGGGCAACTCTTTTCACTTTACAGACTAACTGTTTTAATTCTGTTTTAACCTCATTTTGTTGTGATGGAATAATGTTCCTCAGCTCGAGAGTATAAATCATGCTTGGCGCCATCAGAGTTTATCTCCAGGTGATGTCAAATGAGATGTGCATGTATATTAGTAGTATTACCACAGTAGTTGACCTTGTTGTGGTAAATTTTGCGTATGGCCATAGTCATCTCAAGTTGTCCATTTACTTTGTGTAATCCAAAGTGTGTTTAGACTTTAGATTTAAATTCTGACAGTGCTGCAAAAATCTGATGACAAACTTAATTAGTCATGTTCTCTTTTCAAATTGTATTCAGGGCGCATGTTTTATAAGCAAAATGTGGCCGTGTGCAGCAGCCATGTATGATCATTATTGCAGCAGTATAAGTAAATGTATCTCAGAGTCAGAATCACTTTTACTCACCAGTACTTAATGTACAGGAATTTGACTAGGTAGATTTGGAGCTGCTTATAGCAGTACACAATATCACATGCAAATAACGTGAACAGCATAAGTTAAAAAGAAAACAAAGTTGCAGAATAGTACAATTATAAATGAGATGTGCAAATGACAAAGTGCAAGTGAAAGTGTGGTTGTGTAGTGTGTATGCACGTGCACACACATACATGTACATACATGTACATGCACACACACCATCATATAGTTTATGACAGAATGCATAAAAATACAGAAGACAGATTTAGTTACTGGTTTGAGAGGTCTATGGCTCTGAGAAAGAACCTATTGAGGTGTCAGTTAGTTTTAGTTTTAATTGACCTGAAGTGTTTACTTTCCTTATGGCATGATTAGTGACACAAGATGTATACATACTGTATCTACCACAGATGGAAGAACAGAGCCAATTATATTCCCAGCAGACCTCACAAAACACTGTAATGTATTTCTGGAGTGTGCCATTGCTGAACCAAACCAGTCAACAATGGAGAATGTGATTACACATTGAATTATGGCTTTGTAAAAATTTCTTTAGTTGGTGTAAGAAGTGCAATCACTGCTGTGCCTTTTTAGTGATGGAAGTGTGAGAGTGTTTGTGATAGTTGTGCTCAAAAATCTGAAGGATTCCACCATATTGTTCATTTCTAGTGGGAGAGTTTGTAACTGCTGTTTGTGAAAGTCAATGGCCATTTCCACTGTCTTGGTGATAATGAGCAGAAGGTTATTGGAAGCACACCAAGACACAAGAAAAAACACAATTTTTTGTTTCTTTGCCATTAGTTATTAGACCAATAATGGTTAAAACTTAAACATTTTAACTGAAGGATATTGGACATGCGGTCATTAATGTACAAGGAATAAAATAGGAGGAAAGTACACAGCCTTGTGGGGCACTTGTGCTAATATGAAGATAGTCTGAAAGCATATACAAATGTATTTCTGTTTTATCAGAGAACTGTAAATCAATTTACAGATAGAAGGATTCATTTCAGTCTGTAGAACTTTAGTTAATAACACTTCAGGGACAATGGTGTTAAAAGTTGAACTGAAGTCTACAAACAGTATTCTGGCATAAGTTCCTTTACAGTCCAGATGCTCCAGCAGAAAATGAAGACCCATGTTGATGGCATCGTCCACAGAGATATTTGCTCAATATGCAAACTGAAGAGGGTTAAGATCAGTAGCAATAACAGACTTCAGGTAGGTTAGAACAAGCTGTTCAAATATTTTCATTAAAACTGATGTAAGAGCAATAGACAGGTAATCATTGAGGCAGCTTATTTTATCACTTTTGGGAACAGGAACAATAACAGAAGATTCAAAGCAACCTGGTACAGTACACTGTGCAAGAGACTGGTTAAAGATGTCTGTGAAGAGAGGAGCGAACTGTCTAGCACAGTTTTTGATTGATGCAGGCGAGACAGAATCTGGACCGGCTGACTTTTTGTAGTTCTGTGTTGCAAACAGCTTCCAGACATCATATTCCTTGAAAGAAAAAGAAGAAGAGGGGTTAGGCTTTTATGAAGAAGTGGGTGATGTTAAAACCACTTTACAGCTGGAAGAGCAGAGGGAATGTAAGTACTTGGCACCTTGTTCAAATCTGCCATAAAACTTGTTAAGTTTGTCAGGGAGAGATAAATCTGAGTAAGCATTGGGAGATGTCTTTTTGTAATTACTGACAGATGTCTTATTCATATAGAGGAAGTTCCAGTGTATTTTTGTGTTTCAATTTAGCATATCTGATTGCTTTGTTTGTCCTATTCCTGGCCAGTCTGTAGGTGTCCTTATCAGCATTTGTATGGCCGTTTGTTTCACCTTAGTTCTTTGGTGAACCATGGCTTTCCATTGTTTTAAAACACAATAGATTTGCTGGGAATACAAATCTCTTCAGAGAAGCTGATATAAGATATAACAGTGTCAGTTAGCTCATGAATGTTTTCACATGCATTTTTAAAAATATCCTGATCTGTACAGTCCAGATAATCTTGTAGTGATTCAACAGACTCATCATTCCATGAACAAATAGATTTCTTTACTGGCTTGGCTACTTTTAGCCTAAATATATAAGTGGTTAGGAACTGTAGCATAACATGGTCAGAATTACCCAGTGGTGCATGAGGTAAAAGCCCATATGCCTTTAATGGCACAGTAGCAGTCATCTAAAGTCTTCCTGTCCCTAGTGGGGCATTTAGCAAACTGTATCTGGAGAAGCTTGATGTTTAGGTTTGCGTTATTAAAGTTACCCATTACTATAATCAGGAGTTTGCATGACTGTTCTCCAAACTAGTGATGTAGTCTACCAACTGCTGCAGTTCTTCATTCACGTTTGCGTCAGGTGGGATGTAAACTACAATGAGAATTATTGAAGAAAATTCTCGAGGTAAATAAAATGACTTACAGTTAATAGCAAATAGTTCCAGATTGCTGCAGCAGTCCTTCGGTAATATGGAAACATCAGTACACCAATTATTATTAATGTAGAACAAGACTCCACCGCCTTTTGACTTGTTGCAATGATCTGCATCTCTGTCTGCTCTGTAAAGCAGACACCCGGCAGTCCTAATGTGGAGTCAGGACCTGATGTATGAAGACATATTTCCACAAAGCATGATGCTGAATATAGAAAATTATCCTTACTTGTTTTTGAGAAGAAGATTAAGTTTGTCTACTTTGTTCCTCTGTGATCTGACGGATAAAACTAGACCATGAAAAGGTGTCTCCTGAACTGCTCAAGAGACCTTGTGTGCTTCCCCCTACTCCGATTCAGTTGTGAGTTACTTGGCCGGGTGTCCTAGTCTGCAGTGGGATGGTTCATAAGTGGTAAATCCATATGTAAGTGTCTGATATATAGGAGCTGATCTTGTGTGTAACAATAACAACAGACACTATGCTTTCTTATATTGATAACTACATCAGTGAACTATCGTCATGACAATGGCAAATACCTGCTTGCATGCAACTGATATTTAACTGACTATAGTAATTAATCACATGGTATGTATTATGCGTGTTTGCGCATGGTTACATTTTGTTGATGGGAATGTCAGCATTTTTTTTCATTTAAATGTTGATCTTTTAATCAGGCTGGTGATTTGATAATCATCATACTTTAGAACTGTGATTTGTAAACAAATTGATTTTTTTTCCCACCCCTAATACAAAGAATGTAGCTCAATGTGCTTTACAAGATGTCAAAGAGAAAGTTAAAAGAAAAAAAATAAGAACAACAAAATAAAAGCTAAGAAAAAATAAATAATTCAATACAATCTTATAGATATATTATTACATATTAAAAGTCTCTAAAGATGAGTCTGGTGATAAGTTTGAATGGCTAGAATGACAGAAAAAAAAAAAGTTATGCAGAAGAAAAAAAAATCTGCAGGGGTTCAAAGGCCAAAAAACTGTACAACCCTACTGGGAATTCTACCTAACATAAATGTACTTAAATTATTCTTCATTGTTTCCAGGTTTATTCTGAGAGGATTCAATGTAGTCAGTATTGTGGACAGCTGGGGAACCCGCTTTCATTCCAAAATCACAGGTGGTTGCACAGTGCCTCACTTGGGTGATGGTGGCACAAAATGCCACCACAGAAGAACCAGAAAAGAAAGGATAAAAAAGTAAACATTAGTCAATATTGCAAATTACTGAAGAATATAGTTCTATAGCTATCTATTAAAAGTACAACTAAATTGTAGCTAAAAAAGGCCAAATTAAAAAAAAAATCTTAATTTTAACAATCATACAATACCAACTAACAGATTAATAATACTGTAATTTTTTTTATTTAAATATAATAAATATCTGTGAAGGCCTGATTCCCTGTCCAAGGATGTTTCTTGTTTTGTGCCCAGTGTTATGGAGACAGGACCCAGTCCCCCCACAACCCTGAATCTGACTAGTGTGTTTGAGGATGTTGTTATTTTATGCACAAAATTAGACTCTGTCATAGACAGGCACCCATTATAGAGTTGGCTGCTACACTGGAGTTAACAATGCCAGGATGGGCTTCAACCCTATGCAATGCTGTATTAATTAGGTAAATTAAAAAAATGGGTGGATAAATAGACTGATACCCCATCCAGGGTAGGTTCATACCTTACTCCTGAAATAAGATTACAACTTCCAAAATTTTGATCTATATTCAAAATGAGTGAATGGATATTTAAAATGAAAGAGAATAGGAAATCATGTAAGCTGTCATAAAAATGCTGATAATGATGGCCAAGAAGCTAGCCAGATCTAAATTCTGTATGTCCTATGTGAAGGATACCGGGGCATCAGCGAGACTCAAACCCCCAAACACAAACACACAAAGAGTCCTGGGTTCAAATAATGGAAGGGTTTATTATAACTACCTCCAAAAGTAACAAAAGCACACATGCAAATACAGGTCTTCCTCTCTACAATACTTTCCTTTTCCCTACCGCACTACCCTCCTCCACTCAAGCGTAGCTCCACTACCTCCCAGCTCCAACTGACCTGGATAAGGAAGTATGGTCCCTTTTATTACAGACCCGGGAGTACTTCCAGTACCACAGCAATTGCCCGAAGGAAGCATTTCCACGTCACATGGAAGTCCATTATAACAGGGAGCTTGTCTCCCTGCAGAGCCCTCTCGCAGCACCCAGTGACCCTAGTAGGACTGCCCTGCCGGACTACATTTTCTGGCATGCCCTGCTGGCTTCTCACTGGGCACGGATATCCGGGGCTACTGCCATCTAGTGGGCTGTCTGTCAGTCTCTTCTGGTCCTTCCTTCTAAGTCTGATCCCTTTCTTCTCCCTGGCCGGGATATCCATCTGCCTGTTAGGAGTCTCCCATCCGGGTAAGGAACCATCCCCAGGATGCCCATCCAGCCCCTGTAGCATCTGCACCTAAATTAACTTAACTTAAAATAAATTAAAATATACATATTATTAGACCTTAAATTTAATGTATCTAAGATAAAAATGTAGCAGGTGTGCAACATTTTTTAAACATTTTATTGAATTTATTAAAAGCAAGTGAGTGAATTATGTGCATTGCTACCTTCCACTCCTTTTCTGAAATGTTTACTTTATGACTTTAATGACTTTAAAATGTTTTATATATTACAGAAATGCTGTAATCAGTATTTCTTCCAGAATAGACGTAGTTGGGAGGTGAGGAAAATTGGGCAGGTTTTGTTTAGCAAAGTTTCTAATTTGGTGGTAGTGAAAGAAATTTGTTGATGGAAAGTTATATTTGGAGTGTAATGGTTTGTAGGATACAAAGACATTATCTATTTACAAATGTCTTAAATGATTTAATCCTGTATGTTTTCTAAACATCAAAAACTGTGTATGTTTGAGAGAGTGGAAAAATCACCCATCTAAAATATCCAGAATTACACAAAAGTGTAATCAAAATTATAGAGAAATTATTTTTTGGGTGCAATTGGTTTAAGCATAAATTTTTTTTTTCCTTGAATGTCTGCAACATTGGTGGGTTTAGAAAGCCATTGAATGGATAATTCAATACATATTTTCATCAGTTTATAGAAGTAAATGTTTTGGCATTCTTTCTTGGGGCCATATGATGAAACTAGTAGTGAAAAGGAAAGTATGAAATAAAATAACTGCAAATACTATACTTAAAGAATGCCAGACAAAGGAAAAGCTGCCAGGTAGCAAAGAAGAGGCTGGGGACACTGCTATATTAATCCAGGCAAACTGACATTTATCTCGAAATGAATGTAACTTGCCCCTAAACCAAATAAGACTGCAGCTTGTTGAGACAAGAATTTAGCCTTGGACATAAAGTGTTCTGCAACAAGGTGAAAAGTTGGCAGACCACAAAAGGCAATGGGAGAAGGACCAGGAGATTAAATCAAAACCTAAAAATGAACTGGGGTCTTTAAGACTGACAAAATGTGCAACAAGCTGAGTATATAATCAGGAAATCCAAGTTTAAGAACATAAACAGAAACTCATGGAATCTATAGTAAGTACATATCAAAGGAAGATGATTCCCATATGAAGCCAACTTAAGCACCATCTGTTTATGACATCACAACTTCCAGGTAAACATAAAACCCGTACAATAGGATATGGTTTTGTAGCAATGATGTCTCAAAATGGCAGCAGTGACAAAACAGAAAATGGTGCTGCTGATCATTTCAATCCATAAAATAGATTACTGTGAGATTTTTTGAAGTAAAAAACTTTTATAAAATGATATTTAGTAGTTGGGGTAAAATTAACAGGAAGAAAAATGAACAAAAAATTGGAGGCATTTTCTCATTCCTAGTCGATTTTGCTTTGTGCTGAATTTGGAGATGAGTAGTTACTTTGTTTCACTCTCCAGTTAGTTTGGTTGCATTTCACACTACAAACTTATAAGTAATCCAGAGTGTATCAAAAAACACCCTAAGGATTTTTTCATTGAGCAGAAACATTTTTTTTTTATTAAAAAATATACTATATCTGTCTTATTGCACTGCACTATACAATAATTAATAATTATTTGGTTTGTTTACCAAGCACAGGACTGTGAGCAGAATGAGTAATCTGATAACTAGAAGAGGACATGAAAAAGATGTTGTGTTCAGTATGTTACCAAAAGGACATATTTCATCTAGGTGACTCTAAAGATGATGGCAAGCTCCGCTGTGGGCAGGCAGTGATGTGATTCAATTTCATTTAGATAGCAGAGTATCAGGTGAGTTTCATTTCACTGTATTATGTTGTGTATTTACTCTCTAGTAGCCTGCTATAAGAACATAACCTCTGTTTAGTTTATCTCGAATTATGTCTATTGTCTTTAGACCTATAAAAATATGTCAATAATATTAATTTTGGAATGTTTTAGTAAGATTTACTACATAGTATCAAAGTCAATGTACTTCCAGTGTTGCATCTTACCCAAGGAGTGATCACACTGAGAGGATGCCTCACCTTCATGCATCACTCTTGTGGTATAAGATTAGAGGATTTAGTTGCCAATTGCACAGGGTACTGCTGTTTATTCATTGCCACCTCTGTATATGGCTTGATTGTCCCATTCAAAATTGAATTTAGGCCATTTTTTAACATGACCAGATCCTACCCAATTGCTTGTTAGAACTGTTCTATGTGATTTGTGTTGCATTTGTATGGACATCCATCCATCCATCCTCTTATCCGAGGTCGGGTCGCGGGGGCAGCAGCTTGAGCAGAGAGGCCCAGACTTCCCTCTCCCCGGCCACTTCTTCTAGCTCTTCCGGGAGAATCCCAAGGCATTTCCAGGCCAGCCAGGAGACATAGTCCCTCCAGCGTGTCCTGGGTCTTCCCCGGGGCCTCCTCCCGGTTGGACGTGCCCGGAACACCTCACCAGGGAGGCATCCAGGAGGCATCCTAATCAGATGCCCGAGCCACCTCATCTGACTCCTCTCGATGCGGAGGAGCAGCGACTCTACTCTGAGCCCATCCCGGATGACTGAGCTTCTCACGCTATCTTTAAGGGAAAGCCCAGACACCCTGCAGAGGAAACTCATTTCAGCCGCTTGTATTTGCGATCTTGTTCTTTCAGTCATTACCCATAGCTCATGACCATAGGTGAGGGTAGGAACGTAGATTGACGACTGGTAAATTGAGAGCTTTGCCTTACGGCTCAGCTCCTTTTTCACCACAACAGACCGATACAGAGCCCGCATCACTGCGGATGCCGCACAGATCTGCCTGTCAATCTCATGCTCCATTCTTCCCTCACTCGTGAACAAGACCAAGATACTTAAACTCCTCCACTTGGGGCAGGATCTCTCCCCCAACCCTGAGAGGGCACTCCACCCTTTTCCGGCAGAGGACCATGGTGACACTCAGCTGTGAACCGATTCAGAGAGAGCTGAAGATCACTGCCTGATGAAGCAATCAGGACAACATCATCTACAAATAGCAGTGACCCAATTCTGAGTCCACCAAACCAGACATCCTGGCTGCGCCTAGAAATTATGTCCATAAAAGTTCTGAACAGAATTGGTGACAAAGGGCAGCCCTGGCGGAGTCCAGCTCTCACTGGAAATGGGCTCAACTTACTGCCGGCAATGCGGACCAAGCTCAGACACCGGTTGTACAGGGATCGAACAGCTCTTATCAGGGGGTCCGGTACCCCATACTCCTGGAGCACCCCCCACAGGATTCCCCGAGGGACACGGTTGAACGCCTTTTCCAAGTCCGCAAAACACATGTAGACTGGTTGGGCAAACTCCCATACACCCTCCAGGGTTCTGCAAAGGGTGAAGAGCTGGTCCACTGTTCCGCGACCAGGATGAAAACCACACTGTTCCTCCTGAATCCGAGGTTCGACTATCCGACAGACCCTCTTTGTATGTACAGTATGTGCATATTTATTTTTATCCTGAGACTGTCTAATTACTGCCAGCAATTCTATAGTATGACTATCATAATATGGACAGATTCTAACTCTGAAGCACAGTATTTACTGTAGTTAGAGTGATCCAATATTGGAATATTTTTATACCTCACATGAAAGTCTCCAGGGTTTGCTACATAAAATGCTGAGATCACCCATTTCTAAAAGGTGTTGGTCCTGTTCTTTTGGTCTACACCAAAGTGCAATTGGAATCTCCTTGTCTCCCTTAACAAACTAGACAATGGGGGAAATCCTTGCAGAGCTCAAAACAACTGTTCCAAAGAAGATACAAGTCTGAGATGTTTATTCTAGTAGTCTATAAATGATGGGATGCTGTCAATACCCAGCTTTCAATGAGTTGTGCACTACTGTTGTTTGTATGTATAGGACTTTGTGGTAGTGTTGGTGGGGTGGAAGAAACAGTCATCATCTCACTGATTATGGTCTAGCACAGGGGTGAGCAATGTCTGTCCAGAAGGGCTGCAGTAGGTTGATGTTTTTGTTCCATTCCTGTTGCTGAATTAGAAACCAGTCATTGCCAGTGACATATGTTATTTAACTTGTCACGTTAGTTATTTCATTCTGCCATGTCAGGTTATTCTTATAGTACAAATGATTTTTCTTTTCCAAGGATGTCATCCAAATGATTTAACCCCAAAAATGACTCATTAATTTTCATCCCTGCACTTGTTTCTCTTCAGTTTCCTTCCAAATATTTTTTAAACCAGATAGTTCACAATGCATACCCACAAGAATAAACTGAAACAAGCTGGATGGAAAACTGTTGGTTCGTTTGTTGCTTGCATTTTATTGCTGATAACAAACAATTAAAAACAGTGAATGCAGCTGTTTAAGAGTAAAATAAGCAATTAAAGGTGGAAAATCCTAATAAGAAAGACAACTGAAAAAAAGCATATACAGTAAATGTTGCTTGAGCAATAAATGCTTCATCAGCAATAATTGATTTTGAATTAAGAAACTGGGTTGCAACAAAAACCTACAGCCACTGTGGCCCTTGAAAACCGACAATGCTTACCCCGGTCTAGCACTTACAGTAGCTAAATAAGCTCATTAACAAGCACAATTGTCAAGATTTCGTGTGGGTTAGGGTCATTTTGGAGCATTCATAAATAATCATTAATGTTCTATTTGAGATCACTTTGAAATAGTTGGGATTTTGTTTTATTGAATCATTTTTATTTTTTTCATTCACATCCATGATGACATCATTTTTGTCTTTGTGTTGCACCTGTTTCTAATGACACATTTCTATTGCAGCCTTAATATTGTCAAGTGGTGATATAGCAGATCTTAACACATTTCAGAGCAAATGGTTGATGGTTATGTTTGTATGAACTTTAAAATATAGGAAGTAATTACTCTGTCTATATAAATGAAAGGTTCTCAGCTGTTGCCTTCCTGAGTATGATTTTTATTTTACCATTTCAGAATGTGTGTCCAATTGATTAACTATTACCTAGTTTAATTTTGATTTTTGGTTTAGTTTGCAGTTTCTTGAAAACCAAGCATTGCTTTTTGTGAACTAGGATGCTAGTTTGGATTATGATGAGAATAAAAAAATAACTGAATAAAATACCATTGTTAATTGTGTAATACCTACTGATGTTTATAGCAGTGAAATCACACTAATCATATATTGTTGACCTGTGTTTTATTCAGATTTTGGTAAATACTGTAAATACTGATGTTAATTTTGCTATAACAGCCGCATTGAATGCCACATTAAATTATTACTATACTAGCAACTTTGCGTGCGCTACGCTGCGCGTTGGATACCACAGTTGAAGGACTCAATCGTAAGGACCTGTTGTCGGGTGTCTCATTGGCACGCTTTTGCCTCTTTCTTTCGTGATCACGGCGTAATCTGTCTTCTTTCTCTGTAGGGGTTTCAGTTGCCTTTCGTTGTGCGGCAGAGAGGCGTCGTAGAGCTAATCTGTGTGAATGTTGAGTGCCCGTTTCTTGCGAGCGACTGTGACGCCTTTGCCTCTTTGCTTCGTGATCACGCTGTAATGTGTCCTCTCTCACAGCAGCAGGTTTAGTTGCGTTTCGTTTCGGCATTGTTCCGTAAGGTCTCCTCCGTACAAGTGCACATGGGTAGCTGAAGACGGAAAGGCATAGTGGGCATAGTGAAACACCCGAATTGGTGACCAGGGGAACCATACGACTCAGACGCGGGGCTCGAAATACTCAAGTGCACATGTTATTTATAATTTAATTTATTTTTTTTTTGTTAGGCACTTCCCGAAAAGAGTTGATCCCTGTAAATAGATACAATATAATCTGTTGTAGTACGGGCATTAATTAGCGTCACACCTCATAACCTGCATACACCACGTGTTTGGCTGTAACGCCAGAAGCGCGTTGGACGCTGTAAGGGTAGGTTGTGGTTTCTGTTTCTTTCATGATTTTTTTATTTCATTTTATTGATTATTTAATAGGCAGAGGGGAGAAGACGTTAATGTGACGCTCTGTCTATTTCTTTACTTTTGTTTTGAAAAGATTTTCAGGAACAGGAAAAATAAAAGCAAAGGGGAAAGAATGGAAGGGGGTAAGCGACGGACTGGGGCTTTTCTACGGGGCGGCTATACAGTCAAAAGGAACGCGGACACGGACACCGCGCTGGGCTTTTATTATATAGTTACATCCTAGGAGATGAAATAGATAGGGACATCCCACTTATATACACTCACCTAAAGGATTATTAGGAACACCATACTAATACGGTGTTTGACCCCCTTGCGCCTTCAGAACTGCCTTAATTCTAAATGACATTGATTCAACAAAGTGCTGAAAGCATTCTTTAGAAATTTTGGCCCATATTGATAGGATAGCATCTTGCAGTTGATTTGTGGGATGCACTTCCAGGGCACGAAGCTCCCGTTCCACCACATCCCAAAGATGCTGTATTGGGTTGAGATCTGGTGACTGTGGGGGCCATTTTAGTACAGTGAACTCATTGTCATGTTCAAGAAACCAATTTGAAATGATTCGAGCTTTGTGACATGGTGCATTATCCTGCTGGAAGTAGCCATCAGAGGATGGGTACATGGTGGTCATGAAGGGATGGACATGGTCAGAAACAATGCTCAGGTAGCCCATGGCATTTAAACGATGCCCAATTGGCACTAAGGGGCCTAAAGTGTGCCAAGAAAACATCCCCACACCATTACACCACCACCACCAGCCTGCACAGTGGTAACAAGGCATGATGGATCCATGTTCTCATTCTGTTTACGCCAAATTCTTACTCTACCATTTGAATGTCTCAACAGAAATCGAGACTCATCAGTGGAGATAAGTGGTACCCGGTGAGGTCTTCTGCTGTTGTAGCCCATCCGCCTCAAGGTTGTGCATGTTGTGGCTTTACAAATGCTTTGCTGCATACCTCGGTTGTAACGAGTGGTTATTTCAGTCAAAGTTGCTCTTCTATCAGCTTGAATCAGTCCGCCCATTCTCCTCTGACCTCTAGCATCAACAAGGCATTTTAGCCCACAGGATTGCCGCATACTGGATTTTTTTCCCTTTTCACACCATTCTTTGTAAACCCTAGAAATGGTTGTGCGTGAAAATCCCAGTAACTGAGCAGATTGTGAAATACTCAGACCGGCCCGTCTGGCACCAACAACCATGCCACACTCAAAATTGCTTAAATCACCTTTCTTTCCCATTCTGACATTCAGTTTGGAGTTCAGGAGATTGTCTTGACCAGGACCACACCTCTAAATGCATTGAAGCAACTGCCATGTGATTGGTTGATTAGATAATTGCATTGAGAAATTGAACAAGTGTTCCTAATAATCCTTTAGGTGAGTGTACAATGTGAAAGTTTTAACAAGAGTGCATGAAGTACTGAGAGTTACTGCCTACTGACAGGTAACACCACTTTCTTAATAATAAATAATATACATTTTATTTATATAGCACCTTTCCCATGCTCAAGGCACTTCACAAAGTTTAAGAAAGAACAGCAGGGTATACAGTATATAGCATTGTACAAACCAAATAAATAAATAAAGAAGATTAAGACAGTAAATTCAGAGAAAAGCCTAACAGACTACATAATTGATGGTCTCGCACACACACATACAGGTTACATGAGCATCTTGACAGAGAGGTAAACTGAGAGGAGGATAATAAAGTCAAGTAGAGCTAAAAGCCTTCCTGAACAGATGAGTTTTGAGTTGTTTTTTAAAAGAATTCGCGGAGTCAGCTGATCTAATTAATTTCGGTAGGTCATTCCAGTATACAGCTGAAGGCCCTGTCATCCATGGAGTGTAGATTAGTGTGGGGCACAACAAGATTGCCAGAATCAGAGGACCTTAGTGGGCGGGCAGGCACATAGTGATGGAGAAGGTCACTGATGTAGTTTGGCGCAAGGTTATTTAAGGCTTTGTAGGTTATTAGTAGGATTTTATATTCGATTCTGTAAGACACAGGGAGCCAGTGGAAATGGAGCAGGATGGGTGTTATGTATTCGTTGCTGCTGCTGGTTCGAGTAAGAACTCTTGCAGCTGAGTTTTGAATAAGCTGAAGCTGTGATACAAGATTAGAAGGGGCATCTGCCAGCAGCGAGTTATAACAATCGATGCTGGATGTGATAAAAGCATGGACAAGTTTCTCAGCATTAGAAAAGGAGAGGAAGGAGCAAACATGGGATATGCTACGGAGGTGAAAGTAAGAAAGTTTTTTAATGTGATTTATGTGGGCGGAATAAGAGAGGGAGGAATCAAAAATGACACCAAGATTCTTTGCAGTAGAGGCAGGTCTGATGAGATCACCGCCAAGATGGAATGGGAAGGAGCTCATTTTATTAAGTTGCATTTCAGTCACAGTTTGCAGGAATTCAGTTTTGTTGTAATTTAATTTTAAAGGGTTCTGCTCCATCAAGGTTTTAATTTCACTAAGGCAGGTTGTGAGCTGAAAAAGCTCTGATGAAGTTCCACTTTTAACATTGAAGTAGAGTTGAGTATCATCTGCATAAAGATGATAACCCAGTCCATAGCTAACGTGGAGCTACCCGGGTTTAGCACAGTTAAAGCGGACAGAGACGCAAATATCTGTGGTAAGAAGAAAGGAGGGGGAGTCGCTCTCTATATCAATACAAAGTGGTGAAACTCAGGACATGTTAATGTTAAAATCTCCACCTGCTGCAGGGATATCGAACTGTTGGCCATAAGTTTGAGTCCCTATTACTTGCCCAGAGAGTTTGGACACGTGATCGTTGTTATTGTTTACATTCCCCCTCGAGCGAATGCGGAGATAGCAAGTGATGTCATCCATTCCGCAGTTGCTAAGTTACAAATGCAGCACCCTGAGGCATTTGTGCTAATCTCTGGAGACTTTAACCATGTAACGCTGGACAAAACTTTACCTGCCTTCTCTCAGTAAGTGAATTGTAACACCTGGGGAAATAGAACTATTGACCTACTGTATGCAAACGCCACCCCTCTGCCTGCGCTAGGGAAAGCAGATCATAACCTGGTTCTGCTTCAGCATCATTACAAATCATGAGTGAGGGTGCTACCTACAACCACATGCTCATTCAGGAAGTGGTACCCTGAGGCAGAACAGGCTCTGAGAGACTGCTTTGGAACTAAAAACTGGGATATACTGCAGGAGTCACATAGTGAGAACATTGAAGAGGCTGTTGACTGCACAGCTGATTACATCACTTCTGTACGGACATTGTAGTTCCAGTAAGAACAGTACACTGCTATGCTAACAACAAGCCATAGATTACAAGTGACATCAAGGTCCTTTTGAACAAGAAGAAAAGGGCATTTAAAGGTGGTGATCAGCATGAGCTCAAGTGCGTGCAGAAGGATCTCCGAGTCCAGCTCAGAGCGGCGAAGGAGCAGTACAGGAGTAAGCTGGAGCAGAAGTTGCAGAATAACAGCATGAAGGAAGTATGGGATGGGATGAAGATCATCACTGGCTGCAGCTCGAAGTGGGGTGCCACCATTGAGAGAGACATGGAGGGAGCAAACCAAATGAACAACTTCTTTAACAGGTTTGACCACCCGAACCCATTCTCACCTCGGAGTACTGCATCCTCCAACCATCCTTCTGCCGATACCAGCATAGGTGAGACATCCCCACCCACAATTACAGCAGCACAGGTGAGCAGAGAGCTGAGGAGACTTTGTGCCAGCAAAGCAGTGGGTCCAGATGGAGTAGGCTGAAGGCCTGTGCATTGGAACTGGGGAGTCCTCTACAGCGCATCTTCAACCTGAGCCTGGAACAGGGGAGAGTCCCAAGGCTTTGGAAAACATCTTGTATCACCCCAGTCCCAAAGGTATCATGTCCTAGTGAGCTGAATGACTTCCGGCCTGTTGCTCTGACATCACATGTGATGAAGACAATAGAGCAACTGTTACTTCACCGCCTGAGGCCACAGGTCCACCACTCCCTCGACCCTCTGCAGTTCGCATACCAGAAGAAGGTGGGAGCGGAGGATGCCATCATCTATATACTACACCGATCCCTCTCCCACTTGGACAGAGGCAGTGGTGCTGTTAGAATTATGTTTTTGGACTTCTCTAGCGCCTTCATCACCATCCAAACTCTGCTCCATAGGAACAAGCTGACTGAGATGGGAGTAGATTCATACCTGGTGGCAAGGACCGGGAACTGCGGGTCTGACATTGTGGTCAGCAACACAGGAGTACCGCAGGGGACTGTACTTTCTCCGGTCCTGTTCAGCATACATCATACATCAGACTTCCAATATGATTCGGAGTCCTGCCACATGCAAAAGTTCGCTGAAGACACTTGCTATTGTGGGCTGCATCAGGAATGGGCAGGAGGAGGAGTACAGGAAGTTAATCAAAGACTTTGTTAAATGGTGCGACTCAAACCACTTACACCTGAACACCAGCAAGACCAAGGAACTGGTGGTGGACTTTAGGAGGCCCAGCCCCTCATGGACCCCGTGATCATCAGAGGAGACTCTGTGCAGAGGGTACAGACTTGTGGCAGAGCGACGGGCACTAAGGAAACTCCTGTCAATCATGAAAAATCCACTGCATCCACTAAATAGTGTCATCTCCAGGCAAAGGAGTAGCCAGTGACAGACTGCTGTCTCTGTCTTGCTCCACTGACAGACTGAGGAGATCTTTGACTCTAGCATGTCATTTAAAGCGCATATTACAAAGTCGTCCAAAACCTGTTTTTTCCATCTTAAAGATATTAGGAAATTAAGGCGCTTTCTAAATAAACAGGATTGTGAGAAATTAATTCATGCATTTATCTCTAGTAGGATTGACTACTGCAATGCGGTGTTCACTGGCTGTTCAAACTGTTCTCTATACAGCCTCCAGTTAATCCAAAATGCCGCAGCAAGAATTATTACAAGAACAAGAAAATATGAACACATAACCCCAGTTCTTAAATCTTTACACTGGCTCCCAGTTAAATTTAGGGCAGATTTCAAAATCCTCCTTTTAACATATAAAGCATTAAACGGCCAAGGTCCGGCTTACTTGTCTGAACTTATCATGACTTACAAACCTGAGCACATTAAGATCTCAAGATGCGGTCTGCTTAGGATTCCAAGGATTAATAAAATAACAGTGGGAGGTCGAGCTTTTAGTTACAGGGCCCCTAAACTGTGGAATGGTCTTCCTGCTTCCATAAGAGATGCCCCCTCGGTCTCAGCCTTTAAATCCCGGCTGAAGACTCACTACTTCAGTTTAGCATATCCTGACTAGAGCTGCTGATTAACTGTACATACTGCATCTCTGTTGTTAGTCATTAGCACTATAACATAAGTAACATGATAATTATATTTGAATACTAACCCTCACCTATTCTGTTTCTTTTCTCGGTACCCAAATGTGGCCATTGGTGCCACGGCCCACCTGCCAAGTTGTTTGCCTGCCAAAGGTAAAGTCATCCCTGATGGAGGATCACAGGAATCATGGGAAAGAGGAGTCCTTTCATGAGCAATGTTTCAGCCGTGGCATGGCCAAATGGAGATGCAGCTAGATGGATGAGGTCTCAGGACTCTAAAATATCAAACCTAATTATGTCATATCATCTACTGTTAAACCGTAATTCTAAAATTTTTATTATGCTGTCTTAAGGAATTGTTCTGTTGTGTATATTGTATTGTATTGACCCCTACTTTTGACACCTACTGCACGCCCAACCTACCTGGAAAGGGGTCTCTCTTTGAACTTCCTTTCGAGGTTTCTTCCATTTTCCTACAAGGTTTTATTGGGAGTTTTCCTTGTCTTCTCAGAGAGTCAAGGCTGGGGGGCTGTCAAAAGGCAGGGCCTGTTAAAGCCCATTGCGGCACTTCCTGTGTGATTTTGGGCTATACAAAAATAAACTGTATTGTATTGTATTGTATCGTTCCTCCCCCACACTATACGACTCTTCAATTCCACCCGGGGGAGTAAATGCTAACATTATTCAAAATTATTGTCTGCTTTTACATGCATCTTTATTACTCTGTAATTTAATATATATATATATATATATTTTTTGTATCAGTATACTGCTGTTGGATTATGTCAATTTCCCTTTGGGATTAATAAAGTATCTATCTATCTATCTATCTATCTATCTATCTATCTATCTATCTATCTATCTATCTATCTATCTATCTATCTATCTGTCTATCTGTCTGTCTGTCTGTCAAATGCTGCCCTGAGGTCTAATAGAATTAATATGCTGGTTTGTCCAGAGTCTGCTGCCATAAGCAAATCATCGGTTACCCGTAGCAGAGCAGTTTCAAAGCTGTGCCGCGCCCTGAAACCAGATTGAAAGGGTTCCATTAAATTATTAGAGGTTAAGTAATTGGTGAGCTGGGAGGTTACAACACGTTCAAGAGCTTTTGACAGGAAAGGTAAGTGGGAAATAGGCCGAAAGTTGTTAAGATTGTCAGCATCAAGACCAGACTTTTTTAACATTGGGGTTGCAGAAGCGATTTTAAAAGTGAGTGGAACAGAGCCAGTGTCAAGGGATGAGTTTATTATTGTTGTAGCAGTCGGGATTATAGCATGAAGGCAGGATTTAAGTAGTGTGCTGGGGATAGGGTCCAGTACACAAGTAGTCAGTCTCATCTTACAAAGCAGGTTATTAACAAACGCAGATGTGACTGGTGAGAACTTAGAGAAGGAGCTGGATGGAGTGGGAAAACAGGGAAAGATATAAACAGATGATGTATTTATATTAGTTGAATTATTTAGATCTTTAATTTTGTTATGGAAAAAGTGGAGGAATTCCTCACAGACTTCAGTAGAAGCGGTTGTTGGGCCAAATGTGGGTTGGAGTAGTTTATTAACTACAGAGAACAAAACCCTTGGGTTATCGTGGCCACTTTCTATTATTCTGGCATAGTGGGTGTTCTTAGCAGCAGTTAGTTCTTCTCTGTAAGCTCTTTGATGGTCAGAAAAAGCCTGGATGTGCACAGTGAGGCCAGTCTTACATCTTTCTTCCACCTACTGTAAAGATGGCATGAATAGACCCCAGCTTACTAAGTAAGTAGCCACTTTGAGAGGTTATTAGGTGATGTGCCACCATGTTCACTTGTTTATCTCTCTATTATAATAAAAAAATCCTGGGACAAGACAAGACTTTTTAGCCTGGGACGAGACGTGACTTTTTCAGAGAGATACTTTGTGCCAAGAGATTTATTCATGCCCAGGGCCAGAAATAAAAGACAAGGAGTACATGTCAAAGTAGAATGTTGTAAAGAATTTAAAAAACGTTAGTGCGATGCACATGCAGAGCAGATTAGAGATAATGAAAGTACTAAAGTTCGAAAGTCTCAAAAAAATGATAGTAAAGATCACATTAGCACAAACAAATGGAAATTATGACTCAGTGAAATAACGAAACAGCGAAAAGAGATTGAATATATTGTTCGGAATGAAACTTTAATTCTGAGGCTTGTAGGTCGTCTAATTCGTGTTGCCATCAGGGAAAAGTAGTGTTTCTTCCCAATGAAGAGGCATTTCCATGATAATTAAACCATTTGTTGTTTGGTGAAAGTGAAAACCATATATGCACGTGGCAGAGATGTGAAGTGGCTGGCGTGTAGTGCAGGCCGGTTGGTGAGTGAAGCGAGCAGGGTACAAAGCTTCCTAGTTTATTAAAAAAAATGAATGCAAGTTAATTCTGGGATAGTTAGGTTGTATTCCATATAATTAGGGTGCTTAAAGAAAAGTTGTATGAAACAAAGGCCAAAGGAAGCCAAAAAAATACCACAATGACTATAAATGAATAAATAAATAAATAAATAAACAAATAAATAAATAAAGGAAACAATTATTAAAGAGTATAGCATACCTTTCAGTAAAAATGAGCACAACCCAATAGTGTTTATTTCTTTATTGTTTACATAGTACATTGACAAACAAGTAATGCACTGTGCTAAATTATTTGTTGTGAAAATGTCTTTTTATTTGAAATGCAATCAAGTTGGCCAGTAAAACATTGCATAGACTTTTGACATGCATTTTTAGAAAATTCTGAATAGAAAAGAACTGTGTAATGTAGTAGACTGAGTTGTCTCCTCACTAGGTTTGTGTTCTTGGTGGTTATCTAATGTGCAGAGTTTAAGGATAAGATGCAGGATCAAATTATTGATACTTTGCCAAGTCACCTTACACTGATCTTTATTTATAATGCAACATTTAGCGCACACAAATACCAGATTCAGGACTGTATGAAGCTGTGGCCAAATCATATTAGTGAGATGAAGCAATCAATGGTAGCATATTTGGAATTCCAGCATCAAAAATGTACAATACCTTTTCCTTTACCTTTTTGAATTTTAAATTATAAATGTATACTGTATACATGCCTAGAGGTCAGGAGTATATTACATCGATCACTACAGTTTTTTCTTTTAATCAGTGCAACATTTTAGGCTTTCATAATGTAAAAGGTGAATAGATAGGTTATGTATGAACTGTACAACTTTACCTTTATTAATTTTTTTCACCCAGATTGGTAATTTCAAGGGGAACATACATAAGAACAAAAAGAAGTAAAGTGAGACAAAAAACCTTAACTCACAAACAAGACTCTCGATGAGTGGATCACATTCTCTCTAAGCTGGACTATATACTTTTATAGTGGTTATAGAAATTCTTGGCATGCTGTCTTGTCTTTAACGGTAGTATGGTATACAGTATACGCATTGTGAAGCACATAGTAATTTAATTACTATGAACAATGCACTGAGCTATTGATTTCATTGACATTTTGTCAGAGCTGTAAATAGCACCTCAGTGCTGATGATGGATATCCCACTACCGTGATACTCCTTGACCCTATTTCAGCTTATGGCCACAACAGCCTCCTGAACCATATAAAAAAACTATGTTGGATTCACAAGAACTGCTGGATGTCTTTTAATTTCTATTCATGAATGTAGTCATTTGGTAAATCTAGCCTGTCTCTTTGGTTGCCCTGTTGGTTCTGTACTTTGTCAACATATTTTAAGCATTGCATGTTTTTGCTAGATTATATGTTTTTCTGGCATGATATCATGTTTCATTTCGGTCCAAAAAAACACTCCTGGATACACACTAGCATGACACCATGTGCTGCAGAGAGATTACTTTGGGCTGTAGTTACACTTATTTTTCCCATTTTAAACCATTCTACTCATTCATAACTTTTTTGTTAATTCATGCTGATTTCCCTTCCATACTAAGCCAAGTCTGAACCTCTGGAAATGACCATCTATCTGCTGCAGCCAGGTGTTAGGTGGGTGTCCCCTTGACCTTGTCCAGCTGCTTGAGTCCTCAGCACCCTCAGGGAATCTCGCTACATGGCTGTAGTGCTGTAACTGACTCTCCCTCACAATGCAAGTAATGTGCCTCATTCGAGACTACATGAGCAATCGCTCATTCGACACAAAGCGAAATATGAAGCACCTGGACTCTAAAGACTTGGACCTTTGTCCTTTTGCAAAGATATCGGGAGCGCCACACACCCTTTTCCAGCGACCTCATGACCCCCCATGCTTACCCAATCTGTGTACTGACTTCATAGGAAGCGTCACCAGAGACATGAATGTCGCTACTGAGGTAAGGAAACCTCATCCCTCCCACTGCAGAGGCTGTGCCCAAGACGTCAATAAAGGCCTGGATCACAACCCTACCTAATACCCAGTCAATGCAAGCATTGAACAGCGTAGAGGCAAAAACACATCCCTGATGAACCCCAGAAAGGATGACCCCGTAGTTGCCAGGCAATCACCCTTCCCTTTCCAGATAGGTACAACAAGTCCCATTTTCCAGTCAGTTGGGATAACCCCATCTCCCAAATGGAAGCAAAGATTGCTTGCAATGCCAGGAGGACAGCCTTACCACCAACCTGGAGAAGTTCACCCTGGATACCACTGATTCCTGCAACCTTCCCTACCCTCACCTGGTTCATCACCCATGCAATCTCAATGAGATTGGGTGGTTCACATCTATCTTGAGGATCAGCCTCAAGACCCATGGACTCCGAGATGTCCAACATCCTAGCCAGAGAATCAGCTATAAACAGCAGCTCAAAGTAGCCATACCAGCAGGTCACAACTGCAATGTTATCTATAAGGATTGTTCCGTCAATGCCCTGACTGGAACTCCCCGAGAAAGATGGTTAAGTGAATATAAAAGCTTGATACTTCCTGTATTCTATCATTTTGAAAAACTATTGTTGGTATGCATCCACTTTGCCACTCTATTTTTTAAAAAATATTAACACTAGTCATATTTGCTTTCTCATTTTAATTGAATGTAACCTTTAACATTTCATTAAATTGTAGTTACATAAAATGCTAACTATATCTCATAAACTATGGCACTGATGCCATATGATTTCAACTGAGGATTTAGATGTGAGTTAGTAAAGCCTTAGGGTGGGCACTAAATGTCTTGTTAAGACTGACTTAAAGTACCTTAAGCTTTTCAATAACTTATGTGAATTTTAAAACACAAGCAAGACATTGCTAGGGGTTTTCAACTTTACTGTATCTTTATTCATAATTAGTACTTTAAAAAGTCTGCACATGTCATTCTAATAGAGTATCCCAAATGTCTGCATAATCTGTGTGTCTTTTGAACTATTATTACAGTCCATGCAGTCATTCTTTGGATTTTACTTCCAACAGGGAATGATTCATTTAAATTTTCTTCAAGGATTCATATTTTCCATATGCAAGATATATGATTGCAGTAATACTCATAAAATGTTATTATTTATTATTTCAACATTTTCAGTGAATTAATTTAATATTCTGTTATTAATGGCATAATCTGATTGTATTACAAATATAGGTATTTATAAAAATATCACACATTAATTTCACAAGCACAGTAACTATAGTACTTCAAGATGAAATAATCATATCCTTTCATTTTAAATACAAAAAAATAACACAATAGACTATTTTATACTAAAGAAGCATTTGTGTAGATAAATAGACAAAAAAAATTTCAAGCCTAAAAACAGATTATAACCAACCTGGTTCTTTACAGATGCTTGGTCTAAATCATAGTCCAGTCACTATTTGGAGTTTTCATGTACTTACCATATCTATGTGGTCTCCTCTTAGTGTCATGATCTAACTAAAAAGTTAAATTTTTTCCAACTGTTTTTTGGCCTCTATTAATTATGTGCTTATGGTTTTTGAGGTTTCTCATGCCAAGGAATCTAATGGTTATATTTATCTTTTGCCTCCATGTGTCTTTAACATTGTTAAAAAGGATGAATGCTTTCCTGTGGTGCCAACTTGTTTTTTTTTATGGACACCACCATCATGATGTCAGTCGCATGACATTTTGAAAAACTTGCACTTTGCATACTTAATCATTAAAGATGTGGATTTGTGAAAGAAAAATCCTTGTGTCTTTTCATATTGCTATTTTTTGAGTCTACTGGTTTCGACTATTTTTTTTTTTGCACTGTGACTATGATTTACACCTTGTGTTTCTTGGCTCTGGTCACATGCAGCCTTTTTGGCTTATGACTTACCTCTTTGTTCTCTGACCACAATTTTGGCACATGGCCAGAACTTTAACTTTTTGTTGTCTTCTTGGAATCCTGGCTTCTTCGTGCCATCTCTTAAAACTGCTGTTGCCTTGCGCATGCAGTACAGTTACTACTTGAGGTTTCCTACCACATTCCATTGATTGGCATATTAGAGGTAATGCAATTGATGCTCTGTGAGTCTGGTGTCTGTCACTGGTATGCATATTTTAAATGGCAGTACAGAATCACACCAACCAATCTTCAAATGGCCGCACACCTTGTTTGTGTAAGGGAAGGTGGTACATGCTAAACACAAAACAATTAGCCTCATGGAACAGAGGCAATCACAACAAATCTTAAAGGGCCCACCAAGAGAATAATAATAATAAGAATATTATTAATAATAATAATAATAATAATAAAGAAAGAAAGATGTATTACAATTTTTGAGGTGTTTCTATCTTCTTGAAGAAAGAAAGAAAGAAGTGAGAACCATCAAAATACGTGCCAGCTGTATGAAGTGCAACTTCAAAAAAATTACTGGATGGCATCACAAATCAGTGCCCCAGAAATTAGAACTCTGCAATGATATATATATATATATATATACACTGCTCACAAAAATTAAAGGAACACTTTAAAGAAACACATTAGATACATCAGATCTCAATATGAAGTTGGATATCTATACAAATAACGACAGGGCAATGTCTTAGGAACAAAAGGATGCCAAGTCTTTTAATGGAAATAAAAGTTTTCTGCCTACAGAGGGCTCAATTGTGTAGACACCCTAAAATCAGAGTGAAATGAAGATGTGGCAGGCTAGTCCATTTTTTCAAAAACTTAATTTCTGCTACTCAAAATGCTTTTCATTATCTTGTGTGGCCCCCACGAGCTTGTATGAATGCTTGACAACGTCGGGGCATGCTCCTAATGAGACGACGGATGGTGTCTTGTGGCATTTCCTCCCAGATCTGTATGAGGGCATCCCTGAGCTGTTGTACAGTCTGAGGAGCAACCTGGCGGCGCCTAATGGACCGAAACATAATGTCCCACAGATGTTCTATTGGGTTTAAGTCAGGGGATCGTGAAGGCCATTCAATTGTTTCAATTCCTTCATCCTCCAGGTACTGCCTGCATACTCTTGCCACATGAGGCCGGGCATTGTCGTGCATTAGGAGGAAACCAGGACCTACTGCACCAGCGTAGGGTCTGACAATGGGTCCAAGGATTTCATCCTGATACCTAATGGCAGTCAAGATGCTGTTGTCTAGCCTGTAGAGGTCTGTGAGTCGCTCCATGGATATGCCTCCAAGATCATCACTGACCCACCACCAAACCAGTCATGCTAAGCGATGTTACAGGCAGCATAATATTCTCCACGGCTTCTCCTGACCCTTTCCGTCTTTCACATATACTCAGGGTGAACCTGCTCTCATCTGTGAAAAGCACAGGGCGCCAGTGGTGGACCTGCCAATTCTGGTATTCTATGGCAAATGCCAATTGAGCTCCCGGTGCTGTGCAGTGAGCACAGGGCGCAGTAGACATTTGGGCCCTCAGGCAACCCTCATGAAGTCTGTTTCTGATTGTTTGGTCAGAGACATTCACACCAGTGGCCTGCTGGAGGTCATTTTGTAGGGCTCTGGCAGTGCTCATCCTGTTCCTCCTTGCCCAAAGGAGCAGATACTGGTCCTGCTGATGGGTTATGGACCTTCTATGGCCCTCTCCAGCTCTCCTAGAGTAACTGCTTGTCTCCTAGAATCTCCTCCATGCCCTTGAGACTGTGCAGGGAGACACAGCAAACCTTCTGGCAATGACACGTATTGATGTGCCATCCTGGAGAAGTTGGACTACCTGTGCAACCTCTGTAGGGTCCAGGTATCACCTCATGCTACCAGTAGTGACACTGACTGTAGCCAAATGCAAAACTAGTGAAGAAACAGTCAGAAAAGATGAGGAGGGAAAAATGTCAGTGGCCTCCACCTGTTAAACCATTCCTGTTTTGGGGGTCATCTCATTGTTGCCCCTCTAGTGCATCTGTTGTTAATTTCATTAACACCACAGCAGCTGAAACTGATTAACAACCCCTCTGCTACTTAACTGACCAGATTAATATCCCATAAGTTTCATTGACTTTATGCTATACTCTGATTAAAAGTGTTCCTTTAATTCTTTTGAGCAGTATATATATATATATATATATATATATATATATATATATATATATATATATATATATATATATATATATATGTGTATATATATAATATTTTATATATATATAGATTTTTTTTAATTGGTGACTGTAGGCCCTTTAGAAATGAGTATTAGAGTACCTAGTATTTTGTCAGAGTTGGTCTTTGTATTTCATATGATGGTTTCTCTAACAATAAAACATTTTATAAGATGGTTTAGGAAATATGACGTTCATGACAAAAGTAATGAACATATTGAAATTATCTAGAAATGTCTGCCAATGTTGACATTTATGGTATCATAACCATTATATAGTCCCATTCCTCAATGAAAAAGTACTTTATTCTCCTCAATTACATGTTTATAGTTCAGTGAGGGAATATTGACATCAAGGTCATGTTATTTACACAACAGACAGCGACTCAATATCTTGTAAGTCAGAAAATCCTCTTAGCTGATATTCACAAATTATTTCATTTTACGTGGGGAGATGTTAAAATAAAAAGTAGTCAAAGAGTCTGATGATCAGTAATGCACTTTGAAAGGTGGCCTGGAGAACAGACTAGAAAGGTGGGCTCAGCAAGGCTGAGTGGGCTCAAGGAGAGAGGAGAAAGCATACACCAGGGTGTGGTATGACCTCTGTGTGAATGGAATGATCAGAAGAGAATATGGAGAGCATTGTATGAGCAGTAGTAGTGTCAGTTGAAGTAGCATCTAGGATGCAGAGAATGTGATGTGGCTTGTGTGGAAGCTACCTCAGGAAGACTCTACCGTTTTAATGATCAGCTGGCTCCCCTCATAAAAAATGGAGAAAGGCCATGGACAGATGGGAGTGCATGTCCCCAGGCTAAAAGATAAGGAACAGAGTATCACTTTCATGTGGAAACAGAGTTATCCATGTCAAAGAAGCTAATGTCTCTGTGGTGCAGGGTTACCAGAGTCAAAAGATCTGTATTCTTCAATTGCTACAAACTACTTCTACGACTATAAATACTACTACAACTACCAGTGGTGTCTTTGCATTAAGGGCAAATAGGGCACTGCCCCATCTCCCAGGAGATGGTGCTGCTGCCCAAAAATTAAGCAAGTAGTAAACTAGCATTAGTAATGTAACATATTGTTAATAGAAAACTCAAGTTAGTCATCATATTCAAACTTTCTCCAATTTTTTATGATATGGTCAATGCAATTTCTTATCTAGAAAAATATTTCTTTTTTGTAGTTTGTGAAATTGAGAATGTAGAATCCACCGGTGGTAGAAGATAAAATGAACTGCAGTCCTATTTATGTGTCATGTGCAATGACACAATGACCCTGCTGGTTGCAGTCACATGACTATAGAAAGGAAGATGGTAACAGAATATTAATTTTTCAGTTCATTTACATTCATATAATGTGGTTCCACCTCATATTATTTAACTGAATTAAAACACTCTGCATTCACTTTTCCCAACATCATGAGCTATTCCAAGTCAGGATCTAAAGCAGAGGAGCAATTAGGTGCTATTTTTTAAGTTCCGCCAAATGTCTTTATCTCAGTTACTCACATACAAATGCATGTAAACATCCACATGCATGCACACATCTCCATAACTCATCAGGATGGCTCCACCCCTTTTGACAGCATTCCTCTTCCAGGTCTGCATGGATAAATCAGAATAATCATACCAAAGACACTATGGAATTATACTACTACTAAAGGCCAGGTTATGTACAGAGAGAAATCGGATTTACAATTGGCACTTTAAAATTGGTAAATTGAGCAAGCCTGCACAGGCATTTATTCAGCATGATGTCCCCCTCTCTCAGCCACACACATTCATTCTGAGATGGCAGCAGTGAAGACTGAACGCAGGGCATTGGGCTTCAGAGTAGTAACCTCTCAGCCTTGCGGTACTCACACTACCAGTTTCACTATCCATCTACTAGAAGGCTAGATTACAAGTTTTGTTGATTAGTAGTGACCTTTTTACTATTTTGTGTCCTCCTTCTGTATGTTTCTCCCTAGTGTTTAGAAAGATAGTGTTTAGGCATACAGTGTGTTGTAGTGACTAAAGCTTTGCACCTCAAACACTGAGGTTATGGACTCAAATCCTGATAATGAAGCTGAGTGACCATGAGCAAGTCACCTGACTTCCCTGTAATCCATTTGGAAAACCAAAGGAAATATGACTACTTGTTTCATAAATGTTGTAAGCTGCCTTGGATAAAGGTGTCAGTCAAATAAGTAAATGTAGATATTTAATAGACCTATTTTTGTATATCCTGGGCTCTGTGCCATAATTCTAGGTACAAGGACTAATGCCATAGTGCCCCCTCTTACTAGCAGCATTTTAAAGATGAGAGCATAGGCATCAACTATCAGCCCTATAGTGGTCTAATAGAGCAATGTTGAAAAGAACCAATATTTTATCAGAGACAATTGATGTATGACATGACAATCTAAGAAATTACAGATTAGAATAGAGGACCATGCTGTCCAGCTGTTTATATACAGGGTGGATGGGATGGATCTTCAGTCTTCAATAATGGTAGGAATAATTAATCGATTGTAATGAGGAATTTATAAAGAAGTAACCTAAGCTACATAAATGTAATGAAAGGTAGTAATAACCTATTTGTATCTTAATTTCATCTTAAAATTAATGTGCTTGTTACTTTTGCTATGAATATACTAAACAAAAGTATAGACAACACTTTTTTTAAATGAGCAGTTCAACTCACAATAACTTTCTTTATACTGTGTATATATGGTAAGTAGAAAAGAATCCTCAGCCAACAAGGATCTACTGTAGTAAACCAAATAATTCATTTGGTTTACTGGGTGTACTTTACTAATAGCAAATTAGGTCCTTAAGGTTTGGCAGCCCTTAAGAAAGCATAATGACCCCACAATGATTCCAGAATGAATTTTACAGTTTCCCAGGTGGACTTGGTCCCCTCAATTCTTATCAACCCTTTGGGTTATCTGGATACTCCTTTAGGGTGTTTCTTTAAATCATTCCAGTTGGGAAAGGTCCTGTGGGATCTGAAGGTCTTCACTGTGTATGTAAAAAAGTCATCAGCTTCATAAGCAAATACATTTATAAACACAATATTTTAATGAATAAAAAATAACTTAAAATTAAGCAGACAATGGCAAGTGATTTCTGTCCGTCCTTTACCAATCCATGCCCCATGCTACTGAAGAAGCAGGTATTTTTTTGACTGTTTTGTTTGTTTTCTGTTTTTGAAATGGTTTAAAGTTATCATTAACAAACTACTGTACACAAAGATAATATTCCCACTAGACGGGCAGACAGAAATGTAGCTCACAGCTTCCTGTTCATACAGTATGTTACACCTTTAAAGCTAATGTGCCATAAAACAGAAAAACAGATAAGCATTTCATGTCTGATGTACTGTTGAAGAGAACTGAGCTGATGCTATAAAGCAAATAGACATATGGACATGTGCATCTGCCTTCAAAATCTTATGTACTGTATGAGCACTGTTGATATTATTAATTCCTGTTTGAATTTTTTTTATCAAAAATCAAATTAATTTATACATTGTCTACTTGCTGTATTGGTTAGTCATTGTTGAATGAAATTATCCCATTTAATTTTCTAAAATGTTTTCTAAAACATATGCACTGATGTGTGAAATAGTTATTAGTACTTTGTGACAGTTTTGCATACTGTATATGTGCATGCAGCTTGACATCCTATTTGCTAAGAATGTTGTACCCAAAGATTATGACATGAAATTGTCTCCAGCCTAACTGGAGTTTTTTTTTTTTGTTTTTTCTGTCCTCCTGGCCATTCGAACTTAACTTTTTCTTTGTTACATACTATATAATATTATTGCCAAATTCTTGTTTGTTTATGTTTTATCTTAATTTCCTTTCATTTCATTTTGCTATATAAAAAATGCTGTTGTTGCTGAAGAAAAAAGTGTGGATTTATAATTTTGTACAAAGTCACTTGAATGCTTCATAAAGAGATTCAAGGTAATATCTCATAATAGTGTCTATATCACTCTGCCACCTGACCCCTACAGTGATTACATCTCTTGTTGTAGTTATTTATAAAATATTGAAATAGTCTAGTTAATGTAAGCAGAAGTAAACTTCTTATTCACAAAATACTGTAATAAATACTAATAATGGTATTTCATCATGGATCCCTCTGTCTCAGCCCCCTTTTGAGTTAGGATTTATAGCTTAAGTACATAATGAAGCTTGCCCAATATGATTCACTCTTTAAATTACTATGGTTATTTATCTAATGCTGATGATTGTGAATAGAGTGATAATGGTAAAGTAGTAAGAGATGTCCTTATAAAGAATAACTCTTCACATTAAAAAAATGTTGAGATGAATCCTGAAAACATGCACAGTCAATTTAAGATTGTTCTACAATTTAAAATAATGTGATTAAAACTCAACAATTTGCTACTCACAAAAGGATCACTTGAATTCATATTCATCATAAATTATTTTAACATTATGAATGTTAAAAGTACTTAATCATGAAACAAAAATACCTTTTTGAATGTAATATAAATGTAGTATATTTTGAAATTGAAAAATAAAAACAGTTAGTGTTCAGATATGCAAACAATAAATAACCTTTTTTGACACAGAGTATTGTGAACAATGGACTGCACTGAGAATTACACTAGATCTAATATTGCAGAATAAATAGTGTTAAAAGCTATTATGCATTAACTAGCATAAGAAACGTGCAATGGTAGACCGTAAGCAAAAACAAATTCTAAAAATGTAAAACAATTGTTATAAATCATTTTTGGAAATTCATATTTTTTTCCTCCCCACCCCCTATGCAATTTTACATCCCTTGGGTTTGTGTCCCCTCATACATTTGCTACTATATGAGAAATTGCTGCATAAAAAAATTCTTTATAACCACTGGATTGGAATTTCTAAAACAATTCAATATTTGTTTGTAATGATCTTTATCTCTCCCTATGAAGTATTAAAACATTTCATGCAGGGACGATTTTATTTACAATCCTCATGTAAATTGAAATTACAAATAATGTGAAGTTTAATTTCAGTATGCCTTTTGTCATGTTAGAGCTGTTTTTGTTATTTCATTCATGCAATTCATTAAATAAGGTTGTTATATTACAGTATTCACAATATATTACTTATTTAAACATCATTTTGCACTGTCAGAAATTGTACTACATATAACAAAGGACAAGTCAATGTAATTAGAAGTAAACTCATCATTCACAAAATACTGTAATAAGTACTAATAATGGTATTTCATCATGAGTCCCTCTGTCTCACCCCTCCTTGAATAAAATGTGAATATAAAATATATGAGCAAAAAAATAAGCAAATGTAAACCTCAATTTCTCATTCTATTCATCCATCTACATCTCCTTCTTCTTCATTAGGAATACAAAAAATCTCCACCCCATCTTGTCAGCAACAGTCCAGTGTTCACTGGATAGCGACTATCACAGGGCGTACTAATGGATCTATTCACATTAGGCCAGTTTAGAAGAGATTTTGGTAATGATAAGACTGAGCCATAAAAAGTACCACTAATAAAAAGGAGGTGCCTGACAGTTCAAGTTGTGGAATACAAGAGGGATAGAGAAGGGAGTTCCAAAAGATACAACAGTAATAAAAAAAAATCTTAAGCAGGGCTATGAAAACTACATTCAAAGAGTTATTTCTTCATTTTTTGCAGGTTGAAAGTCACTTACAGTGTGTAAAATATCACCTTGCAAACTACTGACCTTTACGCTGGACGATGGTAAACGACACAATAAGCAGACAGAGTTCTGTTTTTATTAGTATGATCAAATGCCAGGCGTGTACTTAATTAAAAAACTCAGACTTAATATCTCTACCTTAATTTCCAGCTCTGTTTCACTGCGACTTGTGATGAAAATATTTACATCATGTAATTTCCCAGTACTTAGTTCTTCATATGAAGGATTATAATGTAGCTGTAGTTTACTGTACAGGTTTTCTTAACCTGGCTGATGATTGTGGAAAGTTAAAGCTATTTTTATATCTCATCATATGTGTAATGTCCAAGTTATATTAATACTTAATGATATATAGCAAAATCATTTTTTACACTTTTATAAAAAAAAATAAAAATACTCTGGAGTCTGCTTCAGGAAATAGATAGCTTTTAGAAAGTATAGAAAATGTTTTAAAATAAAACAGATGGACACATACAGAACTGCTGCATTTTTTGCCCAACTGGAATTCAAATATTCATTTGAATCTTTGAAGGCAAATGCAAGGCATTTAAACTAAGATCATATTACCAGTGTTTATTGTTTTTATTTATTAGTGTGGTTGCACATTAATTGCTGATCTATATTTTCTTTTTAATTATTTATTGTATTTGGCTGTTTACATTTTTCCTCATGTGAACAACTTCTTATGGTCACCATAAGGAAAGTGTTTTCACCAGATTAATATTCATTAAAAGTGGTTAATTGTCTCCTATATTTTTATGCATACATAATAAAATGAATATGAAAATCTTGCAATTCTAAAACTACATTATTAATGTTGATATGATTATTAAATAACAGCAAATAAAAATAGTTCAAACATCTAAATGGTATATGTAGAAAAATAATTATTCCTAGAAGATTTGTGTATATTCCAATGAAAAATGTACTACTAAAATAATGTAGTTTATTTTGTAAAAGTGAAAAAGATCTTCTTTTTATCTGTACCTTTTTCCTAAGTTAATAGTGTAATTTTTGATGTGTTATATATGGGTGGTATCACAATGCATTAAGCAAAATTTGTTTAAAGAAATTATTGCTTTTCCAGTATCAATTAATTTCTTTCTTAATTTCTGTTATAAAATATGACTTTTAACTATGTAAATGGCTCCTTTTATAATGGAATCTGAGTATTTGAAGTCTGCTACACTGTTATCTTTCATTTATTTTTATTTATACCTTTCCTTATACATACAAACATCTGACATTTTGAATTTGCAGATATACAATGCATTTTAATAGAAAGCATAGCTTTTTGCTTTGTGATCCTGAGAAATTTCATTCCTGCTAATACTCTGATCTTGACACCTTTGTTTATGTGAGTGGCTGCCCACAATGAAACAAGTGCTGTATTCCAGAGGCAGCGTATTATCAATAAGAAATCCCAGCTCATAATGTGCTATCAGCTATAGAGGTAAACAGCCGGTGAAATGTGGGGGGCTACTGTTCACCAACAATGCACCCTTTGTGTCTTGCCAGTCTGTTCCATTTGCTGAACAAGAGAAAATGTGAATGTGCAGAAATAGGAAAAGTGTGTTGCAGTATGGTTAAATATGCCTTTTGACACAGCCGTGCGGTTTCAGAAAGTGTTATCTCATTGTGCTAAATTATGTTTTTTGTCACCGTGGTGAGCAATGCAATGAAAATCAGACTTCTTTCTAGAGAACAAATGACATTCCATTTAATGAATTGTGTATTTTATGCCAGTACAGATTGATAAAAGGCCCTCTCCGCTGTTTGACATATATAGTTTTGGCCAGAGGGCCATGGCAAGCTTTAGACTTCTGTTCAAAACGAGTTAAACATATTAAGCATTAGAGAGGCAACAGAAGCCTTGAGAATGAGTGCTGAAATGAGTTATCAAGGTATGCTCTTGGGTACATGACTTGCAAAGCAGATGTCATTCTAATAATGTGTGATATAGAACATGCCTGGCCTAAACCCTGCTGGATGAAATATGAAGCCCCGTTGGTGATATTTAATGCAGTTTTATGAGGTGCCATCTTATAAAGACAATGCCCGCCTTATGCGGCATGCTTAAGGTATTTTGCTACAGGCACAACAAAGCATTTGTACAAAGAATTTTTATTATTTTATAAGCCTTGACTTTTTTTTTAACAGTGCAATCTTTTTTACTGCCTCTCCTCTTGTAATCATATTATTCTGTAGTGATCTGATTGAACCTATAAAGAACAAAAAAAAAAATCAAGCTGTTTTAGAAGGTAGATACATTTGAAAATTATTAACTAAAGGTATTTTTTCTGTAGTATTTGTATCTTTCCTATGACTTTTTATATACAGTGTCTAAAAGTGGGGAAAAGTAATCAGACAGTATACTGTATCTGAAAAATTCATCAACCTAAAGTTACTGCTTGAGCATTTTTTTTTACATTTTTTCCAGTTGAAAGTAAATAATTTTTAATGTTAAAATGTCTGTGTGTGGATGGATAGATAGATAGATAGATAGATAGATAGATAGATAGATAGATAGATAGATAGATAGATAGATAGATATGAAAGGAAATACATTATAGTTAGGTAGACACATACTGTAAATATGAAAGACACTCAATGTTAAATGACTAGATGGGCAGATATGAAAGGCATTATATGATAGAGAGAGAGACAGACAGAACTACATGTTAATGTCTTTAATTTATGTCTTTACATTGACCAGTTATGTAAGTTAGTGTGGGTGTCTGCATGAGTATTCCCTGCAATGAACCGGTACATTAGCAAACATATTATGTGTTTTCTTTGAGTTTTACATTAAATGTACTAAGTTTTTAAATATATAACCTGCCTAATGAGAATCAAACCATGTAATGAGTTAGATAGATAGATAGATAGATAGATAGATAGATAGATAGATAGATAGATAGATAGATAGATAGATAGATAGATAGATAGAGAGCACTTAGGAGTTCTATATGCATTGAATATTAGATGAAATAGCAAAAACAATATATAAAATCTTTATATTTATTATTATTTATTATTATATGGTGGTACATTAGTGCAGATTTAGCTAAAGATGTGCAAGTTAGATTAACTAGTGACCCTAAATTGGCCCCAGAATGTGTTCATTTTTGTGTGTCTGAGCGAGTGGTTGGGCCCAAGATGGATTAGTGCTCTATCCTTAGCTGTTTCCTGCCTTGCCCCTAGTGCTGCCAGGAGAGGTTCTGACACCCCATGATCCTGGATTGAACTAAGCAGGTTATTATTATTATTATTATTATTATTATTATTATTATTTAAGTACTTTGAATGTAGTCCCTTTGCTATAATTCTGGCATGCTTTTCACAAATAACAGTCATCGAGTTCCTGGGTGGTCTTTGGCATTCAGTAGAGAGTGCTACACATGGGCACAACTCCAAGGATAGTTTAACGTTTGTCAAAGCAGATTAAATAAATGACAGTACTTTTTAGAAGCCTGTCTCTAGCCCCATTCAATCATAAATTTAAAAAAATATATCTAATACATTTATTAAAGTTACCATACTAACAATACAGAATTTGTATATGCAATATTTTGCTCCAAGTAGTTTTAATAGAAATAAATTTAATTCCGGTAAGGGTAATATTTATACAAGCCCAAGGGCAATTGAGGTGCGGCATTGGACAGTGCTAACATTAAAGATAATTCATTCTATTGCTGTCCTTAAATATGTTGGTTGTTTTCCACATCTTGTGTAGTTTACTGTACATTCTTTTATTCCTCATAGTGTAATGCTGTCATTTTTTTGTGCTTATCAGTTCTTGCCACAAGCTGTGTTATTTGTCTGTCATGAAATACTTTTGTTTTCTGACATCTTGACATGCATCTGCAAACCAGGGTTAACAACTAGTAATATTGGGGGAAGAGTACAATATGCCATCATAACGTATATATTCCTTAATGAAACTGATAGGTTTGTGCCACACATATATTAATATTTAATAATGGCAGTAGCACAAATAAATAAATAAAAACATTTACATGTTTCTCTTGTTTCGGTATTTATTATCTTTATTTATTTATCAGAGATTGTATATGACACTTTTCCATAAAATGTCTTTTGACAGAAAAATGTAACTTTTTAAATTTCAGATTAATTTATTGTTCTCTGTACGGGCGCATTAGATGAGTCTAACAAATCGCTTTTTTCTTTTTTTTATTGCTGACAGGTTTTGCAAAATCTCACTGCATAATTTAAGTCTTCTTTCATATTCATTGCTGCTGCTGAATTTTGCCTGTGTAATTCTCTGAGCTCTGAGGCATAGTTCAGTTTTCTCTGTAAAACATTATGTCAAAAGTCACAAGAGATCTTCACTGTGAATTTGACTCTTGGTGGTGGAATGTGGTAGGCTGAGAGCACAAAGGGACCACTGGCATTTGCATCCTAGGGAGTTGTACTGTCAGCCTAGTCAATATGCACTGACATGATGTCTATAGAAAGACTGTGTCACAAAACAAAGAAAAGCATTCATTTAACTAGGAAACTGTATCGTGTTGCATGGAAGAATTCTCATTATTATCACTGTTTTTCTCTTTAGCGTTAATTTGAATAAACAAAATTAATATATGTAGAGCTAACACAATAATTTTCAGACTTAAATGGAGACATAAACCTTAATTTTGCCAAACATAATAATTCTTCCATAGTGATATGAAATCAACAGAATTCATTTATTTTTTTATGGATAAATTATTTCTGCCTAATTTTAGTTTGCCCTGTGTTGGATTGACGCCTTAGGGCTCTGCCGTGTGCATGCTGCTGTCTGGATAGGCTTCAGGCTCCATGACCTTGCATTAGTGTACATATGTTTAATAATGGATCAATGAATTGATCATTAATTTAATTTAATTCTACCATCAATTTTAAAATTCAAAGACACAGTGATACCTAAAGCATACTCAAATCATTTAAAAATGCATACTACTGAATCATAGCACAAATTCTGATGCACAGCACAAAACTGGTTAAAACATTAGAAGTCAAAATTGTGTAATATTTTAAGAACTATCATTCAACGAGTCACTGGTGAGAAAAACAGAAATCTCCTATGGAAGTCTGAAAACTAATTCTACTTTGCCTCACTGCATTACTACGATCACAATAGATAGCAGGGCGAAAACAAAAACCTCCATTTCAGAAACCTAAATTAATTGTTCACGTGTCCTGAGTATCACACTATGTTAGAAAAATGACTGGTGTGAGCTTTGCCTAGCAGTCTGGTAATCCGAGACTGAAGCTGATCCTGATGCTAGGTTTGTCATCTGTAGCTGAAGATGTTACAGTTTAGTAGCTAAAATGTGACATTTATTCAAAAGTCTCTGTAACCATCTTTTGGGAGCAGTGATGTGGTTCTAAATCTGCTTATATGGGAGGATCTAGAATCATTTTAAAGAACAGGATCAGGACCAAAGAAGTGTGTTAAAACTGAAAATTGGGCCTATTGGTATTGCATTTTGCTTCTTAGCTACCTGCTCAAATTCTGCTTGTAACCAATGTTCCATACTGGAGGTACAATTAAATAGTACCTGTTGTGTAAAAGTGTGTTTAAGTTTTATAGATGTGTTTTCAGCCTTTTTTTTTTTGCATGGTTAAGACAATAGGCCACAATGAGACAAAGTGCAGCTAACTGATTTATCTCTCCCATTTCATTGTAGGTGTCCCTACTAACTTCATACTTTATATAACATTTGCTATGGTTTTTTATTTTTTTAACAATATCATAATCGCACAGGATATTATCAGATCAAGTACAAACAACTTAATTTATGTTTTTATTTCGATAATATTTTTAACTATATTGTAAGAAGATAAACAAAAAAAGCTTAAAGGGGTGGGACACCAAAGGTGATCCCAGTTTAATCAGCAGATTGTAAGTCAAGGACAGATGCCCTGTATCCTCCACATACCACAAAGCTCTCTAACAATGGGGCATCTAACAGTCGTACCGTGGAGAAACCAGGGTGAGGCAGAGAAGCACACAAAAAACAGAAAGGTCTTTATTAAAAACAAGTGGCTCAAAATATCAAAAGGTGAAGTGAAAAAAAACACACAAACAGATCCATTGGTTCATGGTTTCTATGTGTAAGAATAAAGATATAATAATAATAAAAAAATTTTAATTCAGACAAAAATACAACAATCCCAGTCTTTTTCTCTTTTCTCAGACTGCACAAAGGGAATCAGGTACTTTCTAAATCAATCAATCAATCGGTAAACAAATAAATAAATAAACAATCACATTAATTTTGGTCCTTCTTCCTTTCCCCTTTCTAGGCTGTTCAAGGGAATGAAAGACTTCTTAAAAAGAAAAAGAACTCAAATGAAACTTATGTTCAGCTCATCACATTATCCCCACTTCTCAGTGCTCTATGTGATAATCAGAAAGTATCATGTACCTCCTTCTGTCCTTATTCAGGCAGCTCAGAAATACTGTAGTACACACTCCACTAACAACAGACTCAGTGCTGGGAAAGCAAAAGTGAATTCTGAATTTCTCCTCCCTAATTTTAAAACTTTGGGATCCCCTTCCTCCAATCCCTGCGGATACCTCACTGAGCTACTTCCAATTATCTCACACAACTTCTCATAAGTTCCTGTATGGACACTCTAACTTCAACTACTCCCCGGTAAGAAAGCTCAGTTTGTATCTTTTACCCTTCTCAGGCCTATTACCTCATACTGAGATGGTTTCAATTACTTTAACATTATATTCTTCACAGCTCAGTACCTAATGCCAGTATGTCTCCTCTTGTCGCATAGCACTCCACAAGTTTGCCCCAAAGTGCCATAGATGCATGCACCCATGCAGCTACCTTGCCATTTCTTTCACTGGAGTCCCCATTGGCACCACCTACAAACTCCTCAAGTTAAGCTCCATTCATAACTATTTAAATTGCAAGGTATAGCACTTATGCTACTTGTTTATAGTATAAGCATTAATACCTGTCATAAATAAAAGATTTACATTTTACCTCATCATTGGTTATAAAGTTTATATAGTGACTGAAAAGACTGCAACATTGGTGAAAATGGCAGAAACAAGATGCTGGAGGTACTCTCCATAACAGACAGAGGACTTTTTATTTCTGGGAGCCTCTGGGCTATAATGTTATTTGAAAATATTTCTTTGTTTATCTTGTTACTGTTGTGTTATGTGGTGTTGTGTTAAAGCCAGGATTTCTCCATCTATTTTTGTTATTTTGAATCATGTTTTATGCAAAAAAGTCCCTAAATTCCTACTGTCTACCATAGTACTTGATAGCCTGTTCCATGTGTCTATGGTTGTCTGTGTAGAGAAAAACCTAATGTTTGTGTGAACTTTACCCTTCACAGGTTTCCAACTGTGTCCCTGTATTCTTGATGTACTCATTTTAAAATAAGTCTTGATCAATTGTGCTAAATCCCTCCATAATTTTAAACACCTCAACAATGTCTCCTCTTAACCTTCTTTTGCCTAAACTAAAAAGACTCTGTTAATCTTTCCTCATAATTAATCCCCTGTAGACATGGAATCACCCTAGCCGCTCTTCTCTGGACCTTTTCTAGAGATGCAATGTCCTTTTTGTAGACTGGAGACCAAAACTGTACACAGTACTCCAGATGAGGCCTCTCCAGTGTGTTATAAAGAGTATAACCTCCTTGGACTTGTACTCCACACATCGTGCTATATAACCTAACATTCTATTAGCCATCTTAATGCCTTCTGAACACTGTCGGGAAGTTGATAGTGTAGAGTCCACTACGACTCCTAAATTCTTCTCATAAGTTGTACGTTCAATTTTCAGACCACCCCTTGTGTATTCAATCCTAACATTTTTGCCTCCTGCATGTAATACTTTGAATTTAATGACATTAAATTTCATCTGCCACAAATCTGCCCAAGCCTGCATGCTTCCCATGTCCCTCTGTAATGATTGAAAGGATTCCAAATTACTGCCAATCCACCTATCTTGGTATCATCTGCTAAATTAACCAGCTTGATACTTATATTCCTATCTAAATCATTTCTATAAATTAAAATAGTAGCAGGCCTAGCACAGACCCCTGGGGAACACCACTCTTAACTTTAGTTTATTCTGATAAGGTACCTTGCACCATAACCTTCTGCTTCCTGTGTCTAAGCTAATTTTGCACCCATTTACAAACATCACCCTCAACTTCCAATTCTTTTAGTTTGATGACCAATCTGTCATGTGTCACCTTATCAAAAGCTTTCTAAAAGTAAAGATAAATAATATCATATGCTCCACTTTGATCATATCCTTTTGTTGCTTCCTCATAGATAGATAGATAGATAGATAGATAGATAGATAGATAGATAGATAGATAGATAGATAGATAGATAGATAGATAGATAGATAGATAGATACTTTATTAATCCCAAGGGAAAATTCACATACTCCAGCAGCAGCATACTGATAAAAAAACAATATTAAATTAAAGAGTGTTAACAATGAAGGTATAACAGGCAATAACTTTGTATAATGTTAATGTTTATGAGGGGCCTGGGCCTCCTAAAATCCACCACCAGCTCCTTGGTTTTGCTGGTGTTCAGGTGTAAGTGGTTTGAGTCACACCATTTAACAAAGTCCTTGATTAGGTTCTTATACTCCTCCTCCTGCCCACTCCTGATGCAGCCCACGATAGCAGTGTTGTCAGTGAAGTTTTGCACATGGCAGGACTCCGAGTTCTATTGGAAGTCCGATGTAGTGTATATAGGCTGAACAGAACCGGAGAAAGTACAGTCCCCTGCGGTGCTCCTGTGTTGCTGATCACAATGTCAGACCTGCAGTTCCTGAGACGCACATACTGAGGTCTGTCAGTAAGATAGTCCACGATCCATGCCACCAGATATAAATCTACTCCCATCTCAGTCAGCTTGTCCCTAAGGAGCAGAGGTTGTATGGTGTTGAAGGCGCTAGAGGAGTCCAGAAACATAATTCTTAAAGCACCACTGCCTCTGTCCAAGAGGGAGAGGGATCATTGTAGCATATAGATAATGGCATCCTCCGCTCCCACCTTCTCCTGGTATGCGAACTGCAGAGGGTTGAGGGCATGGCGGACCTGAGGCCTCAGGTGGTGAAGTAGCAGCCGCTCCATGGTCTTCATCACATGTGACGTCAGAGCGACAGGCCGGAAGTCATTCAGCTCACTAGGACATGATACCTTTGGGACTGGGGTAATGCAAGATGTTTTAGAAAGCCTTGGGACTCTCCGCTGTTCCAGGCTCAGGTTGAAGATGCACTGTAGTGGACTCCCCAGCTCCAGCGCACAGGCCTTCAGCAGTCGTAGCTCTACTCCATCTGGGCCCACTGCTTTGCTGGCACGAAGTCTCCTCAGCTCTTTGCTCACCTGGGCTGCTGTAATTGCGGGTGGGAATGTCTCTCCTATGCCGGTATCAGCAGAAGGATGGGTGGAGGGTGCAGTACTCCGAGGTGAGAGTGAGTTAAGGTGGTCATACCTGTTAAAGAAGTTTTAAAGCTGCTGGAGTATGTGAATTTCCCCTTGGTATTAATAAAGTATCTATCTATCTATCTATCTATCTATCTATCTATCTATCTATCTATCTATCTATCTATCTATCTATCTATCATTAAAGAAGGATTACAGCATGTTATTAAAACATGATCTCCCTCTTCTAAACTCATGCTGACTCTTCAGTAAAACTCTTGTTTTTGCTGTGTGTTGTACAGTCTTATCCTTAAAAATTCCTTCCATTAATTTTCCTGGGATGCATGTTAAGTTTACCTGCCTATATTTGCTTGGATCTGCCCAGTCACCCTTATTATATAATATTTGCCATTTTCCAGTCCTTCTGAAGTTCTCCACTGCTCAGTGGCTTCATAGAAATATATTTCTAGGGTTTAAAAATGTACTCGCTAACATCCTTAAGAACTCAATGGTAAATATTATCTGGTCCTGATGATTTGCTTGATTTCAGCCTATTTAATCTGAGCAGTACTTCACCCTCTGAAATTTCTAAATCACTCAGTACCTCCTTAGTAGTCCTTTTTACCGCTGGGAGGTTATCTACGTCCTCACATGTGATGACCTCAGAAAAATGCTAGTTTAGAGCATCTGCTATTTCACTATCGTTATTTTTTTAATTCCTTCTTAGTATTCCGGATGAACTTCATCTCCTCCTTGACTGTTCATTTACAACTGAAATACTAAACGAATCTCCTTGGGTCATCTTTATCCTTATCTGTTATATCTCTCTCTTTTAGCCTCCTTAATATCCTTGGTTGCCCTCATGTTCTCATACGACTTACGATTCACATTGGATGTATTAGTCTTATATGAATTATACAGCTGATTTTTCCTTTGCAGGTTCTTTTTTTTTAACTCTTTATTATTATTTTTAATTTCTTACAAGTTTCAAATTTAGGCCCCCACACAACACTAGTTTTCTGCTAAGATGTAAGAAAATGATATGCAATAAAGGTACCAGAGAAAGACCCAGAGACTAGAAAAGTATTGTAGGTTGAGAGAAAACCGGGGTTACAACCATTAAAAACTCAAAGCCAAAAGATACATGAAAGTTCCTGGATCCCATGAATGATTTTAACACTAACCTCCACACACAAACGTTTTTAGAATCATCCACAAACTTGAATACTGATGATAATGCACCATCATCTTATATCCTGAAGCATCTCTGATGTCATGGGTCACAATTTCTGCTTGCCAACAATAAAACACCCAAAATGGTGGTCCTCCTAACAAGTAATTGAAAAGAAAAATAATGACACAAAATATGAAAAACACAAAGATTACAATTATTTCAAAGATGATAAATCAAAGTAAGATTTAAACCATGAGCAAAAATGATAGTAGCTCATATTCAAATCACAGAATCACAACACCCGAAAAGACTATTAGACAGGGGCACTAACACAACTGTGATGCAGATGGCCTGGCAGCTGGTTTACAATGCTCTCCAAAGATGCTTTGGAGGAGCAGGTGACCAGGTATTCGGAATGGATGATGAACCGTCTGTCTAAAGAGATATCCAGTGAAGCCACAGAGAAAATTTCAGAGGTCACTAGTGAACAAATGATTCTAGAAGATAACATATTTGACTATAAGAGAACATAATTGAGGAACTGCATTAAACATATGGATATTTCAAAGAGATAAAATATAGGAGACACAGGTAGTGAAAAATGAATTTAGGTGGTCAGGTGGGCAGACACTCACCTAAAGACTTAATAAGGTAGAAAGCATCTTTGTTTTAATGTTTAATTTGTACTTTTCCCCATGCTTTTCCCTTTCAATAGTGTTTTTAGTTTAATAAAGTAACCTATTATGTTAGCTTTTTGGTTCCTTGATGTTTGTCTGGGTGTGGACAGTTGGCAGGAGAGACACTGCCTGACACAGTATATAATATTATATTTGGCAAATATCACAGAATGACATGTTAATGCTATATGTGGCCTCTTTATATTGAATTTTGCATCATGCTTGTGCCTGGTTTTGCATTTTAGTTATTGACATTGTTTGAGTTTTTGGATTGTGATGCTTGAAAGCATTACCTAATGTTTGGGGCAATCGTTCATTACTTCTTTAGGTTATAAAAAGTGTACATTCACTCCATCCTTTTGAATATAAAGCTGGGGTGATGTGCAGAGGTTCAGCTGGTGGTGAAGAACTGCATAATCTGTAGGAATATGAAAAAGATTTTGTGTCCTCCTACTTGTGAGGTGGATTTACAGTTTGCTGAAACAGCATTTCCCAGGAGATGTATTTAGTTTGGTCCCATTTGGGACCAGATGTATGAGTTTGTTGTATTGCTGCTTTGTTCGTGGGTTATTTTTGTCTTCTTTTTTGACATCTTTAAGCTTCCTAAGCACTAGTTCATGTATATTCTATAAATGCATGCATTCTGATATGGTATTCTCTTTCTTTTCTGCATTTTTGGCCTGAACTTTAACTTCATCATCGCCACATTACTGCATCTGCCTTGTGGTAATTAACTCATAGGGTCAGACATGTCCACCCAAACAATCATGTTGTTATCCTTCAATCAGGCCAGATGTGCATTACTTAAAATGCACAACTGTCAATACATTTTTAGACACATTAGTAAGTGATCTGTATTGTGTGTTATTGAAAAAAAATACAAATATCAGGAATTCTACCACCGGAGCAGCTTTTAGACAGATGTGCATTACAGCTCTGTATTCTCTGAATGCTCTAAATGTATGAATTATTGAAGAAAACTATAGTTAGGTATCCCTTTTAAGCAGGTATTAAACATTTTTACTTTTAGCATTATTTAAAATAGGAAGACTCTTGAAATATTGTATTGTCATTTTTCATTTCATATAATAGACTTGCTATATAGTTTATAAAATATTTTATGAGCAATTAGATGTTTTTAATTTTTCTGCAGCAATTTAACCTAAAATAGGTTAAATGTAAAGCAGTATTATAAAGAAGATAAGAAAATATATTAGTTACCTACTTAATAAAGTCTTATATTCAAATATTTTACATTTTATTGAGTTTAATTATTGTAAGTTTAGTATTTGTGTGAGCAGATCTAGTTATCAATTATCTGGCAGAAATTCAATAACCATTATATTAAATTGAGCTTATCTTAGAGGAAGAGAGAGAGACAGAGGCATAGAAACAAAGATGACAATGGAGCCTGCCATAGTATTCAGGCCAGGTGGTGTCATTCTTAGAATGTGGAAACACAACACCAATATACACTGGTGCAAATATTTACATTGCTTTTTAGACTTTGAAAGAAGAAAGCAAGAAGCGAAACCAAGCAGGAATCACTCATGCATACAGAATAGACTATTTGTCTGGACATTTATTGCACTTGTCATGTTAGAGATGTTGTAATTGAACTTTTACTGGTGCACCATAGAAAGAATCCTAACTGGTACCATCACTATGTAGTAGAGAGTTACACAAGGCAAAAAGGATTTGAGAACATTTTTTCCATCTACCCCAAAATAACATACTATTACTTAGTGATAACTTAGCATTTTTTATTGTTTGCTGTACGTTTAACTATTGGAGACACATACTACTTTGGAATATAACTGTTCTGAACATGGTAATAATGAAAATACTTTTCTATTACATACTTTATGATTCCTTTAAAAACCAATGCAGATCTGTAAAAAATATTTAGTAGAGTCAGATATAAGGCAAGTACCTTATGTAAAATCATTGTAAATATTAATAACAATTTTCATCCATTATACAATTTCAATAGTTTATTATTAATTGTATAATTAATAAAGTGTTTATAATATGTTTATAGTTGCTAATAATCACTTTCTAAACTCTGCTCTTTATCATATTACTGAATTAATTGGAAAACATGATGGGAGAGCAAGATTTCACTTTTTACACTGAAGTGCCCCAATGGGTGTTGTCAAAATTTAAACAGAGTAAACAGAAAATGAGCAGTAATGTCTTTGGTTATGTGATGTTATGATACATATTGTGGTGGACATCTTGGATACACTGGCATTCAGATTGGGATGGATGGTGCCAACTTTACCCAGCCAGGAAGAACTTATGGATGAAAAGCATTGATGGATGTTCATCCTGGCCTGATGTTTCCTTTTCCTTTTCCTATTTGTGAGGTATTCACAATGGATGGACAAGGAATGGCTGCCTCCCAGGGCCTAGTGTTTCTTCAGTCCACTTTGTGGCAGCATCAGTTACCCGCAGGGTTGCATGGCAGTTGTAGGTCTAGAGGGCGTCCTTGTTGGAGTCCTTGGGAGACGCTAGAGGATAATGCTGTGTGGGGAGTCCCTGTCAGATGGAACTTCCACCTAACCGGAAGTGCTTCCTAGGTGCAATATGGTGTCGCCAGAAGTGCTCTTGTGCCCTGGGTCCAACACAAGGAAAACAGTCCACTTCACCCAGTAGGAATTGTTAGGAGCTGGAAAATGCCTGCCTGGGAGGAATGGTGGAGAAAAGGAGGAATCACAATTATATGAATTTTGAATAAAATAAACCTGTGAGAGGTATTTTCTTTAGATGAAAGTATCTGTTTGAACATGGACTGAATTGTAAGGGTCTACAGCACTCCCAAAAAGCCACAATATACATGTATACATTACAGGATAGGGCGGCACGGTGGCGCAGTGGTAGCGCTGCTGCCTCGCACTTAGGAGACCCAGGTTCGCTTCCCAGGTCCTCCCTGCGTGGAGTTTGCATGTTCTCCCCGTGTCTGCGTGGGTTTCCTCCGGGCGCTCCGGTTTCCTCCCACAATCCAAAGACATGCAGGTTAGGTGGATTGGCGATTCTAAATTGGCCCTAGTGTGTGCTTGGTGTGTTTGTGTGTGTCCTGTGGTGGGTTGGCACCCTGCCCAGGATTGGTTCCTGCCTTGTGCCCTGTGTTGGCTGGGATTGGCTCCAGCAGACCCCCGTGACCCTGTATTCGGATTCAGCGGGTTAGAAAATGGATGGATGGATGGATTACAGGATAAATGACTTATCATAATATGTACAGTATATGCAGTGTATGTGTGTAAAAATTAATTAATCACATAAATATATGTAATTAATCATGATTAATTGCAGCTAACATTAAAACATGTAATTATAAAATAAATACATAAATCATGAAGTAAACATACACTGGTTCACAAAATTAATGTAGAATCAACAAAAATGAATTTAAAAAAATTAATGGCGCAGTTTAAACTTAAACAATGACCTTAAACCTGAACTTTTAACAAAGTGCTTATCGAGTAAGTACAGCCTTGATCTGAATGCCTTCCAAAAAGGTCAGTTGAAAAGAAGGCGAAAAGAAAACAATGTCAATGTATTAATTATCAAATTGGCACAGTATATGAGATACAGATGTGTCAAAGTAAAAAATGATCAAAACAACTGTTCACTTTGAATGCACTGCTAAAGACTGATTTAACTGAAAGAATATGCATCTCTTAAATGCATTAAAACTTGCATTAAAACAACACAAATACTATCCTCAATTGTTCATCACCATCAGTGATTGAAAACATTACTCGACACAAGTGCTGTGTCTATGAACAGTAATCTCCAAGCTGCCTTCATAGCCACCCCTTTCCCACTCCTACGGACAGTTTTGCATGTCTAAGAGATTTAATGCTTTTGTGGTTGGTAGAATTATGGTGTGCTTTGGAATTTTTTGAGTTACAAAAACGTGGTACCACAGAAAAACAGCTGGAAAACCCTACTCTATCTACATCTTTGTTACTGGCTTGCTGAAAACTATCTTAATAGTTGTTAACTCACTTAAAAAATGATGCACTTCATTACTTGGATGTTTATGTTGCATTTTTTTGCATATATTAGCAAATATACTGCATACTGAAATAATGGTTAGGGATAATCAGTACACTTCTATTTCGTAGAATTTTGTCATTCTATTAGGGCAGTCGACACTGTAAGCTATCTGGCAAACCAGTGAGTTAAATGTATAGGTAATACAAACTTGTTTAGCACTTACATGATATAAATTGAATTGATCTTATTACAGAAACATGAAATGAGAGTGTAAGAGAGTGTAATTTTTATGTTATAACCATACCCCACCCCCTTTCCTCCCACTCCCCTGCACCTATGTCAGTATGTATAAATGAAGAAAATGAACACCAGTGCTACACACCAGTGCTACATATTGACATGCACTGTATCGCTGTGAATGGCATAATATGAAATTTTAAACATTTAAATATAAAAAATGTATCTGATAAAATCTGTAAAGATAGTATATAAATACAGCACTGGATGTGTATGCAATTCTTTAGGTACACACTTAACCTTTCTTGTATTATTGTTTTGTAATATTCAAAACAAAAACAAAAATTGCATAAAATACCACCCTAACCAAAGCACTTGCTGAAGTTTTTGCCTCGTTTCAAGCCTTAATAATAATAATAATAATACATTTTATTTATATAGCGCCTTTCCCAGCCTTGGATACAGCAATATTTTTAATGTGTTTAACAGGCCTCATTAATCACAAAAATAAACATGTTAACTTTCCCAGGCCAAATACACACACACACACACACACACACACACACACACACCCACGCACACGCACACACACACACACACACACATACACATACACACACACTATTTGGCCTGCTGTATATGAACTAACCTAACCATTGCACCTGTATGACCTTTTTGACCATCCCATTCCAAAACAAATGGCTTTAATAAGGAGTTGTCCCACCTCCCTTCCTTTGCAGCTGTTAATAGCCACCACTCTTCTGGGAAGCCTTTTCACAAGACTTTGCAGTGTTTCTAGAGGAATTTGGCCAAAATAGCATTTATGAGGTTCTGATAAAAAGACCTGACTTGCAAGGTTCATTTCAGTTCATCCCAAAGGTGGTCAATAGGATTTGAGGTCAGGGCTCTGTGCAGACAACTCCTGTTCATCCATTTCCTTATGGACCTGACTTTGTGCACAGAGGCAAAATAATGCTGGAACAGAAAAGGGTTTTCCCCAAACTGTTGCTACAAAGTTGTATGTGCAATTGTCTAAAATCTTTTTGTTTGATGTAGAATTAACAGCACACCTTAAAAACAGCCCTAGACCATTATTCCTCCTCTACTAAACATTACAATAGATAATATGCAGTCTCGAAGGTAGCATTCACCTGGCATCCACCATGCCCAGATTCATCTATCACACTGCTGGCACATGTTTAATGGTCTAGAGTCAAGTGGTGGTATGCTTTATACCATTTCAGGTGACGATTGAATTTCGCATAATAGTCTTAGGCTTGTGTGAAGCTGCTTAGCCATGGAAACGTATTTCATAGAGCTCCTGACACACAGTTCCTGTGCTGATGTTGCTTCCAGGGACAGTTCGAAACTTTGTTGTAAGTGATGCAACAAAGGATTGGTGCTTTTTACACACTATGTGCTTTGGCATTGGCACTATTGGCTACCACTTCATGGCTGAGTTATTGCTATTCCTAGAAGCTTCCACATCACAATAATAGCACTTATAGTTGACCAGGGCAGAAGTGACATCTTATGACAGTGCCATGTTTAAAGTTGCTGAGCTTTTCGGTATGATCCATTCCACTGGCAAACTTTGTCAATACAGATTGTATGACTATTTGTTTGATTTTATACACCCGCTAACAATGGGCGTGGCTGAAGCATCCGAACATTAATTAATTTATATATATATATATATATATATATTGTGAACACCAGAGGGTGCTGCATCTCCCCAAACACCTGACACAAAGGTTCTTGACACAGGTTCCCAATAAATAAGGGGATTTATTAGTGGAAACTCTTTCCACCCCACAATCACAGTCACATTTTAAAGCATGCAAACAGCACTACTTTGACTCTTTGTTATTATCATCTTCTCTTTCTGCCTCTTCCTCTGCTTATCAAGTAAGCTTTTTCCGCCTTCTCCTGACAGCTTCTTTTATGCTAAACCTGGGAGTACTTCCGGTGTCCCATAATTGTGGCCAGGGAACACTTCTGGGTTGGGATGGAGCCAGACAAAGTAGGGCTCACTAGTCCTCTCTGCATCCCCGCTAGTGCCCTCGAAACCTAACAAAGATCTCCAGTTCCCATGATGGCCTACCCTATAGGAATCTGTGGCACTGCCACAACCCGGGGGGCTGCCATCTAGCTATCCGGGTGAGACAATTCCCTGTGCATGCTATCTTTTCTGGTCCTTCCACGCTGAGGGCATCCTGACTTTGTAAGATTCTCCATTGTCCCTCACAATATATATATAAAATATAAAAAAAACATTTTTTTTTCTCTTGGGTAGCCCTTACTTCACAGTGTACTGTATGTTATCACTAGGCCCCCGGTATGAACACTCAGGTGTGCCAACTCTCAGAGTGTGCAAAGTGATCATCTTAACTGTTTGAGCCAAAGGAGAACCCTGTCAGTTCACATGACAAGTACAGTATGTCTTATGATGGCAAGGCCATCTCTTCTTTGCAGCAGGTTCCAATATACTTTACTTCTCAGAATCTCATCCTCCACAGCAAGGTGCTTGTCTTGTCACTCTTTTTGGCAAATCAGGGTCATGGCACCAATAGAGTCAGGTTCTTTTCACAGCATATTCCCACTGGGCTCCCCAGACTTGAAATCAGGTCCACACCACAGTAAGTGAGTCAATTTAAGTGACTAACTGGCGACTCTGGTAGCCAGGCCCCTCTTTTCAGACAAGTTATTCCACCAACACCAGTTCTTTAAAGATATGTTTATATATGCATATGAATTTTAATGCATGCGTTTTACAAATTAATAAAATTAAACTGAATGAAAGTTACACTTGGCAAAAATGCAAACTATAAGTGTCTTTTTGCAATTTTTAGACTTACTGAGTTCAAGTCTCCTAATGGTGAGTTCAGTGGTGTTTTGTCTTGGTAGAGTAATATATTACTGTACCTTCCCCTTTTGTTTTATTAATATGTAGCCTTTGTCAGAAATCCTCAAATCTCAAAGACTTACCATGTGTATAAGATATTGTACCATATAACTTCTCCCCACCTTCCCTTCTACATGTTTAACCTCAGGCAATTAGGTGTAGTAAAAGACAAGCAGGACTTAAGTTATAATTTAAACAATGTATTATTGATAATATTCATAAATAATAACAATATGCAAAGTACATTTGAATATTGGCAACCATACAACCTGAAAATGGTGATGTGTAGTTTCAGGTGGCACATAGACTTGTTAGCTACTTAAAATGCCTGTAGTTAAGTCCTCATTTTTGGTCAGCTTCCTTCAGAACAGGCCACATGCCTGTCTCAATATGGCTGCCGAGCTGTGCTCTTCATTGTATTGTCCTTTTCAGTTCATGGTGTGTGAGATGGTCTTTTATCAGTTTGGTGAGAGAGAGAGAGGGTGAGATAAAGCAAGCAAATTTATAGGTTTTGTGACCAACCCCTACAGCCAATAGGGCATCATGGTACTTAAAGGCTTCTGATACAAGCCATTTCCAAACAGCCATACTTCAGATCAATGGGGGGACATAATACCTCCACACCTGCCCTCCAAACCATATGTTAAGGTAAAGCTTGGCAGTTAGGAAGCCTGGTTTTCCTGTGGGGGTTGACTGAAAGCCTCCAGCAGAGAAATATTGGCCAAACTTGTTTGAGGCACTTCCCCGACCTCTGTCGTAAAATTCACTTTCCTGACTTAGTCCTAAGGGGGTAAACATGAATGATTCTCACTAATGTAACACTAAAATTATATTGCTTTGCCTAAGTTGCAAATAAAGACATACAAAATATTTACCAACTTGTGTGCAAAATTTCACATCACAACAAGTGGTTTTAGCACCTGCCTTTATATATTTGCCTTTTAACCTAGTAGTATCACACATTAGCCATGATGTAGTTACACTTTACCTATGGTGAAGTGCTTCACTGGCTTAAATAATATGCCAACAAGGCATCAATAGTGTTGTTTTAATAGACTGAGTTGTGTGTAGTAGTAGCCTAAGCTATTGAATAGTCAATCTTCAAATGTACAGTATTTCCTATGTATATTTGTTATGTTTTTAATTTTGTTTTATTTTATGATATTCAGCTTCATTAAATGGAATATACAGTGTTTTGTTTTAGGTGTGAGCCCATACATTTACAGATGCCATTTTATGTATGTTTGATATAAACAATCTCTGCTTGGCTTTGTGCATGTTGAGCAATAGTTCCAGTAAGAACAGTACACTGTTATGCGAACAACAAGCCATGGATTACAAGTGACATCAAGGGCCTTTTGAACCAGAAGAAAAGGGCTTTTAAAGGCAAGGATCAGCATGAGCTCAAGTGTGTGCAGAAGGAACTCCGAGTCCCGATCAGGGTGGTGAAGAATCAGTACAGGAGAAAGCTGGAGCAGAAGTTGCAGAATAACAGCATGAAGTAAGTGTGAGATGGGATGAAGATCATCACTGGCTGCAGCTTGAAGTGGGGTAACACCATTGAGAGAGACGTGGAGAGAGCAAACCAGATGAACAACTTCTTCAACAGGTTTGACCACCCTAACCCACTCTCACCTCAGAGTACTGCACCCTCCACCCCATCCTTCTGCTGATACCAGCATAGGAGAGACATCCCCACCCACAATTACAGCAGCCAAAGTAAGCAGAGAGGTGAGGAGACTTTGTGCCAGCAAAGCAGCGGGTCCAGATTGAGTATCGCAATGACTGCTGAAGGCCTCTGCGTTGGAGCTGGGGAGTCCTCTACAGCATATCTTCAACCTGAATCTGGAACAAGGGAGAGTCCCGAGGTTTTGGAAAACATCTTGCATCACCTCAGTCCCAAAGGTACCATGTCCTAGTGACCTGAATGACTTCCGGCCTGTTGCTCTGACGTCACATGTGATGAAGACCATGGAGCGGCTGCTACTTCACCACCTGAGGTCACAGGTCCGACACACCCTCAACCCTCTGCAGTTCGCATACCAGGAGAAGGTAGGAGCGGAGGATGCCATCATCTATATGCTACACCGATCCCTCTCCCACTTGGACAGAGGCAGTGGTGCTGTAAGAATTATGTTTCTGGATTTCTCTAGTGCCTTCAACACCATCCAACCGCTGCTCCATAGGGACAAGCTGACAGTGATGGGAGTAAATTCATACCTGGTAGCATGGATCGTGGACTATCTTAAAGACAGACCTCAGTATATGCGTCTTGGGAACTGCAGGTCTGACATTGTAGTCAGTAACACAGGAGCGCCGCAGAGGACTGTACTTTCTCCGGTCCTGTTCAGCCTATATACATCAGACTTCCAATACAACTTGGAGTCCTGCCACGTGCAAAAGTTTGCAGACGACACTGCTGTCATGGGCTGCATCAAGAGTGGGCAGGAGGAGGAGTATAGGAAACTAATCAAGGACTTTGTTAAATGGTGCGACTCAAACCACCTACAACTGAACAGCAGCAAAACCATGGAGCTGGTGGTGGATTTTAGGAGGCCCAGGCCCCTCACGGACCCTGTGATTATCAGAGGTGACTGTGTGCAGAGGGTGCAGACCTATAAATACCTGGGAGTGCAGCTGGATGATAAATTGGACTGGACTGACAATACTGATGCTCTGTGTAAGAAAGAACAGAGCCGATTATACTTCCTTAGAAGGCTGGCATCCTTCAACATCTGCAATAAGATGCTGCAGATATTCTATCAGACAGTTGTGGCGAGAGCCCTCTTCTATGTGGTGGTGTGCTGGGGAGGCAGCATAAAGAAGAGGGATGCCTCACGCCTGGACAAACTGGTGAGGAAGGCAGGCTCTATTGTAAACAGGAGCTGGACAGTTTGACATCCGTGGCAGAGCGACAGGCACTGAGCAGGCTCCTGTCAATAATTGAAAACCCACTGCATCCACTGAATAGGATCATCTCCAGACAGAGGAGCAGCTTCAGCAACAGACTGCTGTTACTGTCCTGCTCCACTGACAGACTGAGGAGATCGTTCATCCTCCACACTATGCGACTCTTCAATTCCACCCCTGGTAAACGTTAATATTAACCAAAATTATTGTCTGTCTGTTATACCTTCATTGTTATCACTCTTTAATTCAATATTGTTCTTTATCAGTTATCTGTATGCTGCTGCTGGAGTATGTGAATTTCCCCTTGGGATTAATAAAGTATCTATCTATCTATCTATCTATCTATCTATCTATCTATCTATCTATCTATCTATCTATCTATCTATCTATCTATCTATCTATCTATCTATCTATCTATCTATCTATCTATCTATCTATCTAATCCGAGTTGTACGAGGTAGGACCTCTATTTGTATTGGTCTGTTGCATATACATTTCTACTCATATTTGTTATGAATTGACAGTAGTGTTTATTTAACGTGTTGAAACCACGTACTAACAAAACCACGAAAGCCCTATGTCATTGTGCTAAATTTGCTCTAGTGTCCATCCTGGGGCATATTCCATTTGAGCCCTGCTACCTATAAAAATCATGCATATGCTGATGTTGCCAAAGTTCTTCATAAAGGAAAGACTTAAGTGACTATCTCATTAGTTCATAAATATGAAACTAATGCAATTAAGTAATTTGTTACACTACTTTTTTTGTTATTGTCATGATTATTCTAGCTCTGACTCTACTTTTTTAGCTCAACTGTTCAGTTCTAGGTGTGTGCTTTAGCTGGTAAGAGTAATTTGACATATTATGTGAGTCTCCAGCATGGAAATTACCCCAGACTTATTTTACAAAGGTTTGGACTACTAAGATCAGAGTCTAGACCTGGAATTATATCTATAGACATTTCCAAAAGCTACTGTTTAATTAGATTAGAAATATAAAGATTCAAGGTGCAGACATGTGTGTCTGCTTTTATAGTATTCTTCAAAGCTAAAGTGTTTCATGACAAAATGAACGTCTTTTCTGCTAACACAATTGCACACATTTGAGAATTCTCATTTTGAATGATTTATTTTGAATGGAGACTCAGAAATACCACATAAAATAATAATAGGTGTACACTCTCTAAAGGACTGTTGTTAGATTCTTGCTTTATACTGTGGATTGCTGCTGGATTAAATGCCATTTCTGCCATGACTGACCAGCATCAGTAAATGCAGAGAATGGAAGGCCTATTACTGAGTATTGTTTTTATCCAATAATTTTTATGAAACATGTAGTACAGCAGGCATCATAGTGGCAGAGAGTTTGGTAGACCTGTTGTCTGTTTCAGTCACAGTTTATGCAGAGTTACAAAGTTGTCCTAATGTCTCCACATGGTTTCTGAAGACACTTGAAAAGCCAATTAAAATAATATAAATACAAACAAATAAATAAATAAAAAAAGCTATACACTGCATGAATACACAAAAATCTTAAATTTTTAGAGCAAAAGATTCCAAGGATCATCTATCCTTTGTGATAGACGGCCAGCAGCTCAATCCGGCAGGGACGTTCCCTGAACGAGAAGAATGGAGGAAGGCAGCCTTTTCAGGACACTGCCTCCCCCAGGACGCTAGGTGGCAGCTCCCCTGGATGGTAGCTGTACCCCGGATTCCCTCAGGGTATCCTGGGACATGGAGTCCGTTTCCTCAGCCCTGTTGGGTGCTGTGGGTGAAGATAAAGAACCTGGAGACTCCTAGTTTTACTACAACCCGGAAGTACTTTGGAGTCACAAGGACAGAAGCCCGCAGTACTTCCGGGCTACTTGAGAACTGATGATGTGTTGTTTGACCCAGAAGAAGAGGAGGAACACTTCTGGGTCAAGGACTATTTAAAGGACTGATGCAGACGCAGCAAGAGAGCCGGAGTTGGGAGGTTGGGTTGACGAAGCTGCTGGGAGTGGAGGATTATTATTCTATTATTATTGATTATTGCTATTAGTGAATTGTGGCATGTGTGGTGCTGTGTGCACTTTATTAAAGAAAATAATTAAAAATTCTTCTTTGTGCTTTTATATGTGTGTCTTGCACATCTGTCTGTTGGGTTTCACGGGGCAACAGTGACCCCTAGCATCAACACCTTATAGAAGGTTTCCTCCTTATGCCTCTGGTTTCAAGATAGAATGCAGGCAAACGCTACTCTGCAATAGAAAAAACAGATACAAAAACTGAATATTTAAATGTATTCTTTTTTGAATTTCATGTTCTTTAACACCAGAAACCCTGAAGCCTACAAAAAAGTTGCCAACTTAAAGTCCTTAAATTATTACTATAACATGAAAAAAAATTCTGTTTTAGTTATATGTTCAACATTTCTTGCCTCACATTTTCTATCATCCTACACTTACACAGATCATTGTAGACACGGAACACACGTGAAATGTATGTATTCCAAATAACAATATATTATTTACCCTATACAACTCCAGGCATCTCACACCCAGAGAAACATCAGTGGGGGATGGGATAGCAGGCTGCTTGTGCTGATCGACACATTTGCAAAACATAGACACTGATGAGAAGGTACGATGGAATTTAAGGTGACCCAGCGTTACGACTTTTTCCTTAAGCTTCAGGGATTATAGTGTTAATAAAATAATGATCTTCCAGGGCTGATTTAGAGGCTAGTGTTTCCTCCCACATCTGAAAGATGCATGTTTTAGGTTAACTGTTGTCTCTAGTTGGCCCTAAGTTGGTGAGTGTGGTTGTATGTATAAGTGTGTTTGTCTGTATGTAAGCATGTCTTACAATGGACAGTGGAATGCATACATGGTTAATTCTTGATTTGCATGCAATGATAGTCAAATGAATGGGAGGGCAATAAAAGCCTCCAGCAAAACAAGCCAGAATAAGCTTGTCCATAAAATAGATGGGTTAATAATTATATTATTACTCAACTCTTTCTGTTGCTTTCTGAAAAGATATAATACTTTATAATCTAATGCTGTTTACTGAACATCTTAGTATCTGTATTTTTACAATTTAGTCAGTGAAAAAAGAACAGTAATAATAATAATTATTATTATAATTAATCCTCAGTTTATACATAAATATTGAAAATACAATGTACCTGCCCCTGTTGCTCTTATATACTGCTAAATATGTAACTCCCTGCAATTGTTATGATTTATATTTTTATTTGCCATTGCTTTTTTAGTGTCACTGACCTGGTGACTAATCTTTTAAAATTATATGATTTTCTTTTGATAATCGTGCTTGCAGATTACAACTGCTCAGCCAAATTTTAGTAACAGGAGAGTTCTCTGTGCTATCTCCTCTGAGCCAGGGCTGTTAATTGGTGGGTTTCTATAGTCTCAACTACATTTTAAAGTGTGAACTATGAAGGGATTTTAAACTCATTAAAAGGGGCTGATGGAAAAGTAGGTTTCATATACTAGGTGGCAATGTTCTGAAATCCACAGAGACCAGGCACTCTAGTTTGCTGTTTAGGAGCTTCAGTATAGTGCTTCTCCATGAAATGTGAAATGATGAGCTTCACTTTTATTAGTGGGTCAAGCCTTTCAAGTCAAAATACAGGCAATGTACCTCAAAGAGCTCTCTAATAGAAACAAAAATCTTTGTTTTCTTAGAGTATGAGCAATCAAGGATATCAAATACCAAAAATACATATTCTACTTTTTCTTACAGGTTCTGGTACACTTGTTTTTTTCTGTAAGTAGACTTCAGACTCCATCATTAGAAGACATTCAATTAGACCCAAATTTTGCTTATATGTTGCAGTCAAATTGGACATTTTCTCTTGTTGCAGTTAACTCAGGCTTTTTCAGTCAGGCTAACTAAAAAGAAAGCAGATATTTTTCATGTACCTTAGTCTCTTTGCAATGAATCCATATAGATTCGCCGCAATGAACCAAGGCTGTTTAAGAAATATTTTTCATCACTTATGACTCATTCTGGTTTGCATGGCTCAAATGAAACTGCTGCACCTTGATCATTGTGCTTTCAAGACCTTTAATTGTCTTCTGTACTATTATCTGTGCCTGATAATCCATCCATCCATTGTCTAACCCGCTGAATCCGAACAGGGTCACGGGGGTCTGCCGGAGCCAATCCCAGCCAACACAGGGCACAAGGCAGGAACCAATCCTGGGCAGGGTGCCAACCCACCGCAGGACACACACAAACACACCCACACACCAAGCACACACTAGGGCCAAGTTAGAATCACCAATCCACCTAACCTGCATGTCTTTGGATTGTGGGAGGAAACCGGAGCACCCGGAGAAAACCCACGCAGACACGGGGAGAACATGCAAACTCCACGCAGGGAGGACCTGGGAAGCGAACCTGGGTCTCCTAAGTGCGAGGCAGCAGCGCTACCACTGCGCCACTGTGCCACCCATGTGCCTGATAATGGTATCTTAAAATATTAAAACATAGATACTCATTCTAACTATTTCAAAGTGGCACTAATCTTTTCTAGCCCATCAATCATATTACACCTGAGAAGTGTAAAGTTGCTGGTACAACATTGTTAAAAACGTAGCTGTAGTCTAAAAATAGGACTCTGGCATAGCAGTTTTTTTATTATCCAGATGTTACAGGATGGTATGAAGTGCAAGGGATATGGCATCCTCTGTGGACTGGTTGTGATGATATGCAGATTGGAGGTGAACATGATGGAATATTTTGTTTCTGAGTCTAGCCTATCAAAGCACTTCATCCCAACTGAAGTGAGTGTCTGTAGTCATTCCTACAGGCCACTTTTGTTTTATTAGGCACAGGGTTAAATGTTGTCCTTTTGTAGCAGGTGTGAACCACAGATTCTCTCAGGAAAATATTAAAGATTTCATTGAAGATGCCTGCTAAATGGTTTTTAAAGGGTAAAATACACATTAAAATTCCTTTGTGACCAGATGCCTTATGGATTTAACTCACTTAAAAGTCCTCCGTTTGTCATGTACAGAAAAAAAGATGGATGAATCATGTGGTGATGCAGGCAGTCAAATGACAGGCTGCTTGTTATAGCAATCAAAGGGGAAACGCAGTAAAAGGCATTTAGTTCATCCAGAAGAGAAAATGTAAATTAAATTGGAGAATTATTTATTTAGTAGTTTGTAAGCATCTTTAATCCCCAGATTAGAATTAAATACCGCAAAAAACAAAAAACTGAACTAAATTAAATTCCAACAACCCATAAGTGAAGTGCTTCCTGAGTTCAGTTTTTAAATGCAATTACAATGGTGTCCTCAAGTAGGGGATTCATTATTTAGTCAAAAGAATACTGCTTGGATAAGTTTGACAAAAGAGGTTTAATTCCTTAAACCTGTCAGAGTAGGACATGCACTTTAGCCCAGAGATGCCCTTGGCTGATTTGCTGTGTCAGGTCTTCTTTGTTGCATGATGACCAAAACTGCACACAGTACTCTAGGTGCGATCTCATCACCATATTACAATTTTGGATCATTACATTCTCTGATTTATATTGAACAGCTAGCTGTGCTACCTATTTAAGATGGGTTGTAATCAACATAGACCTCAGTGTTAACGTTTGCATTGAGCCATGCAGTAATAAAATACTTTACATTAGTCATATATATATGTTTTATGCCATTTGGTATGGCATTTGTAAGAGCAGTGTTAATGTTTGTTATGTGCTATCTGTTGGAATAACAGAGACATAGCATCCAGATGGATAAACAGACAGACTCACAGACATCTATACTTTTATTAAGGTTGATTTTCGCCATAAAACCTATTTAATTGCTTCTGCACATGGCTTGGATGATGTGTCTCCCATCATCTGTTTAAATTTTACATTCTTTTTGCAAATATACAGAACTTTGCATTTTTGTACAATAAACTGCATTTTCCAAATGTTCACCTAGTTGTGAAGATTGTCCTGGCTATTTTGCATTTTTATTCCAGCCTACTATCATCAGTATATACCATCCATCCAATTTTACTGTCATCTTCAAATTTGCTGTGGTGCATCCTTTAATTCAACAATATACTTTACTGTATTGACATACAATCCTTGCAACTACAGTCTATTGATACAGTCAAAAATATTTTGAAATATAACATTCTCAGACCTACTTAATCCAACTCATGGTTACTGGGTGAGCCGCTGCCTATTTCAAAAGCAGGACACAAGGCAGGAACCAACCTAAGGTGCACACACTCACTTGGTGGAAGTTTAGAACTGGCAATTAACCTAACAAATATGAGAGGAAAAACTGAGAACCTGGATAACACAATATTGACAAAAGGAAAACATCACACAGAAAGTGATCAGATGTGGCACTCCAAACTAGGCTGCTGAATTTCTGAAACAGCAGCACCTAATCACTGTACCATCATGCAATCCACTGTGCCAGTTCAGTTTTGACAAGGCCAACATGTAGATGTAGTGGGGGAGATTTCAATTGGTGGTGTTTCTTTATCATAACTTTAGATGCAGTTAGACCTTGTTGCAGCTGTTGTGTAGAGACACAGATAGACACATAAGATTTTTTTAAAGCAGTTACTTTAAAAAGTAAGGAAAATAATGTCAAATATGTAATGCAAGGTGACCAATAAATAAACAAGAATCAGTCTAAACAAGTAAATCTGTTAAATCTCCTCCGGGCTTTTACATTCCATTCTGTCTTTGCAGAGTTCAGTATTCTTCCTAGTAAATGACCTTGTATGTTTTTTTATGAATTTCCCATTCTTACCCTTATGATTCAGAACCATTTGGTAAGTAAAGATACAAATCAGTGGTGTGTGCTTCCCTCTCTTTTCTTGTGGGTTAGAGCCTAATATTACATGAAGTGACTTGTGAAATATAGAAAACAAAAGAGGTCCCAAGCCAAAATAACCACAAACAATCTCCATGTTGGGAATGTATAAACTGGAGTGATTTAAAGTGTAGGTGACATTAACCATCCTTACTGATTCCTGCATACTTCCATTTTAAAGCATAGGTGAAAATGAGACTGATTAAAAAAAAAAAAACAATATGAAAACAACCAATTAGATACTTTAAAAATATATAGGTGATGAAATCCAGTTGAATAGCGCAATGGTAGAGTTTACTCAGGGCCCACACATTTCATGAGGCCACCTAAGGCAAATCATATTATTGATGCTAGCAACCAACTCCCTCCCATCCTTACTAAGGATGAGCTGATACACTTAATTCACATACAACATGTATTGCAATACAGGATTCATAATAAAATGCCCCCACAAGAAGTACATCCTTAGAAAAACAAGCAAAATAATAAAATGTGAAAGCAAAATGAACAGGATTAGCTTAAAATCAATAAAACACACAGCATAAATATTGAAATAATAAATCTAAAACATTTTCCATCCAAGTATGCATTTATATTGAGTTCTGCAATTGCAAAATTGAATGCAAAATTAAACTGTGCAATTTCACTCATCCCTACTGCTTCACTATATACAATACCTTGGAATTTTCAAACTCTGTTCTCAAAGGTAAAAGGCAACTACCCTCTGCAACTAAACATCCATACAAACATATGGGGCATTTAACAGACATTTTAAATGTGACTTGTACCTTAATAACAATATTTTACAAAATAGCAATATGATATCCGAAAATCAGGAAAATGAAAAGGTAATTTAAGAACTAACATGAAGGTTTGAAATGCACCTGTAAAGTTTTGATGATTGGATGCTTGTCGTGTGTTGAAGAAATGTTAATTGCAGTTCTGAGATGTTTGAAACTTTAAAATGTAAATATTTCTTATAATTTTTAAAGGCAGTATAAACCTAAGGTTTCCGGTGGGCTGGCGCCTTGCCCGGGGTTTGTTTCCTGCCTTGAGCCCTGTGTTGGTTGGGATTGGCTCCAGCAGGCCCATGTGACCCTGTAGTTAGGCTATAACGGGTTGGATAATGGATGGATGGATGGATAAACCTAAGGTACTCAATATGTATGCTACGCAACGTTTATACTTAACTTTCATTTTCTGTACTACTATTATTTTATTTTATATTTATATTTTATATTTTATTTTATATTATAAAATGTTAAAAAACACTTGTATTAAAATGTCACCCTGACCAAAGTGCCCCGTATGAGGCCACCTCACCCCATGTGCCAGCTCTGTGCTTACTGTACACAAGAAATCAAATAAATTTCCAGCTTTCATTTTTCAGTCATACGTGGGTCACGATATGCTTAGTCTATAAAGTTTTAATCTTATATTAAAGTAACACATTAATGCATTTGAGTTTCCTTACACAATATTTTTGCATTCTTTTAAGTGGCAAAAGAACTACTTCACATTTCACTAACATGTCCTATTTTTTCAATTTTGCAAAATGTTTGTCATGTTTGTCTTTCTGATATGATCTCATATTTTCAGAATACAAGTAGGCGTTGAATCTGAAGAGCAAAAACTTACTGAAATGATTTCAAGATAGAAAGACAGGGTAGTTTTTAATGACTAACAGTCTCAATTTTCTAATTACAGAAAGTTGCCAGTTCTGTTGATCATAATTACTCAATGCTCTAGTACATAGTATCGGACTAACTGAGGAATGGTATGCACTGGTGTTGTTTCAACCTCCAGTTTTTCTCACAACAACTTACAGCCATTAAATGGGGTAACCCATTATCCCCCAGTCTTTTTGCCCCACTCTAATTATATAAACATTGAAAAATGTTCACATGAATGTCCATATAACTATTTAAAACATAAATCACAGTGGTATTCTACTTATTGATAACATTTCCTGCTTACTACACAGTTTAGTTACAAAAAGCCAGGCACAGTTTAGCATGAAAGCAAAAAATATATATATATATATATATATATATATATATATATTATATTTGATTTCTTTGACTTTCAGAAGCCTTAAATGAGTAAGCCTATAATTTAATATTAGAAAAATCTGTAATATAACATATTATATTACATAGATTTGTAATATCCACCACTTGTATTATATTGAACGTGTTTTCAGTAATAGATCAAGTAATGATTTATACATTTTTTAAAATAAAGATGTGGATTGTAAAATGGAAAAGTTTCCAACTACTTTGTTTATCCTGTCAGTTTTCTGAAATATATTTTCCATTATAGGGTTGTAGAATAAGCTTTACTTTTAAGAAAAAAATGACATAAAACAGGTTATAAAGTTAAAATTGCTGTATAATTAATTATATGTACAATTTATAAATAATTAAATTAAAAAATATTAAAACATTTTTCATTACCTGTCAGTTAATTGAGGCATATTTGAAAAAGGTGGACAAAGACATTGCCTTCAGTGGAATTCAATTTTATCATTACTATTAAGAAACAAATACAGATAAATATATGTGATATATTAGCAGTAAGCAACTGACAACCAATTTAAAATTAACAAAAGAGAGTCATCTGCCATATATCCAGTAAAGCAATCATTTAATTTTATCCCTCTTATTATACAGTGCTTGTTTGATTTTAACTATGCTGAAACAGTAAACTCTGCCAAATCAGCCTACTGAAATGAGATCCATCCTGCGTATTTTAAAAATCTACTTTTAGCATGCACTTCTGGTTCAGCTCCTTTGTAAAACGGCACAAATAGAAACAGGAAGAAGAAATGAACCTGAATGCTAGAGCTCATCATTATACTAATATATCAAACAATATGGGCTTAGCTTAATTATCCCCTTTGAGAGCAGGGAAAACTAAGCACAACCTTCAATTTTACAGCTGTTCTGTGCCTGCAACCTGAATTATTATTTTTAAAAAGTTTATTTATTGTGACCCTCGTCTGGCTTTTATTCATCACTGCAAATCTGTATATTCACAAATGAGGGCTATTCATCTACAGACTGCCGCATTCTTCAGCTGTCCAGCACTGCATCAGCGGCACTCCTTCAGCTTTTGTGCTCATCTAGAAGGCCCTTCATCCAAACTGTTCATCATCTTGATGGCGAAGCTTTATCTTGCTCTAGTGCAGCTGCATTCAGCCTATCAAAAGTGCTGTGAGATACAAGAGAGGGGGGAAAAAGAATGGAATGGCCAGTGCCCATATGAGGGATAATTTGTACTTTCTCAATAAATAACGAGGACAGGCTAATTACTGGCTTAACTAGGGCAGCCTGTGGATCCTCATGTCAAAAGGACTGGCATAATTATTAACCATCAAAGTGCATTCATATCGTAGGACAAAAGAGTCGGCCTTTGCAAATGGATCTTGCTAATAAACAAGACTAAGAGCAGCATTATGTGTCTTCTTGGAAGCAAGCGCATTAACACACTGACACGGAGCATAACTCTAGGCCTGAAGAGAAAAGGGAATGATAATTAAAAGCTCCCATTTCCTTTATGCAAGGGCTAACAATCTGCATGTGACCCTTAAGGAAGCTTACGGCAGGCTATTAGTGACCCTCACCATATTCACAAGGTTGTACATGCTTGAGGGAGCCAAACCTTGTGTCATAAAGGGTCACGTGAGTTTGGCCAGAGTGGCTAAGAACAGCCTAGCAAACACTTTTAAAGCAATGGACACCTGGAGGGTCGTGACCAATTTAATGTAGATGAAGTGTGCATAAACAGAGATCTATTGAAATCTTAGACAAAAGGATTTTTCTCCTGGCTTAAGTAATGATACCAAGTGTATTTTATAGATCATAATGGTCCTTATAAATAAAAGAGCAAGGAAATTGGGGAGGGGGCATGGTGATGGGGGCAGGGGGGTTGTGCTTTAAGGTTGAGTCCTATGGAACATTCTAGAAAGAATTTATTTTGAAAAAACTGAAGAAAATGTATGTTATTTCACGAGTGAAATGTTACATTTGGATCCTGACATTTTTAACCTGAAATGGATTAGGTCACAGTGGGGAGAAAGAGACGTGATGCTAATTGCATTCAGGGCAACTTTCTTCTAAAGCAAAAGAGAGAGAAATCATGAAATAGAATTTAAATAACTTTTAAAATGATATGGTAATTCTTCCACAATTGAGAACCACTCTCTCAGTTCCCATAAATCTAGATTTTTTTTTTAACCTTCAGGCAGCTGTTTTCTTTTATTATTTTCTACACATATTAATTTTTAAGCTAAGACCAGGGGTTACAATGTTAGAGCAAACATTACAGAATGTTTAATTATGATCTATAAATACATATACCAAATTTTCTTGATATCTACTGAACATAATGTTTTTTTTGGTAAATGTATTTAATGCTTACATATGCAGCTCATAGTACTCAGTTATTGTACTGATAGACATTTAACATTTCTCTGTTCCCTCCTACCATTTATTTTGATTAACTTCCTTATACAGCTATTAAAATTTATAAATTTGGTAGGTAAAACTGTTTGCTTTTTTGGTCATCATAAACTGTTACGTTTATTGATGGACATCTTAGTTATATGTGCTACTGGCTGAGAGACAGTTATTGTAATTATTATCTACACTGCTTTGATACTCAGTGATCATAATATGAGAATATAAGAAATAGTCTAAATACACTACATGATATCTCTACACTAACTTATTCTTCATTTATAGTGCACTTCTACAGTATATGGCTTTACAATTCTTAACAAGTGATCCCATAAATTAAGTAATAAACTATTTGTATAGTTGTATCCAAATAGAAGATTCAAAATTGCAAAGCTAATACACTGTGCATTCATTGCATGTCACCTAACTCATTTTTTGAAAAATAGCTCTCTGCTTGCTACTGAGCTACATGTTTCCCTCACATTGCAATTTTTTAACACACAGTGAATTAATAACAATGAAAACACAGCAAAGCAGAAGCAAATGACAATACCTATTTTAATACCATTTCTATACTATAGAAGAGAACGTTTTGGTGAATGGTGGAAATGTTACTCTTCCACAAGCTTACAGAGATGTCACACTTTACTCTGATTAAATATTTATACAATGAAGTCATGCAGAACTTGTACAGTGTTTTAAGATTATCTTTGGCTCTCCCGTGCAACTTGGGAGATGATTCCTACTGATGACTCTTTAGAGCTGGACATTGTTTCTGTTGAATCTATGATGGAAGTATGACGTGTTATTCTGACAATATAAAGGTAGATCAAAACTAGAAAATACAGGTTCATAGTGCACCCATCATGGTTTGCTTCCTCACACATTCAAAACTACTGTACACCCTGCTCAGGAGGCACCTTTTCATCTCTTGTGCAGAGCAATGACTGAAATATGGTTTCACATACCAGTTCTATTACATGTGTTTCTACTACATTTATTTTGTATAACAATATGTAAATTAAACGTTACTGACTGGATAAATATATCACAGTGCAAAGCACAACAAAAATACTTATACCATGGACTACACATTTATTTTGATGACCAAAAAGCTTCATTTTGCTCTGAGACAAACATAGACCCTTCTTCCAGCTGAATTCAGAGTCCCCCATGTGTCCTCTGGTAAACTCCAGCTGAGATGTCATGTGCATTTTTTTGTCTCTTTGCCTCTCTCGCATAAATCTGCAGCTGGTGAAGCACCTGGGAAATAATAGTTGTGTGTACAGTGTTTCTAGGTTCTTTTGGTGTAGCTTGTAACTCCTCTCATAGGTCTCTCATGGGTGGCCTCCCTAAGTAGTCTTCTTCTTGCACAATCACTTTGTTTTTGTGGATGGTGTGTTCCGGGCAGATTTCCAGCTGTGCAATACTATTTTCCATTTCTCAATGGCTGGTTTAACTGGACTCTAAGGGATATTCAGTGACTTAGATATTTTCTTGCCTGCATCACCTGGCTTGTGCTTTTTGATTACCTGCTCGCTTAGGTTCTTGGAATATTCCTTTTGTCTTCAATGCATATATTAAGCCACCATACTGACTCACCCGAAGCTGGGCTTTCCAGATACAGGGGCATTTAGACCACAATCAATTAAAACTCCAAACAGGTGATCTCCATTAAACTAATTAAATGACTTCCAAAGCCAATTTACTGCACCATTGGTGATTTAGGTGTGTTGGATGAATGGCTGTGAATGCTTACATGATCAGTTATTTAGTGTTTTATATTTGTAATTAATTTAGGTGAATTTACTATGGTTTTTTCACATTGACATGAAAGGGTCTTTTTCTACTGATTAATGTCAAAAAGCCAAATTAAATCTACTGTAATTCAATGTTGCAAAAATTTTTAAATGGGTAAATACTTTTTATAGACACTGTATGTGATATGGTGTGAAGGTATACTCTTAAAGACAGAGGGCAGTCATGTGGATCCGAAAGGTGATCCAGAGACAAGAAAAGGACAGATTGATGTTATTAGTCAAGCTGTATTTATCGTTTAATCAAAAATGTTACAACATATTAGTTGAATCCAAAAACTTAAAGACTAGTTTTAATTAGCAATAGGTTTTCATTTTTAATGCATGAAGAGTATAGTACAGTTCAGCAATCAAGAAACACGCTGAACAAAAAAAAAAAGAGAGTAAATCATTGCACAACCTTAACAGAGTGAGTTCATATCAATTTTAGATCCATAAACTGGTGAGTCTGGTGCTTGAAGTGATCAGTATCCTTTAGTCCAAATAACAGAAATTGCAAAGCAGTTCTGAATCCCCAGCAATTAATATGCTGGACCTGTTTGTGCCATCACATTCATAATGATAATATATACTTTTGTAAGTTCCACGGTTATATAAATAATATTCCCCAAGTCTGAGTAAGACTCAGGCATGAATCAAATATCACATTTTAATCTTAGACTCTTGAAGCAATACATTTCTGTAACATTTTACAATTCTTCAGGTAAAAAAGCTTGACTAACAATTTGATCTACGACCATAGATTTTGCAAAAATAAAAATATATGCTGTTCTTCTGAGCCATGACATTTTGCAATTATTATAAGAGACCAGTAATGGTACACTGCACGACAAAGTGCAGTGAATACACTTGACTTGAGCATTCATAGTTTTCAGACTCTTTCTCTGTATGTTTAGCATTCGTTTGCGCAGAGGTTGATGCACTTGCTGCTTCCTGAGCAGCTCTTCTTTTCTCAACCCTAGCAGCCCGCTTCTTCTTTTCTTTCATCAGCATCTTTTCACGTTAAAATTAAGTCAGTGTTTGTGTTGCAATTACGTAGTTCGTTTTCCTTAATTTTTCACTTCAGCTGGTACTTCAGTGTTCAATCTGCCTCAAGAATGATTTAAGATATGAAGAGGTAAGGGAAGTGATGGCAAAGGTGGTTAGGATGAGAACGGCACCTGTACGCATGCGCTGCATGGCCGCCCTACTGGCCACTGCAGAGAGTTGATTCTACAATAAAATAAAATAAAAATAAAAAGAGGAATAACCTTGGAGGTCAATCATTGCCCCAAAAGCAGATAGTAGATGTCAAGTAGCATATGTGTACCAAATTTCAGGTCAATAGGTCAAAACGGTTTGCAAGCTACAGGTGATTGAAAATCCTGGACAGACAAATGAACAGCCACGGTAGCGTATTATATATAAAGATTATGAAATGTTCCTGCCTTAGCTAAACAAACTGAAATGCAGTTTGTAATAATATACATTAATAACTAACAATATTGTTCTAGTATAATTCTTATTTATCTTGGCATCGGAGAGTGGAGGAATGCTGCATGGTGTATGTTACTTGGATATGCAAGTAAGAATTTCACTCGACACATGTGACTACTACTAGTACTACTACTCTAGGATTCAAGTGGAAAGTTGCAAGCAATTTTGAATGGTAGTTATGTATAGAATGCCAGATGGACAAGACAACATGTAAATATGCAATGCGAACCCAGGTCTCCTTACTGTGAGGCAGCAGGATTACCACTGCTCCACTGTCCCACCGTTTTCTCACATTGTTTTAAATCCTTTTTTGTCCCATATTTTTATGTCACATTCATATTCAAAACAAACACACGATCTAATCAGTTAGATCAGTGGTGCCCAATATGTCGATCGTGATCAGCCTGTAGATCGGAAAGGTAGTGCAGGTAGATCGCATGGCATTAAAAAATATTTTTTAGATGCTAGTCTATCATCAATCCTTCCTATGGGATTTGCCACTTAATTGATGTACAGGGCGGCCAGTTCTAACACATGGGTCACTATGCACGAACAAATGCGCAAGCTACTACAAAACTCCACCGAGCTAAGTGACCAACTTAGCCTTCCAATTCATATCTACTAAAGAAGTGATATAAAAAAAATGAGTGGGGGGGCTGGACCAAGTAAGAAACCAAAAGTTTATCACTTCCATCCCGAATGGGAGAGGGACTTTTTTTTTACAATGTCACATTCGAAGTGCATTTGTCTGATCTGTCAACCTATCATTGCTATTCCAAAGAAGGGAAATGTGGAGAGGAACTTTCAAACTGTTCATAAAAACAATGACACTGACTTCCCTGCAAAAATCGAGCTGAGAAAAAGAAAGGTGAGGGAACTAAAATCACAGTTAATCAGACAGCAGAATTCAAAAGCAAAGGCAGCCACTGAAGCATTGTTCCGGGTGAGTCACTCCATCATTAAGCATAAGAACTCCTTCCAAGATGGAGAGATGATAAAAGAGGCCTTTGTTGAGGCAGCTGACTCCTTGTTTCAGGATTTTAAAAACAAAACAGAAATATCTTTAATCAAAGCTCTTCAGCTATCAAGAAGTACAGCTATATGGCACTGTGAAGTAATGGCCAATGATTTGACAAAGCAGATTTGGAAGGACATTGGGGACTGTGAGTGTTTCTCACTGCAACTAGACGAGTCTATGAACATAAGTGATATAGTTCAGTTGTGCATTATTATTCAGATGGTGTATACAGATATGACTGCAAAAGAGGAGCTGTTAACAATACTGCCCATGAAAGAACACACACAGGGAGAGGACATTTTTAAGTCTTACAACTTTATCGAGAAAACCCAGCTCTCAGTGTGTCAAATGATGTCAATCACCACAGACTGCGCACCCGCAATGGCGGGCCGCTCGAATAGATTTATTGCAAAGTGCAGGGAGGACATTGCTTTCCCCGACTTCCTTAATTACCACTGCATAATACCCCAACAAGCATTATTTGCAAAAATGCTAAACATGAAAGAGATAATGGATGTGGCAACAAATATCGACTGTTCTATTTGAGCGAGTTCTCTTCAAAGATGACTGTTCCGTGCACATCTGGAGGAGACTAACTGCAACTACTCTGACCTCTTGCTAAACACTGATGTGAGATGACTTAGTAGGGAGAAATTCCTGCAGAGATTTCAAGACCTCTGTCTGGAGATAAAGGAGCTTCTCCTTGTCATTAAGCATGAAGAAAACAAGCAACTTAATGACAATCAGTGGCTGCTAGACTTGGCATTTTTAACCAATCTGACAAACATGTTGAATGAGCTTAATTTAGAGCTACAAGGAAAAGACAAAACAGTGGTCAATATTATCACCTCAGTTAATGCTATCAAACAAAAAATGCAACATCTGTTCTCAAAGCTGCAGCACCTTCATTTGGGAAACTTCCAAAACCTTGAGAGCTGGAGACACAATTTGACAGTGTGCACTACAAAGAGCAGATTGAAAATTTTCTGTTAGACTTTGACAAACTGTTTTAAGACTTTGCTTTATTCGAGCCAATCGCTACATTTAAGTGCTATCCATTTAAGGAAGATGTTGAGGATAATTCACTGGCATCAAAAATTGCAACACTGTTTCATCTGAACTCATCTACATGATGGCTCATGGACAGTTTTGGAACTTACTCACAGAGGAAAATTAGTGACTCGACATTTGCGCGATAGACATATGAGTGCCGACAAAATAGCACCGATTAAAACACGGTGTCAAAATCACGCTGACAAAATCGCGAAAGTTTCATTAAACATGAATTACTAGTTTAAAGCATATACACTCACCTAAAGGATTATTAGGAACACCATACTAATATGGTGTTTGACCCCCTTTCGCCTTCAGAACTGCCTTAATTCTGCGTGGCATTGATTCAACAAGGTGCTGAAAGCATTCTTTAGAAATGTTGGCCCATATTGATAGGATAGCATCTTGCAGTTGATGGAGATTTGTGGGATGCACATCCAGGGCACGAAGCTCCTGTTCCACCACATCCCAAAGATGCTCTATTGGGTTGAGATCTGGTGACTGTGGGGGCCATTTTAGTACAGTGAACTCATTGTCATGTTCAAGAAACCAATTTGAAATGATTCGAGCTTTGTGACATGGTGCATAACCTGCTGGAAGTAGCCATCAGAGGATGGGTACATGGTGGTCATGAAGGGATGGACATGGTCAGAAACAGTGCTCAGGTAGCCCGTGGCATTTAAACGATGCCCAATTGGTACTAAGGGGCCTAAAGTGTGCCAAGAAAACATCACCCATACCATTACACCACCACCACCAGCCTGCACAGTGGTAACAAGGCATGATGGATCCATGTTCTCATTCTGTTTACGCCAAATTCTGACTCTACCATTTGAATGTCTCAAAAGAAATCGAGACTCCTCAGACCAGGCAACATTTTTCCAGTCTTCAACTGTCCAGTTTTGGTGAGCTTGTGCAACTTGTAGCCTCTTTTTCCTATTTTTAGTGGAGATGAGTGGTACCCGGTGGGGTCTTCTGCTGTTGTAGCCCATCCGCCTCAAGGTTGTGTGTGTTGTGGCTTCACAAATGCTTTGCTGCATACCTCGGTTGTAACGAGTTGTTATTTCAGTCAAAGTTGCTCTTCTATCAGCTTGAATCAGTCGGCACATTCTCCTCTGACCTCTAGCATCAACAAGGCATTTTCGCCCACAGGACTGCCGCATACTGGATGTTTATCCCTTCTACACCATTCTTTGTAAACCCTAGAAATGGTTGTATGTGAAAATCCCAGTAACTGAGCAGATTGTGAAATACTCAGACCAGCCCGTCTGGCACCAACAACCATGCCACGCTCAAAATTGCTTAAATTACCTTTCTTTCCCATTCTGACATTCAGTTTGGAGTTCAGGAGATTGTCTTGACCAGGACCACACCCCTAAATGCATTGAAGCAACTGCCATGTGATTGGTTGATTAGATAATTGCATTAATGAGAAATTGAACAGGTGTTCCTAATAATCCTTTAGGTGAGTGTATAATAATGTTTATTTTAGAAGTCAATATTATGAGACACGGTACGCAGATAGTCCTTAAGATCACGCCCTGCATATGTAGGAAGAATTGCAGCAAGACGTCTTGATACTTGAAAGTATTTAGACTTGCTGGCTGCCTGACTGCTGGTAATTCCGCTTTGTATACAACACGTTATGCCAACCCTCGACTGAGTTATTTGTTCGCGGCATGCCATCAGCAGTTATAACAGTTATAACCTAGCACATAATGTGTACATAATGCACACGTACGTGTCCCACTCTCTTGGCCTATCTCGTGATTTTGTCGTGGAAAACCAGTTAGCGAGTTTGTCGGCGCTCATATGTCAATCGCGCTTTTGTCGGTGAACCAGGAAAATTACCCAAACATGAGGAAATGTGCTACTTCCTTGACTGGATTATTCGGCTCTACTTATTTATGCGAGTCAGCCTTTTCTCACATAAAGATTATTAAGTCTAAATACTGTTCCACCATGACTGATGATCATTTGGAAACCTGCTTGAGGCTGGCTACCAGCAGCTACGGTCCAGACAATGCAACCCTGGCTGACTCCATTCAGTGCAAGATATCAGAGTAAAGTAGTGACCATAAATGTATTGAATTGTATTGTTCCATAAGGGTTCATGCAGTTATGCAAGGAATGATAGTATATATTATACATATAAAGTATACTCAGTATATATATTGTGGAAGATGACCCAGCCACAGACAGGCAGAAATGTTCATGTCACCCAACACACATTTATTAAGCATATTTACAGAAGTTCACAACCCCAAAGTCCTGGCCACAACACAATGCCTTCCTTTCTTCAGGCCGCCTCTGCTCCTCTCCACCCAGACCTTTTCTCTCGACCTCCCGACTCCAGCCATCATATGAAGGGAGGTGGCCCCTTTTATAAGGGGTGTTTCCCGACGATCTTCCACTGACACGCCCCAGTGTGGCGGAAGTGCTGGCTGCATCCCCAGAAGCACTCCGGGTGTCCCTGTTCCTCTTCCCCCCGGCACTTCCGGGTGTGGCGGAAGTGCTAAGGTCCAGGGCTCCAAAGGCATAGGGGCGCCCCCTGGCGGTGACCACGGCCCCTACAGGGTTGATTTTCAAAGCTCTGTACCCCAAAGGTACCAGGGTGGTCATCCCCACATGGTCTGGGGAAGGCATAAGCCCTCCTCTGGTCCTCCTAGGCCCCCCCCAGCCATCTCTGACAATATATATATAATTTTTTAATGTAGGAAGGTCATTTTAAAAGTACCTCGCAAGCCAAAAAAGTGTGGGCACACCTGAATTAGGTGATCTGCAATTATGAATCCCAACTGGCAAGACAGCTTCTGTTAGTTAGCTATGCACCCTACAAAGATATGAAAAAATTCTATCTTCAGGCAGAGCACACGCTTCAAGAGTAAATTATGGCCCAGAAACAAACAGCAAACAATTCAACACCTGCAGCAAATGAAGAAAAGAGTTAAAGTCTGTTTATGTAAATTATAGCACAGTAATTAGCAGTACTTGCAACTGGCTGTGATTTTCAGTTTGCAATCAACAGTTTGCATACTGTATGTAACATACGATCTACTGTGCATTGCTAAAGTAGTGATCTGAATGACTGGGTAGCATCTTCTCTTTCTTCTACAGAGTTCTCATATGCATGAGCCATATTAAAAACTATATAAGAGTGCTTTGTGTTATTGGCTATATTGGAAGAAACTGAAAAATATGAAAATGTACAAATACTCCTAAAAGACACCCAAACAAGGAATGACTCTGCAAGCAAACAAAACAACCCCCCCACCTTTGATCAGCCAATATGTGAGTGGAGTCATTTTGTATTTACATGTTGCTGAATACATGTGGTAAAGAACAGTTGTGCAGCAGTTGGTACTACAGAACTGTCTCTCAATACCAGAGAACAAGATTGATAATGTGGCTCCATCATTTTCTATAGGAAACTTTAAGGTTTTACTATGGGTAAGGTTATTTGGTATCTCTGTGTTGATCTGGCCTGATATGAGGAAGGATTGGTGTTTCTGTGTATGTAAATGCACCGCAAGATGAGATGATTCCAGGCAGATTCTGAAACTGCAAATATATTTTATAGTTCCTTTCAAATCTCCATGGGGTTTAGCTTGTTTAACAGTGAGTATGGTGAATTGTCATCCTTTTCCTAATTAAGATCTTCATTTTGTGTTTGTCAAAAGTGCAAGTATCTTATGCGGTAATAAAGCTTTAAGCAGGATGTCAAAATAAAAAGCTATAGGTTGTGGAGGACTGCCGGCTTCTCATGCCGGTCCTCACCCCCAGGCCACCAGGAGGAGCCCTCCTGACGGCAGGAAAGTGCCCCGAGGTCCAGCAGGGCCTCATGGACTTTGTAGTGTTTATACACAGCCCTGCTGGATACCTTGGGGGCCACCAGGAGTCGCTGTGGGGGGGCTTATGGGCTCTTTTGTGCCTTATGACCCAGGGGTATGTCACGGTCATATGACGGGAAGGAACAACGTGCTCCCGGGTTGAAGTAATAGACTGATTGCCCTGACCCTGAAGGAAAAAGGAACTGTGGACTGTTGGGACAGAAACACCTCCGGGTCAGGGGCTATAAAAGGGCGGTGCCTCGCTCCAGACAATGAGCTGTGCTGGGTGGGAGAGGAGCAAAGTGTCTGGGCGAGGAGGAGTGTTAATTATAGTATTGTGTGTATTTAGAGTTTAGTAGTTTTATATGAAGGGCGGCACGGTGGCGCAGTGGTAGCGCTGCTGCCTCGCAGTTAGGAGACCTGGCTTCGCTTCCCGGGTCCTCCGTGCGTGGAGTTTGCATGTTCTCCCCGTGTCTGCGTGGGTTTCCTCCGGTTTCCTCCCACAATCCAAAGACATGTGGATTGGTGATTCTAAATTGGCCCTAGTGTGTGCTTGGTGTGTGGGTGTGTTTGTGTGTGTCCTGCGGTGGGTTGGCACCCTGCCCTGGATTGGTTCCTGCCTTGTGCCCTGTGTTGGCTGGGATTGGCTCCAGCAGACCTCCGTGACCCTGTATTCGGATTCAGCGGGTTAGGAAATGGATGGATGGATGGATAGTTTTATATGAGTAGTGTGGAGGGTGCTTTGTGCACATTGTGTGAAGAAATAAAAAAGTATTGGACTTTTACCTGGTGTCGGGAATTCTACCTTAGGGTTCAAGGGAGCACTAGTGCCCCCTACTGCCACAAGGTCTACAGTATGAAGTAAATGTCCTGGAAACACTCCCAACTTTTTAAATTGTTTTCATTTTATTCTTTTATTTTCTGAACCTGTTTTTTTTCACTGGGAGTTATAGTAAGCTAGTACAGTACTATCTGGTCCAGAACAGGAAAAAGCACTGGATGAGATGTCAGGCCATCACTGGTCTTCCTCAACATCATGCAGATTCAAATACTGTATTACCAGGTGAGGATTTAAATAATCTTGGAGTTTCTGTTTTCAAGCGCATTATGTGTATAGTGATGCCACTTAAGTTGCAGATTCCACATTAAATGTTTCCATCATAATGTATGATTTGTGTTTTCCCCTTAATGTTTTTCTTAGAGTATGTAATGACTGTGTTTATCCATTTTTTTCAGAAATGCAGGATTTACACCTTTAGAAGGAAATATGACGTACCACAGTAGTAAAAGGCATAGGATAGATTAAAGGATTTGGAGAGAGTGAGGGAAAAGATTCTCTAGTCTGAAAAGAGAACAATTTAACACTTTGAACAGACTTCCAAGCCCTATGACTAGCAAAGATGAGGCAGTGTTCATCATGTGTCTAATACTGTCCCTACAGGGAGGCACAGCGGTGGTAGCATCATGTTCAAAGGGTGTTTCTCAGAAGCAGGGACAGATTTCAGAATTGAGGAAACAATGAATGCTGCCAAATAGTGAAAAGTTTTTGAAGAACGACAGTGACCCAAAGCATACAGCCAAGAGTGGCTTTGGGAAAATCTCTGATTGTCCTTAAGTAGCACAGCCAAAGCCCAGACTTAACACCACATAGATCATCTGTAGAGATACCTACAGAGCACAGTTTAGAGACTCTTCCCATTCAGTCCAACAAAGATTATGAGGATCTGCTGGAAGAAAAGGATACATTGCCAAAAATCCAAGAGTGCAACGCTTATATGGATTTAACCAAGAAGACTTAAAACTGTAATTTCTGCCAAAGAAGCTTCTACAAAATACTGAAGTAAGGGTCTGAATACTTGTATAAATAAGAGATTTCAATTTTTGATATTTAATAAATTCACAAACCTTTCTCAAAACATGGTTTCACTGTCATTATGGGATATTGAGTGTAGGTCAATGGGCAAAAAAAAGAAATGCATCAATTTAAAATTAAATGTACAACACAATAAAGTGTGCAGAAGTGAAAGGTTCTGAACACTTTCTGAATGCACTGAGCATTAAGAGCATGCAGCCTTGGATTATTAAATTATTGTTACTCAGAATTTACTATTAAATTTTAACAGTCACTAAAAACGGTTTTCCTAAATCACTGCCAAGAAAGGAGCTGACATGGTGGAACATTGGGTAGTGTTACTGATTCCCACAAGTAGATCTTGTCCATGAAGGGTTTACATTATCTTCTTGTGTCTATGTTTCCATCTTACATTCCTCAAAAAATCAAGTTAGTTTAACTGAGAATTTTAAATGCCCCCATTTGGGAGGGTGTACTATAGCAGACTGGTGACTTTCCCTCAATTCCAATCAAATCAGATCAAATTTTATTTGATACATACAAACTGATACCTGCCTTGTGTTCAGTGCTGCTGGAGTTGGTTCTAGTTCTCTATGACCCTAAACTGCATTAGGCTTGTTTCAGAATGTCATATTAAGAAACAATAGGCACCACCATCTAAGTGACTGTTAGTAAATATAATATACAGTACGTCTAAGAGAGGTGTAAACCAAAAATGGTACAGAGGTGGAATGGAGGCATGCCATTCTGGGCATTTGCTTTAGAAGACAACCACTGCATATCTGGTTACTTTATCCACAACTTTAAAGTGGAGTGGCCCTACACAAATTAATGTCACCTGCTGTTTTTCATAGCTCATGATAAAGGTTCAGAATGTCTTGTTTAATTTAACTGCACTTCCTGACAACCTGAAAGGAAGGATACATTTTAACTTCATTTTAAATGGGGTAAATGACCCAAGACCATCACATACACAAAAACGAATTTAATGTGAATCCTTCTGGATGCTGGTTAATCCACTCCATGCTTTTCCTCATTGTGCTGGGTTTCCACATGAACTTTATCATAACATTTTGGCCTTTGCTAAATTAGTATGCAAAAACCCATCCATAACATGCTCTTTGACTGATGTGGGCAAGGTCAGTCATAACCACATGCACAGTGGTTGTGTAATTTATCTTTTCAGGCCTAAATGCTCCAAAGAAGGGTCAGACTGACATCCTTTACTTTCTTGGCTGTGTGTCTGGCACGTGTTCACTGTACTGCTTCAGTTTACTTAAGAGTAAAAAAAAAACCTGAGCATTCAGAATGAGGAAAACTTTAAAATTCTGATACAAGGTATGTACACATTCCAATCTTAAATTTTTTACTGAGATTGCTATCCCCTTGGATATTTCAGAATTGCAAATAAAGGCTGTCAGACACAACTACATGTATATTTTTAGAAAAACACAGTCATCAAAAATGTGTGCATGAGTCATGCATGCTGGAACAGAGTAAAATAAATAAAAAAGCAAAGAAATTAATAAGAACAACTAACAGTTATAATGCTTCCATGAAATGGAAGCTGGTCTGCTTTCATCACAAATATGTTGTAAATTTCATTATCTCCCTGTCAACACTCTTTACATTGCCACTTGCTGAGAGTCAGTGTTCTTCATTCTCTATATTGTGTACTTGAGATGGGTAGGGTAAAGATTTTGGTGCAAAAGCCTGCCGCATATACAGCATTTGGTACTAATCTATAAACTAGGTTGGGCATAGTAACCTACGTATCTTGCTTAGAATGCTTGCAACACCCTACATCTGACTAGCAGCAAACAGGTGCCATACCCCATCTTAATTAGTGTTCCTAGATACTCACAAAGACATTGTGACAACCTTAACAGCTTTAAAGTTTTTCTACACCTCATTTCTGAGAGTATTTGTCTAACTTCCCAGATCTCTGAAGCATCAGGGCTTTTATATAGCTATTAAGACACACCATTTTCTGGTCTGTCATTCCGCTGTCTTATGCTAGATATACAGTACATACACATATGTATTATTTGCACCGGTTATATGAATTGTCTATGTGCTTATATACTATGGTGAGGGATGGCCAGCATACTTACCTGTTTGGGGCGCCCTCAAGATGGAAGAACGGGGGGGTGACAGCATCTATGGGACATTGTCTTCCCCAGACTGCCAGATGCCAGCACCCCTGGGTTGTGGTGGCACCAAAGATTCATACAGGCGCCGTGGGAACTGGAGTTCTGCTACTTAGCTCTGTTGGCTCTCTTGAGTGCCGCCAGGGGGTATTGCAAGAATGAGAAGCACCTTTTGTTGATAACAATCTGGATGGTCTTTTTCACGTTTGGCACATAGAATCCAACATCAATTTTTCCCAAAAACAAGCTGAAACATTGACTCATCTGACCACAGAACATGTTTCTATTGTCTTTCGGTCCATCTCAGATGAGCTTGGGCCCAGAGAACTCATCGATCTTTCTTCAAAAAATTGATGTATGGCTTAGTCTTTGCATAATAAAGTTTCAGAGAGCAATTCTTGATACAGCATCGGACTGTGTTAAACAACAATGATTTCCAAAAGTACTCCAGAGCCCATATGGCTATGTCCATCACAGTAGCATAACAGTTTCTAATGCAATGCTGCCTAAGGGCTCAAAGGTTACACACATTCAGCAGTGGCCATTGGCCTTTGCACACAAAGATTTCTCCAGACTCACTGAATCTTTTCACAAGTGTTATTAACTGTAGATGGTGAAAGACCTACATTTTTTGCTATCCTGTGGTGAGAAACATTGTTTTAAAATTGACAGAAAATTCTCTCACTAAGTTCAGCACTAAGTGGTGAGCCACAACCAATCTTTGCTTGCAAAGACTGAACCTTTGGTGGATACTCCTTTTATACCCAACCTTGATACCCACACCAGTTACCAGTTAGCCTGCTAATTAAGGAACCTTACAGAATGTTAGTTGTATAACCTTTACAGTCTGCCAACTTTTTTGGATTGTGTTACAGACATCAATTTCTAAATGTGTTTATGTTTAACAAATAGAATTAACACTAGAATTACCGAAGCCTACAAAAAACCTTGTACTCCTGGCCCACCTTAAGTCCCTTTACACCTCTTCTTCAGCGTCTTTTGTTTTGTAAATGCGTCGATCAACATAAGCAGCAGGGAGACTGCTGTCCCATCCCCCGCTTTGATGGAGCTCAACTCTCCTAGTTCAAGCCAAGGCTCTTTATCTGCATGTGAGGTTCCTGGAGTTGTATAGGGTAAATAATACAGTAAATCGTTAATTGGAACACATACATTTCATGTGTGTTCCGTGTCTACAAAGAACTGGGTAAGTGTAGGATGAAAGGAAATGTGAGGCAAGAAATGCTGACACATACCTAAAGCAGAAACGTTTTCCATGTTATACTAATAATGAAGTAATGAAGTGTATAATGTGTGAAGACTTTAGTTCAAAAATCAAATAAACTTGTGCTGTTTTATTCAAAAATATAACCAAAGAAAAAAATTCATTCGATTTACATGTTGCGGTCATTAAGTTAAAAACCTAAGCTCTAATGTGAATTGACAGGAAGTTCATACTTGTTCTTGAATGGCACAGAGGTAGGAACTGCTGCCTTATAATCGTAAGGTACTGGGTTTGAGTCTCGGCACTCTGAGTATTGAGCTGCTGCTATTATTATTAATATAATATAATATATATACAGTAATCCCTCGCTATATCGCGCTTTGACTTTCACGGTTTCGCTCTATCGCGGATTTTATATGAAAGCATAACTAAATATATAACGCAGATTTTTCACTGCTTCGCGGGTTCTGCGGACAATGTGTCTTTTTACTTCCTGTACATGCATCCTCAGTTGGTTTGCCCAGTTGATTTCATACAATGGACGCTATTGGCGGATGACTGAGAAGCTAACCAATCAGAGCACGCAGTTAAGTTCCTGCCTGCTGAATGCAGTGTTAACCAGGAAGTCTCGTCTCGCTCATTCAGCATCAACGTGTTTCGCTGTGTAAAGAGTTGTGCTCTTTTGTGTTTATCTTTGTGCATAGTCAAGCCCTTCATTATGGCTCCAAAACGATCTGCTACTGCTTGAGGGGCCGTGCCCAAGCGCAAACGGAAGATGTTAACGATTGCCGAAAAGGTAAACGTTTTGGATTTGTTGAAGGCTACAATTCTTTTTATTTAAAAAGTAGGAAAGGAATATAAGATCTACGGCCGCAGTGTCCTTTTAACCAGGGTGCAAAACAAGTTGTAAGTGGATGTAATAAGGCAGTAGTCTGGATGGAATCTGCTTTAGGGATTTGGATTGAAGAAGAACAACGGCAGTGCTACACAATCGCCTGAAGTGGCTCCTTTATAAGAACTGTGACGCTCTCCTTTGTTGTGCAGTAAAATAAAACTCATTGTTATCGGACAAGTCATCGTGTCATTGTTGGTGAGTAACCATAATTAATTTTCTACTTACAGTACTTAGTACATGTACGTATGTTTAGTGTCACTGTACACACACATTTACTCTATACTATTTTTGTTGCATTGTACGTATTTATTGCTGGTGGCATGTCTATCGTAATGGCCGTAACATGTGATATTGGAGACACTCAATATCTTTAAAATAATATTTAGGTTTTATTGTATATAAACAGTGTGTTTATATACATAATTTCAATGAATCTTACCTAATATCTAAGAGAATACAAAGGGATTATGCGTATAACTCTGGGGAATATTTATAAACAGTGTGGGAGAGTTTATAAGGGCTTAAAATATATAAAAATAACCATAGAAACATATGGTTTCTACTTCGCGGATGTTCACCTATCGCGGGGGGGTCTGGAACGCAACCCCCGCAATCGAGGAGGGATTACTGTAATCTATACTAATAAAAGGCAAAGCCCTCACTCACTCACTGACTCACTCACTCACTCACTGACTCACTCACTCACTCACTCACTGACTCATCACTAATTCTCCAACTTCCCGTGTGGGTGGAAGGCTGAAATTTGGCAGGTTCATTCCTTACAGCTTCCTTACAAAAGTTGGGCAGGTTTTATATCGAAATTCTACGCGTAATGGTCATAACTGAAAGCAGTTTTTCTCCATTTACTGTAATGGAGATGAGCTTCAACGCCGTGGGGGCGGAGTTTCGTGTGACATCATCACGCCTCCCACGTAATCACGCAGTACATAGAAAACCAGGAAGACCTCAAAAAGCGCTGAAGAAAACATGCATTATATAATTGTGAAGGCAGCGAAACAATAAGAAGCGAGCGAGTGACATATACAACCATATTCATGAGTTCTGCTACTTGAAACAAAGCACATGTAAACCTACACTTTAAATTAAGTTCATAGACAGGCTGCCGCTGGCGTTTGTAATTTAGTGCCTGCCCATATAAGGCCGTCCGTCAGCGGCAATCCAATAGCAAACTGCCACGGGTAAATATTCACGGGTGAAGGACTGTGCTTATGGAGAGGAAGATGAGATGGTCAGGGTGGTGTTTGACACAAACTCAGCGAAACTGCGAGAGAAAGGACTAAGGTAACATTAAATACAGCCATGGACATAGCACGAGATGGCACCAGCACAGCTGGGAACCTTCGATGCATGTACACCGAGCGGCTCACGTGAACTGACGCAGTGCACAGATAAAAGCAACAGTTCCAAAGAGCTCTGAACAAAACCGAATTACACAATTGAAAAGGCAGCAAAAAATATGAAGCGTCTGATACAAGCATATTCATAAATCCAGCTACTGCGGAAACAAAGCACACGGTGGAAAAAGTCAATGTCCCGCTAAAGGAAGACAGTGTAAAAAAAAACCCGTGCATGCAGTGTGTCAGGTCTCAGATAAAGAAGAAGACGAGCTGTTTATTGATGCAGTAAGAAACGAATCGATGAAAGAAACCTGTCATCTTTACAACGATTGACAAACACGGAATGTAACTTGAACACAACACATCCTACAAATACGAACCTGATTGAAAGAAATAATGATAATCAAATCCTTGATGACAGCAACACTCAGTAACACTCACAAAACAAATACTGTATATTGACAGTCATGTTACGTTATTTTTAAAATGTTCCCTTTTCTTTTCTAGCTTTTTAACACACTACTTCTCCGCTGCGATTCGCGGGTATATATATATGTATATATATATCCCGATCTACATACTCGAATAATGGATACTTTATTCGCCATCAATGATTGTTTTGGTAAAGCCATACTCAGTGTATTCATTAGATGAGCGGTAAAAAAGTAAGAGCGAGGGGAGGATGACTTATTGAGGCATGCAGGCTGTAGTGCGCGTCAACTCTATCTGAATTGCGATCACATTTGAAAAATATATCTTTTCAAGTTCTATTTAGTCCATATGTGTCAAACTCAAGGGCCGCGGGCCACATCCGGCCCGGCGTGTAATTATATCCGGCCCGCGAGATCATTTTATATACTGTATTATTGTTATTAATGGCCCGGGTATATGAAGCGCTGGTAACACAATAAACTACAGATCCCATAATGCAGCGCTTCAGCTGCCTTGCCAACACTTACGCGTTAATCAAGTCTAGCTTATGATGCTGCAAGTTATTGCGAAGCTAGCTCACACGATGCTGAGAGAAAAGTTGATTCTGAAAATAGAGCCTTTAAAACCGATGGGAGGCTGAGTATATGTTTACTGAACCCGTGTGTCTCATTTGTGGAGCTAATGTGGCTGTAATTACAGAATTTAATCTAAGACGGCACTATGAGACAAAACATCAGGGTAACCTGAATGCAATGCAGAAGATACAGAAAGCAGAAGAATTAAATAAGAATCTGACACTTCAGCGGACGTTTTACCCGTGCACAATCACAAAGTGATTTCAAGTGAAGCTGCTTTTATGGGAACACAAATGCACCTTGCACCTTGCCCACTTTCCCTGTTGCCAAGTAATGTTAAACCAAGTCGTCACTACGGTGTTCCCAAATCGCACTTTGCTGATAAACTGAGCGCGCACTGAGTTTGCACGGCGCTTTGGTGACTTTGAAGAACAAAAAGTCCGTCTACATGCGGCTCGAACCTTGTGCATGTTTGGTAGCACATATCTGTGTGAGAAGCTCTTCTCAGTGATAAAGACTAACAAAACAGCACACAGGAGTCGCCTCACTGATGAGCACCTGCAATCCATCCTGAGAATCTCCACAACACAGAACCTCACACCAAACAGAAACAAACCTTTGCCAAAAAGATGCCAGGCGTCCAGCTCTAAAATGACATATGAGCAAAGACAACTGAATGATTTGATTTGTTATTGCTGAAAGGAACACATTTTATTTATATTTCCAGGTTTTGTTATGCAGCATGTTCATATTTGAATTTGTATAATTTTGACAGGATATATTTTTATGGAGAGCAAAATCTTTTGGGATATTTAAAATCTAAGTTTATTTTTATATAAAATTACATAAGAGTAAAGAAATTTGAATGTTTGTTCTTTTAACGTTTACTTTATTTCTAACTTGTATAATTTAGACAGGATATATTTTTATGGAGAGCAAAATATTATAAGTTGTTTAAGGTTTGAGTTGATTTATTCAGGAATAATATTCCTGTCTGTTTTTACCATTCCTACCAAAGATATTTCTGTCGACTAAATAAAAATTCCTTCTATTTAAAATTTAAATAGAACTTGAACAAATCGATAGTTCATAATATCCACGCAGACTTGCACGTAAGAGGGAGTTATCCGTTTTAACAAGCAGCGTATTGCACTGATCTGAAATAGCTGTGTGTGTATATATGTAGATATGTATGTATATGTATATATATGTTTATATATGTGTGTGTGTATGTATATATATATGTATTTGTGTGTATATATGTGTGTGTATGTATGTATGTGTGTATGTATATGTATGTGTATATATGTAGATATATATATATATATATGTATGTATATATGTGTATATGTATAGATATGTATATATATATGTTTATGTGTGTGTGTAAATATATATATATATATATATATATATATATATATGACAACAACACTCATCACTCACAACAGTGACAAAACAATTACATTGACAATCATGTTACGTTATTTTCAAAATGTTTCCTTTTCTTTTTCATTGCTTCTTTAACACACTACTTCTCCGCTGTGAAGCTCGGGTATTTTGCTAGTAATATATAATATAAATAATTTGTTTTTATTGTTCAGTTTTATTTTGCCAGTGACGTTCACGTGGTAAAACGAACTTGCCTCTCCCTCTCTGAGTTGATGCCTGAGTTGATTGCCTGTTAAATAAAGGTTTAAGTGAATTACCAAATTACAGATTTTAGAATTTTAGTTTTATTGAATTTTTAGAAAGTGTCAGAGCTCTCACACAACACAGTACAGTCTGATAATATCAACAGTCCCTCTTTGCTCCTTCCATTTTTCTCCACTTCTCCAAGAGGAGTGTTTTCCAGCTCCTCTCCCAACTCTGACTGGAATATGTCCAGTGCTTAATCAATTGTCTCCAAGAAGCACTTCCATGGCCGGTAGGACTACCGTGATCCTTGTATTGTTACTATCTGACAGCTCCCCCTGAGCCTGTCACAGAACCTGACAGGGCAGGCCAAAGTGTCTACAACTCCAATGCTGCCCTTCAGGGTTAGTAGGTAATGAAGCTGGCCAGGTTGGATGCTGCCACCCAGTGTACAGGAGGATGCTCTGCTCACTGCAAGCAAACACCCACTCTTTGTTTTTCCCTGTTCCCAAGTATATCACAGGTGTTACCTAATGATTGTTAGGATAACAGCACCACCATAAGCCCTGTAACATCTTTCCACATCCGTGTCCTGGCATTCAAAGGAGATGCTGTTATTCCTTCCCTAAACGTTCCATAATCAAGGTCTTCTGGGCAGGATGAGGCATCATGTTATCCCTTACAATATATATACAGTATGATAAAAACAATTTCTCAGCACTGGGAAGATAGTGATCACAATGAAAAAATCAGAAAGAGTTCCTTTGCCATGTACAGTTTTTTTTTCTCCCTAAATAATAAAAACCATCATTTAAAAACTGCTTTTTGTGTTTACTTGTGTTATATTTGACTAATGGTTAAATGTGTTTGATGATCAGAAACATTTTGTGTGACAAAATGCAAAAGAATAAGAAATCAGGAAGGGGGCAAATAGTTTTTCACACCACTGTATTCATTGTAACCCTTGTCTTATTGTCACAATATTAAGGACGAGTGGTGCAAAGGTAAGGTGCTGAGTGTTTGTCAAGGTCAGCAGACATTCTGCACCAGGCAACCTTAAAAATCCAGGTAGTGTTTCTGCGGAACAGGGAAGCACAAACTACAACCTGAAAATTCACACCAGCTGATTTAGATCTAACAGATATATTGCTGGCCTCAGCAATAATAAAGTGTCATTTAAAATTATCTCAGCACTAGACCAATAACTTTAATAGGTAGAATTGTTCAACATTAGACCATAAAAGATGTGCATGAGTGTGTAAAGTTTTGGAATCTGTTAAATAAAACAACCACAACAAGAGTAAAATATCAGTGGAAAGTGTAGTGGTAGCAAAATGTCTCTAAATAAAGTTGTTTTGGTACAAGTCCTCTAATAAAGGGCTTTGTGAGTGGTTTGGGCTTTGCTGGACATTAATTACAATGAAAAATCAGTTTAGAGCAGACCACAACTAAATTGGAACTTTGTCCTCTAGGTAAAACATAGGAAGTGCACCAGAGTTTTAGATTTGATTATATGGCAGGAGAAGAAAAATGCCCTGCACAGTGTCTGTTATTAAAGCAGCTTTATCTGCACAGTAAGCCTAAGGGAATTCTAATGAAAAATTACAAAGAGAAAAAAACTTAGTTTGTCCAATGTATCTAACGCTTTTCAATACTCTACTCTATTTGTATTTTTTAAATGTATTTATCTGTATTATGGTTCCTGGATGTCAGTAGAAGCAGCACAATTTCACTCATTTTTGAGTTTATTTTAAAAATGAGCATTTTCAAAAGCTCATATTGTAATTAGCAAATTATAAATATAGAAATATCCAATTGCCATATTAACAAGGATTGTGTAAACATCAATATATTTTAAAACTGCAGCCAGAATTCTTTATCATTGGTTGTATTAACTTGTGTAAGTCCTAGGTCTATGTCTTAATCTGCTGATAAATCTCATTGGACATAGATCGTAACCTTGTACCCTCACAAATCTAAAATCCTGGGATCAAATATCATGCAGGATTGCTGACTCTACAGAATTTTAGTTTTCTCCCAACACCTGTGTGGATTTATCTGTGTGTACTCCAGGTTCTGTATCTACAGAACATCCCAAAGAAATGCATGTTGGGTTGTCTATTCTATATTACTCTAGTTTAGATATATGCATAAGCACTCACTGTTGTGGGCTGACATCTCATGCAAAGTTAGTTCTTATCATCTGTTTCACTTTGCTGGGATAACCACCAGCTGTCTAGGACTTTGACTTGGATGAAGTAGGTTTGACAATGTTAGGTTTTATTATTCTGCACACTACTGATAGTGCTAAACAGAATGGCAAACACATAAACTTCAAACCATTTATCTTTCTATTTATAACTTAAGCTTTCTGTGTATTTTGTTTTAAACACTAAGATCGAAGAGGTGTTCCTGACTTTTCCTCAGTAGATCATCTCACAACTTACAACTCAAGTATGTAACAACTCCAGCACTGTTAATAATTTGGCTCACCCTTAAAATCACAGCATAAGAATAACATTAAAATTACAGAATCACAATAATGGGAGCTATCTCTGGCCTTGTAAAGTGATTTTTCAACAACAATCAAGATCCAGCTTTGCATTACGTTTCTTTGTGAAGATACTCAGCGATGATCACATCACAGCCACTGATTGGTTGTAATGGAAATGACAAACCTGTTCTCAAAACCATATTTTTCCACAATTATTTGGACATGATTTCCTTTTTATTTAACACACACTTTTTAATTTAAAATGGAATAACAAGTCTACTGAACCAAAGGCAAAGTGACAGCACATACTAACACTCTTCAATGGGACTTAGAAGCTTCGATCTCTGGAAAGTACTGATAGTTGGTGGGTATCAAAGGAGTTAGCTAAAATGGGTATACCGAACACTGTAAAACATTAACAAAAAACGAAGAATTAGTATTAAAAAGGAATGATTAGGACTGCAGTAATTTTCTATGTATTTTCTGTGTGATTAAGTACAACAGTATCCTGTTACATTTGATGTTATGAATCTGCAAATACTGGTAACTGTAGAAATTTTTGTTGTAATGTCAAAACTCTTAGAACCATGCTATCAGTCTCATTTTGATTTTTATGTGGTTTCTGGTGCTGTTGGAACATTTGTAAGGAACCTTTTGAGTTATAAATGTAACAGCCAGTTAAGGAACAGGAGTAACACAATTGTCATCTATAATTCCATTCATGTGTAATTTGATTTTATTAAATTAATATTTCTGTAACACAGAAAGACTCATAACTGTTGGTAACAGCATGTTCATCACGTTGTATAGTAACAATAATTCAGTACAATAAGTGCATTTGATCATTTGTGACATTTTCTCAAAAAGTAACAAGAGTTGACTTACTTCATGCTGAGATACCCTATTACAACATGTGTTATCATGATCACAAATGTCACCCACTTCTCTTTCTAAAGATAATGCTGCAACATCAAATCATAGATCACTGCTTTTAATAAAATGTTTACACAAAATGTGTACTTAATTACACCAAATTACGCCAAACTCTTGCATTGCTAAATGCACCAAAATGTGGTCCATTATTATTGTTAAATTCAATTGTCATGCTTATGTTCTTCATACTGCACGTTGTTCTAATTTATTTTATATAATGTATTGTTCCCTGTGTTGCATGTAAGGTTGCATAAAAATATGATTGTTTATTATTAACTGTTTCCATATACATTGTGGCGGATGACCAGGAATCTTGCCCTGCCGGGATGCCTGTAAGGACGGACCGGGAGAGGGGTATTTTCTTTCCCTGGGCTCAAAAGAGCAGCCCCCCGGGTGGTATTGGGGCCACAATCATGGAACACCGGAGCTCATGCCTTTTGGGCTCCATGGCCAGCACCAGGGGGAACGGAACGACTTAACAAGCCTGTTTGGGCTATAAGAGGAACTTGCAGCCACCACTCAAGGAGCCAGAATCGGGTGGAAGAGGATGGTGTTTAAGAGGAGGAGTGGAGGCGGCTGAAGAGTAGAGAAAACGACTGGGTTTGTGGTTTGTGCACGATATTGTGTGTGGTGTATAATAAAGGGTGTGTGTTTTTGTACATCGGGAGTCAATGTCTGTCTGTGCCAAGGCTGATCTTTTACATTATTTTATTAAAAACTGTAATACTCCTTTTTATAATCAGTTACTTTTTACAAATGGCAAACAACATTTGAACCTAGCTTAATTGTTGCTCTATTTTTGAATCACTTGTAATATCACAAAATGATCTGAATTGCTTCAAATAAAGTGGTATAGAAATCAGTTCTTGATACTAAAACTTAAAAGTTTGCTTTACAATAATAAACACATCTTTTATAGTTAATGAATATCTGAATATGAAAAGAAAGAACTGAATAAAATACAACATTGTAAATCCTTGCAAATTTTTCATAACATAATTAAGCCATCTCAGTTTTCAGAATGACGAAATGGTATTACTTGGTTTCCAACCACTAAAAGAACTTTGTTTTTTCCATATTTATAGTAAATATAGTTTTCAACTATCCATTAACCATCATGGTATGAAAGTTTAAATTGGATTAAGTTTGGCCAGAACATGAATGGCTGGATGAGTTGACTACGTAAGGAAGAAAGTATTATTAGGTATTTCAGATAAGTAAAGCATATAGATTAAAATGATTATGATTAAGGAAGAATTTGTGGTCCCAAAAAGGAGAAAGGCTAAACAGACCAGTAATAAGTGTTTGATATCATATGATATGGCGATTTAATGAGACAAAACATGCAACAAAATTCAAAATCCTACAAACAAGAGCCTGAGGACCTAACCTTAACTATAAAACAATTCCCTAACTATAATTTTTGTTCAAATCACTGCTTGCTTTTATTCTGGGTCCCAAACATTGGACACCAAAACTAGCACTTTTTTATACTGACATTGTCATGATGTCAAACACCACATGAAGGCAACCAAGCATAACAACTGTAAACAATATGAAAAATAAACAGAAAATGGCAGCACCCATGCAAAAACAAACTGGTATTTCAGAATTAAGAAAAAAATAAAAGTAAACATATTATTTCCACTGTGGAATATTCTGACTCAGTCACAAGCAGGCAGACACAGAATGTCCTAAAACACAAGTTTATTAAACCACACAAGAATACAGTGCACCATTCACCATCAAACGGTCCTTCAGACTTATTTCTCTCCTCTCTGCCACCCTCCAACTCCTCACAGACGAGCTCCATCCTCTTCCACCTGACTCCGGCTTTCAAATGGAGTGAGGCGTCCCCTTTTATCATGACCCGGATGTGCTCCAGGTGACCTGTGATGGTCTTCCAGAAGCACTTCCTAGTGTGGCCGGAGTGCTGCCCTTGCACCTGGAAGCACTCTGGGCGTACACATTGCCTGGTTCGGCATACACTTCCTAGTGTGGCAAAAGTGCTGTCCTCCAGGGCTCTAGGACCATCCAGGCGCCCCCTGGTGGTGGCTACAGGTCCCCACAGGGCTGAGCTTCCCAGCCCCATCTCCATGGCCCTGATGGAATCCAGGGGGGCTGCCCTTTTATACCCAGGGAAAGACAGTGCCCCTCTCCCGGTCCTTCTTCCAGGCATCACAGTGGGACAGGATCCCCGGTCGTCTGCCACACCACATAGAAAACATAATTTTGATTAATTAACTCTAACTAATCCACTTCTAATACCTTGTCATTGTTAATTACATACTGATAAAAGTTTAAAAGTGTGCTTCAGATAAAGTTATGTTTTGAGGTTGTATATGTTTTACCCTGAGTGCCACATCATTTAAAAAGAGATTAATAATATTAAAGCATCTACATTCAATAATGCAACCAACAATGGAATGCAAGACACTTTATTGGAGTCTTTACTTAGGAAAATAATTTTCATAACATTAAATTTAAAACAAAACACAGTTTTTTGCTTCACAAAAGTATTTGCTAAACAGATGGTATTTCACTTAATTCTATGTGTATCTAACCATCATTTAGTGTTTAAATGAAGATATCTAGGGGAAAAAAATATCACCAGGCTCATTTCCTTTCACATGCAGACATTTTCTTTATTTACTGGATTTGTATTATGTTTGTATTGGTGCGAAGACTCCCACATTAACAATTAGGATGAAACTCACTTTGTAGTGAGTTTAGGCCTTTCAAAAATAACACTTGACATTAACCATGTAATCTAATTCAGTCATCCATTGACTTACCGATCTGGTACCAGAGATTTGGCTGTAATAAGAAATTGGCTGTATGTTGGTCACAAAATGTACAGGTTATTTCAATTGAGGCCCTGTTTGTCTGGTATGGGTTACTGGAACACATACTGTACTTTAACTGCAAGTATGGAGTAGTACAAAGAAATTTTCTGGTCTTGGAGGCCACTTCCCAGGTCCGTGTGAGGTAGTGTTTTTCAAAGGTAACGTAGGTAAGGTAAGGTAAGGTAGTTATTGTGGCATGTTGGGTTCTTTAAGTCAATGTTTCTCAAGCACTGGATCATGAATCGGGAATCGCAGTTTGCTGTTGTTGGTTCACAAGTGCTTTGTGGTGGGCCAGAAATGGCTCACCTAAGCTTTTGTCAACAATGCATGATATGTTTCCTCATTTCTAAGTGTGCTTGTTTAGCCAAGGGGGCCCCCGATTATACTCATTTTACACAGGGAATGGTGTGCCATGTGGGCACAGTAGATCTGTAATTGTCAATCTACAACAATCTATCTATCTACACAGCCTCTTTACTTCATTTGACTCAATGTGTTTAGTTTCAAATTAAACAGTATTTAAGATGCTCACTTGATTCAATTTCCTGTTCAGTTTACTCTATATTTATTTATGTACTTAATAAATATTATGTAAGGTTAATGTACTTTATTCTGTTTTACTGTATTTGTACAATCAGTAGTATCTTCTATAAAGAGATTACCTATGGTGTCACTAAATGTGAATTACATAGAAGTACTGAATGGACCATTCCATACTGATTGTTTCATCTTTGTTTCTTATAGACCAACATGTCAACTTTTTGTATTCAGTTTTCCTTTTCACAGGTTTTGATTAGTCACTCAACTTGCTCACATTCAATGTCCAGGCATACTGCATCAGAGAAAGCACAGGTTAAGTGGATTCAGTACTGTTCTGCCTGGATAAAGATGGGTATGGGAGCTGCTGGTAGAATGGCATTGCAGACTTTTTCTTTTACATTGCTGGTCCTGGGCTAATCTCAGCCTTCAATTTTTAACATGTACTACACATTCAGGAAAAAAAAATTAGAGCCCCAGCAGGTTAATTTTTCATGATTTGTATTTGTCATACCCTTGCATAAATCCTGTTACAATGTCTTAATTGTTTTCAGCTCTTTTTAGACAAGAAATGTATGTCACTTTAATGGTACTTATTCCATAAACTCATGTGAGGCAGGGAGCTGATATTTCTACCTATTAATAATTGAAACTTGGTTTAATTATAAAAATAAAACCTTTATTCTAATCAGTATTGTAGATTAAAGCCACATGTTGGATTATTAAAAATGTTTCCGTGGTCAGTATGACATGCTAATGTTCACATAATCCCCAGATATTTGATTAACCCACAGAAGCAAAACAGTGCAGTGGCTCCATTTGCATTTTTGATTGCCATTTGTGAGACCCTGATAAACATGAATCTTTAACTGTCATTCTCAATCATAAATAACAAAGTGTCTTTGGCATTATTGATGGCTTTAAATGGAAGGTCAGAGGCAAAACCACACAGTCGGTCTGCATAAATGAGATTATTGCTTAAATCAGTAATTACAGTGTGTGTATTTTATTTTTATGCCTATAATGAATATAAACAGAATGGCTCTTGTCAGACCTGAACACAATTGGGTTGTTTTGTTGTCTAAACTGAAACCTTTCTGACCCTTCCCTCATGCTTGATTGAAAGATATCTATCTAATCAGTTTTAATGCTTTATGAACTTTAACTATTACCATTATTAAAAGCTAGGTCATTATTAAAAGCTAGCATATTAAAACAATTTTCCTTTTGGTAACTACTGAGAAGGTTTTTTTTTTTATTTTGCAGCATACAAACTGTATGCAAATTATTCGAACAGAAGGTAACTATAGAAATTGGTGACGGTTTTTGAAAGGAATCAGTTGCATTAATGTCATATGTGAAGCACCTATTAGTGACAACTGCACAGACCTTTCAGTGGAAAATTGTCCTGTGCTACCTTTTAAGTATGAAATGCTAATTTCATATTCAGAGTTTTTGAATTGGAGGACTACATTTTGCATGGAATTTTGTTTAATTTTACCCAGAAATAGGCATTTGAAAAGCAACTGCCTACAGCCAACTGTCAACAAAAATCAATTGTAATAGCACACAGCCTGTCACTGATTTATATGGTGATGTAGTAATCTTCTCATTTTAGCTGGATGTTTTTTTTTCTTCACACAAAATAGCTGAAAGTCGTGCCAGACGTTTATGAATATCGGGAGGTATTATTAGGATGATAATGGTGCAGGATTAAAGAAGTGTTCACTAGTTCAAAGTGTCAGTTGAATTGGAAAGAGAACAGAGAGACATATCAAGGCCGTTATTAAAAGTGAACTTTCTGCCTTTTCAGTATTTGAAAGATTTTTCGAAGGAGAGGTAAAAGTATACTAGTTTAAATTAGCCTAACTGTTCATTGTTTCATGGGGCTTCTCTTGCCTTTATGCTTTATCCTCTGTCTCAGAAAAAGTTGGTCTTGCCATCTATGAGTTATGCAAAAGTAAAAAAAGAAACCATAAAAACAGTTTATTAAGAATTGTAAACTTAGTCTATGATCTGTCACCAATGGCAGTATCCAGTTCTTATATATTTTTTTTAAATAAGCATAATATGTTGCTTTTTAGTTTGCTTTTTGATTCTTACATGTCCAAAAATGTTATACTTAATATTCTTGATACTTCTTTAATAGCATTTATATTTTAGTTCCTTGCTTTTCATATCATCATCTGGCAGGAAGAAAAAAAGAATTAAAGACACTAGAAGATTCACATCAGGTCCTGCTACAGTCATGTGAAAATGTAAGCACACCCCATGACGTTTTTCTTTTTTAACATACATGGACATATACAGTATATACAACATGTAGGCCACATTTATATTATGTAGTCAATTGTATAATTTAAATAAAGAGAAATGATAATTTTCCATGTGGAAAACGTAAGTATATCCTAATTTTATCAGTACATCATATACCAAAAATTATAATCAGGTACACTAGATCCTAGTCCTGGGTGTGACGTTAAACTGCATCCGGCCCTGCAAGTGGTCCTCCAACTTTCAGGGAAATCATGGGGTTTGATGGCAGGATTGGCACTTCAGCCACTGTAAAAAAACTTCACAAAGCTCCAAGATGACAAAAAGCACTACTTTTTGCTCTCTGCGGAAGTAGCTCTGTTGCAGCCGCTCATAGGAAGGCTGCTCGCATCATGAAGGGGATGGGGGAAAGCCCTCGGGAGCCCCATCCCCGGAATAGTCAAAACTGTTGGAGAGCCAGTGGGGTCAGGTCTGTTGGGGATCAGAACTGGCATGGTGCTGAGGCATTGCCTCCTGCACAGCAGCACTCTGGTCCAATCTGAGGTGGTCCATACAGGTATGCGCATGGAACATCTTGTCTTTGGCATGATGATCATCTTCCTCTGCTATCTGAGGAGCTGCGTAAACTCCACATTTCAGTGGCGGCACTCTCTGAGGTGCACAGACCTGGGACTGGTCGCTCTGATGGCTGTCATACTCAGGGAGTAGCTGTTGCTGTAGCAGATTGGCTTCTTCTGATAGTGTCCAATGTTTGGTCATGGTTGACTTCAGTGCACTGACAGGGCTCGCTATGAGGATTGTCTCAGTCTCCATGGGTCTAGTGACCCTGGTGAAAGTGGCTCTATGTTCCTTGACTTTGCAAAAGGTCAGGGGCTGCGAATCGCTGGATCCTGGTTCCAGCGTCCTGAGCCGCATCGTTGGACTTGGTTCTCCAATACTGGTGGTGTGGTGAAGGAGATCAATCACATCCTCTTGGGCAGATGCTGGAGGCTCTTGCAAAACTGCAGGGTCTACAGAAGTGCCCAGTTTGTGAGTTCTGACCACAGCCTTGATCCTACTCTTAAGATCCAGCTTAGGTCCTCCTGCTAGGACGTTGGATATCTTTGGGTCCACGATTCTTGAGGCTGATCCTCCAATTAGCTGTGAACCACCCAATCTCACTGAGATTGCACAAGTGGTGAATCAGCTGAGGGGAGGCAAGGCTGCAGGGATCTGTGGTATCTGGGGTGAACTTCTCCAGGCTGGTGGTAAGGCTGTACTCCTGGCATTGCAAGCAATCCTTGCTTCCATTTGGGAGACTGGTATCATCCCAACTGACAGGAAAACGGGATGATCAACTGGATTGCGGCAACTACAGGGGGATAACACTGCTCTCGGTGCCAGGTAAAGTCCTTGCTAGGGTCATTCTCAATAGGATCCATGATCAATTGCTCACCTACCTGTGACTGGAACAGTCTGGTTTTACGCCCAAGAAGTCTACAATTGACCACATCCTGGCACTAAGGGGTCTCATGGAGCGCAAACGCAAATATTGGCAGAGTTTCTTTGCAGCCTTTGTCGTTTTTCATAATGTGTTTGCCTCAGTTGATCGAGCGGCCCTGAGGGACATCCTGAGGGTTCACGGGATCCCCTCGAAGTTGCTGGATATCATGAGCAGCCTGTACACTGATACTGTGAGTGCTCTGGGGCATCTGTTGGTGAAGAAATATTCACTGATCGTGACTTTGCTGAAGATGCTGTGATTTACGCAGAGTTAATGAAGGCTGTGATTGGGGCTCTTGAGAGACTGATTGAGGAGTCTTCTTGACTTTGCTGACGATGCTGTGATTTTCACGGAGTCAATGGAGGCTCTGATCGGGGCTATCGAGAGACTGAGCAAGGAGTCTGAGTATCTGGGCTTGAGAGTGCCCTGGATAAAAACCAAGATCCAGGCCTTTAATGACCTCTTAGGCACAGCCATCAGCAGTGTGTCTGCCTGCAGAGAGAGTTTTGATCTTGTTGAGAGGTTTACTTACCTTGGCAGTGACTTTCATGTCTTTGGTGACTCTTCCTATGAAGTCAGTAGATGGATTGGGAGAGCATGGGGGGGCATGAGGTCGCTGGAAAGGGGTGTGTGGTGCTCCCGATATCTATGCTAAAGGACGAAGGTCCAAGTCTTTAGAGTCCTGGTGCTTCCTGTCTTGTTATATGGTTGCAATACTTGAATGCTATCCAGTGACCTGAGGCAAAGACTGGGCTCCTTTGGTACTGTGTCTCTACGTAAAATCCTTGAGTACCGTTGGTTTGACTTTGTGTCAAATGAGTGGTTGCTCATGGGGTCCCGAATGAGGCCCATTACCTGCATTGTGAGGGAGCATCAGTTACAGCATTATGGCAATGTGGCATGATTCCCCAAGATTGATATAGCTTGTAGGATCCTCATTGTTGGGGACAAGATTGTCTGGACCATGCTAAGGGGTCACCCACATAACACCTGGCTGCTGCAGATAGAGGGTTATTTCTGGAGGGTGGGTCTGGACTGCGTGTCTGCCTGGGGGTTGTCAACCGGGATCCTGAGCTGTTTCGCTGTGTGGTGGGTGCGGCAATACACTGTACTGTACCTGTGCATGCTTCCCAGTTTGACTTGACTTGCACTACATTAGGTGAAAATGATTAGGACATGTTCGAAGTACCTGTGTTATTTAAAACTTAATTAGTTTTGTTTGCTCTTGGTTGCTGAAGAGCACATTTTCACCATGCTCAAAACACCTTTCTGAGGCCTTCACAAAGATTACAGATTCCTGAGTCTGTAAATGGATTGTTAAAATATCCCCAAACAATTGGAAATCAACTATTGCCCTATCTGTAAGATACAAATGCAGAAGAAAATGCAGAAGATTTAAAACAAGTGTCAACTTTTCCAGTTCTGGCAACCCAAGTTCAGCCCGAGAACCGAATGCAAGATGCTGAAAGAAGGTATTAAGAATCCCAAAATTTCATCATGAGACCTACAGCTAGATCTTGCCACTGCTGATGCCAAAGTGCATGAGTTTGTCACAAGATGAGCTTGCACAACACAGACTGGCCATTAACACCCATAGACCACGTCTTCTGGAACAATGTCCTCTGAAAAGACAAAACAAATACATGTTTAATTGGTTTCAATGGTGATGGTGGAAAAGTTATGGTTTGGAGCTACATCGCTGCATCAGGTCCTGGGCAGCTCAACCAACATCACAGAATACACTGTGAACTCTTCTTTGTACCAAAGTGGGCTTGAGGATAATGTTGGACTATTTGTCAGAAGTCTGAAGCTAATCGAAAGTGGACCTCACAACATAATAATGGCTCTAAACATAACAGCATACCAGTAAATCCACAAAATAATGGAAAGTTCTGAAATGGCCAAGTCAAAACAAGAATCCCAATCCCATTAAAATTCTGTGGAGGACTGTGATTGAACTGTGCATACAAGACACCCCTCTGATGTAGTAATAAATTATTACAAAGTCAAATTTTCATTTTTTAAATAATTATATCACCTTTATCTAAAGCCCAAAACTAAACAGGGGCTAAAGACCTGAGAGTTGCAAATGTGAAATTTCAGGTCCAAAAAATGAAGGGCCATGATGAAAGGAAAGACTAGAACACAAAATGGAAAAGATGCCTTCATACAACTTAAAAATTCACTTACCTAATGAGCAGCATACAGAGAATCAACTTTAGTGATCTGTAAAAAAGTTTTGTAGTTAAGTATTGTAATTAGTAATGGACAAAACAGGCAACTTCCAATATGCATACTTATGTAAAACTGAAACTAAAATAAATTTTCCATGCAATTTCACAATTGTGAAATGCAAAACTCACTAAAATGATCTGGGGGGCGGCACAGTGGTGCAGTGATAGCGCTGCTGCCTCGCAGTAAGGAGACCTGGGTTCACTTCCTGGGTCCTCCCTGCGTGGAGTTCACATGTTCTCCCCATGTCTACATGGGTTTCCTCCGGGTGCTCCGATTTCCTCCCACAGTCCAAAGACATGCAGGTTAAGTGCATTGGTGATCCTAAATTGTCCCTAGCATGTGCTTGGTGTGTGTGCCCTATGGTGGGCTGGTGCCCTGCCCGAGGTTTGTTCCTGCCTTGTACCCTGAGCTGGCTAGGATTGGCTCTACAGACCCCCGTGATCCTGTGTTAGGATATAGCAGGTTGGACGATGACTGACTGACTGATGAAAATTATCTTTTTTGGAAATTTCAAGGGTGTTTGGGATGAAGAACAAAGAATATTGCTCCCTAACTTTTTCACACTTTCATGTTTACCTGTGTTTTTTCCACAGCTGCATAATGCCTGCACACCAGTAAAGTCAAATATATTTATGTCTTTTATTTATATCTACTGTATGTGATGAAACACAGGGCATTTTTAAATATCTGACACATGATGACACACCTAAAGGCTCCAACGTGCACATTACTGTGTTTTCTCCACAAGTAATCTCACTTCATAGAAAACCACTATACCTACCCACAATCCTACCATTACTTAGCCCCCCTCCTTTCCAGTTTCTTGACTCCTACAGAAGAAGATGAGGATCTGCATGCTGCAGAGCTTCACATTTTTTTTCTGTCACTGATGCATCTTTAGGATTGTGGTTGCTAAGATTGTCATTGTAACTGCAAAGTTGGGGATTTTACTACCAGAACACATTTAGTGGATCAACAAAAGGTCTATATAGAAAAAGCTGTTATTTTTTATGAATTTGGATTGTGGTGGAGTTTGATCCCGAATAACACTGGCAGAGTTGCCCTCTATCACAAATTATACTCACAAAAGACAGCAGAATGTTAACATATGAATTTCAGTTTCATGTGATTGCTCATTCACTTATCCCTAGCTTTCTGACCACACATCCATGAACAACCACAGTAATGAGTTTAGAAATGTCAAATTTATTGTGATATGCAATCAATCAGTTGATCAGTTTTCATTATATATAGCAGTGGTTCTCAACCTGTGGGGCAAGCTCCCCTAGTGGGACGCGAAGTAACAAAAAGGGGGGCGCGAAGATGTAAAAAAAAAAAACAAGAATCAAAAATATTAAAAAAACATCTGTTGAAACCTAAACAAATTAACTTAAACTACATTCTGATACTAGAACAATAAATATAGAGTTAGATAAATGTTGATAAAAGTTAAGTAGGTATAATAAAATATGCATCTACATTTCAAAAAAATGTTGGGGGGGCCCGATTAAAACTGTTATGAAAACTCGGGTCGCAAATACTTAAAGGCTGAGAAACGCTGATATATGGTGTTTGTCAGTGTGTATACAGGCAAGATGTTATTATCCATCCATTCATCTTTCCATTATCCAACTTGCTTAATTCAGTTCAGAGTCAAAAGCGTTGATGTAATAGCTAAATCTTTTAATTTACTGATTGTTCATGGTAATACTTACTCAGGGATGTTACCTTTGACAGCCATACTCAAGAGCAGGTGAAAATAAACCAAGGTAATATAGATATTTCTTAAATGTAAATTTTCCCACAGCATCTTAAGCAGACATAGTGGGTAAAGTATACTATTTTGGGGAAAATGCACTTGAAAACTACATATAGGTTGTTCATCTGTCACAGACTGTTGTTTTCCAAACAACATTAGACCTTTCAAAAGAAGCATACAATTAGACATTTATGTGAAGGAAATTCATGTAATATAAGTGTGATCTTTCTGTCCTGATTACCTCGAGACAGGCATGATACTCTTCAATGGGGAAACTGCAATCTAATCAACATGCAGTAGTCATTTATGAAGACAAAACCTTCTATGATATTACATATGGTTTGTATAGCAGAGAGCAATAAGAAAAGACTGATTGGCACATCTCTCATTGTGACATGAACTGTCCTTCCCTTGCTTGAGGTCCCTGGTGTTTTTCAATGGGCAAAATGACTGCAGAAGAAAAAGAATTAAGAAAACAACAATCCTAAAAAAATAAACCAGCTCTGTGACATGATTCAATTATTCTATCATCATGAATGTGGCCTTGTTAAAACAGTGCCGCAATCATTTGCAAGTGAACACTTGCTTAATTTCTTACCTTGGAAATTGAGATTATTCCACTTCAGTCGGTCAGCACTCCCCAAAGGAATTCAACTGAAAACACTTAATAAATATTTTACAAACCACAAAAATGTTTTCTTTTTTAGCAAATTTTTTTACTACAACACTGTTAAAAACATAATTTATTTCAATTTTATTTTAACACTAAACAGCTTAAGACCATCATTTACAAAATAAAGCTGAAAATCTGAATGGTACTTTTTTCTTTTTAAGTTCCCAGTATTGCTGGAGCCATTCTTTAACATAAATTGAGACTTCATATTTATTTTAAAAATTTATTGCAAGCTGAAATTCAATGCAAAGGTGTGGGAACTGGAATACAAAGCATAACCAACAATAAGTGAGACATACTTATATTTTCTGCTTCATATTTAACATGAAGTCATACACATTTAAGTTGGTATTGTATTTCCATTCACAAAATATGGCTGTTGAGGCCAATCCTGGCCACACTAAATTAGTGCTGTGGGAGTCAGCATGGGCATGTGCCTCAGGATGGAAATATACCCAATTGTAAGGCCTGTTCCTCCCCAAATGCTGGGTGAACAGACCATGTGGCATACCAGGAAGAGAAGTTATAATGGGATGGGGAAGCTCAAAAAATAGTGGTGACCCAAGGTGAATACAATTTTCAACAGGCAGCAGGAATGCGTTGATGCTCATTTGAAGATATTGTCATCAGCACGCACAACGTTTTGCAGGAGCCAAAGTGGAATTTCATCTAAGATAGTAAGTATGAAGTGCATTTTCTTCTCAATTAATTTTCATTATTTCAGAAGACTTAAGCTTTTGTCTAAGAGCAGTTGCTTTGTCTCATTATGGGTGGTGTTTAGCTATGTTGAATTTCTAAAAGAGATTTTTTCCCTTGTTTATTTATACCCAGAAAATAGTGGGTACTTTAGTTAGGTTAATTCAAACAGCAGATTATCTCAAATAGCACCCTTCATAGTTTACTTCAACATCGCAAAGACTTGCATGTTAGGTTAATAAGCAATTCTAAACTCAATCTGTGTGAGTGAAGGCATGGGAATAAGTTGGACTTGCTGTGTAGGGGTATCCTCCCCAGGGCTGGTTCCTGCCTGTCAACCATTGCTGCCAGAACAGACTGCAGCTCATCACAACACTAAACCGGCATAGTGTTTTCCTCAGACTAAAATTCTATACATTATTCTGTACTGAAGTGAATTTGTTCTCACTGTTCTTTTTGTGTACTTCTTTTTATAGAGTTCTGGTATCATTACAATAATGTTATGTAAGCAGTACATAACATGATTTGGGTCAATCACCCCTGTATTAGGTATCAATGAGGTATTCATCAGCTGTTTTTTTAATTGTGCCCATCTTAGCCACTTCAAATTATATGCAATACTCACCCAGTTGTAAAGAATAAGTTTGGTACTTTTAAATTTGATGTTACTGTTTTTTTACAGTATCTGAGCCGTGGCATAGATTAGATTGCCTGGAAATTTACATTGTTAAATGAAAGTATTAAAAAACAGATCTTCTTGAGTAGCTTGCAATTTCAGCCAACAGGAAGCCAGAAGAAATGAGAGCTTAAAAACTTTGAACTTTGTCGACCTTGAAGTTGAGGATGTTGCTGCATATTGATTCATGTCTGGAGACTGCAAAAGTATGTATCCATATATTTTTGAAAACTAAAATATTTTATGAAACTACCCTATTTTTAAAGAAACAAAAAATATGTATACCTTTCGTTTTTAATTTAAAGCTTCCCAAAATTGCATAACACCAAAACAGAATCTGCTATGTCTAATTTTCATTGGCTGCTATGAAGGTCAATGGTAACACGTGTTTCTTAATCTTGCAGGTCAAAGGCCACCAGAAGAAGCCCTCCTGGATAAAGTTGCTGCTGTCAGATTTCTCAGTAATGCACTTGCTGGGTCATCATATTAGATTAGAGATCAGAGTAAAACAAACATCTGTCAGACAATTGAAATATATATGCTATCTGATGTTACAGCAGTTCTTCAGTAGTTTTCATAATTGAAAAAAAAAGTATTTAATATTATCTGTATTTTCTTTAATCAACATCTATATTGGAAGTGCCACTGGGTAAATTCGTTAAATTCTGGGATAGGTGCCAGCTCCCCATCAGATCTGTTCAAGAGATACTGTATTTTCCATCCACCCAACTCTAAACCTTCTTATTCAATTACATGATTGCAGGGACCAGGAGATGAAATATAGAAATCAGCCTCAGTTGGGACACCACTCGTTAACACACCTTAAGGATGAGGGTGTCATGGTGGCACAGAGGTAGTGCTGCTATCTTGCAGTAAGGAGACTAGTGTTCGTGTCTCTGGTTATTCCTGCATGGAGTTTGCATGTTCTCTTTGTTTCTACTTGCGTTTCCTGCAGGTGCTCTGGTTTTCTCTCACACTCCAAAGACAGGTCAGGTGGATTGGTGATAGTAAACTGGCCCTAATGTGTTTGTGTATGTGTGTTCGCCCTGCAATGTCCAGGGTTTGTTCCTGCCTTGTGCTCTGTGCTGGCTGGGTAGGCACCCCCTGTAAGCCTATTTACAGTAGGTCTAGGCAGCTTGGAAAATGACTGACTCACTGACCTTAAGAATGTGAAATAAAACCAGAGTTCCTGGAGAAAATCGGTAGAATGAGTTAACTCCCCACAGACAACTATTGCTTGGCTGGGAATCAAACCTCAGGAATCCATCTAATCCTGTGGTGTTAAACTCTCATTGTCAATTCACTTCTTTGATTGTCTTTCAATTCTGATTTTATTCCAGCACTTCAGACGCCTTTGCTCACAGTCTCAGTGTATCTTTGTAGTTTGTTTGGTTTACAATGGTTTTGTTGTACAGTTTAATCTTGTGTTTCTTTGCTTTAAATAATTCCTACCAGAGCTTGTTTTTACCTCATGGCCTTAGCATCGTAAGGACCTACTCCTGTCTTGCAGTACTCACTGGAGCTTGTGATGCTGGTTTTGTTTGAATACCCCACTTCTGTTTCCCTGTTGCTACTAATGAAGTGCCTATTTTAGTTATCAACTTGAAAGCAATGGTTAATATGATATGCTCAATGGTAGTTACTAAAGGAAGACTGCTTTAAAATATTTTTGAATTTAATGGACATATTCTGGTGATACCAGTTTTTTTCTTGTAAAGTATTACTAGACATTTTGGTTTTATCATCTTGTGAACATCTAACCTTCAGCAAGAATTTACGTCAGCAATATGACATTTCTTTTTCTGTTGGGACTAAAACACATACCATACCTGTGATTCTTCAAACTATATTGTTGGACTTTGTTTCCATTTTTCCCCAACTGGTTTATTAAATTTATAGTTTATTGAAATGGTAACAAATGATGATATACAATTGGAGCTATAAATGGTGATGAGACTCTCAGAGTTCAGAGATAGGGTTAATTAATTTTTCCTTTTGTTTGACAGATCATTTGAAGAGAAATAAACAGATGTATTTTTAAAAAAGACACAGACTTTAAGATAAATGAAAGGTGTCAAAAGTGGCCACAGAAAATGAGTTAGCAAATAATCACAGAATCTAATGGGTCCCAGTGCAAACAATAAATCAAGTAAACTGCATGTGAAATTAAATTAAATCCAATTAAAAATAACCACCATCAATGAGATAATTAAGTATATAAGCTACATAAAAGATCAATAGTCAAAATTAAGCTTTATGGTGTTCTAAAAATATTAACACTGTTAACCTTATTAAATAAATATCAAGTAGGCAAGTATGTTAATAATAAAGGCTTCCAATAAGTGTGGGCCCCCCAGCTTTGTGGGCCCCAGTGCAACTGCCCTGCCTTCACTGCCTATAGTTACACCACTGCCTCCACCCTTAACAAAGTTAGTTAAATAGTGTAATGCAGACCTTAAAGCGAATTGAAAAATATAATTTAAGCTGGGGCTAAATTGTTTTTATGACAGTGGGCAATGTTTCTTTTTTGATTTTTATTTTAATGTAATTTGTGACAATGCTTATAAATTTTACCCCTGCACATAATTATGATGGAACTAAGGGAGGCTTTTCCAGACTCACTACAAAACTCAGCCCGGTTTCACATTTGTATAGAAAGAGTTTAAGCTAAACCTGCTAACGTATTGAATATCAAGGTGACATTGTGCCCAGATTAGTTGTCCCACAGCATCAGAGTCATGGGATTAATTTCTCAGGCTGATGCGATTTCCAGTCAATAAGGAATTTCTTCTTTGGTTTGTCCACATCTAAAGTCGTGGGGGATAGATTATCTGGTAAATTTAAATTAGCCAAAAGTTTATGTGTGTTCTGCAATGGAGTTCTTTCATATCTAAGGCTGGTTCTTGATTGATGTTGACAGGATGTTCTCTGGTTTCCAAAAACTTTGCACTACAGTAAGAAAGTTAAGGAAATGAATGAATGGTTTGCTACACCTGATTCCAATGCTATTATTTTTACTATAGCTATTACTATCTGTTTAAATCACAGAAATTTCATTTCTTTGGTATATTGATAATTAATGACTATAAATGAACACGGAACTGTTAAGATAGGAACACAAGAACAATTTTGATGAGTACAGCCAATTTATCCTAAAAGAGATTATCAAACCTTATTTACTTAAATTTTGGGAAATTTAATCAATTCAAGAATTGAAGGTCCCAAAAGCATTAGGAATTGTCGAATCTTGTCCTCTAACACTTGTTCCTATACAGTCCCCAGACTGAGGTTTACTCAGTCATGTAGACCTCATTTGTAAATTGCTTTGGCTAAAAATTTCTGCTAAAAAAATAAATGTAAAATGTATTATACATTACATCAGTAGCACAGTGATAGTGTTGCTGCCCTGCAGTAAGAGATTGTGTCCCATGTCTTTCCTGCATGAAATTTGCATGGTCTTCCAATGTCTGTGTGGGTTTCTTCCCCTGTCCAAAGACGTGCAGGTTAAGGGATGCTAAATTGACCATAGTGTATGTTTGTGCTTGCTCTGCGATGGACTGGCACCCTGTACTGGGTTTGTTCCTGAATGCACTCTGTCCTAGCTGAGACAGACTCCAGCCAACCCGGCACGACCTTAATCTGGATTAAGCAGGTTAGAAAATGACATGACATCATTTTGTAATTTATTACACATATCAGTGTTTGTTTGTATGAAGAAAAAGCTTCTAATGTTTGTCTGTTGTAGCTATGGGCACAAATGGTATCTTAGCTAGCTTGCATTTGCGCACCTGTTTTCAAGATAATAAAACTCATTTTAAATTGGCTGCTGACACCCAACCTTTATAATTCAAGAAACTCTTGTCATGTCACCTTTTAATCTCAATTTGTATACATTGATAAAATTAATTTCTTCCAGTGTTTTAATTCATATTCTGTGGATCTAGAATAAGCCTAGTCACTATATTCTGGATTTTCTCAATGTTCTCTAGCACAACTGTATCTTTTTCTGTAATACAGAGACCAAAACTGTACAACAGCATTCCTAATAAGGTCTTAAAAGTGCATTCTTATAAAATTACCTTCTTTTGACTTGTACTTGACATGGTATACTACTATATGTAACCCTACCTCCCAATAGCCTTATTCACTCCTGACACTACTGAGAGGTAATTAGTGAGCCTACTAAGACTCCTAAGTATTTCTTGCATTTTCAAGTGCAAAAATATATAAGCCCAGTTCACACTACTACAGTAAGTTTTTATTTTAAAACACAGACATTAGTCTCTGTTTTCATCTTTTATCTGCACTACCCTGGGGTTTTCAACACCAGAAAATGGAGACTATTGTAAACACTTTCCAGAGCCACATACGTCTGAAAACACAGCCTCAGCAATGTAATGTGGAAGGGTGAATATACCAGTTTTTGAAAACCGACTCTAATTGTGCTCTGGTTCATTCTCATTATGCAGCCTTTCTCTGCTTGGATTCTGTTCATTACAATGTTACATTACCTGACTGGTCACCTTTTGTGGAAGAAAAACATATTCCAGCATAGCAAGCATAGAAGAGTTGCTTTCCATAGCATGTGTTGTGTTGTTTACTTGTATGCATCTAAATTGTATTTTGCACAGCTTGAATGCTGCATACAGTACATGCACAAAAGGTAAATAATTTACCAGTCACTACAATTCTGCAATAAATCCTGTGCCTTGCTGGATTATCATCCCATCAAGGATTTTTACACAGATACATGCAGGCCTGTTGTTGGCAGAGGTATAAATCAAATATGTGTTCGATTAGTTTAATGTGGACAGAGATACTTTCATAAATAATGTGAAAATAACAGTATGTATTGAAAATGCTTTCTTTAAAGAAAAAACTCTTTTTAAATGGAGATGTAGTAGGTTGGATGTAGCCACAGGTGGCACTGCTCCCTCACATCTCAAGAGTCCTGGGTTTGAATTCTTTTCCCAGTATCCAAAAATCTGCAGCTTAGATTAACTGGTAACTGTAAGAAGGCTTGATGTGAGTATACCCTATGATAAGCTTTTGTTCCTAAAGCTGGAAGGTTACGCTCTGCTCCCATGACATTGCATTAGCTTAAGCAGGTTTAAAAATGGAAGGTTGGATGAAGTTGCAGCCTTTTAGTTAGGTCAGGTCACCTTAATCAACTAATAGCTTAGACTTATGGAGCTGATTTCTGTATGATCAGAATTCATCATGTTTCATTGGAGTCAACTTACTTAATCACTGTTCCATTCAAAAATTAATTATATCTGCCAAATCCGTTTTTATTTAAATTCAGGTTGATGTATAAAATGCATTCATATAGTATAATCTTTCAAAGGTTCTACAACTTCTGCCTCAACTTATTTATGCAGTAGAATTTGTTTAATCAATATTGGACTCATACTGTATAAAGTCTTTTTTAGAATAGAAATGACATACAATAAACATGACTTCTTGAATTAATGGACTGGCTTGTAAGAGTCTGCACAAATTAAATGAGTCTGATTAAATAAATCTAAAATCTTCTGGTAGAGTTTAGCTTTATTTTAATTTAAAATACAGATTTGCTTTGAATGGACAAAAAGAAAAGTTCATCGTACTTAATCACGTGCCACAGATTAACTTTCAACACAAATGATTCTTTTTCAGCATCTATATTCCTTAAGTCACTTTGAAATTCCTGCAGAATGCAAGCAAAACGTATAAATCTTTTCAACACATTAAGCAGTCATACACTTCATCTGTGTTGTCAAAACATCTTCAGAAGTCTGCTGATGCTTACACAGTTAATTGGAAGGGTATTGTATGTTCTGTCAGTGTGTTTGTGATGCATACTGGGAGCTTCTGTCTTCACAGCTTGCACTGCATTTCATGGTTGCGTAAAGCTTGAGGTGTTTTGCCTGTTTTCTTATTTTGTATAACATTATGTTATTAAAATTCCTATTAAAATAATTTCACCTACACTTTCTATACCTATTTATTATTTCAGTGCTGACATGTTTATTCAGGGTTTTCTATGATCACCTTAATTCCTTATATTGTGTCATCTTTCTGAGTTAAAATTGCTGATTGCTGCAAGGCGGGCTTTCATAAAATAAGAACATTTTGTGAATAATTTTAGAAAGAAACCCTTTAACCTTGGTATTATCTTTTTGCTACTCAGCTTGTGTTTATTGTACATTTTATGATGCATTTTAATTGCATGTTAACCACATCCATTTACCAAAAATAAATAGATTTTCCTTCTTTATTAACTTGAAATTATGCTACAGACCTCATCTAAGTGAGTTAGAATATGAGAAAATTAACCCTGTGTTTGTGTTTTAGCATTGAGCCTGGAGTATTCAGCATAAAACAAAATTGAAAATGATTGGAGATGTTTAATAATAATAAAACTTTGACTTTTTTAATAGCATGCTGGCACAGTGATTAGTATTGAAGCTATGAGGTCAATTTCTATGTAGAAATTCTATGTTCTCCTTAAAAACTATGTGGTTATCTAAGTGAGAATTTCCTCTTGTCTAATGGGTGCATGATTCTCTAAATCACAAAAAGAAAATGGTTATGATGTGAGGAACCCAAACAGAATTTGGTTATGTTAACCTCATGGGTCAATCCTAGGTATTACACAGAGGATGTACACCTTAAGAGAAGGACCTAGTAGACATAGTGCACTCATCACTATCAACATGAACATGGTGTACAGAAGCCATTACAAAGACCTTTTGCACTAGGTCATACATTGCAATAAGGAGATAGTATGTTGAAGGAAGTTGTGCTTAAGCTTTATAACGCTCTGATGAGCAGTTTTGTTTTCCATGCTACAAAAAAGACAAAGCAGTGCTAGAAAAAGTCCAAAGGAGAGTGACTGAGCTGATTCAAGGACTGCAGGTTAAGATTTATGAGGAAAAATCAAAGAAGCTGAACCTTTTTAGTCTAAGCAAATGGAGATTAAGAGGCATCATGACTGAAGTTTTTAAAATGATGATGGGAATTAGTACAGTGAATCAAGACTGTTATTTTAAAATGAGTTCAACAAGGACACAGCTGGAAACTTGTTAAAGGTAAATTTTGCACAAATGTTACAAAGTGTTTCTTCACACAGATAACCATAGACATATTGAATAAATTAGATAGATTTCAATTGTGGTAGAGTGTAGGAATTTAGGAACCTTCAAATCTTGACAATGTTATTTTGGAGATTTTTTTTTTCAATTATTGGCACTAACATGGGTTCCACCTATACAGTAACTGAAAATGTATATGCACGATTATCCCTAAACTAAAATGATGAATGAAATTTAAAAATATATATATTTAATAATTCGTAGTAAAGTATGCAAAGGAGCACTGCTTTAAGCGGCTGTAATGCCAGAATATACCATCCGTTGATTTAGAGAAACTACTTCTTCCTTAATTCAATTCAGTTCAATCTCTAGTCCAAATACCTTACAATATTTAATGATGTAAAGATATATTCCATTACATTGTCACACAGTCATAGCATCAGCTACAGCACAGGTATCAAGCCTATACAGGTGCCAGTCCATTGCACAGCACACTCACACGCTCACTCACTCACTGACACACTCATTCTTGCTCATTTTAGAATATCCAATTATAATGATCTATGGGATTTAGGGAGAAAACCAGAGAACCCTAAGAAAAACTGACTTCAATACCATCTGAATGAACAAATCCTACACACGGTGCTTCAGGCCCAGGTCTATATGCTAGCACAACTACCATTTTAATCATTTGTAATGAATCTACAGATTATCTCCATTGTAATTTTAATACAAATGTTTTCAAACAGTCCCAGCATTTTCTCTTCTCTGTTTCCATTAGGCAAGAATGTTTATTTTTTTAAGGTTTGGTAAAATATCTAATCCTTTAGTGTTGAAAAAAGCATGATAGGCATACAGAGTGATGTATTGTATGAAAGTCTTAATTATATCATGTCTGGGAGGAGACCGCATGTCTGTTCTAATTTCAGCCATCTTAATCTGTGAAGTCAAAATTGTTGACTTGAAATAGTCTCTCTGATCTCTTTCAACAGCCCCCCACTAACCTTCTAAACTATTTCATCCATTCTTTGTGTAATGCATTAAGTCAGGTATTGCCTGCAGAAAAAAAAGTCACGGATCCTATCCACCTAGTGGTAGCAGAGCTCAGCCAATAGTAAGGACAAAAAATTGGCTCGTTCAAATCACTTACGATTGTGAGCCACAGTTTCTAAAATGTTGACTCATAAACATTGCTGTTATCAAAACCCATTGGGCTATTTATTTTTTTTTAATACAAAAACAGTTTAAGTGCTACCTTTTCCTTTGACCTTGAATATTTCAATCTGTTTAGTTTTCAGAAAAGGAAAATAACTGAAGAACAGATGAAGGGTGTAAAAAATATATTTGATACCATTCAGATTTAAAACAGATATTTTAGGCAGGTGCACTGTAACTGATTGTGCTGCCTTTTTTGCTAGAAGTGATGCATTCAAGTGGAATTTTAACAATGTTAAAATGGTGGCACATTTTAATTTAACAATTTAAATGACATCAATTTTGTCTTACAATGTTACATCTTTGTAAAGGTGTATCAAAAGGCAAGGTCTCTAGAGGAGAATAATTAGAAATACAGATTATAAGCAAGGTACAGTTATGAACTAATGGGCTATTTGTTGGAAACAGAAATAAAAAACAATGCGAAAAAAAGAATTTTCTTCTTTTTAAATGCTGCCTTTATAAATGAAAACTAAAGACATCATAAAGGAACTACAATAATTTACCACCTTGTTAGTGATCAGTAGCCTTGAGGAGTTCTTTTATGACTTCCAGCGGAATCTATAGTTTAAGCATTTCTGGAGTCTTAAATCAGTCAAATACCAAGAACAGTTTCTTGTTCTTAAAAAAAAATCCTTCTACCTTCTGACAAACTATGCCCTGGTGTGCTATAAAATGTTCAAAGTGCATACCTTGACATGTATTATTACTACATTTCAAATTTAATGTAAGTTCGTTTTATGGAAAAAGGAGAGAATCCATAAGAAAACAGAATCAATTCAATTTAAATTTAAATATTTGTGGAGATGAATGTGAATATTATGAACATTGCATTAAAAGCTATTCTTAACAATTAATCTTTTTAATATACTTCCCCCAAAAATCATATAATTTTTAAAATGTTACTTACCACATGTAGTTTGTAGTAGTGGGTGAGAAAAATTTTGAATCTTGTGTTTTTGTGGAGAAGTTACATATTGAATATTCAAACACAATGGGGCCCTGCTGTGACCAGTTCTGGGCAGCAGCAAATGATATGAAAACATCCATGGGAAAAAGATTAAAAAAAAAATTGTCATTCAACCATTTATATGAAAAACTTTTTTTTACTGTTTACTATGAACACCACCTTTCCATGAAGTGTTAATAATATTTTAACAAAAAATGCACACATTTTGCATGTTTTGAACATACACAAAATATAGAAAACTACTGTAGGTATGCATGTCATTCTTAAGGTTTTTACTTATCCTACATTTTTGTATTATTATTTTGTGATGCTAAAAAATAACAGTTGCATAAAAAAGACTGCACTGACGAAATTGCCATCTGAGGCAATCACCTTTTCACCTCACACAACTTGCCAGCCCTGTCTCTCTCCACTGCTACTTAAAAACTGAAATGTTTAGTTCAGTGGTTGCTTTTCTCAAACTTTTGTAAAGAGCTCAGTTCAGTTGATGTTTGCTTAAAAAGATGACACTTGCAAGGAGCCTCTTAGCTGAAACAAACACTTTCAAGGAGATTTCTCTCTGTTAGTGCTATGGACATTTTCATGGAGCTCACCCACTTTCAAGGAATCTTTTTCATTTAATTTTTCAATTAAGGACATATAATTTGCAATTAAAGGAAAGAAGTCATCTGGTAATTGTCATTTGAGAATGAATGAAAACTGTATGAACCCGCCCATGCTGTATAATTCTTTGCATTTCTTATATTTGCTGCTTAAATATAATTTTCAAGTGAAAGGTGAAATCAATGTCTCTATCGGATTGCTATTAGCAGCCTGGCAAGCTGATTGTCCATTACATCTGAAACGAGTAGACTAGAGGACACTTTTGTGAAGCCCTCTATTGGTGACTAACTAGACTGAAGTAATGGTTTTGAAGTAAAGACAGCCCCTGTGCCATTAAGATGTCTTGGGTTGAGTACGTACTGTAGGTTACAGCATGCACAATGATACAGGTAGGAGGTTACAGATAACAGTAGGTTTAACTTTGCCAGTTATTCCTGTCGACCATTAAGGAAAGAACCTAAGAGGCTAATGGGAATCTTCCTTGATGGGTGTATGTCAATGGTGAACTGATAACATGATAAAACAGATTAGAAACTCTAAACTGATCCTATGAATGAGTGTAGGTGTGTGCCTAAGTGTGACCTGTGGTGGGGTTCCTGCCTTATTTCTTGTGCTGATTGTATGCACCCCTGAAAGGGTTCAAAAAGTGATGAATGAGCAAATGTATATCCTCTTTACATTAGATTCACCACCTGAAATACTGTTTCATGGTTACTTTTGTTCCATGAGAACTTAAAATTGAATATGCATGTTAGAAAATGATTATTAACTTTTTTTAGGAATTAATGCAGACTTGCATGATATGAATACAAATATCCCATCCCTTACCTGAAATACAAAAGGAAATGAGTAATGCAAAGTGAGAATAAATACACTGTACTTGGCATGATTTCTCATCTTAAGGGAAAAAATTTGTAATACTAAAAAAGTGGCAGTAATCAGAAAAAATAACTCAACAATTCAGTGGAAGGCCCTCTTCTGTTACATTTTTCCTGAATTAATGTGGATGTTAATGGTGTCAGGATTCATTGCACTGCACAAATGGGTTAGTCCCTGCCTCTTTCAGCAAGTCGCCTTTGCCAGTAAACTGAAAGCTGCATAAATGATTATCTTTTTCACTCACCTGCTGCAGTTTGAACTACAGGGGAAACATCATTTGTACAATACATGGAGGCCCTGCCATAAGTAATACATGTCTCCTTCACATTAGAGCAGCTTTCATCTTAACTTTTTTTTTCAAAGAAATCTGTCACTAAACTCCTTCTGAGCTGCTAAGTTATTGAAATATAAAAAAGTATGGCAGGTTAGCAGTTACAATCTGTAAATGCTGGCCATTTTAGGAAGAGTCCTCTTACAAATAAACATCTAAGCTTACTATGCACTGCAATAATCACACATATAACAAATTTACAAATACAACAGCCCCCATTAAAAAAAAAAATCTCAAAAGCATCTTGTAGTCCGTCTCAACAGAATTTCCTTGTATAACTGTCTATAGCAATTTGCCACAGTGCTGAATATTTCAAAGGAGAATATCATGGATAGCGACAAGCTGGTGCCCCTTGTTAGAAGGTTCACATTTTTCTGTAGCTGAAATGAAGACAGGCAACATTTTACAATAAGTGTCTTAAAATAATGGACTAGCTAAGTGCACAATGAGGCATTAAACAGGAATGAGAAATATGCAGTTAGCCACACTGTTACTCAAGTTACACCACAAGTACACTGTAAAAATGTCTGGTCACTCTGTATTATGGTGTGTAATTACTCAGTAATAACACTGCAAATACAAAATAATAACAGACATTTAATGTAAAGTTTTGCTGCATTTATAATATCAGTCACTATGAAATATTGCTATACTGTACAAAAATGGTCAAATTATCTGATCCAGTGCTTCATTTAAAGTCTCGCTACCAGGAAACAAGGCAGGATCAAGACTTCCATGAAGTTCAAAGCCACCCCGAAACACCTTATGTCACGTACTCCATCAAACACATGCATATACTCACATGTTATGAGCATCACATATGCCCTTAATAAATCAGTTATGGGGTTTGAATTTTAAAAAAACCAAAACTTTATATGGGGTCAATTTCACCTTCATTTTTTTGTTTAATTATGTATTTTAATGAATGTAAAAAAACTAGTGCAAAATCACATCTGCAGGGAATAACCTTCTTCTGATAGATATACTTAATGAAAATCCATTTAACATTTTTAAAAGGCCTGTTCCACTTTGTGGCAAAATATTAATATTTAACAGAACATTTATACAAAAAAAAACCCCAAAAAAAACAAAATCAGGATCCACATGTTGCTGCTAAAGCAACATACATTATCCCTTCTTCAGTATCAGTAAGGTCACACTCATATTCTCAATTTACAGAATGCTCAAACCATCATTTTAGGTTTTTTTTTTTTTAAATGTGAGGTACAGATTTCAGCAAAACTGCATCTTCAACCTGAATCTCTTTTGTATTTTTCCTATTGGCTGCATCACTGGGCTCTTGTTTTAAATGTCTTTCAATTTCGACTCTCCCTTTTTTATGGCATGGTAACCCATCAAATGTATGATTTCTTAAAACTGGCCTATGAGACAACTGCTCAGGTTGTACTAGACCCACTTCAACCAATCAGGTCTCATACTTTTCTTTTAAAAGCTTTTTGTTTAGGTCAGTTTGAAAAGGTTTATAATTTTGAGGATAAAAGAGATGTAGGGGTGTGTAGGACCCCAAGGTTTGAAGCTATGTAACCATGATGGTAGAACCAACCACGCCTGGGCATTTTATTTGTCTGAAGTAATCTTAATATCCATGTTTTATTGAAAGATCATATGTCTATGCAGAAATTAAATTAGTCATAAGTAATTTTCAATACTCAGTATATTTTTTGAAGCATGCATGTATAAATTAATGTGTGCTTGGAATGACGATAAATCAAACAAACTTTCAATTAAGCATCCAACACTTTTTCAGATAAAATAAATTAATACTTTTTTCAAACATAAAATTAGTCATTTTTGAATTTTTGCTTAAATCTTGCTTTTTCAGACTAAATAGCTGTAGCATTTTGTTGTTTTTTTATTTCCTTGTTGATATCATGATGTTATTAAGGACAACAAATATGCACAATTTTTAGTAAAATGACTTGGAGACCCAGACTCACATGTTTTTTCTTTTTCTCTGAATTTTTTGAAGTTTGCCCTTTCATCCATTTACTGAACCCACTAAAATCAATTTAAGAGTCACAGGCACAGAGGCCCATCCTGAGAGCTTTGGTTACAAAGCAGGAACCAACAACAGACAGGCAGTCAATGGTGTGAAAAATGTTTTCATGCCAAAGTCAGTCAGTCAGTCAGTCATTGTCCAACCCACTATATCCTAACACAGAGTCACGGGGGTCTGCTGGAGCCAATCCCAGCCAGCACAGGGCACAAGGCAGGAATGAAGCCATGGGCAGGGCGCCAGCCCACCGCAGGGCACACACACACACACACTATGGACAATTTATGATCGCCAATGCACCTAACCTGCATATCTTTGGACTGTGGGAGGAAACCCATGCAGATACGGGGAGAACATGCAAATTCCATGCAGGGAGGACCTGGGAAGCGAACGCAGATTATGCCAAAGTAGCTTGTTAAATCTTAGAAATGTTTTAATACTTCATCTTAATATATTTTACTAGCAACTGCTAATTTTCATGGGCTATAGCAGGGTAGGCACATTTTTAAAATCTCGAATGTTGCATACTATTGAGAATCTGTAAAACTTAGACATCTTATTAGGTAAATTGCTTATGGTCATTTCTGTGAATATTCTTAAACCTTTATTTTCAAGAAACATGACCATATGTGTTTTTGGATTAATTCTAAGTGCATTACACCACCATAATAGAGGTCTTAGCTTTTTGTTTGTAAGTTGCTAGGATGTACTACAGCTTTGCTAAGAAATATCTCCCAAAAGGCAGTACGAAGGGTCCACTATAAAACACCTTGCAACACTTCAGCTTTCTGTCCTAGGTTGCAAATTTAAACCTTAAATAGTAATAGTGTTATTATTAATGTTCATTATGTTTTTCATAACATTACTTTAGTGTTCTAAAAAAAACACTCCCCATCTTTTTTAACAACATCTGTGTGGTTTCTCACAATCCATTATGCCAATTGAAAATGTGGTGAAGATGGCTTGAATTAAAAAAGAAAGACTGTGCTGTGGCCACTTTGAGTATTTGTCACTGGCATAACACACACAAAGAATTCATATATTGTGCTCATAAGAATTACTTATGAATGCTTTAAAAGCACTTCAGCATTTCTGAGAAATGAGAAAACCTACATATATCATATACCTTTCAACATGTCTCTATGTCTAGCTATGCAAGACTTCCCCTATGTTTGGCCCTGTAACCCCAAAAGATCTTCATTTCGGGGCCATATTTTGTGAAGGAAATTATTCCCTTATGATAATGAGTAAATCAATAGGTGTCTTTAGCAAAACAATCAGAAGAATTTGAAGTTGTGAATGGCACATCAACTGACCAGGGGTTCACACCCTAATAAGATACAAGGAATCAAAATTACTTCTTTTCACAAAACCTTGAAAAAATGGGGATCGGTAATAAAGGCATGTGGAATGTCATTTTATGAGTTGTTAACTTTGCTGATCACAGATATAATATTTTTGATATCTGATTATTTACCCCTGTGGTGGGTTGGCACCCTGCCAAGGATTGGTTCCTGCCTTGTGCCCCGTAACCCTGTATTTGGATTCAGCGGGTTGGAAAATGGATGGATGGATTATTTGCCCATGGTTCAATCCCTCTAACAGCCTTTCCAAGGAGGTTAAAAATGACAATTTTAAAACACAAGCATGTGGGGTATCATTTTAGATTATTTGAAGGTTAGTGATAATGAATTTAATGTTATGTTTGATTTTTAATACTTTACAAGGGATCTAGCTCTCTATGGTCCTCTATCAGAGGGTGAAAAATGACAAATTTCTATTGCAATCAGAAATATTTAGACTTTAAATGTTTCTATTAACAGCACATTTTAATAGAAATATCAACAGAAATAATACAAATGTTTCAAATATTTTACACAACTGTTCTTGTGTATTAAATATTTTTACCTCATGAAGTAAATCATTACATTTATTATGAACACATCAAATTAGGGCATCTTAAGCTACAGTAATTCAGACTTTCTTTTATTTAGCATGATAACAGAATCAAGAGTGTGCACGTAAATAAAGGATTGCCACAAAATAAAAAGAGTTGGGGAATGACCCCGTATAATGTCCACCAAATGTAGCAAAGACTAGACTTTGAAAAAATATCAAAAACCAAAACAATTGACAATATACAACTGAAACATGGTGTTATTTATACAAAATATGGCTGATGGAAGTGATGTGGCAGGAGATGACGTCAGAATGGGTGGACGGAAATGGCGTCATCATCGGGAGACCAGAAATTATGTCATCGTGGTTGCAACAGAAGTGACATCATCATCAGGAGACTGGAGGTGATGTCATCATCGGGAGCTGGAAGTGACATCATTATTGGAAGACCAGAAGAGACGTTGTCATCTGGAGTTGGAAGTGGAAGTGAGGTTGGGCGGCCATCTTGTGTATCCGGAAGTTTGAGTGGTGAGCAAATAGAATTACTTTCTTCTATTGGTCTGATGAGAAAGAGAGAGAGGCCATATTAGTACCATAATTCAACCCTTCATCTTGCGATGTTTCACTCACCTCAGGGCTTGTTGACTGCCTCCTAAGCACATGTGTGTGACAAGTGTCAGTAGAGAAAATCATACAAAAGACTTTGATGACTTTGATGGCACAGATAGTGTAGGAAAATGCCAAGGTTTAGATGAGTCTTACGTTAATGAAAGACTTTAGTCTTCGTGATATATCAGTTTACCCTTATACCCAGACTATTTTTAAACAACAATTACAATTACAATTATTATTATCAAATGTTTCAAAGCGGTTGAATTAAAATCACATATGGCTAATATATGCTTGAGGTCTGTCCTGAATAAATAAAATTCACTGAAAACATGAAAAGTAAACAGCATACTGATAGAACCCACAAAAGACAGTTTCTAATAATGTTTCTGGGGTTGAAGGAACAACAAACATTTTCAGACTGAAATTCTTTTTAATATCAGTCTCATTAATTTATTACAGAATATTCTACAAATCTTGAATGCTACACTTGATTGAATTAGGTATTTACTAACACAGTAATCTCATTATCTTAACTCAAAATTTAATACTAATTAAAGTTTTAATCCTAACTCAAATTTTAATAATGAGCCTGGTGAAATGCAAGTCCTGTTGGATGATGGACCTTTTAGATGAAAGCTTGGATGTGCCTGTCTTCTATGAGAGCTAAATCTGCAGGAGATGCCAGCTGATCCAGCACCTCAAGCTCAAGATCACTGAACTGGACAAGGAGTTGGCTGGCCTGCATTGCAATATGGAATTGGCGTACGTGGCCCAGGTGTCCTTTACAGAGATAATGTGCACCTCTAAGGTGGCATGGGAGGAGATTCCAGACCAGACAGACATGGTCAAAAGGTGCAAAGTAAACGGTGCACATTGCCCGAGGTCATCAACCCCAGAACCAGAAGTGTCAGGTCCTTGTGGAACTGGACAGTGTCTATGAAGATTCTAAGGTGCTAGGCAGACATGAGGAGCCCCAACAAGCTACCTCAAAAACAGTTCCTGGAAAGAGAAAGGTAGTGATAGTTAGGGACTCAGTCATTCTGGGTATTGAAGCATAGGTTTTCTCTAGAGACAAAGAGTCTCATACAGTGTGTTGCCTTCTGGGTGTATAGGTGGGAGACCTTCCTGGAAGGGTGGATAGGCTCTTGACCAGAATGGGAGAGGATCTAGTTGTCATTGTCTTTGCTGGAACAAATTATATACATAGTCAGTCAGTTCTACAATCCAAATTTAAAGAGTTAGATGACATGCTGAGAAGCAGAACTGATAAGGTAGTCTTCTCTGAAGTTCTGCCTGAGCCATGCACCAGTCCAAGTACGATTGAGGAGATTAGGAGACTTAACGAATGGCTCAAATATTTGTGCAGTGTGGAAGGGTGTAGATTTATGGGGCACTGGGACTCATTTTGGAACAAATGACAGCTGTTCTGCAGTGACAAATTACATCTGAACCAAAGGGGCACAAATTTGTTGGGGAGGCATATGAGTAGTTTAGTTGATCATTGTTTAAACTAGGGTATGGGTTGCAGGACAGGCCAGGTTTAGAACTGTACACAGAGGAAGAAACAATAGTTTAAAAATAAATATGCATAGTAATGTACATTTGAACCCAACATTTAATGTAATAGTAAAATAAGCAACACATTAAAAATAGTTTGCCTTAATGCTAGAAGTGTCAAAATTAAAACAAGTGAATTTGATTTTTATGTACAGGAGCATAATTATGTATTATAGCAATAATGAAAGCCCAGCTAAATAACAAAGATAGGAATGAATAACATAGAGGGATACACATTTTGTAAGAAGGATAGACAGAACAGAAAAGGCGGTGGGGTTGCTGTTTATATGAACTATTCAGATGAAAATGAGCCCTATCTTAGTGAGGACATATGGTTTTGCCTGGAAAGCAATAGGGAAAGAGGCCTCATTTTAGGAGTATGTTATAGACCACCAAATGCAGAGACTAATTTTAACACACATCTTTTTACTAATATTAAAGAACCAAGTTTTTATAGATAGTCATAGGGGATTTCAGCTATCCGAATATTTAATGGAATAACCTTGCAAATAGCGGAGCACAACAGCAGGAGCTTTTAGAAGTAATCAGTGACTATTTTTAACACAGTATATTAAAGGAATTAAAAAAAACCTCTGCAGTGAGTTAATAAAGAAGTAAAAAAGAAGCTGCAAAGGAAAAAACAGCTGTACTAGGTGTATAAGACTAATAACTTCAGTGTAAATAGTACAGCATTGAGAACATTTAGAAGAATATTAGGAAGGCCAAAGGGCAGTTAGAGAGAAATATAGCGGATAAGGGAAAAGTGATCAAAAAGATATTCTTTCAGTATTTTAACAATAAAAGAACAGTCAAGGAGGAGGTGAAATGCATCAGGAAAAGTAAAGGAGAGTTAAACATACAGATAGTGAAATAGCGGATGCTCTAGACTTTTTTTCTGGCATTTTTTTGAGGTGTTCACATGTGAGGAAGATGATAACCTCCCAGCAGTAAAAGGGACAACTAAAGAGGCACTGAATGAGAGAAAGAAGTACTTTATTGGAAGTCACAGTACACTGGGGAAATTCTGAAGGACTAGAAATTGGAAAATATTATCCTATTATACACTCACCTAAACGATTATTAGGAACACCATACTAATGCGGTGTTTGACCCCCTTTCGCCTTCAGAACTGCCTTAATTCTACGTGGCATTGATTCAACAAGGTGCTGAAAGCATTCTTTAGAAATGTTGGCCCATATTGATAGGATAGCATCTTGCAGTTGATGGAGATTTGTGGGATGCACATCCAGGGCACAAAGCTCCCGTTCCACCACATCCCAAAGATGCTCTATTGGGTTGAGATCTGGTGACTGTGGGGGCCATTTTAGTACAGTGAACTCATTGTCATGTTCAAGAAACCAATTTGAAATGATTCGAGCTTTGTGACATGGTGCATCCTGCTGGAAGTAGCCATCAGAGGATGGGTACATGGTGGTCATGAAGGGATGGACATGGTCAGAAACAATGCTCAGGTAGCCCATGGCATTTAAACGATGCCCAATTGGCACTAAGGGGCCTAAAGTGTGCCAAGAAAACATCCCCCACACCATTACACCACCACCACCAGCCTGCACAGTGGTAACAAGGCATGATGGATCCATGTTCTCATTCTGTTTACGCCAAATTCTGACTCTACCATTTGAATGTCTCAACAGAAATCGAGACTCATTAGACCAGGCAACATTTTTCCAGTCTTCAACTGTCCAATTTTGGTGAGCTCGTGCAAATTGTAGACTCTTTTTCCTATTTGTTGTGGAGATGAGTGGTACCCGGTGGGGTCTTCTGCTGTTGTAGCCCATCCGCCTCAAGGTTGTGCGTGTTGTGGCTTCACAAATGCTTTGCTGCATACCTCGGTTGTAACGAGTGGTTATTTCAGTCAAAGTTGCTCTTCTATCAGCTTGAATGAGTCGGCACATTCTCCTCTGACCTCTAGCATCAACATGGCATTGTTGCCCACAGGACTGCCGCATACTGGATGTTTTTCCCTTTTCACACAATTCTTTGTAAACCCTAGAAATGGTTGTGCGTGAAAATCCCAGTAACTGAGCAGATTGTGAAATACTCAGACCGGCCCGTCTGGCACCAACAACCATGACATGCTCAAAATTGCTTAAATCACCTTTCTTTCCCATTCTGACATTCAGTTTGGAGTTCAGGAGATTGTCTTGACCAGGACCACACCCCTAAATGCTTTGAAGCAACTGCCATGTGATTGGTTGATTAGATAATTGCATTAATAAGAAATTGAACAGGTGTTCCTAATTATCCTTTAGGCGAGTGTATAAAAAAGGTGACTGGGCAGATCCAAATAACTATAGGCCACTAAGCATGACATGCATCACAGGAAACTGAAGGGAAGGAATTATTAAGGATAAGATGAGCAACATGTGGCAAGAACAGGAGTTTTACTGAACAGTCAGCATGGGTTCAGAAGAGGAAGGTCATGTTTTACGAACATGCTGGAATTCCATGTGGAAGCAACAAAAGGGTTTGATCAAAGTGGAGCACAACACATTTTTTAACTGGACTTTTAGAAAGCATTTGATAACGTGCCAAATGAGAGTCTGGGCATCAAACTAAAAGAAGTGGCAGTTAAGGGTGATGTTTGTAGATGGGTGCAAAATTGACTCAGACACAGGAAGCAGAGGGTAATGGTGCGAGGAACCTCATCAGAATTGGCTGATGTTAAGAGTGGTGTTCCACAGGGGTCAGTGCTAGGGCAGATGCTACTTTTAATATGTAAAAATGATTTTGTTAGGAATATACTGTAAGTAACAAGCTGGTTAAGTTTGTAAATGGTACTAAGATAGGCAGATTGGCAGATAAGCTGGAAACTGTTGAATTAATGCAAAGGGACTTGGACAGTATACAGGTATGGGCGGATTTGTGGCAGATTAAATTTAATGAACAGCAGTTTGGAGTACCAACCCTTTTTGGAGTCCCTGGAGGGAGTGCTAGAGGGCATACTTTCTAGGGACTCCCTCGTTCTGCTGGGAGACTTCAATGCTCATGTGGGCAATGACAGTGAGACCTGGAAGGGCGTAATTGGGAGGAATGGCCCCCCCGATCTGAACCTGAGCGGTGTTTTGTTATTGGACTTCTGTGCTTGTCACGGATTGTCCATAACGAACACCATGTTCAAGTATAGGAGTGTTCATATGTGCACTTGGCACCAGGACACCCTAGGCCTCAGTTCAATGATCGACTTTGTGGTTGTGTCGTCAGACCTGCGGACACATGTCTTGGACACTCGGGTGAAGAGAGGGGTGGAGCTGTCAACTGATCACCACCTGGTGGTGAGTAGGCTTCAATGGTGGGGGAGGATGCCAGTCAGGCCTGGTAGGCCCAAACATGTTGTGATAGTCTGCTGGGAACGTCTGGTAGAGTTCCCTGTCAGAAGTAGCTTCAACTCCCACCTCTAGCAGAACATCGACCATGTCCCGAGGGAGGTGGGGGACACTGAGTCCGAATGGGCCATGTTCTGTGCCTCAATTGTTGAGGCAGCTGACCGGAGCTATGGCCATAAGGTGGTCAGTGCCTGTTGTGGCGGCAATCCCTGAACCCATTGGTGGACACTGGCGGTGAGGGATGCCATCAAGCTGAAGAAGGAGTCCTACAGGACCTTTTTGTCCTGTGGGACTCTGGTGGCAGCTAATAGGTACCGGCAGGTCAATCGGAATGCGGCTTCGGTGGTTGCTGAGGCAAAAACTCGGGCATGGGAGGAGTTTGGGGAGGCCATGGAGAATGACTTTTGGACGGCTTTGAGGAGATTCTGGTCCACCATCCGGCGTCTCAGGAGGGGTAAGCAGTGCAGTGTCAACACTGTATACGTTGGGGATGGTGTGCTGCTGATGTTGACTCAGGACGTTGTGGGTCAGTGGGGGGAGTACTTCGAAGACCTCCTCAATCCCATTAACATGCCTTCCAATGAGGAAGCAGAGCCTGGGGACTTGGAGGTGGGCTCCCCCATCTCTGGGACAGATGTCACCGAAGTGGTCAAAAAACTCCTTGGTGGCAGGGCCCTGGGGGTGGATGAGATACACCCGGAGTTCCTCAAGGCTCTGGATGTTATAGGACTGTCTTGGTTGACATGCCTCTGCAACATCGCATGGACATCAGGGACAGAACCTCTGGATTGGCAGACTGGGGTGGTGGTCCCCCTCTTTAAGAAGGGGGACCGGAGGGTGTGTTCCAACTACAGACGGATCACACTCCTCAGCCTCCCTGGAAAAGTCTATTCGGGGTTCCTGGAGAGGAGGGTCCGTCAGATAGTCGAACCTCGGATTCAGGAGGAACAGTGAGGCTTTGTCCTGGTCGCGGAACAGTGGACCAGCTCTACACCCTTAGCAGGGTCCTGGAGGGTGCATGGGACTTTGCCTGACCAGTCTACATGTGTTTTATGGGCTTGGAAAAGGTGTTTGACAGTGTACCTCCTCGGGGAATCTTGTGTGGGGTACTCTTGTGTGGGGTACTCTGAGAGTATAGGGTACTGGACCCCTGATATGGGCTTTTCAGTCCCTGTACGATCGGTGTCAGAGCTTGGTCCGCATTGCCGGCAGTAATTCAAACCCATTTCCAGTGAGAGTTGGACTGTGCCAGGGTTGCCCTTTGTCACCGATTCTGTTCAGAACTTTTATGGACAGAATTTCTAGGTGCAGTCAGGGCATTGAGGGGGTCCGGTTTGGTGGACTCGGATTTGGTTACTGCTTTTTTCAGATGATGTTGTCCTGTTTGCTTCATCAGGCCGTAATCTCCAGCTCTCTCTGGATCGGTTCGTAGCTGAGTGTGAAGCGGCTAGGATTGGAATCAACACCTTCTAATCCGAGACCATGGTCCTCAGCTGGAAAAGGGTGGAGTGCCCTCTCAGGGTTGGGAGCGAGATCCTGCCCCAAGTGCAGGAGTTCAAGTATCTTGGGGTCTTGTTCACGAGTGAGGGAAGAATGGAGCGTGAGATCAACAGGCCGATTGGTGCGGCATTCACAGTGATGCAGGCCCTGCTTCGGTCTGTCGTGGTGAAATAGGAGTTAAGCCATAAGGCAAAGCTCGCAATTTACTGATCTACGTTCTTACCCTCACCTATGGTCATGAGGTGTGGGTAGTGACCGAAACAACAAGATCGTGAATACAAGCGGCTGAAATGAGTTTTCTCCGCAGGGTGTCTGGGCTTTCCCTTAAACATAGGGTGAGAAGCTGAGTCATCCGGGAGGGGCTCAGAGTAGAGCCACTGCTCCTCCACATCGAGAGGAGTCAGATGAGGTGGCTCGGGCATCTCATCAGGATGCCTCCTGGATGCCAACTCTATAAGGTGTTCCGGGCATGTCTAACCGGGAGGATGCCCCAGGGAAGACCCAGGACACACTGGAGGGACTATGTCTCTCGGCTGGCCTGGGAACACCTCGGGATTTTCCTGGAAGAGCTAGAAGAAGTGGCTGGGGAGAGGGAAGTCTGGGCATCTCTGCTCAAGCTGCTGCCCCCTTGACCCGATCTCGGATAAGCGGAAGAGGGTGGATGGATGGATGGATGGATGGATGGATAAATTTAATGTCAGTAAATGTATAGTATTGCACAAATAAAGTAAAAATGTTAGGTTTGAATACACAATGATAGGTCTGAAAATCAAGAGTACACCTTATGAGAATGATTTAGGAGCCATAGTGGACTCTATACTATCAATTTCCAGACAGTGTTCAGAAGCCATTAAGAAGGCTAACAGAATGTTAGGTTAGATAACACAATGTGTAGAGTACAAGTCCAAGAAGGTTATACTCAAGCTTTAAAACGGACAAGCCTCATCTGGAATACTATGTACTGTATAGTTTTGGTCTTCAGGCTTCATAAAGGACACAGCAGTGCTAGAAAAAGTGTAGAGAAGAGCGACTAGGCTGGTTCCAAGGCTTACAGGGGATGAACTATTTGGAAAGATTAAAAGGGCTGAGCCTTTTTAGTTAAAGCAAAAGAAAACTAGGAGATATTAAGTGTTTAAAATTATGAGGGAATTAATACAGTGGATTGAGACTGTAATTTTAAGATGAGTTTAAAATGAACACAGGGACACATTTAAAACCTAAATTTCGCACAAATATTAGCAAGTTTTTCTTTAAACAGTGAACTATAGGCACATGGAATAAGCTACCAAGTATTGTGGCAGAGAGTAGGACGTTAGGGACTTTTAAAACTTGACTTGATGGCAGCTTTGTTGGGCTTAATGGCCTTTTCTCATGTATATTGTTCTAATGTTCTGATGTTATCAAATGTTATGGAGAGTATGAGAGGCAAATGTTTTACCTTTTTGAGAAATCTCAACTGTATTCCGGTTAGACCATAGCTGGGTAATGGTGTTACTTACATAAAATTATGTGATGTTCTCAAAGTGATTAAATTGACTAACTACTGCAGCTTCATAGAGTGATAAGGCACACTAAAGTAAGCAACAATTACCCCTGTTTTGTGTTGGAAGAAGGTATACTCTAGGAAGATATTCAAGTAATGTGTAGAATTTTAAAGACCCATAATCTATGCCAGAGTATTAAACAACTTTTAAGAGTTCTGGCCAAGTACTCCAGCTAACCCTTGGGCATGAATAATTATGTCTTGGTACTTTAAAAAAAAAGTGTCCTCATTGGCTCTTGGAGGGGCTCTCTCTTACCCATCTTGGGGTTCCTTTTAAAGTTCAGATCCTGTCCACTGTCATATCCATGCTGCATACAAATTCTGCTCCTGGAAGCCCACCTTTAGCTCATCAGGCAACATTTCTCTGTTTTTATATACCTGTATTGTCTCTAGTAGGTGTACAGGTGGAGTGGTGGATTTGAGGCTAGGGGAATCAGGAGGTTGCTGGTTTGAATCCTGTAAATGACAGAACTGATTCTGCTCCTTTGGGCACTTGAGCAAGGCCCTTAATCTGCAATTGCTTCATCCTGAGTATGATATTAATATGCATCCAGTCCTGAAATCGAGTTCCAATCCAGGTGGTTCATCGTGTGGTGGGTGTAGCAATGTACCATCAATGCATGCTCCCAACCACTGTCTCTAGTGGGTGTGTGTGTTCACCCTGTGATGGACTGGAACCCAGTCCAAGTGTTGTTCCTGCCTGATGACTGTTTGGATAGGCTCCAGCAACCCTGTTCAAATATACTGTAAATATATTGTTGGTCTGAATACACTCTGAAAGGACACTTTATTAGCCACACCTATTTGATAGCATGTTGTTTCACAAATTACTATTTCTGTATTTATGATTCTTCATAGCATTGATGGATAAAGAGCCTGACCCTATCTCAGTGGCATTAGACACAAAGTAGAAGCCAACTACGGCCTGAACAAAAGTTTACCACATGGTACATTCAATCACACCAAATAACAAATCGAAAATACCGTATTTACTCGTGTACCACGGGCACATTTTTTCCCGAAAATGAGCATTAGAAAATCAGGTGCGAGTCATACACGAGGAAATGGTGTGCGTCATACACGAGGAATACGGTAGTTTGGCATTGCCATTCAGGATAGTAGCAAGCGTTTACGCTCCTTCACGGCGGGAGAGAAACTAAAAGTGATTTTGGAAACAGAGAAGATAGGAAATTGGGCAGCAGGTCGCATGTACGATGTTCCAGAGTCACGTGTTCGAGATTGGCGACAGAAGAAAGAAAAACTTTCGTCTTGCAACATAAACAGATGGGCATTTCGCGGAAAACATGCCCAGTTCCCACAAGTTGAAGTTGCACTCACTGATTACATTCAAGGCAGGCGTCAGCTTGGATATGCAGTGTCCACGGAAATGATTCAGGTGAAAGCTCGTGATATAGCGAAAGAACGTGGAATACCAATCACTCAGTTCAAAGCAAGCCGCAGATGGGTAACGCGCTTCATGAGAAGGAATGGCTTATCAATAAGACGCCGAACGAGCATTTTGCAGCGTCTACCAAACGCATATGAAGAAAAGCTACTAACTTTCCAAAAATACGTTATTCAGTTGAGGCAGCAGAAAATGTATTTAATGGGGCAAATCAGTAATGCTGATCAAACGCCAGTTTATTTTGAGAACCCCTCAAACACTACTGTTAATGCAATCTGAGACAAGAGTGTCCCGGTACGCACAGGAGGCAGAGAGAAGCAGCGGTGTACCGTGATGTTGACAATTCTTGCGGATGGAAAGAAACTACCACCGTACATAATATTTAAAAGGAAGACCTTGCCGAAAAATGAAAAGTTTCATTCTGGGATCATTGTCAGAGCTCAACAAAAGGGTTGGATGGATAATGATCTCGTAATCGATTGGCTGAAATGTGTGTGGCAACGTTGGCCGGGCAGTCTCCTGAAAATGCCAAATATGTTAGTCATGGACAGCTTTCATGGCCATTTAACTAAAGGTATTAAAGAAAAACTGAAAGATGGGAAAACAGATCAAGTGGTAATTCCTGGAGGCATGACTTCGCACCTCCAACCTCTAGATGTCTACATTAATCGACCGTTTAAGGCTCATATATCTAGAATGTAAACTGATTGGGCTGCAACAGTGGTACACGAAACAATGCCAACTGGCAAAATGAAAGCCCCAACATTGGCACAGATGTTTGCCTGGATCATCGCTGCTTGGAAGCTTATTCCAGAGGATTTGATTGTGAAAAGCTTCAAAAAGTGCAGCATATCCAACAGCATCGATGGAAGCGAAGACAACACTTTATGGGTAAGCGAAGACGACACCATATGGGACGTCAGTAGCGGTGGCAAATCCAGCAGCGAATTGGAAGATGATGATTAAACTGGAATATTCTGGTGAGCACAATAATTTTCCACTTGCCGTTACAGTCCTTTACAGATTGTCTCTATACAGTTCTTATTTTTCTCATTTCACAGGGCTATTTGTCATTCCCACCTGTCGCAGCATGGTGTGACAAACCCTGAACATTCTGCAGTAGGGGTACTGCTTACAGTTAGTACAATATACTGTATCATGTGCAGAAAGAATTAAACGAGACATAATTATTCTCTATTACAGTTATTTACGTCTGTGTCTTACTTCAACCTCACTCGCTTCCTATACAATCACAATGCGTGTCGCATAAGGGCAAAAGATTTTTTCCCGATTTTCTTTGTAAAAATTAGGGTGTGCGTCTTACACGAGGGCGCGTGGTACAAGAGTAAATACGGTAATTCAAATTAAAACTCAGCCTTGGAATAAATAATGAAAAGTTTAAGAATATTGCTAAGAATGTTTTCAATTATAAAAGTGTAATTTTAATTAAATAAAGTTTGATTCCACCTTCTCTTCTGATTAATTGGTTAGTAAAAAGCACTTTTCTTATGAAGCATGAAAAGAACAATATTAAACATTCATATCTCATGTACTCAATATTGTATATTGCCTGTCAGTCTCAGCTGCAAGATCTTGTGACTTTTACTTAAAGGAATTAGTATGACATTGTGCATTATATTTTCTAAAATATTGTGGAAATATGTAAAGGTCATCTGGTGGTAAGTATAACCACAGATCTTGAAAGATCAATTTTTTATTACTAAAACAGACTCATTTTGGATTTATAACAACATCAAATCATGTGTCTATTTTAAAGCTTACACTGTTTTGTAAAATATGAGATATGGAATGTTCACTAATCCTGACATATAAAGTTCAAGAAAACCCCTTCTGTGTCTTCAGTGATATTAAAAGAAAAGAAAAGAACAGCAAAAGAAACAGGATGGTATTAGAGTGTTGTTCTTCCTGCCTCTGCTTGTAAATTACCATCAGTATAGCAGCCCTTACTTTACTGCCGGCACTCATCACATGTCAAGCACTTTTCCTGCTTGCATTTTTCAATTTAAAGTGCAAGATGATTTGGTTGACTTCATTTACGTAAAGATGGTGACATGATAATTTGTAGAATTTGCTGTAATCTGACATCAGGAACATGTAATCCTATTTTAATGCCTGCAATCATTCCTCCTTGAATGCTGATCTTGCTGGGTACAGCAGTCAGGACGAATGAGCAGGCATCCGATGGAAACATCCTTTAGGGAAATGTGCTAGAAGGCCCAGTCTAGGGCAGTATAATGTCATGGTCACAGGCAAACAAGAACTAAAACAAGGAGAAATATTGCAACTTTAAAACTTTTAGATTTCAATTAAAAATCCAGAATAATTTCTTTTGTGTTAGTTGAGATTTTTTAAATATATGTGCTGTCTGTGGATTCGGATTTGCAATCTAATACTGGAATTACCGCTAGAAAGTTTTAAGTGTTAAATAATATTATTAGTCTTGCTTCTTAATCTTTAAAAGACTTTTTTTTAAATTAAACCTTTCTTCCCTTTAGACTGCTAGCAAAATATACAAAGATAAAATAGTAATGATGAGGTCAGCACTGCTGTCTCATAGCTTCAGAATCCTGGGTTCAAATTCTTGACTGCTCACTGTGTGGGTGGAATATAAACATTCTACCTGTGTCTGTATTTGTGTTCCTCTGGATTCTCCAGTTTGTATTCCATATACTAAAGACATGCATTTTAGGATAAATGCTGACTCTCAATGAGCTGTGTGTCAGTATGGCCTATGAAGGATTGAACTCCCCATTCCTGTGCTGGTGGGATTGGCACTGGTCCTTTCCATGACACTGAAGTGGAAAAGTTAAAAAAAAAAAAAAAGATTTTTTTAATGAAACTATATTTGTAAATGTGTGCATCATTCAAAGCTTGACAGTGCAAGAGTGCTATGTTAGAAAGGATGACTGAATTGAATGGTGTCTCACTGACGCATCATTGTGCTGTCCTAAAAAAATAAATAAACAAATAAAGTATGTCAATTTTACAATATAGTTCTGAAATACTTGGTATCTTCATGTAGCACTACAATATTATACGTCTCTCTTTTTTCCTTCAGTTACCAGCTCATCTTCTCATTGTCTGTTGACATACAGCATTGATATATCATGTGATAGAAGAGGCAAGGTAAATAAACGAAGAAGCTTGATAAAGACCTTTCGCTGTACAATTGTATTTAACTGCCTCTAGAAAAGGCTCTAGTCAACCTCCTCCCATGCTGCTTTTGATTTATCTTCTGTCTGGTATTTGGATTCAACTTGAATTGTACCTTTTTAGATATATTTGCCAAATCCTGTTTGCATAATTTGTTTACGACAATCTGCCTGTTTTGCAACTGTTCTTTCTATCATAGATTTAAATATAAATATATTGTTTTAGTATTTTTATCATACACTTTTTGAAGGTTGCCTATCCTGGTCTGCACTTTTTTCTCCCTGAGAAGAATGGAGACAAAATTGGTGGAAATTTTATTAACGGGAGGCCAAAACAATCTTCAATCTAGAACAAACACTAAACCCAGTAATCAACGTCAGACAAAAACAAGAAAAAGTCAAAAACTGTTTATCAAAGAGATCTTTCATCAGAACCAAAACACAATCTTAAATTTAGAGCAATGATTCATTAACCAGAAAAATATCAAAAAGAAAATCTTTGGAACAGCGATTCAAGGATTTATCCATCGAACTTGGATAAAACATGGCCACTCGAGCAGATCTTTAAACTTTTGACCTAACAAGGCCAGGGTCATAACCTCTATGAAATGCCCTCAAGCAACTACACAATCCATCATAACAACAGTACCAACAAAAAGGGTTTCATTGAAAAATGTAAACATTTTAAAAATTTTGTTAAGGTACATGAAACACAGAAACAAACCTCAGATTTGGACTCTCTGCATGTTGAACCCTGTACTCAATATACAGTTAGCCAGAAACTCTTTCAAAATTTGTATATTTTTTTTAAAAATCAGGGATCATAGTACACTTCAGTCAAAGTATAATCCACTTTACAAGCAACGTGCCATGCAGCATTCGAGCGGGTTGCTTCGAAAGCTTGCATATTGTAATCTTTTTAGTTATCCAATGATAGGTGTCATTTCGCTTGACTTCTCACGACAAGCTAATGTCAAAGAGTAGTGCTGTATATTCACCATCTCACTGATGTGACAGGCCAGCGAGCCTGACAATATGGCCAATTAAAAGGACAAAGTCCGTTTTCACTGCATGCAATCTTCTTGGTGGGTAAAGCCATTCCACATAAAACCTATCGTAGAAATGAACGCAACCAAAAAACAGAAAAATTTCAGCTGTAACAATATACCAGGTACTATTAACATGGCATCCACCTAAAAACCACTGGCTATACTTTGTAGTATGAACTGAATTATTATTAAGATGAAATGTCAATAAAAGAAAATTCTTCTTGCTGATATATTAAAACCTATCATATTAAAGGTTGTGAACTCAATTAAGCTTTTTTAATCATCCACCACTTTTCCATAGAAAATGATCAATATTATTTAACAGGTGTAAAAAGGAAGAGACTCGAAACATGTAAAAAGGTTTGGGGCAGCCACCCGTATAATATTCCTAGCTGCAAAGGTTTGTTTTATCATTCAACAGAGTAGTTGATTGTAGAGAGTCCAAGACAGAACTGATGAAGGTTGGAAAAGATTGTGGTTTTAAATGGTCAGACAGGAAGTGATGTATGTTAACTGGAAGTGATGTAGGTTGACCGGAAGTGATATTTCTCTGAAATCAGCCTGGGAGCCGGGATCGGAAGTGACATTCTTCTGGGCGCTGGAACTGGAAGTGACGTTCTTCTGGGCACCAGACCTAGAAGTGACGTGCTTCTGGGTGCCGGAACTGGAAGTGACGTTCTTCTGGGCGCCGGTACTGGAAGTGACGTTCTTGATTCAGATAGGTTTTCCTGCGGCTGGTCTGTAGAGATAGCAGGAGAAGGTTTAATGCACCCCCGGCCTGAAATAACCTTTACTTGGTCCATACAACGTCCCCCTATTTGCACGTGTGTGACATGGCCCCCCCTCAGCTCAGACCCGTCGGATCGGGGGTACCGGTCCGAGAAGTCGTGGCATCTAGAAAGACCATCTGCATTGGCTTGCAGAACACCCCAGCGATAAACGACCGAATACTTATACGGCTGTAGATCCAAAAATCACCTTGTGACCCGCGTATTGGACTACCTACGCAAGGCCATTCACTGCAAGGGTGTATGGTTCGTCACAAGAGTGAATTCACGTCCCAAGAGGTAATATCTTAGCTGAGTAATCGACCATTTAATAGCCAAAGCCTCCCGCTCCACTGCCGAATACCTAGTTTCCTGATCCAACAGTTTCCGGCTCAGGTACATAATCGGGTGTTCAGCTCCATCGACGCTTTGGCTCAGCACGGCTCTAAGACCTGTGTCCGAAGCGTCCGTCTGGAGAATGAAAGGTAAAGAAAAATCTGGTGCCTTTAATATAGGAGCTGACGTAAGGGCCAGTTTCAAGTCACTGAATGCAGCCTCTGATATATCACCCCATACCATGTGATTAGGTCGACCCTCCTTTGTGAGGTTTGTCAAGGGCATATCTCTCCCGGAAAACCGGGGTACAAACCGGCGATAGTAACCCGCTAAGCCGAGAAAGGCCTGAACTTACCTCTTGGTTATCGGACGGGGGCCAATTTATTATTTTTAGAACACTGTGGACTCACCATACCCCAGCCCACTAGATATAAATATTTGGCCTCGACCAACTCAAAGTAACACTTTTTCGGGTTGATACGAAGCCGAGCTTTTGCCAGTGTCCGCAATACAGTTCCAACCTGCTGTATGTGTTCCTCCCAGGTGTTGGAATAGATGACAACATTATCCTAGTAGGCAGCATTATATGAATTATGAGGACAGAGCACTTTATCCACCAGACGTTGGAAGGTCACAGGTGCCCCATGTAATCCAAATAGGAGGACACAATACTGCCAGTGACCGCTAGGGGTGCTGAATGCTGTCTTTTCCTTAGCGGAGTCTGTTAAGGGAACCTGCCAGTACCCCTTAGTCATATCTAAAGTAGGCAAAAATTTGGCATGTCCTAGCCGCTCGAAGAGGTCATCCACTAGGATAGGTGTCAAATTGGGAGACTTGGTTAAGCCGACGGAAGTCATTGTAAAACCTCCAACTTCCATTGGGCTTACTGACCATAACGATAGGACTGGACCAGGGACTATAAATTTCCTCAATCACACCTAGTTCCAGCATTTGTCTGATCTCCAACTCCACTTCAGCCTTTTTTGCCTCGGGAATTCTGTATGGGCGTTTTCGGACTATTACCCCAGGTTTCGTCACAATGTCATGTGCAACCAGGGAGGTCCGACCTGGCTTTTCACTGGCTACCTCAGGGACAGACAGGATAACTGCTTCAACGTTGCTGGCAAGTCAAATTATCTCCGAAATTAAGGCGTAATTGATGAGCGAAGAGAGAGCGGAGCTGTCTGGAGGACGGTTTGGAATCCCTGTCCTTCCACGGTTTCAGCAGATTGATATAATAAATCACCAAATAGTCGTCCAGTCCCTTCCTCTCCTTAATTTCATAAGGGCCTTGCCAATGAGCCAGTAATTTGGAATGAGAGGTAGGAACTAAAACCATGACACGGTCTCCCGGGCGGAACTCCCACAGAGACGTACCCCAGTTATAGCGTTGGGCCTGAGCTGCTTGCACCTTTTCCATATGTGTTTTTAATATGGGTCTAATTTTATCAAATCTATCGCGTAACTGCGTGATATACTCTAATATATTTGTTAACAGGAGGGCCTCTTCCTCCCATCCTTCTTTAAAAACATCTAATATGCCCCGGGGTTGTCGTCCATATAGCAATTCAAAAGGTGAGAACCCCGTGGAGGCTTGTGGGACTTCCCGATATGCAAAAAGGACAAGGGGAGGAGCTGATCCCAGTTCCTTCCGTCCTCATTGACTACCTTACGCAACATCTGTTTGAGAGTTTGATTAAACCTCTCCACAAGACCATTGGTTTGAGGATGATCTACCGCGGACTTTAAGTGTTTTATTTGAAGTAGCTTGGCAGTCTCCCTGAACATCTGCAAGGTGAAAGGAGTCCCTTGATCCATCAGGATTTCTTTAGGGATTCCGACACGTGCAAATACCCAACTAATTCCTGTGCGATAGCTTATGAAGTAGCCGAGCACAGCGGAACAGCCTCTGAAAACTGGGTAGCATAATCTACCAGGACCATTATATATTTATGACCTCTGGCTGAGGGTTCTAGGGGTCCCACCAGGTCGACCCCAATATGTTCAAAAGGGATATCTATTAACACTAGAATTACCAGAGCCTACGAAAAAACTCGTAATTCCGTCCCACCTTAAACTGCTTCTTAAATCCCTTCACACCTCTCCAGCGCCCTTTGTCTTCTAAATGTGCTGATAAAGAGAAGCTTGTAGCAGCCAGCTATTCCATTCCCCCACCAATTTAGAACGTGCACGAACTTCTCTCAGCTCATGTCTTGATTGAGTATCTGGGAGTGAAGTGGAGTTTTAGAGTGGAAATAATAGATTGTTGTTTGGAACACACACATTTCATGTCTGTTCCGTTTCTACAGTAATCTGTGTCAACACATTGTTAAAACAGAAACGTTTTTTATATTCTAGTAGTAGATGACAAAATGTAGGCATAAACTATATAGTGTATGAAGCCTGAAGTCCAAATAGCAAACAAACATTTTCACAAGAATAACACAATTGCAGAAACAAAAAGCCGCCTTAACATGCGACATTGACAATAGTTTATTGTAATTGCCTCTGTGGTTCAATAGACTCAGCCCCCGCTTGGGGATCAAGAGGTCATGAGTTTGATCCTGTGCCCCTCCGTTTTGAGAAGTAAACTGCTCTTAGTCTTACTGTTTTAGAATAAAAGCATACATTTGATTTCAGTCTGTAACAGCCGGTGCAATTTATGATCCTTGTAAAGGTTAGCTTTTTTTTTAATTCACTTTTCATTCTCTCAGTCGCGTTCAGAATCAATCCATACAACCCCATCTGACACCGCTGTTTTCACTAAAGACGCGCTATAGCTCTGCAGTGTACCACGATGCATACTAACGCCAAACCCCAACCCCCCATCCCCGGGTTCTGACACACAAACGCTGGCGAAGCTGCCTTCTTCGTATCTCACCGTCACTTGCTTTTCTTTTTATTCAGTTTTATTGAGTGTTCCTGCCAGTCCCCGCATGTTGCTGTATGCTGTTTCTTTTGTACTCCAGGACATGCAGAGGACAGAATGGTAAAGACCAGTAACTTCGGCGCTATATGCAATCATCAGACACTCCCCATCTGCCCGTGTCGTTCAAACACAGGAACATATATTGGTGTAAAAGTATAACAAAAGTGCAATTTTATTCAAGTGCACTTTTTCCATTGCCTTTTCCTGTAAGAAGCAATGTACACACTGTTCTCTATGCTGTGGTTTCTATTACACACCTGAAAGAAAGAGACAATATATGTGAAAATATAATCGCACAACTGCAATATTATTTGAAAACGAACAGCGTCAGATCGGGTGTGAATTTATGCAGGAACTGGAAATTCTCTGATGCGGGACCTTCCCCCAGGGAAGAAAGTACAGTGTCAGGTGCTTATTCAGTGTAATAGAAACCATAGCACAGAGAGGTGTGTGCACTGCAACAATTACACATGTCGTAAATGTAGGAAGGACGGTCCTTGGGTGTGTGGGAACTGTTAATATTTGAATGTGATGATTTTATATAGCACGGAATGAAAATCTGCACTTCTTAGCATTGCACCATGCAAGCTGTCATATCAATCGCCTACTGTAACTTGCTTTCTTTTTCCTTCGGTTATACAGGTAGTTTTGAATAAAAGTGCACTTGTTTTGTTTGCGAAATGAAGTGTCTGCGTGCACTTTTCATGGCATTACACGTGTATTTTTTGAGCATGCCCGTTTGAGCATGCTCAAACACAGGAACATAATTTGGTGTAAAAGTATAACAAAACAACAGGTAGATGGGGAGTGTCTGATGATTGCATATAGCGCCGAACTTACTGCTCTTTACTATTCTCTCCTCTGCGTGCCCTGGAGTACAAAAGAAACAGAATACAGACGCACTATAGCTCTGCGTTGTACCACGATGCAGCTGCCTTCTTCGTATCTCACCGTCACTTTATTTTCTTTTTATTCAGTTTTATTGAGTGTTCCTGCCAGTCCCCGCATGTTGCTGTATGCTGGATATTTTCACATGTATTGTCTCTTTCTTTCAGGTGTGTAATAGAAACCACAGCATAGAGAGAAGTGTGTACATTGAGGAACACTCAATAAAACTGAATAAAAAAGAAAAGCAAGTGACGGTGAGATACGAAGAAGGCAGCTTCGCCAGCGTTTGTGTGTCAGAACGCGGGGATGGGGGGGGGATGGGTTTTGGCGTTAGTATGCATCGTGGTACACTGCAGAGCTATAGCGCGTCTTTAGTGAAAACAGCGGTGTCAGATGGGGTTGTATGGATTGATTCTGAACGCGACTGAGAGAATGAAAAGTGAATTAAAAAAAAGCTAACCTTTACAAGGATCATAAATTGCACCGGCTGTTACAGACTGAAATCAAATGTATGCTTTTATTCTAAAACAGTAAGACTAAGAGCAGTTTACTTCTCAAAACGGAGGGGCACAGGATCAAACTCGTGACCTCTTGATTGCCAAGCGGGGGCTGAGTCTATTGAACCACGGAGGCAATTACAATAAACTGCTGTCAATGTCGCATGTTAAGGCGGCTTTTTGTTTCTGCAATTGTGTTATTCTTGTGAAAATGTTTGTTTGCTATTTGGACTTCAGGCTTCATACACTATATAGTTTATGCCTACATTTTGTCATCTACTACTAGAATATAAAAAACGTTTCTGTTTTAACAATGTGTTGACACAGATTACTGTAGAAACGGAACAGACATGAAATGCGTGTGTTCCAAACAACGATCTATTATTTCCACTCTAAAACTCCACTTCACTCCTAGATACTCAATCAAGGCATGAGCTGAGAGAAGTTCGTGCACATTCTAAATTGGTGGGGGGATGGAATAGCCGGCTGCTACAAGCTTCTCTTTATCAGCACATTTAGAAGACAAAGGGCGCTGGCGGAGAGCTGTGAAGGGATTTAAGAAGCAGTTTAAGGTGGGACGGAATTACGAGTTTTTTCGTAGGCTCTGGTAATTCTAGTGTTAAGGGTAATGAAACTAGAGGAGCACGGCCCCTCCTAGGAATTTGCCTCAATTGACATTCTGGACAGGATGTGCAAAAGCGGCAAACCTCCTTGTTAATTCCGGGCCAAAAAAATCGGAGCTTAATTCTCTCAAGTGTTTTTTCAGGACCCAAATGGGCTCCCAGCAGATGGGTATGTGCTAGTTCATAGACCTGTCGCCGGTAAGTCCATGGTACTAATAACAGCGACCTCATCTGTCCCTCATGCTCTGTCACCCGGTATAACAGATCATTATTAAACACAAAGTGAGGACCCTGCGGCATTGGATGTGAGGTGCATTGGTCGTCTATTAGAACGACTGCATTCTTTGCAAATTTAAGGGAGTCGTCATTCCATTGCTCCCTTTTAAATGAAGCCGTCGTCTGTCTGAATTGAAACTGCAGACGTGAGAGAGGATCGGATTCAACCTCAAGAGGCGGGGTTTCATTCCGAGCCGTTGGAGCGCTTGCTGATGACGTCTCGGTTGCGATGTCCCGTGTGTTTCTTCGTCATCATTAGAGGCCAAAGTCCGCTCCTCAGCCGGCTGTAAGCATGGCGTGGAGGAAGTTGAGGGCACAGAATCTGCGTCCGTGACTAGACCTAGTGATCGAGGAGAAGTGCCTGTATCACTTCTATTTATGTTGACCCAATCTCTTCCTAGTATCACGAGGAAGGGAGGATTATCCATCACGGCCACCATTAACTTTATAACTATGCCGTCCTGACAGATAAAGCAGTTGGCGGATCGATAATACCGAACAGCCCCGTGAATACAGGTAATGCAGTTCTTATTCTTACACCATCAAATGGCAAGCAACAATGGAAATGTTACTGCTGGAATCAAATAAAGCGATTACTTTAATTCCATTGACTAGCACTTCTCCCGTATGTGAACAGGCCAGTGAATTAGCGAGAGCGCACCGTGCCACCTCCCATATCACCCCGTAGACCCCTTTGCTGCTTTGCTTTGCTTTACTGAAGTTAACTAACTTTCTCTCTTTCTTTCCTAGGTGACGAAGCGGAAGCGGAAATAGAAGCAGACAATGGCCGACAGTGAGATGAATCGCGTTGCCGTCGTCGTCGAAGAACTCCAGGCACTCGACAAACAGATTCAGAAACTCCTGTCCAGACGAAGGTACCTCAGAGACTTGAAGGCTCGGCTGCTGGACAAACCACACTCAACAACTGAAGTCGGCGTAACATCAACCCCACCTCGTGCCGCTCAAGTCCAAGGGCAAGTAAGCTTCACCCCCGCGCCTCGTAGGAGCAACGACAACGCTGATGAAGACCTCGACGGGTTTCAGCTTTGCAGGCATGGGTTCAAGGCACACCTCCATCAGCACAGGCGAGCATCCCAATCCAGAACCGATTCGACCCTCTCCGCGCCCCCAGTCTGCCTTCAACCCCGGGTGATGTAATCGTGGTAGGTGATTCGATTGTTCGAAACCTGAATATCACGTGCCCTAATCGAAAATCCTTTGTTTCTTGTTTTCCCGGTGCTCGAGTTCGAGATGTGATGAGGCGGGCGCTGACCTTCTACATGAAGCACAAGAGGGCAATTTGATCCATTATTCTACACGCCGCGTAAACGACATAAGGCACCGAGAGTCGAGGTTCTCAAGGCTGACTTGCAGCACTAGTTGAAGACACGAAGGAGAGGACCCCATCCGCAAAAATCTTCATCTCGGGTCCACTACCTCTCGTCAGACGATCGAATGAATACTACAGTCGTCTGCTGGGTTTAAACAACTGGCTGAGAGGCTTCTGCGAGACTCAAGACATCGGGTTTATAGACAACTGGGATCTTTTTTGGGAAAGGCCGCTTCTTCAAGCGGGATGGACTGCATCCGAATAGATTTGGCCCGGGTCCTCTCCGAAAACATCGCTAAGGTAATTCGTCTATCTTGACTGTCTACTTCTACTTTTAACCCCTTCCGTAATGCTACTGCTTTGATAGGACTTAATGGCTTAACAGAGTCTTCCGTTAAAGTGCACAACATTAATAATCTAATAACAAATCTTAATGCACGTAAAAAATCTAGGCAGTGCGGCATAAACACCAATAATTTAATTGAAATTACTACTTCAGATCAACACTGCATTAAGACTATAAAAACGGATTGTAGATTACATAAAAATACACACAGAGCGTTAACAAAAATAACTTAATTTTTGTTCCGATTACCAATAACACGCATAAAATTCAGCTCTGCCCTTCAGAAACATTAAATATGGCACTATTAAATGTTAGAGCTTTAACTAACAAGACATTTTTATAAACGATCTTATTAGTGATAGAAACATTGATTTTATTGCACTAAATGAAACATGGCTTAACTCAATGGCGCGGCTGTTTTAATCGAATCTGCCCCGGATTACAGTTTTACTCGTGCAGACCGCCAGGGAAAAAGGGGGCGGATTGGCAAACATTTACTCGAGCGATTAAAATGTAAAGATGTTAGTTTTGGTAAATTTAAGTCCTTTGAGTATCTCGCCGTTGTTATTCATGGAGATTCTCACGTTCTAGTATTATCCGTGTATAGACCTCCTAAATATAACGTCTTTCCTTGAGGAATTCTCTGACTTAATGTCAATTTTAATTACAAACTATGACACTCTTAATAGTCGGCGACTTTAACTTTCATGTCGACAATCAGTGTGACCAAAAGGTAAAGGAATTCATGAACCTCCTGGACTCTTTTGATTTGAGACAGCTCGTTAATCAGCCTACACATAAAGCAGGTCATACGTTAGACTTAGTGATTACTAAAGGACTTAAAGTTGATATAAAGCAGGTCATTGATATCGGTCTATCAGACCATTTCCTTCTACTATTTAATATAGAAATAAAGATAGAAAACACTCATGAGAAGCATTTTGTTAAAAAACGCTTCTTTGACTCATCAGCAGCTTTAAAGCTTACAACTATTCTAAGCAATCAGTCCGTTTATAATGCCAACTATAATAGCGAGGATAATGTAAATAGTAAAGTGGAAAACTTTAATTCTAAAGTAAGAACTGCTGTTGACATAGTTGCACCTGAAAAGACAGTTAAAAAATCTTCTAGTATTGTTATTCCATGGAAGACCCAAAGAGTGTCTGATTTAAAAAGAACATGTCGTAGAGCTGAGCGTAAATGGAGGAAAACTAAACTAACTATCCACTATGAGATATTGAAGGTTAAAATAACAGAATACAATAACACTGTCCGTCTTGAGAGGCTGCTATTTCTCTAATATTATAAATAACAATGCTAGTAATCCCAGAGTCTTATTTTCTACAATTGATCGTCTGTTAAACCCAGGTAACACAAAGGAATGCCCCCAGAATACTTCCAGTGAAACCTGTGAGAACATTGCTGTATTTTTCAATCAAAAAATTAATGATATTAGAGATAACATAGTATATCTCCCCAACACTGCAGAACCTCCAAAGCCCCGGTACTCCATTATAAACAAATTAAATGCTTTCACCAGGATAGATTTACCTGAATTACATAGTATAATCTCTCAACTGAAACCTTCCACCTGCTCCTTGACCCAATACCAACCAGGTTTTTCAAAGAAATATCAGGCGTGCTAATTGACAATATTCTGGACATAGTTAATTCGTCATTAGATACGGGGTCTTCCAGACTGTCTTAAGACTGCTGTAGTTAAACCCCTGCTCAAGAAAATAATCTTGACCCCTCTGCCTTTGAAAATTTTAGACCCATCTCTAACCTGCCCTTCTTAAGTAAAATTCTAGAGAAGGCAGTCATTATGCAGTTAAATGACCACCTCAATAAACATGCTATTCTTGATAAATTTCAGTCAGGCTTCAGAACAAATCACAGCACAGAAACTGCACTTGTTAAAGTAGTAAATGACTTATGGGTAAATGCAGACAGAGGCCATTTATCTGTTCTCATCTTCTTAGATCTGAGTGCTGCATTTGACCCCATTGATCACAATATTCTTAGAAATCGCCTTAGTCAATGGGTGGGCCTCTCTGGCAGTGTCTTAAATTGGTTTGAATCCTACCTGGCAGGAGAAAATTCTTTGTGAGTTGTGGTAATCAAATCTCAAAGACACATGATATCCGATATGGTGTTCCACAAGGCTCTATCCTGGGTCCGCTGCTTTTCTCAATCTATATGCTTCCGTTAGGTCAGATTATCTCAGGTTACAACGTGAGCTACCACAGCTATGCTGATGACACACAGCTGTACTTATCAATAGCACCTGATGACTCCGACTCTTTCGATACACTAACACAATGTCTTACTGGTATTTCTGAATGGATGAATAGTAATTTTCTCAAACTAAATAAAGAGAAAACTGAAATTTTAGTAATTGGCAATAATGGATTCAATGAGGTTATCAGAAATAAACTTGATGCATTAGGATTAAAAGTTAAGACGGAAGTAAAAATTTAGGGGTAACTGTTGACTGTAATCTGAATTTTAAATCGCATATTCATCAGACCACTAGGACAGCATTTTTCACTTAAGAAACATAGCAAAAGTTAGACCTCTTATATCATTGAAAGATGCTGAGAAATTAATTCACGCTTTTGTTTTCAGTAGACTAGATTACTGTAACGCACTCCTCTCAGGACTACCCAAAAAGACATAAATCATTTGCAACGAGTGCAGAATGCAGCTGCTAGAATCCTAACTGGGAAAAGAAAATCCAACACATTTCTCCAGTTTTGATGTCACTACACTGGTTGCCTGTGTCATTCAGGATTGACTTTAAAATACTGCTTATGGTTTATAAAGCCTTAAATAATCTCGCTCCATCTTATATATCGGAATGCCTGACACGTTATATTCCAAATCGTAACCTTAGATCTTCAAATGAGTGTCTCCTTATAATTCCAAAAGCTAAACTTAAAAGAAGTGGTGAGGCGGCCTTCTGCTGTTATGCACCTAAAATCTGGAATAGCCTGCCAATAGGAATTCGCCAGGCAAATACAGTAGAGCACTTTAAAAAAACTGCTGAAAACACATCACTTTAACATGGCCTTTTTATAACTTCACTTTAACTTAATACTGATACTCTGTATGTTCAATTCTTCATAATAACTATTCACAGTGGCTCTAAAATCCGTACTGACCCCTACTCTCTTCTGTTCCTTTTTCCGGTTTCTTTGTGGTTGCGGCCTGCGCCACCACCACCTACTCAAAGCATCATGATGCACCAACATTGATGGACTGAAAGCCAGAAGTCTACGTGACCATCATCATCAGGTCCTTCCATGAAAACCCTAAATACAAAGAGGACTGTTTGATTTATGTTAGGTAGATTGCCCAGAGGGGACTGGGCGGTCTCATGGTCTGGAACCCTACAGATTTTATTTTTTCTCCAGCTTTGGAGTTTTTTTGTTTTTCTGTCCACCCAGGCCATTGGACCTTACTTATTCTATGTTAATTATTGTTGACTTATGTTTATTTTTTATTGTGTCTTCTATTTTTCTATTCATTTTGTAAAGCACTTTGAGCTACATTTTTTGTATGAAAATGTGCTATATAAATAAATGTTGATTGATTGATTGGTTTGCGGGGCCTACCAGTGCGTCCTAGGGTCCACTTGAAAATGCCTCGTATTATAACCTCGGGACTCTGTATTAGGGACGCAAGTACGCCCGGGTTCACACGAGTCCCGTTCTGACACTCCCAAGCCAGTTTCTGCCCTGAGGTGATCTATTGTCTCAGCTAGCACGACAATATCTGTATATCCCCAGGCAGGCTGAGCGATTTTTTCAGGTAGGCATTTGAGGAGTAAGGCGCAGGCCACCTGCTCCGCTATTTGATGGCTGGATTTTTTATTAAGGTTGTAACCAACCAACCACCTTAGCCCATAAAGCCACGGCCTGTTTCTTAGTTGCCTTAGCTGGATTAATTTTCCAGGCCATTATGTTTCTCACCTGCCAGCCTGGGTTTCTCCCACCTTTATTAAAGGGCTTGCCCTTCGTAGGATAAGTAGGGGCAGTCCCCACACCCGGGAGGCCATAATAAGCACCCAATGCATTCCCTGACGCACTTGGCTCCAGTCTGTGGGTCCCAGGGCTATTTTTCCCCGGACCTTTAACAGAATGATGGGTCGAAGCATATTCAAACTTTCCCCAGCACGCCCCGACTGACACCCACTCGGCAACTCGGGAGCGGCACTTACCCATCTGATGTTTCATTGGATTATAAGCATGTGTCGAGCTTAGGTTTAGGTTTGTCTTCCGTTCTCTCCAGGAGGCCATCATCCTGCCGACTATGCCACTGTAAAAAGGAAGAGACTCGACACACGTAAAAAGGTTTGGGGCAGCCACCTGCATAATATTCCTAGTTGCAAAGGTTTGTTTTATCATTTAACAGAGTAGTTGATTGTAGAGAGTCCAAGACAGAACTGATGAAGGTTGGAAAGGATGGCGGTTTTAAATGGTCAGACAGGAAGTGAAGTATGTTAACTGGAAGTGATGTAGGTTTGACCGGAAGTGATGTTTCTCTAAAATAACTAATATTTTGAACTGAGTATCTGACCCTTGTTTTACGAGTATAATGTCAGGTGCATATTCGCAGCTACTTTTTCAAACAACTCTACAGCTCTGATCAGTGGCAAAGTTGTTCAGTTCAAAATATTAGTTGGAGCTGCTTTAGGCATTCCATTTCAAAGTACCTAAACTAATACATCCGTTGCAGCTTACCGTATATCAAAGTGGCTCAATCGCCTTGTGATTGTCTTCTCCGATACACCATATAGATCTGCAATCTGTCGTACTTTTAAACCCAATAACAGAAGGTGTTCTATTGACTCAGCTGGAATGTCAAAGGATGGACGTCCAGAGCAGGGAACTGTGTCACTTGAACTGGAGTGTAGTAGAGTCTGTTCCACCTGTTCTTCGATAATTTCAAAAATAGTTTAATCTATATCGGAGTCTAAAAGGGCCGCCAACATTGTAATTTCTTCCGAAAAATCTTCAATTCTCGCTCTGAAATACATAATATCTTCGTCAGAATCCATTTCATCAGCAGTAGTAAGCATTTTTCTAATTGATTCTTGTGCTAACGATTCACCAATCATTAACTAGAGGGCATGTTAGAGCCCACACTCTCAACTTTGACGAGTGAAAGTGACAGTTTTATTTCAAGTCGTATTTCATGATTGTTTGCAGGAATGTTACGGACAAAATGAAATAAATAAATAAGCAATGAAAAACATATTTCGTGACACATTTATTTATTTATGCTCTCATTTCATGATACATTTATTTATTAAGGCTTCATTTCATGATACATTTATTTATTTATGTTCACATTTCACAGTACTTTTATTTATTTGCGCATTTATTTATTTAATTTTGTCCGAAATAGTCACAGAATGAAGACAAAGGAACACTCCAAGCAACTCACTGAAAATGTGATTGAAAAGCAGAAGTCTGGGGATGGAGCCAAGAATAAATTTAAGTCACTAAATTTCCCTTGAAGTCCAGTTCAATGAATAAATTATAAATGGAAAGAGTATGGCACAACCGTAAAACTTACTAGAGCAGGTCATCCACAAGAACTAAGTGGCTATGCAAGAAGAAAACTAATGAGACAGGCTACCAAGAGACTTATGAAAACTCTGAAGGAGTTACAAGCTACAGTGCATGAGATTGGAGAGACTATGCAGATGACAACTGTTGCCTGAGTGCTTAACTAGGCTTTATGAGAGAATGGCAAAGAGAAAGTCACTAATAAAAATACACACATGATGTTTCAGCTAGCATTACCAGAAAGGTACATGGAAGACTCTGAAGTCAGCTGGAAGAAGGTTTTATAGCCTGACGAGAACAAAGTTGAGCTTTTCAGCCGTTAGACTAAATGCTGTGTTTGAAAAATGCCCGTTATAAAAGACAAACAACATATTTTCCCCAATGTGAAGCATGGTGGTAGCAGAATCATGTTGTAAGTTTGCAAGAGACTCTGAAAAGTTTGTGAGGGTAGAAGATAAAATGGATGCAGCAAAATATGGGAAAATCCATCCATCCATCCATTTTCCAAACCACTGAATCCGAACACAGGGTCACGGGGGTCTGCTGGAGCCAATCCCAGCCAACTCAGGGCACAAGGCAGGAACCAATCCAGGGCAGGGTGCCAACCCACCGCAGAATATGGGAAAATCATAGAGGAAAACCTGATGCAGTCTGCAAGAAACCTGCACCTTGGCAGAAGACTTGTTTTCCAGCAAGATAGTGACTTAAAGCATATAGTCAAAGCTACACAGAAATGGTTTAAAAACAACAATGTTAATGTCCTGGAGTAGCTGGGTCACAGTTCAGATCTCAATACAACTGACAATTTGTGGATGGACTTGAAAATAGTTGTTCAATCTCAATGCAACCTGACAAAGCTTGAGCAGTTTTTCCAAATAAAAAGGTGGGGTTTGTGTCCAGAGGTGCAAAGCTGTTAGAAAGCTGTGCACACAGACTCAAGATTGGAATTGCTGCCATCCACTATATACTTACTTGAAGGGGGTAAAATATTTTGTGTTTTAGATTTGTAATTCATTTAAATAATTTTGGAAAGATCTGTTTACTTTTTGATATTAATGTCTTTTTCTGTTGTCAAAAAAAGTCAAATTAAATCCAATGTGATTCAATGTTGAATAACTATAAAATATAAAAATTTACAAGGGGGTAAACACTTTTATAGGCACTGTAACAAAGCTTAAAGTTGCTATATTATATAAAAAAATTAAATGTTGGACACCTTCAGGCATCAGAAATTTGGAATTTATATTAAACAGGCTGGCAAATCCTGTCACATAAAATTAAATAAATAAATAACTAAATAACTACTGCGGTCATGCAAGCATCATTAATCATTCTGCTATGAATAACACAAGAAAGAGGATCAGTTTGTTCACACATATCTTTAGCAGCACCAGCAAGCTGTCATATTTCTCTTGGCATTACACCTGCAGGTCTGTAGCATCAGCCATAGTGCCAAGGGAAGAATATGAGCTGCATATGAGTGTACATGAAGAGACAACCTTTAAAAAAAGTTATTGAAAGCTGCAAATGACAAAACAGGCATACCTCAGCCAGTATCCCTTTAGCAGTTTTTGGGCCTACTATATAGTGGCTTTGCCAAAATGGTACTGGACTTCTGGCAATAATGAGGAGGAAATGCTAAACATGAATGTATGGTCATGCTTTTCTCTTCATGATGACAGACCGATAATGGTACCAAATTGATTGTTTGTGTTGGTTCTTTGTGAAGACTAAAAATGACTGTCCCAATAATTCAGAAATCTTTAATTTCTATACAGTAAATGGACATGGACAAGGAAATAAATTACTATTAAACCCATATTTGGCAGATGTCTTAATCAAAGGTTTGTTAAAAGATTAGGATATACTGTATTACAATGTTTTATATTTGTATATTTTAGATCTAGAGCAAAAGCAAATTAAGTGTCTTGCTCAGGGTCACACAGTCTTGTCTTTAAAGTCTAATTCTGTAGCTAATATCTCTCTGCTTGAAACACGTTAAAGCGGTAAAATTTGGTCATGCATTGCAGTGAGCTGCTTTTATCATTTTCAATGAATAGTAGTAAGGTGCAGCAATCACAAAAGAACATCTGAATTCAGTTTATTTTTTAACTAATTGTTCAAAAGTATTCCTTAAATCAATCCGGAAGTTTCATTGACACAAAAATCCTATGACAAAATGTGTTCATAATTTATTGTATAAAAAAGTTTTTTCCTCAAAAAAGTCCAAGAATCAACCCATCACTCCTCCATTTTAAACCTGACAAAGTTTAACAATATTTTCTTTCACCTTTCCTTTACTTTCTTTTTGTAATGAGTCTGTTGAGCTTAATGTATATACAGAGCTGGCTTTTATTATGTTTTCTATTGTGATCTAATTTTTGTTGTGGTAGTGTTTGGAAGGAATGGAGTCATGTAAAATATAAAATGATCAGCTTATTATACTGCACTGATACAAAGAATCCTGCTGCTTTTCTGCCTCTTAGTAATATTACAAACAACTGAATTCACATTTTATTAGGGTATAGTACTAAAGACAATGAACTAAAATCATTTCACATGTTGTCTAAACTTGATTATCCAATTCAGGGTCATTGTTGGGTAAAGCATATACAGTGGATTCAGAAAACAGAATTTATTGTGTTCTGGATTAAAAATTTAAATTAATAAAGTTTCCATTTTTGCATATTAGTCTACACTTAATAACCTATAATGAAAAAGTGAAAACTTGTTTTAAGAAAGATTTGAAAATTTACATAAATCAAAAAACTTAAATCTCACATTTATGGAAATATTCAGACCCTTTGCTCCAAGTTTTGGTCAGGCACATTTTCTGCTTTAGATCTACTTTAGATGTGTCCAGATGTGGCAAATTCAATTGATTGGCTGCCATTTAGAAATGCACACACCTGTGCATATAAGGTGCCACATTTCACACTGCATGTCAGAGCAAAAACCAAGCCATGTACGCCTCTGTGATAAAATTGTGGTGAAGGATAGATCAAGGCGAAGGTATAAAACCATTTGTAAAGATTTGCGTGTTCCTGGGAGGACAGTGGCCTCAGTAAGTGTGAAATGGAAGAAGTCTGGAACCACCAGCAGGGAGGTGACAAATAACTCAACAGTCACTCTAACTGTGCTTCAGAAATCCTCCTCTGAGATGGATGATCATCTCAGCAGCACTTTATCAATCAGGTGTTTATGATGGAATGATTAAGTCCTGCATGGAGTTTACCAAGCAGACTTTAAAAGACTCAAGAAGCATGATGAAAAATATTCTTTGTTCTGATGGGGAAAAAAATATTTTGGACAGAACTCTCCAGCACTATATCTAGTGAAGACCAGGCACTGCTATCTCCTGCCTAGTACCATTACTATGGTAAATCCTGGTGGTAACAGCATCATGGTGCAGGGGCACTTATCAGCAGCAGAGACAGGGGGACCGGTCAGAACTGAGAGAAGTATGAATACAGCCAAATGCAGAGAAGTGCTTGAAAAAAACCTGCTCCAGAGTGCACACAACCTTAAACTGAAGTGACAGTTCAACTTTCTGCATGACAATGACCTGAAGCATACAGCCAAGACAATGCCTAAATGGCTACTGGACAAATATCAGACTGTCCATGAGTTGCCCAGCCAAAGCCCAGAATTAAACCCTATAGAACATCTGTGGTAAAATCTGAAGATGGCAGTTTACTTCTCAAATGTATCCATTTACAGTTAAATCTAATAAATAAAGTGTGCAGAAAGTGAAGGGTCTGAATCCACTGAATCCAGGCCTGCATAAAGTGCCAATTTATCACAGTGTCCACTGATACAAATACCCACACCTTTTCTCACTATGTTCAATGCAGGGTCATCATTAAGCCTAAAACATACTATCAGGCTCTCCAAAACAAGAATATCAACTTTAGATACATGGATTTCTTTATGATGTTGAAGAAAATTCCTACAGATGTGGGCAAATGTACCAAATCACACAGACTAATCAGACTGGAATTTAAACCAAGTCTTCTGGCAATGGAAGGCAACATTGCTAACCACTGTGGCAAAAGCATTGTCACAATTTTTATTATAAAATTAAGTGAGAAAATCTGGGTGATTTATTTGATATCAATTATAGAATAAGAATTATTTATTTTTAGTCCAATAAATATAGGCCACTTGATATTATAGCTGCTAACCCTGCTAATGCAATAACAATAATGCACTGCATAGGTTTTGTGTCAACAATTCAATTAATGTAAATAGTTCCTTTGTTGAAAAAATGAATAAACAACACATATAAAAATAACATCACTGTTATTTCATTCATGCTTTCACATCTGGAATTTTACAAGTGATCCGTAATAACAGAATTTTTGTAGGTCTAAACATGAAAGAAAGTGCACACAATGAGAAAGAAATTTTCTCTTTAGCACTTTTAGATTACTGTCAGCAAACTAAGAAAAGACAAGTGGTCCATGATATGTTGTCAAATCTGAAAAATTAATTTCTGAAATTTATAAAATGTACTGCAGTCCCCTGAATGGTGCTTGTGTTCTAAAACCCATGGAACATATGTGTACAGTATTTGGACTCCTGCTTGTGCCTTTGCCTACCCACAGCATCCATGTTCTCCTCATGTGACTGTAAATTATGATGATATGTGTGGCTGATACATGCAGCATTGTGTTTGTTTTTCTACATTGGAATGACTTTGAGTTCTACATATACTCTCAAATAAAACAGAATCAAAATCAATCTAATATATTCACATATATCTATGTCTTACTATCCATTTACATATCTTTAAACTGGAGTTCTGTAGGCTGTCTTTGTTGCTTTTTCCTGGGAGACTTTCGTTCTTCTTTTGTGTTATCATTGTCCTGACAACAGTCTGTCTTCAGTGGGTGGTGCCAGGTCTGGGAAAATTGTACAGGTTTTCTTTACTATTTCACTTTCATTATACATTCTCAACTCTCATTCCTCACTAGACCCTTTATTGTCCTTGATTTTGTTGTCCTCTGATGGACATCTCCATTTTTAGCTGCACAAGTCAAATGAGGTTATGCTTAAGATTTATAACGCACGAATTAAGCATCACCTGGAATACTGGGTACAGTTTTGGTCTCCATGTTACACAAAAGAAATAGCAGCACTAAGAACACCCAGAGAAGAATAACTAGGTTGATTCTGTGACAAAGGACTATGAGCTATGAGGAGAGACTGAAGAAGCTGAACCTTTTCAGTTTAAGCAAAATAATATTAAGACAGGTTTTCAACCTTTTTGGCATCGGGACACATTTTTATCTACTTTTGTTTAATGATGACCCTTTATTGCAGCAATTTTAATGCCAACTAGCCAATGTTTTCCCCTGAATGATACACATTAAAAAATAAGAATAAATACATATTCAACATTTAAATACAGTGTACATAGTAGGTGAAATACACACAGTATCAACCCCACAATAATTTGAAACATGGGTGTTAAAAACTGAATCAAATTTAGATTGTCTTTTAATAGGTTGCCTGGGTATTATCTGATTTTCACAAATGTTTCCAAATCAGGGGTGAAGAGGGACTTTATATTAACTTTGTAGCTGAGCTATACATAGTTTTTGCCATTTGTGTTGGTCAATTCACTTGTTTCTATCAGTTTGACGTCCAGCTTTCTGAGCTTTCTGGGCTAGTTTGAGCCTTTTCCAAGCCTTGGGCCTGGAAGTGTAGCAGCCAGCCAAGGTGTTCTGAGCCAGTCATGGAAGAGGACAAGCTTGTTGGGGCAGAATGGCCTGTTCTCATTGCAATTGTTCTAATGTTATATTATTTACAGAATTAGTGTAGGTAACATGTGACTGTCATCTGCTATCTGATGTTGTCTCATACATATTTTCTGAATGAACTTTTTTGGGTATTTTTTCATGTTATATAAGTTACATAAATTATATACGTCTCTGTCATTGAGATAGTCGTGGAAAAAATTTCAGTGAAGTGGGCAAAATGCTAATTTTATTTTACCTTTTTTTACATTTTATTTATGTATAAATGCATTTTACTGGATTTAAAGTATCAGTAAATTATAAGTAGAACATGTCATATTTACTGTATGTATGAAATATCATTACAGTCTCGCTTGCCTACCAAAGAAAATGTTAATTTTTATATAACCAATTATTAAGTAAAATAAAATAACACAAAGAAAATAACAAGTTGTATTTTAATTGCTGATAAAATTACTTATTTTTTATTAATTGAGTTCACAGATTCTACCTATGAAGCAAAGTCAAAGATATGTTGTCAGAGGTCAATGTGAATCATTGTAATTTAAACCTTTTTCTCCATTGTTTACTCTTTGTGTCAGAACTTGTAATGATACATCTAATAACCAATTGTCCACACGGTAAATCCTCAAACATTTATAACCTTCTTATCCGGAAGATGTCGGAACAGGAGTATTCTGTTTGTAATGATGGTATTCTCCATGAACAGTAAGTGTGAGCTTTCTGAAATACATTGTTTTAAAAGTGGGACACACTGTAAAAGAAAGAAAAGTAGCAATAAGAGCTAGAAAGTTACTTTTCCAAATTCACACTTATTAGAGATTAACAATGCATTCTAATATTTAGCTTCCAGTAATATTTGTTATCCACTGTTAAAGAACATTTCATAGTGTACAATAATAATAAAAAGCTATTTGCTTCATTTCTATGAATAATTGTACTGCAGTGTTACAAGTAAAAGTGTGTTCAGCAGTATTTATTCAAATAGCTCTGTTAAGTTCATGAGCAATGAATGCATACAGAACATACTTGAAAGCAATATTAGGTATGCATACGCAAAGTATGGCATCTGTCACATTTATAGGCTTAGTTTTGTAAAACCTGCAGGTTTCAAGAAATCAAATCATTTGCATCACACAGCTCCTGATAACCTCTGGAGTGCACTTGAAATTCAGCACATGCCCATAGCACCTCCCAACGTGCCCCATTTTTAACTGAAGACCAATGGTTTCTATTAAGGGATCAGGCAGAGCCTCTGACAAGCCAGTCAATAACTATGTGAGGTTACTTCATTAATGTTATAATGGCTGATAGAGTAAAGACTAAAAAACAGATTCCTGACAGCACCAAATGAAAATGATAGAGATTCTCGAACCAATGCGCCTTCCTTTTGTCATTGTCTGGTGTGTAGCTTATTCAAAATGTGGCATTTATGTATTCAGCCTTGATGAATGTTGCAGGCTTTAAGTACTTTTTTTCTGTCTCTAATGCAGCACCGATTGCACATTGTTCTTTTTATATAACCTCATGCTGTCAAGGTTTAGCAGGCTGAGGGACTGCAGACACTGGCTAAATAGCTTTTTGCTGTAAACGGTTACACTGATGTGTGACTATGCATCATGAGAGTGGCTAGCTGGGCTTTACTTCTGGAGGGCTTTTGAAAAGAAAAGACTTTATAAGAGACTGAAAATATTGGCACAAATAAAACTTTGCTGCAACCCCAGTCAGGGACTGTTGTTGTAATGGCTACTGGAGATTCATGTAATTTTCAAAACTCCTTTATGAGCCTTTTATGAAAAGTCACCAGATCTGATTATTCTTTGAAATTATTCACTTTGAAATAAGAACATTTGCTTACAGGAAAAAAGTACCAAAAATAATATTTTTAAAACTGCTTAATCCAGTTCAGGAGAAACATTCCAGGAGCACTGGGCTCATATAGGAAGCATCAGTGGACAAGGCACTTGCTCATTACATGGAGTACTCATGCAAAAGTCCACAATTGCACATTTCCATTTCATCTGAATTAACCTAAGATACATGTCACTGGAATGAAAATTGGACCACAAAGAAGCAAACCCAACACAGACACAAGAGGAATGTGCAAATTCCACACATGCAACAATTCAAGCCTAGGACACTGAATCTGTGAGGCAGGATTTCTCACGACAGTGCCACCCCTCAAAAGTATACGATTAGACTTTCATGTAATGCCTTGAAATGTATTATATAGAAGTATGTGCAAAATACATTAGATGTTTTTAACTGAATAATTGTTATTAAAAATTCCTAAACATTACTTTTCCATCTTTCCACTCATTCCTTCCTTTATTGTATTCATTGATATCTTTGCAGGAGTAGAAGTCTCCCAGCAGCACTGGGCATGAAGCAGGAATCAGACACTAATCCATCATAGGGCGTACTCATATCCACTCATACTATGGTAATGTATCATTGCTAGTTATCCTAACACACTTCTTTCAAATGTCTTATGCCTTAATGAGGCACAGGTGTTCTAGAGTAAATCAGAGAAAGAGGAAAATTCGCAGCAAAGCACTGCACAGCAAAATCCATTGTTAAACCAAAAACAAAACAGAAAAACAAAAGTTGTAGTCTAATGATAAAAACAAAAGGTATGTAATAAAGAAACTAGGCAAGCAAATTCACACTTACAGAGAGGACTCTTTTAAAGAGTATCTGCTACCTCAAATGACTAGTATGTTAACATGCTAATATTTATACCGTCATGTACAAACATTGAACAATGTGCAATTCTGGTCATCCATCCTAAGAGCATTTTAACAACAGCATCTAAGATGGTTGTGCCTGTTAGCAATAAGCATGGCATGGTAAAAAATGTGAAAATACTTCCTCAAGGTCAAGCAGGCTTAAATTCTTAAATATATGCAAGAACTGAATTCTGTACACAAGGAAATGCACAAAGGAGCAATTTACATTCAAAAACTAATGAAAATAAAGTCAGAAAAAAATTAATTGCACACACAATACAATAAAATGTATGTAGAAAAACAGAATAATGGAATTAGTACACTGTACATCCTGACTACATAACCAATCTAATAAAATTGGTTCATCCCAATCCATTGAAGCAATGGTTTTATCCCAAAGTTGAACTGTTATGCTGAAGTTCTCTCATTAACACAGACAATGAATTCAGCAATCTTGTGCAGAAACCTCATTTTCAATGCATTTTTTTTTTTTGCAGTCTTACTCATTCAGGCATTACCTCAAGAATGACAATGTAGATTGACCAATACAGTCTACTATGATATTTACAAAACTGCTACTGCTGCACTGATTTGTTAGCCAATCTCATTATCATTTCTACATTTACTTCACAACTGTTAATAATTATAAAACACATTTTGACCCATGATATTTTTTTCAGTTTATCAGATTTTAATATTTTAAAAGGTGAATGTTCAAGGTTTATATTTAGTTTATTTCTTTTCCTAAGAAAGATTTCAATTTGTTTTTCATTTAAATTTTTAAAAGCATAAAATCAGCATTTTAGAATTTCTATGAATGGATGATGGGTTGCTTAGAACTGCCACCACAATTCACATCACAAAAACTTGTTTGTAAATTTCGATGCAGAACCAATAAACCTTTGTCAGAGATTACAGATTTCATCTGTAAATGATTGCGGTTTAGTGAATTAGGTTCTGGCATAATGTTTTATGATCCATAGCTTTCTCATCTTTACTCAATTCTCTATCTTAGTGTTTTGGCCCCAATTGAATAATAGTTTTCTAGTAAATAGTTCCTTGAAATTTGTGGCTGAGTATGGTAATGGTTTAGCCTTCTAGTTTGTATAGCAAATCACAGACTCTTGAGAAACCTGCTTTTGTATTTAGTTTCTTTGTCAAAAACATGTGCACTTCATGGACTGCCTCTAATTACATCTTAGCAGTTGCTCTTCATTTCTTTCTCTGTCCTTCTCTCTATCTAACTTTGTCAGCAGACTACTTGAAGGAATCCATTGTGGGTTTTTGTGACTGGCATAACATGACCAAGACTTTTAAATATTTCAACACTTACACTTGGGCCAGTCACACTATTTTACCTGCACTGATCAAGTAGCTGTTCTCATGTGAGGACAATAATCTCCAGTTTTTGAATTGCCAGTTGTTATCCAGAATGTATCAGATTCATTTCATTCCATTATACACCAGAGATCACAGTCTAATGAGGCTAAGAGGACATTATGTTGTCTAGCAAACAGCGAATGTAACATTTATTCTCCCAAAATGAATTTTCTTGAGGCCCATGAAATTCAGTACTTGAAAATCATAAACAAACAATCATGACTCCATGGAATTTCACATCCACATTAAATAGATTCATCTTAATGCCAGATATGCAAATACAACACCAATTTTGTAAACACAAGGACAAAATTGCACACAGCATTAACTTTAGGACCCTATGCTGCTGTTGCATTTTCCATACAATACAACACAGTACACAACTATCAGCATTTTGTTTCTACAAAAAACAAATAGACGCAATTAGGAAATATTAATGACCCACCTGTGCACGAACAAAAAGATGGTCTACTGTTCCAGGATGAAATCTACACTGTAATCTCCAATCCAGTACTCTGGCATAGGCATTTCCAGACAGACTGAGAAGTAGGAACTCCCAGTACTTCGAATATACCATCTTGTCCCCTGTTTAAAAATGAGACCAACACCCCAGTGCGGCAGAACTGAGATAATGACCCTGTTCAGCACATAACCTTGAAAAGATATGTATGACTATAATAATTCCAAAATAGACCTGATTATGAGGCATTTCCACCCAAACAGTATTGCACTCATTTATGCAGATTTCTAGTCATTGCAATAACTTTAACCTTAGAAATAAACCCAAGCTTATTAGTACTTCTGCACTGCCTTCCCCAATGCTTTGTAGTTCACTTCTTTTGCCTAGTGTAATGGAAAAAAAGGTTAAATATGTTCAATTCCTTTAATTCATACTGATTTAAGACAACATAATAGATTTGTTTCTCTGAAGTGATATTGGTGATTGCAGAGTAGCAACACTGAGATTACTAATATGAAATAATTTGTATTTAATTATTCACTTAAATATTTCCTTGATGTGTCCATTAATTATTTTGCTGACTTAGTCCAGTTCCAAATTGTGGTCACAACCTGGCAAATGTGCAGGAAATATTCAAAATTAATAAGGGACCTAATAGAAAGTGTCCATTCTTTTACAATACAAATGAATTGTTCTATGCAAAAATATAGGCAGAGATGGAAGGGGGTTAAGTTTAAATTTTGAATACACAATCCATAGCAGTTTTTAACTCAGAGAACCATCAATACAAACAATTTATTGTCAAATTGTATAATACATTTTAGCACTTCAAATTTCAAAAGCATAAGGCACTAGAGACAAGTGAGGTATGTTGTGGAGAATTATCTGTTCATTAAAACCTTGCTCATGTTATTAGATAAATTATAACTAAGTGAAATGGTGTTTGGTGAATACATTTAGCCATTTTATGTATTTGTTTTTATAGGCACCACCATTTTGAGTGCTGTCTTTTTGTATGTCTGGTCTCCCTGATGCTGTGTGGTTACTAAATGTAGTACTTGCTCAAGGTGTCAGCAGTTTTGAGAGAAAACAGAATCAGGAGATGTCACAGACAAGTTAAAATTCATGCAAGGTGTATAAGCGGTAAGGCAATAATTAAATAACAAAGCAGAGGACAAGTGGCCAAAATCATTGTCAGAGAAGGGAGTGATAAGTTGTAATCATATAGGTCAGGTAAGGTCTGGTTGGGGAGCAGGCACTGGTACAGCTCATTACTGCACCCACTGCATGACAATACATTTTGTGATCCTGGTGGGCAATCCCCCAAGCAGACATGCAGACACGTTCAGTCCCACCCTTCAGAAATGATCATCTATCTGCCACAGCCAGGTGTTATGTGGGCGTCCCCTTGGCCTGGTCCAGCCTCTAGGGTCCTCAACAGTGAGGATCCTGCAAACTGGATCACCCTCTTGGAATTTCGCCACATGGCCATAGTGCCATAACTGACACTCCCTCATAATGCAGGTAATGTGCCATACTTGGGACTTCACAAGCAAACGCTTGTTTGACACAAAGTCAAACCAGTTGTACCCAAGGATTCTTCCAAGAAACACAGTACCAAAGGAATCCAGTATTCATCTTGTGTCACTTGGTAGCCAACCATATAAGAAAACAGGAAGCACCAGAGCTCTAAACACTTGGACCATTGTCCCTTTGCAGAGATATCAGGAGTGCCACTCACCGTTTTCCAGCGACCTCGTGACCCCCACCCCCATGCTCTCCCAATCCGTCTACTGATTTCATAGGAAGAGTCACCAGAGACACAAATGTCATTGCCGAGGTAAGTAAACCTCTCTACAAGGTCAACACAATCTCCTCACAGACAGACACACTGCTGATGGCAGTGCACAAAAAGTCATTAAAGGCCTGGATCTTGGTTTTTATCCAAGACACCCGTAAGCCCAGACACTCAGACTCCTCACTCAGTTTCTCAAGAGCCCTGATCAGGGCCTCCATTGACTTTGTGACGATCACAGCACTGTTGGCAAAGTCAGGATCAGTGAATCTCTCTTCACCAACAGATGTGGTATCTGGGGTGAACTTCTCCAGACTGGTGGTAAGGGTGTTCTCCTGGAATTGCAAACAATCTTTGCTTCAATTTGGTAGATGGGGGTCATCCCAACTGACTGGAAAAGGAAACTTGTCGTCCCTATCTGGAAAGAGAAGGGTGATTGCCTGGATTGCAGCAACTACAGGGGGAAAACACTGCTCTTGGTGCCAGGTAAGGTCCTTGCTGAGTCATCTTCAGTATGATCCATGATCACTTGCTCACCTACCAGCGACCAGTGCAGTCTGGTTTTAAGCCTAAGAAATCTACCATTGGCTGCATCCTGGCACCGTGGTTTCTCATGAAGCACAAACATGAATATCATCAGAGTTTCTTTGCAGCCTTTGTTGATTTTCATAAAGTGTTCAACTCAGTTGATGGAGCTGCCCTGTAGGAAATCCTGAGACTTTGCGGGATCCCCCCAAAGTTGCTGGATATAATAGCTGTCCTGTACATTGGTACTGTGAGTGCTGTGCAGAGTGGAGGCAGAACTTCTGTGTTTTTCCGTTGATTCGGGAGTTCACCAGGGGTGTGTTCTTGCTATTACTTTGTTCAGTGCTGGCATGGACTGGGTGTTGGGCAGGGCCATGGGGTCCAGCAGCTGTGGGACATCTGTTGATGAAGAGAGATTCATTGTTGGTGAAGGGTAACAATGGACAAAGAAAATAATGACAATTGTAAATCGAACCTGTCTGTTGCTGAGACTTTATTGTAGTAACAATAGAAATGTACTAAATGGCAAACAAATAAGCAAACTATGCATATATTGCAAAACAACAGAAACGATTTCCTGATTTTCATTCCATTTTTGTTTACAACTTTGAATTTATCAACCTTTATTTACAATGATACATGATTTTTTTTACATGTAATTGTTATTAACTTTGCCTAACTTTCCATGTGTAATGTTCCTAAAATCTCTCATATTTGATAAATAAATTTAATCTGCCTGGACTTTAGTTTTAGCTCCCAAAAGCCATGATAAAGAAGACTGGGTTGAGATTCGAAACCTTACACTTTCTATGCAGAGTTTCCATATTCTGCCATGCCTACATACATGTTTTTGATACACTGATAATTTTGTTTTATAACCCAAAGACATGCAGATTAGGATGATTTCTCACTCTAAATTATCCCAGCATGAGTGAGTATATACCAAGATGGTCCGGTGCATCATTCTGATTTAGTGCATGTCTTGAGCTTGATGCTAATTGGATAGGCTTTCAGAATTTTTAAACCTACAATTTAGTAAAGCAGATTCAGTAAATTAATAGTTTCAGCATACAAAGGAGGTTAGATTTTCTAGACATCAGATGTAAAAAGCGAAATATAGCTTCCTGGCACATTTCATGTGATCATAGCTAAACCTTATTGTAATTACATCTTTTCTAGTTTCCAAACTCAAGCAGCTACTAAGTTGGCAAGGCAGGAGCCAAACAAGTAACAAAAGAAATTTCTCAGCCCAGTTTATTTTAAAAATGTTTAGTGAAATTTCAAAAGAATCAAATCACAAAAATTCAGAAAAAACGTTATTATACATGCTGAAACAAAGGTAAAATGGAAGAAGGGTTTCTTCTCTGTATCATTACAATCTTAGCTTTTCCCTCTTAAACTTCAGTTACTTTACTTAAAGGTTGCTACTTTTCTGTGATAAACTTACACAGGCTTCACTTCAGTGCGTCAGTATGTTCTGTATGCTCAGTACATTCAATACGATTTGAAACTGTTTGCCCCCCATGCCTTACCAACTGCAAGGCAGATCATAAACTGAACTAGTCTGTAGTCAGAATGACAAAAAATAATTAGAACATCACATTTTCACTTAGCTTGTGGGGTTATAATAGAACCTCCCTTTGATGTCGCTCAAATATATACATAGGTAAACATTTTAAAATAACTAAGAAACTATTTATATGAACTTAACATAACCTAACTAACTAACATATGGCTCTTACACTTACAATTGTGGGCTCAATTCCCAGTTTCAAGTCACTTAACCTGCCTATAAAACATTTGTGAGAGCATGTAATTCTAAAGTAAAGATGGTTTTATGATTTTAAAATAAGATTCTAAAAAGATTTTAAGATTTTAAAAATAAAGAAATGAAAAGACAATGTCCTTGTACTCTATATTAGTGTGTGAGAAGCAGAAAGAAAGATAGATAGGTTAAGAAGGGTAATGGAATATGAGAAGACAGTATGATTACATTTAAAAGGAGAAATAGTAATGAAAATAAAAAAGAAAGAACAACATAGAATACAATCTGTAAGTAAATCCTTGAACATTCACTCTACCCCATGGTTAAAGTTTGTGAGTTGCGGACTCATCATTTTGGGAAGACAACACACAGAGAGACAGAGCCATGTTTTGAACATTGACTTTGGACTGAAACAAGAGGTCTTACGATTTTCACTTAATTAATTATTGTCTGTATTCATATTCCTTATATCAGTAATAGGAGTGAAATGTGAGGCAAAGATGTGTAATGAATAGAGGCCCCAACTACTTTCGACTGAATACTAAAAATGATTGGTGTGTGCTCTTAAATTAAACCATAATAGTGTGGATTAAATTGTTGTTTTTCTTTTTTTCAAAGCTTAACTGCAGATTTTTTTCTTTGTCTGTTTATGTGTGTGTTTTTGTGCGTAAAATAAATATCTCCCTTAAGCCTTGTTTTATTCTGGGTGCTATTCCAGTTGAGCCTTCTCTGTGGCACTCAAAGTGACATACAGTCCACAGTCATTAAAAATAATCCTGACTTTGTGAATGTCTCACGGTGACCAGTGGGGGTAAGTGAAGGAGTGACCTTAGAGCAATTATTGAAAATGATCATTATTGACTGGCTGAGCCACTTCAGAGAGAAATAGGCCATTTTTGTCAGAACATACTGAAAGCACATGAACAGCATAGGCCATAATGAATTTACATATTCTTAGAGAGACATTCAAGTGAAAATATTGGAAATTTTATGAAGATTCAATTAAAAACAATTCAGTATGTGATCAAGGCCCTGCAAGGTACACAGTGAAAACATAAAGATGCTGTTAATTTTAAAATACATTTTGCAATTCATCTGCAGTTTAAAAAAAATGAAAATGCTGCTTTCGTTGTCATTGATACCTTATAACAGAATATCTGTGTTTCAATTTCCCCTTTGGTCACTGTTAGTGTTTATTCTCAATTCCACCAACAGAGTCTGAGTGAAGGGAAAGTAAAACTTTTTTTCACCAATCATTGGTCTTCCAAAGTCAATGACTGTTCATCTTATCTTACAGGAAAAAAATAAAGAAAAATCTCCTTTCTTGCTGGTATCCCATCTAAACCCTTGCCAATAGAAGTACACTAACAGTCTCATCCATGACAGGCTGCTTTGTGTAAACTGAAAATATTTAGATTCTTTTTTTCAGACATTACCCATACTTGCTATTTTATTTACAATTATTGACATAAATTTTAATTGTATAATGTAATCTTCTAAATAGAGACTCCCAAAATTGTGAAGTACTAAAAAAGAATTGCAGGGTTTAGTAAAACAGCATTTCAAGAGGAATGATGAGGAAGCAATAAAGGATATGGAATTAGGAGGAGAATCATGAAGAATGAAACAACAACACATATTTGTGAGCTGCCAATGGATTGTTAAGTGCATGATTTGTAAACCTGGACCCCAGCTATGAGCTCCAGCTCTTTCAGTGAAGTTGAGAGTGTCTTCTTTGTATGTTTCTCCACTATTTTAATTATTAAATGTAATGTTTTTCAGCATTTCATTTTTAATGACTCCACTGAGGAGTACTCAAGCAACCAGACCATAAGGTCTTTAATTAAAGTTTTTATTCCAGACTTTAGGGTGCTTTTATTAACTTAAACTAAAAGCAAATAATAACAGTGAGAAGCTTCATAGTGAAAGTCTGTTTTCCACAGTTATCAGAGCTAGGGTCTATGAGAACATAAAATACACACTTCTGTTTATAAGCTTTTAAAGGCTTTAAAGCAGCTTGTCCTCTAGTTTTTAGACTAGGGTCCTCTTTAGTGTAAATGATATACATTATATTGCATATATATTAATAATATTACTAGCATTGCTATGTTGGGATTCTTCTAGATAAGATGCCAAACGTGGATGAAGCTCCTTCTCAAGAGTTCCACTTTACAAAAGGGTTAGTGCCACATAAGTTCTAAGCCATTCCTTGGCTTCTATGTTCAAGGGTTGAATAACACTTTGTTGACTTGTGGTCCATTTATGAGGTTTGTCTAAACTTAATTCTATTTAGGATTTCCTATATTCAAAGGTTCTGGGGTGCAGAGTCTGTGGTTTGCATTTATTTTTAGTTTCAATTGCATTTTATGGTAGTTAAGATTTTGTGTCTTTTCTCAATATGATTTTGTTTCTCGAAATGCACTACCAGCACCATTGCTACAGTGCTGCTATGCAGTACAACTGGAAGACTGTGGCACATGATGTCACCACTTGTAGATTCAAACAAGAGTCTTTTGTATGTGTTTAGGGTGTTTTGGTGTTCGTGATTAACAGTCTTTCAGAATTTTAGTTTACTGCCTTTGGCTTACCTGACTCATATTGTTGATTTCCTGTTAAAATTCTTGACCTGTTTCTTTGAAAATGTTTCATCATTTGGTCTCTTTAACCTTCAGTCTGCCATTTTTTTCATTTCTTAGGAGTTCACCACAGTACAGTCATGGCTAAAACTTTTGAGAACGACAAAAGTATTGATTTTCACAAAGTTTGCTGCTTCATTTTTTTAGATATTTCTTATTATTATTTCTTATATTTAGATGTTTCTGTGGTATACTGAAGTATAATTACAAACATTTCATATGTTTCAAAGGTTTTTATTGACAATTACATTAAGTTTATGCAAAGAGTCAATATTTGCAGTGGTGGCCCTTCTTTCTTTTTCAAGACTTCTGCAATTCACCCTGGCAAGCTGTCAGTCAACTCCTGGGCCAAATCCTAACTGATGGCAGCCCATTCTTGTATAATCAATTCTTGGAGTCTGTCAGAATTTGTGGGTTTTTGTTTGTCTACCCGCCTCTTGAGGATTGATCACAAGTTCTCAATGGGATTTAGGTCTGGGGAGTTTCCTGGCCATGAACCCAAATGTTTGTTCCCCAAGCCACTTAGTTATCACTTTTGCCTTATGGGATGGTGCTCCATCATGCTGGAAAATGCATTATTCGTCACCAAACTGTTCTTGAAAGGTTCGAGAAGTTGCTCTCAGAGTATGTTTTGCTACCATCCTGACAAAAAGATTTAAAAATGCTGAAACTTCACAAAGCAAACTTTGTGAAAACCAATACTTGTGTCATTCTCAAAACTTTTGGCCACCACTGTAGTTGACTAAAGTAAAATAATATTTTTAAATTATTTGCCATGTAATTCTTGAATATAACTGTTAAGTCTATGGTCTTAAAGGGCTAAGTCTGGGCAAAGCAACATTGGGCAATGTTGTGGAAATATCTTGAAGCTAACATGTACTTTTTAAGAGCATGGGGGGTGTGGAGGTGGAGAGTGCTAAGATTCATTTTTGAAAGAAGGTGAGGTGAAAGCACCGAATGATAATAGGCAAAATCCTTGGTTAATGCACAAGCAAGTGGTCAGGGCAAGGGAAAAACGGAAAGGACCCATCATCAAAGGCCAATATGGAAATGCTCCAAACAAAGTTAGGACAGCACAACAGCAAAGTCCTAAGACTAAATTAATCTTCTTGGAAGCACTTTTTGATTTCATCTGACAGTACTGAGAGTTAGACAATAGGCGCAGAGACAGGAAGTCTATGATGTCTAGTGGCATGCCACTATCTCCAAGAAAGGTATCACAATGACCTCATGCATCATGATGCGATTTGATCACAAGACTGGCAACAAACATTGTTACCATAAACAACATGGCTTTGGCCATCACTAACAGGTACTGTGTAAAATGGCATATTAGAAATTGTGAATAATATAGAAAACCAGTCCTGCTGCTATACCCCTACCCAGAACAGTATGTAGTTGGTTGTGGATGAAATATAAACTTCATAACAGTATTATACCATTATTTCAATGATTATGATCTGTCTCCTAGCATGCAGGTTTCATTTCACATCCATCAGTTAAATGAACATTTCTGGATAACCATTTTCAACTCATTCTAGATGCTTGTATGAAAATGTTTGAAATGGATAATCCAACAATGACTCTGTTCATTGTTTCTCAGTTCTCAAGCTATTTATCAACTGTCTTCTATGTGCTTCACAGAATCTATGCAGAAAAAATTATACCATGTGATGTTATCTCAATTTTATCATAGTATATCTAATATTATTGAATATTGGGCTTCAATCAAGGATACCACATGCATTTATTCATTTACAGTTGAAAAAGTTTAATTCAATTCAAATCAATTCATTCTTCTTAAGGGCAGTGGGTTGTGTAGATCCCTCATGGATCTTGTGTCATTGAATTGTAGTCTGCACCTGGTCATTGGTTTGCATGTCCTCCCCAATTTTTTTAGCATATTTACTTGAGTACTCCAGTTTCCCTCACATCCTCATAAGATGTTCAGGTTAGACTGATAGGGGATTCCAGTTGTGCCTGTGGGAGTATTAATAGTATTGATCTTAATTGAGCCTTGTGATGGAGTGGCTGCCTGTTTAGTGCTGTTTCCTGTCTTGTGCCAATTACTGCCAGGGTAAGCTCCATCTCTCAGCTGCCCTAAATTTGATTAAATTAATTTGTAAATGGCATAAACACAAAACATAATGTTGAAATATGGTATAAAATGAGACAGATCATGCAATATATACACAAATATACAAACATACTTGTATATACAGTATGCATATACACAAAAGGCTTTAATGGAAACCAGTTACCTGATTTTTGCACTTTAGTAGTAATATATGTTGACCAGATGAGAACAGTTACTTTTATGGAACAATACTGTTTAAAGATTTACAACTCTTATCATGTTGATTAATACATATGTAATCATCCTGTTAAGTTATTACACATTCTAACTTGTTCAAAGCATTTAGTCTTTGAACATCAGAAGAATCATATATAAAAAGACAAGTAAATATAAAAACACATTTGAAAGGACAAAAAAGAAACACAGCAAAGGAAGATAAACTAGAAATGCAAATATTAATTAAAAGATGTGCATTTCCTAATAAATACAGTATAACTCAACCTTTAAAAACATCTGATGAATGGGCAGATTGTGAGATCTTAGAATAACAGCATTTTTATTCAAAATATGGAAATGAGAAATTGGTCACTTTGTTTTTCACATTTATTCCAGACATACTGATTAAAATTGTATATAATTATACACTACCTGGTCAAAAAAAAGTCAAACACATTGGACCATCTTTAATTTTGATTACAGCACACATTTTACATGGTATCACTTCGATAAGCTTATGCAATGTCACAACATTTATTTCCGTCCAGAGTTGAATTCATTTTTCACCAAAATCTTGTATCAATGATGCAAGGGTAAGACTGCTGCGTATAGTCTTCTCCTTCTATTTTTTCTAATTAGCCTCACTGATAAGTGGTTTTCTCAAGGCTCACTGCTGTTTAGTCCCAGTACATATTGAGTTCTCTTTGCCTTTTGCGTGTGGAAATGCTCTTACTTTCACTAATAAATATTGTTGATTTCACCAAATATTCTCTGATCATGATCATTCAAGATTTTTTTCTGACTACATTTCTTCCTCAAAGATGATAGTTCATTATTATCCTTCCATGTTTTAATAATGTGTTGGACAGATTTTAACCCAATTTCCTTCCCTCATTGTGCTGAACCCAGTTGCTTTGATTACAGGGACAATGGAAGGCATAATAAACTGCTCAAAGAATTCAAGGAACGCTTTGAAAACATATCAGATCTCAATGGGAAAAAAAATCATGCTGGGTATCTATACTGATAAGGAGTGTGTAATGTGTTAGGAATGAAAGAATGCCACATCGTTTGATGGAAATGAAAATTATCAACCTACAGAGGGCTGAATTCAAAGGCACCCCAAAAATCAAAGTGAAAAAATGATGCGGCAGACTAGTCCATTTTGCCAAAATTTCATTGCAGCAACTCAAAATCATACTCAGTAGTTTGTATGGCCCCCACGTGCTTATATGCATGCCTGACAATGTTGGGGCATGCTCCAAATAAGACAGTGTCTTGGGGGGGATCTCCTCCCAGATCTGGACCAGGGCATCCCTCCATGGATATGCGTCCCCAGACCCACTGACCCACCACCAAACCGGTTATACTGAACGATGTTACAGGTAGCATAACGTTCTGCATGCTTCTCCACGCCCTTTCATGTGCTCAGGGTGAACCTGCTCTCATCTGTGAAAAGCAAAGGGTGCCAGTGGTGGACCTGCCAATTCTAGCATTCTATGGAAAATGCCAGTCGAGCTCCATGGTACCAGGCAGTGAGCACAAGGCCTACTAGAGGACATCAGGCCCTCAGGCCACCCTCATGGAGTCTGTTTCTAATTGTTTGATCAGAGACATTCACACCAGTGGCCTGCTGGGGGTCATTTTGTAGGGCTCTGGCAGTGCTCGTCCTGTTCCTCCTTGCCCAAAGGAGCAGATACCGGTCCTGCTGATGAGATAAGGACCTTCTATGGCCCTGTCCAGCTCTCCTAGATTAACTGCCTGTCTCCTGGAGGAGCTGGGCCCCCTGTGCAACCTCTGTAAGGTCCAGGTATCGCCTCATGCTACCAGTAGTGACACTGACTGTAGCCAAATACAAAACTAGTGAAAAAACAGTGAGAAAAGATTAGGAGGGAAAAATGTCAGTGGCCTACACCTATTAAACCATTCCTGTTTTGGGGGTTGTGTCATTGTTACCCCTCTAGTGCACCTGTTGTTAATTTCATTAACATCAAAGCAGCTGAAACTGTTTAACAACCCCCTTTGCTACTTAACTGACCAGATCAATATCCCAGAAGTTTAACTGACGTGATGCTATACTCTGATTAAAAAGCGTTCCTTTAATTTTTTGAGCAGTACATATCCTGTCTGTTAGCATCAGGCACAAAACAGAAAACAACTCTGGAATGTAGCAGAGTCCATCACAGGACACACTCACTTCAATTAGTTTAGTCTATGGTGGCTAGTTAATATAAATCCTAATGTAGGAGAAGACTGGACACAGAATGTGCCATAGCTGATCTCGGTACTGAACCTAAATGCCCACTGTTGTGAGGCACCAGGGCTAACATTGGATTCTCTTTGTTACATTATGCTAATTTCAGTTATGGGAATTGTTAACAATTAAGAAACTGGGCTAAATGAAAGGTAGGATTCAAACGCCTTTTATGATTTTAGTAGCATCTTGCCTAAAATGTAACAGACTGCTTTCCATCTTGTGACATCTTATACTTCCTGTCCTGCTGTCTGAATAAATCATTTAAAAATGCTTGAGTGTATCAGTGTTCATTAGAAAAAGCAGCCTATTAGAAATCAAAATGGATGAAAAGATTGTGAGTTGGTAACAGGGGTGGATTAGGACACTACGTTCTTTGAGAAATATAAGGATTCTAGTGTCCCACTACACATACATGTCTGTGTTGCCAGTGTATAAACAGAACCACCAATTCACACAAATAGTCCATAGAGATATGACGTACAGTAAGCTCAAACAGCCACATACCAGAATAACAGAACGTATGCTCTTTCACATAAATTCACATAGTAAAAGCCAGAATTTCAACCAAATAATTACAAAAAAGCAGTGCAATAAGTGTAGGATGGTACTTATTGGTTGTTTTGTCTGTTTTTAAAAAGAAATTCTATTTTGGCAACTAGCAAAATAACCGCGCTTCGCAGAGGAGAAGTAGTTTGTTAAAGAAGTAATGAAAAAGAAAAGGAAACATTTTAAAAATAACATAACATGATTGTCAATGTAATTGTTTTGTCACTGTTATGAGTGTCGCTGTTATATATATATATATATATATATATACACACACACACACACACACATATAAACATATATATACATATACACATATACATTGTCACACATGTGCGCATGGGAGGCAGGTAAAGGGCTTGAGTGAAGGCAGTTCTGAGGCATGCTGGGAGTGCACTGACTCTTTTTCTCACTTCCCTGTAGACCATTCCTGGGAGACTCCACCTGGCTATCTTGACATCACTTCCGGGACCGAACCAATGGAAACAGACCTTACCAGCTCCGGCCCCCCTGATGTCATGTCCGGGCCTGATCCAATGAGTGATGAATACGTGCCCGATCTTTATGACCTCACTTCCTGTCTTCCCCTTTAACACTAGAATTACCAGAGCCTACGAAAAAACTTGTAGGTCCGTCCCACCTTAAATCGCTTCTTAAAACCGTTCTCACCTCTCCGCCAGCGTCTTTTGTTAATCTAAATGTGCTGATAAAAGAAAAGCTGCAAGTAGCCGGCTATTCCATCCCACCAACGACTTAGAACGTGCACAAACTTCTCCCAGCTCATGCCTTGATTGATTATCTGGGAGTGAAGTGGAGTTTTAGAGTGCAAATAATAGATCATTATTTGGAATACTGTACACGCATTGCACGTGTGTTCCGTTTCTACAGTAATCCGTGTAAACACATTTTTAAAACAGAAATGTTTTTCATATTGTAGTAGTAAATGACAAAATGTAAGCATAAACTATATAATGTATGAAGCCTGAAGTGCAAATATCAAACACTTTCACAAAAGGTATAATATAACAAAACAAGTATGCTTTTATTCAAAAATATAACTGCAAAAAAAAAGCCGCCTTAGCATGCCACATTGACACATTCATACTACAGTTGTCATGGTAGCGTAATGGTATCAACCGCTGACTAATATTCAAAAGGTCATAAGTTCGATCCTGCACGATTCGCTTTTGAGAAGTAAACTGCTTTTATTCTTACTATTTTAGAATAAAAACATACATTTGATTTCAGTGTGTAACAGCCAGTGTAATATATGATACTTGTAAAGGTTAGTTTTTTTTTTATTCACTTTTCATTCTCTCAGTCGTGTTCAGGATCCTTCCCTACCCCCCCGAGAATGCTGTTTTCACATAAAGATGCGCTGTAGCTCTGCAGAGTACTTGTGACTGCATTCTCTTACCAATGCTTGCGAACTGAAGTGCCTGCGTGCACTTTTCGTGGCATTACACGTCTTATTTTTTTGAGCATGCCCGTGTCACTCAAACACAGGAACATATGTTGGTGTACAAGTATAACAAAACAAGTGCACTTTTATTCTCGACTATAAGTGAAGAAAAAATTTCCGATCCGTGCTATATAAAATCATCACATTCAAATATTAACAATTCCCACACACCCTTCCTACATTCACGACATGTGTACTTGTTGCAGTGTATACAGCTCTCTGTGCTATGGTTCCTATTACACTGAATGAGCACCTGACATTGTACTTTCTTCCCAATATAAATAACATTCGAGTATAGCGCGTCTCCAAATAAATCACATTTGAGTTATAGCGCTCTTTATGTGAAAACAGCAGTATCAGATGGGGGGGGGGAGGAATCATGAACACGACTGAGAGAATGGAACTGAATTAAAAAAAAAAAAGCTAACCTTTACAATTATCATGCATTTACACTGGCTCTTACAGATTGACTGAAATCAAATGTATGTTTTTATTCTAAAATAGTTCAGTACATGCAATATTATTTGAAAACGAACAGCGTCAGAGCGGGTTTGAATACACGCTGACGCTGTTACAGAAGAAGTCAGCTTATTCAGTGCAGCAGTTTCAACGCACAGTACATGCAATATTATTTGAAAACGAACAGCGTCAGATCGGGTGCATATTCAAACCCGATCTGACGCTGTTCGTTTTCAAATAATATTGCATTAGTGCGATGATGTTTTTACATATATTGTCTTTTTCATTCATCTTGCGGTTTGTAATCAGTGACCGCGTGTTTCTTCCCCGATCTTGCCAGTTCGCACATGTTGCTGTATAGTGGTGTTTCATTTGTACGTCAGGACATGCAGAGGACAGAACAGTACAGAGCAGTAAGTTCAGCGCTATATGCAATCAGACAGACAAACAGGCAGAGAAGGCACTAGATATATAAATAAACAGGGAAGGCCCTGTATAATAGATATATAAAAAACAGCTATGGGGATAGATATATAGATAGGTAGGAATGAAAGGCACTATATGATAGGCAGACAGGGAAGCTCCTATATAATAATAAAATTACTGTTATTACTATATAGATAGACATGGAGTTCAGGCAGGCAGAATGGCGAAGGTTAAAAATAAATACATTTTTTCATTAGCGTGGAATCGAGCTCGGATCTCTTGAAGTACAACAAGTCTGCTGCGCTCTAAGTCACGAAATCTTATCAGTACACCACAGAAACTGTTGTAAAAATCTTGAACCTTTTATGAAAGTGTTTATTTTCTCTTTGGCTGTCAGGCTTCACACATTTTATAGTTTATGTGTACATTTTGTAACATTTATTACTAAAATATGAAAAAGTTTCTGTTTTAACATTGTGTTTACACAGATTACTGTAGAAATGCGTGTGTTCCAAATAACAATCTATTATTTCCACACTAAAACTCCACTTCACTCCCAGATAATCGAGGCATGAGCTTGGAGAAGTTCGTGTACGTTCTGAGTCGGTGGGGGGATGGAATAGCCGGCTGCTTGCAGTTTGTTTTTATCGGTACATTTACAGGACAAAGGAGGCTGGCGTAGAGGTGAGAACGGTTTTAAGAAGCGATTTAAGGTGGGACGGATCTACTAGTTTTTTCGTAGGCTCTGGTAATTCTAGTGTTAAAAGCCTGCCCTTTCTCCCTTTTTCCTCAGTCTCGTTCTGGACTTGCGCGAGTTGCAGTACCAGCAAAAAGTCGGGGGGCGCAGTGTGCTAAAAATCGGAACGTGGCATCAGAGTATCTGTTTACTATCTACATGTGACAGCAAGCCTCTATGGAGATCCTTCGGGGAGCGATGTGCACACTTTGCTGTTTGATGAATGGCTCAAATACAGCGCTATACATTATGTAGCCGATGTGAAGTTGCAAAAAAAAAAAATAGACGGCACAAAAGACGGTATGTGAGACTTTTAAAATGTATTGTGTCATTTATATATGTCTTTTTTATTTTTTAATTTTTGCAACTTAACAACAGCAACATAATGTATAGCGTTATATTTGAGCCACTGAGAAAAAAATAAAGGACACGGTGAAAACGTGTATTTTGTGATTAAAGTGGAAATTTCGGCTTTAATCTCGAAATGTCCACTTTAACCTCGTAGTTTACTTTATCATTAAAGCAGACGGTCGTAACGTCATCCCAGTTTTTAATTGCTACGAGCTTCTTGGACCTGACAGCAGGTAAAAGTAAAACAATAAAAAATAGATGGCACAAAAGATGGTATGTGAGACTTTTAAAATGTATCGTGTCATTACGATCGGGAATATGCGACGCTTGAATATAAAAGCACCATGAATGCATCTGTATGTTGGCATTTTGCTTCAACAGCGGAAAGCAGCAATAGATCGGCAAACAGAACAAATGAAATGTATAATATTCCAGCTCTCTGCACATTTACAATCTTTAGATTTATACTTGATATCACTTTCATGATGAAATGCATTAAAATGTGTATGTTACATTTTACATATAATTTCGTTTAAATAATGAATACTGTTAATAAATACACACATGGGGGAATAATTACACACATGGGGGTGTCACGGTGGCGGAGCGATAGCACTGCTGTCTCGCAGGGAGTTATGTTGCTGGTGTTTTTCTGCTTGTATTCCACAATGTGCTCCGGTTTCCTTCCAAAGATATGCAGATTTGGGGATTTGGTGCCGCTAAAATGAACGCTAGTGTATGTGTGTGCTTGTATTCACCTTGCGATGAGCTGAGGCCTCGTCAAGGGACTGTTTCTCACTTGTGCCCAATGCTTCCTGGAATGGACACATACATCCCTGGATTTATGGATTTAATCAATAAACATCCTTTTCAGAGATATTGCGGTAAGGTGTTATTGGAATTTAATAGGTGTTTTAGGCAATTAACAACACAGAGAAGCCGAACATGTTCTCACCGCGATAATATCTCACACTGCCACCTGGTGGATTCCTCCAGATTTACGTAAAGTAGGCACGCAAGTATAAACACTACAACGCTTGCGTAGCAGGAGCGTCCGCTGCAGCATGCGTCGCATCGCGTGAAGTATAACTCCGGCCTAAGGGCTTGGGGCACCTCCGTAGAGAGAGTTGAGTGACAGGGATCTGGGTTAATTAATGGGGCGTGATAAAAAGGGATGGTGTGGCCGGAAGTGTGAGTTGGAGAGGTTGGAGAAAGTGAGGAGAACATCAGGTGAAAAGAAGGAAAGTAAATGTTTTTAAGAGAGGTAGTTAGGACGAAGGTGATTAGTCTTTATTATTTTGGAGGTGTCCCCATGACCCAGACAACGGGCGGCTGTAGGGCACCGTTTATATCGCAGCATATTGAATAAAAAAGTGAGTCGGCATTTGGAGGACTTCCCAAACAAGCGGCTCCTGAGTGTGTTTATTCGATGGGACATCACTATATATATATATATATATATATATATATATAGCAAAATACCCACGCTTCGCAGCGGAGAAGTAGTGTGTTAAAGAAGTTATGAAAAAGAAAAGGGAACATTTTAAAAATAACATAACATGATTGTCAATGTAATTGTTTTGTGAAAGTTACGAGTGTTGCTGTCATCAAGGATTTGATTATCATTATTTCTTTCAATCAGGTTCGTATTTGGAGGATGTGTTGTGTTCAAGTTACATTCCATGTTTGTCAACAGTTGTAAAGATAACAGGTTTCATTCATCGATTCCTTTCTTACTGCATCAATAAACAGCTCGTCTTCCTCTTTATTTGAGAGATCACACACTGCATGCGCTGTTTTTTTTTACATTGCCTTCCTTTAGCTGGACATTGACTTTTTCCACCGTGTGCTTTGTTTCCGCAGTAGCTGCACTTATGAATATGCTTGTATGTGTCACTCACTTCATATTCTTTTGCTGCCTTCTCAATTGTGTAATGCGTTTTTGTTCAGCGCTCTTTGAAGCTGTTGCTTTTTGTCTGTGTCAGTTCACGTGAGCCGCTCGGAGTACATGCATCGAAGGTTCTCAGCTGTGCTTATGCTATCTCGTGCGATGTCCACAGCTTTATTTAATGTTAGCTAAGACCCAGCACTTAAAAGTTTCTATCGCAGTTTCGTTGAGTTTGTGCCAAACACCACCCTGATCATCTCATCTTCGTCTGCATAAACACAGTCCTTCACCAGCAAATATTTAGCGGCAGAGTGTTTCTATTGGATTGCCACTAACAGACGGCCTTATATGGGTAGGCATTCAATTACGTAGGAGGTGTGACAATGAGGGACGCAACTCCGCCTCACATGGCAACCGAGCTGCAGGCTATGGCCGGTATATATGTACATAAGTAGGTTCCAGTTATGACCGTTACGCGTAGAATTTCGAAATGAAACCTGCTTAACTATTGTAAGTAAGCTGTAAGGAATGAGCCCACCAAATTTCAGCCTTCCACCTACAGGAGAAGCTGGAGAATTAGTGAAGTCAGTGAGTAAGTGAGTGAGTGAATCAATCATTCAGTGAGGGCTTTGCCTTTTATTAGTATAGATTAACGGGTTGTATACTACGCTTTGGTATAAATATATATATGCATATAAGCACCTGTCAATTGTTACTTTGATTGCATCAGACTGTTCTTTTATATTGAGGCTCATGTTTGAAATAAAGTAGTTGTCAATTGGATTTGTCTCTAGACTCTCATTAATTTCTGCTGTGAGTGCTGCCCTGCATTGAATTACTTATGTAACACATAACAGATTTGTGTCAAGGATTGGGATTGTGGGGTATTGTGAAAAATCTTGTTACTGCAGTTGTGGAGTTTAAGGAGTTGGAGGAGTGTTTTTCTAACTTTGAAGAGAGGCTTTAAAATTTCTTCATGGCAAATGCTATACCTAAAAGAACACTGTACTACTCATAGCACCACAAATAAATGAGTTTAGATCAGTTATCCACTATGCTAAAGACACATTTCGAACCAAAGTGGAATTTAGTGGCTGAAAATTATGTTTTTTGCAGCAGAAAACAGCAAGTTACGGAGTTTTTGTTACAAAATATAGTGGCTTTAAAGGGATTCGTGGAACACTGTCAGTTTGGTCCAATTTTAGGAGAACAGTTGAAAGACCTAAAAGTTGCTTTTAAGGAAGTTAACCTAGGACAAGATGTTGGACATCTGCAAAAATTACGAGTGCACTATTGACAGCATGAAATAGTTTCAGCCAGTAAATCGATGTAGTACTGGTAGCTTGGTTCCTGTGTGAAGAATGAAGGAGAAGTGCTTCTGTTGTTTGTGGATTGACCATAAGCCTAATATGTGCCAGTTCAAGGATTTCAAGTGTTATGAGTGTGTAAAAGTGAGATATTTGGCTAGGGCTTGCTGAAGCATATCAGTTGGTGAACGAGTGATGTCGTTTCCAAATCTTCATTAACGGAATTCGGATGGTGTGAGAACGAAGGTGGATCAACTTTGTTGCCTAGGCTTCCCAGTCTCTCTGGAGGAGGACTCAGAGGACATGAATGACTTCGGTGAGATAAATAACATGGCGCGATTGGTATGGACCGTGGACCTAGGGATAATTATCAATTGAATGCTTTTCCTGGAATGGCAGGAAATTTGAATGTGGGGTGCTTGGTTACTTTAAAGGGTACTGCCAGCATATTTATTCCAAGGAAGCAGCACATTATTGAATACACTGAAAAAGGATGTAAAGGACAGTTGCCTCTGGTGCATGAACTGTTTGTGATGGACAGTGAGTACATGAAACTCTATGATGTTCTGTTGAAAGATAACAGTATGAGAATCAAGAAGCAAATTAATGCAGGTGATGGCATGCCTGTAATTTCGGAGAAGTTGTACGATCCTAAGTTTAGCAGATTTCCATTGTGTCCAATGGATGTTGTATTACAAAACTTATACATCAGAAAACTTAATAGTTTTGGGTAAGCTACTTGTAAATACATAAAATGAAATCAGTTTGTTTGTTCCTATTGCTTGTAAAAGGAACCAGAGGTGGTTTAATAGGTCAAAAATGGCTTCCTCATCTAAGGCTAAAAATCGAATTACTGTGGTAAAAATATGTTGGTGTTTTACATAGCAGAAAACTTAAGTTAGTCATTGATCACAAACCCATACTCAAACTTTTAGGTCCAAAAACAATAATTCCCACTTTACCAGCTGTAAGACTACAAAGATGGTCATTAATCTTGGCATCTTATAAATATGTGATTCAATTTAAAAAATCTGCCGAGCATGGGAATGCTGATACATTATCAAGATTGCCGTTAGAGGAGACGGGTCCAAATTCAAGCTTAGAATACAAAGTGTCTTTCTTAGATGCTCTTTTAGTTTCAGCAGCAGATATTGCTCCAGCTACAGATTCAGTGTTGAAGACAATGAAATTCTATACACTGAGTGGATTGCCAGAGTATCTAAGTGAGGATGAATTGCCTTATTTTCAGATAAGAACAGAGCTTACAGTAGTGAACAATTGTGTACATTTGAGGCTGAGATTAGTAATTCCAGCATCAACACATAGTGCCCTACTGGACAGGTTAAATGGGGAACACTCAGGAATAATAAAATTGAAAGCTATAGCCTTGAGTCATTCTTGGTGGCCAGGATTTTATAGGCAGATAGAGAAGAGGGTGGATGTGTGCAGATTCTGTCAAGAAAATAGGAATCTGCCAGAAAAAGCACCTGCACATTCTTGGAGATGGGCTGAAAGCCCCTGGCAGAGGCTTCACTTGGATTTTTGTGAAAAAAATGGGCAGAGGGTTTTAGTGCTAGTGGATGCCTATTCTAGGTGGGATGACATTGAAAAAAGATGAATGCCACTACTACTACCAATAAGTTGGTTGAGGTTTTGAGAAAACTATTTACTGCCTATGGTCTTCCAGAAGAGATAGTATAAGACAATGATCAACAATTCATGTCCACTAAATTTACTAATTTCCTTAGACAATACAGTAAGACACAAGACCCTATTGTCCACAAATCAATGGAGCTGAATAACGTATGGTGCAAACATTCAAACTGGAAAAAACAAACAGGGTGGAAAAGATCATTAGAGCAAAATATAGCTAATTTCTTGTTTGCTTATCATACCACACTTCATGCCACAACAGAAAAGGACCTGTTGGAGCTGTTTCTAAATATACAGGTGACCCTGTCATCAGTAATGAAGAAACCGTTTTACAAAATTATTATAGAGAAAAAAGAGGATACGTAAAATCAAGGGGGAAGTACAGAATTTATGCCCCAACAGAGTATGTTAGTTAGAATGTACCATGGAGGAGGCTCAAGTTGTGTGTTAAGAAAAATTGTAAAACAAATTGGGAAATGTCCTGTACCTCATACAGGTAAAAGGCAAGGTGATGAAACGGCATGCACACCAATTATTAGCCACAGGGGAAGAATCTGAACTGGACGGTGAAGCAGAAAGTGGTGCAGTGATGTTACTGAGACAGAACCCACTGGGTCTGAGCCTATACAAATGAGGGAAAAGACGGTAATCTTGGACAAAACGTTTTAAGTTTCTTAAGAGAGTCTCAGTGCTCGTCCGCAACAGACAAAAAGCCTCCTGAGAGGCTGATGTTAAAATAGTCATTTTAATTACTGGAGGGGACTGTAGGATAACACGTATTTGTTTTTTTCTGTTTTTAAAAGGGACTTTTATTTTTGGCAATTAAAGGCTTGTATACCATTCCATGGTATAGAGTATATTCATATAAGGTAAAACATCTATCCAATGTTTACTTTGATTACATCAGACTGTTCTTTTATGTTGAGGCTCATCTTTGAAATAAAGTAGTTGTCAATTGGATTTTTCTTTGGGATAAAGTTATTAATTTCAGTTGTGTGTGCTGCCCTGCATTGAATTACTTGACTAAGACACAACAATAAGTTAAAACAAAGCTATACTGGACATGGCAGGCAAGATGATAATATGCAGCTCTCAAAGATGCACATTGTCACACATGCAAGATATGAGAGCAACTTCTTCACTTTGAGCAGCTGAAAAAGATGAGAAAGGATAATGGTGAAAACCTGACACTAATCACTTATGCGTTGTTTCCCCTACAGTGGAGGAAGATGAAAAAGTCAAACATTGACGTCACTTTCTCCCAGAGAAATTCAACCTGTGCACATTTCTCTATGACACCTAAATAAACCAAGCAGACACCAGAAGTTGACATTTATCTCATACCCTGACCACAGATCAACCAACTGAGCCTAAAAAAAAAACAGAGTTTATTGAATGGCCATCAGTCCCCCACAGACACGTAGCCCTTTGCAAACACCTGAGTAAGTTCAAATGGAGTAAAGCCGACAGCTGACCAGGAGAAATAACCGACAGTGAGAAATTGAAGTCAATCCCCCAGTGGGTGGTGGAGACTTAAAGCTGACGGTCTCTTAGTGATTTAGATGAACACAGAAAGCACTGAAAGCACCGAAGTTACTGCAGAAACAGAGAAGATGATATCAGCGCTAAACATAAATTCCATCTGTTCTCTGCCTGTCGAGGGCACATTTATATATTGTGTGTCCTGAACATACAGTTTAGTTAATTTAGAGTTCAGAAAAATACACAAATTGGAGGACCGCATTAGGAATCAAATAGCAATTAGGCATCAACTTAGTTTGTTTAGACAATTCGTCTACTTCTGATTTGGCTACAGTCTCTGCAGGTCCCACAGTAGTCAGTCTGCAGCCAAAATCAGCAGCACCAATTCAGCCACAAGGCGAGTGGGTAACAGAAAGACTGAGGTCTAAGAAGCCAAAATTTAATCCCTCAGCACCCAAGTCACAAATTTGGACCCAAAACAGATTCTCTGCACTCTGCAGCATGCCTGTGGATACTTAGAACAACAAAATGCTCCTAATTGGTGATTCTATAGTGCAGAATGTTAGAATTCCAAACTATGTTAAACCAGCAGTTAATGATAAATGCCTCGCAGGGGCGAAGATTTCTGACATAGAGGCCACATTGGACCGTGTCACTGACGATGTTGGCCCTAATATTTATTTACAGCAATTTGAGGTATTAAAAAGGAATTTCATCTCTCTATGCACCAAGGCTAGAAGAAAATGTCGGAATTGGGTTGTATCTGGGCCCTTTCCAAGATTATATAGAGGGGATGTGATTTTTAGCAGATTACGTTACCTTCACTGCTGGTGTGAAAATAAAAGTATAGCCTTTGTGAACAATTGGGATGATTTTTGGGAAAGGCCTGGATTTTTTAAAACAGATGGTCTTCATCCTAAGCGGAGAGAATGTTTTGTATTATCCCAAAATATGGCAGTAAAACAGCCTGGCTGACTGATTAGAGCACCATCAAGGCCACAGTCATGTGATCTTAAATCACAGGCTGTTGTTTATCCCACCTGTTACTTTCCTGAAGCTGTTACCCATAATCCCTGTTGTGGGGCATCCAGTAAATTTAGTCATAGTGCAGACCTTAAATTACTTGATAACCAAAAAATAAGGTGTATAATTAGACCAAGAGATAAAACCAGACCCTCCGACAGGGACAACAGTAATAGAAAATTAGTTCAAATTAAAATAAAAAATATATCACCAGCTCAGAAAGAAGTATGTTTTAAATGCTGCTTATTGAACATTTGCTCTCTTGGAAGTAAAGCTGTTTTGCTAAATCATAATATATTAAGTAAAAAATCCAATCTGTGTCTTCTCACTGAAACCTGGTTTAGTAAATGTGACACTGTTCCCCTAGCTGAGGCATCACCAGATGGATACTCGTTCCTTCATAAGTCTAGAGATTCTGATCAAGGAGGAGGCTTTGGAATAATTCACTGTAATAAAATGCAAATTACTTCTAAATATATGTGACTTCACATTCTTTGAGGCATTCATTTTAAATATTAAAACTGATTCCAGCACAATTGTAGTGCTAGTTTACAGACCACCAGGGCCATATTCATTGTTCACGACTGAATTTGGCAAAATTTTATCTGATATGGCTATAAATTATGATCACATAGTATTGATGGGGAATTTTAATGTACACATTGATGTGAAAACTGATAGTTTTAGCAAATATTTTACTTATTTGTTAAATTCAGATGGATTTTGTCATGTTGTCAAAGGTCCAACTCATAATCATAACCACACATTAGATTTAATTATAACTTACAAAATATTACTCCATTAAATTAAGTTATTTCTGATCACTACTTAATCATGTTTGATTTGGTTCTGCCCTTACCAGTACACTCACAGATTAAAAATAAGACATCTAGACTGAATTTCTGCTTCAAATTTTATAGATACTTTGAATAAGTCAGCTGTAATTGTGGAAAACCTTTTAGATGAGTTAACATTGAATGTAAACATTGAAAACAATTTAGATCAGCTAATATAACATTATAATATGTGCTTGAGAGATGATCTGGACGCAGTGGCTCCCCTTAAAATAAAAGTCATCTAACCACATTCAACCTCTCCCTGGTCTAATGAAAACACTCAAGTTCTTAAATTAAAGTGTTGAAAACTGGAGTGCAAATGGAGAACAACAAAGCTGCATGTCTTTCAAATTGCATGGACAGAGAGTGTTAAAAAATATAAAAATGGTCTTCTTAAAGGTCGCTCATACTACTATTCTAAAATAATACATAGCAATAATAAAAATCCTCGGGTACTGTTTAGAACAGTGGCTAAAATAACAAATGGGAATTCAGATCTACAGTGCAAAACACCAACAGATATTAGCAGTACAGACTTTATGAACTTTAACCCATTAACTGCCACGGTCCCCATTTGGGGATCATGTACTTTAAACCGTCTAGTGACGCCACCTGCTATCTATTTAGGAAACAACGATGTGCGCATGACTTATCAGGTTTGTGTCTGTGCTGCGAATGCTAAATTTAGCTCGTGCACGTGGTTGGCTTCCCACGCGAGATCATTCTTCCAGTCGAGGCAGCTATTTTCATCTCATGAGTAGAACGCCGGTTTTTACAGCAGAACAAGTGTTTATCCAAGAGGCTCCTTTTCATTCTTGATAGTTTGTCGTGAGGATTGGTAAGTGTTTAGTACTGTAATCACACTTTTCAATACATTATATAGTTTTGATGGGCACAATAGAACCAAATATCTCGATCCCCATTTGGGGCTCACATCTGATACTGACTGGAATTTCACTAAATATTTTGTACTTGCATTTTACAGGAAATGGTGCGGCACAGGGTTCTTTCTTTGAAAGAAATTGATGATATAATAAATGACGATGCATTTCTAAGTTCTGATGAAGATGACGACGACAATGGCCCTATAGATATTGTGTGATGGTGTGATCTCATCAACTTACTCAGGGGGAAAAGCCCTATGCAGTGTTTTGAGAAGCTATTTGATGACGCAGTTATCACAGATATTGTCCGGCAGACTGTAACATACGCTACACAAAAAAACATCCATCAATTTTCCCTTTCAAATGATTGTATTAGAAAGTTTATTGGCATTCTTCTCTTCACTAGGTACCACTCTCTTCCTCAAGAACAATTGTACTGGTGTGAAGATGAAGATATGGATGTTCAAAGTGTGAGAAAATGTATGAGTCGAAACAGATATCTGGAAATAAAACGCTACCTCCATATTACTGACAATTCTGACCTGGAAGGGATCCCAGAAAATGAAAGGGACAAGCTCTTCAAGATTCGCCCATTGATTGACAAACTAAACGAAAACTTTCAGCAATTTGGTGTCTTCTCTGAAAGTTTGAGCATTGATGAACAAATGGTCAGATATTTCGGACACCATTTCCTCAAGCAGTTTATGCGTGGTAAGCCTGTAAGATTTGGATTCAAACAATGGGCGATTTGCTGCTCACAAGCAGGCTATTGTTACCAGATGCAGGTGTACGAAGGCAAGGCTACAGGCAGTGATGATGATGCAGGCGTGTCCGGACTTGGGGCATCTGTTGTCTTGAAAATGATTTCGATTTTAGAGACACCATATGCTCACAAAATTTATTTTGACAATTTCAGAATATTAGAAGATTTCAGAAGATCTGTTGCCAGGGCATATCTTGCTCTTTCTTCGCGAATATCTGACCCAAAAAAGGCTGGGAGGAAATCCTTCTCCAAACCAGCCAAGAGTCGTGTTCCTGCTGATATCAGAACCTCTGGAACTGGTCACCACATTGAACGCACAGAAATGGGCAAACAAAGAAAGTGTGCAGTGTGTAAGACTAACGCAAGAAAACAGTGCTGCAAATGTAATGTTGGACTACATGTTGAGTGTTTTCCAGTATGGCACCAAAACTAGGTAGTATGTGTCATGATCCCCATTTGGGGAAGGGCCAAAATTTTGACATTTTGGAAAAAGTACAAATGTTGAGATTCAAAATATATGTTTTCCTTATTAAGCAGATGTAAATCTAGAACAATAAAGCGAAAATATTTGGAAAAAAAATATTGGCAGTTAACGGGTTAATGAGAAAATTAAAAATATAAGATCCCAGATCTCAGCAACAAAGTGCAAACAATATACTAGCTTGGAAGACCCTGTCTCAAATTGAATTCAACACTTCAGAAGTTTTAATCCTGTAATTGAGCAGGAAGTCTTTACTTTAATTTCTAAAATTAAGCCTACAACTTGTTCCCTAGACCCAGTGCCAACAAAACTAGTCGAAAGTGTAATGGATGTTCTTTCAGCATGTGAAATGTGCTGCCAGTACTCCATTATTATACACAGATTTGAGATATGGTGTCCCGCAAGGCTCAGTACTGGGACCTTTACTGTTTTCACTTTCCATTCTTCTACAGGAATCTATCAATTGAAAACATGATGTTAATTTTCACACGTACACAGATGACATCCTGTTATACCTTTCTTTTAGACCAGATTCAACAATGTTGTTTTTAATTAGTTGTGTTAGTGAATTAAAGGAGTGGATGGATGAGAACTACTTATCTTTAAACACTTGTAAAACAGAGGTGACAACATTTTGTCATCATTTAATTCAGTTGGAATCACCATTAATTTTAGTGAATCAGCCCACAATCTAGGAGTTATCATTGATTCTAGCATGTCATTTAAAGCGCACATTACAAAGTTGTCTAAGTCATGTTTCTTCCATCCTAAAAATGTTGGGAAATTAAGGCATTTTCTAAATAAGCAGGATTCTGATAAATTCATTCATGCATTCGATCTGGCTCTTACATACAAAGGATGGTGTATGTGCCCAAAACATTAACATTTATATGTTACTTACATAAAAACAAGATCGAATGTTATTTACCTATTTACCTTTATTTATTTACTTACTTCCTACAGTCACAAGAAGAGTGCAGAGCTTCCCATGTACATATACAAAGTACAGCGATGGCAAAAGTGCATTTTTGATCCGATGTAGAACCGTTGTCATGATTAGAGTTTACCTATGTTATAGCGTGTCTATGTGTAATTAGCAGTGTCAAATGTGGGGGTTTGGGGAATGAGATCTTGAACGTGGCTGAGAAAATAAAACTGAATAAAAAAAAGCTAACCTTTACAAGTATCATAAATTACACCGGCTGTTAAAGACTGGAATCAAATGTATGTTTTTATTCTAAAATAGTAAGAATACGAGCAGCTCACTTCTCAAAACATACTCATCCGGGATTGAACCCGGGAAGTTTTAATTACCAGACAACAGTTGATACCGTTGCACCACTCGCAGCAAGTGTGTTTCAATTTCGCACCCTAACACAGGTTCTTTTCTTCAGTTAAATTCTTGAATAAAAGCACACTTGTTCTATTATATTTGTACCTTTTGTGAAAGTGATTATTTGATATTTGGACTTCAGGCTTCACACATTACACACTTCATGTCTACATTTTGTTAATTGTTACTAAAATATGAAAAACGTTTCTGTTTTAACGATGTGTTTACGTAGATCGTTGTAGACACAGAACACACAGGTAATGCAAGTGATCCAAATACCGATATAGTATTTATAAAAGGTGTCATTTTGCTTGACTTCTCACTCTATACAACTCTAAGCAACTGACACACAGGTAAACAGACTTGAGATGAGAAAACTGTGTGGGGTGGAGGATGTTATAGCAGGCTTCTTGCTGTTTGTTGCTTATAAACAAATTTAAAGGACAAAAGATGCTGATGGAGAGGTGCAAAACATTTTAAGGTGGGACAGATCTACGAGTTTTTTCGTAGGCTTTGGTAATTCTAGTGTTAAATGGCCAAGGTCCGGCTTACTTGTCTGAACTTATCATGACTTACAAACCAGAACGCACATTAAGATCTCATGATTCTGGTCTGCTTATGATTCCAAGGATTAACAAAATAATGGTGGGAGGTTGAACTTTTAGTTACAGGGCCCCTAAACTGTGGAATGGTCTGCCTGCTACTATAAGAGATGCCCTTTCTGTCTCAGCTTTCAAATCCTGGCTGAAGTCTCATTACTTCAGTTTAGCATATCCTGAGTAGGACTGCTGATTAAATGTACAGACTGCATTTCTGTTGGTAGTCATTAACACCAAAACATAAGTAATATGATAGTTATAATTTGTTATTAACCCTCACCTATTCTGTTTCTCTTCTTGGCACTCAAATGTGGCAGTTGGTGCCACTGCCGACCTGCCAAGTTGTTTTGCCTGCCTAAGATAAAGTCATCTCTGATGGAGGATCACAGGAATCATCGGGTATAGGGTCCTTTCATCGGATTGGCTGGCCCAGCACTGACTCAGCTGTAGAAGGGCCAATAAAGTGAGATATATATATACACACACATATATAAACATATATATACTGTATACATATCCATACATATATACATATACACATATACACACACACATACTGTATATATACATATACATACATATCTACATATATACATATACACACACACACACACACACACACACACACACACACATATATATATATACTCTTTGGGGTGCGAGCAACTGTTGCTGGGGGTGCTAGAATCCATCAAGGAAGAAAAATGAAAAACATTATTTGTACAAAATCTTAATTTATTTATCCATTCCTAAATAATTAAATGGGCAGGCTATTTCGTATCAGTGCAATACAATGTTTGTTAAAACGGATGACTCCCGCTCTTACATGCATGTCTGCGTGGATATTATGAACTATCGTATTTGTTCAAGTTCTATTTAAATTTTAAATAGAAGGAATTTTTATTTAGTCGACAGAAATATCTTTGGTAGGAATATAAGTTAAATGTAGGCATTATTGCATACATTTTTCTTCACCATACAAATGTAAAGAGTAAATTCGCCTTACATTCCAACCAAAGATATTTGTGTCGACTAAATAGAACTTGAAAAGATATATTTTTTCGAATGTGATCGCGCAATTCAGATCGAGTTGACGCGCACTGACGCATCGAGCCCGCGTGCTATTGTGGTTTCGCCTGTGTGCCTCAATAAGTCACCCTCCCCTCACTCTTACTTTTTTACCATTCATCTAATGAATACCATTGATGGCGAATAAAGTATCCATTATTCATAAAGCTTCAATTGGTGATCTGTCTTTCTGCGTTAAGAGCATATTTTTTCATACGTCTCAAACCAAGGGGATGCGAGGGTAAAATGAATCAGGAAGCGCACGTACATACTCAGTGCACCCCCTCTCAGGAATCGAACCCCAGACATCAGCGCTATAGGCAAAGCCTCTACCATTGCGCCACGGCGTGTGGTTTGTCTATTTGAGAGTATGTAGATCGGGTATATATATATACATATATATATATATACCCACGCTTTGCAGCGGAAAAGTAGTGTGTTAAAGAAGTTATGAAAAAGAAAAGGGAACATTTTAAAAATAATGTAACATTATTGTCAATATACAGTAATTGTTTTGTGAGTGTTATGATTGTTGCTGTCAATCAAGGATTTGATTATCATTATTTTTTTCAATCAAGTTCGTATTTGTAGGATGTGTTGTGTTCAAGTTACATTCCGTGTTTGTCAATCGTTGTAAAGATAACAGTTTTCATTCATCGATTCCTTTCTTACTGCATCAATAAAGAGCTCGTCTTCCTCTTTATCTGAGACGTGACACACTGCATGCACGGGTTTTTTTTTACACTGTCTTCCTTTAGCGGGACATTCACTTTTTCCACCGTGTGCTTTGTTTCCGCAGTAGCTGCATTTATGAATATGCTTGTATGTATCACACGCTTCATATTTTTTTGCTGCCTTCTCAATTGTGTAATTCGGTTTTTGTTCAGCACTCTTTGGAACTGTTGCTTTTTGTCTGTGCACTGCGTCATTTCACGTGAGCCGCTCGGTGTACATGCATCGAAGGTTCCCAGCTGTGCTGATGCCATCTCGTGCAATGTCCACGGCTGTATTTAATGTTAGCTAAGACCCGGCACTTAAAGGTTTCTCTCGCAGTTTCGCCGAGTTTGTGCCAAACACCACCCTGACCATCTCATCTTCCTCTGCATAAGCACAATCCTTCACCTGTGAATATTTAGCGGCAGTGTTTCTATTGGATTGCCGCTGATGGACGGCCTTATATATTATAGTATATGGGTTCCAGTTATGACCATTACGCGTAGAATTTCGAAATAAACCAGCCCAACTTTTGTAAGTAAGCTGTAAGGAATGTGCCTCCCAAATTTCAGCCTTCTATCTACACGAGAAGTTGGAGAATTAGTGATGAGTCAGTGAGTCAGTCAGTGAGTGAGTGAGTGATTCAGTGAGGGCTTAGCCTTTTATTAGTATAGATTGAGGATTACTTGTGTTCTGTTCTGTGTATTATATTGTATTTACCCCCTTTTTTTGACACCTACTGCACACCCAACCTACCTGGATAGGGGTGTCTCTTTGATCTGCCTTTCAGAAGGTTTCTTCCATTTTTTTTCCCTACAAGGTTTTTTTTTGCAATTATTTTCCTTGTCTTCTTAGAGAGTCAAGGTTGGTTAGTTGTCAAAAGGCAGGGCCTGTTAAAGCCCATTGTGGCACTTCTTGTGTGATTTTAAGCTATACAAAAATAAATTGTATTGTATTGTATTGTCATTGCTGATACTGCACATTGCATGGAATCAAGTGCTCATAATTGGACATGGCAATTTTCACAATAGACGGGTACATCAAGAACATGTTATGGGGCCTGAAACTTCATGTCACTGCAGGAGATGGTTATTTTCAGCACAGCTATTGAAATTGCCAGTAATATTCTTTAGCATTCTCTAATAGTAATAAAGTAACACAATTTCAAGTGTATGATTATTTTTAATTATTGTATTTAAGTATTGTATCTTCATGGGATAAACTGGGGCAGATTAGGAAAAAATAATATAATTTTTGATGTTTCTTTTTTATTGACTCATTTGCAGAATGGAAAGTTCTTGCACATTAACAAGTAATTGACCTGAATCATTTTTCAAATCATTCCTAGCTCGTCTTCCAATATATTTACAAAATAATACACCCACATTTTTATAATACAACAAATTTTTATTCAGCACCGCTAGAATGGTCTTTGTTACGAATTCTCAAATTATTTATCTTGAAGTATTTAAAATGTAGAAAGTCTGCGCTAACAACAGATTGGAATCAAAAGCACACATACTGTATAGTGTTGATAATAAGGCAGGGTCCTGTCAGTGAATCACAGGAGTAGTTTTATCACTTCTCTGTACATGTAACCCAAAATATTTCAAAAGTGCCCAAAAGCACTGTTTTGTCAGTGGTAATTTACTGTCTCAGAAGAGACTATCTTTTGGAAAAAAAATCTGCTTCTTTTATGTAAATTTCATAAATGACTAGATAACTAAAGTGTTCCATAGTTTGATATTTGATCCTGATAATTGAATGCTGATACTGCCTCCTACAGATTCATATTGGGTTAAAATTTTATAGACAATCATCTCAACAAAAAAATGTTTTCCCTGTCCAGTGTGGCTCACTGCCAGCATTTCTCATTTCACCTTGGTTTTCCAACTAGGAGCCAAAACAAGCAAAGTAACTCAGCTGTTAAAGCATTTTCTTCTTCGTATACTCTGATCCTGAGATATATGCTCCTTTTAGTGACAATTCTGATATTTGGTTGCAACGGATCTCAGAAATTCTAAGAGTGCTGATGATGCCACAGTAGCTAGTAAAACAATGTTTAATCTAAAAGGATGGAGTTCAAAGGTCAAGATTAATCTAATGCAATAAGAATTCTTTCCAATGAAATACACATTCAGATATTTGAATGCTGCACAAGAAAAAAATGCTTAAACTCAGACTGTGTTATCAAATTGGCGGCACAGTGGCGCAGTGGGTAGTGCTGCTGCCTTGCAGTTAGAAGACCTGGGTCCTCCCTGCGTGGAGTTTGCATGTTCTCCCCCTGTCTGTGTGGGTTTCCTCCCACAGTCCAAAGACATGCAAGTTAGGTGCATTGGTGATCCGCCCTGTGGTGGGATGGCACCCTGCCAAAGGTTTTTTTCTGCCTTGCTTCCTATGTTGGCATGGATTTGCTTTCAGCAGATCCCCGTGACCCTGTAGTTAGGATATAGTGGGTTGGATAATGGATGGATGAATGTACAGTAATCCCTTGCTATATCGCGCTTCGACTTTCGCGGCTTCACTCTATCACGGATTGTAAATGTAAGCACATCTAAATCACAGATTTTTCGCTGGTTCGCGGATATCTGCAGACAATGGGTCTTTTAATTTATGCTACACGCTTCCTCAGTTTGTTTGCTCTGTTGATTTCATACAAGGGACGCTATTGGCGGATGGATTAGAAGCTACCCAATCAGAGCATGTATTACATATTAACTAAAACTCCTCAGATGTGAGCAGAGGGGCTGTTTGCACAGAGGCTGTTTGCAAAAAAATGCCGCGGCAAACTTAAAAGCACACGTATTGATTTTTTGATTGTTTGCTTTTCATTGCGAGCTCTCTCTCTCTCTGAAATTCTCTGCTCCTGAAGAGAAGAAGATCTATTTGCATTCTTTTAATTGTGATAAAGTCTTGTCATGGAGCACAGTTTAAACTTTTGACTAAAGGGTGTTATTTCATGTCTAGAGGGCTCTAATAATGTTAACAGTGTGGAAGAGTTTATAAGGGCTTAAAATATATAAAAATAACTACACAAACATATGGTTTCTACTTCGCGGATTTTTCATCTATCGCGGGGGGTTCTGGAACGCAACCCCCGCGATCGAGGAGGGATTACTGTATTATCAAATACATAACACCAAATACTGTTTATAACTCCCCCGAATGTACAAGGCAAAGACACATATGAACATTAAACTGTATTTACAGAGTCGAAAACAAGTTCAGAATAGTCGAAGTGATGTTTATGTCCTGATTTAAATGAAGAAAACTTGATGAGGAATGATGGTTATGATTCCCATGACCAAACAGCTTCCCCAAAAGAAATAATCAACAGTTCTACTGTCATATCCTGAAGTGTATGAAAGCTTCGGAGGTGTGCCTCTTCCAGATGATGAGCAACATTGAATTGGTAAACTTTAGAAATGCATTCCACTGGCATTCACTAATGCTGTAGGATCAGATATTTGGATTTTGAAGTATGTTTTCTGGAAATTTTTCTTTACTATTTGTAAATGAGCAGATTACTTGTTTGAACAAAAAAGAGTGGTCCAAATAGGCCTCCCCGTGGAATTAAATGGAGTGGTTAATAAACAAACATACAAAACTACATTACCAACAAAGCCCCACCATATTCAACAATTCCCTGCTTAAAGAAATAGCTACAAGTTATTTTGGAAACTCTAATACTCTAACTTTACACAGGAAATGCTAAACAAAAAATAAACCTTTTATATGGCTTTGCTACATGGTGACACTGCAACGTAGCCCAGGATATTAAGCCTCTTAATATGAGCAGGAAAGACTATGTGAAGACATAATATGGATCTTCAAAATGATCAAAGGTATTGATAAAGATGAATTGAATTCATTACAAAAAGCATGTTGGGAAAATTAATAAACTAAGTCAGGCATTTGAACCAAAAACCTTATAAACTGTCGGTTGGCTTGTAAAAAGCCAGGGGAATAGTCTGGCATATGGGTTGCCTCAGACCACTGGTGAGGCAGAGCTGGGTGGCATGCATGAAGAGACAAAGGGACATGCAACTGGGAGCTTGAATCGCCACTGGAGACCTGGGGCCTCATGTATAAACGGTGTGTATGCACAAAAATGTTGCGTAAGCCCGTTTCCACACTCGCATCGCAATGTATAAAAACTAAACTTGGCATAAAGCCATGCACATTTTCATGCCAGCTCTATCCCTTGCATGCGCAAGTTCTCTGCTCGGTTTTGCAAACTGGCAGCACTCAGCGTCAAAGCAATGCTACTGTTCGTGTGTGGTTTCCCTTTATTTTTTAGATTCACATGCCTGACGCAGCTTTATCAAATAAACTGAATTTGGTCTCGTCCGATGCGAGAGATGGACGTCTGAAGTGGAGCTCCGCTAGCAGTGGTGCTATTTTTCATATTATTTGCTTATTATTCTGAGATATCCTGTATTTATTCAACCCGAGAGGGACTGCTACAGTATATGTAAACACATATAAACATGGCCAACAAGAAGGGGGGTCCGAAAGAATCTAAGACTAAAGCTAAATCCAAGCTACGATCAGCAAGCCCTAGCTCGAGATACGGCCTCTCAGAGACGGACCTGGATCAGATGGGCGAAAGTACAGACTCCTCGGGACCACGGTCCGCTACATTGTCGCCGGCTGAGAGCGAAAAGGGGAGCGAAGGTGCGATCGTGAGTGCAGATGTGGATAGCTCGCCGATTGGAGAGGATTACCTGAAACTGGAAAAGGCCGGGAGGTCCGCGGCTTCAGTTACGCAATTACGCGGGACTGGAGCAGCGGGACACCGCTTCAGCAGAGTCTGCTGCTTCATCTACGGTACAAGAAGGCACAATTGAGCTATCTGAACTGAAAGTGTTGCTCGCTGAGCTCATGCAAGATATAAAGAAAAGCGAGAAGGCTAATGAGAAAGCAAAGGCACATGAGAGACTGAAACAGGAGATGAAACAGGCCAATGAATGGCTGCGACAGGAAATCCAACAGGCAAATGAAAGGCTGCGACAGGAATTCCAACAGGCAAATGAAAGGCTGCGTCAAGAGGTACAACTTGAACTTCGACAGGTGCTGGGTAAAATTGAAGAGCGCATTGAGAAAACTCGGTTAAACTGAGCACGCTTGCTGATCAATTGGAGCATCTTAATGAGACATTCACGAATCGGATCGAAATGGCGAACATTCAGCTGCCAGTGCCGAGGAAAGAGCAGTAAATGTCAGTTCGGAATGTAAAAAACTCGGAGAAAAACTTGGAGACAGACTGGCTGCTTTAGAAGATGGGAGTAGAAGGTATAATGTCAGAATTGAAGGCTGCCGGAGAATCGAGAAAGTTCAAACCCTGTGAAATTCAACTGAACTTTTTCTAAAATAATCGGGGACGACTTTAAAGCAGAATCTGAGATAGCAGCGCTTACACGACGCTGATCAAACACCGTCAGACCCGACCAAGATCTTTTATAGTTCGTTTTGAACGTTTATCATTTAAGTTAGAGGTGATGGCACTCCTCAGAAAAAAGGAAGATATTATATATGAAAATAGCCACATTCGTGTCTTCCCTGACTTCTCTCCAGCAACAGCTATTAAACGCAGCCTTCTATAATATTAAACAGCGCTACGGCAAGCCAGTGTCAAATACGCCTCCTGTATCCGCAAAACTGAAAGTGGAATGGCAGGGTCATTTCTATGTTTCGCTAGCAAGGAGGAAGCAGAAAATGAATTAAGAAAGCTGATCCCGGGACTATTCTGATACATAATTGTGAGTCATGGCGGTAAATGATAATGCTAGGATTAATAATCTACTGTCTGATCTATTTGTTTTAAAATACGGGTTTTTTATCAGCATATATTCTCATATTCTTATTATTACTTACTTATTACTTAGTATTACTAGGGCGCTAAATGTTTATGTTTTATTGTGCTTAATTACGTTTTCCTCCTCTTTTTTTTTCTCTTTTTCTTTTCTAATTATTTCATGTGTACCCTAAATGAGACTGTTCAATATCATACCCTTGGTTTACTGTTATTGCTATTACTGCATTAAGACTTGTTATGCTTATTTTGGACACATCTTTAACACCATCACCTGGGTTTATTATCTGGGGGTATCATCTTAATGCACTAAAATTGCTGAAGATTATATATATATATATATTAAGTGCAAAATTCTTTTTTTTTTTCTTTTTCCTCTTTTAAAGACTATATTGGTAACAGATATCTCTATCTTTTAACCTTAAAGCGCCACTGCATGGGGGCTTGATGTGCTTTGGATGTGCTCTGTCTCTGGGTATGTCAGAGTGACTGGGACTGCATGAAGTGGGTTTTAGCCTCACCTGGGGAGGCAAAAAGGGAGGGTGGGGGGTTAAGGGGGGAAGAGAAAGAGAGCAGGCTTGATCTATACCTAATCTATCATCTCAATCTTTATAATTATAACTATCAACGTAATAATAAGCTGCATGGCAACAACTCTTGGGGAATAGGAAATTAAGACCTAAACTATTTCACTTCCAGTTAAGACTATAAAATGACATCAAAAACTCAGAATCAGTGTCTCCATGATGGGACAGTTAACTTCGTAAGCTGGAATGTTAAAGGCCTGAATCAAATTAAAGAGAAAGAAAGTACTTTCTCACCTAACAGGTCTAAATGCTAAAATAGTATTTTTACAGGAAACCCACTTACTAAGTAAGGATCAGTTCCGCTGCAAAAGACTGGACTGGCCAAATGTTCCATTCTAGTTTTACAAAGAAAACTAGAGGGTGGGAATTCTCATACATAGAACAGTACCATTTGTAGCATCAGATGTAGTATTGGATCCTGAAGGGAGATATGTGATGGTCATGGGAGACTTATCTAACTGTAAAATGATTTTGATAAATGTTTATGCACCTAATGTTGATGATAAGGAATTTATACAAAATTTATTTGCATCCATTCCCAATCTGAACACTCATAAACTTATAATGGCTGGGGACTTTAATTGTGTTCTAAATCCACTTTTAGATAAGACTTCCTCCACAGGGGAACGCAACTAACACCGCAAAGATAATTACAAAGTTTATAACTGATCACAACTTATCAGATCCCTGGAGGTTTTAAACCCAAATTCAAGAACATATTCTTTCTACTCACCAGTACATCATTGCTACTCAAGGATTGATTACTTCTTTATAGATAATAACTTCTTGCCTAAGATTAAATCTTGTAAATACGATGCTATTGTTATTTCAGACCATGCTCCATGATCTTGGAGCTGAAATTACTAAGCCCCATACACTCACCCCAGAGATGGCCTCAACCGCTTCTATTAGCTGACGAGAATTGTACTGAATTTATATCCAAACAAATCAATTCTTTCTAGAGACAAATACATCCCCTGAGATCTCTGCAGGAATACTCTGGGAAACTCTTAAGGCCTTCTTAAGAGGACAGATTATCTCATATCTTTCCCACAGAAATAAATCCGCAAGAAAGTAGCAGAGATAAAAAGCGAAATTACTAAAATAGATGAAGAACATGCCAGACTACCAAGCGAGACTCTACATAAGAGGAGGCAGGCTCTACATTCAGAATTAAACCTCTTGACAACTAAAGAAACTGAACAACTAATTTACAAATCCAGACATCATTATTATGAACATGGAGAGAAAGCTAATAAGCTTTTAGCAACAAATTCACAAGCAAGATGTACGCAACGCAATCTCGTAATCACTAACACTAACGGAGATAAAATCATCGAACACAAAAATATAATGTACACTTTTAGAGACTACTATAAATCCCTATATACTACTGAGTTTAAAGAAGACAATATACAATCTAATGCATTTCTGGATACATTACAGATACCACAAATTGACGCTTTTAGTGTGGAGGAACTCGATAAACCTCTGTCATTATCAGAATTACTGGATGCTATAAAGTCACTCCAAGGTGGAAAAGCAGCAGGCCCTGACGGCTACCCTGCAGAGTTTTACAAGAAATTCTCCGCTCAGCTAGCTCCCTCCTATTAGCAACATTTACAGAAGCCAGAGATAACCAATCTCTTCCACAAACCTTTCGCCAAGCACTAATCACTGTCTTTCCAAAACAAAATAAGGACTTATTACAATGTGCATCATACAGACCAATTTCACTTCTGAATAACGACGTTAAAATACTCTCTAAAATCATAGCTAGAAGGATGGAGAAAGTGCTCCCTCAGTAATATCACAAGACCAAACTGGATTTATTAGGGGCCACACTTATCTTCAAATCTTCGACGCCTGTTTAATGTAATATACTCACCAACTAAATCAAACACCCCAGAAATATTATTATCATTGGATGCAGAAAAGCATTCGACATGATTGAATGGAAATACCTTTTACTATTTTGGAGAAGTTTGGGTTTGGCCCAACATTTGTGCATGGATTAAATTACTGTATACTAACCCAGAAGCTTCAGTTTGCATCAATAACATTTGCTCAGACTACTTTAAACTAGAACGTGGCACAAGACAAGGATGCCCTTTGTCACCACTGCTGTTTGCAATTGCCATTGAACCACTGGCAATACATTGTCGAAATACTGATCAGATAAAGGGGATTAGCAGAGAAGGACTGGAACAGAAAATCTCATTATATGCAGATGACATGGTACTGTATATATCGGACCCAGAAAATTCTGTGCCTGCAGTCTTAGCAGCACTCACAGAATTTCAAAAGCTCTCTGGTCTCAGAATTAATCTGAATAAAAGTGTACTCTTTCCGTGAATTCTCAAGCATATAATATTAGATTAGACACCCTACCTTTTATCATTGCAGAACAGTTTAAATACCTAGGGTAAACATCACAAGTAAACATAAAGCTCTTTATCAACAAAATTTCGTGTCTGCATGGAAAAAATTAAACAAGACTTGCATAGATGGTCAACCCTTCATCTCACACTAGCTGGAAGAATTAACACTGTTAAGATGAATATTCTTCCTAAGCTCCTTTTTATTTCAAAACATACCAATATACATTAATAAATCGTTCTTTAAGCAATTAGATTCAACAATAACCTCATTTATTTGGAATTCTAAACATCCACGCATCAAAAGAGCGACCCTACAAAGACAAAAGGCAGAAGGCGGCATGGCTCTACCTAACTTCCAGTTTTATTACTGGGGCAAATATACAGTCGATAAGAACCTGGACACAAATAGAAGAACATACACAGGCATGGACCGCAATAGAAGTAAAATCCTGCAGTACTTCTTTGTATTCCTTGCTCTGTGCTCCAATAAACACACGCTATCGGCAATACACTAATAACCCAATTGTGCTCCACTCACTTAGAATCTGGAACCAATGTAGAAAGCATTTTAAGACGGAGAAGCTTCTTTCTGTGGCACCCTGCAAGAGAACCACCTCTTTCAACCTTCACAAACATATGCAGTTTTAATATCTGGAAAAATTTGGAATTAACTTGCTTAGAGATCTTTATATAGACAACGTCTTTGCATCCTATGAACAATTACATTCCAAATTTAACATTCCAGCTACAAATTTCTTTCACTATCTTCAAATCAGGAACTTTGTTAAACAGAACCTTCCAGATTTTCCTCATCTTGCACCCTCATCCACGCTGGAAAAATATTGCTCAATTTCAAGGAGTTAGACTCCATCTCTACAATATATAAAATCATTTTACAATCCCTTCCTTTCAAAGATCCAAGAGGACACTGGGAAAATGACCTCTCAATTAATATATCAGAAAAGGAGTGGAAAGTAGCAATGCAGAGAATTCACTCGAGCTCCACATGCGCAAAGCATACAATTATACAACTCAAAATTATATATCGAGCACATCTGTCTCGACTAAAACTCTCCAAAATGTTTCCAGGGCATGATCCAACCTGCGAACGTTGCAACCAAGCCCCAGCCTCACTAGGTCACATGTTCTGGGCCTGCACCAAATTAACATTATTCTGGACAAAAATTTTAATTACCTCTCAGACAGCCTTGGACTCACAATCCCTCCTAACCCATTAACAGCTGTGTTTGGGGTTCTTCCAGAGGGTCTTAAAGTGGAGAAGACAAACAAATTGTGATTGCATTCACTACACTGTTGGCACGCAGACTTATTCTGATAAACTGGAAGAACCCAAACTCTCCTCTTTAAGTCAGTGGGAAACTGATGTGTTATATTATTTGAAATTGGAAAAATCAAATACTCAGTTAGAGGATCTGTACAGACTTTTTCAAAACATGGCAGGATCTAATCAGTAATATTTTGAAATAAGTTTATAAAGCACAGAGAATTTGTTGATTTAGGTATTTTTACAAGCCTTAAATTTTACACCGTTTGGCTTGCTCTCGCTCTCAGGGGTGGGGATCGATCTGTTCTTAACATAATTTTTTTTGTAAAAACTTGATTGCTATGTATTGATTGTAATAAAATTAATAAATAAAAAAAAAAGTAAATAAATAAACTGAAATTAACCACATTGTTTTTTTTAGTTCAAGGCATCTAATTGCAATCAACCTGTAACCATATAATGGTACACCAAATGGCCAAACTATTCCAAATACCATAGCCACATTAGCGTTGTTACTCTCAGTGCACCACTCTGAGTATTTTAACCCACTGTATCTGAGTGTGGAATCACAGCTGTACAGCAGCTGATTAGAAAGCTCTACCGCAGATTGTGTCAAGAGTGGGGAGAAATATCAGGATAGAACTTCTAGCACACACTGCCTTAGCCATGGGCACAGTCTATTTGAACTTGTCCCATTCAGCAAACGCTTCATAGCCTTTCCTGAATGGACCTGGATGGAAAACAGTTTCATCCAAGAGCTATAAATGCACTCAAACAGTCCATCAAGTGCTCCTGGTAGAACTGTTGGTACTTACAAGTACAATTGCCTCACTGTAAACTTGCATTACAGTTGCAATATTGCACAACCTGGGCCACTTATACTTTCATATTGTATATTTTTCACTGTTTTTTTTATCATACATGTATTATTATTATTGTTGTTGTTATTTTACCATTTTATAGGAAAATAAGTTTATGGAAGATTTGTATATTGAATCTCATTGTACCATACAATAACAATAAAGGAATTCAATTCAATTCAATAGAAGAGAGCGCGTATTTACAGATGATGATGACTGGCTTCTAAGTCGATTTATATTTCCAAGCGCTATCGTCTTGGAGGTCTTGATATCATTTTTAAGATTAAATGAAGTAAAGTATATACAGTATATTACATTATACAGATACATTTTTAACTTAATTTGAATAATGTATATTGTTAAGGATTAAATATGCAAGGACTCCATGGCGCAGCAGTAGCGATGATTAAAATGGAAATTTCTACCTTTTTTTCCAACTTTGTCCCAGTTTTTGTTCTTTTCTCTCTACCCTAATACACTTCCATATGACACTCAGACAGTGGGCTACGACTCACCTTTTCATGGCTACTTTGATACCTGACCACTTTTTATTTATTTTGGGCACTGTGCGACTTTCTGAATTTGAACTTTCGAGTTTCTCCTCTGTCACTTGATCAACTTCCTTTTGTTGTTTATATCACTACTTAAACCCACAAATAGTACATTTTTCCTTGCCTCCACTTGGTATTCACTGAAATTAACTGAAATTCTTCCTTTTTCCCTGTGCTTTTGCCATTGTCTTTTCACAGAACACAAAGCATAAAGGGCTATTTATATTGATTTGCATATTCAAAGAGGTGTAATTCTGGGAGGACTCGGGGTGGCATGGCAGGCACGTGCATGCTGGATTTATGTAGCGGAAAAATGTGGAAGTTAGCGTATGCACAGATTTATGCATCTGGATTTTTTTGTGCGTACGTACATTTCCACTTTTGTCCGTATTCCATGTTTTAGTGTCAATTCTATGCAAAGAGTTATGCATGAGGCCCCCTGACAAGTAGGCAGGTAAAGTGCTGAAGACGCCAAATGTTCTTTTCAGGAAGATTCAGTAGCAATCAGTATGACAAGGCTAAGGCCATTCCAATGTCTCTTGCACCCTTGGGTAATTACAATTTATTTAGTGTATATTTTCAATAAAAAATATGTTTTATATGATTATTTAAATGGGCTATTTTTATTTATTTTTTTATATCATATACTGCAATGAGTCTGTCTAAGTCATGGATATATGACATTTGTAAAGCTGAATTCTGACATTATTTGTAAATATATGGAAATATGTAAGTTTTTCTTTGATATGCAGTATATGCTGTGGGAGGTGCTTTAGGAATATAAAGGGTGTTGTTTGCTATCTATATGAATGCTGTAAGAGCTGTGTTTCAATGCTTGATGTTAAGTTGAATTAATTTAAAGTGTGAGTCTTTTAGCTGTGTCTTGGAGCGGTGGCAGCTGTTATGCGGTTGCTGTACCAGTTTGAGGTAATGAAGCAGGTACTGACTTTAAAGACAAACCTCTCAGTTTACCAATCAATCCACACCCCTGTCCTCACCTATGGTATGAGTTGTGGGTAATGACCAAAAGAATGAGATCAAGAGGACAAGCCGCAGAAATGGGGATTCTTTGCAGGGTTGACACTCTGTGATAGGATGAGAATCTCAGAGTTTTGGGAGAGCCTCTTATTAGATTGCTACTCCACCTAATCAAGAAAAGTGAGTTGAGGAGGTCTAGGCATGTCATAAGGATGCCCCCTGGCAGCTCATCCTGCAGCTGATCTGGGTACATGTCACTGGATGAAAACCATGCAGCATACTCAGAATTGGAGCGTTTAGCTGGGGGACAGGGAAGTCTGGGTTGACCTGCTTGACCTACTGTTATTGTTACCCTTGACAGGTAAAACAGTTTATGATATCGATAAGATAAGATAATGGGATCATTCTTTATAAATGCTATGCTATATTAATGCTATATTAAAATACAATACAATAAAGTTTATTTTTGTATAGCCCAAAATCACACAGGAAGTGCCGCAATGGGCTTTAACAGGCCCTGCCTTTTGATAGCCCCCCAGCCTTGACTCTCTGAGAAGACAAGGAAAAACTCCCAATAAAAACCTTGTAGGGAAAAATGGAAGAAACCTCGGGAAAGGCTGTTCAAAGAGACCCCTTTCCAGGTAGGTTGGGTGTGCAGTGGGTGTCAAAAGTAGGGGGTCAATACAATACAATATACAGAACAGAACAATTCCTTAAGACAGCATAATAATAAAAATTTTAGAAGTACGGTTTAACAGTAGATGATATGACATAATTAGGTTTGGATATTTTTAGAGTCCTGGAGACCTCATCCATCTAGCTGCCTCCCCATTTGGCCATGCCACGGCTGAAACGTTGCTCCGATGAAAGGACCCTCTTTCCCATGATTCCTGTGATCCTCCATCAGGGATGACTTTACCATAGGCAGGCAAACAACTTGGCAGGTGGGCCGTGGCACCAATTGCCACATTTGGGTACTGAGAAAAGAAACAGAATAGGTGAGGGTTAGTATTCAAATATAATTATCATGTTACTTATGTTATAGTGCTAATGACTAACAACAGAGATGCAGTATGTACAGTTAATCAGCAGCTCTAGTCAGGATATGCTAAACTGAAGTAGTGAGTCTTCAGCCAGGATTTAAAGGCTGAGACTGAAGGGGCATCTCTTATGGAAGCAGGAAGACCATTCCACAGTTTAGGGGCCCTGTAACTAAAAGCTCGACCTCCCACTGTTATTTTATTAATCCTTGGAATCCTAAGCAGACCGTCATCTTGAGATCTTAATGTGCGCTCATGTTTGTAAGTCATGATAAGTTCAGACAAGTAAGCTGGACCTTGGCCATTTAATGCTTTATATGTTAAAAGGAGGATTTTGAAATCTGCCCTAAACTTAACTGGGAGCCAGTGTAAAGATTTAAGAACTGGAGTTATGTGTTCATATTTTCTTGTTCTTGTAATAATTCTTGCAGCGGCATTTTGGATTAACTGGAGGCTGTATAGAGAACAGTTTGACCAGCCAGTGAACACCGCATTGCAGTAGTTAATCCTACTAGAGATAAATGCATGAATTAATTTCTCACAATCCTGTTTATTTAGAAAGCGCCTTAATTTCCTAACATTTTTAAGATGGAAAAAACATGTTTTGGACGACTTTGTAATATGTGCTTTAAATGACATGCTAGAGTCAAAGATAACTCCTAGATTGCGGGCTGATTCAGTAAAGTTAATTGGGATTCCAACTGAGTTAAATGACGACCAAATATTGCTGTGATCAGCGTCATTCCTTCCAACAATGAACATCTCTGTTTTATCTGTATTTAAAGACAAGTAGTTCTCATTCATCCATTCCTTTAATTTACTAACACAACTAATTAAAGACAACATCGGAGAAACTTCATTTGATTTAAATGAAAGGTATAACTGGGTGTCATCTGCATACGAGTGAAAATTAACATTATGTTTCCTAATGAGAGATCCCAGTGGAAGCATGTAAAGTGAAAACAGTAAAGTGAAAAAATGTCCCTAAATATACCAAGTATGTCTCTTATAGAGAATAATTTTAAGGGTTCACTTGGGAAGTGTATATTTTCAATAAAAAATACTTTTTTTATGATTGTTTTAATGGGCTATTTTAATTTATTTTTTATATCATATACTGCAATGACTCTGAGTCATGGATATATATAATGTTTGTAAAGCTGAATTCTGACTTTATTTGTAAATATATGGAAATATGTAAGTTTTTCTTTGATATGCAGTATATTATTGGTTAGATTTTGATAAATACTCTGACAGACCACATAAATAAGGTGCAAATAGTTATGGAACTGAAAAAGTTCATTAGTACCTAAGTATGGCTACTTGTTACTGTTATCACAATGATTAAACTCACATATTTAGAAAAACACTTTAAATAAAAATTTACCAAATATTTTTAGTTTTTTATAGCATTTTCTTACATTTTTTTTTACATTTGATTGGTTATTTTTATGTATGTCTGTGATTACTTACTGGTTTAAATGTAGTTTAGTGATTTAGCAGACTCACAACAGGTTGCTTGTGACTGAGGGGTGCTACTCTGATGGCAATGTCTTAAAAGGAAAATGTTACTTAAATTAGCCTGTTATTTTAGTTTAATTGTGGAGTTTAACATCAAATAAAGTTTCCATTAGGAATAAATAAATGTATAATTTTTCACAGCCAGGTTAAATAGCAAATACCTCATAAGGTTTTTTAAATCAGATTTGTCAAATGCTTTAAAAAATAATTTTATTGTTTTTTCTGAATTTTAGTTTTTATTATGATATGCTATTTTAATTATAATAAAAGGATTGCATTTGCATATTAAGCCACAGATGTGCAATGACTAATGCTCTTTCACGGTGCTTGTTATACTATACTTTCACCAACAACTAATGCTAGCACAATCAAACTTTACATGTACATTAGCCCCTGAGAAAGATCATAGGCTCCACAGGGGTGGACAGTTTTTTCACAAAATTGATGTGTTGGGATTTAACTGCTGGCTGAATGAATAAATGAAAAAAACAGCTTTGAATGAGGGCCCTGTGGCTTGAGAAGACATAAATGGTTTATCATATGCATATACAATACAAAGGTGAGCACGCATTCATACATACAGTGACGTGGGCAACTCAGTATGTCGCCTGCAGCTGGAAAACTGTGCTAAAACAGTATAAAAATAATTGATTACTGTATTTAAAAAATAACTGATTTATTACATCAAAATAAATACATGCACGGGGAACAAAACAAACAAAAAAGTCTTACAAAACGTCTTTGATCTGTGTCAACTATATAAAGTAGCTTTTCCACTAATTCACCTTCCAGCCAAAATTAAGTGCCATAGGCACAAACTAATCTTCCTAGTCACCTCCACACGCCCATACTCTCTGTAAAGAACAGAACATATTACCTACTGTGTGGCAGCAGTTCTGTTATATGGTGTATGTGCTTGTTTTAGAAGACATTGTGTATTTATTGAAACAACACATTTCAGTCGTGGAGCTTTATGTTTTTACAGGCTCCTTCAAGATGACACAAGGGATTCTTGTAATAATTTTAATGTACACATTGATGTGGAAACTGACACTTTTAGCAAATGTTTTACTTATTTGTTAAATTCAGTAGGATTTTGTCAGAATGTCAAAGGTCCAACTCATAATCATAACCACACATTAGATTTAATTATAACTTACAAAGTTGAAATTCAAAATTTAAATATTTCTCCATTAAATGAAGTTATTTCTGATCACTACTTAATTACATTTGATTTAGTCCTGCCCTTGCCAACACACTCACAGATTAAAACAAAGACAGTGCAACATGTAGATTGTAATTCTGTTTCTAAATTTATAGATATTTGAGTAAGTCAAGTGTAATTGTGGAAAACCATTTAGATCAGTTAACATCAAATGGAAACTTGGAAAAAAATGTAGATCAGCTAACATAACATTATAATGTGACCTTGAAAGATGCTGTGGACACAGTGGCTACCCTTAAAACAAAAGTGATCAAAGCACATAGAAACTCTCCCTGGTTTATTGAAAACACTCGAGCTCTTATATTAGAGTGTTAAAAACTGGAGCGCAGATGGAGAACAACAAAGCTACATGTCTTTCAAATTGCGTGGACAGAGAGTGTTAAAAATATAAAAAAGCTCTCTTTAAAGCTCGCTCAGAATACTATTCTACAATAATAGATAGCAATTATAAAAATCCTTGGGTACTATTTAGAACAGTGGCTAAATTAACAAATGGAAATTCAGATCTACAGTGCAAAATACCAACAGATATTAGCAGTACAGACTTTATGAACTTCTTCAATAAGAAAATTAAAAATATAAGATCCCAGATCTCAGCATCACAGTACAAACTGTATACTAGCTTAGCAGACCATGCCTCACATTGCATTCAGCACTTTAGTAATTTTAATTCAGTAACTGAGCAGGAAGTCTTAACTTTAATTTCTAAAATGATGTCCACTACTTGCTCCTTAGATCCAGTGCCAACAAAACTAGTAAAAAGATCAATGGATGTTCTTTCAGCGCCTATTCTAAACTTAGACCCACACATACTAAATAATTATAGGCCTATTTCAAATTTACCTTTTCTCTCTAACATACTAGAAAAAGTAGTCGCCAATGAGCTTCAGTCACACATTACGCATTACAATTTATTTTAGAAATTCCAGTCTGGTTTCCGCACTGGTCATAGTACAGAAACGGCACTAATGCGGGTTGTAAACGGCATTCTGATATCCTCTGATGAAGGAAACTCCACTGTAATTATGTTGTTAGACTTAAGCCCCCTCCTTGAACCGTCACCTTATCGTGGTGGAGGGATTTGCGTGTCCCAATGATCCTAGGAGCTATGTTGTCCAGGGCTTTATGCCCCTAATAGGGCCACCCAAAGCAAACTGGTCCTAGGTGAGGGATGAGACAAAGAGTGGTTCAACAAACCTCCGATGAAGAACAAAAACCTTGAACGACGTTTTCCCTTTCCCGGACGCGGGTCACCAGGGCCCCCCTCTGGAGCCAGGCCTGGAGGTGGGGCTCGATTGCGAGCGCCTGGTGGCTGGGCCTGCACCCATGGGGCTTGGCCGGGCAGAGCCCGAAGAGGTAACATGGGTCCTCCTTCCCATGGGCTCACCACCTATGGGAGGGGCCAAGGAGGTTGGGTGCAGTGTGAGTTGGGTGGTGGCTGAAGGCAGGGACCTTGGCGGTCTGATCCTCAGCTACAGAAACTGGCTCTTGGGACGTGGAATGTCACCTCTATGAAAGGGAAGGAGCCTGAGCTAGTATGCGAGGTCGAGAGGTTCCGGCTAGATATATTCGTACTCACCTCGACACACAGCTTGGACTCTGGAACCAATCTCCTTGAGAGGGGCTGGACTCTCTACCACTCTGGAGTTGCCACCGGTGAGAGGCGCCGAGCAGGTGTGGGCATACTTATTGCCCCCCGACTTGGAACCTGTGTATTGGGGGTTACCCAGGTGGACATGAGGGTGGCCTCCCTCTGCCTTCTGGTGGGGGGAAGGGTCCTGACTGATGTTTGTGCGTATGCGCCGAACAGCAGTTTGGAGTATCCACCCTTTTTGGAGTCTCTAGATGGGGTGCTAGAGGGCATACCTTCTGGGGATTCCCTCGTTTTGCTGGGAGACTTCAAAGCTCACGTGGGCAATGACAGTGAGACCTGGAAGGGTGTGACTGGGAGGAATGGCCCCCCCAATCTGAACCTGAGGGGTGTTTTGTTATTAGACTATGTTCAAGCATAAGGGTGTTCATATGTGCACTTGGCACCAGAACACCCTAGGCCTCAGTTCGATGATTGACTTTGTGGTCGTGTCGCCGGACTTGCGGCCATATGTCTTGGACACTCGGGTGAAGAGAGGGGAGGAGCTGTCAACTGATCACCACCTGGTGATGAGTTGGCTTCGATGGAGGGTAGAAGTAGCTTCAACTCCCACCTCCAGCAGAACTTCAACCACGTCCCGAGGGAGGTAGGGGACATTGAGTCTGAATGGGCCATGTTCCGTGCCTCTATTGTTGAGGCGGCTGACCGGAGCTGTGGCCGCAAGGTGGTCGGTGCCTGTCGTGGCGGCAATCCCTGAACTCGTTGGTGGACACCGGCGGTGAGGGATACCGTCAAGCTGAAGAAGGAGTCCTATAGGACCTTTTTGTCCTGTGGGCCTCTGGAGGCAGCTGACAGATACCGGGAGGCCAAGCGGAATACAGCTTCAGTTGTTGCTGAGGCAAAAACTCGGGCATGGGAGGAGTTTGGAGAGGCCATGGAGAACGACTTTCAGATGGCTTCTAGGAGATTCTGACCCACCGTCCGGCGTCTCAGGAGGGGGAAGCAGTGCAGTGTCAACACCGTATATGGTGGGGATGGTGCGCTGCTGACCTCGACTTGGGATGTTGTGGGTCGGTGGGGGGAGTACTTCGAAGACCTCCTCAATCCCACTAACATGCCTTCCAATGAGGAAGCAGAGCCTGGGGACTCTGAGGTGGGCTCTCCCATCTCTGGGACTAAAGTCACCGAGGTGGTCAAAAAACTCCTTGGTTGGCAGGGCCCCGGGGGTGGATGAGATACGCCCGGAGTTCCTTAAGGCTCTGGATGTTGTAGGACTGTCTTGGTTGACGTGTCTCTGCAACATCGCATGGACATCGGGGACAGTGCCTCTGGATTGGCAGACCGGGGTGGTGGTCCCCCTCTTTAAAAAGGAGGACCGGAGGGTGTGTTCCAACTACAGAGGGATCACACTCGCTCATCCTCCCTGGAAAAGTCTATTCGGGGGTTCTGGAGAGGAGGGTTCGTCGGATAGTCGAACCTCGGATTCAGCAGGAACAGTGTGGTTTTCGTCCTGGTGGTGGAACAGTGGACCAGCTCTACACCCTTAGCAGAATCCTGGAGGGTGCATGGGAGTTTGTCCAACCAGTCTACATTTTTTTTGTGGACTTGGAAAAGGCGTTCGACCGTGTCCCTCGGGGAATCCTGTGGGGGGTGCTCCAGGTGTATGGGGTACCGGACCCCCTGATAAGGGCTGTTCGGTCCCTGTACAACCAGTGTCAGAGCTTGGTCCGCATTGCCGGCAGTAAGTTGAGCCCGTTTCCAGTGAGAGTTGGACTCCGCCAGAGCTGCCCTTTGTCACCGATTCTGTTCATAACTTTTATGGACAAAATTTCTAGGCGCAGCCAGGGTGTTGAAGGGGTCCGGTTTGGCGGACTCAGGATTGGGTCACTGCTTTTTGCAGATGATGTTGTCCTGTTTGCTTCATCAGGCCGTGATCTTCAGCTCTCTCTGGAGCGATTCGCAGCTGAGTGTGAAGCGACTGGGATGGGAATCAGCTCCTCCAAATCCGAGACCATGGTCATCAGCTGGAAAAGGGTGGAGTGCCCTCTCAGGGTTGGGGGTGAGATCCTGCCCCAAGTGGAGGAGTTCAAGTATCTCGATGTCTTGTTCACGAGTGAGGAAAGAATGGATTGTGAGATTGGCAGGTGGATCGGTGCGGCATCTGCAGTGATGCAGGCTCTGCATCGTTCTGTCGTGGTGAAAAAGGAGCTGAGCCGTAAGGCAAAGCTCTCAATTTACCAGTCGATCTACGTTCCTACCCTCACCTATGGTCATGAGCTATGGGTAGTGACCGAAAGAACGAGATTGCGAATTCAAGCGGCTGAAATGAGTTTCCTCCACAGGGTGTCTGGGCTTTCCCTTAAAGATAGGGTGATAAGCTCAGTCATCCGGGAGGGGCTCAGAGTAGAGCTGCTGCTCCTCCGCATCGAGAAGAGTCAGATGAGGTGGCTCGGGCATCTGATCAGGATGCCTCCTGGACACCTCCCTAGTGAGGTGTTCCGGGAACGTCCAACCGGGAGGAGGCCCCGGGGAAGACCCAGGACATGCTGGAGGGACTGTGTATCCCAGCTGGCCTGGGAAAGCCTTGGGATTCTCCCGGAAGAGCTGGAAGAAGTGGCCGGGGAGAGGGAAGTCTGGGCCTCTCTGCTTAAGTTGCTACCCCTGCGACCCGACCCCGGATAAGCGGAAGAGGATGGATGGATGGATGGATGGATGGACTTAAGTGCAGCATTTGACACCATTGACCATTCTATTTTACTGCACAGGCTAGAAAATGATGTTGGGCTTACAGACACTATGCTCACTTGATTTAGTTCTTATTTATCAAATCGATTCCAATATGTACAGAAATGTGCTGACACTACTCCATCATTATACACAGAAGTGAGATATGGTGTCCCGCAGGGCTCAGTACTGGGACCTTTACTGTTTCACTTTACATGCTTCCACTGGGATCTATCATTAGGAAACATAATGTTCATTTTCACTCATATGCAGATGACATCCAGTTATACCTTTCTTTTAGATAAAATGAAGTTTCTCCGATGTTGTATTTAATTAGTTGTGATAATGAATTAAAGGAGTGGATGGATGAGAACTACTTGTCTTTAAATACAGATAAAACAGAGATGTTATTTGTTGGTGTGAATACCACTGATCACAACAATATTCTGTCATCGTTTAACTCAGTTGGAATCGCCATTAATTTAACTGAATCAGCCCGCAATCTAGGAGTTATCTTTGACTCTAGCATGTCATTTAAAGTGCATATTACAAAGTTGTCCAAATCATGTTTCTTCCAGCTTAAAAATATTGGGAAATTAAGGCGCTTTCTAAATAAACAGGATTCTGAGAAATTCATTCATGCATTTATTTCTATTAGAATTGACTACTGCAATGTGGTGTTCACTGGATGTTCAAACTGTTCTTTATACAGTCTCCAGTTAATCCAAAATGCTGCTGCAAAAATGAGACAACAAACAAGAACAAGAAAATATGAACACATAACTCCAGTTCTTAAATCCTTACACTGGCTCTCATTTAAGTTTAGGGCAGATTTCAAAATCCTCCTTTTAACATGTAAAGCATTAAATGGCCAAGGTCTGGCTTACTTGTCTGAACTTATGACTTACAAACCAGAGCGTTCATTAAGATCTCAAGATACTGGTCTGCTTAGGATTTCAAGAATTAATAAAATAACAGTGGGAGGTCGAGCTTTTAGTTACAGGGCCCCTAAACTGTGGAATGGTCTGCCTGCTACTATAAGAGATGCCCCTTCAGTCTCAGCTTTTAAATGCTGGCTGAAGACTCACTACTTCAGTTTAGCATATCCTGACTAGAGCTGCTGATTAACTGTACAGACTACATCTCTGCTGTTAGTCAGAAGTAACGTGATAGTTATAATTTGATACAAACCCTCACCTATTCTGTTTCTCTTCTCGGTACTCAAATGTGGCACTTGGTGCCACAGCCCACCTGCCAAGTTGTTTTGCCTGTCGAAGGTAAAGTCATCCCTGATGGAGGATCGCAGAAATCGTGGGAAAGAGGGGTCCTTTCATCGGATTAGCGCTATTTCAGCTGTGGAATGGCCAAATGGGGGAGGCAGCTTGATGAATGAGGTCTCCAGGACTCTAAACAAATCCAAATCATATTATTTCACATCACCTATACTGTTAAATTCTACTCCATACTTCTAAAAAATGTATTTTTATACTGTATTGAGGATTTGTTCTGTTCTATGTATTGTACTATATTGTATTGACCCCCTTCTTTTGACACCCACTGCTAGACAACCTACCTGGAAAGGGGTCTCTCCTTGACCTTCCTTTCTCAAGGTTTTTTCCATTATTTCCCTACAAGGGTTTTTTTTTGGGAGTTTTTCTTAACTTCTTAGAGAGTCACGGCTGGGGGGCTGTCAAGAGGCAGGGCCTGTTAAAGCCCATTGCAGCACTTCTTGTGTGATTTTGGGCTATACAAAAAAAAATTGTATTGTATTGTCATTGCTGATACTGCACATTGCATGGAATCAAGTGCTTATAATTCGACATGGCAATTTTCACAATAAATGGGTATGTCAAGAACATGTTATGGGGCATGAAACTTGATGTCACTGCAGGAGATGATCATTTTTAGCACAGCTATTGAAATTGAGAGTAATATTCTTTAGAATTCTTTAATAGTAACAAAGTAAAAAAGTGTATGATTAATTTTAATTATTGAAAAAAACTCTTGGTGATGCCTCATTATTTTCATGCACATTCCTATAAAGACTGCTACTTAGACTATCAAATTCTGGGATGCCTTACTTGCCTTATGTCTGCTATGTCTTTGAAGGCAACTCTCAGCATATCCTCCTATGTCTTTGCTCTTCCTCATACATCTCACACTCTCACTTCCTCTACTGATTGTGTCACCAAAGCCAAACTGACCAATCAGATTGCTCTGGCAGACAAAGACATGCACACTGATCTTAGAGTTTTGAAGACTCACCAGAATGAAAACAGCACTTCCGTGCCAAAGATCCAGTTCTACATTGCACAGTACAGGACAGCGAAGTGTATTTTATAAGTTGCCTTGCCTGAAGCATAGTAAATTTCAGGACTTGCCAGTAGGACTGCCATTATTTCCTTCTGGGAAAACCCAAACCACTGTCATCCAGCTATTCTTAATTTACGTCTTGACTGATCATCACGTTTTGATATACTGAAACTGTTTGGGACTCTGTAAATATAGTTTTAGCTTTTTGTTTGTTTATTCCATATTTGTATTGGGAGTGTTGTAAATATTGTAAATATTTTGTGTGATTGTGATTGTTAAGTATTTTCTTCTCTTGTAGTCAAGTAATACAAATGGGTGGTTCAGAGAATGTATTTAGAATCCTGCTCTTTTCAGTTAAGCATAACCATCAGCAGTTACGCAAATCTGTAGCAACCACAGTTCCCAAAGAATTTTGAGGTCTGTTACAAACTCTTAATGACATTAACATTGAGACTTTACTATTACATGTGACATTGTATAATGCTCTTGATCCAATTAAAGTGTTAACACATATAGACAACAAAATGCTTTTTAAGATCACATTATCCTTTTTTTAGTCCATGCAATTTAATAAACTTTAAAGTCTAGCCTTCTCACTATGGTTAACAATGCTTTCTCTCTTGATGTTTATCTATTTGCTATTGTTTGTAGTTGCATGACTCACAGATATAATTGGATATGTCATACACTTTTCTATATTCTTCACTAGGCATTAGGGTGGAAGTGAAAAACAAAGGCAAATGAAAACGTCTTTCATTAAATGCATGGGATTTCACAATCTGCAATCTCAGCATTTTCACAAAAGTAATATTCACTAACTGTATGCTGATGTGAAGGTGAAAGTTGTCGGCGCACAACATAAACAGCACTCTATGTGAAAGTGGCCTGGAACCACATGTTACATGTTTCGTGCACACCCACCTAAATTATTGAGTTGAATTCTCTGATGAGTATGACCATTTGCTGCATTGTTTCATATATGCACCACTGTATTCAAAGGCTTGTGTTAAAATTTATCAGGATTGACAAAACACAAACTCAGTCTATTGGAAGAGTTCTCATGATATTCTCAAATGCTACTGAGACAAGCAAGCTGCAGTTATTGCAGCTGTCATGAGCCAGCACGGATATGAGAACAAGTGCTTAAGACATTGATAGATCTTGAAACTGATAATATTTCAGAAATGCAGGTGCAACAAGGAGGAATTATACAGAAGTGGGTCTTGCAACAGCAGCCCTCTAGCACAGTTGGAAGAGAAAGTAGCTAAATTTTCAGCAATTGCTTTTCTGGTCAAATGCTGTCTGTCCCTACTACATTTGTCCCCAATGAGTGAGTGTGGTCAGCTTCAGGGGTGTTATAGACAAATCTTTAAGTTAATTTGTGTCATTCAAACGACAATTATTGACAATAAACAGGCTGTCAGGAAAGCATCGCAGACTGTGTTTCATGACAAAAAAAGGCATGATTTTATTCTTCCAAAATGTTCACAATAGAATACAAGGAACAAGAAAAATAGAAAAGTAGAACATGATCTGAAACAGCTCTAAATATTATCTACATACCAGAGAAATATTTGAATGTATTGGAAAAAGGAAACATGAATGGCAATGAAAAAGAAACCTGTCACCTCTGGTTTCTCACTTAAGCCTGGAGAGCAATTATAGAGAAACGGTGAAGCAGCCAGGAGATATTTTTCTCAAAATTCTAAAAAATGGTTTCTCATAGGATATATATATATATATATATATATATATATATATATATATATATATATATATATTGTGTGTGGCAGTTGTGGCTAATTAGTGCAGGCATAGCCAGTCCAGTTCCAATGTTAGTTACGAATTAGTACAGATGATAAGCAATAACAAAAGTCTTATAACTTATGTGCAGCATCGTAAAAACAGCACAACAAATGCTCTTTTATAGGAATTATGAAACAATGGAATAATGCACTCTTTTCACATAATTCAGAAGTGACACATTGACTAACTTCCTGTTAGTTTGCCAGCAATGGATGGCATGTATTCTGCAACTCTTCCACTTTCAATAAATAATAATTGCAATGTTAGAAAATCATTGTAAATCCTCACATAACAAAAACATCAAAAATTGATAAAGACAGGAAAATTTCAGTGGAGGAATTCTTTTATAATTATTATGATAAATCTGTTAATTTTTTTTGCCAGTACATTAACAGTTTCAGGTAACCTGTTTTTTTTTTTTTATATATAACATCAGTATATTGTAATATAGAATTAACAAGGATGTAACCTTATCAAATAACCTTATTTATGTTTTCCTAGTGGCCATTTTTCTTCATATTGCTTTCCAAAGTTTATTTATATTTGTTGAATGTGTGTTATTAATGCAGATATTCAACATTTAAGTTTATGGTTCAAGTTGTTAGTCAGAAATAAAAATGAATCACATTGCAGTTATGTTTAGTCACATACTGTATACTGACTAGGAGCGGGTGCTGTTGTGTCATCATTTTCCTTTGACAAGGCACCTGGTATGCTCTTTTCTATCAGCACAGATTTCCACACATTAACTCCAAGACAAGCATTTACCCATTCAAAAGCTGACTCTCTAAAGTTGTTCCAGTTAAAAAGGCACTGTATCAATCTTAAGGCAGGATGTAAACTTTATGTACTCAACAGATTTATAGTGCTGGCTACAAACATAAATGTTTCAATGGTGTATAAAAACATTTGGTTTTTTATCTGTTTTATTGTTTTGATCTATTATCTTTATATGTTTCAACAGTGGGAAAGATATTGAAACTCAGGCAAGCAATATTATGTTTAGATTTTGAATACAGATGAATACTACATAAGCTCTTCTTTCACAATTCTGCCATTGTTTAGGTTAAAAAGAAGACAGTTTATCTGTTGATGACCCCTTCCAAAAGAAAACAAATGCAAAAAAGTGACAAGGGCTAATTGTAATTTGCAAAATTTCATTTTACACAAATAGCCTTAAAGTTGAAAGAAATGTAAAAAAAAAAAAAATATGGAGAGATTTGGAATATTAAAGAATCAGGTGTTCGGGACATTTCAGATTGAAAAGTTGGACAAACTTGATTTGAAAAATGCATTCAAACAAAACCAGCAAAGAGTTTGTGTAAATGAAAATATCTTGAATAATCTTGGTATTCACCAATTTATGTGGCACTAAATTACATTAAAATGTTAGAATTTTCATTTATTAGCATTGAATTTAAGCAGCATTTATTTTTTGGTTACTGAACAAAAAATGCCAATGCATAAATTTTGCATATGCTCACAGTAAGAAAAATAAGGTAGTACATGCTCATCATATCATTATTTCTAGTTCCAAGAGTGGGAGAATGATAACCAGTCTACATGAATTTTGTAGATTTTGAAAAAAGCATATGCTGTGGGAGGTGCTCTAGGAATATAAAGGGTGTTGTTTGCTATCTATATGAATGCTGTGAGAGCTGTGTTTCAATACTTGATATGAAGTTGAATTCATTTCAAGTGTGTGTTTTTTTGCTGTGTCTTGGAGCGGTGGCAGCTGTTATGCGGGTGCTGTACCAGTTTGAGGTAATGAAGCAGGTGCTGACTTTAAAGACAAACCTCTCAGTTTACCAATTAATCCACACCCCTGTCCTCTGAGGAAGAGAAAACATTATTATTTAACTCACAGATATCAAGGACTGTGTTTTGAGTTGATCATGCTGCAGAGAGCTATATGATTTGTTCCTGATTTATGCAGAAAAGGAGTTGGGCTGTGTGCACAGCATTAAGGGACTAACTTTTATCATTTATAGGAAAGGCTGACCTCTGATACTAACAGAAGACCCTGTGAAGAATGTAAGATCTTTATGGACTATAAGAATGTTTAAATTGATTCTAAGTGTGTATAATTAGAAAGGTGTATTCCTTAAGAATGCAAATGGCTGTTTGTTTCATGTTTTAGGACATTCCAGTATGTCATAAATTAAGATTTAACCTTAAGCTATGTATAACCTTGGAATGAACTGCTAGAAGTTTTTTTTCTTTTCTAGGATATAAAAAAGAGAATGTTTTTACTTTAGGTATTCTTCCAAAATCCAAATCAGTTGACTGAGTTGGAAAGAGGCAGTCTCACATTCTCCCTACTCACCAAGAATTAAAAATAAATTATTTTTTTAATTGGGTTTAAGTTCTTCCGTTGTTTTTCGACTTCAGCACTCACATTTTTGGCGCCCAACGTGGGGCAGAGACGGCCAAGCGACTCCTTGAGCAGGATCGCCCAGAGGACCGTAAAGGACCGACACCGGCCGGGTCGGGAGGACCAGATCCGGAAAAAGTTAGGACTGGCCTGCCTCAGGCGACTCCTGCATGGGGAATCCTTGACCTCCTCTGATTCTTCCTGAAAGTCGAGTAAACTGGGAACTTCCAGACGGGAGGAAAAATTCTTGGTGAGTAGACCGAGGTAGTCCCGCCGGGGAAAAGAAACCAGGCAGTGAGTGGACCGGAATGTATAGATAAGCTCTCGGAAATAAAACAGTGTAAAGATTATGAATGTTAAGGACATGAGTTAGTACACTCCCTAGGAAATGAAGAAGTCTCTTAGAGGCTTAAAAGTAAAATAAAGGAAGGGAGTGGGAAGAATAGATAAATAACTGAACATTTCGTGATCGGAAAAAGCACTGTTGCGGAGGGCGAGACTCTTTGCTCTAATGGTCTGGTTATATTCTGAACTCAATGGGTCACTCAGGGAAATGATCACCTAAACAGCGGTAACCAGCGTCCTTCGGGTGAAACTGTCAGTCCGCTAATCAGGTTGATCGTCCCGTGGACGGGGAACAGTAGGGACCGGGAGTGAAGCGACAATTGAGGCTGGTTTAGCAAAAAGAGTGTGGAAAACTCACTGATCATGGGGAAAACTAATAGCAAACCGGTTAAAACTCTTTTGGGAAACAGAAAGCATGAATCCACATACTCATCTGTGACTGAATAAAGACTAATTGATTGAACTATTCCTGTCTTCCTCGGTGTTACTTCCACTGTTTATTTGGCACCGAACAGTTCCCCTCCTGTCGGAGAACACGAGTGAAGGTGCGAATTGCAGACAGGAATAAGATCGGTGACCACTGAGTACAACTGCTTTACCATCCGGGAGAGGTAGTGGGACATAACGATAAGAGCACCTCTTGGAATGAGACGGAGTCTTAAGTAGACTTATAATTAGAAGGAGAGGTGGAAATTTAATAAAAAGGGAAAGTACCTCCGGTCGGGAATTCGCTAAAGAAAGAGATTGAAAAAACAGGGTGTGAATGAGGAGCCTCTGTTCGGATTATTGTTTTCGGAAAAAGTACCAAGGAAAAAAAAAAGCGGCTCTCCAAGACTACATAGAACAGAAAACAGGGTTAGATTTAAAAAATAATGTAAACGGTGGAATAAACAGAGCAGGGGCAGGTGGCCAGTAGAAGGCTCTGGTGATATGAGTGAAATACAGGAAGTTAGGTAGATTGTATATAGAAATGCATGAGGGTGCTGTAGTCGAGAAAATGGAAATGTTTTACTAGATGGGAATTGATAATTAAAGATTGAGCCCTGAATGCGATGCAGAAGTGCAATGAGGGACTGCAAAGCCAAATTAAACTTATTGCAGAAAAAGAAAAGTTGTTCTTGATAATGCAAGAACTGTCCCAAAAGTCCGGATGAAAGAAGGAAGAATAAATAAATAAAATATATAAAAAGAAGAAGAACAGATTATACCTTGATTTAGAGAGCATGCGTTACTCCCTTTGAGGACAATAGTCCATCACCACCCCTTGGGCAGCTGGAGGAATTAATGAGGGAGAGGAAGAAGATGGTCCCGATGATTTTAAAATGAACAGTTTCAGCCAGAGAGGGATGAAGAAGCTGGAAAGGGATGCCTCATAAGCCCCGATTCTGACCCCTCAGGGTCAAAAAACATGAATATGAAAGGATGGAATTTCAAGCACCATTAATACAAGTGCCCTTTCCGCAATATAATGTACAACAGCCTGACTCAGATTAAAACTGTCCCACCTTCATGGTGCAAAGAAACTGGGACCTGCAAGAATTAAAAGAGGTGGTGCAGGAATTGCTGAACCAGTTCATGACAATGAAGAAACAATTAGATGACATATATAAGCCAAATACTGCAGAATGGATTCAGGTCCTTAGAAGGAAAGCTCATTTCAGGCTGAAATGATGTGAGAGTGCAATGGACAGAGACTCTGGGACGACAGCGGGTTGATAGTGGCCAGTTCAGTGTTCAGTGGACAGTTACGAGCACAAATAAAAGCAAAATATATCAGCCCTAATGCCCAGTGAACTTTGACAAGACTTGATGGTCCGCCTGTGCCTTTGCATTTCAGTTACAAATAAGGGAGTGAAGGTTGCATCAGAACAGCACACCGCCCTTGCACTGACCACCACCATTACATGCTTGTATGCTGCCTTGATTGTTCATGTTTGTCTCAAAACAGCAAAAATCTCTGCTGTCCTGGGTTCCTCTTGATTACAGTATTCAAAATCATTTTACTGTATTGCATGATTTTTGGACTGTATTATGATGAAGTCTGACTCTTGGACTTTTCAGCTGCTGTTTTCAGAAAAGAGACTGCCTAACTGTTATATCTCAGCAAAACTGGCTGGAGCAGTATTACTCTTTTTACAACAATCGCTTTTCTTCTGGAGTGGTTTTACCACATATCCTCATTGCTAAATCCTCTCGTTTTCAGTGGCATAATGTGAGACAATTGGTAATAGCATGTCCAGAAGGGGAGGATTGGGAGTATGTGGGACCTAACATTTAGTTCACCCAGATAGATCTGTTAAGAAAATAGCAGTAGAACTAGTTGTACCTGTAACCCGATCCGTTCTGTCATTTATCTTTCACTTCTCCACCTAAACCCATGCTGTTTACCCTTAAAATTTTTAGTTAGATTTGCTCCACTCATCTCTCTGGGTACAAGGGAAATAATATTTTGTCTGAATAGCTCATGCTGAACCCTTGGTCTTTTTCCCAAAGTCATCCTTCCGTTTACATTGTGCACAATTTCTTATTTCGTTTGAGGCTGGGACTGATGTTACAATTGTTTATGCTGATTTAGTTAAGCGGGGTGCCATTATTCTGATCCAATATCCTCCTATTCTTCCAGTTAGAAAGCATATGATTCATGACGATTCATTCAGGACCTCCGTGGAGTCAATGCTGCTATACACCCTAGGACTCCTATAGTCTCAAACCTTCCACTATTCTCTGTACTGTCCCGCCACTGCTATGTGGTTTTCTGTTACTGATCTTGTGAATGCTTTCTTTTCAATTACTGTACACCCTGAGTCTCAGTTCTGGTTCGCATTCACTTTTAAAGGGAAGCATTGGACCTGAACTGTGATGCCGCAGGGATATACAGAGGCTCTGTGTGTGTGCATGTGAGTGTGTGTATGGACAAGAATTAGAAAAGATAAAAAATTGAAAGGTTATTGGCCAAAGGGGGGTGGTGTCCTGGTGTAATATGTAGATGAGTTGCTTTTATGTTCTGAGGCTCAGGAATAATGCAAAGAAGACACAAAGGCTTTGTTGGTCTTCCTAGCGGAAATCGGGCACTAAGTGTTTCGGAAAATGTTGCAACGGGTTGAAAGAAAATGAAATACCTGAGTCATGATTTGACTTCAGGGAATGTGCACAGTCTGCAAGACGGCAAGTTATGTCTGTTCTTGGAATGTTATGATATTGATATTGCGGCAATGGGTTAAAAAGAAAATATATATATATATTTTTTTTGCTGAAAAGCAGAGCCACTCCAAGATTTAGCGACTTTTTCTAATTTGGTTTTGACTGATAAAATTTCATGGATAGAGCAGGCTGAGAAGGCTTTAACTGATATAAACTAAATTTTGATGTCTGCGCCTGCGTTAAGAGTTCTGGACTACGGTAGTCTCGTCCTTTTACTTTGTTTGTGGACGCGAAAGGGGGTGTATGACTGCAGTATTAACTCAACAACAAGGAAATAGACAATGACCGGTCACATACTATTCTAAAAAAAAAATTAACAAATAAAACTGGATCCAGTGGCGCTACAATCCCGCCTGTTTGAAAGCAGCTGATGCAATAACAGAGGCCATATTAGCATGCTCAGATGTTGTTCTCATGAGTTTATTAACTGTTAAGGTACCACATGCTGTACATTCCATCTTAGTACAGACAAAAACATCTCATTTGACAGGTGCGCTTGTGATAGTGAAGTGTCAAGCTCACACAGGGAAGACGAATCCAGTAAGTAAGGGAAATGCGCAAGCACACATGTGGGCAAAGAAAGCCGCCCAGGATCCTACTTCACCACTAACTTCTTTATTTCTATTACAGAAGGAGGAACAAGAGTCACACAAGGATGCAGTATTATCTCTATGAACTGTAGCAACGGAAAAGGAGATAAAGACGTTGCAGAAAGAGGGATCAGATAAAGCTCTGAAAGGAATTTAGATCCATCCATTAACTAAACATCCTTTTTTCCCAAAAGCTTTCTTTCTAGGAATTGCAAAGGCTGCGCATGGTTTGGCCCACCCTTCCAGAAGATGCAATGATGGCACAGGTGCAACAATACTGTCACGCCCGGGGTTTTTCTAACTTTGCTGATCAGTTCTGTAAGAGGTCTACATTATGGCGAAGATTTAATGTAGGAAAAGGCTTGCAGGTTTGCGTAGTGCCTTACAGATAGAGTGCATGAACAAGTGAGGGAAACATGGTGAACTACCTCACTACTGTAAGGGCAATACACTATTAAAATGTGCTCTGTACCCTGTCAAATGTCACTATTGCAAGATGCTCAACTCTAAATCCAGCTACCTTACTTCCCACTGAGGGAGAGGGGGAACCACATAACTGCCAGGATGAGATAACAAAGGTCCTGAAACCTAGTCCGGACCTCCAGGAAACTCTACTAGAAACAGGAGAAATTCTTTATGAGGATGGCTGTTCCTTGGGATTGGACGACAGAACACTCTCCACCAGTTATGCAGTGGTCAAGGAAGACCACTTACTTGAAGCAAACCGAATTTCTTCTAGTTTAAGTGCACAAGCAGCTGAGCTAATAGCTCTCACTCGAGCTTGCCAGTTGTCTGAAAGGAAGGTCATAACCATTTACACAGATTCCAGATCTGCCTTTGGAGTCTTCCATGATCATGGGGCATTATGGAAATTAAGGGGATTCAAAACCAGTACTGGTAAGCCCATACAACACCAGAAATTAGTGGAATCCCTTCTCGAAGCGATAACAGAACCATCAAAACTGGCAATACTTAAATGCCAAGCCCATACTGGGAAACAAAACCCAGTCAGCCAAGGAAATGAACTGGCTGACCATTTTGCTAAACAGGCCGCCTGTAATAACACACCAGTGCCTTTATTCCAACAGAAGGATGACAAAGACCTGATAATCAAATTATTTCTTTACAGAGAGCTACCACTGACCGAGAAAGGATAAAGTGGTCCCGAGAAGGATCCCTCTCTGCTGGGGTCTGGACCCATAAGCAAACTAACAAACCTTTCCTCCCAAAGGCTTCTTTTCCAGGAATGGCAAATCACACACGGCCTGGATCATGCAGAAAAAGACACTATGACTCAGGATGTCGAGCAGCATTGGGAAACCACAGGGTTCTCTACATATGCTGAACAATTCTGCTGACGATGCGCACTATGCCAAAGGTTTAATGTAGGTAAAGGTACTCAGGTACCGTCACTCCTAACCCAATGGGTCCCTTTGAACACCTCCAAATGGATTTAATTGAGTTAACACCGTCTAAAGGCTACCGTTATTGCTTGGTAATTGTCGATGTGTTTTCCCGATGGGTGGGTTTTCTCTTTAAACATGCAGATGCAAAAACTGTGGCTAAAGCTTTAATAAAAGAAATCATTCCAAGATGGGGAATACCACAGAAACTGCAGACCGAGATTGGTGAATTCTGTAATAAATGAGCTGACTACTTGGCTCAGATAAATGTGCATCATTACTGCAAATACCATCCCCAAAGTGGAGGTATTGTAGAAAGGTGCAATGGTACCCTAAAATCAAAATTGGCAAAAATCTGTGAGCAGACAAACTTAACCTGGTCAGATGCTCTACCCCTGGCCTTGATGGGGTTGAGAGGAAGAACACATCGGCAGTTGGGACTGTCACCATTTGAAATTTTAACTGGATGCCCCATGCCCATTGGCATGGTTATCGGAAATGTTACTCTGCATACTGTGGACAATGATCTTCTCTCTTGTCTTGCAGGTCTCCAAGCCTCCCTGAAGGAAGTCTACAAACAGGTTAACCAGGCGTGGTGGATCAGTCCCCCACTGATGAAGTTCCAGATTCCCCTTGGAACCTGGATACTGGTCAGAGACACCGAAGGAAACATTGGCATCAACCTAGCTGGAGGGGAACCATTCCAGGTGCTGCTATCTGCACCCCACATGCCGTGATGGTTGAAGGACTCTTTTCTTGAATGCACATTTCTCACTATAAAAAGTGGACTGAATCATTAAGCTGTTGCTATTTTTGGACTTTCTATGTTGAGACTCTGTCAAGGGATTATTCCCTTTGTCTTAGGGGATAATCTGTGATATAAGTGGTTGAAGGTTACTGTTACACAATTAAGAACAGATTCTTGTTATGCATGTGCCACTGCTAAACCCAATCTCCTAGTTGTATCCCTTCCCAATAATCTACCCGTGCTTTAGCTGGCCTTACCTCTCTATCTATCTAATTAGCAGAACACTCAGGAACACCTGACTTTTTTTTTAACTCTTCCAAAGATTGGTTCCGTTCTTGAAAATTATTCTCATAACTGTCCTTATTTCTCTGGCACTTTTCATGTTCTTGGGTTGCTGTCTAATCCCGTGGATCTGAGCCCTTCTACAAAGGTTTATTAACGCTTCCATTACTAAGGCTTATCTCCTCAGTGCTGACCCTGACTCCCAGTACAAACCTTTTCTTCCATCCCCAACCCTTTCCTGAACTCTGATGATGCAGAAGTCTTATTATTAATGTGCACATTTTATGTGCAAAGGGGGGAACTGAGGAAGAGAAAACATTATTATTTAACTCACAGATATCAAGGACTGTGTTTTGAGTTGATCATGCTGCAGAGAGCTATATGATTTGTTCCTGATTTATGCAGAAAAGGAGTTGGGCTGTGTGCACAGCATTAAGGGACTAACTTTTATCATTTATAAGAAATGCTGACCTCTGATACTAACAGAAGACCCTGTGAAGAATGCAAGATCTTTATGGACTATAAGAATGTTTAAATTGATTCTAAGTGTGTATAATTAGAAAGGTGTATTCCTTAGGAATGCAAATGGCTGTTTGTTTCATGTTTTAGGTCACTCCAGTATGTCATAAATTAAGATTTAACCTTAAGCTATGTATAACCTTGGAATGAACTGCTAGAGGTTTTTTTTCATTTCTAGGATATAAAAAAGAGAATGTTTTTACTTTAGGTATTCTTCCAAAATCCAAATCAGTTGACTGAGTTGGAAAGAGGCAGTCTCACATTCTCTCTACTCACCAAGAAATAAGAATAAAGAAATTATTTCTTTAATTGGGTTTAAGTTCTTCCATTGTTTTTCGACTTCACGCTCACACCTCACCTATGGTATGAGCTGTGGGTAATGACCAAAAGAATGAGGTCAAGAGGACAAGCAGCAGAAATGAGGATTCTTTGCAGGGTTTACACTCTGTGATAGGATGAGAAGCTCAGAGATTTGGGAGAGTCTCCTATTAGATTGCTGCGCCACCTAATCAAGAAAAGTGAGTTGAGGAAGTCTAAGCATGTCATAAGGATGCCCCCCTGGCAGCTCGTCCTGCAGCTGATCTGGGCACATATCACTGGGTAAAAAGCCTACAGCATGCTCAGAATTGACAAAAATCCAACAACCCAGAATAAGTGTCTTGACTTTGTCACTCTCTCCTCTTCTTTAACATCTCAAACAATAAAGCAGAACACCAACAGAAAGTAACCATCTGGAGTAGCAGAAAGAGAAGTCTTGCACCAGTGCTGGTTATTCAACTTCTGTCTTCCTTCTTTTTAGCCTGCTAAATAGGGTTACCCTGTAAAACCAACCTTTTTTCATATTTCCTTCATCTCATTTGTTTTATAGTATGGATTAAAAAACATTTCCTTTGGATACTGTTGACTCGTTTGAACTGCATGCTGTTTCAGTAAAATAAATAACCACTTTAGGGTTACAAATGATTTAACCAAAAAGATTGTAATAAAGAAAAAACAAATAAGGCTGTTTATTACCAGTCTTTGAACTAATTATATTACTGTTTTGTTTTACAAAGTATTTAGAGAAAAATATTTTTTTCATATAGTCCAATGAACACAACCTGCACAACAGCATACACAGAGTTGCAGAATGACAGCAATTACTGACAACGATTTCAAATAACTTATTGTATCTGTAAAAAAAAGCAAAGGTAAAAAAAAACTCAAATAATTCTATATTTAATGCATATTTCTCTCCATTGTAGCACATTTCATTCAATAGTACATCTTGGCTATATATCTCTGAGGAAACATACCAAATCAGTTTATTCTTACTTTTCTAACTTTAGTGGCTACTGGAATCATCTGCCATTCTATAAAATCATCTGGTCCAATAGCATTATATGGACATTGAAATTCATATAAATTTTGAGTAATGGTAACCTTAATGAACTCCAACAGCAGAGTAGACTTAAATGACAAATCTTTATTAGCCCAGGAGGAATTTCTTTAGATTTCTGCTTAACTCCCCCTAATTTGCTTAGTTTTAAAATCACTTATGCTAAGTGTTTAAGAGTGGATTACTGAGACCGTGCCTCACTTTAAGTGTCTTCATTGCAGTTTAATCTCATTGGGAAGGTATGTTGTCATGTCATATGTTTAATGGTAATAGTTGGAATAGTCACCTGTACACTTGAGTTATCCATTTGATGCCACATTCTATGACCCTCCTTTACTTCAGCTGCCCTTTTCCATATCCTACATGCATCACCCCCTTCCTGGCATTGGTGAATTCAGCACTGAATTCTCAAATTTACACTTTGTACACTATTTTTCAAGCAAAAGCTAAGGAAATAATAAAGAGAGTTATGAAGCTTAATGAATTGGCTTATGTTAAATGGAATGTGACGTGTACTTTTATATATAGTCTTAATTAAAAAGGCTTCAAATTAATTTGGTTTGGTTAATTCGCTTCTTACTTTAAATTATATTTTTGACAAAGACTTAACATTTGGTGAACTTATTACATTTTTAGTTTCTATAATCTTCTTTCTCCAGGTATAAAACATTCAAATTTGAGCCAGGATCTTGAGACATAACTTCTCTTTTCCGTATAATGATTTATTGTCAGGCACTTCAAATTGTTTCCTTAATCCTCTACACTTAATTCAATACTATAACTAAACCTATAATCACAACTGTAATTCTTAAATAACAAAACTTGTTTTAGTAGAGTCTACAGTTGATTTTAAAATCCTAATTGTAGTCACCTCACCCACTTACAGTATATAATTTATTAACATCTATACTCCAAGGTGCTCTATACAATTGTAAGATGTAAGGCTTCTTATAATTCCAATGATAAATAAATCAAATATAGGATTTAAAGCCTTTAGCTCCAGGACCCAAAACTATAGAGTTATTATTAATTAATTTGAGGCTGAACACTCCTGGGGCCTTATGCATAAACAATGCGTACGCACAGAAATGTTGTGTAAGAACGTTTCCACATTCAAATCGTGATGTATAAAACCTACACTTGACGTAAAGCCACGCACTTTTCCACGGTACCTCATACCCTGTCGTACGCAAGTTCTCCGCTCGATTTTGCAGACTGGTGGCACCCAGCGTCAAAGCAGTGCTACTGTTCTTGTGTGGTTACCTTTTATTTCTTAGAACCACATTTCTGAAACTAACCGCATATTGTTTATTAGTGTAATGCATCTCATTGTAGATTACCTGTAACAATACAATGGCCCAGGGAATAGCCATAGTATTCCAAATACCATAACTGCTTTAGTGTTGTTACTCTCACTGCACCATCTTCTTCTTCTTTTTCTTCTTTCAGCTGCTCCCTTTAAGGGTTGCCACAGCGGATCATCTTTTTCCATATTACTCTCACTGCACCACTTGGAGTATTTATATCACTGTATCTGAGTGGGGAATCACAGCAGCAGCTGATCGGAAAGAGAATTATCAGTATACAGCATCAAGCACATGCTGCCAAAACCACAACAAAATATTTCAAAGCCTTTCCTGTACGGACCACGTGGTTCAGAAACAGTTTCATCCCAAGAACAATAAACGCACTCAATCAATTGCTCCTTCTAGAACTGTTTGTACTTATAAGTACAATAATCCCACTATAAACTTGCACTACAGTTATAATATTACACAACCTGCGCCACATTATAAAGCGCGTATTTACATATGATGACGATAGCATTTTTAAGATGAAATGCAGCAAAATATATTGATTATATTATACAGATAAAAGTTTAACTTCATTTAAATAATCTGTATTGTTAATAATTAAACATGTGAGGACACGGTGCCGCAGCGCTAGCAAGTTCACGTATTATTCCTGCCTTGTGCGCTGTATATTTGCGCAACACTGGAAGGACAGATGGATAGAATAATTAAACACGTACTATGAAGATATTTCAATGTTCCTTAAAAGTTTTGAAGAATCGTCGTTGTAAGCTTACAGATGGCTTAACGTCTATTGCAGAGCTGATTGTGTGGCGATTGGGTATTTGGGGAAAGAAAAGTAACGACAGGAATTGAAGGTTAGTACATTTGAAAGAGACAGTACTGCTACAACAAATTATTTCATTGAAGGTCGCGCATGGCGCAACAGCATCTAATGTGAGACATGAACAATCACTGCGCCATCGTGTTCCCATGTTTAATAACATGCTTTCATTCCAATTATCATGAAAATGATATCACGTATACATCTCAGTATTTTAATTATTCAGAAAGCTGTAATATCACGAATGTAATGGATTCTATGTCCTGTCAGAGAAAGAGAAAGAATGGAAGCACGTAGTGATTCACACACATAGAGCACATTGAAGATCAAATTCAAAGCAAAGCATTTAACGTGCTACTTTAGCTACGATGGGATTTGAGAAACTAGTAAATTAAATGAATTTAAGATGAATTTTATGATGCTCTACTTTAATGACAAAATAAAGTACGTGATTAAAGTGGAAATTTCGAGATTAAAGTTCACATTTCGTGCTTTTTCACTACTGTGTGTCTATTTTTTTTTTTGTCTTTACCCTAATAAGCTCAGACGGTGCGCTACAACTTGCCTTTTCACGGTGACTTTGATATGTGACTTCTTTTTTATTTTGGCACTGTGTGACTTTATGAACTTGAGCTTTCGAGTTTCTCCGACACACTATGTCACTCGATCAACTTCCTTTTGTTATTTATTTCACTGTTTAAATCAGCAAATAGCATGTTTTTCCTTTGCCTCCACTTGGTATTCGCTGAAATTCTTATATTTTCCCCCGTACTTTTCCCATTGTCTTTTCACAGAACGCTGAGCTTAAGGGCTATTTATATTGATTTGCATATTCAAAGAGGCATAATTCCGGGAGGAGTTTGGGCGGGACAGCACGCACATGCACGAGCATTACTTTTCACGCTGACCGTGATTTATGGAGCGGAAGAACGCGGAAGTTGAAGTACCCACAGATTCCTGCATCTGGATTTTTCTGTGCGTAAGCACATTTCGGCTTTTGTGCTTACGTCATGTTATAGTGCAAATTCTATGTACGGCGTTATGCATGAGGCCCCTGATCATTTTAGCTTATAATAACTGTAGAAACTGTTTTGACTATTACTAAATCTTTCCCCTTCTCTTTTTTCAGTGTTCTGTTATGACATTATGTGTACCTTGGAGTGGATGAGTTCTCCCCAGTGGGGAATGCATTTTTAAACCATCATATTTTAAAATTGGCATTATTAGCTCTCAGCGTGATGTTTATTAGAGCCTGAAATATGGCTTTAGTAGGCAGCCTAACCTACAAAGTTGAAAACAGGGATTAGAATTGTAGCTTATATAATAAAGGCAGTACTAATTATACTTTGTGTAACACTCAGTGACATTAATATTTAAATGCTCTTAATTCAATAAAACCAAAAAGGTGCTTATCCTGGTAAAACTACCAGTGCAGTTTAATAAGTTTGACAATTTCATTCATTATGTTAGGTCTTTCTGACCATTTTATCAGAGGATATTTTATTTTAGAAAAAACTTTCATTTCTAATCCTGCTTCTTATACCACATCTTAGATGCAACAATGAAAATTTGTAACATAACAGTCTTTTTGCCACATCCAATTTGGTATCAACCCTCATTGCTTCCCATTTTTCCATTTCAATCTATACTGTTCCTTGAGACCCATTTTCCACCCAAGATAGCATGATTATAATATGTGTTGCTTATCCATAGAGCAGCAGCCAACTATTGAAAAAATAAATGAAGTGAAGTAGTGATTAACACTACTTCCTACTAGCCACTACAAGCAAGCACAGAACACACCAACAGAGATGAATATGACCAAGGCAACAATAATGTTATTATAGAAAACACATACACAAAAAATATTATCTTTCTTGCACTCCCACAGTGCAGTGCACCCCTCTTTCTTTCTTGAACCCCCAACAAATAAACCAATAATACTTCAAATAACAGTTATATATAAAGTGATAGTAAACAAAGTAAAAAAAGTCATTGTACAGTCTAGATTAACTCTAAATTCCTTGATGTTCATGCTAGAGAGGGACTTGCTGAGATATACCTTAGACTAGCCAAAATAACATTTACAGTGCCTTTTCATGGGTTCACCAGGTCCTATCCTGAGTTCCTGCTGTTTCATTAACCTTCTCCCTCCTGTACAGACAAACTCAGGTTTATCTAATGGCTTCTTGCATGTGGTGTATTTCCTTCTTTTTTTTCTGGCACTGATGTCCCATATTTATGGCTCTCATTGGCCTTCCGAGTCAAGTGGTCCCTTCAAAGCAGTCCATAGCTTGAAAAGCCCTTGAAACTGAATTTCTATATTATTATAAAACAATGAAATGTACAAATGGATACTGATGGAAAGTAAATCCGATAACTTCTACAGAGTCCCCACACTAAAACCCCTCCTTTGGGTCATAGTAGGGTGTTAACATTGGTCACATAGTATGTATCTGTTCCACTATCAGTGTCAGTTTGCCATTGAACTCGGAAATTAACAGGCCCTAATTGTTAAATTAACTGTAGTTGGACCAAATCATTTTGGCACAAGCTTAGATCTAGGTCTGGATGATGTTTTGGAGAGGTTGTGTGTCCTTAACCAAACCTGGTCTCCTACAGAATATTTAACACTCTGTTGGTGCTAACTGTATGGCCTTTAAATCCACTAATCTCTTTCTAATGAGATCCTTTAATTTTTCAAACTGAAAGATTTTTAGGTATTATGGTAAATCAGGATTTGGAGGGCTGACAAGCCTCTCTAGGGGACATAATACTTGTCTTTCAAGAGCAGGCAACTCACCGGTACTCTCATACCACGCCAAATTGAGTGCCATCCTCGACTCTAGAAGCCTCTGATCCCAGTCCTAGTGGTGGGTTCCCATGTAGGAAGCTATCAGTATCTTCAGGGTGTGATTCACCCCAGGTGATGGTATGATTTAATCTTCTTATGAGTCTCTCACCAATCCTTCATGAAGCCCTTCATTACCAAACATGTAAATTGCAGACCCCTATCAGAAATGATGATTTTCATTAAACTGTGTAGAATATAATGACGTTTAGTAGCCTCTAAATGTATGCTTTATATTTTCATGGCCAATGATTCTATCTACATCTTTGTTGGTGATTAATGATATTGCATTGTGAACTTCATCTTTATGGATTTGTTGCACTAAGATCTTGTTAGCCTTCTCTCCATGTTCAAAGTAATAATGTCGTGTTTTAAAAATGACTTGTTCTGTTTCTTTTGTTGTCAAGAGGTTGATTGCAAAGCCTTTTCCTAAAAAGTGCCTCATATGGACACCTGGTGTGTTTTTGATCTATTCTGGTAATTTCACTGATTAACTCTGAGACCTTCTTGGTTTCTGATTTATTTTTGTGGGAAAGATATGAAAAACTCTGTCCTCTTAAAAATGCCTTCAGAGTTTCCAGAGTATTCCTGCAGAAAACTCTGAGCTGAATATAAATAATTCTGTATAGTTCTTGTCAGCTAATGACAGGGGTTAAGATGCCAGCAGTGAGATGAGTGTGTGGGGCATAGTGATGTGAGCTCCATAATCTGAGGGGCATGGTCGGAGATCACAATAGTTTCGTATTTTCAAAATTTGATTTTGGGCAAGGAATTGTTATCTATAAAGAAATAATCAATTCTTGAGTAACCATGATGTACTAGTGAGAAAAATGAATTTGCTCTTAAGCTTGGATTTAGTAATTATGGGTTTACTTTAAAGAATACAAGACACAATGTAATGCATTTTTTGATACATTACAGATACCACAGCTAGATACTCTAAGTGCAGACACTATCAGAATTACTACATGCTGCAGTATAAACTCACTTCAGAGTGAATGCGGCCGTTTCCATGCTTACATCGTTATGTATAAAAACAGGGACAATCTTCTCTGGTGATATTCAGAGTCAACTGAGCCTGATGTAGGTAAAATAAGATCTCATTAAGGTCCCAGAGGTGTTGTTCTCATGATGGAGAGAAGACAATAATATCATGAATATCACTGGTACTACCAAATATTAATTTAATTTCGGCCACTGTAATTCATCATGCCATCTTTCCTCAAACTTGAACACCCCACCCCCAGGCATTACATATTACAGAGTCTTTGGGTGCAAAACGATGTCATCTGCCATGATGGAATCCAGACCTAGGAGCCATGGCATGGTCAGTAATGCATTCTCCAGGACTTATGCTTTGATATCTCAAGAGATGTTTTGCAAAGCAGATCACAGCAGGACTTTGCCATTACACCCCTATGCTCACCTATCTTCCAAGAATAATTTTACTGTGTCCTCTCCCTTAAGCAGCTCTCCAGGCCATTGTATTTTTTTTTTTCACAAGCTGAGGTTAATTAAGGTAAAGGTGTTTCCAGTGTCAATAACAGCATCCCTATTAATGTCCCGCACACTAAATGGCACAATTAATAAGGGCAATAATGTTCATAAAATGGTGAGCTTAGCCCCAGCTTACTGGTCCTTGTCTTTCTGAGGTTTGACCCTGGGTGTTTCTCTGCTAGAGGGTTGCTCCTTTTTACCCTTCAGAGCAGCCCAGTCCTTCTCTATCTCTTTACTAGAGATTGTACCAAACTCACTTTGACCCTGAGTGTGACTGCAAGGCTTGGGTTATATGCACCTAACATGCATCAAACAATGTGTTATTCTGACATATCCGGGTTCCACTTTAAAACAAGTGCACAATATTCATAAACAAAGCCATTGATCGATTGCAAGGGACCTTGCCAAGAAGCCAGTAATTGTCCTTCAACTTCTGTCTGGTGGTCAGCTGGTAGAAAAGCTTCCAGGAAAGCCGTAGAGAAACAGGGCCAGTCTTTAATATTTCCTTTCTCTGCCTGCCACCAGTAGCGGGGCAGGTCCCTGAGGGGTGTAGTTCTTGGAATGCGTCTGCCTTCAATTAATTGAAAAACCCCTGCTGATTTACGGGAGGTTTCCGGGTTTGGAAACTCCAGCTGTACGGTAGGTACAGGAGTTAAGGTGAAGGACGGCCGCATTTCAGCTAATGATATCACATGGTGCAGTGTTTGAAAGTACGCAACAATACTTTGCCTCATCGCGTTCTGAATCTCCTCCTTACACTGTTGAAAGTGCCTTTGCAAACAGTTTAACAGCTTCTGTTCCAAACTTGTGAAATGATCTCGCACCCACTCATATACTTCAGTCACTGGCACATCCACATACCTATATAGAGCATCTTCCTGTGTTTCCATACCCTCCACCATTTCACTAAATGGACTAGAAGCACCTGCACGTGCCCATTTGGCATATTCAGTGGTCACTTTTCTTTTATTCTATCTTATTTTTTATCTTTTTTTCTTTAACCCATTGGTCAATTTTCTTGGCTTTTACAAATGTAAATTCAGAGTTCCAAGAAGAATGTGTTTAATTAAGTTTCACTCTTTTATGTTAATTATATAGCCTCTGTTCTCTGTAGATTTCCAATATTTCCTCATTCTTATATTGTTTAATGCTGTTTTCTTCTATATTTTTGGATGCATCCTCTTTTTAAGCCCTCTCCATTCATATTGTCCATTCCACATCTTTTTTCAGATTAATTCTTATTGTAGAGTGCCACTTGACAATTCCTTTCCTTTGTAAGATATCGTTTTCCTCAATTGAATCCTGAAGGAGTTGGCTGTGGTTTGGCATCTGAGGAATGTGAAACACTTAGGTCTGTTCAATTTGTTCTCTATGAAGTCCTGAAATTAATATATATATATATATATATATATATATATGTATATATATATATATATATATACTGTATATATATATATACTGTATATATATATATATATTTGAGATAAATTGATCACTAAAAAACATACATTCATGCCAATCTGACCCTAGTTTACATTAAAGTGAATTCAGATTGGGGTTTAAAAGTAAAAATAGTTATAGTGTCACAATCAGCAAGGCAGTGAAGTTAGCATTGGACAAAGAAATGGCAACTTCTGATGCAATGTCCCCTAGCAATAGGAACATACAGTACATCATGACAATGGCTTACCAAAATGGTGGTAACTGACAGAAAAGAAAAATGATGTCACAGTAGATATATAAACATAGTGAAAAAATAAAGGACAAAGCTAAGATAATTCTAAAGTAGATATAGTAGGTAAAAACCTCAGAAAAATGTATAAAGCTCAGAAGAATTAACGGAAAATCTCAGACTTGTAGCAACAGAAGCCATCATGAGCAGCTACTACTTAGGCAAAGATGAAACAAGGAAACATTGTCTCATGTTCTATAGACCATATCATAGGGAGCAATAAGTCTTCAGCAATTGGAGTCGGTTATAAGCATCCTCACTAGCACCATCACTTCTTAGTGTGGAACCTGTTCAGCTCTGGACTATAAAGCACTATGGAGGTTGGTGAAATCGGAAGATAAGATTATGAGCCACAGCTCCCATCTGTTCTGGGCATATGTACTGTATAACAGACTGACTTAAAAAGGGCAAGTGGTGTTATTAAAGACCTCAGTCATCCTACATAGTCACTTTTCTCACCACTCCATTCTGGCAAATGGTTCAGGACCATAAACAGTACGATCATATGGAAGATGTGTGAACCCATACTTAAATGTAAGCCAATCATATGTTCCTTGCTATGACTATTGTTGAATATGGTGCATTAAAATCATATTCTAATTTTTTATTGTTTAATGCAGTTTTTAGAGCCAGTAAATATATTACATTTTTATTGTTTTGTATGTAAAATATTAGTGGAGGAAGATGCACACAGGTAGATTACATCCTATGCAGAGGAGTTGATCTGAATTAGACTGATGACTGCAAAGTGGTGGCAGGGGAAAGTGTAGTTAAGCAGCATAGGATGGTGGTCTGTAGGATGATGCTGGAGATCAAGAAGAGAAAGAGAGTGAGGGCAGATCCAAGGATCAAATGGTGGAAGTTGAAAAAGGAACTATGATGTTTGCTGATGACATTATGATCTGTAGCGATAGTAGGGAGCAAGTTGAGGAGACCCTGGAGAGGTGGAGATATGCTCTAGAGAGGAGAGGAATTAAGGTCAGTAGGAACAAGATAGAATACATGTGTGTAAATGAGAGGGAGGTCAGTGGAATGGTGAGGATGCAGGGAGTAGAGTTGGCGAAGGTGGATGAGTTTAAAAACTTGGGATCAACAATTCAGAGTAACGGGGATTGTGGAAGAGAGGTGAAAAAGAGTGTGCAGGCAGGGTGGAATGAGTGGAGAAGAGTGTCAGGAGTGATTTGTGACAGATGGGTATCAGCAAGAGTGAAAGGAAAGGTCTACAGGATGGTAGTGAGACCAGCTATGTTATATGGGTTGGAGACAGTGGCACTAACCAGAAAGCAGGACACAGAGCTGGAGGTGGCAGAGCTAAAGATGCTAAGATTTGCAGTGGATGTGACGAGGATGGACAGGATTAGAAATGAGTACATTAGAGGGTCAGCTCAAGTTGGACGGTTGGGAGACAAAAGTCAAAGAGGTGAGATTATATTGGTTTGGACATGTGCAGAGGAGAGATGAGGGGTATATTGGGAGAAGGATGCTAAGGATAGAGCTGCCAGGGAAGAGGAAAAGAGGAAGGCCTAAACAAAGGTTTATGGATGTGGTGAGAGAGGACATGCAGGTGATGGGTGTAACAGAACAAGATGCAGAGGACAGAAAGATATGGAAGAAGATGATCTGCTGTGACAACCCCTAATGGGAGTAGCCAAAAGAAGAAGAAGATCTAAAATATTAGTGTAGAGTCTGTAGAGCTTATAGAAGCAAAATTACAAAAAAATTGGGCCTGCTGTAAATCTCTCGTTTCACCATCTCAAAAGCAGAAATAAAAAAATAAAAATAAAATGGACATGACTGTCCCTACCTAAGTTTACTTTGAGATGAACTATTCATGGCTGATTTTTGAAATTTGATTTTTAGGAGACAGGCTCCAGCTTAATGTAAATCTTCAAGGGGCCTGAATGCAGACAAGTAAAAAATAAACAAACTAATAATGGTAAAAATTAAAGGAAAAATAACAAAACATATTTACATCAAACCTCCTTGTCAGCTACTCTGAGGAGCAACAACGAAACATTCATTTCGATCTCCAAATGTAAAGACAATCAATTCAGTAATAAGTTGATCTTCTTGATTTGTGTCTCACCCAGCTCTCTCTTTTTTATTTTTTGCAGAGTACTGACGAACATAAAATTTTACTTTTTATTTATTTATTCTTTAACATTGCACAAACTATAGACTTTACTGCATTTTCAAATTTTTTTAAGCATGAAGAAAAAAACTGTAATGTTGATAGGCTGAAATTGTGCATTTCGTTATGACTGTTGCTGCTGAAAAGTGGGTTGATTAATGTACCATCTTCAAATTGTGAAAAAAGCTCTAAAAAGTAGATATCATTATTTTCTATAACAAAAAGATCATTTTATTTTAAAACAAACTGGGTATCTATGCTAATAAAACCGTTGTATGATTGTAATTTATAGCAGATTGTAATTGTAGATGCTTTAAAGTGGATCAAGCTGATCTGAGCCTCATTAACGAAGACTCACTGCCAGAAAACAATAGCCCTTGTATGAAACTATTGTTTTAGGCAGACATTAAAAGTATATACTCAAGTTATGGAGAGATAAACAATGTGGTACTACTTAATGAGCAATCAGGCAATGAAAGCACAAATGTACTACTCTGTGTGCTGCATAAGCACATCTCATGAAAAAAACATTAAAATGGTATGATATAAGATGTCCTTGTGGCAGCCGTCTGCCCCTAGAATAAGACAAAGTAAGTTAAAACTAAAAAAGAAATGCAACATTTCTAAACAAAAAATACAAGCAAAGTATGAAGGCCATATATGGGAGTTGAACCGTCTCTGATTTTTGGGGTGATGTCTCTACTTACCCACTGCTCCATTATTAAAAAGCACTCTCCTCTGTTCCTAGGAGAAGTGAATAGTATTCACCACAATGAACAAGTTTTTGTTTCAGTTAAATATTTCAGATAAAGGAACATACTTTTTAAAATTTGTGAATAGTAAGAACCTTATTTATGTGTAATTTACTCATGAAAATGTGTTCATACATTCATACTTGTTTTGCCAAGTAACAAATGAAACACATCTAACAGTTGTAAAAGTTAATATGGTCCAGTTTGGATATATTTGTTCATGCATTATTTGTCATTTTCAGTAACATTTCAGATGGTTTCTTTAGGTACATATGCCTGCCTTGTGCCTTGCCCATAAAAGTCTGGTACATGCCCCCTTTTAAAAAGTATTATGTAAAGAGATTTACTATGCAAGGAGCAAAGGGTACATAAATGATAAAAAGATGCTCCTTATTACATTACAATTGTCCTTATTTAACATTTGTTGCTTGTTTGTATTAGTTTTTCATTAGCTTACAAACTTTCTGGTTTAGTTAAACTTTTACTAAGAATTACCTTTTAAGTTTCTGTATATGAAAAATATGTTTTGCATTCTGTTCCTGATTGCATACTGGTATTACCACCAGACCAAAAGTACCTTTTATGCTTTGGTGAGTTAATAATCATTTCACAATGAGAAAATATTTTTTAAAAATTGTACATTCATTTTCCTTTTTCTCTGTCATTTTATTTAATAAACACTTCATAGCGATAGAAGTATCATTATTTTAAAATGTGTTTGAGCACTGTCAATGTCAAACTTACATGTATGACCACCTTCAGTTGTGTAACTCTGTTTGACAAATCCTTAATTTATTCATTCACTTTCCAAACCTGTTTATTATAGTGCAGTTTCACTTTGAGGAAGAACCCATGCTAACAGCATCTGGCACAAGGAAGACACCAACTCATGAGTAAGTACTAATCCATCACATGGAACACTCACTAATTCTCTGCTAACAGGCTAATTTAGACCTGCCAAACATCCTAATCTGCACATCTTTAGTGAAGGAAAAAACTGTATTGTAATATAGATAGTTCCGGAAATACCAGCACATTTCATAAACAAGAAAGTTAAAGATTCATGGAAATAACTTTTTGAATTGAAGATTTGCCTCTCACCCTCATTCATTGCTCAAGAGTCCCCTCCTCAATTCAAAAAGTCATTTCTATGAGGCTTTAGGCTTCCTGTATATGCTATGGGCTGTTAAATTTGCATTGATTTAATAACATTTTAGAAAAAAAACATGTGTTTTGCACATTTTGAGTATACGACTGGATTATGTTATATGAGTAACATATTTTTAATTAGTTATTCCATGGACGTTTTACGCATCTACTTCCACTGTACAGCATTGGTCACTATTGGTTTCTATCTATACTAATAAAAGGCAAAGCCCTCACTGACTGACTGTCTGATTCACTCACTCACTCACTCATCACTAATTCTCCAACTTCCTGTGTAGGTAGAAGGCTGAAATTTGGCAGGCTCAATCCTTGCAGCTTACTTACAAAAGTTAGGCAGGTTTCATTTCGAAATTCTACGCATAACGGTCATAACTGGAACCTACTTATGTACATATATACGGCAATAGACTGCAGCTCGGTCGCCGTGTGAGGCGGAGTTGCATCCCACATCATCACACCTCCCACGTAATTGAGTGCCTGCCCATATAAGGCCGTCAGTCAGCAGCAATCCAATAGACACACTGCCACTAAATATTCGCGGGTGAAGGGCTGTGCTTATGCAAACGAAGATGAGATGGTAAGGGAGTTTGGCACAAACTCAGCGAAAGTGCGAGAGAAAAGTTTAAGTGCCGGGTCTTAGCTAACATTAAATAAAGCCGTGGACATCGCCAAGCACAGCTGAGAACCTTCGATGCATGTACTCCGAGCAGCTCACATGAACTGACTGTGAACGCAGTACACAGAGAACAAGCAAGACCTCCAAAGAGTGCAGAGACTTTTGATCACGTGAATGTGTCTACAAAAAGTGGCGTCTCTTGCCCTGCAAAAATGCTATAAAGGACGAGCAGCCGGTGCACGCGCGTTGCTATGCCGGCCTTCGAGACGCTGACTGCGCTTCTGCCTTAAGTGAAAGTAAGCACTTTTCATTTTTTCCTCCTTCTCCTGAGCTATAGCCCAGACAACTGCAAACACGGGATCCCTTTTCTAGACCGCAGAAAACTAATATTAAGGCGCTTCGCACTTTCTTTAGCACGTATACAATTATGAGGTCGTGGAAGACACGCACAGGAGTGGAGGACCGACAATGCCATCCCGGCCGGTTAATAGCAGGGCCGTCTCTCCAGTCTACACGAGACCCACCACAACGGTCCCCAAAAGGCACTCATATCATCAGTGAAGACGTCTCTCTACACTATATACTGTAAAACAAAAAGGCAAGTTTCCTTTCTTTACACCTTTTTTCCTTTTATCCCAAACCAAAGCCTTTCTCTCTTAACACAGCAGAGGACACAAAACTAATTTTCTTTAATTGCTGGTAATGCCGGTAAGGCACATTACCACAGGCAAAAATTTGGATGTTCACATAGAAAATGTAATTTCTATACCACAGCCGTCGCGTAGCACCTTTCAAAAGGGATCTACTACCGAGAGATGATCCATATACATTTTAGCTGCTGTTGGTACTACTTACCTGTTGTCTTATACTGTCTTTAAAATGTAGTTTACCTGAGACCACTCCAGTAGTGCTCAATGTATATTTACTTTTTAAAACGTTAATGTGTTACTGTTTAATAACTTAGAGACTACATTTTATTTTTTTCGCTTGCACTCAGTGATCAAAGCCAATGGGTAATCAGCTATATATATAGATATATGTACACACACACATAGACACATATACATATATATATATATATATATATATATATATATATATATATATATATATATATATAGTAGACAGATTAGGGTTTCCTCACACCCTTGTACCCTCAGACCACACGTCAGACACCAGATAAAAAGTCCAATAATAATATTTATTAATAATAATGTGCACAAAGCACGCTCCTCTCCACAATTCTCCAATAACCATAAACCAAATCACAAATAAACCAATCCTCCACTCCCAGACGCTTAGCCACCCTGCCTCCCAACTCAGCTCGTCCGTCTGGGATTTGCCACAGTCCTTTATAGTCCTTGACCTGGAAGTGTTTGTCCCTCAGTCCATTTGACTTTCTATCACTTCCGGGTCACGTAAAACTTCTCTTTTGCTTCAACCTGGAAGTACGTCATTCCTCCTGTTCACGTGACCAGGACGCACTTCCAGGTTATAGGTCACATATGAGTCTACGAGCCTCGCTACAGCGACTCCTTGTGGTCCCCAAGGTTTCCAGCTGGAATTCGGGGCACGTCCATGTTGTCGGGAGAGCTCCTCCTGGTGGCCTGGGGATGAGGGTTGGCAACTCTTGCCGGACATCTATCACACACACACACACACACACACACATATATATATATATATATATATATATATATATATATATATGTGTGTGTGTGTGTGTGTTTGTATGTATGTGTGTGTGTATATATATAAACTGCTCAAAAAAATTAAAGGAACACTTTGAAAACACATCAGATCTCAATGGGAAAAAGAAATCCTCCTGGATATCTATACTGATATAGACTGGGTAATGTGTTAGGAACGAAAGGATGCCACATCGTTTGATGGAAATGAAAATGATCAACCTACAGAGCCCTGAATTCAAAGCCGCCCCAAAAATCAGAGTAAAAAAATTATGTGGCAGGCTAGTCCATTTTGCCAAAATTTAATTGCAGCAACTCAAAATTGTTCGCAACACTTTGTATGGCCCCTGTGTTCTTGTATACATGCCTGACAACATCGGTGCATGCTTCTAATGAGATGACAGATGGTGTTGTGGGGGATCTCCTCCCAGATCTGGACCAGGGCATCACTGAGCTCCTGGACAGTCTGAGGTGCAACCTGGTGGCATTGGATGGACCAAAACATAATGTCCCAGAGGTGTTCTATTGGATTTAGGTCAGGAAAGTGTGGTGGCCAGTCAATGGTATCAATTCCTTCATCCTCCAGGAACTGCCTGCATACTCTCACCACATGAGGCCAGGAATTGTCGTGCACCAGGAGCCACTGTACCAGCATAGGGTCTGACAATGGGTCCAAGGATTTCATCCCGATACCTAATGGCAGCCAAGGTGCCTTTGTCAAGCCTGTAGCGGTCTGTGTGACCCTCCATCGATATGCCTCCCCAGACAATCATTAACCCACCACCAAACTGCTTATGCTGAATGATGTTACAGGCAGCATAATGTTCTCCATGGCTTCTCCAGACCCTTTCACTTCTGTCACGTGCTCAGGGTGAACCTGCTCTCATCTGTAAAAAGCACAGGGCACCAGTGGTGCATCTGCCAATTCTGGTATTCTATGGCGAATGCCAATCGAGCTGCATGCTGCTGGGCAGTGAGCTCAGGGCCCATTAGAGGACATGGGGCCCTTGGGTCACCCTCATGAAGTCTTTCTGGTTGTTTGGTCAGAGACATTCACACCAGTGGCCTGCTGGAGGTCATTTTGTAGGGCTCTGGCAGTGCTCATCCTGTTTCTCCTTGCCCAAAGGAGCAGATACTGGTCCTGCTGATGGGTTATGGACCTTCTATGGCCTTCTCCAGCTCTCCTAGAGTAACTGCTTGTCTCCTAGAATCTCCTCCATGCCCTTGAGACTGTGCAGGGAGACACAGCAAACCTTCTGGCAATAACACGTATTGATGTGCCATCCTGGAGAAGTTGGACTACCTGTGCAACCTCTGTAGGGTCCAGGTATCGCCTCATGCTACCAGTAGTGACACTGACTGTAGCTAAATGCAAAACTAGTAAAGAAACAGTCAGAAAAGATGAGGAGGGAAAAATGTCAGTGGCCTCCACCTGTTAAACCATTCCTGTTTTGGGGGTCATCTCATTGTTGCCCCTCTAGTGCATCTGTTGTTAATTTCATTAACACCACAGCAGCTGAAACTGATTAACAACCCTCTGCTACTTAACTGACCAGATTAATATCCCATAAGTTTCATTGACTTTATGCTATACTCTGATTAAAAAGTGTTCCTTTAACTCTTTTGAGTAGTATATATATAGTATATATATATGTGTAGATAGGTATATATATATATATATATATATATATATATATATATATACAGTATATATATGTTGATAGGTATACAGTATATATATATACATACACACATATGTGTATATATGTAGATGTGTGTGTGTGTATATATATAAAATATATATGTGTGTGTGTATATGTGTATATATACATGTATATATATGTATATGTACAGTATATATGTATATATATATGTACGTGAATATGTAGATATGTATGTATATGTTGTGGTAGATGGCCCGGACACAGACAGACGGACATCATTATTTCACCCAACACACGTTATACAAATAAGTTCAGTGCACAACTCAGTGCCTCTTGCACCGATCCCCCAAAGTCCAGGCCTCACAGTCTAACTGCCTTTCTCCTGGCCGCCTCCAGTCCTCTCTCCAGCTCCGTCCTTCTTCCACCCGACTTCCGCTACTGAATGAAGGGAGGCCCCTTATATAGGAACCGGATGGGCTCCAGCTGCTTCCTGGCATTCCTCCGCAGACACGCCCCAGTGTGGCGGAAGTGCTGGCTGCGCACCCGGAAGCCCTTTCGGGTGTCCCGTCTTCTTCCCCCATCACTTCCTGGTGTGGCGGAAGTGCTGGGCTCCAGGTTTCTTCAGGCACTGGGGCGTCGCCAGGAGGTGGCCACGGGCCACTACAGGGTTGGGCTTCCCCAGGGTTTTGGCCCCCAATACAACCAGGGCGGTTGCCCCCTTGCGGTCTGGAGGAGGTACAGGCCCTCCTCCGGTCCTCCTGGGCGTCCCGGCTGGGCTCCACCCCAGCCGGATGCCACAATGTATATGTGTATATGTATATATATGTTTATGTGTGTGTGTGTATATATATGTACAGATATATATATATATATACAGTATATATATATATATATATACAGTATATATATATATATATATATGACAGCAACACTCATAACAGTGACAGAACAATTACATTGACAATCATGTTACGTTATTTTTAAAATGTTTCCTTTTCTTTTTCATAACTTCTTTAACTCATTACTTCTCCACTGCGAAGCGCGGGTATTTTGCTAGTTATATCATAAATGTGTTCTTTCCATTCTGCAAGAGATTACATTTTTTTCTCAGCCATCACTATAAACTGCATAAGGTAGATAAAATTAATACTCCACCAAAATAATATTTTAATTCTGTACAAATGGGGCAAAATAATTCAAATGTTTCCATGTTTTCAATATGATCTTCCTTTTATATTAAACAAATGAATCCTATTGTAATATTTGTTATAAAGTGAGACCTTTATGTGCTTACAGGATAACACTAGAATCCCTGAAGAAAATGAAAAAACTCATAATCCCGGGCCACTTTAAATTCCTTTGCACCTCTCCTCATCAGCGTCTTTTGCTTTGCAAATGTGTTGATCAGTACAAGCAACAAGCAGCCTGCTATCCCAACCCCCTGCCCTGACAGAGCTGAGGTCAGTCACAAAATTCTCAGAGCTTAGGTTTCTTTATCTGGCAGTGAGATGACTAGAGTTGTACAGTATAGGGTAAATAATATATTATTATTTTGAATGCATACATTTCATGTGTGTTCCGTGTCTACAATGATTGTATAAGTGTAGGATGAAAGAAATTGCGAGGCAAGAAATGCTGAGCACATACCTAAAAGATATACTTTTTTTATGTTGTACTAATAATGATGTAAAGTGTATAATGTGTGAAGACTTCGGGGTGACAACCTTTTAAAAATTGTACCATAGAATAAGCAGCAGGCTCACATAAACTGTGCAAATACAGTGGTGTGAAAAACTATTCGCCCCCTTCCTGATTTCTTATTCTTTTGCATGTTAGTCACACAAAATGTTTCTGATCATCAAACACATTTAACCATTAGTCAAATATAACACAAGTAAACATAAAATGCAGTTTTTAAATGACGGTTTTTATTATTTAGGGAGAAAAAAAATCCAAACCTACATGGCCCTGTGTGAAAAAGTAATTGCCCCCTGAACCTAATAACTGGTTGGGCCACCCTTAGCAGCAATAACTGCAATCAAGCGTTTGCGATAACTTGCAATGAGTCTTTACAGCTCTGGAGGAATTTTGGCCCACTCATCTTTGCAGAATTGTTGTAATTCAGCTTTATTTGAGGGTTTTCTAGCATGAAGCGCCTTTTTAAGGTCATGTCATAGCATCTCAATTGGATTCTGGTCAGGACTTTGACTAGGCCACTCCAAAGTCTTCATTTTGTTTTTCTTCAGCCATTCAGAGGTGGATTTGCTGGTGTGTTTTGGGTCATTGTCCTGTTGCAGCACCCAAGGTCGCTTCAGCTTGAGTTGACGAACAGATGGCCGGACATTCTCCTTCAGGATTTTTTGGTAGACAGTAGAATTCATGGTTCCATCTATCACAGCAAGCCTTCCAGGTCCTGAAGCAGCAAAACAACCCCAGACCATCACACTACCACCACCATATTTTACTGTTGGTATGATGTTCTTTTTCTGAAATGCTGTGTTCATTTTACGCCAGATGTAACGGGACATTTGCCTTCCAAAAAGTTCAACTTTTGTCTCATCAGTCCACAAGGTATTTTCACAAAAGTCTTGGCAATCATTGAGATGTTTCTTAGCAAAATTGAGACAAACCCTAATGTTCTTTTTGCTTAACAGTGGTTTGCGTCTTGGAAATCTGCCATACAGGCCGTTTTTGCCCAGTCTCTTTCTTATGGTGGAGTCATGAACACTGACCTTAATTGAGGCAAGTGAGGCCTGCAGTTCTTTAGATGTTGTCCTGGGGTCTTTTGTGACCTCTCGGATGAGTCGTCTCTGCGCTCTTTGGGTAATTTTGGTCGGCCGGCCACTCCTGGGAAGGTTCACCACTGTTCCATGTTTTTGCCATTTGTGGATAATGGCTCTAACTGTGGTTCGCTGGAGTCCCAAAGCTTTAGAAATGGCTTTATAAACGTTACCAGACTGATAGGTCTAAATTACTTCTGTTCTCATTTTTTCCTGAATTTCTTTGGATCTTGGCATGATGTCTAGCTTTTGAGGTGCTTTTGGTCTACTTCTCTGTGTCAGGCAGCTCCTATTTAAGTAATTTCTTCATTGAAACAGGTGTGGCAGTAATCAGGCCTGGGGGTGGCTACGGAAATTGAACTCAGGTGTGATACACCACAGTTAGGTTATTTTTTACAAGGGGCAATTACTTTTTCACACAGGGCCATGTAGGTTTGGATTTTTTCTCCTAAATAATAAAAACCATCATTTAAGAACTGCATTTTGTGTTTACTTGTGTTATATTTGACTAATGGTTAAGTGTGTTTGATGATCAGAAACATTTTGTGTGACAAACATGCAAAAGAATAAGAAATCAGGAAGGGGGCAAATAGTTTTTCACACCACTGTAAGTAGCTGGCTGTGAGTGAATAAATAGCTGGACAGAGAGTAACTAGCTAACTTTTAAAGTTGAATTTAAAAAACTGTAAGGTTATGATTTGAAATTAATAGGTATATTTTTTCAGTTACTAAAGTTTTCTTTTTAAGAGTCTCTCAACAGTGTTTCTATATTCTATAAATTATTTAAGGATTTACAGCAGGCTTCATACCTGTCCAGGTCATACCTATTTTCTCTGTGTTGACAGAGACTGAAAAACAACAAAGGGAGCCACATTGACATAGAAAATAAGGCAGAGGATCTCACAGAGGAGCAGTTGTTCACGTTCTATTTTCTTCTTATTAATGACCAACAATATTGAAAGTAAATAACACTCGAATATTTGTATTTTCACTTTAGAAATGCTGCTTTGTTAAGTTTACATAGTGTAATTTTTCTAGCTTTGCCACAGTCTCTGAAAGCCAGAACATTTCTTTTGTTTATTTATAATTATAATTCCAAAATATTGAGAATGTTCTTTATGCTTTGGTGGTTGTATTAAATGCAAACACAGAATTATTTTAGTGTGGTCCTTTTCCTTACAGTGTAAGAGCATCTCTAGCTAATGCAAGCAACATTAATCAGTTTAAATATTTTATATTTCGTTGTTTAAAGTTGCCTCTTGACATACTGTGCCATTAGAATAAGGGGGAAAAAACAACTGACAAAAATCCAGTTAACCTAAACATAATGTAAGATAACCTTTACAAATTGTCGATTTGCTGTATAAGAGTTTCCAAGTTCAATTCATTTTCCTGTATGCAGATTAGACCAATAATAATTAAATGTTCTCACGTTTCAGTTGACAATAGAAGTACAACAGTTCTTGCAGATATTTTATGAACAGAAATTACATTTATGCTCTACAAGATGTGGGGGCACTCAGTATTTAATAGAATTATATGAAGAGTACTCTTAAAATTAACATAATACAGAGATTTCAGATTTAAAGAGCAGAAGCACCACTGTTGGCAAGCATTATTTAGTGGGTTTTGTTTTATTTTCCCTACATGCAATGCACTAATTTGCAAATTGGCTGTCACTATGAGCAAACAAACCTACATTAATGTGTCATAACTTCTTGAGTAAGTTCTGCTGACATCTGTAAAGTTAAATGCCAACATACCATTTAAAATTGAAAGGGCACTCAAAATTCTAGCCATTTACAATTAAAATGGCACATACTCTCTTTCTTACTTTCACATTACAGAAAACTTGGCCACCCTGCTTCATTGTCACCCTGAGAAGTGTCACATTATGTTGGCCATCTACAAAGAAGCAAAAAAATATCTAAATGAAGGAAGTTAAGGTTAACAATTAGAGTCTATACCTAATGGCATAGCACTGTGTAGAAAAAGCAGGGCCCCAAAAACTTCGCCTTGGGTTTGTTCAGGGAATACATTCTTTTTTCAGTGCTCCTTACATTTTTTCTAGCTCATCAGAAAATGAGTAGAATCTTTAAACCACTTCCTTGTGACTCTTTTTATGTTTTTTCACAACATTTGAAGTGTTATTGCTTTTGAATAAAGTGAATGCAAATACTACAAGTTAAACATTAAATGTTATTCACACAGGGACTGCATTACCCAAGAATTGTTGTAATGTGAATATTATTATTAGTTATTTAAGTACCTGAACTAAACACTTCCTTGCGATGGACTGACACCCTGTCCAGGTATTTATATTACAGACAGAAACACCATCAGTCAGTGATGTAGCTCCCAAATTCCTTCCCCTTTCACTGATCACTTCGGACCTTGGAAGAGACAAACCATTTTTACGTGTGAGTCAAAGATAAAAATGTGCCAGGGCAGTGCACTATCAGCAGAGGGAGACATTTAAAGGTATTGCCTGCATGTGCCTGGGGATACTAAAAGAGAAGCTGAACACTGTTACTGGGTAAAGGGTGGCCCGGACTCGGAAGGTTATCCCCATAAACCTGGTTGAGGGGGTAGAATGTAGAGTAAGTGTTTAAGTCAGGAATATTTTTATTATTAGCAAAATACAGTTCATTTTAATCTTATTGACTTTTGATATATATGTTATAATATGCTTGCACATTAAAGGGTACATGTCAGAGTCTGAACCACACAATCAGTGTACCCATTGTGTTATTGTTGGCTACCACAGCACAAGACTTAATGACTTACACCGACACAAACATTGACAGTTGCTGCATTGTAAACAGTGCATAGGAGGCTAATGTTTTTCTTGTTCTTTCACTGGATTGTAGTCATTTTGCCATTTTGTTTTTTTTGTCATCACCTACTTTGCACCACAATGAAGCTTTGCGCAACTGAATTCACCAGGCATATCACAGCAGTTTAGTGGTACAGTGTTGTATGCGTCAGTTTTTCTATCCATTCCAATGTCTGATGGCCACATTACCATCACTATTGCTTGATTCAATTAATTTTTCTGTTTCAGTTTGCTCTAAAACTGTTTTTACAGCTTTTCATTTATACACCATTGTGTGCATTGATTAAAAGCATAGCCCCAATCATGAATATTGATAAGTTTCTATAAAGTGGCAAAACATTGAGAGATACTTGAGGTTAACCATTTTTACATTGAATTCTGACCCTGAGAGATGCTCGAGGTTAACACCAAGGAGGTTAAGTAAGCAAAAGGCACAAATGATTTAATGGAGGGGTCCAGGAGTAGAAATGCTGTTAAAAGAACATGCCAGAGAGCTGAGCGTAAATGGAGAAAAACTAAACTGACTGTCCATTATGAAATATTGAAGGTTAAAATAACAGAATACAACAACATAGTCCGTCTTGAGAGGCGCTGTTATTTCTCTAGAATTATAAATAACAATACTAGTAATCCCAGAGTCTTATTCTCTACGATTTTTTGTCTGCTCAATCCAGGTCACTCAATGGAATGCCTCCAAAAAACTTCCAGTGAAACTTGTGAGGCTTTTGCTGTATTTTTTTAATTAAAAATTAATGATATTAGAAATAATATAGTACATCTCCCCAATAGTGAACCACCTAAACCCCGGTACTCCATTTTGAACAAATGAAATTCATTCACCAGGACAGATTTACCTGATTTATATAAAATAGATTCAACTGAGACCCTCCACCTGTATCCTTAACCCAATACCAACAAGTTTTTTCAAAGAAGTATCAGGCGTACTAATTGATAGCATTCTTGACATAGTAAACTTGTCATTAGATACGGGGGTCTTTCCAGACTGTCTTAAGAATGCTGTAGTTGAACCCCTGCTCAAGAAAAATAATCTTGACTCCTCTCCTTTTGAAAATGTTAGACCTATTTCTAACCTGCCTTTCTTAAGTAAAATTCTAGAGAAGGCAATCATTATGCAGCTTAATGACCACCTCAATAAACCTGCTATTCTTGATGGGTTTCAGAACAAATCACAGCACAGAAACTGCACTTGTTAAAGTAGTAAATGACTTGCGGGTAAATGCAGACAGAGGCCATTTATCTGTTCTCATCCTCTTAGATCAGAGTGCCACATTCGATACCATTGATCACAATATTCATAGAAATTGCTTTAGTCAATGGGTGGGCCTCTCTGGCAGTGTCTTAAATTGGTTTGAATTTTACCTGGCAGGTAGAAAATTCTTTGTAAGTTGTGGCAATTATACTTCAAAGACCCATGATATTCTATATGGTGTTCCACAAGGCTCTATCCTGGGTCCGCTGCTCTTTTCGATTTGCATGGCTCCGTTAGGTCAGATTGTCTCGGGACATAACGTGAGCTACCATAGCTATGCTGATGACACACAACTGTACTTATCAATAGCGCCTGACGACCCTGACTTTCTTGATTCACTCAGACACAATTCTTACTTGTGTTTGTGAATGGATGAGTACTAATTTTCTCACACTAAATAAAGAGAAAACAGAAACTTTAGTGGTTGGCAATAAAGGATATAATGAGGTTATTAGAAATAAACTAGATGCATTAGGGTTAAAAGTCAAGATGGAGGTAAAGAATTTAGGAGTAACTATTGACACTGACCAGAATTTTAAATCACATATTAATCAGATTACTAGGACAGCATTTTTCCAATTAAGAAATACAGCAAAAGTTAGACCTCTTATATCATTGAAAGATGCTGAGAAATTAATCCACGCTTTTGTTTTCTGTCAACTAGATTACTGTAATGCTCTCCTCTCAGGACTACCCAAAAAAGACATAAATCGATTGCAACTAGTGCAGAATGCAGCTGTTAGAATCTTAAGTAGGAAAAGAAAATCCGAGCACATCTCACCAATTTTGATGTCACTACATTGGTTACCTGTGTCATTTAGAATTGACTTTAAAATCCAGTTTATAGTTTACAAAGCCTTAAATAATCTCGCTACATCTTATATTTCAGAATTTCTTACACCTTACACTCCAAATCGTAACCTTAGATCTCCAAATGAGTGTCTGCTTAGAATTCCAAGAGCTAAACTTAAAAGAAGTGGTGAGACGGCTTTCTGCTGTTTTGCACCTAAAATTGGAATAGCTTGCCAATAGGAATTCGCCAGGCTAGTACAGTGGATCACTTTAAAACACTGCTGAAAACACATTATTTTAACATGGCTTTCTCATAGCTTCATCTTAGTTTAATCCTGATGCACTGTATATTCAATTAGTTATCTTATTATTCATGGTATTCATATTCAAAATCTGTACTAACCCCTACTTTCTTTTCTGTTCTTTTTCCATTTTTCTGGGGTAGTGACCTGCGCCACCACCACCTGATTAAAGCACCGTGATGTCCCTACACTGATGGATTAAAGGCCAGAAGTCCACATGACCGTCATCATCATGTTCTTCCATGAGAACCCTGAATACAATGAGAAGTGATCATTTAAATTAGGTAGAATACCTAGAGGAATCTGGGCGGTCTCATGGCCTGGAACCCCTGCAGATTTTATTTTTTTCTCCAGCCGTCTGGAGTTTTTTTGGTTTTTCTGTCCTCCCTGGCCATCAGACCTTACTTTTATTCTATGTTAATTAGTGTTCCCTTATTTTAATTCTTATTTATTTTGTCTTTTTTCTCATTCTTCATCATGTAAAACACTTTGAGCTGCATTATTTGTATGAAAATGTGCTATATTAATAAATGTTTTGTTGTTATTGTTGTTAAACTTGCTAGGATTCAGTAACCAAAGACCCTTTAATTCTCCAACTTAGAAAAACTATCCCAAATCATAGTCAAATGTCAATCTCTAAAGTTTTTAACCATAAAATCAAACCATCAAACCAAACAAATGAGAAAAAATTAAAACAAAAACAGTTTATAAAGTATGATTAGCTCTTGTTATGCTCTTGATGTTTTTGGACTTTTTTTTAGTATTGTTTATGTATATTACTGTTTTGCTGGTTTTGCTATTATGGTATATGATTTTGCCTCTAGTGTCACATTTGTTTTGCTACAAGTGAATGAAAGGACTGGTACATGAACTGAAGACAAAATAACAAAGCTGAAAATCTAAACATGGGAGATTAAAAAGTACCTAGTGTGCTATCTATTTAAGCTGTATTAAATGCTCGCAAAATATTAGTGTATAGTTTGTGAGAGGTTCTTATAACTCCCACAAGACAAACTGACTTGGTATATTCAAACTACTTTTTGCCTCTCTGTCTATAGAATAGTCCTAGTTAGTGACTTGGCTTGCCGTGTGTAAGGCATGGAGGGCACACGGTTTTAAACCATGCCTTACATGCTCAATAGTATGAAAGTTAATGTGCTTTATTAAATGTGCAGTGCCGTACGTTAGAACTTACTGAATACAAAATAAAGCATCGCTAAGTATAGAAAAACTGAGGTTTGACAAGTAAAGGTATGTTTATAAAAGAAACACTTTTTCTTCTATGTGTATAACAACCTTTATTCTTTATTCTTGTGTGGATTATTTGCTTTGCATTTTCACAAAATCTTTTAAAATAAACTTTTGGACTAAGAGATTTCTTTCGGCATGGGCTTTACCTGTGCTTCATCCTGCCTTACGCACCCGCAGCTACACCTAGCATCAAAGCCTAAATGAAAACCAAACTTGAAGTTGAAAGATTTACAGAAATAGATTCAAATCCTATTAGCAATATGAAGAAAACAACAGAACTTTGTTTTGTTCTTTTGAGTAAGGGACCCCAGCAATTGACATTTATACCCTGTGACCCCTGACATCACTCATTTCCTTACCACGAAATTGCCATTAGCAAATTAACAAAGCCAGTGAAAATTATATCTCCCATTGGAAACAAAATGGCACCATGGGTGAATATAAAATAAATAATAAGCACTTTAAAACAATCGTAAAAACTAAATAGTCCTCAGAATTAATTAAATAACTCCCAAAATGTAAAAGGAGAGAAAACCCATGATGAGATAACTAGTAGTGTGTTGTTTTCCATTTGCCTTCTTTTTAATTCGATATTTTATAGAGTTGCTTACCTTAATAGTATCTAAATAGTATCAGTTATCAAAGAATGGAGCAGACACAGGTTCAAGCAACAAAGCATGCTAAAAAAGAGCAGTGACTTAAGGGACTTCACTATCTGTGTATGTTTTAACAAAATATGAATTAAATAACTAAACATCTCAGAATAAATACAATTGCAAAATCTCAATAAGCAAGATCAAAAAAGGTATTTATCCCTACATGTCAAAGACACACACATTTGTTTAAATTCTTCTGGAAGAGAACAAAATCTGTTGTGAAATTCTAGACTAATATAATAAAAAGAAAGTAGGAAATAACACAGGAGAAGTCCAATTAAAAACAGAAATCAAGTGGAACAAAAATTCTACACAGGATTCCCCAGAACCAAATGTGAGGTACAATGTGCTACAGAATATTCAAGAACCCACTTATTTCACCACAGGTACTCAAAGTCATCCTAGCAGCAATCAATAGAGGATTAAATGCAACACTAGATGTGTTTATATTATCATAGGTTTCTTCCAGAAAGATGGATAAAAGATTACATTATGTTTTCTTGGTATAAATAAGAATTTTATAAGTATCACATTTCATTCAAAATACTTACATTTTATGATTGTTTACAGTGTAACCTTGACTTTCACACATTATCAAAGTTCTTTTTATGTATTACAGGTAAACAGCTTGCAGGAATTTATTTGCTCAAATTGATTTTCACGGTTGTTTCGTTCTGGGACCACAGTTGACTTCAGCTAATCAGAAACGTAAAGCCACCAGCACATTACGTGACTTCTAGTCGGAGGGAATGTCAAGTTTGATAACTGCAGTTGCTGATCTCTTTGTCTAAGGATGTCAGATTATATACCTTGTCGTTTGAGGGTATTAAAAATTACACATAACATGCTGTAGTAATGCTTTCTAGGGACAACACGTTTAGCCACAATCTTAGACTTTTTTTCCATTCAGTCGTGGTACATAAAACATGATGTGCCTTTCCTTATTCCTCATAGCTATATCATATGCATTATATTTCAGGCTGAGTGCTCACTGACTGTAGCTCTCTCATACCCAGAACCCACTGCTATGGTTTAAGACAAAATCAGCCAGACTGTTTGGGCTGAGTCACTGTGTATGTAAATGAAAATCACTGGAAACATTGTGGAATGTTGTTGGGCTTATACAGAAGTTAAGATAACAGAACAGCATACAGTAGAATTCTAATCATGATTTGTGTATGAAATCTGTGAAGAAAATATAGGGCAAAAAAAAAAAAAAGGGAAAGTGACACACACAGAAGCAGAGTACTGTAATTTCCATTACAAAATGTATTTCTCATGACAACTCAATCCAGAATACATTTCTGTTCACCTTTATTTCCTGTTTCGTCATCTCCATGGTCACCTCTTGCCAGGTTTTTCTCCTAAAGTCAAACCTCTGCATTATTTCTGCTTGATGAGCCTCCTATACCTTGTATCTGAACAAACCTTTTGTTACCTTCACAGAATTATTTTTCATACTTTTGTCCCAAACCTAAGCCAAAGTTCTTATGTCTTAATAATTTTAATGATTTTTAGATATTTCTGTATTAATGATGAGATACATACCAGAAAGAAAATCAAATCAGATACCAATACCTTATCCTACCCACCTAGAAAAGAAAGAAAAAATAATATTGATAAATGCCTACCAAATTCTATAGAACTGCTTCTTTTATAGTGATGTTTTTATTTGTAATTTTTCAGATTTTAAGTAAAATAAAGCACCTTTTTCTCAACCATTTTTCTGGTAGGTAGGTTGGGAGGGGCAAGATGAGAAGCATGGTAGCAATGCACTATCACATGTGACGGACAGCCGGGTCCCATGCCCGGTCGGGACGCCCCTGCTGCATATGTTCCGGGGAAGCCACCATGGACAGCTCAATACCTCCCCCGGGACGCTTGGGGGCAGCCTCCCTGGCCGTTGTTCATTTCCCAGTCTCCCACGTGGCTCCATGGGACATGGAGTCCTCCACAGCCTGGTTGGAAGATGGGGTGGCCGCTAGGGGGTGCTGCTGAGAGCCAACAACCCGGATGGACGAGTTATCAGCCCCACCCGGAGGTGCAATCAGGACCAGCTGGTCAAGCACCTGGAACACTTCTGGGTGGGCTATAAAACGGGCCAGCCTCCCTTTATTCGTGGCCAGAATCGGGAGGAAGAGGACAAGGTTGCCTGGGAGGAGTGGTGGTGCCAGGAAGGGTTGTTGGAGCTCTGTAGAAAGTGCTTTGGGACTGTGTTGGGCCTGTGGGACACGGGGAAGATGTGCGCCCACAGCCGAAGAAAAAATAAAAAGCCTGTTTGTTTTACACATGCCTCTGCGTAGTCTGTGCTGGGTCGGGCACTATATAGCATCTTTTACACATAATAGACCACTTACTAACAAGTAATACCCATTGAGTGTTACTCTGAACTAAGCTTTTACAGGATTATGGGAATAAACTGCCTAATAAGTAAATAGAGATTCGATTCCAATAATACCTGGGAAGAGAACATTACAAAACATACAACCAGTGAAGAAGGTGTGGTCTTGACCTCAATGTATTTTGGGTAGTTTGAGTAAAAAGAGATGTGTTTGATGTTTTTGTCTTGAGTTAGCTTAACCATGTGTTGCTCAAATTGAAAAGAGCATGTAGATCTGATGTCCAATCATTTTCTGAAATTAGGATTGATAAAGGGTTATGAATTTGGGTGAAATGTCCTTTTTCCATGTCTGTTGCAGATTATTTAGAGATTTGTTATTTTTTAAAGCATAGATTTCATAGAATACTACCTACAATATATCAATACTGCTTAAAGTATACTTTGAAGAGTAGAAACAGTGAGAAGTTAAGGAAAATTAGCTGTTTCTTTTGGCAAAGTCTGCAATTTGCATGTAATTGAAGAAATGCTTTGGATGAAACATTTTGTTTTAAAGGACAGCTGTTCAAAACATACAGATATATTGTCAATATATGAATCTTTGAAGTTTATAATACCAAATATTTTATGTACATTAAACTTTCTTTTGACACAGTTGGTGAAATGCCTTTTTTATTACAAATTTTAAAGGATAAAGTACCCTGTTCTTAAGCTTTCGTCTTCTAAGTACATAATCTTTATTTTATTATAAACCTAACAAATATTGTAGTTCATTATTTTTAAATGCGCATTAAAAAACAGCACACCTGTCTTCTAAGAGTGTAGGTTGTCTGAGTTATCATAAGGTCATCTTAATTGTAACATGTCTGTTTATTGAGGGGACAAATAATCTTGTAGGATTTGTAGCATGACAATAACCATGCCATAAAAATGCATAATGAAAGTAAATTCCTTAAAGTATAATTCACAAATCTGTTTTCTATAGAAGTATTTTTAAAAAATGTTTTTTTCATTTTCTTAGTAAAGAATTTAAATCCCACACAGGTCTGCGCAGGTTATACAGCAGGTTATTGTTTATTAAAGCACACTGAAACATAAGAAACCTCCATTTTCAATATCGCCTTTGTCATGGAGGAGTTGCAGTTTAATTATTCTTAGGCTTTTTTGATTTTAGTACAAAATTAACATATTTTTATCTATACTGATGATTTTTTTCTAGTAAAATTCATCCTAGAGTAAAAGAATTCTATGAGTTTGTGTTTAATTTTGTCTGGAAAGTCATTAATTTAAAGTGTTTCTGTAGTGGAGTTCAAAGCCAGGCTAAGTCATTGTCATTGTGGATACACATTTTCCCTGTGTTTTTTGTAATTACTCTAGTTTCATTCTAGATTCTATAGAACTGTAGAATAAATGAGCTGGGGCCTCATGTATATACGGTGCGTAAGCACAGAAATGTTGCGTAAGAACTTTTCCACGTTCAAATCGCGATGTATAAAACCTACACTTGCCGTAAAGCCACGCACTTTTCCACGGTACCTCATACCTTGTCGTACGCAAGTTCTCCGCTCGGTTTTGCAGACTGGCGGCACCCAGCTACTGTTCCTGTGTGGTTACATCTTATTTTCCTGACACGGCTTTATAAACACACTGAAACTAACCGCATATTGTTTATTAGTGTAACGAATCTGATTGTAGTTAACTTGTAACAATATAATGATCCAAGGAACAGCTATAGTATTCCAAATACCATAACTGCTTTAGCGTTGTTACTCTCACTTCTCCTTCTTCTTCTTTCAGCTCCTCCCATTAGGAGTTGCCACAGCGGATCATCTTTTTCCATATTACTCTCACTGCACCACTCAGAGTATCTTTATCACTGCATCTTAATGTGAATCACAGCAGCAGCTGATCGGAAGGAGAATTATCGGTATACAGCTTAGAGGACACGCTGTCTCAGCCACTGCAAAACGTTTTAAAGACTTTCCGGTACGGACCTTGTGGTTCAGAAACAGTTTCATCCCAATAACTTTAAACGCACTCAATCAATTGCTCCTTGTAGAACTGTTAGTACTTATAAGTACAATCACCCCACTGTAAACTTGCACTACAGTTATAATATCGCACAGCCTGCACCACTTTATTAAGCGCGTATTTACATATGATGATGATATCATTTTTAAGATGAAATGCAGCAAAATATGTTTATTAAATTATACAGATAAAACTTTAACTTCGTTTAAATAATCTATATTCTTCACTGGGAGTGTCGTTAAGGATAGAATAATTAAACATGTACTACGAAGATATTTCAATGTTCCTTAAATGTTTTGAAGAATCGGCGCTAAGTTTACAGATGGCTTAACTTCTATTACAGAGATGATTGTGTGGCGATCGGTTACTTAGGGAAAGAAAAGCAAGGACTGCAGTGGTGGCTTCGCCAATATATATTGAATATAAAACAGAAAGAGAAAATAACAACACAGCTAAAAACGCAGCGACAAATTTCGGCAAAAGTTAAATGCTTGTGTCTTGAGCACGAGGCGGCTATGCAGTGTCTGCAACGGACGTGGCCATGCACCGTGCATAAGCTACCTTACTGACATTGGCGGGTGAAGGAGCCACCGATTCTTCCTCTGTCCAGTGCCACAACAAGCCTAGAGCCGCCCCTGAGTACTGCTGCAATAAATTATTTCATCGAAGTGAAACCCATGTTTAATAACATGCTTTAACTCCAATCATCATAAAAATGATATCACGTATACATCTCAGTATTTTAGTTATTCAGAGAGCTGTAATATCACGAATGTAATGGATTCTGTGTCCAGTTGGAGGAAGAGAGCCGGTTTAAGAAGCAAGTAGTGATTCACACACATAGAGCACATAGAAGATCAAATACAAAACAAAGCATTTAACGTGCTACTTTAATTACGATGTGATTTGAGTAACTGGTTAATTAAACGATTTTAAGATGAAGTTTATGATGTTCTACTTTAATGACAAAATAAACTACGTGATTAAAGTGGAAATGTCGAGACTGAAGTTGACATTTCATGCTTTTTCTCCACTGTGTGCCTTTTGTTCTATGTACCCTAATAAGCTTTCATATGACACTCAGACAGTGGGCTAGAACTCGCCTTTTCACGGCGACTTTGATATGTGACTTCTTTTTTATTTCCGGCACTGTGCGATTTTGTGAACGTGAGCTTTCAAGTTTCTCCAACACGCTATGTCACTCGATCAACTTCCTTTTGTTGATTATACCACGGTTTATTTGAACAAATAGTATGTTTTTCCATTGCCTCCACTTGGTATTTGCTGAAATTCTTATATTTTCCCCCGTGCTTTTCCCATTGTCTTTTCACAGAAGGCTGACTTTAAGGGTGATTTATATTCATTTGCATATTCGAAGAGGTGTAATTCTGGAAGGAGTTGGGGCGTTACATAAAGCGCGTGAATGAGCGTTACTTTTCACACTGATCGGGATTTATGTAGCAGAAGAACGTGGAAGTCGGAATACGCACAGATTCCTTCATCTGGATTTTTCTGTGCGTAAGCACATTTCGGCTTTTGTGCTTAAGCCATGTTATAGTGCGAGTTCTACACTCGGTGTTATACATGAGGCCCCTGGTGATTTGAAAGCAGCTTTTCATTTTTTGGTTAGATACTTGAGCAAGCATTCCCTGTTATGGACTAGATTTCATCCATTGTTAAATCCACCATTCCTATGCAATTTACATTTACTTATTTGACTGATATGTTTATCCAGAGACTTACAACATTTGAGATACAATTGGTTACATTAATTTTGTTTTTCTAATTGGAGTACAGGTAAGTGAAGTGACTTACACATGGTCACACGGTGTCAGTAGCTGAATCTGAATCCAGAGCCACAGAGTTTGAAGTCCAAAACACAGTCCATCTATTTTTTCTTCCAGCTAAACCAGTGGGAGTTTTGGAAGATAAAGCTATGGATGCAATGTGAGAAGCATCATAGCAAGCACATACACATATCAGGATCATTTAAGCCTTCAATTGAGCTGTCTTGGAAGGCTGTCAGGAAATATTAGGAAAGGCAGAATGGATATGCACATCATTTGAAAGATGCTGGTGTTTACCAAAATTGAAAATGTAAGTCTGAGATTAGGTCTGGAGTGACCTCAGTGGGCAGAGCAACTACCCATGATGACTCGACATCCACCTCTGTAGAGATGTCTGTGCGAGCTGGCATTACAACGCCAACATCATACTGGGTAGCTGACAGAGTGAAATGAAGACAGCTTGAGATGGTTCTCACCATCTATTATTAGGCCCAGTGTTTTAGATGGTGTGGTTCATGCTTCTCCACATTTACTTTGTGACCAGTCCCACCCCAGTATCACAGGATAAGGTGGGCTGCATAAGATAGTTGCCCCTTGGTAGGTGATTATACATGAGGCAGACCTGTACCACAGAGTTTCCCCATGGATACAAGTTAGACTGGTCAATCTGGATTCCCTTTGTCACAGTAGCATGTAATAATAGCATGCAAAAATGGAAATGTTGCTGCCAGAGTCTATAAGAGCTGTGACCCTGCGCCTATTGATAACTACCACCGCAGTGTATGTGAAACAGTAAAACAATACCTATCACCTTGCACCCAGCTTCAATCTATTGGTTTATCAAACTGGGGACAAGTCACAGTATAATGGCTCACCTCCCCACACGCACAACAGCAGGGAAGGGGTGCATGCTCCTCCTTCAGTTCTCCCAATGTTTCGACAGATAGTTTAAAGAGTGCTGACACACCCCATAGGAGACTTGTGTCGATTGTGATTAGAGGCTTGTGGTGACAGGAATATTTAAAATAAATAATCATGTGCAGGACTGCAATTGGGTTTGAGTGTGCATCACTCTGTGGCTAATTAGAGTACTTAGCCGATCAAGCTGCAAACATGTGCAGAGGCAGGTGGATTGGTCAGGGACATCAGTTGTGCCCCAGAGGTAGTGGCTTGTCATACCTGCACCCAGTTACATAGGAGAGAGGAGGCAGACAACCCAGAGGAGAGCCTCTTAGGACAGAATGAGACTGGTGCTCAGGGGCTGAAGAGGGCCACTCCAGCTGAGTGGCTTGGAGTAACTGGAGTTACTTAGAGCTCACTCCCATGTAAATCCAGATAGATGGACAGAGCGAAGCTCAGCTTGATTTGGGAGCCCTGCTGGGAGCCATGGACAGCAAGGTCCCTGGCCTAGAAAAGAAGGCTGGTTGTGCCTGTTGGTTGGGCATCTCCTCTGCTGCAAGGCCCCATGCAAGATAAGCAGAGGAGATGTCAATTTTAAAGGAATGCACCAGGGATTGAGTTTTAAAGAAAAGTTTCCTGTCAGTTAACTTTAACCTCATTTGAATGGATATGTAGCTGCATCTTTTCCAGTTTCCCAAAATTGAGCTTCTACTGTATTGGCAAGGTAGGGTCCAGCATGAGACAAATGTGTAACAAAAGAAATTTCTCAGTCCAATAAAGTGTATTTTAAAAAATGTTTAGTGAAATTTCAAAGCAAAACAGCTCACACAAAAATAGAGAAAAAAAGTTATTATACACACAGGATAAAAGATAAAAAAAGCATTGTGCTGCAATTAGGTTGGCATTAGGACACAGCACCAACCCTTGGAGCGGTGGTGGAATTGTAGTCACTAAAGCCTTTCAGCTGTTCCCTATGTGCATGCGCATGACAATAGTCATGCACACGCGATGAGGGTAAGGACTCAGTGCAATCCAACACAATGAGGGTAAATTAGGGAAATACAAATGTACTAACCACTCTTCCTTTTCTGCTCGAGAGTGTAGGAGGATTCCTGTGATAACCTGTGACCTCACCTCTGGGGCCTCTGGGAGTCCAACCCCTCTTAGTGTCATGCACATATAAGCACTATGACAGCAGCATTTATTTTGGGACCCATGACTGTTGGGGCTAGAATAGTTCCTGTGACTTCACTGTATCTTTCCAATTTATTAATTGTTTATATAATGGCAACCCCATTTAATTTGTGAACTCAAATAAACAATAATAACACAAAATGTATTCTCTGGCTTCCACTTAACACTTCTTAAGGCAGTCTCTTTAATTCAGCTTTAATTCAGTCCAAGAAATTAGAACTCTTTCTGTTCTGTTCTATCAATTTTTATAAAGCCAGGACTGAAAGGGGCAGGGTCTCTCTTGCATACCTCACAGGGCTACCACTGCACCATCTGCATGGATGGAAGTTAATTAAGACTTGATACAAACAATTTCTACAGTTGTCCTTATTTGTTGGTTACTTAATCCTCTTTCTGTATAAAAATAGTTCTGAAACAAAATGTGTTGCTACACTTTCCATAGAATGATTTGGAAAATACTGCACTGTATATTTAATTGTGAGAAAATATTAAGAAATGAAGACAGATCGTCCATTGTAAGTCTTAATCATGTTGATGTTTTCTTACGCCATCAAAAGGAACTTGAAAACTCTGACAGGAAAATGTCTGGCAGACCCAAATCCACAACAGAATCAGAAGACAAGTTTCTGAAAGTCAACAAATTGTCTAATATGGGCCTCACAGTTCAACAACTTCAAGCACAACTTAACAACAATCAAAATAAGCAACTGTTCCAATGTTTTAATTTTAAAGTACATTGAGACATTAAACTGAATAAACTTTAATAAAAACTGGAAAAACAGGGATGCTCTAAAACTTCTGACCATATTAATAATGGCCTACTTTCTGCTGCGTGACCAGTCAAAGCTGCAGCTTCTAAGTTTTCTGGTCATAGCTGAAAATGTTTTTGGTAACCTAAACTTTCTTTTTCAACCTCTGAGAGTGCTTACCTTCATACCATTTCAGTCTGTTCACTGGATTTGAACTGCTTACGATTCTTTAAAACTGGAAAAATGGGGCTTTTCTAAAATTTAATTAAATAGTAATTGATGATTTAGTGGTTGATCAACATGAACAAATATTTAAAAATATATTATACATATGAGCAGTTCATTTAAACAGGCTAAAGTTGACATTTTATATTAAAATATTTTTTGTTTTTCTAATTATTAGCCCAACCATAGCATATATGCTTTTGTTCTGCCTGCTGTATGTGAGTTTGTGTGTGTGAGTTGAAAAGAAACATTTTAAATAACTTATTGACCAGCTTATTTCATATGGCACAATATCAAGACTAGACAGTGTTAAATAAATAGCAACAACAACAATAATAATATTTATTTTTTAAAGCACATTTTCATGCACCGAATGTAGCACAAAGTGCTTTACAAGATGTCAAGGAAATAGTTACAAGAAAAGAAAAACAAATTACATTATGTAAGAAAAGTAAAGAAAAAGTAACAAAAATATATCACTGTGAGCTTACATAACATACTGTAGATATACTAAATTATATTATAAGAATAAGAATCTAAATAGGCACACTTTAACATCCATTTGCAGTATAATTGTACATGATATTATATTTAAAGTGAGTTCACAAAGTTAATAAAGTATACATCTGCGTAGACACTGACTGTCTAGAGTTTCCACCATGTCGTGGGACTGAGGTCATTACCCATATTAACTTATACAGTACAAACAAAACACATTTGCATATTATATGCAGCATTTACATTACCAAGTTCTATTTTACTGTATATAAAAATTAGCTCATATGCTACCCACCATTCATATACCAGATGTATGGAGGGGGGCACAGTGACACAGCTTCTATGGAGTAGGGTCAAATTCTGGCCAGGTCATTGTCAGTTTGGATTTTGCACAATTAAACTGTCTATAAAGGTTTTCTCTGAGTACTTTGGTTGCCCTCCAAGTCATACTGTTGCAATGATTTCCTTCGTCTTTTAGGCAAAGTCCAAAGATTTCTCTGTTACTGTTTATCAGTACTGCTGATTTAAATTGAATGTAAATGTTATATTTTTGTGTACATTTCTGTTACTATTTTATATTTGGAAGTATGTGTAAATGCTGTGAGCCTTTATTCAGTGAGTAGAACTATAGTGTTTAAGAAATTTACTAAACCGAACAGAGCTGAATACTAAAAGGTGGTAAACTTTTTTGGCTTAGATAAGGGAGAGTTTGGGGGCACATAGATAAGCAACAAAATCCACAATACAAGAACAACATGAGGACTGAATTACTCTTAGCAACAAAGATTCTTTGGCCATAGTGGCCCAGCCAATCTTAAACTGCGTGCCGGAGCTACAAGAATATCATTCAGTGAAAGGAGACCTGTCTGCATTGACATCATATGACAAAGTGACAAATATTAAAAATTACTTCCTGCCAAAAATTTTCATAAAGTCTCCCTCCAATCAAATCCATTAAGTAACAGTTAATTACTACCACAAAATCACAGCAAGTGTCCCATGAAAAGTTAAGTGATGACTGCAATGAAAATAAAAAACAGACAAATGTTAATAATGATGATTATAATAATGAAATTGCAAAGTAAAAAAGTAGCATATAACACAGTAGATGTAGAGTTAAGGAAAGAAGATGCTAGAGTGGAAGTAGATAAGGGACTGGAAGTGGAATGCCATATACTGTATATGTGATGTATACACTGGATGGGCATTAAGGAAGGAACAAATGAGTGTGAGGGAGAGAGAAGAAGAGATGGCCTGGTGGATGTTATGCTAGAGGACAGGTGACAAAACAGTAGACAAAGATGCCTGGCCCTCTAATTATTGAGTGGTTGAGTTCAGGGAGGAGACATCAGAGGTGGCGAGCAGAAAGCATACACTCACAGTATAGGAGGTTGGAACTGTGTATTTCTTCTAATAGAGCAGTCAGCTTGCCCCCTAGAGATATAGGGACATGTGTATAAAAGCTTACCTATGCTTGGAAACGTGTTAGCGATTTCTTATGCAAAGCTTAGGATTTATAAAACATGAAATTGGCGTGGAAATTGTCTTCAAGTTACAGAACGTTTCAACCATCCATAAGACCTACATAGACACAGTCCAACACAGAATGTTGGCATTTTAACAATTTAGGCAGCAGGATGATGAAGTGAACAGAAAAATCATTATTTTGTATTTCATTGAGATGTCAGTCATATTCTCATGTTCATCCGTCTATCTGTTCATCCATTTTCTGAATCCAGTAGAAAATTGATATAGCCTGGTAATGGAACAGGGAACATATGATTCCTGTGTTTTGGTCTTTGTAATATAGGCTCCAATTCAGTGCACAATTCCAAGAGGATGGCTCCAGGACATATAAATTGGCTTATACGTCAAATCATCATGGAAAAGGACACAAATACTGTTGACGCTTTTAAGATGTCAGAAAACATTGTGTTTTACTATTTTTCTTAATTAAAGATACAGATGGAGAGGAGAATACTGTAAACAACATCTTTAAGTTGAAATAACATCTCTCATGTTAAATCTTAAAAAGTGAACTAACTTGTAATTGATATTGTACAGATTATTTCTCTATCTTTTTTAAGGACTGGAGATGCAAGTGAGAGTTGCTTTGTGCAGGACATACTGTATTATAGTATTCATTAATCTATCCATTCTCTAAACTTGATTACCCACGACAGGGGACTAGCCAATTCTAGTAAGCATTAGGTGCAGAAAGAAATCATTCCTGGACAGGGCTCTAGCCTAGCACAGGGTGAATACATACATAGAGGCCTATAGCCTTATCTCAGCAAGTATTGGGTACAGGGCAAGAACAATCCCTAGAAAGGACATCAGCCCATCACAGGGTGTGTACGTGCACACACACACACATCAGGGAAAAATTTAGTGTCACCAACTCATCTCCCCACCATTTCTCTGAAATGTAAGATGTAAATTGTGACAGACCCACAGGGACTCATGTATGAATTCCATGCGCAAACTGCACTGAGTACAGAGATGTGACGCCCAGACTCATTAGACTAGTTACTATAAGACAGCAGCACACCCATGGCTTCACCATGCACCCAGTTTGTTGATTAACATATTTACATTAACTTTGGCTATAAAAATTGAGGAACAAATACCCTTTATTTGAAATTTATTTTAGTAACATAGTGCATCCATTGGAATGGGTTTGAGGATGCCAGACTGCCACTCCTTACGCTGCACCAAATGTCTGTAATACCTCGAGTTCACATTCACTGACGTTTAGACTGTATTTTCTCATGGTTTGAAAGTTAAGATGTCACTCTGGAAGATGGCCCAATTTTATATGATGATTAGATCATGAATATTCAAAAAGGGTGTTTCCCAAGCCATACATGGTTACTGTTGGGAGGTTACACCAAAAGCATGCACATATACACATAGTTTTAAATTGATTTAATATTTATAAAGGAACTTGGTATGGAACCTGGCATACATAAGGTTTTCTGATCCAATTTTTTTCTTTTTCAGTTGAGAAAAATGAGTAATCAAACAGTCAACTGACTGGAGGCAGAAAAGCCAAGATCTAGACCAAGAGAATGAGAAAGAAAGAGAGAGAGAGCAGGAAAGACAATGACACACAAGGAGACAAAAGGTAAGGGAAGTGCATGGTGTAGTGACTTAGGCAAGCGGGCCAGCCACTTCACTAGATAGAAAAGGTGCAAACCCATTTAGTTAGGCACAAAGAGAACAGCAGCTTAGTTATTTTGTTCTCTGTTTATGTATACTTTGAATTCTCCCTTTCTGTAATCCACTGGTTTATTGTGTTCAATACAGATGATTTGCCTCATGTGTATTCTTCTGAATGTGAAGAGATGCAACAAAGGTCTTCTATCATAACTTTAAGACTTAATGCTGTAGTGATAGCCACTTAAAAGTTTGGTAAAGCTTCAACACATTTTTCTTGAAAACAAGGCAAGAAGTCTGCATACCTAGTTAAATAAGCACAATGAAAATACATTCTGTTCCACTTATAGTAGAACTTGGGAGAGTTTAAGAGTGCTTGCAATGGTTGTGGTGTTTTTAACTATTTTAGCCAGCTTGTGTGACACTGAATATGTGCAAGCCTATCATTTATAACAGTGAGCCTATGCTTTGCTAATCCACATAAGCCATACCGTAACATATTCAACTGAAGCCATTGATTTTTATTGGCAAGCCAACTAAGCATATTTTACAAAGTCATTTCATTTATTGCATGCTATACCTACTTTAGGGATCAATCTAGATCAAAGCATTTCATGTAGCATTTGGCACATGACTCATTTGGGGCTGATTTAAAGTCACCTATTAGCTAAATTTCAATCGCATAGAAGAATAGACTTGCTAGTTTTCAGTTTTGATAGCATGAGAGTTTCTTGCTGTAGATGTGACACCTTACAAGAAAGTCTGTTGACAAGGTGAAAAGAGAGTGAAAAAGGCAAGGAGATGATGAATAAAAGAAGCAGATTAAAATGTAGTCAAAATAAAAAGTAGAGGTCTGTGAAACACATGAAGACGAAAATAAAGAGTCAGAGCCAAAACTAAATTAAAAATACAAAATAAAAACGAGCTACCATAAGCCAAAATTACAAAAGAGATTGTTGTAGTGCTGCCATTTAAATATCACAAAAAGAAGTGCAGGCCTCAAAAACACACAAAACAGCCATATCTGCCTTTTTCACAGGCCTGAATGCACTGAATAGTGCACCAAAAAAGGAGCCTGGGAGTTGAGCCAGAGTACTGTGCAGAGACATTCCAGGCTCCACCTAGCAAAAAGATTTGAGTCAACACCAACGAGCCAGCATTGGTTTCTGCAGGGAGAAAGGACAAGGTGCACAATGGCACACAGTGGATGAAGCTAGCATTGGGCACAATTGCTGGAAGGTGAATACAATGTTTTCACTGACAAACCAGGGTCAACGATTTCTGCAAAAGAAGGAATAACCAGTCACCTTGACTATTTTTTCACCTAGTCCAACCTGAAAATGCTGAGACACATCCAGGACTGCACCATGGTTGAACCTCAGTTGACAGATGCAACTGATGTTATTTAAGGGTATTTGCTAAGTGCTAGGAGTATATGTTAGAAAAAGCATGGATGTTCAGAGCTGCTGGTCAGAAAAGTTAAGGATTGCCATTTACAACGAAACCATTCCGTGGAATCAGCTTCGGTCAATAATGAAATTTCTTCATTTTGACAAAAAAATGACAGGAGTGTCTGCAGAGTCGAAAGTTCATCTCTCTATCTGAAACATAGTGTGCTTTTGTGCAGATATGCATTTTATTATATATATCTATACTAATAAAAGGCAAAGCCCTCACTCACTCACTCACTCACTGACTGACTCACTGACTCATCACTAATTCTCCAACTTGCCGTGTAGGTAAGAAGGCTGAAATTTGGCAGGTTCATTCCTTACAGCTTCCTTACAAAAGTTGGGCAGGTTTCATTTTGAAATTCTACGCATAATGATCATACCTAGAAGCTATTTTTCTCCTTTTACTGTAATGGAGTTGAGCTCAAAAGCCGTGGGGGGTGGAGTTTCGTGTGACATCATCACGCCTCCCACGTAATCACGCAGTATGTAGAAAACCAGGAAGAGCTCCAAAAACCGCTGAAGAAAACATAAATTATACGAGGTGTGGCAGAAAAGTAATGAGACTGGCAACACTGCAAGCGATCTGGCAACGCTGCGCTGTTGTCCTCGATAGAGCACGTGTATCAATACACTCCCATAGCTCAGTGCAAGTTTCAACTCCTTCCGTTAACTACGTGATTTTTGTGACTGCTATTAGCGAAGTTGTGTTTTTGGTTGTGCGTCACGCAAAATGGAACAGCGGAATTTAGAGCAAAGTTGTGCCATTAAATTTTGTGTTAAGCTTGGAGAATTGGCAAGTGTGACGTTTGAAAAGTTAAAACAGGCCTATGGGGAACATTCTTTATCCCGAACTTCGAAAACCAATGAACACATTGAACGTGTGAACACTCTTGTGAGATCAGACCGTCGTTTAACATTAAGAATGTTGAGTGAACAATTAAATTTGAACAGATTTACCGTCCATCAAATTTTAACTGAACATTTGCACATGCGAAAGGTCTGTGCCAAAATGGTGCCGAAAAACCTTACAATTGAGCAGAAGGACAATCGAAAAAATGCATTCCTGTGGTTCCCCAGCCCCCTTATTCACCTGACCTCAGTCCGTGTGACTTTTTCCTTTTTCCTAAACTGAAAAATGTCCTCAAAGGAAGTCATTTCGGGACTTTAGAAAACATCCAAAAGAGTGAAACGGACATGCTGAAGACCATACCGGTTCAAGACTTCCAGCGCTGCTACCAACAGTGGGAACAACGTCTCCATCGGTGTGTAGCTGCCTAAGGGAACTACTTTGAAGGGGATAACATTGATGTTTGAAAAAAATAAAAACTTTAGTAAATAAAAAATCAGTCTCATTACTTTTCTAACGCACCTTGTATAATTAAGAAGACAGCGAAACAATTAGAAGCGAGCGAGTGACATATAAAACCATATTCAGCGGCTCACGTGAACTGACGCAGTGTGCAGACAAAAAGCAACAGTTCCAAAGAGTGCTGAATAAAAACCGAATTACACTGCTATGCTCAAATAGACAAACCACACGCCGTGGCGCAATAGTAGAGGCTTCACCTCTAGTGCCGGTGTCCGAGTTTCGATTCCCGAGAGGGGATGCACTGAGTATGTACGCGCGCTTCCCGATTCATTTTAGACTCGCATCCCCTTGGTTTGAGACGTATGAAAAAATATGCGGTTAACGCAGAAAGACAGATCACCAATTGAAGCTTTATGAATAATGGATACTTTATTCATGATCAATGATTGTTTTGGTAAAGCCATACTTAGTGTATTCATTAGATGAAAGGTAAAAAAGTAAGAGCGAGGGGAGGGTAACTTATTGAGGCACGCAGGCAGAACCACAATACCACACAGGCTCGATGTACTGTAGTGCGCGTCAACTTGATCTGAATTGCGCGATCACATTTGAAAAAATATATCTTTTCAAGTTCTATTTAGTCCATATGTGTCAAACTCAAGGCCCGCAGGCCACATCCGGCCCGGCGTGTAATTATATCCGGCCCGGGAGATCATTTTATATATTATTGTTATTAATGGCCCGGGGATATGAAGCGCTGGTAACACAATAAACTACAGATCCCATAATGCAGCGCTTCAGCTGCCTTGCCGAACACTTACCGCGTTAATCAAGTCTAGCTTATGATGCTGCAAGTTATTGCGAAGCTAGCCCACATGATGCCGAAGAGAAAAGGTGATTCTGAACATAGAGCCTTTAAAAACCGATGGGAGGCTGAGTATATGTTTACTGACATTGCCGGTAAACCCGTGTGTCTCATTTGTGGAGCTAATGTGGCTGTAATTACAGAATTTAATCTAAGACGGCACTATGAGACAAATCATCAAGATAACCTGAAAGACCTGAATGCAATGCACAAGATACAGAAACCAGAAGAGTTAAAGAAGAATCTGACACTTCAGCAGACGTTTTTACCCGTGCAAAATCACAAAGTGATTTCAAGTGAAGCTACTTTTATGGGAGACACAAATGCACCAGTGCAACTTGCCCCACTTTCCCTGTTGCCAAGTAATGTTGAACCAAGTCGGCACAACGGTGTTCTCAAATACGCACTTTGCTGATAAACTGAGCGCACTGCGCACTGAGTTCGCACGGCACTTTGGTGACTTTGAAAAACAAAAAAAGAATTTTGAGTTGTTTCGCAACCCATTTGCCGTCAATGTGATTGAGCTGCAGTGTAATGGCACACTGAAGGCAAAGTACGATACTGCACGGCCCGCACAGTTTATTCACTCCATTCCCGCAGAAATGCTCCAGCTCCGTCTACATGCGGCTCGAACCTTGTGCATGTTTGGTAGCACATATCTGTGTGAGAAGCTCTTCTCAGTGATGAAGACTAACAAAACAGCACACAGGAGTCGCCTCACTGATGAGCACCTGCAGTCCATCCTGAGAATCTCCACAACACAGAACCTCACACCAAACATAAACGAACTTGTGGCCAAAAACAGATGCCAGGCGTCCAGCTCTGATAAAATGACATATGAGCAAAGACAACTGAATGATTTGATTTGTTATTGCTGAAAAGAACAAACTTTATTTATATTTCCAGGTTTTGTTATGCACCATGTTCATATTTAAATTTGTATAATTTTGACAGGATATATTTTTATGGAGAGCAAAATCTTTTGGGATTTTTAAAATTTAAGTTTATTTTTTATATAAAATTACATAAGAGTAAAGAAATTTGAATGTTTGTTCTTTTAACGTTTACTTTATTTCTAACTTGTGTAATTTAGACAGGATATATTTTTATGGTGAACAAAATAAAAAAAAAAAGTTATTTAAGGTTTGAGTTAATTTATTCTGGAATAATATTCTGTCAACTAAATAAAAATTCCTTTTATTTAAAATTTAAATAGAACTTGAACAGATACGATAGTTCATAATATCCAGTCAGACTTGCACGTAAGAGCTGGAGTCATCTGTTTTAACAAACAGCGTATTGCACTGATACGAAATAGCCTGCCCATTTAATTATTTAGGAATGGATAAATAAAGATTTTGTACAAATAATGTTTTTCATTTTTCTTCCTTCATGGATTCTGGCACCCCCAGCAACAGTTGCTCGCACCCCAAATACTGTATATATGTGTGTATATACTATATATAGTATTTATTATTATTATTATTATTACTATTAGCTTTCCAAATTGCTTCTGCACACTGTCTGGATCAAGATTATTATAGTTTCGCCTTTTTATATTAATTTTTATTTCTATATTTCTTCTGACCTTACTTGAATATTTAGTTTAGTTTTAGTTTTCCTTCATCGTGTATTTTTAGTTTTAATTTAGTTTTTATTTCACAAAGACATTTCTAATTTTTTTATATCTATTAGTTTCAGTTTTAGTTTTAGTAATTATGGTATGGAGCTCCTGCAGAGTTTAGTTTTGTGTCACAATCACACAGAATTGTACACTTAATATGTTTGGATATGAATTTAATGTTAGTGGAAGCTTACTACACTACATGGTTTAGTATCTGGTTTTGTTTTTGTCTGATAAAAACAAACATAATCAGAACCAGGTGCTGAATATGAACAAAAAATATTTAAAAATATTTTCTATGTCATTTGTGCTGAACAAATGTGCACTGAATGTTGGCACTTTTTATCTTTTTCTTTTATTGCCCAGAATGTGCCAATTTGTAATGAAATTTAGGTGAATTTTAAGGTTTGAGGATTTTTTTTGACAAAATGCCTACAACATATCTTGCTCCAAGACAATGTGCTTATAATTAATGCCTTCAATACTGCATTCAATCTACCATATTGGGCTTTGTTATTTTCTACAAGCCATACTGATCTCTGATTCAGTCCTAGTCACATACAATTTATAGACAGAATTTTGACACCTGCAGGCCTGAAAAGATATCAGAATTAGAAAATCGATTCTGACAGGTGTGATCATGAAAATCATGGGGGCTTGGAAAGAACAGGGGCCTCATGTATAACGCCGTGCGTAGAACTCGCACTATAACATGGCGTAAGAACAAAAGCCGAAATGTGCTTACGCACAGAAAAATCCAGATGCAGGAATCTGTGCATACTCCAACTTCCACGTTCTTCCGCTACATAAATCCCCATCAGCGTGAAAAGTAACACTCGTGCACGCCCCAACTCCTCCCAGAATTACGCCTCTTTGAATATGCAAATGAATATAAATCGCCCTTAAGCTCAGCCTTCTGTGAAAAGACAATGGGAAAAGCACGGGGGAAAATAGAAGAATTTCAGTGAATACCAAGTGGAGGCAAAGGAAAATCATACTATTTGTTAAAATAAACCGTGGTATAATCAACAAAAGGAAGTTGATCGAGTGACATAGTGTGTTGGAGAAACTTGAAAGCTCACATTCACAAAATCGCACAGTGCCAGAAATAAAAAAGAAGTCACATATCAAAGTCGCCGTGAAAAGGCGAGTTGTAGCCCACTGTCTGAGTGTCATATGAAAGCTTATTAGGGTACAGAGAAAAAAAGGCACACAGTGGGGAAAAAGCACGAAATGTCAACTTCAATCTCGACATTTCCACTTTAATCACGTAGTTTATTTTGTTATTAAAGTAGAACATCATAAACTTCATCTTAAAATCGTTTCATTAACCAGTTTCTCAAATCACATCGTAACTAAAGTAGCACGTTAAATGCTTTGTTTTGTATTTGATCTTCTATGTGCTCTATGTGTGTGAATCACTACTTGCTTCTTAAACCGGCTCTCTTAATCCAACTGGACACAGAATCCATTACATTCGTGATATTACAGTTCTCTGAATAACTAAAATACTGAGATGTATATGTGATATCATTTTCATGATGATAGGAGTTAAAGCACGTTATTAAACATGAGTTTCACGGCGCAGTGATTGTGTGCGACCTTCGATGAATTAATTTATTGTAGCAGTACTCAGGGGTGGCTCTAGGCTTGTGGTGGTATTGGGCAGAGGAAGAATCAATGTCAATAAGGTAGCTTATGCACGGTGGATGGCCACGTCCATTGCGGACACTGCATAGCCGCCTCGTGCTCATGACACAAGCATTTAACTTTTGCCGAAATTTGTCGCTGCGTTTTTAGCTGTGTTGTTATTTTGTCTTTCTGTTTTATATTTAATATAATTCCACTGCAGTCCTTGCTTTTCTTTCCCCAAATACCCAATCAGAATTGGGGAGCGTCGATTCTTTAAAACGTTTAAGGAACATTGAAATATCTTCGTAGTACATGTTTAATTATTCTATCCTTCACGACACTCCCAGTGAAGAATATAGATTACTAGCAAAATACCCGCACTTCGCAGCGGTGAAGTAGTGTGTTAAAGAAGTAATGAAAAAGAAAAGGAAACATTTTGAAAATAACGTAACATGATTGTCAATGTAATTGTTTTGTCACTGTTGTGAGTGATGAGTGTTGCTGTCATATATATATATATATACACACACACATATAAACATATACTTTGTATATATGCATATCCATACATATATACATATACACATATACACACATACATATACATACACACACATATATACACACAAATACATATATATGTACATACACACACACATATGTAAACATATATATACATACATATCTACATATACTGTATACATATACACACACATACACATATATATATATATATATATATATATATATATATATATATATTGTCAGGGATGCCAGGGGCAGCGACCCGGCCGGGACGCCGTGAGGGATCGGAAGAGGGTCAAAGCCCACCCTGGATCACGTGGGGGCCGCCTTCCTGGTTGCTCTGGGGGTCACCGCCAGGAGGCGCCCCAATGCCTTAGGGACCTGTTACCCCAGCACTTCCGCCACACCAGTAAGTGCTGGGGGGAAGATTTAGGATGGCACCCGGAGAGCTGCCGGGAGGACAGCCGGCACTTCCGCCACGCTGGGGCGTGGCCAAGGGAGGAATGCCGGGAACACCTGGGGCTCATCCGGGGACTGCATAAAAGGGTCTGTCTCCATTCATTCAGCGCTGGAGTCGGGTGGAGGCAGGACAAGGCAAGACAGAGGAGAGTGGAGGCGGCCCGAAGAAAGGCATATTGTGGCCAGGACTGTGTTTGGGGTTTGTGCACTTGACATTTGTAAATAGTTATTACTGTAAATAAACATTATGTGGTGATTAAGAGCATGTCCGCCAGTCTGTGTCCGGGTCGGCTTCACAATATATATATATATATATATATATATATATATATATAATATAAACATATATACAGTGTTTGGGGTGCGAGCAACTGTTGCTGGGGGTGCCAGAATGCATGAAGGAAGAAAAATGAAAAACATTATTTGTACAAAATCTTTATTTATCCATTCCTAAATAATTAAATGGGCAGGCTATTTCGTATCAGTGCAATTCGCTGCTTTTTAAAACGGATGACTCCCGCTCTTACTTGCAAGTCTGCCTGGATATTATGAACTATCGTATCTGTTCAAGTTCTATTTAAATTTTAAATAGAAGGAATTTTTATTTAGTCGACAGAATATTATTCCGGAATAAATCAACTCAAACCTTAAATAACTTATAATATTTTGCTCTCCATAAAAATATATCCTGTCAAAATTATACAAATTCAAATATGAACATGGTGCACAACAAAACCTGGAAATATAAATAAAGTTTGTTCTTTTCAGCAATAACAAATCAAATCATTCAGTTGTCTTTGCTCTTATGTCATTTTATCAGAGCTGGACGCCTGGCATCTTTTTTTGGCAACAAGTTTGTTTATGTTTGGTGTGAGGTTCTGTGTTGTGGAGATTCTCAGGATGGACTGCAGGTGCTCATCAGTGAGGCGACTCCTGTGTGCTGTTTTGTTAGTCTTCATCACCGAGAAGAGCTTCTCACACAGATATGTGCTACCAAACATGCACAAGGTTCGAGCCGCATGTAGACGGAGCTGGAGCATTTCTGCGGGAATGGAGTGAATAAACTGTGCGGGCCGTGCAGTATCGTACTTTGCCTTCAGTGTGCCATTACACTGCAGCTCAATCACCTCCATCTGAATCTGCACAGGTGCAGTTTCCACATCAACGGCAAATGGGTTGCGAAACAACTCAAAATTCTTTTTTTGTTCTTCAAAGTCACCAAAGCGCCGTGCGAACTCAGTGCACAGTGCGCTCAGTTTATCAGCAAAGTGCGTATTTGGGAACGACGTAGTGCCGACTTGGTTCAACATTATTTGGCAACAGGGAAAGTGGGGCAAGTTGCACTGGTGCATTTGTAAAAGTACCTTCACTTGAAATCACTTTGTGATTTTGCACGGGTAAAAACATCTGCTGAAGTGTCAGATTCTTCTTTAACTCTTCTGGTTTCTGTATCTTGTGCATTGCATTCAGGTCTTTCAGGTTATCTTGATGATTTGTCTCATAGTGCCGTCTTAGATTATATTCTGTAATTACAGCCACATTAGCTTAACAAATGAGACACACGGGTTTACCGGCAATGTCAGTAAACATATACTCAGCCTCCCATCAGTTTTTAAAGGCTCTATGTTCAGAATCACCTTTTCTCTTCGGCATTGTGTGGGCTAGCTTCGCAATAACTTGCAGTATCATAAGCTAGACTTGATTAACGCGCTAAGTGTTCGGCAAGGCAGCTGAAGCGCTGCATTATGGGATCTGTAGTTTATTGTGTTACCAGCGCTTCATATCCCTGGGCCATTAATAACAATAATATATACAGTAAAATGATCTCGCGGGCCGGATATAATTACACGTCGAGCCGGATATGGCCTGCGGGCCTTGAGTTTGACACATATGGACTAAATAGAACTTGAAAAGATATATTTTTTCAAATGTGATCGCGCAATTCAGATCAAGTTGACGCGCACTACAGTACATCGAGCCTGTGTGGTATTGTGGTTCTGCCTGCGTGCCTCAATAAGTTACCCTCCCCTTGCTCTTACTTTTTTACCGTACATCTGATGAATACACTGAGTATGGCTTTACCAAAACAATCATTGATCGCAAATAAAGTATCCATTATTCATAAAGCTTCAATTGGTGATCTGTCTTTCTGCGTTAACCGCATATTTTTTCATACGTCTCAAACCAAGGGGATGCGAGTCTAAAATGAATCGGGAAGCGCGCGTACATACTCAGTGCATCCCCTCTCGGGAATCGAAACTCGGACGCCGGCACTAGAGGCGAAGCCTCTACTATTGCGCCATGGCGTGTGGTTTGTCTATTTGAGCGTAGCAGTGTAATTCGGTTTTTGCTCAGCACTCTTTGGAACTGTTGCTTTTTGTCTGCGCACTGCGTCAGTTCACGTGAGCCGCTGAATATGGTTTTATATGTCACTCACTCGCTTCTAATTGTTTCGCTGCCTTCTTAATTATATAATATATGTTTTCTTCAGCGGTTTTTGGAGGTTTTCCTGGTTTTCTACGTACTGCGTGGGAGGAGTGATGATGTCACACGAAACTCCGCCCCCCACGGCTTTCGAGCTCAACTCCATTACAGTAAAAGGAGAAAAATAGCTTTCAGTTATGACCATTATGCGTAGAATTTCGAAATGAAACCTGCCCAACTTTTGTAAGGAAGCTGTAAGGAATGAACGTGCCAAATTTCAGCCTTCTACCTACACGGCAAGTTGGAGAATTAGTGATGAGTCAGTGAGTCAGTCAGTGAGTGAGTGAGTGAGGGCTTTGCATTTTATTAGTATAGATTTAAATGAAGTTAAAGTTTTATCTGTATAATATAATAAACATATTTTGCTGCATTTCACCTTAAAAATGATATTGTCATCATATGTAAATACGCGCTTTATAAAGTGGTTCAGGTTATGCGATATTATAACTGTAGTGCAAGTTTACAGTGGGGTGATTGTACTTATAAGTACAAACAGTTCTACAAGGAGCAATTGATTGAGTGCGTTTATAGTTCTTGGGATGAAACTGTTTCTGAACCACGAGGTCCGTACAAGAAAGGCTTTGAAATGTACTTTGTACAAGTGTACTTTATGTACACATAACAGCAGTAAACCTTTAATGAGCAGAGCAAAAGTATGTAATAGGAGTGTGAACAGGCACAAATGACAGAGAAAGCATCTGAGATTAAGAACAATATATATATTATCTAAACCTGTTTATCCAGAGCAGGATCACAGGAGCCTGTGGCCCAGCAGCTTTGGATACAATATGTATGATATGGCTGATGTTAAGAACAAAAAGAAAATTATATTTCAACTATGTGTTTTGAGAGATAGAGAGAAAAATTAAAGAAGGGGGACAAATATTTTAAAACATAATTCCACTACTGGTTCTGGTACTTTGAACTGTGAATTTAAACTATAAAAAAATAAATTAATAAATATAGAATAAATGCAAAAACACTTTAGTATGTTTAGTTTTTCACCAGTTGGCAGACTCTCTTCGCTTACCTACCTGTAGTTCAGTGGAGATATTGCCAACTCAGGAATTATACAAGGTTTGTATCGCTTAATTGTTAAATGACGGTTTTAAAGCAAACGTGACTGGTCAGTAACAATATGCTGACCTTGTATGATGACCCAGTCAGTCTCTTAATCAGTGCCATTTTATTTTCAAAAAGTGCAAAGTGGCAGGGATTATGGTCAGGTGAGGCTCTGAAAAGTAAAAAAGCTAATAATGATAACATAAAATAAATTTGTCCACTGGTCTGTGGTATAATTTGTTTTTTGCATGATTCCAATGATTTTGATCATTTTTATTGTCAAAACCGAGGAACTGGCGCATCTCCTGTTCAAACACGGGAGAAACACAAGGTGCGGCAGCAACTTCACTTCACCTTGGACTGCGCCTTACTTCACACACGGGGTTGGTGCATGCAATTAGTGTGTGCCTGTTGCTGTTTTTCTGTATGTCACCAATATAATGTTTGCAGACCCATTTATTATACACCCTGACTTTCCACAGTCTGGCTAATATCTTTAATGAATGTGTGTGATATGTGTTGTGTTGCTGATCGAACATAAAACCACTGTGAAAAGGCACAAGGTGAAGCAGACAGTACCGTGCTGCACTGAAGAGGGCAGACATGAGCCTAACAGGTGCTTGCTTGTTGCTGCTATTCTTCTACACAGAGGCTCTGGGTGCCAATAAGTTACAGTTATCATAAAGTTCAGTGTACTTCACCAGTCCATTTATTTTTATTTATTGTTCCGACTGACTGCCAAAATGGAAGATTAAGTCTTTGTGAGATATGGCCGGCCATTCATCCCGGCCAATACCCCCAGGCCGCCAGATGGAGCTGTCCTTGCAGCATAGAAGTGCAGTGGACAGTGGAGTCATAATACACAGCCCTGCTGGATACCATGGGGGCCACCAGGAGTCGCTGCAGGGAGACCCAAGAATTTATATTTTCTGTACAGCCTGGAAGTATTTCCAAGTCACGGGAACTGAAGAAATTATATACTTCCGGGCTGAAGAAAAAGAGAAGTTTTTACCTGACTCGTAAGTGCTGGATAATCACATGGACTGAGGGACAAACACTTCTGGGTCAAGGACCATAAAGAACTCTGGGGAAATCCCAGACGGATGAGCTGAGTTGGGAGGCAGGGTGGCTAAGCGTCTGGGAGTGGAGGATTGGATTATTGGTTATTGTTATTGTTATTGGAGTATTGTGGAAAGGAGGGTACTTTGTGCATATTATTATTATAATAAATCAATTATTTGGACTTTTATCTGGTGTCTGATGAGTGGTCTGAGGGTTCAAGGGAGCGAGAAAGCCCTAATCTGTCACAACTTTTAAAACTAAAGAAAAATAAGGAGGACTTTTACTAGAAAGTGACAGAAATTTTTGTAGAGAAGTATAGGCACTTGGACTTCATTTACAAATAAAGATAAGACCATAAACGGTTTTCAGTTTTATAACAAAATGGGATCAGACATGCTGCCAATTGAACAGTGAATAAGCTACTCTTTTGGGTTCATATATTTGTAAATCTGACTCTAAAGGAGTCAGGGCCTTACTGGCCATGAACCTCACTGCACGTCACTGGTGGCAGGTGAATTATTGTAATCAAAACGCAGACACCTGAGAAATAAAATGAAAGGTTACTCACTCGTGATTTTTCTGTCCATAAGATAAACATTTTGTTGAGCAGCAAATTCTGATTTCAGGCGTTTGAATTACATCTTTACATACAAAAAGCGCAAAGAAAGGCAGCACAGTATATACTGTATGATATAGTATATTTCAAACGCTTTACATGTCCGTAGTCAGCTTGCTTTGTCACCACAAATGATGTGTGAACACCCGCCCTCTGTCACCAGCCACTATGATGACATCATATGCTATGTGTTATTGGTCCAATCCCTAGCAACTTGATGGCAACTGCACTGCAACAAAGTGACCCAATGAAAACCAACATTTAATAAAGGAAAAATGCAAATAAATAATAACTGTATGAAAATGAAATCAAAATAAAAAATAAATCCTTGACTGATTTAACAATCCAGAAAACAATAAAAGACAAATTCCTTCTCTGAAAATTTTTCCAATAATGAGGAAAAAATAAAAAATGGAACACAATCACAACAATTCCAAATTAAGGAACTTGACACTGCAAAGTCAAGTTCTTTTAATGTTTGGCCTGCTATGCAAAGGGCATATCAACTGTAAACAACATGGTCACGGCCTTGTAAAAACATTCATAAAATGTTGATAATACAAAAAACGGCACATAATATGGTATTGCTAAAATAATACTCTCACAGGAACAGACATGACTCCCAAATGAAAATACATGTCTGGGACAACTTGTCAAAAGGTTTGTAGTTAATAGCAGTGACATCCTTTGCTGCAAAAGCTACACCCAGAGGGCTTATAACTAAAACATTTTCACAAAAGGTACAAATATAACAAGACAAGTGTGCTTTTATTCAAGAATATAACTGAAGAAAAAGAAATTGGGTTAGGGTGCAACACTGACAAAACTACTTGGATGGAGCAGCACTAAGAACTGCTGTCTCATAATGAAGAGGACACGAGTTCAATGCTGGGTGCTTCCTACAATTACCGCTTTGAGTAGTGAGCTGCTCTTATTGTTACTCTTAAAGAATAAAAACGTTCATTTAATTTAAGTCTCTAACAACCGGTTTAAATTTATGGTACTTGTAAAGGTTAGCATTTATTTTTTTGTTTTATTTTTTATTCTCTCAGTCATGTTCATGTCCCCCCTGATCTGACACTGCTGTTTTCAGATAATGACGTGCTATAACAGAGGTGAACTCAGATGATGATGAGGGTTCTACATCGGAGAATGAGAACAGAAACCCTCCTCGCAAGGAACGTCCACTCACACATAAGAAAAACACAGCTGCACCAGGCATAGAGGCAAAAGATGGCACCGTTTGGATGCAGCAACAGGTTGGCCATCATCCTGCCAATGAATCTGCCACACGCATGTCCTACAGTGAAGCAGCAGGGCTTACAGAACTCACCAAGGTATCGTGCAAATTTCCATTTGCAATTATGTTTCTTGATGGTTCTTATATGAAAAACATTTATATGTTACTTATATAAACACCACATTAAATGTTATTTACCTGTATTTATTTACTTATCTTCCTACAGTGTAAAGTTACAAGTAGACTACAGAGTTTCCTGTGCTGACAAAGTACATGTGCAATGGCACTTCTTATTCCAGAAAAGATCAGTTATGAAAAGTGCGACAGCAGCTTCAACCTGCAGCTATAGACACTTCAGTACGAAAGCGACTCTTCACGCTAGTGTTTAGATCTGGCAGGGCCATGCTGACACTTCAGTACATGAGCAATTGTACCAAGAATACAGTCAGGTTTCTTTTTTTGGGTACATACACCATCAGATCTAAACACTAGCATGGAGAGTAAAACACTGTGGCTATATTCTGGCATGACGTATTTACATTTCCAGTTAAATGTTAACTTCCTTTAGTTGTTCGTTTAGATGTGCAGTGAGAAGATGGACTCTGTGCAGCCTCGCCTGTGGTTTTACCAGTTACATTAGGCAGATTTTCAGGGTAAAAAAAACAATCTGCATTTCCTGTAGCTCTTCATTATTAGTTCTTTTAACATCAGTCCTTTTGACAAAACATGATGCATCATTTACTTTGAATACATATTTTGCAATTCATATTTTCACAAACATAGCTGCCAATTCTTTCAACCTTACATCAACTCCTACATTATCATTATAAGTGTGAAAAACAGAGTGCATGCACAGCACCCGTGACAATGTTTTTTTTTTTACCATTAGTCCATTGATGTCTGTGAATACCAATGTATAATTTGATGTTACAGAAAGTTTTTGCTAGCAACAGGTTATGTTTATTTTTAATATATGCACTGTGCTCTGTGCCCATTGAACTCAAACTATATTATAATGGTGGTCTTTGTAGTAGACTTTTAGCTTTAGACAGTCCATTGTAATCAGAAGCTTGTGCTCTGTGGGATCAGGTTATTGAGAGCACCATTGATCCGTGCAGTTAAAAATCACAACCACTACTTTGTGTGCCATCTTCATGAGACAGGACTGGGTTAAAAATGTGATAGTCAGTGAGCCATCTAATTGTTTCCATCCAGTTTTAAACAAAATTCACACATAGTTGTCTCCAAATGTATATTACACATTTGCCTCCATGAGACTATCAAAATAACAATACATGTAAACAATTGCTTTCAAAATAAAATAAATATTAAAACTGAAATTCATGACTATTCTATTTTGTATATTCTTTGCATCACTTTAAGTGCTGCCCTTACAAGATAATTCTTTTGTAGGATATCTTCTTCTCATGCCTTCCAGATTCAGAATCCATGCTTCTGTGCTAACCTGCCTTAGTTTATTAGATTTGAGAGCTAACACAGGACAGAAAGGTAACAAACGTTAACAGCCTTTATTTAAGTGCATATTTCCATTGTGAACAAGTGACCACCACACCAAAGTGCTTTTGTAAGCAGAGACGTATAACACAACTGTTTACATATATTTAGAAACTTGGAGCATGGTCAGATTAAATTATTTAGCCTCACACACACATTGAATTAGACATTTACATTGAATTATTCAGCTTTGTTGCTGAAAGTCTAAAGCCTTACACACTGGGCCACATTGTCATGATCAGTACCTGGGCTTCTTGCTCACCATTCCTTTAGTCTTTCCTTATATTATGTAATCAAAAATGCTTCTTAAATAGCTTTTCAGAATTTTTGATAAATAATGATATTTTGTTATCTTTCTCAAGCAGTAAAGTATCTTCTTTCTCATTTGATAAAATGCTTAAAATGTAGAAAAAGCTAATGGAGCAAGAAGGTAAAATATTTCGGATTTTTCTAAACATTACAGGGTAAAACGCAATCCCTTCTAGAGATGTTTTTATTTCCCAATGAATAGCAAGGCATAAATAATGCAAGCCAGCTTTACAAAAGAAAGATATATTTAGTACCCTTCATATTTCTCCCAAGTGAATTTGGTGATGATATAACACTTTATTGATTGTTTTATGATTAAAATATTACTTAATTACAAAGTTAGTATGAATGGTCTGTCTAGTAGGTGCCCTCATAGCAGAAGGGGATGCTGATAAGAACAAGAAATAATGAAGTTATAGCTCTCCCTGACTGGGTTCCATGTGCACTATATAAGTCGTGAGTTATTTGCAGGCGTGCATAGAATTTGGAACAGAGCCCACCTGAACCAGTAACACTGAGCAGTAGGTCCAATTTGTTAGAGAAATGACAGATACATTTATAAAGTGTTGACTAAATAGAGCACTCTCTTCTGCAGTGAATCCTTTGATAAATAGGGGACTGTTTCAATTTACAAGAAGCAAGAAGAGCCCTGCTCTGGTCAATGCTGGCCCACTTTCAGGAGATTCAGCATGACCGCAGAAGTCACAAATGACACATTCTCCAACTTTGTAGGTTTTATTTTACTTAAATAAAGGAAGAAACTAACAGCCTTCTACCTTCATGATGCATTGGTGTCAAGAAAAAATAAATCTGCTTATCAAGAGAAGTCAGGCTGAACTTTGTTCTTATCACAAAGTTGATTTTTATTTCAATAATTATAAATCTTTCAAATGTTATTAAATATTAAATCATTTTATTTAGTGTATGTTGTTATATCTATGTACTTAATACATTATATCTAATACACAATCATAACAAAGCCTGAGCCTATCTGGAAGCACCAGGCAGCAAAGTAGGGATCAGTCTTAGATAAAAGCCAGTTAGTTTGCTTTTTTTTTGTTACTTTATTCAGACATAATTAAATTAAACAGAATCAAACAATGAGAACAGAATTGCTATCATTTGTAGCTTCCTTTCCATTCCAAGTTGAACTTCAGCTCATGAAGAGACTCTGCTGCCTTAATGATTTTGACCCATTGCTTTCTGTTTCATGCTATTTTTCTTCATCCTTTGACTTGGACTTACCCTAGATCAGCCTTCACTTCCTCTATTTACCACTTTCTTAACTGTCCACTTCTGCTGCCTTGTGGGTTGCTGTGTGTTAGTTTCTTAAGGGTTCTTTCACCATCTAACCTTTCCACGTGTCCCAGCTCCTGCAGCCTTCTGATTTTCACTTCTGTCACTAGATCTGTGTTCTTAAATAGCTGCATGACTTCAACATTAATTCTTATTCTCCATGTGCCATTTTCATGCATAGGCCCAAATATCTTCCACTAGAACAAGTTTCCTTCACTTTTTGTTAATGACAAACATTCAGCCCAATACAGCAATACTAGTTTCATTGTGACTTTTTAAATCTATGCCTTTAGGTGGTCAACAGGCTTGATTTCAATAGCGTTTGTATAGCATAATAACTCGTATTTACTGCTGCTAGTCATGCTTTAATTTTATAATATATCTCATAGTTTTCATTATAAATTACCCCCCAAATATTTGAATTTATATTTTTATTACCATAATTCAATGTCTCTACATGGTTAAATCTTACCCTACACTTTCTGCATATCATGCATTTTTGTCTTGTCCTGACTGATTTGTAGGCATTTTCTCTTAAATTCATTATCAAGTTCTCTAGCTTTCTCCATGAGGCTATTTTGGTTTCTATCAATGAGAACAGTGTAATCAGCATAGGCAAAACACTGTGCTATTCTGTAAATATGGCCACCTGGATTTATATTTAACTTCCTCACTACAAGACACCTTTATCCTATGTTCTTTTTTTAGCGGTAAACAAGAAGAAACGCCCCTATCCTGTACCTTATTAACCTTTTTTTACATATACACCCCACAATTCTTATCTGTGGGAACCTCAGCAATAGGCTGCACAATTCTGAGAATTCAGTTCATGGTCTGCTTTAACACTGACATCTCCATGTTTCCTCCGAGTACCTGGGTTAGACCTTAACACCCCTAAAACCTTGATGATTGCTAGTGTCAGTAAACACAAGGTAGCTTCAGTAACATACTGTAATAACTTCATATTGAAGGATTAAGCAACAGAGGACTATTTGAATGCTTTTATTTAAACAAAACATTACACAATCCAATGCATTTGAAAAGTTTGGCCTTTATACCCAGCTCTTATGATAGTTAGCATTTTATAATTTTTTCTGTGAATCTTCACAGTTTTTTTCAACGGTTTTGAGACATGCACAATTCAGTTTTACTTTCATTTTCCACATGTATTTTGTTTTGACACTTGTTATTTTATATTATATTGTTATATGTTATTTTATGATATTGTTGATAGTGGGTGTGGCTCTGCAAGTTGCTCTGCATGATGTTATTAGTATGACTCTTTTGCAGGTCCTTGTCTTAAAGATCGTCTGGTGACTGACTTTTTCGGCCAGGGAATTCTGACTTCTGATTTTAGTTTTCATTTTGGCTTTGATGCACAATATTGGTTTATTTTACTTTTGTCTCTTGCTTTGTTTTTTTTTTTTTTTGTTTTTTCGTTTATATTTCAGCTTCTGATCCATTCCAATTTCTTACAGTCTGCTCTAAATATTATTCTGTACAAGTACAGTAATGTAGTATATGTTTGGAATACTTGTTTAAAGGTATTGTAGGGTATTTATTTTTATTTTCATTTTTCAGGAAATATTCATGCTATTTGAAATAACAACAAGGTAGATGTAAATTCTGTGCTTGAAATATGTAATGGAGTGGTTCATACAAAAACAATAATAAAAATCTTAAAAACAGTAATAATAATAATAATCCACCAACTGGAGTATCATATTAGCCACAATCACAACAAAATAAGACTTAGTGGTTGTGAACTAATGTTAACTACCTTCTTGACTCTCTAAAAAGTTCTGTATTATCATTTGAATCTCTCTGACATTGAGCATTGAACGGATATGGACATTACATTTTCAACATAAGTTGGTGTGGACATGTTAAACAGGAATCATGGTCTGTGTGCAAGGGTGATTATTGTACTTCAATTGCACCAAATTTAGTTTTTATATTTTCCTATAGAAAGAATTTCTACTCTATGTATATATTTATTGTTTATCGGGCTGCTTTGGTAAGATTAGCGTTTTGATGTCACAGTCTCCATAGGCTGCCGGTTAGGCTGAAGACTCAAATACACAACTGCCTGTTAAAAGAGCCTGTATGATGTATAGCATCTGCTATGGACTGATAAAATAACTTTTTATCAGCGAGACTCCTTTCTAGTATCAGTTTGGGCAATATCTACAATGTTGGGATTGGGGAGACAGCTCACCCCCATATATGGCATCTGTGTCCATATGTAATAATGCAACTCATAAATTCTATCATGTTCTGACAAGCCCTGACCCTTAATAAATCCTTGAAGCTCAACCAATAGTAACTGGTGAGCATTTTAGGCGGGTATCTATTCAGCTGACTGCTCAGCATTACAAGGGGTAAGGAACAGATACACTAATCAAACCGTACATACTGTTAATACTACCTGTGCCCACTTTAGTTAAGAATTGTCAAGAACAGAATAAGAGCAGGCCTGGCTGCTAAGCTGCGCTAAGCCCGACCAATGCATGAAGTGAGGCACGAGGCAATTCGCTCATTGTTATGTACTTTTTTTTTTAATAATACAAAATAATAAAACAAACAAGCTAAGTGCTAAGTGTGAATCCTAAGAATTATTTGCATATCCAATGATTTATTTATATACTACCTTTTGAAAATTGTGAAAAATACTGGAGCAAGTTAGAGAAAAGTCACAATGTTAAAAATGCAACTATAATGAATTTGACGTTTATAAAAATAAAGTCATTGATGGTGGTGAACAACAGAGGCCAATATTTGCAGAGTTTTAACACAAGTTTCAATGTAAGATCATTTGAAAGATGCTTATACTTCAATCTAAATCAGCCTTTGGCAGTGTATTCAATGTATTCTTTTAATTTTACTTTAACACATCTGTCTCCCATGCTATTCTAATTTGAGGATTATTATAATCATTCTTTTGCTATTGCTGTCCAAGTGTGTTTGTTGTTATACTGTATATGTTTAAACCAATACTTTTTTGTTCCTACTCCAAATATTTATGACGGGGTCCTTGCCCATGCACAATGCATTTTATTGAAATGACCCAGAGGGACATGTTCCTCAGGTACTGGCACTACAGTAGATATGCTGATTATATTATTTTGTAATATTTTGTTAATTTCTGGAATCTGTTCAGTGTGCCACTATCTGTTAAAATTCTCTTAAGTTCACACAGCATGTGTTTAGTTAGAATGACAGGTACCTTTTAGTTTGCAGGAAAGCAATTTAGAACAGTCCAGGTACAGTATTTAGATTAGCATGTAGGAGCTGTGTTAATGATTTTTATTGTTTTACATTTTTCCAATTAATAATATGATATTTATTATTTTCTTATTCAATGTTCAAAAATTCACGGTTTCAAGAGGCCTCTGCCACAATACATATTGTATGTGAATTAAGTGTATCATCTCATGCCTAATAAGGATATAAGGGGCTGGGGCGAAAGGGCAGCCAAACTATACCTTGCCTCAGGAGGTATTCTGAAAAGTACTGTGATTGTTTCACTCGTACTTGCACTCATCTTGTTTTGCTAACTGTTGCTGACTTCACACTTCTTTAACATGCCAGCCTGCTGTCATGAATGCTGTTACATGTTGAATTTTTAGGACTTTATCATATCATAGTCTCCTAGCATTTCAAATGCCCCCATACCATATTGGTCTGGAACTGGGACTGAATCATAGGTTGCAAAAAATCCTTTCCAATAAATTCAAATTTAAAATTACCAAATGAAAGCCTAATCAAACAACTTTAGCTGTATGGGACATAGTATTTTATTTACTAGCATTTGCCTAAAACCTAATGTGAGCACTGAAATAAGACAAAAATATCAACAAATAAGTAAAGAGGAGTCTTTATTATAAAACATGAGATATGTACACAGAAAGAATATAAAAAGTATAAAAAAAAGGAAAATAATAAAATCAATTGCAACAGTTGGCCTATGCAGGCTGTTCCTATTGCCCACACATATAGTGTAGATAACACTCCCTGTTTATCTTCATAAGCTGCTTTATTATATACTCATCTCTTTTGCTTCTTCCAACGCGGTCCTTGCTACTGTCTAATGTCCTGACTACAAGATCACCAACCCTATGACCACATGAGGCTTTTAAGACCTGGCCAGTTACTACTTCCAGGTAAGCCAAAAAATGATAACATATAGTATACGATATTAGTGGAGTTTCTACCATGTTTAGTTCATTAATTCAGGACTCTTTGAAGTCTTGAATCTATACAATAACATCCTTCAAAATACAGTACAAACACCATAGGAAAGTGGAGGGATCTATGAAACGAATCCCCACCTGATATATTGAAACCTATTGACAGTGTTCTCCTGTTGATGTTTAAAAGTTAGGGACAATTAAAAGTAATTTTAAGACTATATAAAGTCAGGGGGTATTTAACGTAAGTTATTATTAAAATATTTATTGTTCGGCTAAATTTAAATGAGTACTTGGAAAAAGACACTTGGGGGGAGAAAAGAAAGAAATGGGAAGGTTGAGTCTAATGACTGTTCTCTGAGCCAATTATTATAATAAGCTCATTATTATGAATTTATTTTTCAGTAACTTTATCATTAAAATAATTTTATCTAATTAATTGATAGAAAAGGGAAGGCAGCTGTAAACCTGATCTTGGTTGCTACTTACTTTTTTCTACCTTATTGGAAAAAGAGGTAATATGAAGCACATAGAGATTGTTTCCTCATATATTCTTTTTAATGATTCAAATTTAGTAGCAGGATGACAATGTAGCATAGTAGTTAGCACTGCCACCTCTCAGATCCAGGATCTTTGGTTCTAATCCTGTCCCTGGTGTTTTTTCTGTGTGGTATTTACATGTTCTCCTTATGTCTGTATGAGTTTTCCTCTTGGGACTACAGCTTACCTCATAAATACACAAAGATGTGCATATTGGGTTATCTGGTGACTCTGTGTGTGTATGTGTGTTTGAGTGTGTGTGCACGAGTGGGTCCTATGGTGGTCTGGTAACATCTTCTTTGCTGTTTCTTGCATTTCACCAACTGCTATTAGGTCTGATTTGGATAAAATGAGTATGAGAATGTTGTGTTACGTCAGACTTAATAGCAGTAGTAGCTGAGGTCAAAATGAACCCAAAAAGCAGCCCTTAAATTCAGTCATAAAATATATTTTACAAAACATTCTGTATTCTATATTTCTTTAACAGTTTTTTTCATAGCATAGTAGATTTCTTTACTTTTGAAAAGCGTATGATCAAGTAGTTAATCACGGGTTTGAAAAAGGAAATCTAATTCATTTGTCCCTTATTCATTCTTCACCAACAGATAATGCAGAGAACATGTCTAACGTAAGAAAAACTGTGCTTGGGATTGCCTAAGTTACCAGTACAAACTTTATTAAGTTAAATCAAAGCCACACATACAGTACGTCAACTGCAGCACAAATATTTTGGGCTCAGTTTAATTTAAAGGTACAATGAAATGGTAGTCGAAGCAGGAGAAAACAGTATAAGGAGGTAGGACCTGATCTATGTCCGAGTTCTAATACAGGTATAAAACAACTGGAATTTACTGTGATATTGGTTATATAATTCTATCAGTTTATTTCTTAAAAATATAAAATATAATAGTAATCCTCATGACCCTAAGCTTAAAAATGAATGGATGACTTCATGATTACAGCATTTCTTTTGTTTGGTAGTTGTTGTCTCTTTGAATTTCATTCTCTTTCTGGTGTCCAGTGGTGACGCTTGCTGTACCTTGAAGGTGATTTGTTGACAATGATGACATTTCTGTTACACTTTTGTGCTACTATATTGAAATAATATTTTTTTGCAGTGATGTGTTCTTTTGCAGTGTAGTTGACCTTGAACAGTTCAAATCTAACATTATATAATATTATTAAACCTAATTAAACACCAGTACTGTTAGCCAACAGGGTGCTGGCGGATATTGGGCTACTGTTGGCTGAAGAAGGAGAAGAGGGGGAGACATGTCCGGAGGCAGGAAGAGAGGAGGAAAGTAAAGAGAGTGGAACTGAGGGTAGGAACTTTGAATGTTGGCAGTATAACTGGTAAGGCAAGAGAGTTAGCAGATATGATGAAGAGAAGGAAGGTTGATATATTGTGCGTGCAAGAGACTAAATGGAAGGGGAGTAAAGCCAGGTGGATCGGAGGTGGTTTCAAATTGTTCTATCGTGGTGTAGATGGGAGGAGAAATGGAGTAGGGGTTATTCTGAAGGAACAGTATGTCAAGAGTATTTTGGAGGTGAAAAGAGTGTCAGACAGAGTAATGATTATGAAGCTGGAAATTGGAGGTGTGATGATGAATGTTGTTAGTACATATGCACCACAAGTTGGGTGTGCAATGGGTGAGAAAGAAGATTTTTGGAGTGAGTTGGACGAAGTGATGAACAGTGTACCCAAGGAACAGAAAGTGGTGATTGGAGCGGATTTCAATGGGCATATTGGTGAAGGAATAGTGAAGATGAGGAGGTGATGGGTAGATATGGTGTCAAGGAGAGGAATAAAGAAGGTCAGAGGATAGTGGATTTGGGCAAAAGGATGGATATGGCTGTGGTGAATATGTATTTTGAGAAGAGGAAGGAATATAGGGTTACATACAAGAGTGGAGGAAGATGCACACAGGTAGATTACATCCTGTTCAGAAGAGTTGATCTGAAGGAGATTGAAGACTGCAAAGTGGTGGCAAGGGAAAGTGTGGTTAAGCAGCATAGGATGGTGGTCTGTAGGATGATGCTGGAGATCAAGAAGAGGAAGAGAGTGAGGGCAGAGCCAATGATCAAATAGTGAAAGTTGAAAAAGGAAGACTGCAAGGCAGAGTTTAGGGAGGAGGTGAAACAGGCACTGGGTGGCAGTGAAGAGTAATCAGACAGCTGGGAAACTACAGCAGATGTAGTAAGGGTGACAGCAAGAAGGGTGCTTGGCATGACATCTGGAAAGAGATAGGAGGAAAAGGAAATCTGGTGGTGGAATGTGGAAATGCAGGAGAGTATACACAGGAAGAGGATGGCAAAGAAGAAGTGGGTTAGTCAGAGAAATGCAGAAAGTAGACAAAAGTACAAGGAGATAAGACGCAAGGTGAAGAGAGGGGTGGCGAAGGCTAAAGAAAAGGCGTATGATGAGTTGTATGAGAGGTTGGACACTAAAGAGGGAGAAAAGGACCTATACCGATTGGCTAGACAGAGGGACCAAGCTGGGAAAGATGTGCAGCAGGTTAGGGTGATAAAGGATAAAGATGGAAATGTACTCACAATCGAGGAGAGTGTGTTGAGCAGATGGAAAGAGTACTTTGAGAGGCTGATGAATGAAGAGAATGAGAGAGAGAAGAGGTTGAATAATGTAGAGATAGTGAATCAGGAACTGCAAGGAGGAAGGAAGGACAGCTATGAAGAGGATGAAAAATGGAAAGGCCGTTGGTCCAGATGACATACCACAGTGGCATTTTTAACCAGATTGTTTAATGGAATCTTAGAAAGTGAGAGGGCGCCTGAGGAGTGGAGAAGTGTACTGGTGCAGATATTTAAGAATAAGGGGTTTGTGCAGGACTGCAGTAACTACAGGGGAATAAAATTGATGAGCCGCAGCATGAAGTTATGGGAAAGAGTAGTGGAAGCTAGGTTAAGAAGTGAGGTGATGATTACTGAGCAGCAGTATGGTTTCATGCCAAGAAAGAGCACAATAGATACAATGTTTGCTATGAGAATGTTGATGGAGAAGTTTAGAGAAGGCCAGAGGAGCTGCATTGTGTCTTTGTTGACCTGGAGAAAGCATATGACAGGGTGCCTCAAGAGGAACTGTGGTATTGTATGAGGAAGTTGGGAGTGGCAGAGAAGTATGTAACAGTTGTACAGGATATGTACGAGGGAAGTGTGACAGTGGTGAGGTCTGCGGTAGGAGTGATGGATGCATTCAAGTTGCAGGTGGGATTACATCAGGTATTGGCTCTTGGGCCCTTTCTTATTTGCAATGGTGATGGACAGGTTGACAGAAGAGACAGGAGTCCCCGTGGACTATGATGTTTGCTGATGACATTGTGATCTGTAGTGATAGTAGGGAGCAGGTTGAGGAGACCATGGAAAGGTAGAGATATGCTCTAGAGAGGAGAGGAATGAAGGTCAGTAGGCACAAGACAGAAAACGTTGGTGTACATGAAAGGGAGGTCAGTGGAATGGTGAGGATGCAGGGAGTAGAGTTGGCAAATGTGGATGAGTTTAAATACTTGGGATCAACAGTACAGAGTAATGGGGATTGTGGAAGAGAGGTGAAAAGAGAGTGCAGGCAGTCTGGAATGGGTGGAGAAGAGTGTCAGGAGTAATTTGTGACAGACGGGTATCAGTAAGAGTGAAAGGGAAGATCTACAGGATGGTAGTGAGACCAGCTATGTTATATGGGTTGGAGGCAGTGGCACTGACCAGAAAGCAGGAGACAGAGCTGGAGGTGGCAGAGTTAAAGATGCTAAGATTTGCATTGGGCGTGACGAGGATGAACAGGATTAGAAACGAGTACATTAGAGGGTCAGCTGAAGTTGGACGGTTGGGAGACAAAGTCAGAGAGGCGAGATTGTATTGGTTTGGACATGTGCAGAGGAGAGATTATGGGTATATTGGGAGAAGGATGCTAAGAATAGAGCTGTCAGGGAAGAGGAAAAGAGGAAGGCCTAAGCGAAGGTTTATGGATGTTGTGAGAGAGGACATGCAGGTGATGGGTGTAACAGAACAAGATGCAGAGGACAGCAATTGGATACAAGTTGGGAATACAGTTTCCATCAAAGTGCTGAATACTTATCTGATCAGTTATTTTGTGTTTTATATTTGTTCATAATTTTGAAAGAATCTATTTTCACTTTGAGTTATTTTTTCTGTAGATCAGTGTCAAATATGGCAAATTAAATCCGTGGTGATTCCTGTTTTGTACATCATGAAGTCAGGTAAAGTTCTGCCTTCATCCAGTAACTTCAAAATTGAGTGAATTGGATTTAATAATTTAGTCTACAGTCAGGCAATAGCAATTTTTGATCCTAACAAATTTCACATCCATGTGTTTCACATGATAACTCTAAAACAAATTACCTTTAATATGAAAAGTTACCTCACCATTATATTATTGGACTATGCCTTGAAATACAAACACATATAAACTGGAAATGTATCCTTATAGTATCCTGTGGTCATACGCCTCAACTGAATTCTGTTGTGAAATCACAATTGTTCATTTAAGATGTCATGCAATCATTAGATTATCTGATATCCTAATGTATACAGTGCACTCCTTTTAGCTGCAATGTTTGGGGCTGCTGTGCCTAGAGCTAAGGAATAAACACAACATATTGTTACTAACCAGCCATATAGTTTAATCGTCTAATGTAATCAAATTAGATTACAGTACATATAATAAACATGCAGTTTTGCCGGTCTAAAGCTGCTAATTTTCAATTAAGCAATGTCGTTGTTTACTCAGTGTTAGTTCACACTCAACGAAAATAATCTGTTATTGTTGTCTGTGCCTGTTTCGGACGATGGTCATAAGTGCATAAAACATTTCTTACGAATCGCAGCCAGTTTACTCTAGGTAGGCTCGTATAAAATCCAAGCTCTTCACTGCATTAGCGAACGTCAGTGCCATGGCAGGTGCAGTCTAATCGTCATCGACGTCAGCCGCGTCCAGTCTCTCCTCCTCTTCTAGATGATTAGTAGCTGGAGTAGACGCCTTCAGGCTTTCGCATATCGTTTCATCTGTTTTATCTGCACTTGTTGGAGCAATACTGTTGATTTCAACTAAACAATGGTGTTTAAACTTTAATGTTCCCTCAGGTATGGCACGCCAATAGAGCCCAGTTTCGTCAGTATTGAAAGATATCATGTTCATCATACTCTTTGACGATGTCAGGAAGAACTTCCAACTATCCAACGTTCGGCACCAAATTCATCAGCGTCCTGCTTTTCCCTGTGTTGCTGTTTAAGCTGGATGTTTTCTCGTTGCTTCCATCACTCCAACCATCCATTTGTAGCGTTAAATCCCTCTATGCCAAAGCTAACAGCAAGCTAATTGGCTTTTTCAATAAACATCAGTCCGCTAACTGGCAGCTGTCTGCTTCTAGCTTGGCTGAACTAACGCAACAAAACGACTTTAACATCCTCAGATTTTCCTGCCCGTTTTCTTTTTCGGTCAGGATTAGCATTTTTTTTGTCAGACATCAATCATCTGCTGTCGTTGCTTAACAATGCAACAGATTTGACTTGGATGAACACCAAAGTGCTTGGCAACAGACACTTGACTTTCCTTACTATCAATTCGTTTTAACACTTCTACTCTATCTGGTAATGACAGGGCTTTTAATGTTTTTGAAGTCTTACACGCTGCCATATTAGACTAGACCAATTGTAACGATATTCCAGCAACTTTTCAAAAAACTAAATTATGTCGATCAGTTGATGTTCTTGTAAGATCTGTCGGCTTTCTAAGTTACTGAAATAACAAACACCGCCCACGCATATGCCTGACACTGTCGACTTTATATGGTGTCATCTCTCTCTGTACATTGTATCAACTACATTCGACTCCACCTGCATGCACATCGGTTGAGCGCACACACCACTTAGATGCACATGTCCGCTTAAGCGCACGTGGCGATCTCATCTGGAGGTCGTGCACTTAAATGGAGTAGACTGTACAGTAAGCGGAAAACGGACCTGCATGGCCATTGCACGGCCATTGCAGCTATCCGAAGCCAATTGACCTGAAAATCATGAAACGGGAATATTAAAGGCATTGCAGCAGACTGGAAATTGCAGATAAGCGAATTGTAGCTAACCGAATTTCAGGTAAGTGGAGTTGACTGTATCACTTTACAGGACTAAAATATGTATTTGGTAATGCTTAATCAAAGCTAATCAGTTTACCCAGGCTGCCCGATCACGTTACTTTTTAATTTATGACACATATGAGTATACTATTAAAGGGTGCATTCAATATGGATATATCCATACATCCATTATCCAGCCCGCTATATCCTAACTACAGGGTCACGGGGGTCTGCTGGAGCCAATCCTAGCCAACACAGGGCGCAAGGCAGGAATCAAACCCTGGGCAGGGCGCCAGCCCACCGCAGCAATATGGATATTGATAACCACAAATACCTTTTTGCTGTTATTTTAGAAGGCATGTTACAGTCTGATTTCAGACATGCTAAGTGCATGGCATATTGGCACATTGCTTAGTGCTGTTGTCTTACAGCTCCACTGATCCAGTCTAGTCACTGTTTGTTTAGCATTTGATCACCATCTCTGTATCCAAAAGATTTTGCGGCCAAGAACTCAAGTTTTTAACAAAAATTCCCAAATATATGTGAATTAGGATATGCGCATAAAATCGCTGAAAAAAAAAATAGCCAGGTAACTTCAAAAATGGAACAACTGAATGTTCATTAGGGAGTATTTTGATGCTGTTACTAACTTACGAATTGTATGCAGCTCTTTCAAATTAAATTCAAAAGTCACTTGTTTGATCTTTAACTTTTAGCACAAGCACACTTTGGTGGCCTCTTCTATATATAACAAGGAGTATGAGATATTTTAACACATTTAAATTTTATCTTTACTGTATATCTATTTTTGGCACAGGAAGAGACGTATGTTTCCCATGTTAAAGAGGGAAGAAAATCTGTGCAGTCTGGAGGACCTTTGAAGAGCTTTTTGTGACATCCGCTCATTTTTTCTCTCCTCTCTAGGTGTTTTTTAATAGGCCTCTGTGCTGCTCTTTTTCCTGTAGAGTTTCTACTGTACCTGCCCAACTGGCGGGAACAGCAGACATTTTACATATGTGATCCTTCATATTTAGAGGATTAATGGTGTTTGTTGGCTCCGTATCACAGCTTGAGGTGCTCTGCAGGCGATAAGAAACTTGGCCAGCATCGACATCCATGCTGCTATTAGGAAATTAACCCTTGATGGCTAGAGAGCAAAGGTGTCAGAATGGAGGCCACAACAAGCCGTGGACTTGAGCAGCTCAGGTGTCTTTACATATGTTAGTGCTGTAAAAACAGCTAACACTATTCCTCTGGAGAGATCTGTAGTAACATGTTTGTAGTTGGAGACTGGGGAGAGGGCACGGCTAATGCTTGGCAGCGAGCACGGCCAATATGCCACATTTTTTACTTAACTGCTGCAGTGCTGAGACTAATGATTAATCACTGTGTAGTATGCATGGTGTTTATTACCGATTGTAAGTCGTTAAATCTTTTTTGTTTTTCATGTAATAAAGTACAGTATATTTAGAAAGAAAAACAATTTAAAGGATAACCAACTTTGTATTTTTAGGCATGGACAGCATGCAACACAACATATGCTGTACTGATGTTAAAGTGTGGAAATTTTTTTTCTGTAAAACTGTCACTGGTTTCAGACAACAGCAAAGCTACCTATTATGCTCCAGGCAAGAGAAACAAGTGTAGATCACTCATTGTTTCAAGGTACACTCCTAAGTTCTGCACAGATATTTAAAGATATACAACTCTACCTGTCACTTTTCACTGTATTAGACATTTTTTCATAATTTTTCACCTTCTTGACCAACAGGTCAGACTGCTCCATTTTCAAACTATTCATTTCTGCCCTCAAGCTGCTTGACCTATTTCCTTCCTTTCAGTGAGGCTTCACACCAATTTACCTATTTTCTATATAATTATCATCATCATCATTACCATCACTAGTTTAACTACCATTTTCTGAATTTACCCAAATATTTTTTCTTCCATTTCCTGCAGGCCTGATCAACCCTTAAGTTGAGACACATTGTTTTCAGATGATTTGACACCAACTCCAACTATAATAATAAAGATGTTCCTTGATCATCCATCTGGTTCTTATCCTCTCCACCACCATATTAGTGTACCACTTTATACAAACCATCTTCTGCCTCCACATCCAGACTTTCTCTTAACTTGGAATTTATCTTCCTCTTATTCTATGACAATCCTCACAGTCATCTAACCATTCTCATCTCTGTTCTGCCCAGGTTTGCTTCATATTGCATCTTTATTAACTATGTATCAGTCCCATAAAGCGTACCATTCTTCACAAACCTTTTTATACGTTTTTGCATCCAATGCCAGGAGGTTCTTTTAATAATAAATGTAATAATAATAATAATTACACTTAATTTTTAAAGTGTCTTTCCCATGCTCAAGACACTTATTTAAACAGAAGGGTATGTGTAACATTGACTGCAAATATTTCTGCATAGAACACTAAACAGATAAATGCAAGAGATGCAAAGCATTAAATAGAATAAAAGACAATAAACCAGAGTAAAATACTAAATTCAATACTAAAAGAAAAGTCTGAACAAATAATATCATTTGTGACACAACACATACACACAAATTATCCTGAGCATCTGGACAAAGAGGGTAAACTGAAAGAGGAGGCAGAATGTCAGGTTAAGTTAAAAGCCTTCCTGAACAGATGCATTTTAAGTTGTTTTTTAAAGGAATGAATTGAGCCAGCTGATCTAATTAAATTTGTGAGGTCATTCCAAAGTCTGGGTGCTATACAGATGGAGACCATGTCACCCACAGAGTGCAGGTTAGTGTGGCGCACATCAAGATTGCCAGAATCAGAGGATCTTAGTGGACAAACAGGAGCATAGCAATGGAGAAGGTCACTGATGCAGTCAGTGTGAGGCCATTAAAAAGATCTGTAGGTTAATAATAGAATTTTATATTCAATTCTGTAAAACACAGGAAGCAAGTGAAGGCGAAGCAGGATGGGTCAATTTCTTAAGTTTAGTGCCAATTTGCAGGAGTTCAGTTTTGTTGCAGTTTAATTTTAAAGAGTTCTCCTCCATCCACGTTTTAACTTCACTGAGGCAAGTTGTGAGCTGAGAAAGCTCTTATGAAGTTTCACTTTTAACATTGAAATAGAGTTGAGTATCATCTGTCCAGTCCAAAGCTACAAATAACATGGCCGAGGGGAAGCATATAGGTACAGAAGAGGAGAGGGCCGAGGGCAGAGCCCTGAGGAACTCCTTGCGAGACTGGCTCTGAGCTGAATTTGCTGTTGCCAAAAATGTTGCCTGTCAGTCAGAAATGACTTAAACCACTGGACAGAGCCAGAGATACCCAGAATGTTCTCCATTCTGGACAGTAGAATGTCATACCTAACTGTGTCAAATGCTGCACTAAGATCTAAAAAAAATGAATATGCTGATTTGTCCAAAGTCTGTTGCCATAAGCAAATCATTAGTTACCTGAAGTAGAGCAGTTTCACAGCGATGCTGTGCCCTGAAACCAGACTGAAAGGGATCCTTCGATTTATTAGAGGTTAAATAATTGGTGAGTTGGGAGGCTACAATACCCTCAAGAACTTTTGACAGAAAAGGTAGGTGAGAAATAGGCTGAAAAGTGTTAAAATGGTCAGCATCAAGACCAGACTCTTTTAACATTGGAGTTACAGAAGCAATTTTAAAAGTGGCTGGCACAAAGCCTGTGTCAAGGGATGTATTTATTATTGCTGTAACAGTTAAGATTATGGCATGAAGGCAGGATTTAAGAAGTGTGGTGAGGATGGGGTCCAGTACACAGGTAGTCGACCTCATCTTACAAAGCAGGTCATTAGCAAATGCAGATGTGTATGGTGAAAATTTAGAAAAGGAGCTGATTAAAGTGGGAAGACAAGGAAAGATATAAATGGATGATGCATTTATGTTAGTTGAATTATTTAGATCTTTAATTTTATTACAGAAAAAGTGGAGAAATTTCTCACACACTTCAGTATAGGAGATAATTGGGCCAGATACAGGTTGAAGTAGGTTATTAAGTACAGAGAACAAAACCCTAAAGTTATCATGGCCACTTTCTATTATTTTGCCTTAATGCATATCCTTGGCAACAGTTAGTGCATCCCTGTAAGTCCTTTGATGGTCAGAGAAAGCCTGGATATGCACATTGAGGCCAGTCATACGTGACATTCTCACAAGGCATCGACCAGCTGCTTTCATAGATCATAACTCTGAATTGTATCATGGAGACAAACTCTTAAAATACATTTCCTTATGTTTTAAAGGAGCTGATGTATCAAGTGCTGAATGAAGAGCTGAATTATAGTAGTCAACAAAACTTTCTAGAATTGATGGAATAGGGGAAGACGGAAAAAGATCAGAAATGGATCCAATAAGGAAAGAGGGACAGATATTTTTAAGGTTTCTGAAAGAAATTTAACATTTACAGGTAAGAGAAGGGAGAGGTAATGATACAGAGAAAAGTACTGATTGATGATCAGAGAGCCCCAAATCACTACTATAAGTGTTGCCAACAGATAAGCCAGATGTGTAGATCAAGACCACTAGTCCAGAAAGCACAGGAATTCATTCCTCAGTTTACATGTCGCAGTGTCAATATAGATGTTGAACTTCCCGAGAAGAGTTACTCACTAGGAAAACAAATTTAAGAAAGGGTTAAAAGTTCATTAAGATCATTTAAGAAAAACCCAATTGTATTTTGGGGGACAATAGACAACATTAATTAAGACAGGACCAGATTTTGTAATTGGTTTAAGAGCCAGACACTTTAAAGAAAGCTTTTTATCATATTTATGAAAATAAGAACAGTCATATATTATCCATTGCACTAGCATTTTGGTTGTATTAGGGTGTTGTATTAAATGTGTAAACAGTAACCCAAGATTCACCCAAAACTACAAAATATACCTAAAGGACCAGACATGCTGATAACCTCTCATACCACCTCCTTGGCTCTGTGATAAACAGAATCCCAACTCATTCAAACTCTCGCAACACAGATCTAAATATTGTTATCTAAATATAGTGTGTTGTCACCTATGAGCAGTACCCTCTCATAAAATTCTCTTTCAAATATCATAGGCAAATGCACAGTAATTCTTACTTTTTATTATAGGGTCTTATAATGAATAAGCATATTAGTAATTTTAATCGATTTTAGGTTCAGCCTGATGTTTTAGCCTGCGCTAGAACAAGTTCTACTGTGGGGTGAATCTGATATAAGGAGTGGGTTAGCGCAGGAAGGAATTCGGGTTTGTTTTTTGAATAGAACAGAGAGATTGATCGCTGGTCGGAGAGGGAAATGAGAGGAAAGAGTAGCATCAGCTTGGCTAACCATTTGCCAAAGAGCTGGACAATGCTGTGGAAAAGTTCATCGGTGTGGCTGTACTCTCATCAGCTGTGCTGTAAAGCTGATGAGAGGGTGAGGGAGCTAGTTGGAGGAGGGAGGCTCAAGATGTGGCAGCATCCAGTCAAGGGCAAGATACAGTTTGAATCCTGCATGGTGGATTGAAGATGTGGTGGGTTGTAGCGGGGAAGAAGCTAGATGCAGCTGATTCTGAAGAAGTGCAAGGCACCCTGGGGACTCAGGTAGCTGTTAGCGGTGTAGTTCATGGTGGATTGGGGATGTGACAGGCTGCAACATTGAAGTCTCCCATTGTCCTCATAAGGACAAAGACAATAGAGATGGCTGAAAAGGATTTTACCTCTCCACTTTAAGATTTTAAATTCTTTATTTGTATTTTATTTATTTATTTTATCACTCCAAAGATTATTTTAATGACACAGATTTTATAGATTTGTTTAAACTATTTACTAACTTATTTATTTCAATGCACTGTTTTGTACTTTTTATTTTCTTGTGTTTTAAACAAACTGCCATTCTTTTGATTTTAAAAACATGCCCGTCTGCCCCCTCACTCCAGTCCATCCATGATTATGGCTACTGATGTACCCAGTTAAAGGTAGGTGTCTATAACTGCAGGTCCAGGGCATCACATTACCCTAAACCTGAACTGGATTACAGAGGATTAAGAAATGCATATATTATACTGTACAGTCAGGAAATGCAGAAAAGAAATTGGCAAAAAGCAGAATTCACACTAAAATACTGGAAGTAAAGTCAAACTTATTTAGCCTTAGAGCACTGCCCACAAGATTACCAAATGTAATAATAATGAATGAAGATATCCGACACTTTTTGGCAGCGTCTCCTTATATAGGATTTGTATCATGCTCTTCTTTCCTTTTTTTTGTGCATTGCAGAACACTTAAAGGAATACTCAATTTTTTTTTTATAAATGTTGCTTAACCCATGTGGTATGTAATTATGGCAAAGGATTTTTTTAAAAAAGGATAAAAAATAGATAACAAAGAACATTTTAAAATTTTGCTTTTCCAAAATATGAAACTTTCAGTGATACTATTAGTTACATCGCAGACTTCAACTCTGTTGTTAGTGACTTGCATTCTATAAAGTGGTCTTTTGCTATTTTGTCATCATTGTAACTTTAGTGAACTGATAAAATAACTGATACATTTGATTGGGCATGTAGGATCTCCTCATTCATTTGCATATCACTTCTCAATTTTAATAGATTTTAAGATCAAAAAAGAAAACAACCACTAAAGTAAATGCCTTTTTTTTTGTCAGTGAGGCGGTCTCCACTATTGCTCAAAAAAGCTGTTGTTAGAAAATGACTCAGCATTAAAATCTACCACTTAACACTGTTACAGTATATGCGCATTGTTTTTTTATGTGCAATATTTTTTTCTAAGACTCTGTGCTATATGAATAAAATGTATTATTATCATTATTATTGTCACTTGTTGTTTACAACCATCTTATTCATTTACAGGAACTGAATTGTTTTGTTTCTCCTTAAATTAATTTCATTGCATTTATTTTGTGTTTTAATATATGAAAACAGTTAGTTGTTTAAATATCCAGTGCTGTTTGTTTACTGGGAAGAAGTATTCAGCAGTCCTGTTTCACGTATCATACTGCTCATTGTGCTTTAATGATATTTCATTTGTCTGGCACAAGCTTCTTCGGGGGACATCAGTGATATAACAGTATTCCTATATTACTTTTTTTGTCATTGTGTTTAATACCTGGGAAATTCAGCAATGTCTGTAATCCAGACAAACTCTAATATTTATTTACATAATCATATTTGTCAGTTATTTACATGCATATTTTATAGGCTGACTAAATGAAAATCTCTACCATATTAACCTGAACATTACATGTGCAACATGCTTCCACTCTGTTACATTACAAATTACAAAATAATAAAGACAATGGTTAAGAAAACATATAAACTATTTTCTGTTTTCATGGTCATCGAGTGACCTAAACAAAGAGACACCTTTCAATGTAATACGGTTCTTACACTCTGTTTTAATTTTAGAGTTTCATTTTGTTTCTTTTGATCACATGTATGAAAACTTTTTTTTTTTAATTTTAAGAGCAGTAAGCTAATCATGTTTTGATACGTCACACAATTACTATGCAAAATTTCTTACAATGCTCTGTTCATTTTTTGTAAGGAGCATTTCAACAAAACATGGAAACACATTTTATATATATATACATGTGCATATAAACCTAATGTTTAATTGACATAAACACTGACTCTTACAAATGCTGCTTCAGTAGCTTTTAATCAAACATATGTGTATAAAAAATGAATGTATGTCATTCATTTTGTGGCATTAATTAATAAATGATACTTTGTGACTAAATTATTAAAGCATGGTGTTTAGCCACTCAAATAATGTCATTGAATTGCAATTTTCTGCAGTTTATAAATATAAAAATAAATGCTTAGTGGAGAGGCAGTATAAATGTTTATTAAATGGCAAAACTATATTTTGTTGTTATTTGTATATGGTAAATCTGACAAATAATTTGACTTACATTATACTTGTCATAAAAAGTAACTGAAATAATGAGTCATGAAATAAATGAATACTGAAGTGCTCATAATTACTTTTTTATAGGTTGACCTTCACTCCTACAATACTTGTAAAATTAGAAGCTGGCCCTTCTTCTCAGCACCTAAACAGTTTGATTCAAGATGCTAAAATCCACCTAGTATGCAATTCACTAACAAAAGGTCAATGTAAACCTTATTACATTTTTCCTTCTGCAAATGTACTTTTGTTTAGAGAAGTGAAGAGTGTTTGTAGCTTTTGAAAAGAGAGTTGTAACTGATATTATTCAATATCACTGGTCTATGCGCAACTGGCAAATTATAAAGATACTGCATCTCAGAGTTAAAGTATTTTATAGGTAAGTAAATTTTAAGATCAAGGTGTCCATTTCTTTTTTAATGAAAAAAGTAGTCAGTTAAACATCATTTTTTTACATATATGAAGAACGTGGAGCCTTAATCACAGAACACACAAATATTTGTCTCTGTTACTGGATGCAGAAATACATAGTGCATATACTGATTGTATGTTTGTGTGAAAAAAAATAAAATAAAAATATATATATATATTTTTTTTAAGTATGAATTAAAATCTGTTTACCAGGTAACACTTCTGGTTGGTCGGCAAGTCGGCAGCCATCCGCCACCTCATCTCAGTTATGAGACATTGATTATAGCTATGTAATGCAATATCTGCAAATAGTAAAACGAGTACACAACATATGTTTCGCCCTTATTGGAGCCCGTCAGTCGTACATTCGTACTCCCTTTGCTCGCCAACCCCTACACCCCCGTTCCCCTCCAACGTTACGTGCCGTTGTGAAGAGGGGGGCTGAGCGCACCCCAAGGAGACTGGAAACAATTATTCCTCTAGAAGCAAAACTTTACATTTCAATCCACCTGCTTAATTAAAATTCTATGTATATTTTTTTTTTATATATATGTAATAAAATACCACATATAACATTAATTAGCTTTTCTTTTTAATGTCTGAGTAACTGCTTAGTTAGATGCATACACGCACACACACACACACATATATATATTGTGGCAGACGACCAGGGATCTTGCCCCACTGGGATGCCTGGAAGAAGGTTGGACCACAAGAGGTGCACTGTTTTTCCCTGGGCGTAAGAGGGCAGCCCCCCTAGATTCCATCAGGGCCACGGAGATAGAGCCAAGAAGCTCAACCCTGTCGAGGCCTGTGGCCACCACCAAGGGGCACCTGGATGGTCCTGAAGCCCTGGAGGACAGCACTTCCGCCACGCCAGGAAGTGCTGCACAACCAGGAAGCAGCTACACCCGGAGTGATTCCAGTTCCCCATGCAGCACTTCCGCCACACCAGGAATTTCTGCAGGGAGATCATTGGGAGCACCTGGAGCACATCCGGGTACATTATAAAAGGGGCCGCCTCACTCCATTTAGAAAGCTGGAGTCGGGTGGAAGAGGACAAACCTTGCAAAAGAGGAGTGGAGATGGTTGAAGAAAAGGACTGAGTAGTTGTGTGAGTCTGTGGAACTGCACTGTAAATTGTAAATAAACCATGGCCGTTGTGGACATCTGGTGTTGTGTCTGTCTGTGGCAATATATATATATATATATATATATGCACACATATATAAATACACACATACACACATATACACTGTGGAACTAGCCCCAGACACAGACAGGTAGATATGTTTAATCACCACCACACATTTATTTACACTACTATTAACACATTCAAGTGCACACATTGAACCCCAAGATACTCCCCCAAAGTGCAGGTCTCACACACTGCCTTACTCTTCAGGCCGCCTCCACTCTCTTCTTTAAACTCTCGTCCTCTCCTCACCCGACTACAGCCCTGAATGAAGGGAGACGGCCCCTTTTATAGTCACCTAGATGTGCTCCAGGTGCTTCCCAGCAATCTTCCAATGGCTCTCCCCAGTGTGGCAGACGTGCCGGCTGTGCACCCGGAAGCACTCTGGGTTTCCCTGGTCCTCTTCCCTGAAGTACTTCCGGGTGTGGTGGAAGTGCTAAGGTCCAGGGCTCCAAAGGCAGTAGGGCGCCCCCTGGCGGTGACCATGGGACCCCTTGTGCTCTGGAGGAGGTGCAAGCCCTCCTCCGGTCCTCCTGTGCATCCTGGCTGGGTAGCAGCCCCAGGCACTCGCTACAGTGCCCCATCGCCAGCAAAGACCCATTGGGTGGAGCAGCACGTCCCGCGAGGGCAGGTCCCCAATGAAGCGGGTCCTACTGCATGTCCGGGGTCCGTTTCTGCAACACACAGAAAACCAGGGGCAGAGCCGCTGCCTAGACACCACCACCTGGCGTCCTACTGTGCCACGCACAGGCAGCGCTCCCCCCTCCATTTGTCACCCCGCATCTTGCCTCTTTGGCACCCCCTCTGTGGGTTTCATGCCCCTCTTGTTTGAGCCGCCCGCACCCCCATAGCCTTAGCCGACTCCGAGGCACCCCTCTGCCTCCACAGAGGGTGATCAACCACTGGACATGAGCAGCCTGCCTCACGGCCTTCCTTGTCAGAGGAACTGGCATTCCTCCCTCGGTTCTTCCTTTTCCTCTGGGGCAGTTTGACAGTCTGAGTCTCCTTATGGAACAGAAAGAGAACCCTTCCCGTCTGCGTCGTAGGGCGCGACGTGCAGGTAGCCTTGCGGGACTTCAAACTGCCTGTCTGCGAATTTTGTGCAGCATCCATGGAAGAGGCTGAATCTTGATTTCCCTCCTGAGTAGAAGCTGGTGATGGTGATGATTCCATTTGTCTCTCCATGTCAGAGCATCATCCATGAAACAATCCTGGTGGAGGAATACACGGCGCCCTGGCGGGGGCAGTTGAGCCCAGTACACAACCTCCCCCACCCTTTCCAGAACCCAGCAAGGGCCTACCCAGGAGCTGTCCAATTTTGGGCAATGTCCGTTTGGGACGTTGGGGTCCATAGACCCAAATTTGATCGCCCTATTGAAAAGGTTGGCCTCGAGCTCTCAGATCGTACTGTCGCTTCTGACGAGTACCCGCTACATGGAGGTGATCCCTGGCAAATGCATGAACAAGCTTCATGCGAATCTGTAGTTTGCGAGTTTGGAACTTCAGCCATAGTATCAGAGGGTAGCCCGAATGCAAGTTCTGTGGAAGTTCTTAATTCTCTTCCCAACATTAGTAGGGCAGGTGTGCAGAAAGAAGACTCCTGAACTGCAGACCGAAAGCCTAGGATTACCAATGGCAGCTGCTGATCCCAATCATGCTGGTCTTGGGAAGTGGCAAGAGCCAACTGTGTTGCAAGTGTCTGTATGAACCTCTCCACAAGCCCATCACTCTGTGGGTGAAGAGGGGTTGTACGGGTCTTTCAGATGCCCATCCGTTGGCACATCTGCCGGAATACCTGACTCTCAAAATTCTGGTCCTGGTCTGAATATAATTCATCTGGCATCCCGAATCAACTGAAAAATCCATCAATGAGGACCTCAGCCACTGTCTCTGCTTCTTGATCTGGTAGCGCATAAGCCTCAGGCCACTTGGTGAAATAGTCAATTGCTACTAAGACATAACGATTGCCCCTGAGTGAACATGGAAAACGGCCAAGGATATCAACAGCTACCCTCTCCATAGGTGCCCCCACTTGGTATTTTTGCAGTGGTGCTGTTGACTGCCCTGTTGTACCTTTCCTGGCAGTACAAGCATCACATTGCCGACAATAATCCTCCACATCCCTCCAACTCTGGCTCCAGTAAAAAGCTTGGCGTAACCTCCTTAGTGTTTTCGTGACCCCAAAATGCCCAGCACCAGGGGTGCCATGTACACTTTGTAATACCTCTTCTTGAAGTGCACGAGGTACCACCACTTACCACCTTCCTTCACCGGTTACAGGATTCCACCACTGCCTTTTCAGAACCCTCCTGCTGATGGACAAACTCCCCCGCTGAAACCACAGACCTTTCACTACAGTGGACTCCGCTGCAACCTCAGCCCAAGCAAGAAGCTGTCCCCCCTCCAGCCATTGGATGATCAGCTGCAATTCTGGATCAGCCTCTTGACTACTCCTCCATTCCTCTTTACTTCCAGGTACAGTTATCTCTTGGCAACGTATGCTTGCAGACGTCGAACCACCTTCTACTCTGTTCTCCTGGTGGTCATAGTGTGTACACTCTTCCTCTAAGCATGGTCTTCGGGACAGGGCATCCGCATTTTGATGTTGTTCTCCAGATCGATGTTCTAAAGTGAACTGGAATGCTTGAAACCGTTCCAGCCACCAAGCTATTTGGCCTTCAGGTTCCCTGAAGGAAAGCAGTCATTGCAGAGCAGCATGGTCTGTGCGAATCACAAAATGTAGACCACACAGGTAATGCCAGAAGTGTTGAATGGAATCCCCAATGCCCAATAGTTCTCTGTGAGTTACACAATAGTTCATCTCTAGCTGACTCAATGCCCGGCTATAGTAGGCTACAACTAGTTCTCCTTCCGGATGCCTCTGAGCCAGCACAGCTCCAATCCCCACGTTACTGGCTGCAGTAGTGCGCCACTATGGAATTAATGAAAGCACTGTACACTACATAAAAAGAACAAAGCAGCGATCTGGAGTACCATACCTGTAAGTTTCTGTGATAGTGCCAAAAAGGTAATGACCGTATGGAATAAAAATGACATCAGGATGAAATCTGCCTTGGCATTGTGAATCACAGACTGAAGGAAGAAGAACATCCCCTTGGACGGTAACATTATCCGTGAGAAAGCACGGAAATTGTACCAGCAGTTCACTACAGGAGACAATGTAGCAACTTCCCATCACAATGTTCCTGAAATCTATCATCTATCTACCTATCAGAAGAAGACCCATCCAAAAATATGACATTTACTGAAGCGCCTGAAGAAGAGGGGCCACCCGAGGAGTTTTAAATCCTCTGCATCTTACTGCAAAGCTACTTCATCATCATCATCAATATCATTCATCATTGGTGAGTTCCCGTACATTTTACTGTATTTTAATTAAACAACATTATTATATATTTACTCTACTTATAACAAAACAACAGCTCATATCAAAGAAAAGCGCTTGCATGAATTATAGTACATATAGCAGTAACATCGGTAATTTACATTCTAGCACTGCTGGAGACATAGCAGTACAGTACTGTACAGTATACGGGTTTCTGTTTTTAGGTAATGTATTAAGGTAATTTTTTAGGTGATGTATTAATGTATTAAGCTGAGTTTGCAATGAAATGAAAGTGCTTTTGGGGCATACTGTATTTAGGGTTTAAACTATAAAAATATCCATTTAAAAGGCATTTTTTAACCACATCCAAAAATTGCGGTTTTTCACAATTCACACGTGCTCTAGGAACATAACCACCATGAATTTTGGGGATGTACTGTATATTGATTGTGTATTTGATCTTATCAAGAATTGTACTGTCGTTTGCTTTGTAAAATGCTTTGTGATAATGTTTATTTTGAAAAATAATATTTAAAGATTGATTGACTGATTCATTTATTCACAAAGGACTGCAATACAAGGGCACAAAAGTCAAAATGAAGGTTTTCAGTTCCAGTTGGAAAGCTCTGTTTATCTGATGTTAGACAAAAGAAGCTAGAAAGGAAAGCATCAGACCACACGTGTGTTACAGTTAGCTGTATTTCTTACATGTCAAGGTGAAACTGATGACATCTTAGAGGTTTCTGTTTAATCGTTTAGGATGCAGAGGGGTTAGTGAAGAACACGTCATTATTCCTGGTTCATGTTTTTCCTGCTGGGCCATCTTCCTCCTGGCAGAAGAGGAAATAGACAGGTATGTGAGTCACAGTGCATTCAAAACATTCCTTCCCCTATATCTCCTAAAAACCAATCCTAGTGATTGTTGCAATACAATCACACACGTGACAGTTAACAACCTCTGATAAGCAGATACAGAGGTGAGCAATAATGCAACATCCATAAATGAAGTTGCGTCATTGTTATTTACATCTGTCTGCCCCATGTGACCTGGTAGTTATAGGTAAGTTATAATTATTTAGGCACACTAAAGCAGTATTTTGTATTCGACAAAATGGCAATCTGCATTTGACCATTTGTGAAAACAGTGTTTTTTCACTCTAATAAAATATAGAAAAGATAAGAATATAACACAGCAATGCCATTTAAAATATGTAATTTTAGCAGTCCATTGCTTTCTTTATTTCTTTTCCTCTTGAAAACAGTAACAAGTGTATGTCTTGGTCACTTTTTTGGTAGCTTTCATGCTGACTTTATTTGTTTAAGCAAATTTCAAAAAAACTATGTTAAATTTGATGTAGGAATGGACCAATTAAAACCAATTAAACTAAGGAAGGGGTAGAATCTTACCTGCAAGTCACATTTTAAAATGAAAGTGGAATAGAAGGAAAAGGACGGCAATAAGAAAAGCAACTTGGTCAAGCAATCTACCGCATTATAAACACCAGGTGAACCCAAAACAACAGTTTGCTTTTGGCTATTCACTGCAGGAGAGTCCTGTCCTCCACCGCTTCTATAAACTTCCCATGTTGTCAAGAGTTTGTGTCCTTGGACATTTTAAGGACTATTGTCCATCCTTTTGAACATCTTTCTGTTCCTGGACTAGTGCATGTTTTGTTCGTTTTGGAAAGTTTGATTGCAATGCAGAGGGACTTGTAAATTGCTTGATCGACAAGGTCATGCTCACAAATTACACATGTAATGCCACGACAAAATGCCTGCTGACACTTTAGTGCACGAGCAATGGTACGAAAATGCAGTTAGACTTTTTTATGGACACATACACCATATAAAGATAAAAATTGGGCTTAGTTTTATGCGCTTAATATTATTGTCTGCTTATGTTATCAGTATGAGGGACCTTAATAATCAAATTCATATATATAGGTGGAACATAAACTTAAATAAATAGACTGACAGATATTTAAATAAACAGAAACATGCTAAAATCTGAACACATACCAGAATGACTAAAAAAGTAGAAAATTCTGAAAAAAAAAACGTCTGACTAGGCACAGTCTTGGTGAGGCATTATACAGGTGTATTGCCGTTGCTATGGAGGACCCCAGTAGTATTTCTTGACACACTTCTACTGAATGATTTATTGATTGTATTTTGCTCTGATGACTGTCACCTTTACACAGATTTTGCTTTTCTGTTGTGCTTATTATAGCCAAAATAGACACAAAATTTCAATGGTTCTGGAATAAGCAAGAAATGGGTAAAAAGATTAATACAGTGTCACAGTTTTATATATATTATGTAATGGGGCAGCAAAGTGCTTCAGTGGTTAGCTTTGCTGCGTCATGAATCCAGGACACTCAGTTTGAATTGCAGCATAGCACCAGTCTTTGTAAAGTTTGCATTTTTTTTTGTTTTTATATGAGTTTTTGTCTCACACATGCTAAACATATAAACATACAGGATGATAGCCCATTGTAAAGTCCACTTTCACCCACTTCCACTCAGATTAGCTTAACACATTTTTGGGATGTTGTAGGAAAACCCCACATGTTAAGATTATCCACAAAGACAGAGCTCAGGCATTTAATTTGAACCCAGAATGCTAGATCCATAAGGGGCTAAATAACCACATCCACCAAATTTAATTATATGTTGTCATTGTCCTATAAGTTTTTTTTCTTTTTTGCAATATTTTTTCATTGTCATTAATTTATCTTGTACTAATTAATTCCTCCATCCATCCATCTGTCCATTATCAAACTCGCTTAATCTTGTTGAGAGTTATGGGGGACCTTACAAAAGCAGCATTTGACACAAAACAGGAATCAGTGCTGAACAGGGTGACAGTTTGTAAAGATGCATATTTTTTGAGGCACAAATGTAATACTACATTTAAAGCATTTTAAATGGATGTTGACAATAGTTTCAAGAAATATATTTTGTTAGTGAAGAATTATACAAATACATTTTAAACCAAAGAATTCTGGCTAATAAAATAATACACAAAATAATGTTTACTTTCATACAATTATACTCTTCTGGTTTTTAACCTTGAAAGGAATGACATAGAAATATCTAACTTTAATGCATAACATTAAGATAGCAAGAGTTTATTCTGTCATGCTTTGATGTGTTTTTATATATATTTAAATGATCAAGATTTTTGTAAAAAAAAAATAGAAAAGATAGTATTTCAACTTTGACAAAATATTTTTTCCCCTAAATTGTTCTTTATGGTGACCCATTTAATTCATTCTCTGCCCTGATGGACAGGGTTACTTGAAATTACTGCCAAGCTACATTTCAGCAAGATTTTTCTTTCTTTAGGAAGCCACAGTAAATATCAAGTGACATTTAAAAGAGCTAAAAGAAATTAACACACACCCACATGCATGAAGACACACAAATCACTCACACCATAATTTGATTAAAGGGTAGATTCATAATATAAGGATAATCTCAAAACACAGTTGTTAATACTGTTTCCTTACAGCTCCACCGACTTGCATTCATCTCCTCCACCCATTCAACTTCTACTCTCATCAGTGTTCACAGGTACTCCAGTTTTTGTTCATATTCTAAAAATGTCCATGTTATGTTAATTGATGATACTAAATTGCCTTAATGTTAACGAGGAAGTGTGCATGAATGTCCTTACAATGGACTGGTGTGTTGCTTGATGCCTTGTGCCTGGCTCCTCACAGAAAAAGGAAAAATAGGATCAAAAAAAGATGCATGAATTGGTGCATAATAAACTGTATCTTTGCCACCCTAACAACAAATTAATAATGGAACAAAGGGAACTTTGCGGCATTCACATACTATTAGATAGATAAGGAAAAAAAGAATTCCAGTGGGAACTCTCACCTGAAAATCCTTTAAAGCAGTAGCTTCTAGGAGTACAGACAACTTTGAGTTGTGATGTCATTCAAATCTTATTTCTTCCCATTCTTAGACCAGTTCAGGGGTGCAGGAGGTCAGAGTTTATGGAACAACAGTCCTGGATAAGATGCCAGTTCATCACAAGGTCTTTTGGGATTTCCAATATTCTCATCTGCAATTCTTTGAAATGTTGAAGGAAAACTGATTTAAACGCATGGAGAACAAACAAATTACACAGATTTTTGGGAACAGGATTTGAACTTAGGGTGCTGGATTCACGAGGCAGTGTCTGTACCTCATTCAAATTTATTTATATACAGTAATATTTCAGTTAATGAAACAGAGACACTCCATGCTTTTAGTTTGTTGTGAGAAACTTCATTGCCAGAGGTAGATGTACAATTGGAAGAATACTGGTACTTACATTAAAGGAGGTGAGAAATGGAGGAATGAACTGGCACTTCAGACAACAGTTGCTTCAGACGGCCTTAAAATTATTGCCTTTCCTTCCTTAGCCATCCTCAAGTGCAGCTTCTACCATGCAGCACCACACACACTTCTTTGCCTCGTCCACTGCCTGGATCTTCATGTCGCTGGCTCTGCCTCACATCTCATTTGGGTCAGAGGAAACATAATCAGCATTCATTTTATGTAAGTCACTGAGCTGATCCAATCCAGGATCATTTTGGAAAGTTGCCAGTTGCCACACAATTAGGCTATTGTTTTTCAGTAGAAGAGATACACCTCCTGCTTGTAGGTAAGTGCTCTCTATCAGTGTCTCCTTCTTGCACACTCTTTTCATGTCTAGGTACAAACCCAAATGATACTTCTGCTTCTTTTATTCAGCTTCTATCCTACTTATAATCTGTATTTTAGTTTCTATATATATATTGCTTTACATTTTTTGTGAAATACTGGACAAATTGTATTGTATTACTTTATAAACATATTAAAATAACTAAGCACTCACATATAATAACTTTACATTCTACGGTACGCACAATATCAATGATAGACAATGACTATTTTGTAAACCACACATTCACTCACATTGCTGCCTGTATAAAGCTGTTAGCTGCCCTTCAGGTTTGTCTTTGGATATACAGTAAGATGAAAACCACAGTACCCAGTAAAACACAGAGATTTTACTCACAATTATGACAGATAGTGACCAGGCTGCAATTTAAATGCAGTTGTGAGGCAGCAGTGCCAATCTCTTAGCCACCAAGCTGAAACAAGCAAGTCAAAGGTGCCAAGCTGTATAAATAACATGAATAGTCCTCCAGATGCCTGCATTGTACTAACAGCAGTAGGGATGTGTATATGGAGGCATGTTATACATGCCTGTAGTCTGACATAGCCCCTATAAATAATAATTGGAAACTGTCCACTTTATTATGAATGAAAGCAAACTCATAGCATGTGGTCATAATGCAGTGTTTATTTCTCACCCAAAGGCTATTTTTATTAAACTTTACAGCTATTTGCTATTTTAAAACTATAAAGAACACAGTGCACCTCCACCTTTATAAAAAAAATAGTTTACATTTAACAAGTAGGCCTTAGGGAGCTTGGTTATACTTTTTGAATAACTGAGTTTTTGAACCAATTTTATTGAATTAGTAAGTAAATAATAAAAGCAAATAATGCAATCCACACAACAAATACTTTGTTTTAGTTGTTTTCATTTGTGTGTCTTGCCAAGCTGCCTGCCCCCACATAGCATTGGTATCAATATAAGACATTTATTATGCTAACAATACTGTATATCGGCACAATTACTAGTCTAACACCATCCTAGGGCACTGCAGTGTGTATCAAGATGCTGTGCTTTTGGCAATAGTGATAACAATATAAACGTTCTATGGCCTCTTAAAATTCAATAATTGAATTGTTTTTTTTTCCTAGGAGTGAATTTTCTCATAGCATTTTTATAATGCAGAATTTTTTGACCTTCAGGAGACACTCAATAGCTGGTCACTAAGCCCATAATCAAAGGTTCTAAGTTAAAGAGGCTCCTGGAAACAACTGGACAATACAGAGCTGACCCAGACCACCACATGTGGATAATGGACTGTTGGTCAGGAAGACCATAGTTTGTGAAGCTCAAGGGCTGTGTCACTAAGGTGGATGTGAGCAACACTGGAACACCACTGTTATAGACCTGTTTCCTTTCCTATTTATTCTATACACCTCACACTATAAATGTAACACCAGGGGCCTCATGTATAACGCCGTGCGTAGAATTCGCATTATAACATTGCTTAAGCACAAAAGCCGAAATGTGCTTACGCACAGAAAAATCCAGATGCAGGAATCTGTGCATACTCCAACTTTCATGTTCTTCTGCTACATAAATCCCGATCAGCGTGAAAAGTAACGCTTGTGCACGCACTTTATGTAACGCCCCAACTCCTCCCAGAATTACGCCTCTTTGAATATGCAAATCAATATAAATCGCCCTTAAGCTCAGCCTTCTGTGAAAAGACAATGGGAAAAGCACGGGGAAAATATAAGAATTTCAGCAAATACCAAGTGGAGGCAAAGGAAAAACATACTATTTGTTAAAATAAACCGTGGTATAATCAACAAAAGGAAATTGATCGAGTGACATAACGTGTTGGAGAAACTTGAAAGTTCACGTTCACAAAATCGCACAGTGCCGGAAATAAAAAAGAAGTCACATATCAAAGTCGCCGTGAAAAAGCGAGTTGTAGCCCACTGTCTGAGTGTCATATGAAAGCTTATTAGTGTACAGACAAAAAATATAGGCACACAGTGGAAAAAAAGCACGAAATGTCAACTTCAATCTCAAAATTTCCACTTTAATCATGTAGTTTATTTTGTCATTAAAGTAGAACATCATAAACTTCATCTTAAAATCATTTAATTAACCAGTTTCTCAAATCACATCATAATTAAAGTAGCACATTAAATGCTTTGTTTTGTATGTGATCTTCTATGTGCTCTATGTGTGTGAATCACTACTTGCTTCTTAAACCGGCTCTCTTCCTCCAACTGGACACAGAATCCATTACATTCTTGATATTACAGCTCTCTGAATAACTAAAATACTGAGATGTATACGTGATATCATTTTCATGATGATAGGAGTTAAAGCACGTTATTAAACATAGGAACACGGTGGCGCAGTGATTGTGTGCGACCTTCGATGAAATTATTTATTGCAGCAGTACTCAGGGGCAGGTCTAGGCTTGTGGTGGCACTGGGTAGAGGAAGAATTGGTGGCTCCTTCGCCCGCCAATGTTAATAAGGTAGCTTATGCACGGTGGATGGCCAAGTCCGTTGTGGACACTGCATAGCCGCCTCGTGCTCATGACACAAGCATTTAACTTTTGCCGAAATTTGTCGCTGCGTTTTTAGCTGTGTTGTTAGTACATGTTTAATTATTCTATCCTTCATGACAGTCCCAGTGAAGAATATAGATTATTTAAATGCAGTTAAAGTTTTATCTGTATAATATAATAAACATATTTTGCTGCATTTCATCTAAAAAATGATATCGTCATCATATGTAAATACGCGCTATATAAAGTGGCCAAGGTTGTGCGATATTATAACTGTAGTGCAAGTTTACAGTGGGGTGATTGTACTTATAATTACAAACAGTTCTACAAGGAGCAATTGATTAAGTGCGTTTATAGTTCTTGGGATGAAACTGTTTCTGAACCGCGAGGTCCGTACAGGAAATGCTTTGAAACATTTTGCCGTGGCTGAAGTAGCGTGTGCTTGAAACTGTATAGCGATAATTCTCTTTCCAATCAGCTGCTGCTGTGATTCACACCCAGATACAGTGATATAAATACTCTGAGTGGTGCAGTGAGAGTAATATGGAAAAAGATGATCTACTGTGGCAACTCCTAACGGGAGCAGCTGAAAGAAGAAGAAGAAGGTGCAGTGAGAGTAACAACACTATTTATTGTTACAAGTTAATTACAATCAGATGCATCACACTAATAAACAATATGCGGTTAGTTTCAGTGTATTTATAATGCCGCATAAGGAAAATAAGGTGTAACCACACAGGAACAGTAGCATTGCTTTGACGCTGGGTGCCGCCAGTCTCCATAACCAAGCGAAGAACTTGCGTATGACAAGTTATGAGGTACCGTGGAAAAGTGCGTGGCTTTACGCCAAGTGTAGGTTTTAAACATCGCGATTTGAACGTGGAACGTGGAAAAGTTCTTACGCAACATTTCTGTGCGTACGCACCGTTTATACATGAGGCCCCAGGTCATGTCAGAGATTTTCAGATGATTCTACACTTATGGAGTGAACGGAGGATGAGAGAGAACATAAGAGTCAGGTGGATAACTTTGTTTCTTGGTGCAGAAAGAACTGTCTGCAACTAAACATCAGCAAAATTAAGAAACTAGTTATTGACTCTACTACATCAAAGCGCTTCTATGCCTGGTCACTATTCAGGCAGTGGATGTAGAGGTGGAGTACTGTTACAGGCACTTGCGAGTCCACATCAGGGACAAAGTGGACTGGTCTTATAACACATAGAAACTATATAAGAAAAAGCAGCTGCATACTCTTTTTCTTAAGAGACTGCATTTCATTAATGTGGGTAGTGCCATCTTTAACATCTTCTAGAACCCTGACCAATGTGATTTTCTATTCTATAGTGTGCTGGGCCGGTAACATCACTTCAAAGCCCACCAATTCAAGAAGCTAATTAAAAAGGCAAGCTCAGTTATGGAACACAGTTTGGACCCCCCTGAAATTAGCAGCAAAGGAGAGAAAATAAAACTGAGTGTCATTGTAGACATAATCTTGACCCCTCGGCTCTTGAAAATTTTAGACCCATCTCTAACCTGTGTTTCTTAAGTAAAGTTCTGGAGAAGGCAGTCATTATGCAGTTAAATGACCACCTCAATAAACATGCTATTCTTGATAAGTTTCAGTCGGGTTTTAGAACAAATCACAGCACAGAAACGGCACTCGTTAAAGTAGTAAATGATTTGCGAGTGAATGCAGACAGAGGTCATTTATCTGTTCTCATCCTCTTAGATCTGAGTGCTGCATTTGACACCATTGATCACAACATTCTTAGAAATTGCCTTAGTCAATAGGTGGGCCTCTCTGGCAGTGTCTTAAATTGGTTTGAATCCTACCTGACAGGGAGAAAATTCTTTGTTAGTTGTGGGAATTACAACTCGAAGACACATGATATCCAATATGGTGTTCCACAAGGCTCTATCCTGGGTCTGTTGTTATTCTCAATCTACATGCTTCCGTTAGGTCAGATTATCTCAGGGCACAACGTAAGCTACCACAGCTATGCTGATGACACACAGCTGTACTTATCAATAGCACCTGATGACTCCGGCTCTCTTGATTCACTAACACAATGTCTGACTTGTATCTCAGAATGAATAGTAACTTTCTCAAGTTAAATAAAGAGAAAACTGAAATCTTAGTGATCAGCAATAATGGATACAATGAGGCTATTAGAAATAAACTGGATACATTAGGATTAAAAGTCAAGACGGAGGTAAAAAGCTTAGGGGTAATTGTTGACTGTAATCTGAATTTTAAATCGCATATTAATCAGATCATTAGGGCAGCATTTTTTCACTTAAGAAACATAAGTAAAGTTAGACCTCTTATATCACTGAAAGATGCTCAGAAATTAGTTCACGCGTTTGTTTTCAGTAGACTAGATTACTGTAACGCACTCCTCTCAGGACTACCCAAAAAAGACATAAATCGTTTGCAACTAGTGCAGAATGCAGCTGCTAGAATCCTAACTAGGAAAAGAAAATCCGAACACATTTCTCCAGTTTTAATGTCACTACACTGGTTACCTGTGTCATTCAGGATTGACTTTAAAATTCTGCTTATGGTTTATAAAGCCTTAAATAATCTCGCCCCATCATATATATCGGAATGTCTGACACCTTATATTCCAAATCGTAACCTCAGATCCTCAAATGAGTGTCTCCTTAGAATTCCAAGAACAAAACTTAAAAGAAGTGGTGAGGCGGCCTTCTGCTGCTATGCACCTAAAATCTGGAATAGCCTGCCAATAGGAATTCACCAGGCTAATACAGTAGAGCACTTTAAAACACTGCTGAAAACACATTACTTTAACATGGCCTTTCTATAACTTCAATTTAACTTAATTTAACTTAATCCTGATACTCTATATGTTCAGTTCATCATAATAACTATTCATGGTGGCTCTAAAATCCGTACTGACCCCTACTCTCTTTTCTGTTTCTTTTTCCGGTTTCTTTGTGGTGGTGGCCTTCGCCACCTCCACCTACTCAAATCTTCATGATGCTCCAACAATGATGGATGGATTAAAAGGCAGAACTCTACATGACCATCTTCATCAAGCCCTTCCGTGAGAACCCTAAATCCAAAGAGGACTGTTTCATTTATGTTAGGTAGAATGCCCAGAGGGGACTGGGCGGTCTCATCATCTGGAATCCCTACAGATTTTATTTTTTCTCCAGCCGTCTGAAGTTTTTTTGTTTTTCTGTCCCCTGGCCATTGAACCTTACTCTTATTCGATGTTAATTAATGTTGATTTATTTTGTTTTCTTATTGTGTCTTTTATTTTTCTATTCTTTATTATGTAAAGCACTTTGAGCTACTGTTTGTATGAAAATGTGCTATATAAATAAATGTTGTTGTTGTTGTTCTAGACATTGCTGCACACATTCTCAATTACACACTAATGCTGAGTATTTTCAGCCAACAAATCATTCAACAGAAGTGTGTCAAGAAATCCTAATGGGGCTCCTTTATACCAAAAGCAATACACCTGCATAATGTTCATTTATTTATTTATTGAGCTGTGTTAAAAAGAAAATTTCCTCTATCTATCTATCTATCTATCTATCTATCTATCTATCTATCTATCTATCTATCTATCTATCTATCTATCTATCTATCTATAAAAATAAAATTTTTTTCGCGTTTGAAACGGAAATTAAGTATGACCACATGAAAAGGAAATTACGTATCACTGCAGAACATATTATAATACAGGGACTAATCACTTAATGAAAAGAAGTAAACCCAAACACACAGATCGATCCCATAGAAGTCCCATAGAACCCCAACTTACTGATATTGAAAAGAAGTAAACACAAACACGCCGATCTATCCCATAGAAGTGCACCCTGCGTCACCCTCTCCCAGCCCTCCTCTCTGGACTCCAGCGTGGAGAGACTGACAAAACTACCACATTGTAACTTTTTTTTAATTCCCAGTACTTAATAGTAGAAGAGATGAAGAAAATAACTTTGCATCTTTCCACTTTTTAACTGCGTCGAGCTGTAAACCTCCTTCAGCGGCGAGGGTTCGTAAGAACAAAGTAGATGCTGGGAGGCGTGGAATGTGGGGCTGCTCAGGTCAACAGCTTCGCAGTTTCGGGCAGCGTCCTCTCTGCTCCTGGGACAGTGGAAATCTTTGCAAATAAGTCTAATCGGCGCCATCGAAGCGGGACTCTCTTGGTAAATTACTTAGTGACCCGAACAACGTTCTGAACAGAATCGATTCCAATGGATGCAGTATTCACAGGCTACCACGTCACACAGGTGTCAGGGTCTGTATATGGAGGGATTCAATTATAACATTGAAAAAGATTATTGCCTACATCCAAAAGTTACAATAGGAGAAATGGACATCATCTGTGAGTACTGCCAAACAAAGAAGTTTAAATTTGAATCACGTGGGATGTGTTGTGCAGATGGCAAGGTGAAATTAACACCTTTAAGCCATCCACCTGAACCGTTGTTGTCTCTTATTTCTGGCGCAAATCCACATTCAACTCATTTTCTACAGAACATTAGGAAATGCAATTCGTGTTTTCAGATGACATCGTTTGGCACCACGGCTGCTACCGAAGAGTCTGAGTTTATGCCGACATTTAAAATACGAGGGCAAATCTATCACAGAATTGGGTCATTAAAGCTGTTGCCTGACGAGAGCCACAAATTCCTCCAAATGTATTTTTTTGGGAATGAAGACGAAGAAGCAACATTACGTTGTGATACAATCCCTGGTACCAAGAAAAAAAATGTTCTTGACATCCAAAAAATTATGCATGAACATAATGCATTAGTGAAAATGTTCAAGACCGCTCTCGAAAGAATGCCGACAGGTCAATACAAATTAATCATAAGAGCAGATAAAACTCCAGTTAATGAGCATGAGCGAAGATTTAACACACCTACCATTAATGAAGTGGCAATTGTATTGGTCGAAGAACATGTCGGCATCAGAGACATTGTCCTTCAAAGACATCAAGAAGGCTTGCAGCGTATTTCAGAAACGCACAGGTCATACGATGATGCTCTGCAATATCCCATCATTTTTTCCAAAGGAGAAGATGGGTATGACTTTAATTTAAAGCAAATTAATGTCAAGACTGGAGCTCTCACGAATAAAAAAAATTCAGACATGGACTATTATGCATACTGCATAATGATTCAAGCAGGTCAATTGAACAATATTTTACTTTACAGACAGCTGTTCCATCAGTATATTGTCGACATGTATGCCAAAGTGGAATCGGAACAACTCTTATTCATCTGGATGAATCTGAAGAAGCTGCGTGTTGACAATTATATTCATTTAAGAGATGCTATATCTAACGATGGAGTTGCAAATAACTTTGGAAGAATGGTGATTTTACCGGTAACATATACAGGTAGTCCAAGGCACATGCATGAATATGCACAGGACGCTATGTCATATCTTCGTGCATATGGACGCCCAAACTTGTTCATCACTTTCACCTGCAATCCAACATGGTCTGAGATTAAAAAAGAACTATTCAGTGGTCAGTTACCAGCTGATCGACATGATTTGACAGCCCGAGTATTTAAGTTAAAGTTGCTCAAGTTGATAGACGTGATTACAAAAAACCACATCTACGGAGAGCCAAATTGTTGGATGTACTCAATTGAGTCACAAAAAAGAGGTCTTCCACATGCTCACATCTTGGTATGGTTAAAGGAAAAAATACGGTCTACACATGTTGATAGAGTTATTTCGGCTGAGCTTCCGAATCCTCAGGATGAACCAGTATTATTTGAGATCATATCTAAGCACATGATCCATGGGCCCTGTGTTGCCATAAACATAAGGTCTCCATGCATGATGAACAACAATTGTACTAATACGGTACCCAAGGGAAATGATTCAGGAAACAGAAACTACCGACGATGGTTACCGTCGATACAGACGGTGGAAACCAGGTGATGGAGGGTACACTGCAATTATTAAATTAAAGGTGGATAATCAATATCTAGATGTATAAGTCGACAACAGATGGGTTGTGCCTTACTCTCCTTTGCTCTCAAAAATGTTTCATATGCACATAAATGTAGAGTTTTGTAACTCTGTGAAGTTGATAGTACATTTGCAAATATGTCAACAAAGGGACTGACATGGCTGTCCTACAGGTTAATAATGACTCCTTCAATGATGAAATAACACAGTACCAAATGGGACGGTACACTAGTAGCAAGGAAGCAGTATGGCGTTTGCTTCATTTTCATATCCACGAACGTTATCCAACGGTTGTACACCTATGTGTACATTTGGAAAATGGACGTGTATATTTTAATGAAGACAATATGTATAATGTAGCCTTGTAAACACCCAACACAACACTGACTGCTTTTTTTCAACTCTGTCAGGACGATCCATTTGCAAGAATATTGTTGTATACTAATGTACCGAGATATTATACGTGGAATGCATCCTCAAAAACGTTTAATAGAAGGAAACAAGGTGCAATAGTTCCAAGGCATGACGGAATTCAAATGAGTGATACTATAGGACATGTATACACCGTTCACCCAAACAATTCAGAATGCTACTACCTGTGCCTCTTGCTCCACACAATCTATGGACCTACATCTTTTATTTCATTGAAAACTGTTGATGGACATGTATGTCAGACCTATCATGAAGCTTGCCAAAAACTTGGTTTACTAGAAGACGATCAACATTGGGACACCACACTTCTTGAGGCATCTGTTACATGCTTTCCTCCTCAATTACGGGATCTATTTGCAATTATTCTTACAACTTGCACTCCATCAAATCCGTCAAGTCTTTGGGAAAAGTAAAGAGACCGCCTTAATGAGGATATACTTCATCAACAACAGATGGCCAATCCCAATATAGATGTAAATTACACCCAGGATATTTATAATAAAGCTCTTATACAAATAGAGGACAAGTGTCTTTCTATAAGCAGCAACACATTACTACACTTGGGTTTACCAGCTCCAAACAGGGCAGCATCAGATGCAATAGATATGGATGTCTTAAGTGAAAGGTCTTACGATGTAAATGTTTTAAGACAACTTATAGCCACAAACAAACCCCTTTTAACACCAGACAAGTTAACTGCATTCAATCATATAATGGGTTTGATTAAAAAAGGAAATGATGGTGTTGTTTTCCTTGATTCTCCCGGAGAAACAGGAAAAACATTCTTAATAAACCTTATTCTTGCCGAGATACGAGCGAATGGTGACATAGCTCTGGCTGTAGCGTCATCGGGAATCGCTTCCACATTATTAGATGGAGGCGTAACAGCACATTCGGCATTCCAATTACCATTAAACCTTGCTCACAACGAAAATCCAATTTGCAACATATGCAAGGGCTCTGGAAAGGCAAAATTCTTGCAACGTTCAAAGATAATAGTTTGGGATGAGTGCACCATGGCACATAAAAGAGCTTATGAAGCCTTGAACTGAACAATGCAAGATCTCAGAGATCCTACCAAAATAATGGGAGGTACTGTCGTTTTACTTGCAGGAGATTTTCATCAAACATTACCGGTTATTCCACGAGGGACACCAGCGGATGAACTCAACGCATATTTAAAATCATCTACAATTTGGAAACATGTCGAAACAAAAATCCTAACTACCAACATGAGGGTGTGTATTCTCGGTGATGACACGGCAGATAATTTTGTGAAGCAGCTACTCAGTTTTGGAAATGGGAAATATCCTTCGGACTTTCTTTCCTTTTCAACTGATTTCTGTGTGTTGTTACCGTCAGTACAAGAAATAATACGGAAAGTTTCTCCAAACCTTCCAACTAATTGTAAAGATGAACAATGGCTTTGCGAACGTGCAATTCTCGCTCCAAAAAATGACAATGTCAATAAAATTAACAACACCATCCTCCAACAGCTCCCAGGATCATGCATGACATATAAATCTATTGATACTATTATGGACCCCAATCAATCAGTTAATTATCCAACTGAATTTTTAAATTCATTGGAGCCACCAGGTCTACCACCTAATATATTAAATTTGAAAGTTCGCTCAATCATTATATTACTCCGGAATTTAGATCCTCCCAAACTGTGTAATGACACAAGATTGTATGTCACAAAATTAATGCCAAATGTCATTGAGGCGACAATCTTGACGAATGCCAGTAGAGGGAATAGTGTCTTCATACCACGTATCCCGCTCATCCCTGGGGACATGCCATTTGACTTCAAAAGGCTACAATTTCCGGTCCGCCTTGCATTTGCAATTACAATAAATAGAGCACAAGGCCAATCACCTAAAGTTGTAGGAATCAATTTAGAAAATCCATGCTTCTCCCATGGTCAGTTATATGTAGTGTGTTCTCGGGTGGGTATGTATACATTGTATACATTTATGCACCTATTGGAAAAACAAAGAATGTAGTTTACCCGAAAGCACTGCCGTAGTACTCAATGTTTCTTTACTTCTTAAATGTTAATCTTTTACCGTTTAATAATTTATATGTATATGCAATGTGCTTCTTATATATTACTTCATATTCTCATATGATGATGATGTTAATAATGTTGTTTATATTAATTTATATGTTATTGTAAATGCTCTTTATTTATTGAAAAATAATATTGGTTATAAACAAACTTATTTTATAAATACTGAATTTTATTTTTTCCCTTCCACTCAGTGAGCGAAGCCACTTGGTAATCAGCTAGTCTATCTGTAAAAATGAAAATAGATACTCTTTTTTTTACTTTTATAAAAGAAAGCATCAATTGTCACTGGAGGTCACACTCACTAACGCCATGTCAAATTAGAAATGGCAGTTAAGATAACATTCCATTCCATGCCGAAAATACCACATATGATTTGCATGGCCAGAAGGGACTTTAAATCCCAGGTGCTATGAACTAGAACACCAGAGGCCACATCGCTAGCATTCCCTCAGAGGCTAAATGGTCAGTCAGCCTCCAAGTACCTGCACTTTATAACGGGCTACAGTGTACACCAAATAACACATTAGTCCTCCTATTGTAGTGCCTTACTTTACATGATGTCCTAGATTAGAGACACTTTATTACTACAAGTGCTAATATTTTGATTGAAGTGAAGACAGCCAGATTAATTGCATATTGAACACAATGCTGAAGACTCATTGCTTTCCCTTGGTCATCTGCTAGAGCTGCTGGCTCAGCTGTTCATGATATATTAAAATAGTGAATCCTAATTTTAAAATTGTTCACCGTAAACTCAAAGTGTTAGTTTTTTTTTTGTTTCTTTGTTAAAAAGATGTATACTGAAAAACAGAATGAGTCGTACAATATCTGTTTTACGAGTGAATTTTTTATGATTTGCAATGTTTGCTTGGAGGTCCAATGTTATTTCACAATACCTGTAGACAGCTAGCAGTGACACTACATGTCAGTAGTTGGTGATATTGCCAAACAACAGATGATTTGACAGATTTAATGAAAATGAACTGTAATGGTGGAACTCAGGTGCTCTGGAAAAGCGGTCAAGTGCAATGATATTAATTGTTTTGGAGTCATTAGGAACCTCATGATCAAAAAAACACAAAAGGGGCAGAGCCAAAGGTGCAACCGAGGAATCTAATCCAAAATGTTAGTGACATTAATTTTTGAAAATACGTGCTAACATTGCAAAAAGATGCAGTTAGCAACAGCACCCTCTCTTGTTCCAATTTGGAACTGCTTACCTGATCAGAACCTTGAAGGTGTCTCCTAAGCGCACATGCGTAAAACTGTATAAATCACTTTTTTTTTGGAAATGCCATAACTTAATTGACTGAATTTTCATATTGTCATCTGTTCTATAAAAAAAGTATGTATACCTTGGCAAAAATCAACCATTATTAATATGAATATTATTATTAAATCTCTTTTAAATATTGTTTAGCAGTTATTTATACATATTTTCATTCAGTATACTGTAATACTAAAAGTAGAAAATTTTCCTGTGTTTTCATTTTTAAAATGTAAAATATTAAGCTTTTTTCAGACATGTATCACTAAATGAATCTATATTAAAGTGGACGAAAAAAATGGTATTATATTAAATTGTTAAGGATGCTATTTCTAAATATTACATTTGGGAACAAAATGCTGATTGTCAATAAAGCATAAAGTATTTAAACATAAGCATATACATTTCTAATTACATTGCCTTATATTTGAAATATTAAAAATGTATAAATATGTGAATTTTCCTAATAAAAACAAAATACAATGAAACTATGCAATGGATAATGATAAAAGATTTATATTTTTTTGCCATGCACCATACTATTGATAAATGATCATTTTTATTTTTTACATTTTTCATTAAATATCCAAAAATCAAATCAAATTACCAAAGGATTATTCTTTCCACCATTTCAAATATTCATACGGCTACTAGTTATGCAATATCTACAAATGATATTTATACTTGTTCACAATGTTCAGTAGTTAATTGCATTTTTTCATAGAAAGCATTTTGTCTGCTCATATCTCAAACCTGTGTATCCACCTTAAATAATTTTTATTTTCTTATTTAATATTGTAGAGCCAACAGTTTATTAAACACAGGAAATATTTACTTTCCTTTAACTGAATTAAGCTTTCTTAAAGTTGTTTGCAAGTTTTTAGTTTTCTTTGCAGTCTTCTTGGCTCCCACACTGCTACTTTTACCTTTAGACAAGCAGGTTGTGGAATCTTTATAACCAGTGAGCAGAAGTAGCTTCGTGACCAAGTGTCCCTACCCCCAGACCAACACTCAGGAATCACTTTTCATGTACCATCACCACCACCACCTCAGTACTGGGGTCTTGGCTGGACGGCTCCAGGCAGTTTATCATCATGCTTCCTGGGGAAGTGCCTACACAGGCAGCAGGTTGAAAGTTGTGTTTTACTTTCTTTATGGGCAATAGGTGCCTGGGCTTTGGTTTGTCCAAAAATTGCATCCCTTTGGGATGTGTGCTTCCTCTAGTTGTTGCATTGTAAAGAGTTGAACAAATGCAGCTGCAGATTATGCACACACACTTTTACTTCTTTCTCAGTATCAGTGTTTCAATTAACTTGTTTCCAAGAAAACTGCATAAACATGTACATAATTAAACTAAGTTTAGTGAGTTGTTTTATAAAGCTACTCGATGAAATACCGAGGGCATTGCCTGTGTATATGTATTTAATGGGTTAAGGTAAGAAAGCTAATTTTTATGTGTTTTTTAAAGGTTGAGCCTTATATCGTTGTTGGCTGAAAAGCAATTGTCCCATCCATCATCCACACTGCCTCTCTATCACTTTATCTGCTGTCTTTATTCAAATTTGCTCTTTTTGTGTATGATTGGATTCCATAATTGTGTTAATTCTTTGCTGAGCTGGAACCAGGAGCACTATTTTTTTGTATTTCCTAGTTTACATGGGTTTCACAAATCAATGTTCAATACACATCAGTCAGATAGATGGCTGATTGAATAACTGAATCATTGCTAAGCCATGCAAGCTGAGCAAAACTACAGGTGTTTGTGTTGTTTGTTCTATTGAACCCCTATTCATGATATAACTTTTGAACCCATAAATTGTATATATTAAGTTTGGTTAAGTGTATTATACTAGAACAATTTCAGCTATTTTGAAGTGATCCATTTTTTGGCAACCAACTCCCACTACTTGCAATCTCCCTTTCTGAAATTTTTGGAAATTTCAGGTGGCCTGGATTTAAAGGTGGCTTTATTAAACATGCAATGTTTCATTAAACTATGCACAATTTTTGGGTTGCCCCCACATCATAAACCCCCTCTCCCCATTGAAATTTTAGAAAACTCATATAACTTATATTTTAGGATGGATCACTGGTAACATATGCGCAAAATTTAGATAGATAGATAGATAGATAGATAGATAGATAGATAGATAGATAGATAGATAGATAGATAGATAGATAGATAGATACTTTATTAATCCCAAGGGGAAATTCACATAATCCTTTAGTGGAAATTGGTCAGGCCATTTTTGTGTGATCTGTAAGTAAACAGACAGACAAACAGGAGGAGATCTGAGGGTTGAAATTAGGTCTTTAGTGTGCAAAACAGATAAATGACATCAAATGAAGCCAAAAAATTCAAGAGACAGACAGAGGATGTTATGATTTTAATTTTATAAATAAAACATCTTCTAGCTTCTTAAAGCATTAAAATATTCATTTTATGAACTTGCTCTTGATAAAACATGGTTGCTGGAACTTATCCTAGTGGCACTGGATGCAAAGCAGGGATCATGCAGCCCATTAAAAAGGGTGTATTAACACACGCACGCACTTTCGGCCACTTTGAATTGATCAGTTAAAGTAACATCTTTGGAGATAGGAACAAACTGGAGTACCTTGATGAATTCTTACAGGCAGAAACAGAACATATGTGTAAACTGAACACAGATAGGGATAGGGTCCTGCTGTGAGGCACACCTCACCACTTTGCTACCATGTGCTACCCCCTATAAAGCATTACTACATTAAAATGCATTAGGGCACATATTGTGTAAAGGATGGTGTGAGAGCACCTTGGCAGTGTTCCTTAATGTAGGTTTCTCACTTTGATGGCCAGAAAATCATTATTTGTAGCATTGGAGTGTTCTATTACACACTTGTGTAGCTGTAGAATTTGTTTAAACAAATATATTTTTGGAAAATGCCAAATGATTTTTGATGGTTTACTAAATGTTTTTTAACACAAAACCTGATATTTTTGCTTCCTAAAAGACACTAGTAGTACTGATGCCATACAGCTGCAGGAACCCAGGTTCAGTCTCTGCCTCGTGAGCATTTTGCCTGATATGTATATTATACAACTCTTATAACTCTGTAATGGATTCAGAAAATGGATGGATGAATGGACTGGCAGATGGCTCTCACTGAACCATTCACTCAAAAAAGGGATCTCACATCTCACATATGTTTTACGAGAAACTTCTTTCATGATGACATAGTGAGAGACCCAAGTGCTTTTGTATAATATTAAGAAGCAGAAGTGACTGATAATTATTAATATTTTTGATATTTTGAGGAAATAGCTATATCATATGCCCAATGCAATGCTAATTATTTTCTGTTAAACACAGAAAATAGCATTTATCTCTTCTGTGTGGTGTTTACACCCTGTAATATGTGCTAATGTTGGCTAGAGTGTATAGAATAACTTTTCATTCTTATTTTTAGAAATGGATCAGAAAAGGCACACCGGGAACCCAAGCCAACTCCAGAATTCCGCATGCCACATCCCCGCTCTGTTATCAGCCTGGGTCCTTTTATCCATGTGATGTAGTCTTTGCCATTGCACTTGGGAACTGCTATCTTGTATAAAGCCTTAGCTCAAAAAAATAACCCTTAGGCAATAGCTAGCCCCTCCGACACATTTTCCATTATTTCCAGCCAGGGTTTGAAGTTTTTGCTATCTCTAATAGAAAAAGCAGAAGCAGAGTAGCTGCAAATGAGCAGCCTTAAGAAAAAAAGTAATAGTCTGCGAGCAAGATGCTTCGCAGAGACAGAGCTAGAGATAGTTGTCCCAGCTACCGAGATAAAAGCTACATTACATGAAATTAATGGAGGCTGCATGAGACGTACATGAATCACTGTTTCAACACTGTGAAACCAGCACAAAGGAATAAAGGAATCCGAGGACTAACTACATCTTCAAAGGTCTCCCATTTAGCTGGCTAACGTGGTTCTGACACAAGCAGGGGGAGAATATGGAAAAAAGCACTGCTGCGATAGAATGAATGAGACCATATGAGCTATATTGGAGCCGTATGCATTCTATTTAGCTGATATCAAACACAGTTTAATGAAAGTTAAATAGTTTCTGAGGAGTGCATGAGCTGGAACAGATTAGATTCCACTGAGAGGTCTGTCAGCGTATTGTTGTTCGCATGTATTCCCTGTTCGGAGCTGCCACAATTCCAGCACTCCATTAGCAATACACAAAAGACTTATGCAGATAGCAGGCGTAAGCAACTACCGCCATGTTGGGTCATAAAAGATGAAGAGTTTTTTCTTGGCATGTTCATCTCCAAATAAATCTTTGTAATTTGAAAATGACAAGAAGAGATTTATGAAGGAGTAAGTGCAAGCCTTTCAACAAATTTATAGTTTAGTGCAAGGAATATGTAAATGGCTGGCAAGCAAAGGTATAGGTATAGTACATAACAAGCATTTGATTATGTGGGGCAGAGTTTCATGAATGCATGCAGTGCCCTTTTGATCTTTATGCAATTTTATTCAGTCTTTTCTTTAAACCCTCCCAGCTTAAAGGGACACGCTATCGTTGTCTACAGCCCAATGACCCTTTTTAAAATGTACGTTTTGTTTAATTACAGCAATTATTTTATTTTTCACTTTTTAGATTTTTTGCAAAATGTCACAGGAGTTTTTCTTTGGTATGTACAAAAAATTCAACCTACAGTTGAAGAAAGAAAGAAAGAAAGAAAGAAAGAAAGAAAGAAGCTTTAAGCTGCATTTTAAGCTGGATTTCTACATTTTTTGCACTTTTCCTTTAAGTGCTGTTCAGTTATTTTTACTACTGTGACTACAAATATAGCTGGATCTCCAAACCAAAGACTAGAAAAAAAAAAATAGAGCAAGTAATCTTTCATTCTTTTGTGAAAGAGTTTATTACATTTCCGACACTTTTCAGTGGAAATGCTGAGGGCATTTCTTTCATGCCAAACGAGGCTGAAGAATTTATGCATTTATGCAATTTCTATATTATAATCAGATTAGGAATTTAAATAATCGCTCCTCACTTTAGGCATAAACTTATGATGGATACCTTACCGTCACTGATTTACTTGAATGATGCAAGTCTTCTGCCACACAAGACAAGCAGCATCTAAGAACACCAAAGCAAATGTGTGCTGTCGACCCTTGCCTGCTTTCTTCCATTACTCCAATACATATTTTAAAGTTACAAGTCACTTTGTTTCTCTCATTCCTTCATGTACTCCTCTAGACTTTATTTAAAATTTTGTGGCATCTTTTACATTGAAGTGCCTTTCCATAAAAATCTTCAAAGACGATTTCTGCTCTTAGAATGAAGCAGCATTGCTTGAATTATGCAACAGTCCTGTAATTCTAAAAGGTGGTGTCAGAACAGAGCTAGCGTACTTCAAAGCATAGAGAAGGGTTTAGACTCAGGAGATGGGATTTGCAACAAAATAGTGTTGTTAATGGGTAGAAATCATTATTGCTTCTGGTGGCAGGCAGTGGCTTGGGTATACTGCACTTGAAGCCACAAGGTTGCCTTTTTGCACCATTTATGAGCAACAGAAAGTGACTTACCTGTGTCTACTCTAAATGTAAAAATATGCTGATTGAGAAAGTTTTTTGTTTTGCATGTGTGTTATGCTTGTAATCTCCAATAGATTGATACCTTTTTGACATACTATACAATAGCAGTAACAGGGAACATTTGATTGGTGCTATCTTTTGAATTCTTTTAATGCTGCTACCACATCTAAAAAGTATTTTAAAAATGTGTATTTAAGCCATATGAAGATTTTAGTGAGTTTAACAAAAGGAGAATTATTAGTATTTGTAATGTGTGTGCATCCCACAGTCACATCATACATGTATCTGTGAGGTAATTCTGGTGATGTTACTTGTAGGAAGGCTCCTTTTCCTGTTGTCAGATTCTATTCATCTTTATGAATTTATCTGTGATAGTTCTATTTTTTTCTATAACATAGTGCTTTAGTAGGTTGGCACTGCTTCATGGATCCATTAGCCTAGCATGTTTTAATGATCGTGAATTTCATGATTATGATTAGTGTGGAGTTTGAATGTTCTCTCATTATCTGCATGGGTTTTCCTCCAAGTACTCCACTTATATTCCCACAACCATAGAAGCACACCATTAGGTTAACTGACACATTTGCTGTAGCATGACCGTGTGCATGAGTTGGCCTTGCGATGGGCAGGCTGCCTGTCCAAGGTTGTCTACTGCCTTTTGCCCACTACTACTGAGATATGCTTTATGCCCCGCATCCCCTTATTGGACACAATGGGTTTGACAATATTATGTTATCTATATATAAAATGCTAAGGGTTGTCTGTCAGCATAAAAATGAACAGTAAAAGAACTGCATTGACATCTACTGACAGTGAAACACTTTGCACTGGCCTACTGACCGTTTTCATTGCAGATAAAAGTCTGCATGCAAAAAACAGTCAGAGACGCCACATTTTTGGGCTTTGAGTACTTCTCACATAAAGTGGCTGCATGACCAAACAACATTGCTAATATGAAAAGAACAGCAGCACAGGCACTGAGTGGAAGTGCAATGCGCTGGCTGAGTGATTGTTTCCTCTCAAATGCAAATCATACAAAGACAGACATATTCACTATTACTATTCACTAAAAAAGAAAGGTCATGGCACAGTTCGCAGGGAGAATACTGTGTTTCATAACAAGTGCATGAACCACTTTCTTTAAGAACTGGATGTCTAGGTGTTACTAGAAGTTGTTAATTTTGTTTCATGTTACTTTTTATTTTTATGATATACATTTCAGTTACACTTAAATTTATCACTTTCTTCTCATTGCTATACGTGCATCATTAAATAGTCACTGCTATCTCGAATAAGGACAGAGGTTAGGTGTGCCTCTCTTCTGAACTTTTAATAAAAAAGTAAAGACTCTCCATTCTAAAAATAATAAAATTATTTTAGATCTGGTTGTATGACTTTGATTGCCTTGACTCTGAACTTTGGTTTTACCCTTAAGGTTGGTCATTTTTGCGTCATGCTTCAAGCATTCTGCCGCATAAGTCACTTACTCTCCCATTAATATGTCCACTTCTTACTGAGTGAATAATTCAAATTCACTCCCAACACCCATCAGGAATAATCTTTTCAGTGTTATAGAATAATATTAAAGAACAGGCTTTCATATAATCCACTATATGTAGATGTAGATGGAGACAGAATTGTTAAATGGTATACTTCCCAGGTCAGTGCATGTCATGGTATGGAGGTACAACTACCAGTTATCTAGGCTGCTTGTTAGAAGGAATTAGGTGGTGTCACAAAATTACATGGACAGTTTGTCACCTACTTTCCAACATTTCATGCCAGGCTAGCCATTTTTTTTTGTACAGTGCTGCAATGTCCAGTGCAATGACATATTTGCATATAGCCCAGACTCTAGAGCCAAACCCATATGAACAAGGTGTGAGACTTGAGAGACACAGACACCAAAAATGGAAAAAGTTGTTTATTCCAAACCTGCCAAATCACAATCTTGTGTCAAGCAATGAAGTGTTAATACAATCTGTGCACTGACACTATAAAACAGTTAGGTACAAATAAAAAGAATAAATAAAGATGAAAGAAGTTTGATTCCTTTCTCCTTCTTCTCTTTCCTGAAACATTTTTCTAGCAAAGAAACCTCACCTACTCACGATGAACATAAAAATGACAACTTGTATTACCACACCAACTCACAATTCGTGCTCCACTTCACAGGTAGTTAAGAGGACTTCACCCACCAGCACTGCACTACCTTCTCTTCCAACTTGGAACTGTCAGAAGGTTACTATCAGACAGGAGATGAGTCTGATTCCTCTAGCACCTGCCAGATTCTTCCACTTTAATACAGTATATAGATCAGAGGACTCAGCTGTAGGTACGACATGACCTTCTTCTCCCATTAAGGAAGTTGTAGAAAGTTGCTACAGACTGATATACAGTATGTAAAGACTCAAAAGCCACCAGATGACAACTACTCCATCCAGTAACTGCAGCATCATTATATATTCTCACAGGATCTCTACAGCCAATCCCAGTAGAAAACATTTCTCATCCCCACCCATACGCTCACTCTCACTCATGCTGCATGCATCAACCTTACCATAACCCTGTAACACTGGGCTTCGGTCTTGCAAGTATGTGAATACTAATAGGCGAAGAGATCCACAGTACAGGAACCTTTCTTGAACCCGGTTCAGGTAACTTTCTTTCCAAGCCTACGCTCACATGACTCTATCCTAGCTGACACCTAATCTGACACAGGTGACAGAGTAACACCAGGATGTCAGCACTTCCTCTCTTGGATGCATGCGTGGCTCAATAGGCATTTCGAGCCTGCATGCCCTTCCTCCACCTTCACTAGTGGTGCACTCCCATGCTGCTGTCCAGCCACCTTTACTGGCAACCCACGCTGCACTACTTCACACACTTGAGGACAACTTATGTCTCCTCCCTCCATTAAAGTAAGTACTTAAACTACTTATACAGGGTGTCCATAAGGTCTGTGTGCAGTTTAAAATAGTTGTTTTTTTTGTCTTTAGAAGTTTTATTTTTGTTGTATTTGGGGAACTGAAAATCCATATGAGTCTGTTGAACATGAAAGAAATTCTCACAAAGTTAATGTGTGGTGTGCTTTGGGAAAAAATCGAGTCATAGTGCCGTTCTTTTTTGAAGGGCGTGATGTTAATGGTGATAGTTATTTAACAAGATGGTGCTCCTTGTCACTTTGCTTTGCATATTAGATAGTTTCTACATGAGAAATTCCATAACAGATGGATTAGAAGAGGTGGACCATTTTTTTGGCCTTCATGTTCGCCAGATTTGACTCTATTGGATTTCTTTTTATGGGGACATGTGAAAACTAATGTAAACCTCGATCTTTAGAAGACTTGCAAGCTAGGATAACTGATGTGATTGCTGGTATTACTGAAAATCAGCTTGAAAATGTTTTCCGAGAACTACAGAATCGTATTACCCTTTGTATTAATAATGGTGGTGGACATGTTGAAAATTAACAAGAACAATAAAAAATGAAAGTGTTTCTTCTTTCTAATCCTTTTTACAGATTCTATCTATCACATATACTTACAGTTACAACTATTTTAAATTGCACATGGACTTTATGGACACCCTGTATAAAAATTGTGAATAATATAAACAGTTTCTCAATCCCTGTTTCAAACCAAGCTTCAATAAAAAGTTTATGTGATATCAGAAAACCTTCCTGTACAGCTGAATGCCAACACCCACTTCCAACAAAGCATAAGTAGGCCATTTATGGATGCCAACTGCAAACTCCTCTACTATCTTTGTAAACTACTGCCTCCCTGGAGAAGCAGCCACACAAAGATTTATGTTAAATATACCACAATCATCTTTATACAAGATGCAGAGGACAGAAAAATATGAATAAGATGATCCACTGTGGCAACCCTAACGGGAGCAGCCGAACCAAGAAGAAGATACTTCAATGCCAACATGCTACTTTGGGGGGTCTACAGATTTACCCCTATCTTGGGGAAAGAACAATGATAGCAAAATTGTAAAGATTTTTTTTTACTTTGCTACTTGGCTCCCTAATAATGGTGATTAATATAAAAATGGAGCATTGGCTGAAGGTCTTATTATGATTCTTTAAGATCCTTTTCATTGTGACTGTATTTTTATCAATGAAAACTGCAAGTGATTTACACATTTTAAGTTTTTTCCATTATTTCCAAGCAACAGAATTAGTGCGATGTGACTATTGATGTGCAGAGGATGGCTACTATTGCTCTGGCAAACATCTACGTTTTGTTACTAAAAATTCCCAAGTTGCCATAGGTTTGAGGGTATAAGTGGATCTAGCAAGGCAGCAGCTGCTACACAATCCCAGGGACTAATTTGTTTGACTGTGTGAACCACTTTTGTGTCCTTATTAAATTATTTCATTAGGTAAAAGGTACAATATACTACTTCAGCCTCAACCAATATGTGACCTTCTGCTTTAATACATTGAAAACACACACATTGACATAATAAGCACGATAAACGCCATTGTCTGTATTTTTGCTTTGATATTTTAACCTTTTGGGCCTTCTCATACTGCAAGGAACCTGAGATTACTATTCAACATTAAAAAAGGCAGTAATTAGTCTAACATTTCTACAGTATAGAAAGAACGCAAAAGACAACTGAAGAAGTTTTGCAGAGTTCATATCATTCAGCATATAGGGCACTACAGTCTGTGGGAGGAAAAAGGTCAAGTAGACAAGCATCAGCTTGGGTGAGTAATTGTTTTTCTTTCAGTAGAACTTAAGTGTTATTATGTTGCTAGAAAAGCGTTTTAAAGAACAACTGAAACAAATTAACTTCTGAGGGCAGAATGTAATGATAACGGCAAAGTAGGAAAAGAAATACAGACTCCAAGAGAGTCAGCTTCTTAGACATTAGTCTACTTCCATTTATAGTGCTTTAATGCTAATCAGAGTGAGACACAACTGTATAATTATATACTAAGCTTCACCAGGCAGGAAGCACTCATTTAGGTGATCCCTCACAATTCTGTCATGTTGTAATATCAGAAAGGTTTGCATTCTTAAACTACCCATGTAAGTATTTGAGGATATACACCGTGTGCTGGACAGGCACCCCATTTTTGGTGGAGAAGGGAACCAGAGCCAGCATTGGTTGCCTTCTTAAGAGTTAACTCTTTGAATCATTCCTTATGGTTCAAATCAAGTCATTCTTAAATTGTTCTCACAGCTGTTTCTCTGGACTTTTTCTGCCACTGTTACATCCTGTATTATAAAGATACCAAAATTAATTAATTTTCTCTTGCTAGTCTTATAAACAGCACGGTTATTTATTGTAACGTGATCTACCATTCTCCTATACACAGACACAGCAATCAGGCAGGGTCATGGTCATGTTAATGGCCAAGTAATATTGTTCCCTGCATTTACAATGTTCCTTGCATCACCCATTGAAGGCAGGTGCTCATAGCATGACCACAATCTTTTCAGATTTGTTTTTGCGGCAAACTGCTCCAGCACTGGGACCCCGCAGTTACCTCGGCAACCAAAAGGCTGTCCTTAATAGAACATCTCACTTTGGGACACTATTCGGCGTGTCGTCCTGTTGGGGGGAGCCCCAAAAGACTTTAGAAACCTTTCACCAAATTTATAATGGTGATAACAGTGACAGATAGGGCCATCCACTTTGCCCCTTCTTTTTAATGAATTCCTCAAGGGTCTAACAGTTGGCATTTGTAACTTAGACCTTATCTCCTCTATTATCTTACTGTATATAGTATCCACACAAAATTTCACATTATTTTAATGACATTTTTAATGACATTTCACATGTCCTCAGCTTATTTTGTTTCTTCAAAAATTAAATGGACTAAGTTTGCTCTTTTCCCAACTTACTGTAAGTTATTTAGCAGTGAATCTTTCTTCTCACTGGCTGTACTGTGTGCAAACTCCATCAAGTATTAAGGGATCGACATATCTTCAAAAGATCATGATACAATAAATTACATTAAATTCTAGGCACATTTTTAAGAATGCTAAAGAATCACATTCTTCTTGGTCTTACGTTCTCTTATCCTTCCATTCTTAACTAGCTATTATCAAAATGAACATTCTCCTTCGGTTCAGTTTCATTAATGCTGTTGTCTCCATTCCTCCCTCAATAGAATTTTGCCAAGTAGTTGGATCTCTCTGGTCTCAATTTCTGTGGAATAGAAAAAGCATCTCCATCAAACTCTCTGTCCAGATGTGTGTCAGGTCTGATCGTAGGGTGACCCTACTTGTTTTGGAGCGCTACTACTAGGAATTCACCTTGAGATCTCTTTTGCTAGTTTTCAATCAAATGTAATTTGGTCCACTCACATCTCTCCTTCTTCCTTCACTTCCATGACTTTAAAACAGCAATTCCTTAAATTAGGCCTGCTTACCTCATATGCAAGCAGTGTTTGGTAAAATGTTTAAAAATCTACATTCCCACAACCCTATCTTTAATAACCTTACTCTCCATAACAGAAATGTTGCTATCTTGTTCTCCGGTGGGGTTTAAAATGTTTAAATTGATGACATCCGCATTTTCTATTCCATCCTCCTCTTTTTTTGTTTTATCTCCAATTCTCGTCTAATTCTTCTGTGGTATTTTTCTGTCTCTCTGTTTTCCTCTTGCACTCTTTTACATGTCTTTAATTCTCTGTCCTCCTAAATGAAACCTGTTTCTGCAAAACATTCCATTTTTTGCAAACCTGCCTCCAAGCTCCCTGGGATTGTGATCTTCCACTTAGTACTCCTCTTGACTGGATAGATTCTGAAGAACATTACTTTGCTGCTAAAAAACATCATCAACATACCAAATTAAAATTTTACATCAAAAAACACACAACCAAATAATGCCTGTCCTGGATGGGTCTCCAGTCCATTGAAAGGCTTACTCCATACTCATTCCTACACAGGATCAATCTGGAATTATCAGCTATCCTGACATGCAACTGTCTGTGGGAAGAAAACTTGAATATCCAGAGGAAAACCAACAAGAACATGGAGAGAAACTTCAAATTTATGATTGAGTGAGTGATCCGAAATGATAACACTGGATCCACTAACTGCTTAAATATAATAATCTGTTTCAATTTGCACTTAATGAATAATTCGAACTATACCTCTAAGGTCTGCACCTGCTCTCACCATCTTCTTTTTTCTCCTGATTCTGGTCTTTCTTTTAACTGTCACTCAAGTACTTGCCACTCACTCTCCTTATGACTTCATACTCCTCTATAGACTACCTAACAGGGATTTTTAATGATTTCAGAGAATATAGTGGTAAAGAATACCCTCTGTAATCCCAAAATATCCTAGATATCTTTTTAGCTACTGCTGGCTCCCCTTCTCTACTGAACTTCAAATTCCACTTAAATGGCAAACGAACCTCCAGGTCACCTGTCCACTATGATCTGTAGCCTCATATAACATACCAGGTCTCACTGCAGTCATCTAACATATTGAATATCTCCTGACCTAAATCGTTCCACTCTTTACTGTCTTTCTTGTTCTGAACATGAGCTTGGCAGGTGTGTGAAAGACCTACATAGCCCAAACTCCATACAGACATTTACTCTGCTGGGACCTGCATCCTTTCTCTTTAAGCTGTGAGGCTCCATGGTGTGACTGGCACCACACTGATGTGTAAGACCATTCAGTTTATTAAATTGTGGCAATTTATTCAGAATATCACTTACCCTTGTTTAGGAAGAGCAGTGGGTCATACATATAACAATGTTAATTACATTGTTACATGTAGGGAAATACTGCTTAGGCAACTAACTGTGCTTTTATTAATAAAACAAAATGACAATATCTGTATTTAAAATGGATTTTCTAAACTTATTATTAATTATAGTTTAACATTATAGTCTACTTGCAGTAGCTGTACAAATATACTATATATTAAACAGAAGCACAAATAGGCCATGAAAAATTATTGCTATTAAAAATTGAAGAGTTTCAGTCCATAAAAAAGCACCAAGTCCAAAATGCCAAGAGTGCCAAGTTCAAAAACATAGATTATACAAAACATTTTTGTATGAAGCGTTTTTAATCTTTAAAAGAAGCTCAAACTAAGGAATGTTTACCCCCAGGCAGTTTAGATGAATTCCTCAGCATACATGTGATACATTTCCAGTGCCCTCACATGATGCATCTTCCATTTATAACAATGTTAATTCACTTGAGTTATGTAGAATCTTTTTAGGGTTCTGTAGTAAGCCATAGTGTCTTAACACTTAGCATTCCAAAAATGTAAAAATCCACAGATGTGACTGAAAAAGAATCAGGAACCATGATGAAGTGAGAAATGTTTGGAAAATGGCATTTTATAAGAGAGATGCTATATTTCAGTTGGAAATTCCTCAGCATGTGTCATTTCTGATGCAAAGCAGGCTTGCAGGGATTTTTTTTTTTTTGCTGACCTCAGTTATGCAAGCTTCTGACCTGGTCAATCTTATGATAGGCAGCATATTTCACTACAAATCCCAAGCTATAACCTATTGCTCCCTGAAATTAATTCCACATTTTTACATACAACTTTCATGACAGGTTCTGTATTGAAACAGCACACAAATATAACCAGACTTGTAAACAGGGCTTTATTTCAAGTTATATCTTTAGGCTACTGCTGTAAGATTTATATGTCAGCTAAAAATGTTCCAAAGAAAGATCTGATGCTCTACACACCTTTAATACTTTGCTTTTGTAATAATAACACAAAATTACATCTAGACATTAATATTGATTTTTTTTTATTTTAGATCAGTCGCAGTTTTAGAATTAGTTACAAAAGCACTGGCAATTTTAATCAAGCAAAAAGATGTTTTTTGAAATGTTGTTTAAAATGTACTTTAATTAAATACACCTGTGCAAATGCTAACTCTTCGGCACATTTTTAAAGGGAAAAGGATGATCAGATAGATTTACTCAGTGGTACAGAAAGACTAATCAAGGAGGCTCATGATATTTATACAGAGATAGATCCACATGCCACAGATATGTCTTCAGGAACCCTGCTGCTCCCTCTTGATTACACTATTACACCAGTACACGGTCAGCCCATGAAGGCAAAATCAGACTCCATGCATACTGAAAGTAAATCTCAAAGGAGTGCAGATTACATTTACTTGTCTTATACATTGCATCAAATCTTCCTGTCTTTAGCATTGTATTAAAACAAGAGTGAAGCAGCATGTACAGAAATATGTTATTTCTTCTTATGAATTAGAAGCAATGGGTTAAGATTTGTAATTTACACCATATTAATAGCCAAGTCAAAATATAGATGCATGCAAATAATATGAAAAGGTTAACAGAGGATAAAAGAAAAAAAATTACACAGGCTCAGAGAGATGACAGATTTAGAGATTAAAGCCAAATTATATTTTCAAATAAAAAATAAAGATACTACAGTAGAAAGTTGCAAATAACTCTGAATGCTTGCCACATAGCATGATGATGCATCAATAATTTATTATTTCTGTCTTTTTTATTGGTTTTCCTGCTAATGCTCCCCTCTCTTTGCCACTGTGTGCAGCTTTCCTCAAAGTCTCCTATATTTTGCCTTTAAAAACAAGCCATAACTAACACAAATGGAGTGTGTTAAATACATTCTTATATAAACTTTGATTAATCTAATTTAGGGTTGAGGACAGTACTGTTTTTTTAATTAGTAACATACTAATTATAGGTGGATAGCCAAAATCACTATGGTACATTTGCAATACATACAGCACAGGTAAAATAAATAAATAAATAACCTACATTTAGAATTCCCCTGGCACCTGAAGTTTTTCTTCATCCATCTATTCCTTTCTGCCTTTTCATCTTACACAAACTAGGGTCTAAAGAGTAGCCAACACCTTACACATGAGAAGGCAGAAAGGAGCAGAAACAGGGGCACAATAGAGCCAATCTGGAAACAAGATGTGTGCACCCCCTTGACTGTTTACTGAAATGGAGAAAAAGGGAAAGGTCCTTACCCTGAGGGGGACTGCTTTAACTTTAACATCTGGTAAGCCTTAAATACTTTTTTTTTTTTTTTACAGATTTCTCTCTTTCCACAAGCCTCTGTCACTTTGTCTGTGAAAGTCACATTCTATGTTGAGAAATCTATTATTTTATTTAAGGAGTGATAAAAATGCAGGTAAAACAGACAATAAGTTTGGATAATGTTAACGTTTACCCCCCTGGGTGGAACTGAAGAGTCGCATAGTGTGTGGGAGGAACGATCTCCTCAGTCTGTCAGTGGAGCAGGACAGTGACAGCAGTCTGTCGCTGAAGCTGCTCCTCTGTCTGGAGATTATACTGTTCAGTGGATGCAGTGGATTCTTCATGATTGACAGGAGCCTGCTCAGTGCCCGTTGCTCTGCCACGGATGTCAAACTGTCCAGCTCCATGCCTACAATAGAGCGTGCCTTCCTCACCAGTTTGTCCAGGCATGAGGCATCCCTCTTCTTTATGCTGCCTCCCCAGCACACCACTGTGTATAAGTGGGCACTCGCCACAACCGTCTGATAGAACATCTGCAGTATTTTATTGCAGATGTTGAAGGACGCCAGACAACTAAGAAAGTATAGTCAGCTCTGTCCTCTCTTGCACAGAGCATCAGTATTGGCAGTCCAGTCCAATTTATCATCCAGCTGCACTCCCAGATATTTATAGGTCTGTACCCTCTGCACACAGTCACCTCTGATAATCATGGGGTCCAGGAGGGGCCTGGGTCTCCTAAAATCCACCACCAGCTCCTTGGTTTTGCTGGTGTTCAGGTGTAAGTGGTTTTAGTCGCACCATTTAACAAAGTCCTTGATTAGGTTCCTATACTCCTCCTCCTGCCCACTCCTGATGCAGCCCATGATAGCAGTGTTGTCAGCGAACCTTTGCACGTGGCATGACTCCGAGTTGTATTGGAAGTCTGATGTATATAGGCTGAACAGGACCGGAGAATGCACAGTCCCCTGCGGCGCTCCTGTGTTGCTGACCACAATGTCAGACCTGCAGTTCCCGAGATGCACATACTGAGGTCTGTCTGTAAGGTAGTCCATGATCCATACCACCAGGTATAAATCTACTCCCATCTCTGTCAGCTTGTCCCTAAAGAGCAGAGGTTGGATGGTGTTGAAGGCGCTAGAGAAGTCCGGAAACATAATTCTTACAGCACCACTGCCTCTGTCCAAGTAGGAGAGGGATCGGTGTAGCATATAGATGATGGCATCCTCCACTCCCACCTTCTCCTGGTATGCAAACTGCAGAGGGTCAAGGGCATGGCAGACCTGTGGCCTCAGGTGGTGAAGCAGCAGCCACTCCATGGTCTTCATCACATGTGATGTCAGAGTGACAGGCCAGTCATTCAGCTCACAGGACATGATACCTTTGGGACTGGGGTGATGCAAGATGTTTTCCAAAGCCTCGGGACTCTCCCCTGTTCCAGGCTTAGGTTGAAGATGAGCTGTAGAGGACTCCCCAGCGCACAGACCTTCAGCAGTTGTGGCGATACTCCGTCTAAACCCACTGCTTTGCTGGCACAAAGTCTCCTCAGCTCTCTACTCACCTGGGCTGCTGTAATTGTGGGTGGGGGTGTCTCTCCTATGCTGGTATCAGCAGAAGGATGGGTGGAGGGTGCAGTACTCCGAGGTGAGAGTGTGTTAGGGTGGTCAAACCTGTTAAAGAAGTTGTTCATTTGGTTTGCTCTCTCCACGTCTCTCTCGATGGTGGCACCCTGCTTCGAGCTGCAGCCAGTGATGATCTTCATCCCATCCCACACTTCCTTCATGCAGTTATTCTGCAGCTTCTGCTACAGCTTTCTCCTGTACTGCTCCTTCGGCGCCCTGAGCTGGACGTGGAATTCCTTCTGCTCATGCTGATCACCGCCTTTAAAAGCCCTTTTCTTCTGGTTCAAAAGGCCCTTGATGATACTTGTAATCCATGACTTGGTGTTAGGATAGCAGCGTACTGTTCTTACTGGAACTACAATGTCAATACAGAAGTTGATGTAGTTAGTAGTGCAGTTAACAACCTCCTCAATTTTCTTACTATATGATCCCTGCAGGATATCCCAGTCCGTAGTTCCAAAGCAGTCTCTCAGAGCCTGCTCTGCTTCAGGGGACCACTTCCCGAATGAGCAAGTGGTTGTAGGTTGCTCCCTCACTCTTGGTTTATAGTGAGGCTGAAGCAGAACCAGGTTATGATCTGCTTTCCCAAGCGCTGTATGCGTCTTTAACGTTTGTATACAGTAGGTCAATAGTCCTATTTCCCTGGGTGTTACAATCCACATACAGGGAGAAAGCAGGTAATGTTTTGTCCAGCGTCAAATGGTTAAAATCTCCAGTGTTTAGCACAAGCGCCTCAGGGTGAAGTGTTTGTAATTTAGCAACAGCGGAATGGATGATGTCACCCACTATCTCCATGTCCGCCCGAGGAGAGATGTAAACATTAACAACAATGACGTGTCCAAACTCTCTGGGCAAGTAATAGGGACGCAGACTTATGGCCAACAGTTCGATGTCCCCGTAGCAAGTGGAGATTTTGACGTTTACATGTCCAGAGTTGCACAACCTTCTATTCACATAGAGACTGAGTCCTCCTCCTTTCCACTTCCCGCAGGTATTTGCGTCTCTGTCTGCTCTAACTGTGCTAAACCCGGGTAGCTCCACGTTAGCATCTGGGATGGTAGTTGTTAGCCACGTGTCTAGGGAGCGAGTCCACATAAAAGAAAGTGATAGGAGTGATCAGTAAAATAGAGAAAAAAGGTAGAAAAATAAAGTCGTAGATGGAGCTGCTGGAAAGGCTGCCACTCGCTTTTAAGAAGCCATTTTAGATCAGTCTTTGCAAAAACAAAAAAAATAATAACATTCTTATAGCCATTTAATCATATTCAGAGGCATGAGAGCCTAAGTATTTCATACCAACATTGTGCACAAAATTGGAAGCAGCCATGCATTAGGTCTATCTTAAGGTCCACTTACACAGAACCTCCACCCATATGTGGACTTCACAGGACATGGGAACAGTGGGCAAAGTTCATATAGTCAAAGACCCCATGCTGCATCTTTGATGTAGTAGTGCACTACATCGCCATGCCACCTTGGCAATATCTAACATGCAACAATTATCTGTAAGTGACTGTTTTATCATGGAAGGGTTTTGGAGTGACCACTGTCCTAAAACATAGATAAGTTTATTCCCATACCCAAATTATTTATTATGCACACTCACACATATGTCCTCCACCTCAACTCTTGACGTATTATTCTTGAATTCACATGTCTGAAAAGAAGTCACAGCCTACAACCACAATGCACTTGCACCCAAGACTACAGTCTTATCTGCGACTTGCTTCACTTTCCCTTTTTGAAGGATGTCTTCTCCTATGCTCTAAATTCCAGGTGGCAAGGCTGGGCTAAATAAGGCAAGCAAGGGGGAATGTCACGTTTGTAAAGATAGGCAAAATGTTTATGTATAAATCAATTTCAATTTTTGCAAACTGTTGTCATGTTCAAGATATGCTTGCTTCATGATATTTGTCCTTGGAGTGTCCCCAATGTAAGTAGTGTACCTGCTGTAAACACATGCAGCGAAGTTCATCGTTCTTGTTTAAGCCTTTGGTAGCATGGCCGGTAAGTTTATATATGTAAAAATGTTACCGTTTTGTATTGCCATTTATAGTTTAAAAGCTGTTACCAACCTATTTTGTTATTTGTGTGCTGAATATTATGTTTCTTTACTTTGTAGTTTCACACCTGCTCTTTGTTAATAAACTGGAGATTTGTACACCTTGTGTCAAGCCAGTCTCCAAGTTGTTATATTGATAAATGGGGGAGTTTAGCTACCTGAATATCTATTACATCATAATAGTGAGATCAGAGCAGGGTAAAAGTATAACATTTATTTAACACTCTTTTTGTTTTTAATGTTCCACAAGCTGAAGCAAAGTAAATGGATGTGACAAATCACCATACAACCTGAATGTTTCAGCACTCAATGTCTGTTCAGTCTCTTATTGCTACATTGCTATAGCTCATGCATCTCATTGCACGAGTCTTCTTGGTGACTGTGTTCTTTCTGCTTCCTTCTGCTTGTTCCTGTTTTCACCCAAAGCTGCTAACTTTTTAAAAGTCTATTAGGCCTAAGATGAACACCCCTAGCCTCTCTGTTCCCAATGCCATTTTCACAGACCATATCAGTACATGTTTACAAAGTAAAGGTGCCCAGTGGTTCGAGGGCCTTACTGTTACGCATGTGTAATGTCCAAAAAATTACCATTAGAACCTGATCTTTTCTATATTTCGAGCTTCACATTTCAGTAATTCTTCCAACATATCTGTCTTCTCTGCCTTCTTTCTGTTCCTCTGTGATCTGCAAAAAGCCTCTTCTTTAATAAGCTTAGCTGTCTTCTTTGCCTTTAGTCTACTAACACTTGTTCTTTTTGACATTTTTATGTTCTTATCATTTTATATAATTTTTAACACCTTAAACCTGGAAAAATATATACTGTAACTACCAGACTCAACAATTACGAGTTAAAAAAAATAAATAAATATTTACAGACAGGTGGATATATGCAAGGTTATTTACTGTGATAAAAAAGATCCAGGTGGCTAAAGTATATTAGCAGTATCCAACAAAACAGCCTGCTAAGGTGAAACCTACAGAGTTTATTCTTTCACCTGTTAGGTGTAATATTTTAACAAAACAAAAGTGTAGATGCCTCTTATAATGAGTAAGCAGCTCTCAACCAGCAAATAACAGCAGACTTCACCGCCTGTGCACAATTTTCACCACAATATTAATCTTCAATGCACAGCACCTTATATTAGATGTTGGACAGCTTTAAAAAATACTTAGCAGTTTCATAGGCAAGAAATAAATCTAGATTGGCTGCCAGGTAATTATAGCGTATGTCACATAAGCCGATTTATATTTGTCAATTAACTTGATATGACGTTTCCTTAGAATTTGGGAGGAAAATCTGAATACCACGAGCAAGACTGGAGCACCCTCAAGACATGGACCAAACGTACAGCTCTTACAAACACATTGCATAAGGTGGAATTCAGATTAGGAATTATGAAGCTGTGAGTAAGGAATGCTATTCAAAGTGTCAATTCTTTTCCAATTGTAAAATCTACATTCACCATTTTTGAGCATGTAATCTGTCCAATACAGGGTTGCTTGGATTCAAAACAAGCAGAGAGCTGGGGTGAGGAACATAGTCAGGCCTACACCCAAACTCACTTATATGAGGCTAACTCAAAGTTTCCAATAAACATAATATTTACATTTTTAAGAATAGGGAGGAAAACTAAAGAGTATCCACAGTTACCAGAGGGAAGTTAGTAGTCTCCATTTACCTGGAGCTGTGAAGTAACAATGCTAACCACTGCACTACTATTTTCCCAAATGACTTGTGGTCAAAAAGCATATACAGAAAATTTAAGTATAGACTGCTTATGGTTAAATAACATAGAGCCTCGAAACCGGAAAAAAGGGGGGATTGTGTTATGCACCTCACGAATACCCAAAGAGGCTTGGATGGACTGCAGTATAAATGCTGTCTTTTATTTTCAGCCAGTTCCTTTGAATAGTCTACTGAGAAAATGGGAAAAATATTACATCTGCTAAGATATAATTAGCTACAGACCAGGGGCCTCATGTATAATGCTATATACACAAAAACATGGTGTAAGGACAAAAGTGGAAATGTTCGCATACACAAAAAATTCAGATGCACAAAACTGTGAGTAAGCCAACTTCCATGCATTTCCACTCCATAAATCCTGGTCAGCATAACATGTTACGCACGTGCACGTGTCTGCTGTCCCACCTTCCTCCAAGAATTTTACATATTTTAATATGCAAATCAATATAAATATCATCTTCCCTTCAGTGTTTGGTTAAAAGACAATGGCAAAAGCATGTGAAAAAAATAGAAGAATTTCAGCAAATGCGAAGTGGAGGCAAGGGGAAACGTACTATTTGTTGGCTTAAGCAATGTTATAAGCAAAAAAAGTAAGTTGATCAAGTGATAAGAGTGGCAGAGACACTCAAAACTTCAAGTTCAGAAGGTCTCACAGTGCTCGAAATAAAAAAGAAGTGGTTATATATCAAAGTCGCAGTGAAAAGGCCAGTCGTAGCCCACCATCTGAGTGGCATACGGAAGCGTATTAGGGTACAGATAAAGGAAAAAAAATATGGACACAGTGTAAATCTATGTCACATTTCCATTTTATTTCCTATTTTTACTGTGGGTGCTTCCTTCTGGTGAGTTGGTTGCAATGGCACCTCTATATTGTTTGTAGCAGGGATCCATTGCAATTTGCATCGATAGTGAAGCTATGATAATGTAGCACTGGAGTGCTAATGGATTCTTGTGCTCTTTACGTCATTCTTTTAGGTAGTCACTATCCTTAAACAAACTGCTCTCTTTCTTCATACAAGTTGGAATTCACATGTGACTTTGGCAAGTTTGTTTTTACAGGATACCTGTGACAGCCTCTGAAGCTTCTAGTTGCATAAAGGACCTGTTGGTGACTTATGCCCAGGCTGATAAAACTTGTCAGCGCAGTTACATAGCTTTCCCTGTGAAGTCACTGTCTCCTTAGAGCACTTCTTCCAGCAGAAATTCTTCAAAATAGCAGGGTGCTCTTCATGTGGTCATGTGGCCAGTGACAGTCACTGAGAACTTTGTTTTTTTTAGGTAGTGCAGCAGGGATTTTGAATGCTATGTTACCATGCACTACATCAGAGGTGTTTAGCACTGCATTTCTATGTGGCAATCTATCCACTCTATGTGAGTAGGCAAACCATCTTGTGTGGAGCAGCAGATGTATCTGTTGGCTTTCTTCCTTTACTGAAGTACTAGGGTGTTGTACCGTGTTACACATTATGAATGTAGAGAAAAGCCAAGCAAAATGACACCTTTTATTGGCTAACTAAAAAGATTACAATATGCAAGCTTGCCTAAAGAAGGGGCCTGAGTTGCCTCGAACGCTTGTATATTGTAATCTTTTTAGTTAGCCAATAAAAGGTGTCATTTTGCTTGGCTTTCCTTCACTGAATTAACACTCTTAACAGAGGTCTAGGTCTGAATTTCAGTATTGTCACTCTCCCTTAATTGTTGCTTTGCTAAACAATCAGCCTCATCCTTTGCCTTTTCAATTGTATCGCTGGCCCTGCTTCAAACTGTTCATCTGAGGTCAGTGACAACTTTTTTTCCACACTTTTCCCCATCTCCATGAGCCCAAAGATTGCCTGTGTCCATGCACCCAGGCCGAAGGGACTTTAGCAGATGCAGAAGCGAAGGAGGTGCTGAAGAGGTAGCAGTCTTTTAGCTGTCTACTTCCTTCCCGCACTGATGATGATTCATTGATGATGATGACGATTCATTACATTTATATAGCGCTTTTCTCAGTACTCAAAGCGCTATCCACACAGGGAGGAACCAGGAAGCGAACCCACACTCTTCCACAGTCTGCTTACTGCAAAGCAGATGCAGTAAAAGGCATTCAATATGCCAAATCACAGCCTCGAGACTTCACAACAACTCCTCAGAAGTGCCCAAGAAGCCCATTTTAGGTCTCTACAACATTAGGGCTGCTTGCGCTGGTACTGAGAGACACTCTTTATGTTGCTCTGTGTCGCACTGACCTTACAAAGACGGTTTGCTGTTGTCACACATGTTCAAATGCATATACTACCTTGGACAGGTTTGGTACTTTTATAGTAGCTGGCTCTAAAGCTGCTCATTTGCACAGCTTATCCTGTTTGTGACTTATGCTCAGCTAGGCTGAAGCAACTTGTCATTGCTGCTATAATAGAATTACAATTCCTCTGGAATGGTTGAGGCTCACTAAGCAGTTTGACCAATATTTCAATCAAGGACTCTTCCTCTAACAAAAAGCAGCATGACTTGGGGAATTGCTAACTATTGTATTAGGATTTTGGAACATCTTTATTTTGGTTTCTAGTACCTATAAATTTTGACTCATGTTTTGTTTTTTCCTCATTTTCACATGCTCTCTATCCTATCTGAGTTTCTCCAAGATTATTTTATATTATTAGTGAGATCTTTTTTCTTTCTTTGGTTTTCTCCATCTTCCAAAGGAATTAATAACAGCAGTACCTAACAGCTACACACCAACCATGGTTCCCTTCATTCAAATTCTGGGATGGTCCAACTTTGTACCTTGCACAAGTCCAACCAGTTTAAAGTCACCAATTTACCTAATGTGAGTGTCATGGGAACTTAACTGTAGTTCCTCTTAAATTCAGAGAAAATGTACAAGCTCTAAAAAAGCAGTGGTTTAGTTGAGAATCGTTCCTTGTCCCTGGACCTGTGATGTATCAGCACCATGGTGCTCTACAATATACTGTACTTTAAAATATTAAAAGCAATATTTTAAAATAAAATATAAAAGTTCTAAATATGTTTTGCAATACCTTAAAACCTTTATGCCTGTTGCACGTTACTTCTGACAATGTTTGTCTTTTGGCCTGCTACCAGGCAGTAGACAGATGTGATTCAAAGTTTCTTAACAGTGCAAGGGATGAGCCAAAATAAAAATCATTTATACATTGGAAGCATCTCATTACCACCCTGCCTTCAACAAACAATTGTCCCTTTCCTTTCAATGTGGTAACCAAATGTGTATGTGATGCATGCAGTGGGTGAAGGGAAGCCAATGCATGATTCCACTGTCCAGTGAAATTAAACAACATAAAATATCACTGATAATGTAGATTCATTGTTGCACTGTCACAGACATTCCCCGACTGCAACTTTTCCATTATTATTTTTTCCTCCATTGTGACACAGCTGTCAACAGAACATTTGCAGTGCATGTAAGCCAAACAATTAGCATTGTAAACCTTACAATACAATCTCCTGCACTTAGCACATCGCTTTTGGAGAAGGGAGCTTTTATTATAATGTGACACAAGAGGCTATTTACAATCCAGCAGTTGTTATTTAATTTAAATGACAGGAATAATACTTAATTTGTTATAGTAATAAATATACATATACTGTTGTCAGTGGGTGCACAGCTAGCATGATGTTGCCAGGGGCACCACCAGGATGGCACAGGGTATAAATATGTTCAGTAGGAAGCCTCCAGAGGAGACGGTAGGGTACACTGGCAGCAGGAACAGTTTTGTGCATGCCAGAGTAGAAGTGGTGGTGCTGCTATAGGAGCTGTATGCCCTGTAAGTGTGTTGTATGCTCTGGAAGGTCATTCGATGGGCCTTCAGCATTAGAGACAAAGAGAACAGTAACCTGAGTGGAAGTATGCATTGTTCCCCTAGGACATTAGATTGCAAACAACCAAGCATTTGGCAGCATTTCTTGACTTTTTCCTTATAAGGAAAATTAGGCTAGGGTGAAAACACTAAAAGCGCTGACATTGCCGTAGTCTCAGAACAGAATGCAAAAGACTCTGCTAGTGCTCTGACGAGGCAGGCAGCTAGGGAAATGTCCTGGACCCCATAACTTTAAATATAATGGAAGGACGTTTCCATTTCATAATTTTTTTTATCTCACTAGGGTAGAGATTTTTAAACTATGAGTTGCGACCCAAAATGCGTCATTGGTACACAGCTGTTGGGTCACCAGTTACCATTGTATTTAATGGTAATGGTTTGTGAATTGGGCTGCAGTGGGTCATTGTGGGTTGATTAAGAAATTGACGTTACTCCAACCATTGTTCTGGATTACAAATGTTCTGACAATCATTCACAATTCCCCAAAGTGGACAATCCTCCCAACCCAGCCAATTGACGATTGTGTTTCGTGAGGTTAATTGGCATGCTTATGGTCCTGATGAATGCTAATAGGTAACCTTTAAAGCTATTATGGCCCCTAATATTATTATGCCAATTTAATCTGTACAGTCCTGAAAATCCAGACAGCCACATATGAAGTCCACTTCAAAATGGGGAGCACTGTCACGATTTTAGCATTTTGAACCTTTCTGAATATTGTTCGTGCATTGTTGTTTTACTTTAAATTTTGTTTCATTATATTCAAGATATTTTATTGTTATGTTAATGAAGTTTTCACGCTGCCATTTTGGGTATCATTTTAGATTGTTGTCACAACCATTTTGTGTTTTTTCATGACAGTGGTCATATTGTTTTGTAGATGCCTTGCTTTTTGCTGATAATGTGACATATTACTCCAGCACACCCCATCTATTTAAGATGGCAGCACATTACTTTCAGTGTCCAAGCTTCTGGATATTCTAAAAAATTTCTTGTGTGTTAGTAATTTCTAAATGTTCTTTGGGAGTCAGGACTTTTTTCATATTTATTTTACTTTAGTTTTTAGTGTACATAGTGGGCTTTTTCAAATTTGTTTTACTGACTTTTTGAACTTTATTTTTGACCCCACTCACTCTCAAATCTCCTGATCCTTGTGAAAATTTAACCTTCTCTGTAATGTGCCTTATAATGTCAGAACAAGATTTTTTTTCTTCTAAGATTTTTATGTACTCTGCAGAATCAATTTTGTTTTCAAATCCTTGTGGATTTTTAGCTCTTGATGCAGTGAAATATACTCATTGCACAATGCTGCGACTACCAATGCTTTATAGTAGACTTTGATGCTCTCAAAATGCTGTGTGCATTAAGCTCTTAACCTTACAGACAACTTGTTCTCAAACTCTTCTAAATATCTTTTGGCAAAGAATGTTCAAAATCTGATGTCACCACTCTTCCTACACAGCCTAAATTTGCCACAAACAAAACTTTACTATGGCCAATGAAGATAACAAAGATTCCTATAGAGTTTTAGCTCACTGGGCACCCTTACCGGTGTTCTTCCCCCAGCTTCTACAAATATTTTTAATTATATTGTCTTTTTCTTTGTCTGCAATTCATTAATAATACCACATACTCATCTTCTCTCATTTAGTCCAACTTTTACAATTTTGGGTCAATTTCAGAAATTACCTACATTATTGTTTCCATTGTTACCAGTGTTGGCTCTAGCTTTTTTGTTGCTGTAGGCAAAAGTGAAAATATGGGGTTTTGAAGGCAATTGCTGTACATGTATAGTATTGTGTGGAAGAGCGGGCGGTCCTGGCCTCCTACGGGTTTTGAGTGCAGTGCAACATAGATATTTTATCGTGAAGTGAGGTGGCTCACCTTTGAAGTTTAAATCGTTGTGTTACACAGGTATTTGACCAAAGAGTGGGCAGGGTCTTCCTTCAAGTTTTAAGCATGATGCAACTCAGGTGATGGAGTAGGGGCAGGATATTGGGGCTCCCCGAGTGTCTGTATATGCTATGTCTATGATAGATGACAAATTGCTGCAAACCCCCAGCGCTCCCGCTCCTACCTCAACCCAAATGCATAGTTCAGCAATATGGTAGAGCCAGCTAAGGTTGTTACCATAACATCATACATGATTATTCTTCACCATAATTTTACAGTGACATATTTATAGGTTCTTCACCTTTTTAACTCTCTGTCCATATGTTTTTTTTACCATCCAGAAAGCCAGAAATCTCTCAGGACAATGCTTCTCTGTGTTTTAAGCTCGCACACTGAGACACTGGTCATGACCTTAGATCCTTCAAGTCAAAAAGCACCATCTTATCCAGCAGAGATAAACAGAACTCCCCACACTCAAATTAGCAAATAGGCTTCTAACTGTAACTGTAAGGGTGTCATATTTTGCCAGAGACAGTCATTATAGCATCACTTCCTCTTGCCCCTCGTGACACTTTTATTCTCCATCAACTTTTATGATGGTTTAATGTATGCTGATCTGGCTGCTGAAGTGGATCTGCTACTGAATATCTCTGGTTGGTACAGATTTTTCGCAAGGCTCAACATATAAACAAGAATGTTTGAAACTCATCAGTAGTGTGGGAAAAGCAAATAGAAGGGTGTCATCTGTTAATGGTGAATGGGAATTAGACTAACATTTTAAAGTCTGTTTAATACAACAATGATTCTGTCTTAACATTTTAACAATTATTTGAAAAAAAATATTGATTGAGATGCAAAAAAGTTATGTTACAAATATGAGCAATTAATGTATTGTTTTATATTAAGATATTAAATTTAAGCTTTGGATCCTTTTTTATGCAGATCTTTAGAAGTTGCAATAGTCAATTGAGTATATTTCTTAATTCAAAGAAATAAATACATCAGAAATTAATATATAAGTTCTTAATTAGTATAAATGCGTTTGTTGTTTAAAAGAATAAAAAGATAAATTGGTCATGAATACCCCCAATTAGCACAAAAATAAGGAAGACATATTGCATTTTTATAAAAGGATAATGAACTGGAAAATAGAGAAAGTGAATTATTATTAATATTAATTAACAACTAAAATGGTTATATATGTCTTTAATTTATATGTATAAAAAATGATTTTGTTATATATTGTCCACATGCTCTTCAAAAATCTCTCCTTGCTAGTCCTTCTCCTAAACCAATACTGCATAAGCCATGGATGTTAACATTCCATGGGGGACAAGTTTTTCATCTTCATCCATAAACATATTGCTGTGCTTGATTTCTTTGAGAAGTTTTCAAAGAAGGTCAAAGAAAAATATACAGAGCATATATACAGTATATCTCCTTGTTCTTTCTCCTGTCTCAAACTCTAAACAGCACCTGGGACTAGAACTGTCAGGAAATGTCCAGACAGAAAACTGATGAACACTGTGACCATAAAATATATAAAATCAAACTTATTTAGCTGAGTCATTGTTTAGATTTTGTGTAATCATCTGGGTTATAAAATAAATTGATAAAAAATATAAGAAAGATGGGACATTCCAAAAATATATAATACTATATACAGTCAATGAATATATAATACAGTCCTTTCCCTGCAACATAAAATTAATATGCAAGCTCATTTATTAAATTAGACCAATTCTTAATCACCTGAAGTGTCCAAAAATGGATAAAGGTACTTCAGAGTCTCCAGTATGCTACATTTTAACAATAATCGCTTGTCCTTTAGTTTAGACATATGCCATAAACTGAGAAATGTCTCATGTAACCGACAAGCAAGATGACCAGCAACATGGGCAAATCTACAATATCCATTTTATCTGTAATGTATAAGCTTTTCTCAACAGAACATTAAGCAATTAAAAGTCTAATTAATGTCATCTGAAACACTGTAACAAGCTGACAGTTACATGTCCTTCAAATTATATTGCCTTGTATGGCGATTTTCACAGTGACTACCATAACAATGCCATTTACAAGCAAACATGAATAGAATTACCAAGCATCACAAAGAGTCCATTTGTAAGATAATATAAAAACCCAAATGAATCTCATGGAGAATAAAGACTAAGTTGTGCTTACAAATTAGCATATATCATTACAAATTTAAAAAATATATACAGTAAAGAATGATTCAAAATAAAAAATAGAAGCACAACAAGTTGAGCTCTATGAGAGATGCAAAAACCTCAAGTTTAAAAAAAAAAAGTTTCATGGTACAATATTGTTACCTTCTATATGCATAGAAATCATTAGTATAAAGTTATTTTTGCTTTATTTTACTGGCAATCCAACATTGTTTCCAGTGACCAAAGATAGCCACATCATTGTCACATCATTATGTCACAATGCATGGTTACATTGGTTTTGTTGGTCATTGTATGGCACTATACAGGCTTTTACATATTCGTGAACAATAAAATTATAAGTCACCAAATACACAAAGTCTGCACATAGAAAAATAAAATGAGGAGAATGAGCACCCCTCTTTCTCAGCCCCCCACTAATACAGAACAAAAACAAAACTCCCAGTAAATAATGAAAAAAATTAGATCAGAATTATTATAGGGAATTTTAAAAATTTATGTAAAAATATCATAATAATAATAGGGGTGGCACTGTGGCACAGTGGGTATTGCTTCTGCCTCGCAGTTAGGACACCCGGGTTTTCTTCCTGGGTCCTCCCTGCATGGAGCTTGCATGTTCTCTCCGTGTCTGCGTGGGTTTCCTCTGGGTACTCCTGTTTTCTCCCACAGTCCAAACACATGCAAGTTAGGTGCATTGGCGATTCTAAATTGTCACTAGTGTATGGGTATATGTGTGTGTGTCCTGCGGTGGGCTGGTGCCCCACCTGCAGTTTGTTTCCTGCCTTGCGTCCTGTGCTGGCTGGGATTGGCTCAGAGAGACCCCCATGACCCTGTAGTTAGGATATAGCGGGTTGGATAATGAATGGATGGATGGATAATAATAATATCATATCTATACCATAACATCAACACTACACCAATGCATGAACACATCAACAACAACAACAACAACATTTATTTATATAGCACATTTTCATACAAGCAGTAGCTCAAAGTGCTTTACATAATAAAGAAAAGAAAAATAAAAGACACAATAAGAAAATAAAATAAGTCAACATTAATTAACACCGAATAAGAGTAAGGTCCAATGGCCAGGGTGGACAGAAAAAAAAACTCCAGACGGCTGGAGAAAAAAATAAAATCTGTAGGGATTCCAGACCATTAGACTGCCCAGTCCCCTCTGGGCATTCTACCTAACATAAATGAAACAGTCCTCTTTGGATTTAGGGTTCTCACGGAAGGACTTGATGATGATGGTCATGTAGACTTCTGCCTTTTAATCCATCCATCATTGTTGGAGCATCATGATGCTTTGAGTAGGTGCAGGCCACCACCACAAAGAAACCGGAAAAAGAAACAGAAGAGAGAGTAGGGGTCAGTAAGGATTTTAGAGCCACCATGAATAGTTATTATGAAGAATTGAACATACAGAGTATCAGGATTAAGTTAAATTGAAGTTATAAAAGGCCATGTTAAAGTAATGTGTTTTCAGCAGTGTTTTAAAGTGCTCTACTGTACTAGCCTGGCGAATTCCTATTGGCAGGTTATTCCAGATTTTAGGTGCATAGCAGCAGAAGGCCGCCTCACCACTTCTTTTAAGCTTTGTTCTTGGAATTCTAAGGAGACACTCATTTGAGGATCTAAGGTTACAATTTGGAATATAAGGTGTCAGACATTCCGATATATCAGATGTGGCGAGATTATTTAAGGCTTTATAAACCAAAAGCAGAATTTTAAAGTCAATCCTCAATGACACAGGTAACCAATGTAGTGACATTAAAACTGGAGAAATGTGTTCGGATTTTCTTTTCCTAGTTAGGAGTCTAGCGGCTGCATTCTGCACTAGTTGCAAACGATTTATGTCTTTTTTGGGTAGTCCTGAGAGGAGTGCGTTACAGTAATCTAGTCGACTGAAAACAAACGCGTGAACTAATTTCTCAGCATCTTTCAGTGATATAAGAGGTCTAACTTTAGCTATGTTTCTTAAGTGAAAAAATGCTGTCCTAGTGATCTGATTAATATATGATTTAAAATTCAGATTACAGTCAACAATCACCCCTAAGCTTTTTACCTCCGTCTTGACTTTTAATCTTAAAGTATCCAATTTATTTCTAATAGCCTCATTGTATCCATTATTGCCAATCACTAAAATTTCAGTTTTCTCTTTATTTAACTTGAGAAAGTTACTATTCATCCATTCTGAGATACAAGTCAGACATTGTGTTAGTGAATCAATAGAATCGGGGTCATCAGGTGCTATTGATAAGTACAGCTGTGTGTCATCAGTATAGCTGTGGTAGCTCACGTTGTGCTCTGAGATAATCTGACCTAACGGGAAGCATGTAGATTGAGAATAACAGCGGACCCAGGATAGAGCCTTGTGGAACACCATATCGGATATCATGTGACTTTGAGTTGTAATTATCACAACTAACAAAGAATTTTCTCCCTGTCAGGTAGGATTCAAACCAATTTAAGACACTGCCAGAGAGGCCCACCCATTGACTAAGGCGATTTCTAAGAATGTTGTGATCAATGGTGTCAAATGCAGTACTCAGATCTAAGAGGATGAGAACAGATAAATGGCCTCTGTCTGCATTTACTCGCAAATCATTTACTACTTTAACGAGTGCAGTTTCTGTGCTGTGATTTGTTCTAAAACCCGACTGAAATTTATCAAGAATAGCATGTTTATTGAGGTGGTCATTTAACTGCATAATTGCTGCCTTCTCCAGATCTTTACTTAAGAATGGCAGATTAGAGATGGGTCTAAAATTTTCAAGAGCCGAGGGGTCAAGATTATGTTTCTTAAGTAGGGGTTTACCTACACACAAAACATCACAAAACACAATATATAAATATAACGTAAAAGTTATCCTTACTATGATGAATAATGTTAATTATGAAGTCCAAAAACTTTCAGAAGGTTGATCATTTGATGAAGTAAATAAAAATCTGGGGTAAAGGCCCAACCACATCTTCTTGAGGTGGCTGAAGCGAGCAAGTCTTTCCCCTTCCATCTTCACCATGTTCTACAGAGGCACCATTGAGAGTGTTCTGACCAGATGCTTCAGTGTCTGGTATGGCAACTGCAACATATCCGACCGCAAGCGCCTGCAAAGCATAGTGAAGACAGAAGAGAACATTATTTTTGTTCCTCTCCCTTCACTACAAGACATATTTTATAAACACAGTGTCCGCAAAGCCTGCAGCATTGTGAATAACCCCTTACACCCCTCACATGGACTTTTCACACTTCTGCCATCCAAGAGAAGATACTGCAGCATCACAGCCAAATCTGCCAAGCTGCAGGATAGTTTTTACCCCAAGCTATCAGACTCCTTTACACCATGATGCCCCCTGGGATCTTCCACACTGCCTCAACCGCCTCTAAAAACAAAACTTTTATACATGCAAGCCACTTTCCTGTAAAGACGAGTGTATAGGTAGAAAAGAACTGAAAATCTCATTCTGACCTTTAAGTATTTTGCACACTGCACTTTGACATTCTTTGAAACATTCTGACCTGTCATTGTTTACAAGTCTTAAACAACTATTATCATACACTGATAATTTCTGTAATATCTATATCTATTATTTATTTATTGTATTACATATTTATTGACTATATCCATGTATCTAGATTGCATAATACCATCCATTGCATCAATCTTGTCTTTGCACAATTTCTTGTCTTGTTTGTGTTTAATTTTAATTTAAAATTTTAACTCTATCTTTAATCTAATTTTATTTTTTTATTTGCACTTCATGTTGTTACACTGTGGACCCTGAGCTTCACAATTTCGTCTACCTGTATACTTGTATATGGTTGAGATGACAATAAAGTTTGCTTTGACTGTGCTTTTTTTGGAGAAGACAGAGTCCGTCATTTTCAGTTTGATCTTGTATTGCCTAAGAATGAACAACATCAGACTGATACTATATTAGAGACTTGAAGAAGTACTAAACAAAAGTCAAAACAGTAGCAAGGCTCAAACCCAATATCCATGAAGAAACAAATCCTAATACATAAACCAAGTAGAATTGAGAAACACCAATGGTATAGTCTGAAATCTATGATCCACTACACTAGCCAGAATGTAAGTTTTTGTTTTGAATCCAATACCTTGCAAAAACAATAAGTATGCAACACTGATCTTCATATTATAACAGATGTCGGGTGTCATGTGGTAGCAGCCACAAGAGTAACCATAGACAAAGAAACCCACAAAATGGTGGTACTTATTAGAAAAACAAAATGCAAGCAGACAAAGACACATATTAAGTGTATGAGAACATCCTCAAATAACAAAACTAATAAAGACTCAAATTCTAATTTATTTAAAAAACAAAATTAAGAAAAAAACTAGAAAATAAACTGCTCAAAAATTAAAAGAACACATTGAAAACACATCAGATCTCAATGGGAAAAAAAATCATGCTGGATATCTATACTGATGCATAATGTGTTAGGAACGAAAGGATGCTACATCATTGATTGAAATGAAAATTATCAACTTACAGAGGGCCACATTCACCTCAATATTATACTCAGTAGTATGTATGGACCTCACATGCTTGTATGCATGCCTGACAACATCAGGGCAGGGGATTGGGGTGCAGGCTCCTAATGAGATGATGGATGGTGTCCTGGGGGATTTCCTCCCAGATTTAGACCAACAACAGCAACATTTATTTATATAGTACATTTTCATAAAAACAATGTAGCTCAAAGTCCTTTATATGATGAAGATATAGAAAAAAGGCAAAATAAAAAAAATTAAAATTAGGACACGCCTGAGCTCCTGGATAGTCTGAGATGCAATCTGGCGGTGTCAAATGGACTGAAACATAACATCCCAGAGCTGTTCTATTGGATTTAGGTCAGGAGAGCGTGTAGGCCAGTAAATGTTATCAATTTCTTCATCCTCCAGGAACTCCCTGCATACTCTCGCCACATAAGGCCGGGCATTGTCATGTACCAGGAGGAACCCAGGACTCACTGCACCAGCATAGGGTCTGACAATGTGTCCAAGGATTTCATCCTAATGGCAGTCAAGGTGCCGTTGTCTAGCCTGTACAGGTCTGTGTGTCGCTCCATAGATATGCCTCCCCAAACCATCACTGACCCACCACCAAACCATTGCTGAACAATGCTATAGGCTGCATAAAATTCTCCACAAATTCTCCAAACCTTTTCACGTCTGTCACATGTCCACAGGGTGAACCTGCTCTCATCTATGAAAAACACAGGGCGCCAGTGGTGGACCTGCCAATTCTGGTATTCCATGGCAAAAGCCAATCAAGCTCCACGGTGCCGGGCAGTGAGCACAGGGCCCACTAGTGGATGTCAGGCCCTCAGGCCACACACGAAGTCTGTTTCTGATTGTTTGGTCAGAGTCAATCACACAAGTGGCCTGCTGGAGGTCATTTTGTAGGGCTGTGGTAGTGCTCATTCTGTTCCTCCTTGCAGAAACTGGTCCAGCTGATGGGTTAAGGTCCAGCTCTCCTAGAGTAACTGCCTGTCTCCTGGAATCTCCTCCATGCCCTTGAGACTGTGCTGGGAGACACAGCAAACCTTCTGGCAATGGTACCTATTGATGTGCCATCCTGGAGAAATTGGAATACCTCTGCAACCTCTGTAGGGTCCAGGTATCGCCTCATGCTACCAGTAGTGACACTGACTGTAACCAAATGCAAAACTAGTGAAAAAACAGTGAGAAAAGATGAGGAGGGAAAAATGTCACTGGCCTCCAACTGTTAAACCATTCCTGTTTTTGGGGGTCATCTCATTGTTGCCCCTCTAGTGTACCTGTTTCATTAACACAAATGCAGCTGAAACTGATTAACAGCCCCTCTGCTACTTAACTGACCAGGTCAATAGCCCAGAAGTTTCACTGACTTGATGCTATACTCTGATTAAAAAGTGTTCCTTTAATTTTTTTGCGCAGTCCAATTGTACTTCTGCAATTAAAAAAAATCCTCATTAGGTCCAGAGTTCCTGGAAAGCCTGGATGGGCTGAACTTCCTCTTTAACACTGCATGCAGCTTGGGTGGTAGAGACTCTGAAATGGCTAACTGGGGTGGTGGTCCCCATATATAAGAAAGGGGACTAGAGGGTATGTTCCAGCTTTAAGGGAAAAACACTCCTCAGCCTCCCTGGGAAAGTCCGTGCTAAGGTTCTGGAGATGAGGGACCTGCTGTTGATTGAACCCCACATGCAGGTGGAACAATGCAGATTTTGTCCCTATCACTAAACAATGAACTAACTTTTTACACTAAAAAGGATTCTGGAAAAGGATGAGGTTTTGCCTCAAGTGGAAGAGTATAAGTTTCTTGGGGTCTTGTTCATGAGTGAGGGATGATGGGAGTAGGAGATCCACAGGTGCACTGGGGTAGCTTCTTCAGTTGTACTGGTCAGCTGAGGTGAAGGGAGAGCTGAGGTGAAATGCAAAGGTCTCAGTTTACCAGTCAATCTTTGTTCCTACACTCATCAGTGTTCACACGCTTTGGAGTAGTAGGTGCAAGCAGCCGAAATGGGCCTCTTTCGCAGGGTGTCTAAGTTCAGCCTCAGAGATAGGATTAGAAGTGCAGACATTTGTATAGAGCTCATAGTAGAGGTGCTGCTCCTCTGCATTGGAAGGAACCAGTTAAGTTAGATTGGGCATCTAATTGGGATGCCTCCCTGGGAAGATGTTTTTGGTATGTCTAACTGGGAGAAGATCTTGGCACAAACCTAGGACATGCTAAATAGATTATATCTCTCAGCTGGCCAGGGAATGCCTCGGTATCCACCTGGAGGAACTGGAGGAGGTGGAGGGAAAAATGGACGTCTGGGCATCTTTGCTTAGCCTGCTGACCCTGCAATCCAGATCCAAATACACAGCAGATAATGGATGAATTACAAAGAGCCTTTTAGAGGTTTTCTATTTACAACCAAGAAAGTGCAGTGAATATTTTATTTGTGAATTGATATGACAGAACAGTCTTTCAAATTCAGTGCTACTATTCCCTGTCTTTAAGAGTTCAATGGCAACATGTCTGTTCTGTTCACCAGTGTCTTTAAGACCATTTTATATGCATTTCTTTATAAATAAAAAAAAAACTCTTCATCAAAGAGCATGATAACTTCTTTTGAATCAGAGTTGATACCCATAGAAGGCCTCACTTGCTGGAGGCAATTGTGCTTATGGACTTAGGGATGTTATTTTTAAAGACAGTCTCCAGGCCATGTATCTAGAAGTGTCTGGGCTGTCCGTGGGCCCTGGGCTCCATGTGTCTTTCTGTAGCTGGTTTCTCATCGAACTTAGCAAAAAAGAAGAACATGCTCTGAGGCATCAAGATTTCCCTGGGCATTTTCTCTGCTTCCAGTCTTTACATAATAGGGTGAAGGAGTGGATCATGACATTTGCTAATTAGTGATTTTGCTTCTGTTTTATGCTGTTGTTTTTCTTGCCACTTTTTGCATTACAAATGATACACATTTTTTCAAGTTACTTTAATTATTTCCAGTACAATGCAATTTGATATACTATAGATCTAAACTTCCAAATTGAATTGAGCACCATTATCACCTCAAACTGATGCAAAGGTTTGCAAATATGCAAGTACAAAATAGGCATACAAAACACTAGGCAAAAAGCAAAATTCAAAATGCAGAAACAAAAATTCAAAACTCTAACCTTCATTCATTGCCTGTTGCTGGTATTTTAGTATAGTCACTAGTCTATCGGAGATGTGCAAGTAAGACTTTCATTATAACATGCAAACATGACAGTAAATTTGAAATTTAATTTGAACTTAAACAAAACAAAACACTAAAACATAGAAACAGGTTTTCACAAATGTTGTTTAGGCATAGTGCTAGGCTAGTGGTACATTTTTACTTCCTTTGCACATTCATCATGTGACTGTTGCGTGAATAGCGTTGACTAAGAACAAAAGCAGATGGGCATGGCTAGGGAAAAAAAACAAGTTAAAAGAGATGAAATGTACAGAATTCTGACAATATGAACCTTCAAGCAAGTGCTGATTGTTATACAAGCCACTCTAGCATACATCATTAACTCTTTGAGGGCTAATAATTTTTTGTTTTCTGTTTTGGCCAAAAGCTGAATATTTTTTTCCAAAAAAAAGCAATGGTTTCACACGTAAATCAACATAAAATATTTATTTATGGGAAATGTCACTTTGTTTTATGTTCTATGAGCAACAACAGTGTATGCACTCACATACTATACTTATTACATACCTGTTTGTCTTTCACTCATAAGCTGAAAGGCACTTTCTAGAAAAAACAGCTTGAAGTAGTCAAGTGGCTGGTAATTCATAGCGTCTATGATTACATAAGTCCGGCAGCCAGATTGCCTCCCATGGATCTATATCTGAGTAGTCCACCTGACATAATGTCAAAATAGGTTGACTCCCGTCTCCTAATTGTTAAAAATGATTCTTTACAAAATCGCTATTTTCAAAATTCAAGAAATAAGGTAGTATATAGAGTTATGTTTGTTGATTTAATTATTTTTATCAGTAACATCACAATTTCTTTCCATTTTATTTGCTGTTTATTAGGACAGTTTATTTTGCAAGCATGTGATTTACATGCTGTGAGACTTGCACCACCTTAGTAGCTAACTATTGCTAGGATTACAGCAGTGCCTCACTCCATTTACATTTTTCTTTATTTTTGTGTTTTCTCTCAGTTTGTTACCTTTGTTTTGATTTCATTGTGTTTAATGTTTTTTTCATGTTTCCCTGATTAGTTATTTTCAGCCATGTTCTGTGTTTGCAGGGCAGAGGCATCATTTAATATTAGGAGTCTCAGGTTCTGTCATCATTAGGGCTGTAATGAATATGTTTAAAAATTGCTACATCAGTGACAACATCAGAATGATAATCGCAGTCACGTGCTGCCTTCAAATGATGTTGCAAAAATAAAAACACATATCCTGATGAGAAAAAGCCATGAAATATGCCAAAATACATATAAAACAATGAGTATTTTGTGATTAACGTATAAATGTGCACTCACTCACTGCAGCTCTAGTCTTATGAGATGTGACAAAAACCTAGAATACCTGTAAAAATCTACGCAGATGTCAGGTAAGTATGGAAACTCCACACAGATGTTTTAGACATGATGTCCATGTGCTTAAATTCTCAGCGTGTCATTTTGACACAACAAGCTGGACCTGCTCTATTCAAATGTCAATGCCTTTTAACCTTTGGTAAATCTGCGCACATCTGACCATCTTACTGCGACCTACAAACATTTTATTGACAGTGGCTCTCTATTTTATACAATCATATGTATACTAGGGGGCTTTTCCCCGTGCTTGCTTCAAAAGCCTTTTTCTTGCGCTGCGCGTCGATCATTTCAAGCCTGTACAATACAGCAGCTGTCCTCGCTTCGCTTCTTTACCCCCTTTCGGGGCACGCTAAACGCCTGCCAATTCGCATCTCTGCCACTCACATTGTGAGGGCTGGGGGATGAATGCACGCTAAGGAGATGCTTAGCTTTTGTATTTCTGCTCCTGCTGCAAGCTGCATGTTCTGCTTGTCGCGCTGTGCGTCAATCATTTAAAAGCCTGTACAGCCGCTGTCCTTTGGTCTCACTGCTTTGTCTTACGGGACATTAAAGTGTCTCTCGCGGGACGTCCGGGCTGATTATTACTTTCCTTATCTTCTGAATTTGCACATAGATTATTATTGTTCTCTTCTGCATCCTTTTTTCCTTCTTTCCTCTTCAACGCTTTTGTGTCTCTTATTGACGTGCTGCTCTTTCTTCTTCGCTTAGTCATTCACGTGCTGGGAGCACATGAAGTGTGTCTGCCAAAAGCATTCCAACAACTGTGAGGTTAGATGTCCGTGAACTTATTCTAAATTGTTGGTAAGTCGGGCGTAACGTGCAAAAGTCACCATCCCATGGGTCTTGCTTTGTCTAGTCTTGTGTGATGTCAAAGTGTCTCTCCGAGATGATCACTTCTCGACCCAAGATTTTTTTATAATATATATATATATATATATATATATATATATATATATATATATATATACAGTGGAACCTCAGTTTACGACTAACTTGGTTTACGAGTGTTTTGCAAGACGAGCAAAATTTATTAATACAAGCGATGTCTTGCAATACGAGCAGTATGGATACACTTTGTCTGCTGAGTGTCATGTGATCACAACTGAGCTGATGGTTCTTCCATCTCTCTCTCTCTCCTTATCTCTCTTGCTCGCAAAGCGTGTCTTTTTCTCCTTATCTCGCTCGCACTCGCCTCTCTCTCTCTCTCTCCTTATCTCTCTTGCTGGCAAAGCGCGTCTTTTTCTCCTTATCTCGCTCGCTCACTCACAGTGCAGTCTCTCTCTCTCTCTCTTCTCTTGAGGGCAATTGTCTCCTATTCTCCGTCTGAGTCTGTTTGCCTCACTCATATAGTCATCATCTGTACGAGCGTATACTGTTTACTACAGCATTGTGACTGTGTGTGTGTGTGCGTGCTGTGAAGTGCGAGTCCCCATCTTGCGCCCCAAAACACGAAGCTGAGTCTCATTACTTTAACAACACCAGCCGCCTTCAGCTTGAAACAGCAACAGCGCTGTTATTTATTGCAGCAGGATGTTTATAATGTTTCTTGTATCGCCCATTGACGGCAGGCGCTTATAGCATGTCTGTGATCTTTTTAAATGTGCCTATACGGTGAACTGCTACAGCGCTGGGAGACTGCGATTGCTTTGGGATGCTCTTCCGTGTGTCGTCCCGTTGGGTGGAATCCCACATGAGTTTAGAAACTCACTCACACCAGCCATGATTCTTTTTTAAAGGTAAAGTGCAGGTTAATTTGTTTTATGTATTTTTACTTTATATTTTGTATTAATCATTTTTATATGAATAGTTTTGGGTTGTGGAACATTATTTCTTATGGGGAAATTCGCTTTGATATACGAGTGCTTTGGATTGCAAGCACGTTTCCGGAACGAATTATGCTCGCAAACCGAGGTTCCACTATATATATATATATATATATATATATATATATATATATATATATATATATATATATATATATATATATATATATACTAATTAAAGGCAAAGCCCTCACTCACTCACTCACTCATCACTAATTCTCCAACTTCCCGTGTAGGTAGAAGGCTGAAATTTGGCAGGCTCATTCCTTACAGCTTACTTACAAAAGTTGGGCAGGTTTCATTTCGAAATTCTACGCCTAATGGTCATAACTGGAAGGTATTTTTCTCCATTAACTGTAATGGAGTTGAGCTGGAAGGGCGGAGTTTCATGTGACATCATCACGCCTCCCACGTAATCACGTGAACTGATTGTCAACGCAGTGCGTAGAAAACCAGGAAGACCTGCAAAAAGCGCTTAAGAAAACATGCATTATATAATTGAGAAGGCAGCGAAAAACAATAAGAAGCGAAGCGAGTGACATATACTACCATATTCATGAGTGTTGCTGCCTCGGAAAGAAAGCAAGGTGTAAACCTAAACTTTAAACTAAGTTCATAGACAGGCTACCGCTGGCGTTTCACATGCCCACAGGTAATGCGGGTACAAGTTTAATGAGAGGACGCAGGATATAAACGAGAGTTTTGATCACTTTATAACTAAGTTAAAATTGTAGGTGAAGGGGTGTGCTTATGCAAATTCCGAGAGACTGTGTTTGTGGGGGATTGACAGTTAAGGCGGGTGGGGGAGTCACGTCATCATCTCCCTCCCATTCATCTAATTTCGGTCTGAGCTGAGCTCCGCGGCTAATGCCGTCTTCCGAAGCAACTTTGTCAGACTGCCACCAAATACTCACAGAAAAATCCACAAGTTAATACACACGCTGTCTCTATAGAGTTTCTCCACACTGAATCCTCCAGACACTACTTACAAAAGGTCACATTGACAATCGTGTTACGCTATTTTTAAAATCTTTCCTTTTCTTAGCACAAGCACAGCTGAGAAGCTTCGATGCATGTGCTCCATAACGCGTTAAAAAATAATGCATTTAATCACACTTTGCATTACAAGCAAAGGGAGCTTTTGTCAATGCATGATTTCCTGGTACTGTACACGATTACATTGATCAGCGATCCCGATTCATTTTATCCTCGCACCACCTTAGTTTGAGAAGAAGTCTGAAAAATATGAGGTTAACACAGAAAAACATCACCAATTCAAGCTTTATGAATAATCGATTCGCCATCAATAATTGTTTTGGTAAAGCCATCCTCCTTCCATTTTATAATTTTTCCGCCAATAGCCATGATTAAATGAACGGTAAATAAAGTAAGAGCAAAGCGAGGGTGACTTATTTAGGCAGGCATATATATGACAGCAACACTCATGACAATGTCAATCATGTTACGCTATTATTAAAATGTTTCCTTTTCTTTTCATTACTTCTTTAACACACTACTTCTCCGCTGCAGACGCTGGGATTTTGCTATATATATAATATATGAATGACCTCCAAAGAGCGCTGAGACTTTTGATATCATGAACGTGTCTGCAAAACTGTGGTCTCCTGCCCAGCAAAGTCGAGCAGCCAGCGCGCGCATAGCTGTGCCGGCCTTTGAGACGCTGACTGCGCTTCTGCTTTAAGTCAAAGTGAGCACTTTTAATTTTTTCATCCTCCCCTGCGCTATAGCCCAGACAAGTGCAAACACGGACCCCTTTTCTACACCACGGCAAAATAATATTAAGGCGATTCACACTTTCTTTTGCACGTATACGATTATGAGGTCCTCACCTCGGATTATGAAAACACGCACACGAGTGGAGGACTGACAGTGCCATCACAGCCGATTAATGGCGGGACGCCTCACCAGTCTACACAAGGCATCATAACGTCAGCGAACACATCTCTATACTATATAAAAGAAAAAGGCAACTTTCCTTTCTTTACACCTTTTTCCTTTTATCCCAAACCAAAGCCTTTCTCTTAACACTGCAGAGGACACAAAACTAATTTTCTTTAAATGCCGGTAAGGCACATTACCACAGGCACAAATTTGAACGCTCACATAGAAAATGTAATTTCTATACCACAGCCGTCGTGTAGCGCCTTTCAAAAGGGATCAACTACCGAGAGATGATCCATATACATTTTAGCTGCTGTTAGTTACTTACCTGTTGTGTTACACAGTCTTTAAAATGTAGTTTACCTGAAACCACTCCAGTAGTGCTCAATGTACCTGTACTTCTTAAAACGTTAATGTTTTACTGTTTAATAACTTATAGACTATATTTTATTATTTTTCCCTTGCACTCAGTGACCAAAGCTATACACCTAGATAGGTATGTATATATATATATATATATATATATATATATATATATATATATATATATATGTGTATATGTAGATATGTATATAGATATGTAGATATGAAGATATGTATGTGTATATATATGTATGTATGTGTGTGTGTGTGTGTGTGTGTGTGTGTGTGTATATATATATGACAGCAGCAATCCAAGCTGTGAGAAAACACTAAAAAGGAGGCATGTCAGACGTTGTGGTACATTTTCTGATGCAGCTAGACGAAAAACTTTGTGACGCTGCCTCCAAATACACAAAACAATTACTTTGACAATCATGTTACATTATTTTTAAAATGTTTCCTTTTCTTTTTCATAACTTCTTTAACACATGACATCGCTGCAAAGCGCGGGTATTTTGCTATATATATATATATATATCACAGCGACACTCATAACAGTGACAAAACAATTACATTGACAATCATGTTACGTTATTTTCAAAATGTTTCCTTTTCTTTCTTTTCCTTCTTTAACACACTACTTCTCGCTGCCAAGCTGGTATATATATATATATATATATATATAGAGATAGATAGAGATAGATAGATAGATATGATATATATATAGATAGATATGAAAACAACATATATATATATATATATATATATATATATATATATATAGATAGATAGATATGAGAACAACACTCATATCAATGACAAAACAATTACATTAACAATCAAGTTACGTTGTTTTTCAAATTTTTCCTTTTCTTTTTCTTACCTTCTTTAACACACTACTTCTCCGCAAGCTGGTATTCTGCTAGTATATATATATATATATATAGATATGTAGATATGTATATATATATATAGATATGTAGATATGTATATAGATATGTAGATATGAAGATATGTATGTGTATATATGTATATATATATATATATATGTATGTATGTATGTGTGTGTGTGTGTGTATATATATGACAGCAGCAATCCAAGCTGTGAGAAAACAGTAAAAAGGAGGCGTGTCAGGCGTCGTGGTACATTTTCTGATGCAGCTACCGAAAACAACTTCGTGGCTGCCTCCAAATATACAAAACAATTACTTTGACAATCATGTTACATTATTTTTAAAATGTTTCCTTTTCTTTTCATAACTTCTTTAACACATGACATCACTGCGAAGTGCAGGTATTTTGCTATATATATATATATCACAGCGACACTCATAACAGTGACAAAACAATTACATTGACAATCATGTTACGTTATTTTCAAAATGTTTCCTTTTCTTTCTCTTTCCTTCTTTAACACACTACTTCTCCGCTGCCAAGCGCAGGTATATATATATATAAATATAGATAAATAGAGATATATATATATATAGATAGATATGAGAACAACACTCATATCAATGACAAAACAATTACATTAACAACCATGTTACGTTATTTTTAAAATTTTTCCTTTTCTTTTTCGTACCTTCTTTAACACACTACTTCTCCGCTGCGAAGCGCGGGTATTCTGCTAGTTGTGATATAAATAAGGTCACAAGACAAAGTTAAAGTGTTTGGGAATATGCCCCGTATATTGCTGGTGCAATTTCTCTGGTCAAAGTAGTGAAAAACAACATTCAACATTCGACAATCATTTGATTTTGCAATGGCTTTTTATATCATATGAAAATGGCGGCAGGAAATGAATGGGGCCGGAAGTGACGTCATCACGAAGAGCCGGAAGTGACATCATCTGAATGGAACCGGAAGTGACACCATCTGAATGGGACTGGAAGTGACGTCATCATGCAAAGCCGGAAGTGACGTCATTTGAATGGGACCGGAAGTGACATCATCACGAAGAGCCGGAAAGTGACATTGTAGAGGAAGTGGATGAGTCACCATTTTCATAATTCTGGATAGGTGCAGGTATTGTTGGATTATTTATCGTCTTTATTTCTGAAAGGTCAGAGAGAGGCATCATTACCACAGTACAACCCCCATCTGTTAATTCTTCACTCACCTGAGGACATGTTGACTGCCTCCTAAGTGCACGTGTGTGACTATATATATATATATATATTGTCATACATGTGTGTTTAAGGAACAGTCACCAAGCCAAGAGGTGAGTGAAATCCCACATTCCATCTCATAGGTGTATCAGTTCTTGCCTGCTTCTTCCTAGCTGATAATTTTTTGTAAGTTATCTTTTGTGTATGATCCATTTTAACTGTTTAAACAGATTTTGAGACAGTGGTTCATCTGATAGCGTCTGGTAGGTTGCATTAAGTAGAGACTATAAACCTACATAAGTTGTCTATCATATTTGTGGTGCTAAAGTAGTGTCCTTGGAAAAACATTGGCATCTGCGGGTTTCTATGTAGCCTATGGCTCTTTGCTAAATATAAATGTAAAGACATTAATCAATTACTTAATAAGTTTTTTGATTTGGGTTATGATTTTTTTTAATAGAACTAGGTGTTACAATCCCTGATGATTCAGTACAGCACTTGCCTTGAGTGGGGTTGGAGAAGTCTTCTTTGTTGGGATGACATTGATGATGACCATGTGGTGTTGTTTCCACCAGTATGACACATAATCAGATGTGTACCACAACTGTACAATAAGATGCCCTCAACTGAGGCAGGTCCACCACAAGTTGATCAGACATGGGTGTGTGTTGCATGGTTCCTAAGTGGTCATTTGGCAGCCCATATTGTCTCCATTCGCATCAGCCATGACCATTGACTGCTTCTATTAGTGAGACTGGGGAGTTTCTTAGTAGCCTTCCACTGGGCCTGTCCCCAATATCCTCTTCCTTCCCCTGCCTTATAGTGGAACTGGCTACAAAGCCTCTGCATCCTTCCTCCACTGGATGCACCTTTACCTTCCAGCCTCACTCCTCTGTCTCAGCTGCGACATTGGTATAATGCAGTTTTTTTCTTTCATATGCCTCATTGATGGCATCCTCCCAAAGGATTGTCAGCTCAATGATGAAGACACAATGGCAGTAGTTAGACCAAAGGACCAAATCTGGGCACATATTGGTGAATGTGATTTCATATGGGAAGGTGGGTCTCTGATTTAGGTTGACACACATTCCCAATCCCTGGTTGTATTCAGCAGGTCTGTGTCAAAAGGTGATGGCTTTGTGTGCTTTTTCTCCCCTTCTTGGATGAAGGATGATAGTTGGAGCAAGGTAGTCTGTGCATTTAGGCGGATGCCGTTGGTTGACACTCTTCTGTCCTCTATTGTTGAGGTCTAACATCACAGTAACTGGTGCCATGTGTATCTTCCTTGCATTAAGCTGATCTTACAACCCACCAAAATGTGTTTGTGGGTTGCTGGTGACACACACTGGGGACAGGCTGGATCCTCTCCACACCAAAGATGTAGGTTTGTTGGCGAGGGCAGCACATCATATGTGGCTCTGACAAAGAAACATAGCCTGTTCGTTTCCATGTTCCACAGCTCACTTCATGTGGTTTTACATTGCTCTATATCATCCCACCTCATCCAGCAGGCTTGCTGGGCTTGGGAGACTGCTCTGGAACATCTGGTTACTTCCTCCTGGTGACGCACCTCCTCCACAACCAGATGCTGCCTTTCATTTGGTGTAGTCTTTTGCTATGTGGGCGTTGTTGGTCCCAAACCATGTCCCCCTTTACCATATTAAACTTGACCCACAATGTCCCAGTGTTTGATGGCAGCCTTTGCTTCTGCCACTGCCAAAGCTGCTAGGATTGGCATAGCGTCTTTTGTGAAGGGGTCACAGAACTTTTTGAGTTTCATATTCAGTCTTGCTTTGGCGCATTTATACTCCTCCACAAAGCTTGATATAGGCCAAAAGAAGGCTCCGTTCCCATATAGGTCTATGCTGCCGAGGCATTTTGGTAGTCCAAGCCACTTTTTGACTTATGCTCTCACCAGTCCCTCCTACCATTTGGTATGGGATAGTGTGATCTTGTAGATTGTAATTGGCCATATAAGATGAGGCTAAAAACTAAAGTTGGAAGCACTGCAGCTTCAATTTTCCTGGGAGAGATGTGTTATTAATTTTCTTAAGGCCACTAATTGTGTCATGCCTGACTTATTACACCTGTTTGAGGTCTTTGATGTCTGTGGTGTACCAACATCCAAAGCTTTTGATGGGCTTCTCCAGGTTCATTGGTATTGGTTTATGCAGAACCTCTTGTTGGTGAGGCAGTCTTTGATAATAGAGATGCTGCAGAATTTGCTGGTTTTATCTTCATTTATTCCCATTTGATGTTTTCTTGGAGTTTATCCAGCAGGCTTTTGGTTAATGCTTTTGTTGCTGTAATAGTCATCAAATCCTCTATGTACATCCTGATTGGAGGAAGAAGTAACCCATTTTTCAGGCATTTCCCTGCGACCACCCAATAATGAGCTCCATCACCTTGGTGAAGGCTAAGGGAGAAAATGTGCAACCAGCCATTATGCCAATGTCAAGCTCCTGCTGGATGGTGGTACTGTCCTGTGTGGGGATGCAGAACTGGATACTTGGGAAGTAGGCTTTGGCCAGTTTGTTATCCCTTCTGGGACATGGAAGAAGTTGAATTCTGACCACAGTATCGCATTCGGAACTGACACAAAGTCATTAGCAAGATCTAGAAAAACCACATACAGATCTTTCTTTTCCTTTTTGGCTGTCTGCACCTGGTGCAAAATAATGTTAGCATGTTCTAAATATCCTGAAAAGCAATCTATCCCTGCCTTCTGCACTGATGAGTCAACAAAGTTTTTATTCTGCAAGAACACTGAGAGTCTTTGGGCTAAAACACTGAAGAAGATATTTCCTTCCATGTTCAGGAGACTGCTCTGATGGAACTTATTGGTGGTTGAGGAGTTTCACGCCTTGGGAATCAGTCTCCCTCCTGCTCTTTGCTGTACCTTTTGTATGATTTGTTTTTTCCATGCCACCTTCATTAGTTTCCATAGTAGCTTAAGGAAGGTTTTATAAAACCTATATAGAACGCTGTAGGGCCCAGGGGCTGATACTGATCTAGCCTGCTTTACTAATACTTCTAACTTTGCTCCATGTAGAGGGCCTTGTGTCCATTTGGTGCTCTGGTAGTTGGATTGGTGGCATGTCATCTGGAATGGTGACTTGCCTCTGATTGTTAGAACAGATCTTCCTCAGGTGCACCTCAAGTTCCCGTGCAGGTACTTTAAAGGTCCCAGTTTTTCTCTTTGATAAAGAGGCTTTTAGGAAATTTGTATGGATCTCTGTAGAAGGCAGTCTTGGTTTGTTCTTTCTTCTTATGTTGGTCTTTGCTCTTTGCAGCTTTACAAGATGCTAGTTGATGTCACCCTGTTGCACCATGATACCTTTCCTTTCCACATCTGTGGACTTTCAGTCTCCTTCTTACTTTCACAAGTCATTTAATCTCTTGCAGTCTCCAAGACTGGAGCTGGACAGATGGTTCCTTCTGTGCCCTTGGGTTTTTGCTTTTCACCCTGAATCTCCCCGGCCCATAGGTGTAAATAATCTCTCCCATCTTCAAAGTTTTCTTTTGACATCTCCGTTCTGACATTCTAGCAATTGGACAAGGTCTGTGTTGATGGTTGCCTATTCTTTCTTATGGCTCAATTTGGACCATAGAATCTGAGGCTATCTTCCATTCATCCTCCTTTCTACTGATGGCCTTGGCTGGATGGGCTGTGGGCTCATGACCATTGGTGGATATGTACCTGGTTAAACTTTGTCTGGGGTTCTTTATATTTGTATGGTCAATGATTTTGTTTCTGTCTGTGTTGGTAATTGCTGGGACTTCCTTCTTGTGGATTTGTTGAGCTAAGATCTTGTTAGCTTTCTCTCTGTGTTCATACTAATGTTGTGATTTTAAAATGAGTTGTGTGGATTGGCAATTCTAAATTGGCCCTAGTGTGTGCTTGGTGTGTGGGTGTGTTTGTGTGTGTCCTGCGGTGGGTTGGCACCCTGCCCGGGATAGGTTCTTGCCTTGTGCCCTGTGTTCGCTGGGATTGGCTCCAGCAGACCCCCGTGACCCTGTGTTTGGATTCCGCGGGTTGGAAAATAGATGGATGGATGTTCTATATCTTTTATTGTCAAGATGTTGAGTTCTGAATGCAAAGCCTGTCTTTTCCTATGAAGTGCCTCATTTGGACAACTGGAATGTTCTTGATCTATTCTAGTAATTTCACTGATTAGCTCTAGCTTCTTGGATTCTGATTTAATTTTGTTGGACAGATATAAAATAATCTGTTTTCTTAAAAAAGCCTTCAGAGTTTCCCAGAGGATTCCAGCAGAAGATCTCTGAGGATGTATTTGTTTTAAAAAAATATCAATTTGCTTGGATATAAACTCCGCACAGTTCTTGTCTGCTAAGAACAATGGGTTAAGGCACCATCTGCGAAATTAATATATGGGGCATAGTGATTTAAGCTCCATGATCAAAGGGGCATGGTTGGAGATAACAATAGAGTCAAACTTACAAGATTTAATCATGGGCAAGAAATTGTTATCTATGAAGAAACAATCAATTCTTGAGTAACAGTGATGCACAAGTGAGTAGAAGGAATATGCTCGTGAGTTTGGGTTTAGAATCTTCAGGGGTCTGATAAGTTATGATCAGTTACAAACTGTGTAATTAGTTTTTCAACAGCCATTATAATTTTATGAGTGTTCACATTGGGAATGGATTCAAATATGTTTTGGATAAAGTCCCTATCATCCACATTGGGTACATAGATATTTATCAAAATTATTTTACATTTAAATAAATTACCCATGACGATCTCACATAGCACACTTCAGGATCACATACTACATCTGATACAACAAATGAGATTGATCTTTGTATAAGAATTCCCACACCTCTAGTTTTCATTTTAAAGCTGGCATGGAATATTGGGCCAGTCCAGTCTCTGTTTAGACCTGTTAGGTGGGGGAATACTTTTTTCTCTTTACTTCTTGATTGAGACCGCTAACATTCCAGCTCACAAAGTTAACAGTTTGGTGATCTTTTGTTGACATTCTGTAGTCTTAATTTAAGATTGTACATTATTACATAACACAGCTTTGACCTTAATTTCCATTTTTCCAGGAATTATTGCAATGAAGCCTATAATTATGTTGGCTCTTACAATTATAAGGACTGAAAGGATAGATAAGAAATAGCTTGCTCTCTTTCTTAACTCTCCTAGTATCCCCAACCCACCCATTTTGCCTTCCGAAGTGAGGCTAAACCACACTTCACAAAGTCACAGTCCTCTGACATACCTAAAGACAGAGCACGTCCAAAACAAGCCCCCTAGAAGTGGCGCATGAGGATTGAAATAAAGATATCTATTGACAGTACAGTCCAAATACTATAAACATAAAATGTAATCTTAAACAGTCTTGAGAGAGTAACCCTGGGAATGATGTTAAACATTAGACCTGGATAAGCAGATAATGTTTAATAATAAGCCTTAATACAATAATCAAGGGTATGATGTTAAACAGCACACTATAAAGAAAAAAAAATCCACAGACATACATATTACTTTTAATATAATTGTAATTAAAATTTTAAAATGGCAGATAAGGAAATGGAATGTATAATTACGAAATGAGTTTCATTTGCGAATTGGCTCTACAGCAGGTAAGATCTTCTTTGCTATGCCAGGACACGATGCAACTCATGATTGCCTTTCAAAAAGTGTCGGGATCAGTTTTCTTAGCTCTTTTTCTGCTTCCTCTGTGGAAATAAAAATATAGAACTTGCCTTGAATGTCCCATTTCGGTTTGGAAGGATACAAAAGGCTGTATGTGATCATGACTTCCATAAGCGCTGTTTAATGCTGTAAAATGTGGCACGTTTACCAACTGTTGAGGGTGAGAAATCAGGGAAAATATGAATGTGGTTATTTTCCAATATAATCTCTTTTTTATGTCTGAGAAGTAACATTTTATGTAGTTTAAGGTGTAATTTTTCTAAGCGCACGATGAAAATCCTAGACTTTGAGGTATTTGATACATGTATGCAGTAAGCTACTGCCATCTCGGTATCTGATTTGAAATCCTCTCCATTTACTTTAGAGAATAGTTCAGCTATGAATTTCACTGGGTTTGGACTTTCACGATTATCAGGGAGACCTCCGATTTTGATATTATTGCTTCTACATCCATCGTCCAGTGCAGCTAGTCTGTCTCCAAGCACTTTGCATTTGGAATTTGCAGCTGTTGCTTTTTCGTCAGCAGTAGATGCTATTTGTTCCGCTATTTCAATATGAAATTTGATTAGATTTGGATAAAGCTTTAGCTGTCATTTCTGTTTCTTTCAGAGTCTTTTTTCTGCCACTCATGCTTATATACAGTATGCTTGTATATACTGTAATTTAACCCCCGAGTTGAGTAAATACAGGATACCTTGGAATTATAAAAAAAAATTGAAAAAATAACACTGCTGCTAACGGAGTACCGCCTCATATGTCCATCTCCAGTAGCGGATGAGACCAAATCTTTGTCTGGGGTTCTGATACCCTGTGGGCAGTGGTGCTTGTCCTGCCACTGGTCTGCACCAGACTGATTTGCCTTACCTCTGAGGAAGTAGTGGTCAATGCAAGGCCCTTCACTAAACTCTCCCAGGCACCTCTTCCTGCACTGATGGATCTTAACACACTTAACACGTTGATGCAGCTTTATAATTTGTATTCTGCCAGTGCTGTTGCTCCATCAACTGCCATGCTGATTGTTTGATTTGCTGTTGTTTGCAAGGTCAGTTACCATGTGGTCAGTCAATGAGTCATCTTGTGTCCCCACTCTCGCAGAGTCCAGGGATGTTTTTCTTCTTAAAGCTTTAATAGCCATCAGTGGGTGGACCCAAAACATTGTGTAGAGATGGATCCTGCAGACATGGGTACCTAACCTGTGTCATCCCCATTTGGTTCTATACCCTCTTGCCAGCAGTCTCTCTAGGCTGTCACCAGGGGCCTCATGCATAAATGGTGTGTACTCACAAAAATGTTGCGTACGAATGCTTCCAAATTCAAATCGCGATGTATAAAACCTAAACTTGGCGTAAAGCCACACACATTTTCACAGTAGCCTTTCTACAGAGTAGAAGAGAGGCAGACTAGCTGCACTGACTTTTTAGTGAGTGCATTCCCTTGGAGCCTAACTGATTAAATACAAACATGCATTTTATCATTGTTCTTTTATTGGGCAGGTCACATTTGTATCAATGTGCAGATAAAAGTCACTAAAAATACCACAGCCTTAAAACAGTTTGAAATACTAATACATTGAGAAACAGGCAAAGACTATTAGTTGCTGTGCATATGAGAACTTTAGGACTAAAATTATGATTACAGGGGAAATGACAGAAAAAATGCAAGTGGTTGCTTAATATTCAGGAAGAAGAAATGATTGGGTTCACTTTAAGCCAGCTACTAAATTACATTTTTAATTTTTGAAATAAAAATAATTTTAAAGGCAATCATTTTAAATTGCAAAAATACTATATGCATGTAGGGTATGTTGGTAACTAATCACATGATGGTAATATTTATTTTTATAGCTGTTGTTGTTATCTCATGGGCATATATAAATTGCCCCAGCAGTGATCACACCTTTAAGTTACTGTGATGAACTCCCAGTGCTACACGGATTGCACAGTTAATCAGGTGAGAGTGTTTCAAAACATAGATGTACTGAGGGAATAACAATAATATCTCTGGCCTTATAGTTACAGATATATTTTCAATTATTAAAATGATTTCAACAATCTGACATCATCATAATTATTACTGGTTATTTGTGGACATCTATGATACTTATGAGTCTTAAAAAGAAATATAAAGTTTTTTTCCTATCTAAGCTTGTCCTTTTTATCACTTGATTTCAATGGTCGACTTAAATGAGGTTACTGTATAAGCCTTCACAGGAACGGAAACAGAGGGGTTAATATTTGTAGAGCTTTGCCCAGTGGATTGTTTATCGACTGAAAGAGAAGGTCTTCTTTCTTTCTGTGAGTTAAGTCAGCCTCTCTTTTGTTTGACGCTGCCCATTTGAGGAAAGCTTATCCCTGACCTTCTGCCGGAGAGACTGATGACAAGGACGCCTTGCACTAACCTTGACATTCACCAGGGTAAATGGCTTTTTCCACAAGTAGTCAGCAAACAGGGAGAAACGGTCAGCAAGAGGCCAAGAACTAATGAATCTATACCTGAGTGAAACTTAGCAGCTACTGCTACTTTAAAGGGGCAGCTGCTACTATAGTGCATTTAATTCTAGGCTAGCTAATGAAACATGAATAATCACTTTTCTCAGACAAAGAAAAATGAACAAAGGGATGGCAAGTTACTTAGAATGCAAGAAAATGCATGGCTCTTTTAATATAAACAGCCCAAGATATTAACAGTGTGCTGATGATCTATTGTAAGGGTTCAGTTCTTATTTTTTTCAGCCTCCCAAAACTGGAAGTGCCTACTGGAATTCATTTTTTTTTTGTATTTTTTCTGCTGCTTATGTTTTACTTAATAATATCCTTAGGGAATGTGTTACTCAGTTACTAAGTAATGTTATGCCATGTGAAAAAGTATGATTTGTGATTTGTGTTCATTGGCCATATGCACATGTTTATGTAACTAGGGAAAAATATAGCACCTCTTACAGTCACATGAAAAAGTAACTACACCCCATTTTCATTCAGTTGACATAAATAACAGGCATCAAGGCCAAGTCCTAAAACTGCACAATTTCTACCCTATAATACAAACAACATTTGATAGATTTCATTTGATTATTTTTAGTAGGGTAAAATGCAGGAAGTAAGTGTTCCCATTATTTACTAGCTTGTAGAACAAATTTTTGAAGGAATACTTTAAGTAATAATTTTCTATATGGATCTATAAGTCTCTCTCCATGTATTTGAGTAACTTCAGCCTGCTACTTCTAATAGTGCTCCTTCATTTCATTGATGTTTGAGGTCACTTGTTTATGCCCTGCTTACTTAGGGGACTGATATCATTCTTTGACTTGAACATTTAACCTGATTAACTTGATTCTTTTAGTTTTTCACCCATTATTTTGTAGATTCGCAAGTGTGGTGGGAACAATTTTCTTGCTGCATTAGCCAGTTTCAGCCAAATTTTACCTTCCAGATAAATGGCCTTATATTGCCCAAATATGGTGGAGTCAATAATTGCAAAACAACCTAAATCATCACCCCATTACTACTGACCTTTATTAATAATTAATTAATTACTACTCAATAATGTTCTTGTCAAATTTAGTGGTTAATTTTCATTACTTATAACTCAAGCTGCTGACTTCTAGCTCAACAAAATTATATACAATTGGTTTAGAAAGTATTGTGACCACTTCACTATCTACACTGTGAGAGACAGCGGGCAGCTCAGACTGGCCGGAACGCCCCTGAAGTGGAAGGTTGGGGGGAGGCGGCGTCCAAAGTTTGCTGCCTCCCCCAAAGCACTAGATGGCAGCTCCCCTGGAGTGTAGCAGTGCCCCAGATTTCCGCATGGCATCTTGGGACTTGGAGTTTGGTTTCTCAGCTCTGTCAGGTACCGTGGGTGTCGCCAGAAGGAGCAGTGAAAGGATTGGAGGAGCCATACCTCATCCATAGCCCAGACGTACTCCCAAGTCACATACAGTGCACCTGCAAAGTATTCACAGTGCATCACTTTTTCCACATTTTGTTATGTTACAGCCTAATTCCAAAATGGATTAAATTCATTTTTTTCCTCAAAATTCTACACACAACACCCCATAATGACAACGTGAAAACAGTTTACTTGATGTTTTTGAAAATTTATTAAAAATAAAAAAATTGAAAAAGCACATTTACATAAGTATTCACAGCCTTTGCCATGAAGCTCAAAATTGAGCTCAGGTGCATCCTGTTTCCCCTGATCATGCTTGAGATGTTTCTGCAGCTTAATTGGAGTCCACTTGTGGTAAATTCAGTTGATTGGACATGATTTGGAAAGGCACACACCTGTCTATATAAGGTCCCACAGTTGACAGTTCATGTCAGAGCACAAACCAAGCATGAAGTCAAAGGAATTGTCTGTAGACCTCCGAGACAGGATTGTCTCAAGGCACAAATCTGGGAAAGGTTACAGAAAAAGTTCTGCTGCTTTGAAGGTCCCAATGAGCACAGTGGCCTCCATCATCCGTAAGTGGAAGAAGTTCGAAACCACGAGTATTCTTCCCATCTAAACTGAGCGATTGGGGGAGAAGGGCCTTAGTCAGGGAGGTGACCAAGAACCCGATGGTCACTCTGTCAGAGCTTCAGAGGTCCTCTGTGGAAAGAGGAGAACCTTCCAGAAGGACAACCATCTCTGCTGCAATCCACCAATCAGGCCTTCCAGACGGAAGCCACTCCTTAGTAAAAGGCATATGGCAGCCTGGAGTTTGCCAAAAGGAACCTGAAGGACTCTCAGACCATGAGAAAAAAAAAATTCTCTGGTCTGATGAGACAAAGATTGAACTCTTTGGTGTGAATGCCAAGGTGTCATGTTTGGAGGAAACCAGGTACCGCTCATCACCAGGACAATACCATCCCTACAGTGAAGCATGGTGGTGGCAGCATCATGCTGTGGGGATGTTTTTTAGCGGCAGGAACTGGGAGACTAGTCAGGACAAAGGGAATGATAACTATAGCAATGTGCAGAGACATCCTGGATGAAAACCTGCTCCAGAGCGCTCTTGACCTCAGACTGGGGCAACGGTTCATCTTTCAGCAGGACAACGACCCTAAGCACACAGACAAGATATCAAAGGAGTGGCTTCAGGACAACTCTGTGAATGTCCTTGAGTGGCTCAGCCAGAGCCCAGACTTGAATCCGATTGAACATCTCTGGAGAGATCTTAAAATGGCTGTGCACTGACGCTTCCCATCCAACCTGATGGAGCTTGAGAGGTGCTGCAAAGAGGAATGGGCGAAACTGGCCAAGGATAGGTGTGCCAAGCTTGTGGCATCATATTCAAAAAGACTTGAGGCTGTAATTGCTGCCAAAGGTGCATCGACAAAGTATTGAGCAAAGGCTGTGAATATTTATGTACATGTGATTTCTCAGGTTTTTTATCTATACTAAAAAAAGGCAAAGCCCTCACTGACTGACTGACTGATTGACTGACTCATCACTAATTCTCCAACTTCCCGTGTAGGTAGAAGGCTGAAATTTGGCAGGCTCATTCCTTACAGCTTACTTACAAAAGTTAGACAGGTTTCATTTCGAAATTCTACGTGTTATGGTCATAACTGGAACCTACTTACGTACATATATACGGCCATAGCCTGCAGCTCGGTCGCCATGTGAGGCGGAGTTGCATCCTTCATTATCACGCCTCCCACGTAATTGAGTGCCTGCCCATATAAGGCCGTCCATCAGCAGCAATCCAATAGACACGCTGCCGCTAAATATTCGCGGGTGAAGGACTGTGCTTATGCAAACGAAGATGAGATGGTCAGGGATAGAATAATGTTTGGCACAAACTCAGCGAAAGTGCGAGAGAAACTTTTAAGTGCCGGGTCTTAGCTAACATTAAATAAAGCCGTGGACATCTCAAGATCGCACGACATAGCACAAGCACAGCTGAGAACCTTTGATGCATGTACTCCGAGCGGCTGATGTGAACTGACTGTGAACGCAGTACGCAGAGAACAAGCAAGAGCTCCATAGAGCGCTGAACAAAAAAAACCCGTGCATGCAGTGTGTGAAGTCTCAGATAAAGGGGAAGATGAGCTGTTTATTGATGCAGTAGGAAAGGAACAACCCTCTGAATCTGAACAAGCCTTTGTAGACATATCAATAGGAAAGCAAGGTGTAAAGCTTAAGTTTAAATTAAGTTCATAGACACACTGACGCTAAATATTCACAGGAAAATCCACAACTTAATACCGAGAATGCCTGTTAAACGTCTTAGATTCACGAGTACCGATTTGGGTAGTGAACACTTCGATGAATGAAACCTGTTATCTTTACAACGGTTGACAAACACGGAATATAACTTGAACACAACATATCCTCCAAATACAAACCTGATTGAAAGAAATAATAATAATCAAATCCTTGATGACAGCAACACTCATAACTGTCACAAAACAATTACATTGACAATCATGTTATGTTATTTTTAAAATGTTTCCTTTTTTTTTCATAACTTCTTTAACACACTACTTCTCCGCTGCAAAGCGCAGGTATTTTGCTAGTTTTTAATAAATTTGCAAAAACCTCAAGTAAACTTTTTTTCACGTAGTCATTATGGGGTGTTGTGTGTAGAATTCTGAAGAAAAAAATTAATTCAATCCATTTAGGAATAAGGCTGTAACATAACAAAATGTGGAAAAAGTGATGCGCTGTGAATACTTTCCCGATGCACTGTATGTGAACCATCTTGGCAGCATTCCATCAGTCAGGGACATATGATAGGCCATTTAGAATTTGCCAAATAGCATTTAAAGGACTCTAAGAGTATGAGGAAAAATATTCTCTGCTCAGATGAGACAAAATATTTAACTCTTTGTTCAGAACTCCAGCCTAATGCCATCCCTACAGTGGAGCATCCTGGTGGCAATATCATGCTATGAGGGTACTTCTCAGTGACAGGGACAGGAGACTGACAAAACTGAGGGAAGAACAAATGCTGGTAAATACAGAGAGGTCTTGGAAGAAATCCTGCTCCAGAGACCACGTAACCTCAGAGTGGGGTGATGGTTCACATTTAAGTACGTCAATGTCCCAAAGTATTCAGCCAAGACAATGCTGGAGCAGCTTTGGGACAAGTTTCTAACTCTCTTTGAGTGCCCTACCAAAGGCCAGACTTAAACCCAATGGAGCATTTGTGGAGAGACCTGCAGATGGCAGTTTACAGGAGTTTCCCATCTAGTCTAATAGGGCTTGAGGAGATCTGCCACAAAACAAGGATAAACTGTCCAAATTTGGGTGTACTAAGCGTAAAGAGAGCCAATAAAACTCAAAGCTGTATTTGCTACCCAGGTGGATTTTACAAAGTACTGAATTAAGGAACTGAATAGTTCTATGAATGCAAGATTTCAGTTTTTTTATTTTTAATGTTTGCAATCCCTCTTCTTATTTTGTCATTATTGGTTATTAAAATTAAATCCATTTAAAATTAAATCAACAACACAATATAGTGTGAAGAAAGTGAATGGGTCTGACTAATTTTGGAATCCACTCTAGCCTCTGTTGGTAAGTTGTAAATATCACATGTCTGCTGAGATGCTGTCCTGCCAAAATATAATGGGCTACATGTTAACTCAATACAGCAGGTATACCTCAAACATTTATAATGTTGTGCTAAATTTAAAAATGTTGCTTTAGTACAACAAGGGCATCTCCTGTGTCAGAATAGTAAAATTCTTTAGTCTGTTGTTTAAGTAGAGTAGACCAAATGAAGCACAGAATCAAGGAAAATTTAAGATGCATTAAACTGAATAGAAAACAATTTTTGTAATCCCCTTTTGTGTAACACGTGCATAAGTGCAGAATTTTTTTTTTTATCTAAATAGCCAGTCACATTCTTGCAATTCTAATGACAAACTAGCTGGCCCAGTGTCTAGTGCTTAAAACTAAATGCAGAAACATTAGCTCATTGAAATGAGTTCAACTGACATAAATGGGACTTTATTATATAGAAGGCACTCAACAACAGTGCTTATGTTTTTTATGTGCCATTAGCAGAAATGAAAAAGTGTATTTATTAGTACATACTTTAAAACACACATTCCAACACATGGCACATTACATTGAGTATATCCAGCACATTGTAACTTATGGATGGATAGAAATAAACTTGTATAAATAGCAACCAAATGTTCAAGCATGGCACATAGGATTTGGAGAAGAGCAGGATGACCTGATGAGCAATGACTGATGGGCGGGGGAAGAGTGTCAGGATACTCAGAACTTTGTTGTTTTGGTGGCATCTCCTGTTGCCCAAACAACAGGAGCTATCGTGGCAGGGACTGCATGAAGAAAACAGAATAAAGTACCCATAGGCTTACTTGCAAAATTCATTGTGATGTGTGCTCATGTTGTTCATGATGATATATATCTGAACAATTATAACCTCAGGCAAAGGTGTCTGTCAAATAGCAGATATTGTGTTAGTTGACTTGTGTACAGTGACAATGGAATTCTTACTTTCATGTCTGACCAACATGCAACACATTGACACTCTCTGTCCCCATGACAAATAAGAATGTACTGAAATACATTTTTATCATTTTATTTAATAAAAAACACAACATAGCAGCTGTACTTAAGAACCTTCTTTGTTAATATTTAATTTGTTGTGGATTGCAATCACTTCGATATTTTTAATTTTCGTAATTAAGATTGATAGCTGCTCAGTGTTTTTGCCAAATTTTCTCATTTTATTAGGATCTTATGAGCTTCTAATGAGAGTGCATATTTCAGCATGCAATACCCATTTTTTTTTTATCAAATTTAACTTATAAAATAATACAAGTGAATATTTTTTTATTTGGAATTTTTTTAAAAATGCACAAGTTGTTAACTCTCTGCACCTTCTGCCCTGTTTTCAGCTCTGGATGCCTGTGCTTTAATCGTTGTGCTTGCCTCAGGTCTCATGGAGATATCAAAGTCTTAGAATGACCTCTAAAATCAATCAGGTTCATACATGAAACTTTACTTTTGTTCTTGCTTTTTCTTTTTGATTTTTCAATAGATGCCAAAGAGAATTTGCCCTTTATTTGTCCAGAAAAGTATGATCTTTCTACTTGTGTTTCTAATGCTTACCATCTAATATCTCTGAAATGTAATAATATGCATTAAACTACTGCCAAAGGACTATTAGATCTGTATATATTATGGTTTTACACCATTTGTCATTTTCTGTTCTTTCAAAAGATTTTTTTTTTTTATTTTACTGTCTTTCTTATTCCTCTCATGAATGTCCAGAGTGGCAGACTTGCTGGTCAACTTTAAATGGCAGTCCTTAGTGTTTACTGCTATGCATTTGAACGTCTTGGTTTAATTTTGATTCCTGGCTGTCTTGTCCTGTTTCACAACATGTAACCCAGCCTGATGCTGAAAAATCTCCAGTGGCACTTAATTTAAATAAATAATCTTATCAATCAAATTGAGGGCACACATTTAAGAAGGTGAAAAAAGTTATTGTATACTAGCTTAAGCAACACGATTAATTTTAAATTGTTAAATACTTTCTTATTTTGACCACCACCTACAATTAAAATAAACTAGCCAAAGTATACAGCATTGTCCTTGTATATATGGTTAAGGTAAGAAAGCAAATATTTTATTTATTTTTTAAATGTTAACCTCTTTGTCATTGTTGGCTGAAATGCTATTGTCCTATCTATCATCTACAATACTTCTCTATCAATGTGTCTGTTCTTATGAGTTGAGAATAAGTTCTTATTGTGTAGGATTGAATTTAATAATTGTTGTAGCACCTTACTGGGCTGAAACCATGAATGCTATTTCTTAACATTTTCTAGTTTAGTGTGGTTTCACAAACAGTCTAATTCTACAATGATGGCTAAAATGGATGGCTTGTTGAATAACTGAATCCATGGACTGCAACATTTTTGATATAAAATATCATCTATCCATCTATACACTTTCTTAATCTGCTTATAATATAACATCACAATAGAATAGGTAGTAGTGAGCATAACAGTCGTTTCTTTTGCATACATTTTCCCAAAATGTATATCAGACTTTATTTTGTATGCAATTTTGCAACTGTAAACCTCACAAAGAAAACAAAATTCAAATTTTAAGTTTTTTTAGGGCAGTTGAATGAAAAGAACATTGATACTTAAGGATTTAGCAAACTCACACATCTGTTTAGGACCAGTATAATTCTCAGAAGATGCTCTAGATTAAAGTAAATGGGCAAAAACTGTCTTTTGGAAATTCAACATGGCTAAACACAACCTACAGTAGACAAATGATGTACTCTTAGACAAAAGCTGTAAATTTGTTGAGAAGAATACTCTACACATATTTGGGGTCTTAGATGAGATCCTGTTTTGGCCTGTACAGAACTGCACATACTCTTGTCCTCCCATCAGCCCCAGCTGGTTGGGAACTGTTGTCCTCACATAGGCACTGGTTTTTGGGTACCCCCTCCAATTCTAATCCCTCTCCCTGATATGCCATATAGTATGCAGTTAACAAACAGCTTATGATTTTACTCATATTGATTAAGTGCAAAACATTGTTGATATTTTTTTTCATCTTTTATTTTTTTATCTTAGTGTCCAATCAAATTTTACTTTGTAAGAATTAGCCAAATTGCTGTTTTTGCTATATTTATTAGGCAACTTTGAAAGGATTCTACAAATAACAATTTTTATGTGTATAAGATAATTAACATCAAAATGTACTGTATATTGTTTTCTTGTTATCATATGTGCCATATTATTGGCATGAATAAACAGTTCCATTACATTTTAAAACATCTAAACTTGATACTTACAAAAAATTTCCAGTAGTAATAAAAAAAAAAAAAACTTTTTTATGTTTAACATATCTTTCACCTCAAGAAAACCTTAACTACTTCATTAATGAACTTCTAAAACTCTTAAATGTGTTTTTGATTTTTATTTATTGTATTGTTCAAGTTAGGTGTGAGAACCACATAAAAAGTCCAGAAACACTCAATCATATTGTTTGTCTCCTTCCTGTCTTCCTCTATTATTGTCAATTTTATGAAAAGAAATGTTTTAGGTTCATCCATCATCCAACCCGCTATATCCTAACTAAAGGGTCACGGAGCTGGAGCCAATCCCAGCCAACAAACCCAGGGCAGGGCGCACACACACTAGGGACAATTTAGAATTGCCAATGCACCTAACTTGCATGTCTTTGGACTGTAGGAGGAAACCAGAGCACCCAGAGGAAACCCATGCAGACACAGGGTGAACATGCAAACTCCACACAGGGAGGACCTGGGAAGCGAACCCAGGTCTCCTAACTGCAAGGCAGCAGTGCTACCCACTGTGCCACCATGCCACCATGCCACCCTAAATGTTTTATGTTTTCAACCAAAATATAACATTAGATTAAGGGCACCTGAATAAATATATACATTTCTTTTATTTGGTTGATTGAAACTTAGTAAGCATAGTGCTGCAACCAGCAAAAGGACACAATCAGTAAGAAAAAAAATGTTGAGATGTACAGTTACAGAAGGAACCTCAGGGTCAGTTGGTAGGAGTGTTGCACAAATTTGTCATTTATGGAAAAAGCAAGGACTGAATGCCAACTTCTGAGCCTTGTGTAATGTCAAAGCCTTAGATTCTTTGGTCAGATCACCCAGTCCAAGAGTATATCTGCCCTGTTGCTGCAAGAGACAGTAGATGAAGAGAGAAGATAAGGAAGACAATGGCAAGATGAGGTGATAGGATCGACAAGTTTGTTGCTAACGGAATCCACCCAGATAACCAAAAACAGAAACAAGTTGTGGTCTGTCTTAGTCCATGCTGTAGTCTCCGATTCTCAAATATAAGGAAATGCAAGGAGAGATGTGCTAAAAGATTATCCAACACATGAACTGGCTGAAAAAATAATTGCTTCCTTAACAAATTATTGTATCACTTTGAGAATCATTCTCAACCACGAAACATTATCTGTAATTCAGTATCACTGACTATGAAGACATTTTTAGCATGCATTTTAATGATAAGATAAGATAAGGTTTTAATGAATGGGGTTAGGAGAGGAACTGGACCAAGTTCTTCACCAAGATGCTAACCAGAATCTAAGTCAGAAAGACACACAGAGAAATTCAGGGACCAAAAAAAAAAAAATTCACTAAAGCCTTTGTTTTTCTTCCTGAATCATATCCACAAACTCAGACCATCAGGAAATACCCAACACTGACCTTAATATCATGCATCATTTGAGCAGCGGTCCAACCTTGACTACAAGGTAGCAACCACTAACACAATATCCTTAAAATGTCAGAGCCCTTCAAAATACAAGATTGCACGTAGGAAGATTTAATTCCCAAAAATACTAAAAATGATATTTAATTACCAAATAAATGCAAAATGTGAATTTGATTCCCTTGAAAATCAAATATACAAATTTCATTCTATAGGCAAAGGGAAAGGTGTACTTTTTTTAAACTAAACCATTAATAATGCAGAACTGCTTTCATTCTGAACCACAACAATTTATTTCTTGTGTAGCCTAAAATCACACAAGGAATCCTCAATAGGCTTTAACATGGCCAGTTTTTTCCCTAAGAAGACAAAATGAAACCCCCCACCTACAAAAACCTAGCAGGGGAAAAAAAATGGAAGAAATCTTGGTCAAAGCAATTCTATTTGGGCATCCAATGGGTGTCAAAAATTGTAATAAATATAATACACAAAACTGAACACAAATAATCCTTTTACAGAGCTAGATGGCCAATCTCTCATTGCCACCTCAAAAATGCCATACAATAACACAAAATACTTTGTTCTTGCCCAGCACTCCTCACTCTCAAGTCAAAATGCAATAGATTATACCACTTACTAAATAGAGAACGATCACATATAAGAAAACAAATGTGTTACAATACCCAATTACAGTAGAAAATAATTAATAAAATGAATAAACAACAATATCTGTCCATCTGCAAATTGTACAATCACTGCCAGATTGTAGACAAGGAAGGCACAGTCAGAGCCCTGGAGAAATTGGCCAATAAGCTGCTTCCTTCCATTGGCCATTCTACAGCTGAGTCAGTGTTGGGCCAGTGTGATGATAGGACTCTTCTACCCCATGATTCCAGTGCTCCTTTATTTGAAATTACTTTTCCATGGCAGGCAAACAACATGGCAGTAGAGCATAGGCACCAAGTGCCATATGAGGATACTAAGAAGAGAAACAGAATATAGGAGGGTTAGTAACAGTTTATAAATATCATAATACTTATATTTTAGTACTAATGACTAACAACAGAGACAGAGTATGCACAGTTAATCAGCTGCTCTAGTCAGGGTGTGCTAAACTTAAGCACTCAGTCTTCAGCCTGGATTTAAAAGCTTCTGGGCACTGTAACTAAAAGCTCTGCCTACTGCTGTTATTTTATTAATCATTAAAATCATAAGTAGGCTGGTATCCTGATTTTTTAATGTGCACTCAGGTTTGTAAGTAATGATAAGTTTGGATAAATATGTAGGGCTGTGGCCATTTAAGGCTTTAGATGTGTCATGAGTAGGGCTGAAATTTTTGGTCTTATAGCTCTTTCCTGTAATGGAAGCCTTTTTATGTACTCTTGTCAGTGTTGCGTCTGGCGTTGCTAGGGTTGTGGTCTATGGTATCATGACCTCAAATTAATCAGAAGATGGCATAAAAGGTCAGAATTTTCAACTAAGCCTTATTTGATCTTTGATAAAACCTGCTAAACCTTTTGAATTCTCTTGTAACTATTTTTTGCGTCTAGCCTGGTTTTCAATTTATTGCCTGATTATTGACTGATTTTTGCCTCTCGTCTTGGTTTTGGGCGCTTCGTTTTTTTCTTATTTTAATTTGTTTTTGCCTTTTGCACACATCTCCCTGTTAAACTCATGAAACTAGTTATCCATTTTCCTGCCAAGTTAGGACAATATGTTAAAAGGAAGATTTTGAAAGCTGCCCTACACTTAACTTGGAGCCAGTATAACAACATAAGAACTGGAGTTATATGTTTGTACTTTCTTATTCTTGTAATAACTCTTAAAGCAGCATTTTGAATTACCTGAAGGCTATATAAGGAATGGTTTGAGTAGCTATAGAACACTGGTTTGCAGTAGTCAATCCAAATAGAAATAAATGCATGAATTAATTTCTCAGTATTCTGCATATTTAGAAAACACCTTAATTTTCCAATATTTTTAAGATGGAAAAAACATGTTTTGGATAGCTTTGTCATGTGAGATTTAAATGACATGCTGTTGTCAAATATAATGCTTAGACTGCAGGATGATTCAGTAAAAGCAACAGTGATCCCAACTGAATTAAATAATAACAAAATTTTGTTGTGTTCAGCATTATTTACTCCAATAATTAACATCTCTCTTTTATCTGTGTTCAAGGACAAGTAGTTCTCATCCATCCATTCCTGTAATTCACTAACACATTTAATTAAAGACAAAACTGGAGAAACATAATTTGGTCTAAAAGAAAGGTGTACCAGGGTATCATCTGCGTATGAGTGAAAGATTACATTGTATTTTCTATTGATAGTTTCAAGTGTGAGCATGTAAATTGAAATTAATAAAGTTTCCAGGACTGAGCCCTGCAGGACACCATATCGCACTTCTGAGTATAATGATGGGGTACTGTCAGCACATTTCTGCACATACAGGAATAAGTTTGATATATTCTCAAGCATTCTCAAAATGAAGATGTTTTGAACATAAACTGCTTGTTTGAGGTTGTGTCATGGAATCTGTACAGTCCAAAACTTTAATTTTGCTTCTTTTCAGACATTTTGAGGCAGACTGCCTTCAGTATTTTGGATCACTAGCCTGTTGAATGACCCAGCTACATTTCAGAATGACAACCATTTATGTGTTCCTTGCTTAGCAGTCGATTCCATCCCTCTGCTCTCCAGTAAAATCTATTTTTGCCCAGTAACTAAATGATAAATCAACAACAATGATCCTTGAGGAGATAAAAGAAGTCCACATTTCTTGTAATGTTTTTTAGCATCCTTTATGTCTTCATGGATGATTTCATGCTATGCTCTTAGAGTAGTTTTGGCAGGCTGGTCTCTCCAGGGAAGATTCACCACCATTCCAAGAATATTTCCATTTCAGCTAATGGATGTGGTTTGATGAAACCCCAGTGTCTTAGAAATGTGTTTTCGATCTTTCCTGACTAATACATATCGAAACGTTTTATTGATCTCATCAGGAATCTCGTTTGTTAGTATCATTGTGTGCTTGTTGAATCATTGTGTTGGTAACTTGACTCTGATGGAAAGAGTTCAAATAAGTGAGGTTTGTATAGAGCAAGACTGGCTGTAGTTAAACCTAGCAGTTTTCAATTGCCTTATTCTAATTATCCTTTTAATTGAATTGGGCAATTATTTTAGATGGTGTCAGATTAATTTGTTCATTATGTACAGTACATTAAAACAAACATAAGATTTTGTGTGAAATCCTGGAAACATTCAGTGGTAAAAGTTTGCAATAATAGAGGAAAATGGAAATAGGGCAAACATTTTTCAAAGCACTGTAAGGTCCATCCATTATCCAACCCGCTATATCTTAATTATAGGGGTCTGCTGGAGCCAATCCCCAGCCAACACATGGCGCAAGGCAGGAAACAAACCCCGGGCAGGGCGCCAGTCATCCATAACCATAGTGTCTTACATGGGTGTTTGCCTTTTTGTGATTTTCACAAGCACTACAACTAAGTATAAATGCATATTAGGAAATTGAATGATGCTGATAATCATTCATAGCCCCAATACGGTGCTGGGAAATCTGCTATGACATTGGGTATGAACAGATGGTATGCAGACAAGAAGCTTTAAAGATAAAAAAAAATCTGTTTAAATACTATTAAAACAAGGAAAGAAGGGCAAAAGAAACATGATAAAAGCTGTAAAATTATTAAAAATCCAAATAAAGCAATAAAGAGCTTTACTTTACCACAGTTCTGACTACTACCATTATAAACAATATTAGCTTACCAAGATGGCAAGGATGGCATAGGCCAGTTATTCCTAACACATACTTTACAGAAAGAAGAATAAACTTACATTGGTAGATAATGTTCCTCTCTAGGCTAGTGTGGGTCAACAGGGAGCACTATGATAACAAGACTGGGACCACATTAAGAGGGAGCATGTGATACCTTGACTACCTGATACAATTTTAACTATGAAGTATCATAATAAATTGTTCCTTGGTCTTTTATTTGAAACCCTGTATTGCTACAGGGGTTTTGAAGACCAATGAATTCATTGGTAACATTTATTTTGAGACAATTTTAACAATTTTAAAATTAATAATTAATGAAGAATTTGAGCAAATAGTCCATTCTGAAGTGTCTAATGCTACCAACTGACGTTGTGCTGAATACAAAGTCTGCTCTACAGCATGGGCCACTCTTTTGATACCTCCTGGTATTCTTACAGTTCCCAATGATATATCAAACACATCTTTCACACTACCAGTTGACTGAAATTCATTAAACCACTTTATAATGGGAGAAGGAATATTAAACTTAATACAATATCTTCTTTGCATGCCTGTTATAGATTTGGATTCAAACTATGTCATAGTGGCGAACACATGATGAGGCTCCAACCAGCTGTCCACAATCACTGAAATTTCATTTAAAATACAACAATACCCTGGCACAATATATAAACCCTCTCCATACTGTCTCATCCCCACAACACCCCAGAAATTACCACATTCTTGTGCCTCATCATTTGTTTTCATTTAGACATTTCAAATTAGAGCCACAGTTCCTCCACCTTACAATTTTGTCTTTACTTATCAGTCATCTCAGTTTGACAGTTTCACATGTTGTTGTCATGGGGAATATTAATTATATTTAAGTACAATAAAAATGAAAGCTCTCTGTGAAGTGTCAACATGTTGTTTATAATGATGAGTGTCAGAACCCATACTACTGTGATAAAAAGTACCCAAAACAGAAGGTAGAATATCACTCATCACAGAAGACACACTTGGCTGAACCCGGCTACTCCTAGTCATAGTTTAAGCAATGCTGCTATAGATACATTAAGAGGTTTGAAAAATGAATGAATGACTGAATGAACATAATTGTAGGACACTTATAACAAGCAAAATATGTCAGAAATCACAACAAGTGGTTTGACTGTATTACCTCATTCTTTCATTTGTTAACTTCATGATGGCTGAGTCCTTCACATCTTCATTGCACTGCTGTTATTGTAATCGTCCAAAGATTTGATGCTGAGATTTTGATGAATCTCGATGTTTTAGACCTCCCTGAGTCTGAAAATACCTTTTTTTTGGAATTATGTCTGTATGTCTGTCTTTGTGTGTATTTGTATGTAAACACAATAACTTGAGTACGCTTTCACTTAGGTCAACTAAATTTTGTTTACAAGTAATAGATACAAAACATACATTTTTCTCAACTTTTGGGCTATTTCCATTAACCAGAAGTTGTACTTTACCTTTTATTCATGCAGCTGCAGAGTCTAATTAATATAACAATTGTTCAATATATTGTTAATTTGATTTTATTTGTTGTTGATAGTTCTTTAATGTGCATAATATAAAAATATAATCATTATTTTGCGATTTGCTCCTCAAATATCCATCCCCATATTGGAGTATATGAAAAAGTCTAGGGGAGAAGATGGATGATTGCTAGCATCTTGGGATAATATAAAATCTGGCCATCAGACTGCCACTAACTCTCAGCATATTTAAGAAAATGCACAAAAAGTGCAATTCTGTCCCTGTCTAAGTTAATGCTAATCCTTCATGAAGCAAATCCCCATCACAGGGTGAAGTATAAGAGGTAAGAACATGTGTTTTGTTTTACATACAAAATTATAAAGGCAACTTTGCACAGGAGAGTGTTTAAGATTAAACCCAGCACCACTGATCTTAGCTCTCTGGATTCATTAATTCAGTAAATAATAAAACATGAGTCTGCTGAGCTGTTGCAAAGAATGATTTTGTTATCACACTTTTCATTATTCATCACTAATCAATGTGGTTTGACAGCTTTGAAAGAGTAATACACCTGTAATATTTTACATTGTTATGCAAGGTAATATTCAGAGTTTTAAAGTATTTTTGTCCAATTTAATAATTATAGTTACTGTCTAAAAGGTATAATACTACTGCAAAATGAAAACTAATATAGTCAGGCTGTCATACTCTGTAAGCGTATAAAATAAAAATGAAAAGAGTTAAACATAAAAGAGTGCTGCAGTTATGGGCCTCGCTGGCTTAGTCCTTAGTTCAAAACCTGGCCTGCATACTTTCTCTGGAGATTGCACATTCTGTTAATCTCCACCTCAGCTTTAATGCTGATGACTCCACTTTCTTTCCACGTAACCAAAATGTTCAATGAATGAGTAAAGTAGTGTGGGTAGAGTAGAGTAAATAGGTGTATATTGAACCAGGTGGGTTAGGCACCTTATTCAAAGATTATTTCTACCTTAGGACTTCCTATGTGCTTCCAGCTCTCTGAGACCTTGTTTTTTTTAATAATTTTAATAATAAAACTGTTTAAATGCGGAAAGCTTCAAATTAAATATTAGAACAATCAGTGCAAGGGTTAATACTATTGCCTCATACATGCAGTACCCTATGTTAGAATCCCATGCCAGGTTGCTGTCTATGTGGATTTTGCACATACTCCTTGTGTCTGTATGGGTTTAACTTTGGATGCTCCAGTGCACCTCATACACCCCAAAGACATGCACATAATAACTGGTGATTCTAAACTGGTCCCATGGGCCAGTGAATGGGTCTAGTGATGGACTGTCTGCAGTTGGTTTCTATAAAGATATGCTTTAGCTCTCAGCAGACCTGAGTTGGACTAGGCAGTTTTTGAAACTTTGATGTTGTTTCACTTTGAATGTAATGGTAAACCTGTTATCACTGCTGTCATACAGTGCCAGAACTAAAGATTCATTTCTCTGACCTTCTTTTTATGAAGTCTGAAACCTAAAGTCTGAAACCGTTTGTGTGAATATTTCTGGGGATTCTGGTTTGCACCTCAGGTCCATAGGTATTTATACAGCTATAATTATGGTTATTTTTTGAATTATTTTTTGTTAATTATATTCAAATTTTAGTTGACCTCTTTTATTATCTCCTTGGGTAGAATCTGATTCTATTTTTTATTTTTTCTTCCATGCTGTTTTTAATGATGTTAATATTTATGTTATGTTATTTTTACTTTTATGTGATGCTACCTGATAGCCGCGTCATAAACATATTGTCCACTACGTATAAAAATGATGGCATTTACATTAGGAACTATCCCTTGGTGGATAAAGATGTCCATCCTCATAGTTTTTGGTACTTTAGCTTCAAAAACATGTAGTATTTTAGTTTTAGAATTTAGTTGAATTTTCAAGACTAGTCTTTTATTCTTGGCACTTGGTTTATTTTTGTCATCAGAGTTTGGACACTTGTCTGTCTGACTAAGTTTTAATGGTCTTGCCTTTCATCTCTTTGGTCCTTTGTGTACCTGAGTGTGCACATAACATACACTATACTTGATCATTTATGACTCTGCATTTAATAAATGTTACTATTTGTGTTGTGTGCCCTGCAGTGGATAGGTTACCTGTGCAAAGATATCTCTAACCTTGCCCCTGATGCTGCTGTAAAGGGGTACAAATCTTGCATCAGATATTTGACTTGGACTTGGAATATTTTGGAGGTTGGAGTTTCACTTTTAGACTTTTAGAGCTTTATCATTGGGAGTTTACTCTAACATCTTCTATGCTTCTCACTTACCTCACCCTCTATCTCCCTAAGTAGAAATAGGTTTGGTCATGGACACAAGGCGTAAGATAAAGGGTGCACACTGTCCAGAGGCATCAACCCCAGAATTAGTAGTGTCAAACTGTTATCTTGTCCTTGCGGAGCTGGACTGTGTCTCTGATGATTCTGAGGTGGTAGGCAGGGACAAGGAGCCCTAATGGGCCACCTCAAAACCAGTTCCCAAAAAAAAGAGAGGTAATGATAGTTGAGGATTCAGTCATTAGGGGGGTTGAAGTGCAGGGGTTCTCCAGAAACAAACAAGTGTGTTGACTTCCGGGTGCACACGTGGGGGATCTGCCTGGAAGGGTGGATAAGCTCTTGGCTAGAGCGGGCTTGGAACCAGTTGTCATTGTCCATGTTGGAACAAATGACATACATACAGTAAGTGTAGTCTGTTAGTTTTCTGATCCAAATTCAAAGGGTTAGGTGCCAGACTAAGGAGCAGAACTGACAAGGTAGTCTTCTTTGAAGTTCTGGCTGTACCACGCACCTGTCCAGGTAAGACTGAGGAGATTAAAAGGTATAACGCGTAGCTCAAATCTTGGTGCAGGGTAGAAGTGTAAAAGTTTATGGGGCATTGGGACTCCTTTTGGAACAGATGGTACCTGTTCTGCCATAATGGGTTACATCTGGACTGGAGGGGCACCAATGTATTGGGGAAGCGTATGAGTACTGTAGTCGAGGATTGTTTAAACTAGGGAATGAGTATAGAAAATGAAAAGGCATGGTAATGTAAATTCTAAGCCGACATTTAAATGTAGAAGGAGTAACACCTTAAAATAGCTTGCCTTAATGCTAGAAGTATCAAAAATAAAGTAAGTGAGTTGGAGCTGTATGTAGCAGAGCATAATTATGATATTTTAGCAATAAAGGAAACCTGGCTAAATAACAAAGATTGGGATGAGTGTAACATAGATGGATACACATTTTTAGAAAGGATAGATTGAACAAAAAAGCAGGTGGGGTTTCTGTTTATGTCAAACAGAATTTAAATTTAGTGAGGATGTGTAGCATCACCTGGAAAATATTAGGGAAAGAGGTCTTATTTTAGAAGTGTGTTATAAACCACCCAATTCAGACAGAAATTTCAACACACACTTTTTTAGTAATATTAAAAAGGTAGGTTTACAGGTAGAGTATTATATTATAGTATTATATTATAGTCATGGGGGACTTTAATTATCCAAATATTAACTGGGTTAACCGTGTAGATGGAGGAGCACAAGAGCAGGAGTTTTTATAAGTAATCAGTGACTGTTTTTTAACACACTATGTTAAAGCAACAACACAGGCTGAAGCTTGTCTGGATTTAATAACTTTATATATAATACGCTACCGTGGATGTCCGTTTGTCTGTCCAGGGATTTAAATCACCTTTAGCTTGCAAACCATTTGAACTATTGACCTGAAATTGGGTACACTTATACTACATAACATCTATTATCCGCTTTCAGGGTGATGATTAACCTCAAGGTTATTCCTCTTTTTATTTTATTTTATTGTAGAGAACTCTAGGCAGTGGCCAGAAGGGCACCCATGCGGCGCATGTGTATGGGCGCCATTTTCATTCCCTACCACCTACCCCTACCCCTACCTCTGCATATCTTAACTCATTCTTGAGGCAGATTGAAGACTTAAGTGCCAGCTTATGTGAAAAATTAAGGAAAACATACTAAGTAATTGCAACACAAACACTGACTTAATCAGTTTTAACACGAAAGATACCAAAGAAAAAAGAGAAAAAGCGGGTCGCTAGGGTGGAGAAAAGAAGAGCTGCTCAGGAAGCAGCAAGCGCATCAACATCTGAGCAAATAAATGCTAAACGTACAGAGAAAGAGTATGGAAACTATGAATGCTCAAGTCGAGTGTATTCACTGCACGTTATCATGCAGTGCGCCGTTACTGGTTTTGTAATAATCAAGATAGAATTGAGGGTGTAGAGGTGATTGAACCACTAGCATCAAGTGACCATAATATAATACAGCTTTCAGTATTCTGTAAGAGTGCAGATACAAAGACTAAAATTGTTAAATTGAACTTTGGTAGGGCTAATTTTGACCAGATGCGACAAAGTCTAAGGAAGATACACTGGGATAAGCTTTTAATTGTGGAGACAGTCAAAGAGCAATGGAACAGGTTTAAAAATGTTTTACATGTAATGCAGGACAGATACATACCTAAATTTGGAATTAGGAAATTTCAAAAAAACTCCACAGTGAATTAATACAGATTTAAAAAAGAAGCTGCAAAGGAAAAAACTGCTTCATAAGGCATATAAGACTAATGACTACAAAATAAATTGTAGAGCATATGAGAACATGAGAGCAACCATTAAGAAGGATATCAGGGAAGCTAAAAGACAGGGAGAGGAATATAGCAGACTAGCCAACCCGCAGATTACCATATGCTGCATAATCAGGACGTTTTTTTAATGATTTTTAAGCACAGGGAGAAAATTAACATTTGAAAAATCGCTAATATAATAAATCAGCAAGAAAAGCAACATTGTAACAATGCACGGAACGAACTAACACACAATCGTCCGTGCGGCGCTCAGGCGTGGAGGGTGGAACGGGAGGAGAGGAGAAGGACATCCACTCTGCTCCCTCCATCATGCTAGTCTGCTGATTTCTCGTGCAGTATGCACTGCCTGCTCATGTACCCACCAACTCGTCACTCGAGTCGTTGTCGTCTTTGCACAGTCCAGATGCACCTGTGACTCACATAGACTTTTCATTGCTCTGTGCTGTTTTGGCTGCTTTTCTATATGTAATCCACCAAGACACCCGACCACGGTAGTAGCGAGGTGGGAGGGGGGTGTGTACAAAGGGTAGGGACGTGATGAGTGGGAGTGTATGAGTCGCACTTAGTGGGAATTCCACGGTTTGCGGCCCGAATGGGGTTTAACGGCTTACCCACGCCTCTCTGCGCTGGGTAGACACACGGTCAATCTCATGCATAATTATTTATTGAATGCTAAACACTTCTGGAAAGACATGGTTGTCTAAAACGGGTTGGTGTGAGAATACAACAGTAAGTGAATGAAAAGATGGAACTCTGGAGAGAGCAAAATACAACACAATAGTGAACCCGCGGCATAACAAACGCCGCGTGGCTCAGACGTGCATGTGGACTCTTAGCACAGATGAAAGGGACTAACTGGGTGGTTGGTGAGTTTTTGCGTCCGGGCAAATGGGCAGGCTGTGTGAATGCCTAGAGAGCGAGGGTAGACGCCGTCCAGTGAAAAAGGAGTGTTGGTGGGCAGGGAAACGTCTTCCGTGTTCCTGCAGGAGCATCTAAGAAGACACATGTTTGTCGCGGATGCGAGTAGCTGTATGTAGCGTGTAAAACAGTTTGCTATGGTGCACGCGGTCGTGCGTTGTAACCGAAAACTCGGTTTTTAAAGACTGCTTACTTCATTGTGCTTTAACCTCAGTTGTAAAGGATTGTTTTAAGGATCCCATGGGATACCCCTCGCAAACTGTTTCACATGCTGCATATGGCGATTCACCTCCGCGAGAAACATGCCTCTATGAACAGTCAACGTAGCTCGGAGGTGCATGACATGCACATGACATTAGCCTGATCTGCACTGCATGTGGCCTCTACGACAGACGAATATAAATGACGCCATTTTTTCTGTGTCATCGCGTCCGAGTTGGTGGGTGTGGCCCTGCGAGTTGTCGTCGAATCCAATGGTCTTGGAGTTGGTGGGCTTGGCTCCTTCTTGTGTGCGCCCTAGGTGTCTCACTTTTCGGCGGCTTAGTGAATCCATGCCCCTTCGGGCGTGCTTTCCATGGTTGTCTTGCCTTAGTGAATTATATATATAGATAATGCAAAAGAAAATCCTAAGGGATTCTTTCAGCATTTTAGTAATAAAAGAATAGTCAAGGAGAAGGCGAAGTGCATCAGAAATAGTAAAGAGGAATTAAAAGATACAGACAATGAAATAACGGATGACATAAACTTACATTTTTCTGAGGTCTTCACAAGTGAGTAAGTGGATAACCTCCCAGAGGTAAACGGGACTATTAAGGAGGTACTGAGGGATTTGGAAAGTCCTGCTCAGATTAAATAAGATGAAATCAAACAAATCACCAGGACTAGATAATATTTACCCTTGAGTTCTTAAGGAGGCTAGTGAGTACATATATAAACCCTTGACACATTTTTAGGAAGTCACTGTACATTGGGGAGATTCAGAAGAACTGGAAAATAGCAAATATAATCCCATTAAATAAAAAGGGTGAAAGGGCAGGATTAAGCAACTATACTATAGGCCAGTAATCTTAACATGCATAACAGGAAAATAAATGGAAGGAATTATTAAGGATAAGATTGAGCAACACCTGGCAAGGACAGGAGTTATTAGGAACATGGGTTCAGAAGAGGGAGGTTGTGTCTTACTAAAGTGCTGGAATACTACGAAGAGGCAACAAAAGGATATGATCAAAGTGGAGCATATTATATTTGATATTATTTATCTTGACTTTCAGAAAGCATTTGATATGGTGCCACATGAGAGGTTCAGCATCAAACTAAAAGAAATGGGAGTTCAGGGTGATGTTTTTAGATGGATGCAGAATTAGCTCAGACACAGGAAGCAGAGGGTGATGGTACGAGGAACCTTGTGTTCCACAGGGGTCAGTGCTGTTTTTAATATATGTTAATGATTTAGATAGGAATATAACTAACAAGCTGGTTAAGTTTGAAAATGGTTACAAGAGTTTTTAGCAGATAATTTGGAATCCATTAAGTCATTACAGAAGGACTTGGATAGCATACAGGCTTGGGAAGATGTGTGGCAGATGAAATTTAACGTCAGTAAATGTAAATTATTGCACATATGAAGTAAAAATGTTATGTTTGAATACACAATGGGCGGTCGGAAAATCAAGAGTACATCTCATGAGAAGGATTTAGGAGTCATTGTGAATGCTAAGCTATCGATTTCCAGACAATGTTCAGAAGCCGTTAAGAATGCGTACAGAATGCTAGGTTATATTACATGATGTGTGGAGTACAAGTCCAAAGAGGTTATGGTCTAATTTGACCCTACAGACCTTCTGATCACTCTTCCATTGTCCTGGAATGAAATCTTTTAAGAATATCCCTCCGGTATCCAAAAATCCTAATCATCAATAGATGCAATTTAAATTTGTATCCCAACTGAATCTTACCTCACAAAAGTGTTTTGCCATGGGATTTGCTCCCAGCCCTGTCTATAACCTAAGCTCTCCAAATATTCCTGGCATTTTTAGCCACATGTTTTGGAACTGTACCCATGTAGACACCTTCTGGTTATTTGTCTCCAACTCTCTTTTTAGGATCCTGTCTTTAAATATGTATTTTTTTCTTCCACACGTTTTTCTGCTTAATGGCTGTAACTGTATGATTATTTTTGTCAATACAGCATACTGTACACTATAGAAGTAAAACTGGTTTCAATCTCTCTGTGGAACTCACTAGTCTTTCTTCTTTCTGAAATAACCTCTGAAAATTAAATTTTCTTGTCACAACTTAGTTTGTTTGGTACCTAATGAGACTCAAATTAACAGGTTGTGCAGAGCGACCATTGACAAGTGGTACTGCTTGGTGTTTTCTGTTGTAAAGATGTAACATGTTACAGAATTATGGAAACTGGGTCTTTGCTCTCAACGACCTGAGAGAATGTGTCTACACTTGTTAAAGGTGTTTACATGTACTTGATCAAGATTGTCTGTCTACATTTTAAAGGGCATTTCATGGGCAGAAATGCTATTTGCTAAAATTAAACAAATGCTGCTGAGATAAACTTATATGAAAACAAAAAAATGCCACATTTATATATTAAATTTCTACTAGAAACATGGCCCTGTTATCAATGGAATATTTTGCCATGATTTTTTGCAGTCCATTTTCTGTTTGTAGTCAATAATAACAATTTCTATATTAATGTTCCTCTAGGCTTTAATTTTCATGTTGAAAGACTACTGAGTCAATGTACATACCAATTTGTAGGATGTTTATACAAAAACAAATTTTAAAAGAGAATGTTATATTAATACTTATTTTACATTTATGACACACGTTTAAATGAACTGTTTTCGTTGAATAAGATTGCAAATTGTAAGCAATGTGCTGTTTTTGGCATAACTGTAACTATATTCACAAAAAAGTCTACTTTTGCAGTATGTAAAAATAGCGGTAGAAAAACATTAATTCTTGGCAAACACTTTAAAGAACTAAACTCTCCTGCTGAAATAATTACACTTTTTATATGTGGCTTGGCAAGTTCCATACTTGAGTAATATTCATTAGTTTGTGCTACTGTATCACCTTTCTTAGCTTTATTATAAACCATTTTAGATGAACATTAAAGAAATATTAATTAAACTAGAAGTATTATTAATTTAGCATCCATCAAAAAAGGTACAATGGAGGAAAATGCTAAATTGATAATAGAGTAATGCCAGCATAAGTTAATGCATTGAGGAGTAATTAGGAGTGAATTATTTGATTTGGCAATGTCATTTCTTAAAAAAGGTTTCATGTTTGAATTTAGGTGTTAAGGAGACTTGAAAAAATGGCTTGTGGGAATTTGTGTGACAGTGTATGCTTCCATTGAATCTGAAAGTAATACGTGAATTTCTATAGTTTGCAAAAATTTTGCATTTCACAATTTTAATATGAATAAACTTACTATGGCATGATTGTAATGTGAAATGAATTTGTTCATTTTTTTATGTGCACTTAGCCTTACTTCAATTTTTATGTACGTAGATGATGTCTTCTGCATTATAGCTGCATTATACAGCACTCTAACCCTGTACTCAGTGAAGAGCACTATACAGAAATAAACAGAACTGAACTGAGTGTGTATCTAGTTGGTCATGGCATCTTCAATAGCATTCACAGAAATTGTTGTAATGCGACTGAAGTGCTTTGCATTTGTGCAATCGACAAATATAACCTTATATGCCAACTATGGGGTTTCTAGAAACCTGCTTAAAAACTCTGGTTGAAAAAATGATGTAGGCGGTAAGATTTCTCAGTACAAATGAAAGAGTCTGCAATTTTCACTGCATTGTCCTGTTTTAATTCTTAACACTATGCCTTGCTGCCGTTATTAAAAAAAAAAACCTTGAAACAATTTGAAAATGTTACACATCATAATGGACAGAAATATACAATAATCAGGAGATTTCAGAGAAACCTCTAACATGCCATAATATTGTTACACTCACATAATCTAATATATGTAAAAAAGATGTTAAAAAATATTCTTACACTCAATATATATATATATATATATATAAAGAACCAAGTATCTACTGCCTGAATGGTTAGGGCAAAGAATTCCCTCATCTGAGCGTGCTGCAGTGTGTTTAATCTTACATCATTTTGCGGATTCTGAAATTTGTAAAATTAAAGTGTCTTTGAACAATGGAATATTACCAACCCAAATAACAGATTTCTCCCAAAAATAACAGAGCAAATGTTCTTTGCAGCTGGTAGTCTGTTTTTGGCTTTTGATTTGGGCTATTAACGTTCAGCAATATGGTATGATGCAGTCTAAGAAGCTTAGAAACATTTGGCAGACATTGTGGAATGCATGGTTTTCCTGATTTAATGCCTTCAGTTTTTCTTGGAAAAGTCAAGAGGCTTCACTGGGTGTCCAAGAACTCTCATTCCCTAACAAAATAGTGGTTAGAAAGACCATGACCTTAAAAGAATTGTTCCCCAATTATAAATATAAAACTCAAAAATATTCCACACATTGGAAAACACATGAAAAACTAAATATGTATTTGAAATATTTGAATAACATTAACATAGCCACTAAAGTGCACTTTCATTTAAGTATTTCAAAAATTTGAGAATGTAATAATATAAAGTATAAGGACAAAAATACAGATAATAACATGGAACCTTTATTCCATGTTCTGTTCTATTACTGTATAACATTTCTGTTCACTCAGGTCTGTCTGTCATAATCATCAAAATGCTTTGAGAAACCAATTTAAAAAATATGTTGTTAAGTGTAATTTGACTCTTATAACGTAAGAAATATTCCTTTAGTTACATCATGGAGGGGAATAATGTTTACAAACATAAAAATACACCATGCTAATTAAAATGGGTTATTATGATATGCAATATCACTGGGGTGTAGACAAGCTTGTGCTGGAAGTTGAAAATGACAAACTATATAATCAGACTCTACACACAGTATTGGTTCTGGAATGCAATATCTTGTCTAGAACGAGTTCTGTCAACCACGCTATCGTTGCCCTGAGGTGAGTGTGGGGTTAAAAGTTCCCGGGTAGGTTCTATGCAGTTGGTCTTTTGCTGGTATGTGAAATGATAAACAATATGTGCCAATGACTTGCAGAGAATAAAACCTTGACTGTATAACCTTTCAGAGACTTCAGCCTTTATAGACAGGATTGTTGTGGTATGTCACTGACTTGTGCAGCATGTTTAAACATCTAAACATAAGTACTAAGTTGTCATCTGATCACACTTGATGTCCAAGCTCTGATAGGTTATTGGTTGAAGAATGTTTAGCTGAAGAATCAGCTGGGACTGTTATGGCTTCATGGTGGTTTTTGCCATCGGTCCCTGCAGATACCTTTTTTGTATTTTCTTTCTTTTTTCTTTGTTAAGTTTTACTCCTGTAAATTGCTTAATAATCATAAATCAAATAATTTTGATAGTTTCCTTACTTAATTTAATTAATTCTCCTCAATGCTTTATCATTTATGTTATATGTTGATGGTTAAGGTTTGTTCAAGAACAATACTTAGTTTACAGCCCTCAAGGTCAGTATTTAGTTTCACTACAGCCGGTGAGGGCTATTTCAATCACAGTAGCCAATGTGTATTTGTAGTGGCATTGATTTTTGTGTTGTGTGCTCCTGTGACTTTTGTGCGTTAGTTTAATTTTAAATTATATAGTCTTTTGAAGTTTTAATTGTGTTTGTTAGGCTTTTCTGCCTAGTACGCCATTATTGGAAATGTGTTTTTAAGGTGTTTGCATTGTCGTATTGACATAAGCTTTTGACTTTTGTTCTCTTCTTTCACATTTTGAATTTTGGAATCATTTTGCCTTCTTTGGAATTTTTTTCATATTTATTGGCTTTATTTCTGTATCTTTGTATTTTTCAATTAAAAATTCTTTGATCAATGTCATTATTTACCTTACCCTTTTTTGTTTTATAAGATAATGCCTTCCATTATGTTTCTCTTTGTCTGGAAAGGGTATTTCAACAGCTTCCACCTCCATGTGTATTTATTCTAAAACAGGAACAAGTTTTTATCTCTCACCCCTGAAACAGCTCCTAACGTATCTCTCAAAATCTTGTTTACTCTTTTAATACCTTAGTTACTTGAGACAAATGCTCAAGAAGACAAGCCAGCTTGGTTTGCCATATTAGGCAAAAATGAACTAGTGATACTCAATGACCAAAAAGAAGAAAACAAACACTGTAATACCAAAAAAGGTTAACATTTAACAAACACAATTGAAAAGACTAATGGTGCAGCTAATAAGATTTGAACAATTTCCTGCACATGTTTATTTTGGCAAATTAAATGAAATTTCAAAGGTATGTAATAGAAGCACTTCTGTGGTGGAAAAACTCGTGAGATCACCAATAGAGGACGTAAATAATTTCCTTTGGCAGAATGGATTAGACATTGTTAATAAAGTTGATTCACCTATAAAGGTGAGTGAATGCTGTATAGTAAATCATAAGTGAGTGCAGTGTGAACTGTTCCCTGATCCAAGTGAGGGGAAACGAGTAACACTTAGTCCAACAATTATGTCATGTGCCTTTAAATGTACTCCGCCTGAACCACAAGTCTCAGAGGCTGCTACTCAGACTATGAAGGTCAGGTCAGAAATTGAAACGGGAATGAAGTGCAAAATGGACCCTGATAATGTGGAAGGGACCCAGCAGACACTTGTTTCAACATTTCTAAAGGGAGATTTAGAGTTATTATCCTGGATGGAGCCTAAAGTCTCAGTGGTGTTGTCCGTGACTACTGAGGTCCGACCGGAAAAAGAAAAGAGGACACCATCTGCAGAGACCCCAAATTGCAGTGATTCACATGATAGGGTGTCAAGTAGGGCTCCTACAATAAATAAAGAAAAATCTAAATGTACTTTTAAGTCCACATAGACGGTGAAGGGCCCCTCTTTAATTAATAGAGGGTCCCAAACCATCCGAAGGCTATACAAAAATAGGGGAGGTTGGTCAATTTGGTGGGACGGGCCCAATAAACTGGAGACAGCCAATCAAGGCTGCCAGTCTGTACCACGTGGGGTTATGCCTCTGACCAGGTCGCGTTCAGCCTCATTATCATCTTTCATCTCTCTCTCTCTCTCTCATTCCTCCTAGGGCACGAAGCAGAAGCAGAAAATGGCCGACGGTGGGGTAACTCGCGTTGAAATTGTAGTTGAAGAACTCCAGGCACTCGACGAACAGATTCAGAAACTCCTGTCCCAACGGAGATACCTTAGAGATCTAAAGGCCCGTCTGCTGGATAAACCGTCCTCGCCATCTGTAACCGGCGAAACATCAACCCCGCGTTGAGCCGACCTCACCCCCGCGTCTCGTAGGAGCGACGCCGCTAATGACCTCAGTGGATTTCAGCTATGCAGGCGGGGGTTCAAGGCCAGAGCACCTCCATCAGCACAAGTGAGCATCCTATCTCAAAACCGGTTTGACCCACTGGTGATGTAATAGTGGTGGGTGATTCTATCGTTAGAAACCTTAATGTCGCATGCCCTAATGCAAAATCGTTTGTTTCTTGTTTTCCGGTGCTCGTGTCCGAGATGTAATGAGCGTCGCCAGCAGTCTACAAGAAACACAAGGAGAGAGCAGTTGGAGCAATCGTTTTGCATATAAACGATATAAGGCACCGACAATCAGAAATCCTGAAGGCTGACTTCGCAGCTTTGATTAAAGACACGAAGGAGAGGACCCCATCGGCAAAGATCTTCGTTTCAGGTCCACTACCTCTCATCAGACGATCCAACGAGTACTACAGTCATCTGCTAGGATTGAACAACTGGCTACAGGGTTTCTGCAAGAAGAAGGATGTCGGTTTCATCAACAATTGGAATCTACTTTTGGAAAGGCCGCGTTTCTTCAAGCGTGATGGCCTGCATCCGAACAGTTTCGCGCCGGGTCCTCTCGAAAACATATCGAAGGTAATTTGTTTTCTTGACTATCTATCTCTGCTCTTAACCCCTTCCAAATGATACTGTTGTGCCAGGACATGATAAGTGTTTAATAGAATCTTCCGTTAAAGTGCACAACATTAATACTGTAATAAGCAATCTCAATGCACGTAGAAAACCTAGGAAATACGGCATAAACTCCAATAATCTAATTAAAATTACTATTTTAGAGGAACAATGTATTAAAACTATAAAACAGATCACAGATTAAACAAAAATACACACAGAGCGCTAATAAAATAATTTAGTTCCTATTCCAAATATCAATAACACACATAGTATTCATCTCTGCACCTCGAAACATTAAATATGGCACTATTAAATGTTAGAGCTTTAACTAACAAAACGTTTTTATCAACGATCTTATTAGTGATAAAAAAATAGATTTATTGCACTAAGTGAAACGTGGCTTAACTCAGAGCGGCTGTTTTAATCGAATCTGCCTCCGGATTACAGTTTTACTCGTGCAGACCGCCAGGGGAAAAAGGGGGGCGGATTGGCTAACATTTACTCGAGCCGATTAAAATGTAAAGATGTCAGTTTTGGTAAGTTCAAGTCCTTTGAGTATCTCGCCGTTGTTATCATGGAGATTCTCAAGTTCTAGTATTATCCGTGTATAGACCTCCAAAATTAACGTCTTTTTGAGGAATTCTCTGACTTAATGTCAATTTTAATTACTAACTATGACACACTCCTAATAGTTGGCGACTTTAATTTTCATATAGATAATCAGTGTGATCTAAAAGTAAAAGAATTTATGAACCTCCTGGATTCTTTTGATTTGAGACAACTCATAAATCAGCCTACACATAAAGCAGGTCATACGTTAGACTTAGTGATTACTAAAGGACTGAAAGTTGATATAAAACAGATCATTGATATTGGTCTATCAGACCATTTTCTTCTACTTTATAATATAGAAATAATGATAAAAACACTCATGAGAAGCATATTGTTAAAAAACGCTTCTTTGACTCAGCAGCAGCTTTAAAACTTACAAACATTCTAAGCAATCAGTCCGTTTATAGTGCCAGCTATAATAGCGAGGATAATGTAAATAGTAAGGTGGAAAGATTTAATACTAAAGTGAGAGCTGCTGTTGACATAGTTGCACCTGAAAAGACAGTGAAAAAATCTTCTAGCATTGTTATACCATGGAAGACCCAAAGAGTGTCTGATTTAAAGAGAACATGCCGAGAGCTGAGCGTAAATGGAGGAAGACTAAACTTACTATCCACTATGAAATATTAAAAGTTAAAATAACAGAATACAATAACACTGTCCGTCTTGAGAGGCGCTGCTATTTCTCAAGATTATAAATAACAATGCTAGTAATCCCAGAGTCTTATTTTCTACAATTGATCACCTACTAAACCCAGGCAACTCAAAGGAATGCCTCCTAAGTACTTCCAGTAAAACCTGTGAGGCTATCAATGTATTTTTCAATCAAAAAATTAATGATATTAGAAATAACATAGTATATCCCTCCAACACTAAGGATCCTCCTAAACCCCAGCATCCTGTTATAAACAAATTAAACTCTTTCACTAGGATAGATTTACCTGATTTACAAAAAATAATAAAATCTCAATTAAAATCCTCTACCTGCGTCCTTGACCCAATATCAACAAGGTTTTTCAAAGAAGTATCAGGTGTGCTAATTGATAATGTTCTGGACATAGTAAATTCGTCATTAGATACGGGGTCTTCCCAGACTGTCTTAAGACTGCTGTAGTTAAACCCCTTCTTAAGAAACATAATCTTGACCCCTCGGCTCTTGAAAATTTTAACCCATCTCTCACCTGCCTTTCTTAAGTAAAGTTCTGGAGAAGGCAGTCATTATGCAGTTAAATGACCACCTAAATAAACATGCTATTCTTGATAAATTTCAGTCAGGTTTTAGAACAAATCACAGCACAGAAACTGCACTTGTTAAAGTAGTAAATGATTTGCCAATAGGAATTCGCCAGGCTAATACAGTAGAGCACTTTAAAACACTGCTGAAAACATATTACTTTAACATGGCCTTTTTATAACTTCACTTAAACTTAATCCTGATACTTTTTATGTTCAATTTTCCTCATAATAATTACCCATGGTGGCTCTAAAATCCGTACTGACCCCTACTCTCTTTTCTGTTTCTTTTTCCGGTTTCTTTGTGGTGGTGGCCTGCGCCACCTCCACCTACTCAAAGCTTCATGATGCTCCAACAATGATGGATGGATTAAAAGGCAGAAGTCTACGTGACCATCATCATCAAGTCCATCCGTGAGAACCCTAAATCCAAAGAGGACTGTTTCATTTATGTTAGGTAGAATGCCCAGAGGGGACTGGGCGGTCTCATGGTCTGGAATCCCTACAGATTTTATTTTTTCTCCAGCCGTCTGGAGTTTTTTTTTGTTTTTTCTGTCCCCCCTGGCCAATGGACCTTACTCTTATTCGATGTTAATTATTGTTGATTTATTTTGTTTTTCTTATTTTGTCTTTTATTTTTCTATTCTTTATTATGTAAAGCACTTTGAGCTACTGTTTGTATGAAAATGTGCTATATAAATAAATGTTGTTGTTGTTGTATGTCTGGATACACTAAGTCCAATCAAAGTGATGATGACCTGTAAAGGGCTTGTTTAATTCCCCATCTGTTTTGGGAATTACCAACGCAAGTGTTTTGCCTGTGGCAATAGGGGAAACCAGTGAAGACAATGCCCACACCGATGGGAATCGCTTTGGGGAACAAACATAGACTTCAGATGCTCTCACACATTCTTTTTCTCTTTATTGCAGAAACTTTGATACTGCTATGGATTCTGGTGACCAGACTTTGAGCTGTGCTAACAGCCTCGTGGGATTGGACGCTGCAACCAATAGGTCTCTGCTGAGGGGGGAGATATGTAGATGCCACGTGGGCTGGATGTGCATTAAGGCTGGGAAGGAAACAGAAAGCAGATCCGGAAGGAAGAAATGGACAGACAGCCCCTTTAAAAGAAGAAATATAGCTGGGGAGTTTTTATTCATCGCATCAAGAGGAGTCAGATGGGGTGGCTCGGGAATCTGATCAGGATCTGAAGAGCTAGTAGAAGTGGCCAGGGAGAGGGAAGTCTGAGCAACTCTGCTCAAGCTGCTGCCCCCGCAGCCCGATCTTGGATAAGCGGAAGAGGATGGATGGATGATTTTTATTTCTCCAGCACGCTAGATGGCATCAGTCCCGGAGATCTACATCCAGTGGGAAGTCAGCAGAGTATACCGGGAAATGTAGTCCAACAGGGCAACCCTGCTGGGGTCATTGGGTGCCACAAGAGGGTGCTGCAGTGAAACAAGCTTCCTACTGTGATAATGGACTTCCATTAAACCCAGAAGTGCTTCAATTGGGCAATCGCCCAGTGTTTCATTTCGAAATTCTACGCGTAACGGTCATAACTGATTCCTACTTACATACATACGGCCATAGCCTGCAGCTTGGTCGTAGTGTGAGGCGGAGTTGTGTCACCCATCACCACGCCTCCCACGTAGTTGGCTGCCTGCCTATATTGTGTTCCCCCATACCCTTGCCTCCCACAAAATTGAGTGCCTGCCCATATAAGGCCGTCCGTCAGCAGCAATCCAATAGACACGTTGCCGCTACGTGGCATTTGTCATGCCTAAGACGAATACGATTTTCACGAGATACAAGAAGACGCAAGGTATAAACGAGACTTTTCATCACTTTGTAACAGAGTTAAAATTGCTGGTGAAGGACTGTGCTTATGCAAACGAAGATGAGATGGTCAGGGATAGAATAGTGTTTGGCACAAACTCAGCGAAAGTGCGAGAGAAATTTTTAAGTGCCAGGTCTGAGCTAACATTAAATAAAGCCGTGGACATCGCAAGATCGCACGAAATAGCACAACCACAGCTGAGAACTTTCGATGCATGTACTCCGAGCGGCTCACGTGAACTGACTGTGAAAGCAGTACGCACACAAAAAGCAAGAGCTCCAAAAAGCGATGAACAAAAACACATTACACAATTGAGAAAGCAGCAAAAGAATATGAAGCATGTGACGCATACAAGCATATTCATAAGTGCAGGTACTGCGGAAACAAAGCACACGGTGGAAAAAGTCAATGTCCAGCTAAAGGAAGACAGTGTAAAAAATGTGGTAAATTGAACCACTTTGCTAAAGTTTGCAGGACTGGGAAAGGTAAACCTGTGCATGCAGTGTGTGAAGTCTCAGATAAAGAGGAAGACGAGCTGTTTATTGACGCAGTAAGAAAGGAACAACCCTCTGAATCTGAACAAGCCTTTGTAGACATATCAATAAGAAAGCAAGGTGTAAAGCTTAAGTTTAAATTAAGTTCATAGACACGCTGCCGCTAAATATTCGCAGGAAAATCCACAACTTAGTACCGGGAATGCCTGTTAAACATCTTAGATTCACGAGTACCAATTTGGGTAGTGAACACTTCGATGAATGAAACCTGTCATCTTTACAACGGTTGACAAACACGGAATATAACTTGAACACAGCACATCCTCCAAATATGAACCTGATTGAAAGAAATAATGATAATCAAATCCTTGATGACGGCAACACTCATAAACTGTCACAAAACAATTACATAACATGTTACGTTATTTTTAAAATGTTTCCTTTTCTTTTTCATAACTTCTTTTACACACTACTTCTCCGCTGCAAAGCGCAGGTATTTTGCTAGTCTATAATAAAAGGGACCACACTCTGTTAACCAGGCAAATCAGAGCTGGGTGGTAGAAAGGCAACACTTGACTGGAGGAGGGCAGTGTGATGGTGAGTTATTGGGAGGAGAAGGAAAACGTTTGAGTTGTACTTTTTGTACTGTGTTAAAGGTATTTGGGGTTAATAAACAACATTTATTTGAATCCGTTGCGGTTTGAGCTTGCTGACACCCGGGGGTTCATCACACATTGTAATTTTTTCTTTTGCAATTACAAAAACAAAATCAATAAGGATAACAACATGCACTCATGTTTAGTACCATAATTAATTCATGATTTTATTTAGTATTACCATTATGCTTATTTTTTAAGCTTGAAATGCAGGACTTAGTTGAAATTAATCTTGAAAATTTTGACTTGCATTGAAGTTTAGAAGTAATGAAAATAGTTATATTAATTCTGTGTCTGTTTCTGGCCTTTAATGGCCCATTGTTTACCTGGAAAAATCTTAAAATTAGGAGGGATTAAAGCAGAACAATAAAGCTCAGCCACTGCAAAAATACTAATCAGATTAATACATCAAAGGGGGAAAATGTCCTTTTTTAAAATACATTTGCCAGAACTTTCAACATAAGACCACATTTCCAAAAGAATAAAATGTATTAAGTATCCCAAGTGCTTATAGGCAAGAGAAGTGGTGTACAAAAATGAATTCAGAGAATATTGTTTAATAAATACCATTGCTTTTTTTGTTTACTTGAACTTTTTAATATAATTTAAGTGAAATAATTTGTAACTCTCTTACAGGATTCACAGTTATGTCAATTAAAAGCCATCTTTTTATTTGGTATTAGAAAGCTAGCTTTAGGGACAGAATCAATAGAAAATACAACTTTATGTTTTGGCATACATGTATATTAAAAGTAAGTTAAGTTTATGTTGTTTTGTCTGAAGACTAAGGTCTTTTGAATAAGCAAATATTTTTCTACCATGCTTAAATATTTCCCTTTGAAAGCACCACTTCCTTGCCAACAACCAGTATGTTGATTTCCAAGGATTTTAGTTTATAGGATTCCCTGTGCTTTCTCAAATAATGCTTAGCACCTTCTACGACAGTAATATCTGAAGTTTTCAATGTAAAGAATTGGATGAATGCAATTATACAATAATATATTCTGGTCTGGAATACCTTATCTTAAATTTTAAAATTGGAAAAACTCCAAAAAAATGTTCCTTTCCAAATAATTGCACTTGGTGGCATGTGTTTAAGTTTAGGATTTAGGAAAAAAGGCAAAAGGTCACAGTTTTTAATTCATAAAGTCTGGATAGCTTTAGAAATACATCAATGTAACTCTTATAAAATATAAAAAGATTCAAATGAAATCCCAGGTAATTATAGCATATGCTCTTGTATATTATAATATATACTAGATTCTAGTCTAGTGATAGGCTTTTAAGGATATAGTCTTAACTTGAGCTGAACTCAATGAGCATCTCTGTGCAGTAAATGTGCTATGATATTATGGCACCAACTTTATTCTTTACATAAGTCACAGCAAACTTGCAGATAGTAATCACACTGAATGTCATGTAAAAAATGACTAGATTTTATGCATGACAGTTGAAAAAATACAACGAAAAATCATGAATTTGAAAAAATACAAGGCCCACAATTTCAACTCTAATCAAAAAACAAGCCATCTAAAAAAATCCACAATCCACAAACAGTAGCAAAAGATAAAAGTTGTAACCAATGCCATATCAGGTATCTGATGATCTTCTGGAATCTTAAGTAACATTGGTAGTGGTCCCCTAGCTGCAAAGTCAGGAGGCTTAAACTCCCTACAATCAATATATGGTGCTCAATGCATAGAAAAATGGAACAAATAATAATATGAACCAATATCTTAAACAAAATATTTATTGACAAGTAAACAAAAACATAATCAATAAAAGTATTTGCAAAATATTTTAAAAAGGTTAAAAAAGGGGGGTATACCCGTAAACACACAATGTAAAGCTGTAGATTTGTACATTTCTCTAATCCAAAGCAATTCTGAATTCTGAATTTTGGATAAATATTTTTAAATGGAAGAAAGGTTTCAAAAGGAAAAGGGGTAATAAGAATAGCAAGAGCAGTGGCTGAAGGAGACAAACTCATACTGACATTTAGATGGAAATCGACATGCCAATGATGTGCATAGGAACAGGTAGGGATGATTCAGCCCTATAGGTGCTTCTAGTGACCCAGAAATAAATTCTCACTAGTCATCATAGTAAAATGCAAGTAGCTGTTTATTCAGCAAAGGAGACCTTTCCAGCCTAGCAGGGGGTGAAAAAACTGTTTGCTACAAAGGTAAAATCTTTTTGCCTATAGTAAGTACAACATATTATAGCGCAAACATTGAAAGAAAAAAAAAAAAAAATCCTTACCTGCATACCTTTAATGGGGACGGAAAGGAAATGGAAAACTTAAAGGGAGACAAACATCTTAACCCTAAAATACTTCAATAAGGATTCTACATGACACAAGTGTAACCCTGGTAGGAAATGCAGAGAGCATTTCGCCCAAAGCCTAACCTAATCTAAACTGTCACACTGGGCTCTTTAGAGATAAATCCTAAAGCTCTTTGATGTTTTGTCCAGGCTTGAATACATTCACGATGGCCTTTCTGTTATTATATAATTTATATATGCAGTAGTCCAAGAATGTCTCATTTTTAAGCTATGCTAAACATAAAATAACTGAATGTAAAGGACTGCAAGAGATGTTATCATTTAAAACCATAATAATATAGATTTTTAGTTATGCGTTGACTTATGGATTTATTTGGACACGGCCATTTAGCCAAATGTCAAATTTGCTATATGTCTGTCAGAACATGTACAGGACAATCAAATGTTTACGGGTCTGTTTTTGGTCACTGGTATGTATACTTTAACTGCTGCTATGGATAAGCGCAAACTGACCTTCAGTTCTAGGTGGCCTTTTTTTAGAGTGCTACACAGCACTTTTGAACTTCTGCTCATCTAAGATCATTCTGCTCACTCCTCATCCTGGGCAGCAGTTTGGAAGTGGCACACAGCTGCACTCACGAAAGTCCACAAGGAAAACATTCATCATTCATGTGATGGTGTTTCACAGTGTTTACTACATCACAGAGAAAACTCATGGGTAGTGGAATTGAAGAAATTGATCACAACAGGAAAGTACTAGCTCATCTATTATTCTCACCTGCTAATCAGTTAAAAAAAGAATGATCTGAACTCAGTTGGCCATAAATCAGCATATGACTGTATTATTAATATTAATTTAGCAGACAACTTTTATCCAAGGTGAGCAAGTTGTAATACATACAAGAATAATAAGAAGGTACAAGCATCAAAAACATCAGAAAGGAAGAAAGATTGAGTGGTACTTCTGTTACTGTGTGATTATACCTGCAACTAGACTAAGGACTAAGGCTGTTGTCAGTACAACAGCAGCTATCTTGTAGAAGTGACACTAAGCTATTTACAAAATATTTAAATACTGGGGGATCCGCCCCCTGCTCATTCGCTTGCCCACCCCCAGGTTTTTTAAACCAGATATACAATTTTAAGAGATTACTATTTTCATGGGAATTGCTACATATGCATTATTTTCACTTTTACTTTAAAATTTTAGTAAAAACAATATTTGGAATTAACTTTTCTTCAAGATCGCATTGAATTTTGATTCCGTGTTTGGACTTATATCGTGACAACGCAACACATAACTGCCTGTGAGGGAATATTGTTTCTTTCTCTCTTTCTTCTTCACTTAGTTGTTGACGTGCCATCTAGAACGTATCAAAATTATTGTCCTGATAAAATTTATAACAGCTGAGAATGCAGGAAGTGTGTCTGCCAAAAGCATTCACACGGCTGAGGTTAGATGACCGTGTTCTTGTTTGAAAATAGTAAGGCGTAACTTGAAAGAATCTCATGTTAAAAGTCTCCATCTTACAGGACTTCATACCATCATGTTTTTGGAATCTTTTAATTCTCGCTGGCAACACAAATAAGATGATCTACAAGTCTCCGATTTAGAGTTTAAATTCGAACAATATATTCGATGTCTTTTCGCTGTTCGGTTATTTCACCGAGTAAAAATTTCCATTAGTTTGTGCTAATGTGATCTTTACTATCCTTTTTTTGGGACTTTCAAATTTTCGTACTTCCATTATCTCTAACCTGCTCTGCATGTGTACTGCACCAATGTTTTAGGAATCTTTTAATTCTTGCGGATACGCCTCTTCATTGGGAAGAAACAGTACTTTTTTTTCCCCTGATGGCAACACAAATTAGACGATCTACAAGTCTCTGACTTAAAGTTTAAATCCCAACAATATATTCAATCTCTTTTCGATGTTCTACTTTGTCATCTACTCTTTGTCTTTTATTTCCTTGTCTTGCGGGACGTATAAGTGTCTCTCCGAGACATCACATCTCATCTCCTTCCAAAATTTTTTTTATAATAGAGAGATTTTAAATTAAAATTTTCTTTAAATATTTAAATTGAATTTACCTTTAAAGAAAATGTGCATTTTCAAAAGATGCCTATACATGAAGAAATTGGCTGCAGGTACAGGGAGATCATTCCACCACTTTTGAGCAAGCACAGAGAAGCATTATCTAGTCTTGGCATGTCTGGTAAGAGGAGAGATGACTAACTAAGCAGAGACTTCTAGAAGATACATATGGAGGGACCAAACACTGGAGATATTGAGGAGGAGAACCTTTCAGAGAAATGTAGGTCAAGACAAAAATTTTGAATTGGATCCTTGCAGGAGAGAGAGAAGGAAATCTTGGATCCTTGCAGGAGAGAGAGAAGCAAAGGAGCAGTATGGCAAAGTGCATAATATGAGAAAGAAAGTGAATAGCAGGACTGAGGCACAGCTGGTGCAGCAAAAAGGAGGCAAGGTAGTCAGGGAACACCTGTGCATAGCAACAGCACTCCAGGGGTAGGGACAGACCTCAGCATCAAACAAGAGCAGAAGTGGCAGATAACTTCACTGAGGTTCCACGGATGCTGAATAATGGTGGTGGGAAAAGATTGCTGGAATTGCAAGATACAGAAGGACACAGTGTGATGGTGCTGGGAACACAGGTCAATGATGCTTGGCCGTACTTGCAGGTGTCTCATCTACATCAGATGAGTAGACCCCATGGGTGGGCAGAGGAGACAGGTTTTCAGGAAAGATACACTGGGGGCTTGTGGCTTGAAAATAATTGGTCCTGACAGTGTTTTAATTCTTGATTTTAACCAATAGTTCAGCAAAGAGTTAACCAGTGCCTGAACAAGGAGTTACGTGGCATAATTAATGAGGAATTGGTGAGGAAAGATTGAATCGTCTGAATATTATTTCCTGTTAAATTTTCCATTAATTCCACCAAAAGTCATAAGGATTAAAATGTATGCTTTTAACATATCCGTAGAGGCTGCTATTTCTATAAATGCATAAATATGATAAAATAGTAAGTTCATTGTTCTTGCTGGGGCTCTATCACAGCTCTATTTGTTTTGTTATTTTTCATGTAAATTCTATTTTATTTCTTATTAATTTTGTTTTGCAGGTTTTCCCTGGACTCCTTTGGCATTGTGTGTCTTCAGGGAATCCTTGGGTACTGCTGGTTTGACTTTGTATCAAATGAGTGGTTGCTCATGGAGTCCCTAATGAGGCACATTGCCTGCATTGTGAGGGAATGTCAGAATGTCATGTTGTGCGATTTCCTGAGGGTGATCCGGCTCGCAGGATCCTCATTGTTGAGGAGCTGAGTGGCTGGACTAGGTCAAGGGGACACCCACATAACACCTGACAGTAGCAGAGAGATGGTCATTTTTGGAGAGTGGGACTGCCTGGGGAGTTGCCCACCAAGATCCCAAGCCATTTTGTGAGTGGTGGGTGTGGCAACATGTTTTACCAGTACAGGCTCCAGTCTGACCTGAACTGACATGATAGTTCTACCCAATTTTTCCTTTAGAATCAAGATACAGAGAGTGGGCCCACACATTACAGTCTATAATGGCTGCAATTTGTGCTAATTCAAGATACTGAGAATTAGTCCTCAGTAAAGCCTTCTCACATTACAAAATGAATCAATTCCTAAAAATTACCTTGATGAAGTGAATTTTCATAAAGAGAACACCTAATTACCATTAATTTAAAAGGAAAACATTAATTATTTCCTGGTTCCAAAAAATGACGTCCATTTTGCACAAATAACACAGAAAAAATGTAATATTGTCAGAATTAGTGTAATAATATTTGTATTCAAAATAAACCTTAATAATACCTGGTCCTGATTTATATATTGAAAAGAGTGGTTGCTTTTTTAACTATTTCAAAATGTGATGCTCAGGACAATGTGAAAGGGCATATGAGCAACACATCTGATAAGCTGAGTAAACCATGGCACATGAACACACAAGTACACCTTTCTGCAGCCAGCTGATCTGGCCACATTGGACAGGCTGCCTCAAAGACAGTCTCTGTACAAAGCAGAAAATAACAGACTGGGGTTGTTCATCATTAAAATCCAGGCTGCAGCAGGGTGTACTCAAAAGAGTTGTTAGCACTAATGGCAAGTGTTTGAAATTTGTCCCAGACTTTGCCTTTGTAGTCACAAAAACTTTACTGTGCTTCATAAGGTGAAAAAAAATATTACATAATTTTGTTTGTATACACAATTTTTTACAAAGTGGTTGTTTGCAAAGTGGGGAAAACCGTTTTTTTAAAGAGGCAATCTGTTTGACTTTATGTTTATCATGTTGCTCGTTTTAGTGTAGCTCTCTGCTTTGTTTTTCCAGTTTAATTTTGTCTTATTGGAATCCTTTGTTTTGTTGATTTGCTATTGATTTTTGTTAGCATTTTGTAATGTTTACAAACCAGTACCCTTCAATTAATGAATTAATTTAATGATTGTTATTGAGAGGAATACCTTTAGTGGGAATTTTGGTTTGGATAGCTGTGCTCATGACAGACTTCATTCTTAAAAATATAAAATGATTTGGTTGATATTTATGTTTATACATGTTATATTAGACAAGAAGGATTAGGGAGGCAAAAGTGTTTAAATAACATTTTATTTATAAAATGTGTAATATTGGGCAGCACGGTGGCGCAGTGGTTTTTTCCCACAGTCCAAAGACATGCAGGTTAGGTGGATTGGCAAATCTAAATTGGCCCTAGTGTGTGCTTGGTGGGTGGGTGTGTTTGTGTGTGTCCTGCGGTGGGCTGGCACCCTGTCCAGCATTGTTTCCTGCCTTGTGCTCTGTGTTGGCTGGGATTGGCTCCAGCAGACCCCCGTGACCCTGTGTTCGGATTCAGCGAGTTGGAAAATGGATGGATGGATGGATGGATGTATAATATTATTTAGCAAATGTTTTATTGAAAAATATTTTCATTTTTAACGATTCCTGGAAAATGTGTGCAGCAACTAGTTTTTTTATGAAAAAAAACATTATTGATAAATCATCTGCTAATCCTTTAATCACAGTATAATTTATGATCTAATTGTACTTCTTCAAAACTGGAAGCAAAAGCATTACAGAGAATATTTAAACAAAATTAATCTACTCGTTAACCAAGGGGTGCTATGTGTTTCTCATAATACTCACACTAGTGTTTGAATGGTGTGTGTTCATTATCTGACATGCTTTCTTGAATGAAACTGAATGAAAAGTGTTAATATTCTTGTCAAGGAATCAAATCAAAAATAGTAAAGAAAAAGGAAAAACACAGAAATGTTGTGACTTAATGTAAATGTATTGAGAAGCAATCATTGACAAAGGATGATAAAAGATATTAGAGAAGTCATTAAGGCACTGGTAACATGCAAAAAGTGTGCATCTCCAGGTTATGTCGGATTACATTCTATGAAGCCTGCTAGTATTTTTTTTCTTATGGAAGACTTAGTAGACCTATTTATGGAAATATTAATGAAGGTTGATATGCCAGATTCATTTAATATGGGTCTGATTAATCTGATACCAAAAAAGACAATGACAAATAGAGACAGAGAAGTACAGTTAGCAAAGAATAATTCAACAGGAACATGTATGTGCTATTTCAGGAAGGAGACAGTTTGTGTTTATTTAGAGTCTCCATAAAATATGCTAGTGAGAGAATGTTGTGTCTTGCATTAATACATTTAGAGTATGGAAAAATCCTTCAGAAAAGTTGCCTGAGAGGATATATTCAAAGTACTGGAAAGGTTAAGACTTACTGAGATATGTACAGTGAGTAAAAGTAATATGTAAAAACATTGGATGAAAGATTTTAGCGGTCACAAGGGCATATGATTCACACTGCCACATATTTATTTCTTAAGTGGTCCAACTTACACCACTCACACACAGAAACGTGGAAACAATGGAATTAAACAATAATCAACATGAATATATTGAACAAAAATAGCAGGAGAATTCTAACCAAACAATGATGGTGATCACAAATACTGTATAACACAAATATAACTGCCTGGAAACAACAAGAAGTCCCATAAACAAAAAGTCCAATACACTGTCTAAATAAAGCGACAACCGATGATGTGGAATGAAGGAGAAATGATAACCTAGGGAATAGCTCGCTTTAAATAATGTAAAAACAGTCCTACCGGTATTTATGATACATTGAGGGGTGATAACATTGGGAGTACTCCCTTTGCACAGCATAATAAGCAATCTAACACAGCACTTACACAACAGGCAGGCACAGAACAATCCATATGTCCAAAAAAATGTGGTATCCCAGGACCAAATGATAATTCAAAGACAGTGATATTGATGACAGGACAGAAGGATTAACTCAGTCAAACACTCCAGCCCCTCCACTGTCAAGGCAGATTTGCTCTAAAGGGCCTGCCGGCCGATCTTCTCCCTAGCAGCTACTACATTCGCCACAGAAGGGACCGTTGGGAATTGTCGTTCTTAATTTATGTAGTGCCGCTACAGGGTAAGGAGTAAACAATAATGATTCAAGTAGCACATATGAAGAAAGGACTAAAAAGGATTTCCTCATTCAAAGGACAAAATGAAATGATATTTACTGTAGATACAGTTGTTTCTCTAAATTAATGATATATCCTTTTAAACTAAAGATAAGAGTAATGTGAGAAGGACAAATAATATGCAAAGGGTTTTTATAATTTTTGCAGAAGAATGGAATGAAAACCCAGAAAATAAAGAACATACATCACAAAAAAAGATTTGTGTTAATAAATAAATTAGTTGATTTTGAAAATTGTAACATTGTAGGAGAAAGGCAAAGAAAAAATTACACAGGGCAAATATGAAATGTACTGATGGAGGGAAAAACTTTGTTGTACAGTGATGAAAGTTTCTGGGTTAATGTATTTATCAACAAAGACCTTAGACAGAATAGTGATAACACTGTTTTGTTTCTGTTCTACTACTGTATTTTAAATATGACAAAGTTAGAAAGCTATTTTAACGAGAAACAATGAAGGAGGTGGTAAAGGAGTACAACATCTTTATAAAATATGTCGGTAGTGGAGTTCAAAGCAATTTGTGGAGAATTTAATGAAAGATAACAACTGTCAATATAGTGAGATATTCTATTGTTGCAAACTGAAAAATAACAGATAAACAGGTGCTACAATGTTTAAAAATGTACAGGTGGACAGAAGAAAGAAATACTAATTGAACTGAAAGATGTATTTTTCTTAAGACAAATCAGTGCTATTTATTATGTATTAAAAGACAAAACAGCTGCTAGGATTTAGAAACAAATATCAGGTAAGTGCTTATGTAATAAACATGAGACATAACTGGTCAAATGAGCAGGAAGCCAATGCATGAGACCATAAATGTAAAGAAAGAATGTGAACAGGAAGAAACAGTGTGACATGAATTATAGGTGTATGGAATGGAGGATGAACATAGAAGGAAATATGGAATAAACTAAAAAAAAATGTGAATGATGGTTGTGTACAAAATAGTGTTGAATGAAAAAAGAATGCAACCTCCAATGCCAGAACTGGTGCTGGAGAAAATCATATAAACTGTTTTTCCAACAATGCTGTTAACAATGAGCCTTAAAGAAATTAGATCAGATTAGATAAACTTTATTATCTCATGGGGATTCAAATGCATACAGCAGCAGACACATAAAAAACAAGAATACAAAATCCTAGGACAAATAATACAAGCAATCAATCTATTGATACATTTATTTATTGATTGATTGATTAATACTTAACGAGTACATATGGTGGAATTGAATTGCCTGAATGCAGTGGGCAGAAAACACCTCCATAGATGCTTATTAGCAAACCATGGTGGAAAAAGCTTGTGGCTATAAGTGCTCCAAGTGAATGCCTCCTGAAGAGGAGGGAGAGGGATTTATCATGATGGCATTCAATTTTGCTATTATCATCTTTTTTTACAGCAGATTCCGGTGTGTCCAGGGTTCACCTTGTGATGGAGTAGGCTCTTTTGATAAGTTTGTTCAGGCGTTGTGCTTCTTTAGTGCTCGGGTTGCTTCACCAGAGCACTGCAGCATATAACACCACACTGGCTACTATGGACTAGTCAAACATTTCCGGTAGCTTGCTGCACACATCAAACGATCTGAGTCTCCTTAGCAAGTACAGTCTGCTCTGGCCCTTCTTGTACAGTACCACTGTCAGACCTGTCCACTTTATTGTTTATGTGAACCCTCAGGTACTTTTAGCTCTGTACCACTTCCACATCTGCGCCCTGAATGGTGATTGGTCTCAGAGGCTTCTTGGCACGCTGGAAGTCCACCATCAGTTCTTTTGTCTTGCTGATGTTCAGTTAGAGTTTGTTATCCCTGCACCAAAAGTTGAAGTCCTCCTCGATTTTCCTGTATTCTGACTCATCTCCGTTATTAGTTTTATGTACAATATAGTAAGGCTAGTAGAGAAAAAAAAAAAAAAGTGAAACGGAAAAACTCTGTAAATATTGATTTTAAGAAATCCAGCTTGGACACAATAAGCTCAATGAATTACTTTATAATATTTATATTTTGTAGAATGTACAGTCAGGGTTGAGTGGTGTTTTAACCCTTCAAACCCTGGAGATATATTTTCGCTGTCATCTGCACTGCTAGAGTTTTTTGTTTTCCTCTGTTCCCTGGACATCTAGCCATGGTATTAGACTCTGTCATTTTCCACTATAACCATAACTTATAAACTGAGTTTAGCTTACAGTAATTGAAGCCATGCTTAGTAACTTGTACATTTTTACTATTCATTTGTTTAATCGTATTGTGTGTTTGTATTTATTTATTTTTAATTGTATTTATGTATTTATTCCTTTACTCCTTGCAAAGCCCTTTGAGTCAGTTGCAAAGTATCCTAGATAGTACGATACTAGATGCAGATCAAGACCAGACTGGGTAGAATGGTACTAAAAGGAGATGATCCTCAGGACTCAGTACTGTTGCAGTGATGAGCAGAACAAGATCAATACCAAGTTTAATTCATTTGCAGATAGTCTTGTTGTTGTTTCATGTTCTCCTTGGCTTGCTCAGCTGCATGTCTGATTGCCCTGTAATGATAGTGCACCAACAATTAACGTCTCACCCTCTCTCAATTAAAGACTTGCATGCATGGACATGCAATATTGAAGCTTATGATTCATAATGTTAGTCATAAAAAATGTAATCAAGTTGAATTTATGTTGCACATATATTAACCAAGAGCAGGTGTTATTGCATAGTCATGTTCCACTGAGAAGGCACCTGCTGTGCTCTTTTCCATAAGCGTAGACTTTCACATGTTAACTCTGAGATAACCATTTGTCCATTTAAAAGCTGATCCCTGTATCAAAATGACTACCAAAGTTTTTCCAGCTAGGCACAACCTCAGTCTTAAGGCATCACAAAAACTTTATGCATTCAGGAGATTTTAAATGCACTTGGCATTTACAAAATGTGGTCCTTTACTAGTAGAGGAGAGAATAAAGACAAAACCGATGGTCATCATAAACAATGCTGCACACTGACACTCTAACATTTAGTATCTTCAACCAACAAATTATTCAGAAGATGTGTGTCAAGAAACACTAGGACAATACTTTATAATGCCTAACTGTGACTGTGACTGATGTTTTTAGCTTTAACCAAGATAGTTTTCTTTTTTTTATTAATTTAAATGTTATATTTTTTTTTTAATAGTTATGTATTTATTTAGTAGTCCTGTTATCTGTCCTTGTGGAATACCAGATGTTTTAGATCTTTGGTCCATGCTATATTTTCCTAACCACAAAAAACATCTGATAAAAACAAAAGACACAAATCTTAACTTTAGTGTTACTCTTAAAGACAGCTGCTTAAAGCTTTCTAGACTGCTGTAACTTCCGTCTAAAGCCTGGTTTATACTGGACACGTCCACACTATTTGATAGGGCAGCACAGCAAGAATAACATCAGACATGGTAAAATAGAATTTTTGCTGCACAGATATTTTTTTCTAACTATGCAGTGTTACAGCCGTGTTGCTGTGTACCCAAAATGGTGAATTTCAAGGAGAGGCTGTTTACGTAAGTGCCAGAATGAGCAACGAAAGGCTGAATATGACATAACAGTTCATTAAAGTGCAAGGAGGACATTCAAAAATATGTGAAGTGCATCTTTTTTCTCATGAGAGTATTTTTTTTAAAGGGCCTCCATCCACACACCCACAAGTAAGCAATATAACAAAACTGTGCAGAGATTCTTTGTTTTCAGACAAAACTAACTTTAGGATTGAACAGGTTAGAAAGCATAGTAACAGTAGCATGTTTTCTATACTAGTCAGCCGAAAATATCTAACGAATGTTAATGCAGTGCTGAGTCATTTCATGAAATGTACAACTTGGAAACAAACATGTACACTGATGTAGCAGGTAACTGTTTTCAAATGACAGGGCTTGCTACAGCTGAGAAAATTACCTAAAATATTCAATGGCTTGCTGACTGCATACAATCTCTTGAATGTTCCAACAACGTACTTGTCAATAAAGTGTTCAGCCATAGGAAATTGACATTAACCTTTCAAAATTGGATGGCTATACTCTTGCCATCTGCAGTCACAGAGAGGAATCTCATAAAAAAAAATATGCTCACCTTTAACTGATATGAACAGCATGCTCCTAAAAGGTATACTGGAGGTTGTGAAAATGCTCCTTAATATTAGACCAAACACAAATGTGAATGTAAACATTCTTTTTGAAGTTTAAACATCATCTTTACTAACATAGAGACCCATTTAGTGGTGTGAACCCGTGCCATAGCTAGTACATCTGGGACCTGTGGTAAAAACATGGAGGTGGCTACCAGTATTAGCACAAACTGAACAGAATAAGATTTTTCCGTAATTTCACTTAAGGTTTTATCTTTATCTGTGAGTGACTGTAGGACCTGTCCATCTTCAATTACAGGAACTTTCACTTTTGTAGCCAAGAGGCCCAAGATACCACCAGAGTTGTGGCCAGTTCATTGATATAAAAAATTGAATTGTCTCACACTTCACACGTGCTGCCCTCCCTCACTATTTAATTATACAATATTTTCTTGTTATGTTCCTACTTTTCATTACTTTACCTTTTACCCTGTACAATGATTCAATGAAGACACCGAGGCAAAATGGCAGATTAGCACTTAAACCTCACAGATCCAGCTTTCTGAGTTTCAAAGCACATGTCCACTTGTTGTCTTTGTGTGTTACGTTGTACTAGATGGAAAAATCCATTCAGACAAAACTAAAATAGAAGCATGGCAAAGGTGAGCATGTATATGGACGGAATTCTCCCTGTATCTGTTGTAAGGCAACTGCACTAAACACTGCTCTATCATGCCACCCACCTACTGTATGTTATGTCAGTCAGTCAGTCATTATCCAACCCGTTATATGCTAACTACAGGATTACGGGAGTCTGCTGGAGCCAATCCCAGCCAGCACAGGGTGCAAGGCAGGAACAAACCCCAGGGAGCATGCCAGCACACACACACTAGGGACAATTTAGGATCGCCAATACACCTAACCTGCATGTCTTTGGACTGTGGGAGGAAACACACGCAGACATGGGGAGAACATGGAAACTCCATGCAGGGAGGACCTGGGAAGCGAACCCAGGTCTCCTTACTGAGGGGCAGCAGCGCTACCACTGCACCACCATGCCACCTATATGCTATGTGCCTCTAATAAAATTTTTATAGAATATAAAAACAATCCAGAGTGAATTAGTACCAAAACAAATCAAAGGAAACATAAAACTACATCACTTTAAGCAGGCATTAACAATCTAAAGCATGTGACAAGTTATAGTACAAGGAGAGACAGAATTAATGTCAGTACAGGATGTGACAGTAAATTAGGTGTCAGTTCAGAATAGAGTGGTGCGATAGAAAAGATAAAATGACTAAGAAAACAATTAAATGTTTATTTAAAGTGTTGATTGCTAGGTATCAACATTTTAATAGACATGTGAATGACAGACTATTGGCCTTTGAAAAATGTGAAGAAAAGACCTTCTCTCTTGAATTAAGTCAAGATATGATTTACATGTTAAAAGAGTTAAGGATATTATTAAGCACATTAACTGGGTCTACTTATCTCTGTTCCAATAATGTTTTAAAAACTGTAAAATAAATGGCAAGTATATTTTATCCAAACAAATATTTTTTTATTTTAAAACAGAAAGATGGTTAATAAGGCTTTGCTTATATTGTGGGCATTGTTTTTAAGGCTTAAAGTATGTCATTATGGAAGGCCCAATTAAACAAACTGTGAAAAAGTTATAATGTGAAAATAATTTACAGCAGGTGTTTTCTGATTTTGTTATTTTAAAGTACAGTACTGTATATATTTATTTTGATAGTCATGTCTTAATAACTTCAAAAATAAAAGTTGTTTAATTTTGGTACTAAGTGGCTCCTTCCCATCTACCATGACTGCCTTCCCTTGTGTAACTGGGTGAGCTTTCCATGATAGAGAAAAAAATGGGTACTTGTGGTACTTACTTAATGGCATCTTCCTCACTGCAGAAGCACAGAATAACCCCCTCAGCAGATTTTTCAGAGCCTTTTGCATGAGCACCTGTATATGATGATGCCATCCTAACAGGTTAGGAGGTGTATTACATGAAAGCATCTTGTGCAAACACAGAAGCTCTCAGAATGCAGTGCTTTCAAAAGAATGGAAAACAAACAAGTGGTAATAAACACTAAACACAAGCTTCAGTGCAACATGCAGTAGCAACACACTGTGCTAAAAGGCATACTTAAAGCTGTTGGAGCCAGCACATGATTCCATGCACAAGCAGCAGTACATATGAAAGACATGCTATTAGGGTTTAGTTTGAGTCCACAGATAGATGAACTTGTTTTTTATAATACAGTGACTAACTCAGATTCTGTGTCTATGTGATACTAAAGCTTATCCTAACCACTGCTATTGCTGAAGCTTCCAGTGCCTACAAGACAACTGATGCTGTTCCTCTCCCCTAGACCAAAACAGTTGCAGTTTGACCTTTTAAAAAAATCAAAAGTCACCTTGGGCGGGAACTCAATCAGAATAAGAGGCTTCTAATAAAAGAGAGAATAAAATGGTCCCAGTTTATTTTTTGTGAAAATCAAAATGGAGAATAAAAGGGGCTACAGTGGGTTACAGAAAGGCAAGAAGTGAGTATGACAAATATTCAGCTTAGTTTATGGGCTTAAGAAATTGCCACTCCCTGCCTTTTAAATTCATTAGTGCTGCCACAAACTTTCTTTGCTAATATCAAAAAGAGATTTTCTTCATGCTGTTATGTTCATTATAAATCATAAAATGGAGATCATTCATCCCAAACTGTACCCCTTCTAAACTGATATGAGAGAAAGATGGGTTAAAGTTATGCCAATACTATAACTTTTAGTTTTACTACTGGTTTGTGAATATATACATATCATGAGACTTTGGAAGGAGACGGAAGATAGGATAAGTTCTGTTCAAAACACTTAAATCTTCCTAAATATTTCCATTTTCAAACTGAGAGTGTTATTTAGCATTTAGCATTGATTTACATTTTGAGAAAACAGCATATCCATGTCCTTTTAAATGGGAAAAAAGAAAAAAGCAAAAACTTTTGCAAGATTCACTCTTTTAAAAGGAGACTAGCTGTGCACTTTATCTCACTCCTCGTCTTCCTACACAGCAACCTGAGACGTGTTTTCAATTCAAAAAGTCAATTCCAAGTGATTACAATTGACATTAGTGAATGTTGATGTCAAGATGTGAATTGTTGTCTCTGTTGTGTTGAGAACTAGATAATAATCACTTCATTAATAATCAAAAAAATGTTACATGATCACTAATCATGTGCTAGATAATTTGACAATGGGCAGTGTTGTGCATGAACCAGTTCAAAAGAGCGCATTCATTGAACAAGTTCATTGTTGTAAGAATGATAAACTTAACTTATTTGCAAGTGAAGAATTTGAATGTAAGCTAGTTCAGTTTTATGTGATAGTCTGGATCTGATTTAGGTCCAGATTAAACGTTTTGCCTTACCCTGTAATGCTGGGGTGAAGCCAAATCCGAATACGGTATTTGGATAAGCACAAATAGTGGACTTTTACAAATATTTATTTTGTATTAATTTTTTGCCATTTTTTTGTATTCGGAAAAAATAACGTAAAACCAAATAGGCACTGTCTGTGTCTGCCTGCTTGTGCTTAAGCTGCACCCCTGCTGACGAAAACATGCAGTAAATCTCCGTTTTTGCATTTAGGGAAACGTTGTACTTCGTGAGACCACTTTATATTTTTCCCTGTTGGAAATGCAATATGTGACAAGAATTTTGACCAGCAGCGTAATAGGTTAGTTCACCTACACTCTGGTTCCACAGTCACCATTTGTGTCACACAGTTGGAAAAAAAGCGGTAATTTATATGTGTACTTGCATCTATTTAATTTCTTTTTTTACTGGGAGGATATTAGCAAATATGGTTATACATGTAGGGCGGCATGGTGATGCAGTGGGTAGCGTTGCTGCCTCGCAGTTAGGAGACCTGAGTTCACTTCCCGGGTCCCCCCTGTGTGGAGTTTGCATGTTCTCCCAGTGTCTATGTGGGTTTCGTCTGGGTGCTCTGGTTTCCTCCCACAGTCCAAAGATATGCAGGTTAGGTGTATTGACAATTCTAAATTGTCCCTAGTGTGTGCTTGGTATGTGGGTGTTTGTGTATGTGCCCTGCGGTGGGCTGGCACCCCACCCCGAGGTTTGTTTCCTGCATTGCACCCTGTATTGGTTGGGATTGGCTCCAGCAGACCCCTGTGACCCTGTAGTTAGGACAGTAGTGGGTTGGATAATGGATAGATGGATGGTTATACATGTTTGTTGCTGGGTATAACTCAATAAAGTGTATTTAAATAAAAAAAGCTTTCATAATTATTGTATTTTATTTAAGAACACTGTAATAACCTAATATAAGGCATGCAAAATTGAAAAAAGTAAACTCATGGGTCATTTATTCTCACTCCTTAAAAAATACAAAATGAACTTAGCATAAACTAGTTTAAATTTAAATGGTCAATGTCAATGTCAGTTTATTTATATAGCACATTTAAAACAACATTGGAATGCTATGGCCAAAGTGCTTTACAATAAAAGAAGAAAAAAAACATACAATTAACATAAATAACATAAATAGTGTAACAAAGGCACTAGGGCGCCAGACCCGACACAGATGGACACGGAGACACGTATAAAAAGTACAAAGACCTTTATTTCTCTTCACCTGTGGGCGCACGTCTTCCTCGTGACCCACAGGCAATACACAGTCCCACAAAACAACAGTTCAACTCACAGCAACACCACCTTCCTTCCTTCCTTCCTTTACCACCACTCCTTCTCAAGCTTTGTCTCCTTCCTCCCAACTCTGGCTCCCTGAGTGGTGGTGGCAGGCCCTATTTATAACCCACCCGGAAGTGTTCCAGGTGCTTGACCACCTGGTCCTAATTGCACCTCCGGGTGGGGCTGAAGATTCGTCCAGCCAGGCTGCTGAGTCCATGCAGCTCCTCCTAGCAGCCATCCGAGCCTCCAACCAGGCTGTGGAGGACTCCATCTCCCATGGAGCCCTGGCGGGTGGTTGGGGAATCACCGTCAGCCATGGAGGCTGCCACCAAGCGTCCCAGCGGAGGTACTGAAGTGCCCAGCTGTCCTTCACAATAGAAATAAAATAAATTAACATAAATAAAATAAACAATAAATAAAAGTAAGAATACATAATCACAATGAGCTATCCATCAGTATTACTGAAGGTCACGGAAAGCAAGTGAATAGAAATGAGTCTTTAATCTTGTTTTGAACAGTTCAATTGTAGAAATGTAGAAATTGTGAACTATGAACGTGAATTTATTAATTTTAATCTGTGTGAACTGAACTTTGAGCTCGTTCTTGTGAGGTGTGAACTTGCACAGCACTGACAATGGGTTTGTGGTGCTAAAATTTTTTTCATTGTGGTTTGGCAACTCAGCATGAATTGTGCTCCCTATCATATGTAACATAACAAGAGAGAATTAAATAGGAGAAAAGTAGATGCCATTTTGGAAAAAGTTCCTCATATGATTTCAGCACATGTCTGTTGACCATTTTCTCTTTTTACTTGATTTTATACATGTGTCAGCTTGCCTGTAAAAAAATATGATTTGATTGGAGTGCACATGGCACAAGAAAATAATATCATTTGAGTATGCATGTACCGCTGGTATTTGCAGACTTTGTAATGTGTAGCAGATTCGTACTTAAATCAGATTCTTTCAGGGTACACTGACTGATCTGTCACTATACCAGACAAGTGGCAAGTTTGTGCACAACATCATTTGTTTCAGGCCATGGCAGAATGTAACCATTGCAGAAACAGAGCAGCAGAGACAAAAGTAGTTTAATGTACAGCCTAAAGCTATAGAAATTTTGCAACTTGGGGGTGCACTTGGGGTAATTGTCAAATCTCTGCCCATAATGTGACAAGCAAAAAGGAAACATGTCCTTGCCTCAAGAATACAGCACCAAGAATCTGTGATAAAATGTATTACTTCCAGTTTACTTTTGCTATCAATTTTCTTGTTTTACTACGTCAAAACCTTTGGTATTGCAAAGTAGACATTTTTGGTAATGTTTTAAGCTTTTGTTTGTATGTTTGGAACCCCATTCATCTCCATTTTAAAACACAAGATCAGGATTTTTTAAAGTTATTAAAATGTTTCACTTTATTGAACAATTTTAAGTGGCAAATTAATATACACAATGATTGTTTAGAGATAATGTCAGCTTGGAAAATACCAGACTCACTCAGAAAATGGTTCCCGTGTAGCACAGATTTTAAGTTAGAGATTATATTGTCATTTGTACTCATTAATGACAAATAATTTATTCTAAACATTTTTTAACTATAAAATAATTTACAATATGGAAAATGCTTGGAATTGGGACCTATAGAGATTTCTATATTGGCAGTATGTTTGCATCCTTCAAAATGTAATGTTCCAGTAACTTGTTTCTACTATTATATTCTTAACTATTCTTTCATCCTCCAACGTCATTGATAAAAATTACAATTTTGCAATAATGAAAAGAGAGGCAGCATATATGCACTAAAGTAATATTTTTCAAAAACTTGATATTAATTTCAGTCTGAATGTTGGATGCAGAATGGAACTCAGCCTTTGGAAAGGCGCACACCTCATTAATTTGTGCAAAGCATGGTGTAATTCAATAAAAACTCTTACATGCCATTATGTCAACTCAGGTTATATAAAATGTCCCCAGGACAAGATGTTACTTGTGGGTGATATTGACATGCAACCTCCTTGCTCAATTATGTTTTGGGATTGTTTCACGCTCAGAATATATTGGACTGTTTACCTGTTCAAAATATTAGAACCCAAATAACTGTTAGTAGTATTAAGAGTAATGTGTAATAATATCTTATACCATATTATTTGCTTGTATCCTTATCTTATTTAATTATGAGAATTATGAGAATCCTAATCCACCTGTAACTCATTGGACAAACGATGTTGTATTCTGTTCAAAATAAGAAAAAATACATTTCAATCTTACGAAACTATCTAAAGCTTTATACTGTTTGCCAAACATGTATCAATGATGTCCTTAAATAGGCATACTGGGCATCTATCCATCTTTTAGATTCTTTAATATTAAGTTAAGGAAGGGATTAAAGCTGAAAATTACATGAATATGAATTTACATTCCACCATGTTTACTATATTGTAATTTAATAAAATGAATAAATAAAAACGGGTTACACAAAAATATGGGCATATTCTGCTTCACTGATGTTCATATTAATCTAATTACAAAAATATGTATACAATTACAGTATTTCAATTTTTGCTTTACTTCTATCTTTAACTCTTAAACTGTATAAAAGCAGATAAAATGCTCAGCAAAATTTCTAAGATGAAAAACACTGTGCAATTACCTTTTTTGGCCGACAGCTGGGACCCTTGCCTAGCCAGGATGTCTGGAGAGTGGAAGGATTGGGAGAGAAGTAATATCTCCCCTGGGACACTAGAGGGCAGTTGCCCTGGTTGGCGTTAGGGCCATGGGAGCAGAGCTTAGAAGTTCAACCCTGTGGAGGCCCGTGTCCACCGCCAGGGGGCATTCAGAAAACCCCAGATTCCTGGATTGCAGCACCTCCGCCAAACCAGGAAGTGCTGCAGGAAGATCATCAGGGAGCACATCCAGGTGCAAAATAAAAAGGGGCTGCCTCACTCCATTTGAGAAGCCGGAGTCGGGAGGCAGAGGACAAAGCTTGCTGGAGAAGAGTAGAGGCGGAAGAAAAGAAAGAAAAGGACTGTGAGCATTGGATTGGTGATTTGTGCATTGTGTGTGTCATTAAAAAGGACTTTGGAGCAATAAACGTGTGCTTTGGGACTTGTGAGTCTGCATCTCTGTCTGTGTCTGGGCTGATCTTTCACAATGTATTTCTAAATTGTGCAGTGTTTACCATTATTTATATCAGTTTTGCAAATTTCCTCTTAAGACTGCATTGGAACTGCAACTGGATTGAAATGATGAAATCTTTCCATAGATTTTCAGGAACGCTGAAGAAATGATCTTGACTGAGCTATGCAAGTAAATTAATTTTTATATTATTACACCAGTCCAAAATGCTACAATAAAGCTATTTCCTGTTTTTGGTACTATATCAGACTAAACTAAATTATGATCTGACAGTCGTACATTTGTACATTTCTTAATTAACTACAGACTTCTCTTGTGACCAGATGCCAAATCCATGTCAAGGAAATCTGTCGCCATAGTACACTGTAGTGCTGCTATTACCAAGTTGGAGAGTAGCAATAGTTCAGTTGAGCTGATGTAATTGCCATTTTACAATTTTTACTCACATCTTGTGTTGGACCCACCTTTGTGTCCTTGAACAAATTGCTTTTAGTAGAATTCTTGTGCATCTGAAACAGCCCATTTCTTTCATCAGTGCTGACCGTGGTCATCCTCTTTCACAAAGTCTGCAACAACCTGTTTGGGGCAGGATGATGAGAAGAGGGTTAGTAGATGGTGTCCGAACCAAATTAATTTGACATCTGCTCAATTTATAAGCCTTTGTAATCACTGATGGCTACAATAGACCCTGAATATCAGCATATTTATTATTTATATTAAATAATAGATGTATAATAAAATAAATGGAACAAAAATGTATGACACAGGTACAAAGCATCTTTTTGAAGGTGATGACTAGATAATATTTAGCACCAGATGCAGAATTCTATTTAGACCATAAAGATTGAACTTTGTAATGTTTGGTCCGAAGGTCTTTTTACAATATCACTTATCAATGGATGAAGCATTCAAGTTTTCATGTAACCTTAAGTGCAACTTTGTGGTGTCAGCATATTGTTGACTGATAAACATTTTAACCACCTTGGCCACTGGACTTGGTAGTCATCCCAGAGTTTCCAGCCTAAACTTGCTTACCTTATCAGTTTTCTACTTATACTTGGCTGTTCATTTTTAGATGTCAGAGTAGACAATGAAATCTGATATTAAGAAACTATTTTTGTGATAATAATAACAGCAAATTATATAAAACTTTTTGTTCAGAGTGTAGTGCTTTGAATGCTATTTAGACTACATTTTGAGTCTTTCTGTGAAACATATTGCTTGTATAAGGAACTGTAATAAAGAGAGGATTGTACATCAACCATGAGAAAAATGTTTAAACCCAGGACACTTAACTAATTGTATAGCTCATTAAGTTAATTTAGTACACTTGAATTAGTTTAGGGGTATGAATACTAATGACATTAAGGATTTTTATTTTCAAAATAATTATCATTTTATCTCTTCCTAATATACATTGTGAGAGATGGCCGACAGCTTATCCCGGTCCATACATCCACACCACTAGATGGAGTCCTCCCTGCAACACGGAGTTGCCCCAAATTCCCGCAGGGCATCATGGACAATGGAGTTCGGCTTCACAGTCCTGCTGGATACTGTGGGGGCCGCCAGGGGACGCTACAGGGCGACATGTAGATTGTTTTTATTATAAAACAGAAGTACTCCCAAGTCATGGGGACGGGAAGACAGAAGTACTTCTGGGCTGAAGGAAAATATAAATCTTCATCTGACCCAGAAGTGCTATTGGATCACGTAGACTGAAGGACAGGAGCGTTTCTGGGTCGAGGACTGTTTAAAGGACTGTGGGAAACTCAGCAAGGTGAGCCGGAGTTGGGAGGGAGTGTGACAGAGCTGCTGGGAGGAGAGGAGGATTGATTATTATTGATTTATTAGTATTATTGTATTGATTATTGAGTATCGTGGAGGTGGAGGTGCTTTGTGCACATTATTTAAGGAATTAAATTTATTTCTTATACTTTTACCTGGTGTCTGGACATGTTGTCTGCGGGTTTGGAGGAGTGACAGAGTCCCTACTGTCACAACATATATAATATTTATATAGTTTTTATCTACAGTATGTATAAAACTACACTATGCATATATATATATATACATGATATACTTTCTTATATGCAGTGCAGATTTTGTTTTGCGTTCTTTGATAAAGTTGTTGCAATATAAAATAAATATGAAATGTTACCATGAGGTCAACAACTTGGAAAAATAGCTCATAGAAGGCTGAATAGCAGTAAGATACTGTATCTAATATACAATAAATTTTATTATAGGCTTAAAAATGTCAGAAAAGTATACATTAATGTCACTTAGCCGTTACAACAATAATCTAGAGTTTTGGGTTATGTATACATTAAATATATTTTTAAAACAAGATAAAAAACTAATTTTGCTTTTGTAGAACTAAACAGAACTAACAAAAATCAATACTTAAAAAGATAGGCAGCAAAAGGTGAAAAATAGGTCTCATAAATATACAGTATGAAAAATATATAAATATATCGCAGATTTGACACGTTATGAAAAATAAGACCTGAAATTTTAAAATTAACAGGCAACAAGGTTCAAGCCCATTTAAGTCAAACAATCCCTAATATTTAGCCTAATAAAACACTGTCATAAATATCATTTAACATTGAAAACAGTTTATATAACTGAAGTGGACACACTGTGTAAAAAATTAGTTTCTAATATAAGTAGCCTTATTAGCAGGTGCAAATAGGAGAGCTGTGTGTTTCACCCATAACAGTAAGTTCTTAACTTTTACTCCCCTGTTTGCTGTAATTGACACTTTGCTCCCAGCTCATCATGTACTCTGCCCTCTGGTTTTCTCATAATTGATGAAAATGGCCTGTCTGCTATGCTAGTGTCTTTGGGTTTATCAGAAAATTCAATTTTCTGTGTTGTTTCAGAATGAACAAAAAATGATTTTGTTTATCACTCATCAAATATGAATTTGAAGTATATTTTGTAGAATTCCCTTACAAATGTATTTAAAATATGAAGAATTGATGATATTTAGAAAATGCAATTTTTTTATTTAAATAATAATTTAGTGGTCCTTCATCATCAATAAATTATTTTGTTATGCTGTTTTTTAAAAGCTAATTAAATTGTGTGGACTTTAAGAAGGAACATTAAAATTATGCAAAATGTTTAAAGTTCATCTGTAAAGTACATTTGATCAGTACTCTTCTGACTCATTAATATATTTTAGTGTCATGCCTGGGACCAGAACCAAAGGACAAGGGTGTAGTTTGCTGAGTTTGCTTCACCATGGGTTCAGTGAAATCATATAAATGTTCAGGAACTTTGCAGAACTCCACAAAATGCATTGAAATCAATGGGGAAGGATACACTGTACTAGTTCTGAGTATATTATAATGGTGCAAAAGTCTCTTAAGTATCCCTGACAGCTAGGGAACTGAATCTGAACTGTAAGGCAGCAGTGTTAACCAGTGCTCCACTATACCTTAAACAATAAAAAATGTTGGCTGAATGATAACCATGGTTACAAACTAGCAATTTTGTAAATATATACATATATGCGCTGACAGAGTAGCTGTGGTCCAGTGGGACTGCTTCGTTCTATTGTTTGAAGTCACTGCTATGTGACTAGCTAAAATATCTTTTTTGTTTACAAATCTTTTAGTGTAGATACTTAGCACTTTTTTCTTCAATCAAAAAGATATAAACACCCTGCAAATAGTTATAAATCTTTCATTGTTATTATTATTTCACAGGGCTCATATGTTTTCATTTTTGGGGAGGGCTCCTTTAACAATAGAATTACCAGAGCCTACGAGAAAACTCGTAAATCCGGCCCACCTTAAATCCATTCGTACCTCTCCATCAGCGTCTTTTGTCCTGTAAATGTGCCGATTAAGACAAGCAGCAAGCAGCCTGCTATTCCATCCTCAGAGTTCTCCCAGCTCATACCTTGTTTGATTATCTGGGAGTGAACTGCTGGAGTTTTAGATTGGAAATAATAGATCATTATTTGGAACACATGCATTTAATGTGTGTTCCATTTCTACAGTAATTGGTGTAAACACATTGTTAAAACAGAAACTTTTTCATATTTTAGTAATACATGTTACAAAATGTAGGCATAAACTATAGAATGTGTGAAGCCTGAAGTCCAAAGATCAAATAAACACTTTCACAAAATGTTCATGGAAGTTACAACAGCTTCTGTGGCATATCGGTAACATTTGCCGACTTGTAATCAAAAGGCCACTGGTTCAATCCCCACTGCCTCCTAGATTTGCCATTTTCAGTAGTGAGCTGCTCTTTTTGTTAATATTATACAGTACATACATACATTTGGTTTGCGTCTGTAACAGACTGTGTACATTTATAGTACTGTGCTTGTAAAAGTTACTGTTTTTTCACTTTTATTCTCTCACTCACGATCACAATACATACTACCACCCCTCCACCCAGGGATCTGCCGCTGTTAGTTTTTATTTGAAACTGGGAATAACTGTAGATGTGTGTGGTGTTTTTGAGGCAATGGAACTGGACATTCTCTGATCTGGAGGTATAAAAGCTGACACACAAACGCTGGTGAATCTGTCTTCTTCGTATCTCACCATACTTTATTTTTTTTTATTCAGTTTTATTGAGTGTACCTGCTCAAGCAGAATTAGTATGCACCTTATGGTGTATGATGTAAAAAAACAACAGAGACTTACAGTTGTGCTTGAAAGTTTGTGAACCCTTTAGAATTTTCTATATTTCTGCATAAATATGACCTAAAACATCATCAGATTTTCAAATAAAGAGAAACCAGTTAACAAACAAATGAGACAAAAATATTATACTTGGTGATTTATTTATTGAGGAAAATGATTGAATATTACATATCTGTGAGTGGCAAAAGTATGTGAACCTCTAGGTTTTTTTCACCTTAGTTTGAAGGTGAAAATTAAAGTCAGGTGTTTTCAATCAATGGGATGCCAATCAGGTGTGAGTGGGCAACCCATGTTATTTAAAGAACAGGGATCTGCTCTTCACAGCACGTTTTTGGAAGTGTATCATAGCACGAACAAAATAGATTTCTGAGGAACTCAGAAAAAGAGTTGTTGATTCTCATCAGGCTGGAAAAGGTTACAAAACCATCTCTAAAGAGTTTGAACTCCACCAATCCACAGGCAGACAGATTGTGTACAAATGGAGGAAATTCAAGACCATTGTTACCCTCCCCAGGAGTGGTTAACCAACAAAGATCACTTCAAGAGCAAGGCGTGTAATAGTCGGCAAGGTCACAAAGGAACCCAGGGTAACTTCTAAGCAACTGAAGGCCTCTCTCACATTGACTAATGATGGAACAATGAATTCTGAATTACTGTACAGTGGTGTGAAAAACTATTTGCCCCCTTCCTGATTTCTTATTCTTTTGCATGTTTGTCACACAAAATGTTTCTGATCATCAAACACATTCAACCATTAGTCAAATATAACACAAGTAAACACAAAATGCAGTTTTTAAATGATGGTTTTTATTATTTAGGGAGAAAAAAAAATCCAAACCTACATGGCCCTGTGTGAAAAAGTAATTGCCCCCTGAACCTAATAACTGGTTGGGCCACCCTTAGCAGCAATAACTGCAATCAAGCGTTTGCGATAACTTGCAATGAGTTTTTTACAGCACTCTGGAGGAATTTTGGCCCACTCATCTTTGCAGAATTGTTGTAATTCAGCTTTATTTGAGGGTTTTCTAGCATGAACCGCCTTTTTAAGGTCATGCCATGCCATTCAGAGGTGGATTTGCTGGTGTGTTTTGGGTCATTGTCCTGTTGCAGCACCCAAGATCGCTTCAGCTTGAGTTGACAAACAGATGGCCGGACATTCTCCTTCAGGATTTTTTGGTAGACAGTAAAATTCATGGTTCCATCTATCACAGCAAGCCTTCCAGGTCCTGAAGCAGCAAAACAACCCCAGACCATCACACTACCACCACCATATTTTACTGTTGGTATGATGTTTTTTTCTGAAATGCTGTGTTCCTTTTACGCCAGATGTAACGGACATTTGCCTTCCAAAAAGTTCAACTTTTGTCTCATCAGTCCACAAGGTATTTTCCCAAAAGTCTTGGCAATCATTGAGATGTTTCTTAGCCAAATTGAGACGAGCCCTAATGTTCTTTTTGCTTAACAGTGGTTTACGTCTTGGAAATCTGCCATGTAGGCCGTTTTTGCCCAGTCTCTTTCTTATGGTGGAGTCGTGAACACAGACCTTAATTGAGGCAAGTGAGGCCTGCAGTTCTTTAGATGTTGTCCTGGGGTCTTTTGTGACCTCTCGGATGAGTCGTCTCTGCGCTTTTGGGGTAATTTTGGTCGGCCGGCCACTCCTGGGAAGGTTCACCACTGTTCCATGTTTTTGCCATTTGTGGATAATGGCTCTCACTGTGGTTCGCTGGAGTCCCAAAGCTTTAGAAATGGCTTTATAACCTTTACCAGACTGATAAATCTCAATTACTTCTGTTCTCATTTGTTCCTGAATTTCTTTGGATCTTGGCATGATGTCTAGCTTTTGAGGTGCTTTTGGTCTACTTCTCTGTGTCAGGCAGCTCCTATTTAAGTGATTTCTTGATTGAAACAGGTGTGACAGTAATCAGGCCTGGGGGTGGCTACGGAATTGAACTTGGGTGTGATACACCACAGTTAGGTTATTTTTTAACAAGGGGGCAATTACTTTTTCACACAGGGCCATGTAGGTTTGGATTTTTTCTCCCTAAATAATAAAACCATCATTTAAAAACTGCATTTTGTGTTTACTTGTGTTATATTTGACTAATAGTTAAATGTGTTTGATGATCAGAAATATTTTGTGTGACAAACATGCAAAAGAATAAGAAATCAGGAAGGGGGCAAATAGTTTTTCACACCACTGTATATCAGAGAATTCCAAAGGAAAATGTCAGGACATCTGTCCATGAACTAAGTCTCAAGAGAAGGTGGGTCATGCAGCAAGACAACGACCCTAAGCACACAAGTCGTTCTGCCAAAGAATGGTTAAAGAAGAATAAAGTTAATATTTTGGAATAGCCAAGTCAAAGTCCTGACCTTAGTCCAATCGAAATGTTGTGGAAGGATCTGAAGCGAGCAGTTAATGGGGAGGGTGTCACACCAGATACTGAATGCAAAGGTTCACATATTTTTGCCACTCACAAATATGTAATATTCAATCATTTTCCTCAATAATTAAATAACAGTATAATATTTTTGTCTCATTTGTTTAACTGGTTTCTCTTTATCTACTTTTAGGACTTTTAGGAAAATTTGATGAAGTTTTAGGTCATATTTATGCAGAAATATAGAAAATTCAAAAGGGTTCACAAACTTTCAAGCACAACTGTAGGTATATATGATATTCTGAAGAAATCATTTTATGGCATAAATATTACCAATCAGAAAACATCATCGCACTAATGCAATATTATTTGAAAACGAACAGCGTCAGATTGGGTGTGAATTTACACTGGCGCTGTTACATAGAGTCATATCAGGAGTGGGGGTGTTAGAGCGTGATCATCATTGAGAGAATAAAACTGAAAAAAGTTAACTTTTACAAGTACCATAAATTTATACCCAATGTCCCATATTTTTGTCTCATTCTTTTTTTTCTTCGTGCTGTATCGACATTGTGCACCAGAAGGCGTGAGCTTATTCAGTGCAAAAGGATCAACGCACATGTACTATGCAAGGCATGCACGGGGCCACTGTGAAAAGAAGAGTGTTCATGGCTCATACTGCAGTGGAACTTCGTTGTTGCATCTTACTAGAAAAGGTGATGGAAAAAGAAAAGGAAGATGCAACATCGACAAGCTTCTGTTCCAAGACAGCCGCTTCCCCAGGAAAGTAAACGGAGTCAGTGTCAAGTGCCCTTTCAATAGAAGCTACAGCATAGAGAAAAGTGTGCGTACTGCAACAGATACACATGTCATAAATGTAGTAAAGATGGTTCTTACAGCATGGAGAAAAAAAGAAAGAGTCAAATATATGGGACATTAGGTATAAATTTATGGTACTTGTAAAAGTTAGCTTTTTTCAGTTTTAGTCTCTCAATGACGATCACGCTCTACATCTGTTTTAACAATGTGTTTACACAGATTACTGTAGAAACGGAACACACATGAAATGCATGTGTTCCAAATTATGATCTATTATTTCCACTTTAAACCCCAGCAGCTCACTCCCAGATAATTAAACAAGGCATGAGCTGGGAGAACTTAGTGAACATTCTGTGACTGTGGGGGGATTGAATAGGAGGCTGCTTGCTGCTTGTCGTAATCGGCACATTTGCAGGACAAAAGACGCTGACAGAGAGGTGCGAATGGATTTAAGGTGGGCTGGATTTACGAGTTTTTTCGTAGGCTCTGGTAATTCTATTGTTAAGGTTTGATTTGGCTGGTAGCTGTGGTGCATAGCTAATTTAATATTTTTAGCAAGTGCACAGGGATCATTGGCAGTACTCCTAATATTCTCATTATGGTCAGCTAATGTACCCCACAAATGAAAATACTTCAAGTTTTTTTAACATATGGTTGAAATATCAATTGGTTTTGACATCACAAATACACAAGGCAGATTATGCAGAGAATGTACATTATGCATGCTTGAAAGACATACGGAAGGCTGTTACAGGTCTGTAAAGTCTGGCCTTGCAAAGCTTCATGGAGTGTTGAAAAAACAAAATGCTCATCTAAGCTGACTGCACATCAAATTTCTAGGAAAATAAATAGCGAACAAGATCACTGTGAAAAAAAAATCCTTTGCTAAATTTCACCAAGCAACACTACAAGAGAGAGATTTGTCATCCCTTATTGAGATGTATCACCTCCAATGTTTGTTTTAAGTGGAAGCTCTCCTGGTAAATCTGATACCACACTATAAAATCAGAGCTCGGCTCAAATCCTCAAAATCCACTTTGTGTGGGCAGACAGCACCCCACCGCTCTACAGTCCTTCTTTTATAATGAGATTGGAATCCTGTTTTCTGTCTTTCATTGACATCTTCTAGAAGACATTTTCCTTATAGTAATCCCTATTTCTGGATTAATTTCACTAGCAATGAATGTTGTTCAGTAGTTTAATGTAGTTTAATGCTTTTTAAGTTCTAGTAATAAAAAATGTGATTTAATGAAGGTCACAAAAAAGCATAAATTCATATTCTATATACATACATACTTTCATTTGGTAGAAGTACTTGTAACTGTCAGATTAGGAAACATTTCACAAAACACATTATGTTAAAAACTTGTGCTTTTACGCAGGTACTGTCAGTGATATAATTAAGTAATTGCCAACCCATCATGCTTAATTTCATGTTTAAAAATACTGGGCAGACCCAGTTGCCCAGTGCTTTAACTAAAATGGCTCAAAGAAGATGGTTACAGTGAGTACAGTGAGAGGATGGATTGTTGAGTTATATCTAGAAGGAGCTTAGCTGGTAAAAAATGCTTAATTTGCTAATGTATTTTGTATGGAACAATTGTTATGGTGAAGTTGGAAAGAGAAAAACAGAGCAAATAGAAACTAGCATGAAAATGCAGATGTTAAAAACTGAGGACATATACAAAAATATTATGAACGTGCAACTAAGTCACTAGTTTTTAGCACCAACAGAAAGAAACAAAATGAAAGATAAGCATATGGGGCAGAAGCCCAACAGGCCCAATCACTAGCTTGAAGAAAACAACACTAATAGCATGTTTTGCAGCACAGACTTAATGGAGTAATCCTTACTTAACTAGCTTTTTCCACCACCATTATTTAAATACCACAGATGGAAATTGTTATTTAAGAATAGTGTTTGCATCCTCCCAATACAGGTCAGACCCTTGTGACTATGCCAAGGTATTGCGAAGATGCTCTGACGCGTCATAGTGGCTTTTTGATCTAAGAGAGACAAGCTAAAGACCAAATCAAAATCAGTAATTTTCTCTGAAATCCTTCTAGAAACAGGAAAAAGACTATACAAGCAGAATTTAATATTCGGCCTAATGCATGGATGAAGGCATGATGTGAACAAGAAGGTCTTTTCTCAGACACTGAAGTGCCTATTAACATAAACACTTTCTTTAACGAAAGGATGGACTACATTTATGAGAGAAAGAGAAAAACATTCTAGGAGCTAGAATCTTCAGGGAAGTTTGCAGATATTTAAACTAGATTGTGGGGGGAAATCAAGGAAGAAAGAAAAAACAAGTCTACCCAATCTAAACAAACCTCAACCAAAAACACAAAAAATAACTTTCCTCATTTAATATGATAATTCCTTAGTGCAAGAAGCATTAGAAATAAAAATACATGAACTAGAGGCAACAGTATTAAATTGGCACTATGATATTGTAGGGATTACATAATCAAGGCTAAATGAGAGTGATGGAGAGGAAAATAATATTAGTGGCTACACATACTTCAGGAGAGATAGACAAGAAAGAAAAGGAGGGGATGGCGCTATATATGAAAAATAACATTCAGGCCCACATCTTCAAGATGAAAGAAGGAAACACATCAGAATCACTGTGGGTTAAACTAGTAAGGAAGAAAGGCAGATATCTAGTTACTGGAGCTTACTACAGGCCGCCAAATTCTGATGTGTTAGATAATACCTTATTATTTAATCAAATAAGATATATATGCAACAAAGAATGTAGTGGTCATGTGTGATTAAACTTTCCAAACACTGGTTTGGAAGCCCCTGTCAGGTATACAAAAGAGGAAACTGAAATGGTTCAGATGTGAATGTCAGCCAGTTTGTCTCAAGCTCATCACATGGTTATGCCTGTCTAGATTTCTCATCTTGTTAAACAATAAAGACAGAGTAACAAGAACAGTAGTTATTGATACTTAAGCAACAGTGATCACAACATGGTAAAATTTCAGATAATCTTTGAAAACACAAAAATGTTCACCAGAATGAAGACTTATAACTTAATGAAAGCAGACTTTATACAGAGGAGGAAATTATCAACAAAACATCAAATGGGAAAACAAAAACTCAGCAACTATACATAACAGTAGGTGTCACTTCAGAGATTTTCTGATATAGGATGAAAATGTTTATTCCGAAAGCAATAAAACAAAAAGACTAAAGAATCAGCCAAAATGGATAAATAGTAGCATTATTAAAAAGTAAAACTGGAAAGATCAATGTACAAGAAAATTAAATAAAAGCCAGATAATTCTGACATAGCGGAGTACTGGAAACTACAGCAAGAGATCAACAAAAGTATTTGAAACGTTAAAAGAGAAACCAAAGTAAAAATTGCTAGAGAAGCCAAAACTAACAGCAAGCCATTTTTTTCAATACTACACCAATAAAAAAACAATAAAAGAGAATTCAATAAGCCTTAGGGACATGAATGAAGAAATTGCTGAAAATGAGAAGGAAACAGCAAATGACTGAACAAATATTTCACCCAAGAATTTATAAAGGAAAAAACAAGTGGAATGCTTCATGCAGAAGTAAAAACAAACTCTGAGTTCATAAATTTTAAAAGAGCAGTCAAATATGCTTCAAGATATGCCTGATGATGGGATCTTAACAAATGTATTGAAAGAAAGGAAAGACATCATCTGTAAACCCTTATTAGGCATATATCAGCAGTCACTTTAGAAAGGAGAAGTTCCTTGAGAACTTTTAAAGTTCAAACTGTGACTCCAATCTTTAAGAAAGGAGATAAAATGGATCCTAACAATTTTAAACTAATTAGTCTTACTTCTGTGCCATGCAAAATTATGGAAACTAAAGAAAGAAATAAATTAGGAAATTACCTAAACAAAACTAATATTCTAAATAGCTGGCAGCATGGGTTTATGAGCGGAAGGTCCTGTCCAAACTTTTAGATTTTATTGAAGAAGCAGCCTGAATGGTTAACAAAAAGCAAAACATTCGAAAATAGTTTACCTTGACTTTCAAAAGGCATTTGATACAGTCCCACACCAGAAATTAATTCAGAAACTAGAAGCTGTTGGCATCAGAGATTACCTACAAAACTAGATCTCTAGTTGGTTAACTGGCAGGAGACAAAGAGTTCAAAGAAGAGGAGAATGCTCCACATGGAGCAAGGTCATCAGTGGAGTCCCTTAGGGGTATGTTATTGGTTTGTCATTACATTTTCTGATTTATATTAATGACATGATTCTGGTATAGTTAGTAAATGCCTAAAATTTGCAGAAGACACTAAAATTGGAAGGATGGCAGACGCTGAGGAGGCAGCAAAACAAATTCAGAAAGACCATGGCCAACCTTCTGAACTGGGTGAACACCTGGAAAATGCAGTTTAATGTAGCAAAGTGCTGCATATGGGTAAAAGGAACATAAATTATAAATACAAGATAGGAAATACTGTTATATTGGAAGCAACCTCTGAAAAGGATTTAGGGGTATATTACCATGCACAGAAACAATTAAAATGACAAATAAAATGTTAGGGTATATCATAAAAATTGTTGAATTTTAAGTCAAGGGACATTATGCTCAAACTATATGGACTCATAAGACCACATCTTAGGCCTCATATATAAACGGTGCTTACGCACAAAAATGTTGCGTAAGTCCATTTTCACGATTACATTGCGATGTATAAAACCTAAATTTGGCGTAAAGCCACGCACATTTTCACGCCAGCTAAATGCTTGCCGTACGCAAGTCCTCTGCTCGGTTTTGCAAACTGGCAGCACACAGCGTCAGAGCAGTGCCTTTATTCCAGTGTGGTTTCCCTTTCTTTTTTAGATCCACATCCCTGACGCAGCTTTATCAAATACACTGAAATTAACTGCATATTTTTTATTAGTTTAAGGCATCTGATTGTAATTAACCTGTAACAATATAATGGTCCACGGAATGGCCAAGCTATTCCAAATACCATAGCTGCTTTAGCGTTATTCCTCTCAATGCACTACTCAGAGTATTTATTCCTCTGTATCTGAGTGTGGAATCATAGCCCTACAGCAGCTGATCAGAAAGAGAATTATCAGTGTACAGCATCAAGCACGCGCTACCTCATCCATTAGCAGTCTAATGAACTGCTCCCATACGGCAAACGTTTAAGAGCCTTTCCTGTACATACCTCGAGGTTCAGAAACAGTTTCATCCCAAGAACTATAAACGTACTCAATCAGTCCATCAAGTGCTCCTTGTAGAACTGTTTGTACTTCACAAATGTCTTGGTTCACGTACAACTCGGTTCACGACCAAAAAGGTCGCCAAACTTTTGCCTCGGTCCACGACCACACACTCGGTATACGAACAAGCCAGTTTCCCTTTCGGTTTGTGCACGCCGATGATTTCCGCACGTGTTGCATTGTTCTCAGTCAGACATGCCTGCCTGCTGCTGAGAGAGAGGGGTAGGGTGTGTGCACATGCGTGCCTGCCTGCCTGCTGCTGAGAGAGAGAGAGAGAGAGAGAGCGATCCTGCACGTGCATGCCTGCCTGGATGGTTCATACGCGCCGATTACTGTATTTAAGCAGAGCCCATCCCTGTTCATTCTTCTCAGTCAGACGTGCGTGCTTTACCTGCGCTCGCTCTGTGCTCTACAGTATTTTGTGTGCTTTTGCAGTTAACTATGGCTTCTAAGCAAGTGAAGAATGGTGAGAAGAAAGTTTTGAAGAAAATTGAAATCGAAGTAAAGAAAGAAATTATTGAAAGTTTGAGCGTGGCGTTCATGTTATTGATCTTGCCGCCGAGTATAAGAAGTCAAAATCTACGATTTCAACTATTCTAAAGCAGAAAGAATCTATTAAAGCAGCTGATATTGCAAAAGGAGTTACAGCATTAACCAGGCTGAGGCTTCAAGTGCTGGAAGAGGTGGAAAAACTGTTTACCAGTTTACTCATTTACCAATTTGAGAACCCTCGTGCTTTCAAGCAGCACAATGTAAACAAAGCCAGAATGCCAGTAATGTTGAGGTCAAACACGAAGGGTTGGGTCACAAGAACTTTCTTTTTGGAATGGCTGCATGAGGCTTTCGCTTCCACCAACTAAACAGCTAAAAACACAAGAAACCCAAGAAATCACAAGAGAGAAAACATCTGAAGGAAAACATCCCTCCATTGCGGAGCCAGACTCTCCCTCCTCTCCACCCAGTTCCTCCTCACTTCATGCCAGAACTCGACTCATGCAAGGTTAGTTTTCTTGGTGGTTTTTGTATTACGGATTTTTCAAAAGTTAATTTTTCAGTTCGTAGCGTGAATTGTTGCAATGTTACTTTTCTCTTTTTTCAAATGTTCACTTTTTTCTCTGTGCTTAAAACTGATTAAAGTGTTTACAGATGGAGTTGTTCATAGCGTGATTTGTTGCAATGTTACTTTCCTCTTTTTTTAAATGTTCGTTTTTTTTCCCTGAGCTTACAACTCATTAAAGTGTTTACATGGAGTTGTTTATATCATGATTTGTTGCAATGTTACTTTTCTCTTTTTTCAAATGTTCCTTTTTTCCGCTGTGCTTAAAACTCATTTAAAAAAAACTGTTTACAGCAATCGGGCTGTAAGGCTAATAGCATGATCTCCTGCACTGTTACTACTTTGGTTGCTTGTGGTTGGTTTTTAAATTAAAGTTCGGATTTGTTCAAATGTTCCCCTCTGTTCAGAGAGAGAGAGAAAGAGAGAGAGAGAGCGTGCGCGAGTGAGTGCATGCTGCTGCCAGAGAGAGAGCGAGTGCATGCTGCTGACAGAGGAGGAGGGTGTGTGCTACAGAGAGAGAGAGAGAGAGCACGAACGAGCCTGCTCGTGTAGCTGAGCAGGGAGCCTGAGTGTTGTGTTGGTGTTTTTCGATGTTTTTACATTAGTTTACTATTACACTGTGCATTCTATGGTGTAATTAACTATATTTGTGCTTAATCTTTACATATATTTACATATATATTTACATACAGTTCGTATGGTCTGGAACGGATTAATTGTATTTACATACAATCCTATGGGGGAAATTGCTTCGGTTCACGACCAACTCGATTTATGACCAGAGTTTTGGAACGAATTATGGTCGTGAACCGAGGTTCCATTGTACAATTACCTCACTGTAAATACAGTTTTGATATTGCACAACCTGAGCCAATTTATAAAAAGCGCATTTACATATGATGACAATATTATTCTTAAGGTGAAATGCAGCAAAATATGTTGATTATATTATATAGATAAAACTTTAACTTCATTTAAATAATCTGTATTGTTAATAATTAAACATGTGAGGACACTGTGTCACAGCGCCAGCTAGTTTAGGGATTGTTCCTGCCTCGCACTGTATTCTTGCTGGAAGGATAGATGGATAGAGTAATCAAACATGTACTACGGAAATATTTTAATGTTCCTTAAAAGTTTTGAAGAATCAGCGATGTAAGCGTACAGATTGCGTAACATCTATTACATAGCTGATTGTGTGGCGATTGGGTATTTGGAGAAAAGGAAGGGCAGGAATTGGGGGTTAGTACGTTTAACGGAAACAGTACTGCTACAATATTTTCATCGAAGGTTGCACACAATCACGCACCGTGTTCCCCTGTATACATGCTTTAACTCCTATCATCATGAAAAAGATAACACGTATACATCTCAGTATTTTAATTATTCAGAGAGCTGTAATATCACAAATGTAATGGATTCTGTGTCCTGTTGGAGGAAGAGAAAGTCCGCTTAAGAAGCACATAGTGAATCACACACACAGAGCACATAGAAGAACAAATACAAAACAAAGCATTTAACGTGCTACTTTAGTTACGATGGTATTTAAGAAACTAGTAAATTAAACGATTTAAAAATGAAGTTTATGATGTTCTACTTTAATTACAAAATAAACTATGTGATTAAAGTGGAAATTTCAGGATTAAAGTTGACATTTCGAGCTTTTTTCTCACTATGTCCCTATTTTTTTTTCCTTTCTCTGTACCCTAATAGGCTTTCATTTGACACTCAGACGGCGGGCTACAACTTTTCACGGCGATTTTGATATCTGACGACTTCTTTTTTATTTCAGGTACTATGCAACTTTGTGACCTTGAGCTTTCGAGTTTCTCCTACACTCTATGTCACTCAATCAACTTCCTTTTGTTGTTTATACCACTGTTTAAACCAACAAATAGTACGTTTTTTCTTGCCTCCACTTGGTATTAATTGAAGTTCTTCTATTTTCCCCTGTGCTTTTGCCATTGCCTTTTCACAGAACACTGAGCTTAAGGGCTATTTATATTGATTTGCATATTCAAAGAGGCGTAATTCTGGAAGGAGACGGGGTGGGACAGAAGGCGCGTGCACGTGCGTTACTTTTCACGCTGATCAGGATTTATGGAGCGGAAGAACGCAGAAGTGGGCGAATGCACAGATTTTTGCATCTGGATTTTTCTGTGCGTAAGCACATTTCGGCTTTTGTGCTTACGCCATGTTATAGTGCGAATTCTGCGCACGGCGTTATGCATGAGGCCCCTGTTCACCAAGGTACAAGAAAGACATAGCAGCACTTGCAGCTGTGCAGGGGAGAGCAACCAAGTGCATCTGTGGTCTTAAGGATATGTCCTACTCTGAATTTAACCTATTTAGTCTTGTGCAAAGGAGACTGTGTTAGGACTTATTTCAGATATTTAAAATCCTCAAAAACATTGATAAAGTACTGTAGATTCAACAACATTCTTTTGGCTCAAGGGCATCAGTAAAGGGGTAGGTGCTGTTAAGGGTAGGTGCATTTAAAACTGAAGTCAGAAAGCACTTCTTAACACAAAGAGTTGTGGGACTCTGGGACAAACTACTAAGACCTGCAGTTGAAGCAGAAACTTTGACAATCTTTAAGAAGAATATCAATGAGATATTGGGAATCTGTACACAGGGTCACGGGGGTCTGCTGGAGCCAATCCCAGCCAACACAGGAACCAATCCTGGGCAGGGTGACAACCCACCACAGGACACACACACACACACACACCACTAGGGCCAATTTAGAATCTCCATGACGTTTGGAGGAAACCTATGCAGACATGGGGAGAACATGCAAACTCCACGCTGGGAGGACCCGGGAAGCGAACCTGGGTCTCCTAAATGCGAGGCAGCAGCGCTACCACTGCGTCACCATGCCGCCTCAATATACATAGGCATTTCTAAGTTTTTAGGAAACACTAGGATGAATAACACTGTTAAGTATTTCAGTTAAATTACATTCAACCATCATAAACATAACAATTATATTTATGAGGAGGCATTTTCCTTGAATTAAAAAAAAGATATTTTCTTGGCCAAGACTGATTTTTTGATACACAAGTTTATAAAAATGAATCTTGTCCTAGCCAAAAATTGCTTTTGAGTAGGTGCTCATCATGCTGAAGGTCATTACAAATCCATTTTTATAGATCACATTCAAACAGACAGAGTACAGACAGAAGAAAATAAAAACCCCTGCAGTTTTTCCCAGAATTCACGATGAACTTATTATATGTGTGCATGTGATGGGCTGGCATCTCCTCTAGGTATGATTCATGTCTTGTTACTATAACATGCTCCAATTCCCCACAGTTGTGAGCTAGATATTCTAGTTTAGCTAATGAAGATGGATAAATATTGTCATTATTAAAGTTGAAATATTTACTACTTAAGTCACACATATTGTGTATGCTGTCTTATATTTTTGTGATGAAATGCTGCCATATTTTCAGAGTTTCTTTTATAGTGGCAGCCTGAAAGATTTGGGCTTGAGGCCAGAGTGGAAGTGATGTAAGGCTTCTTCGGGGGTGTCCTTCTCCATCCTAAGAGTGGAAACTTAATGCATGTTAGAGACAGTACAAAATCCTTTACCTTCTGCTTGCATTTGTTTAAAATAGACTCCATAAGGCACTAACATGTTTGACAGTGGAATCAGAATTCCAGAAGTTATTATGAATGAATACTTGTATAATAAAACAAATTCTGTTTCTGCATGATTATTCTGCTAGGTGAAATGGTGCCGAGAAGTAAATTTTGTTATTTGAAAGATATTATATAGTCATAAATTACAGTATGACACACATGCATATACACAAACATATATATATATATATATATATATATATATATATATATATATATATATATATATATATACTAGCTGTGTAAGCCTGTGCTGTAAAAAGCCCGGGGTCCTGGAAACTATTGAAATTGTTAGAAAATAAATTGAAGTGCAAGAGATGTCAGGTAATTGAAAGGAACTACTCGGGTGTCTCTTTCCTAGGTTTTGTTTTGCCGACATGCATGCCTCGCTTGTGTATTAGTGGCGGGAGGAAAAGTAAAAGGGATATCGATTTGCCGATGTGCTCGTCTTTGCTTATGTATTAGACTCCACTTCTCACTTCTGGACTGGACAGGCAGACACACACACTTCCACACATAGACGATAATATATAAGATATATAAACTACTGAAAAAAATTGAAGGAACACTTTGAAAACAAATCAGATCTCAGTGGGGAAAAAAATCATTCTGGATATCTATTCTGATTATTGACAGGGTAATGTGTTAGGAACAAAATGATGTCAGTTTGATTGAAATAAAAATGATCAACCTACAGAGGGCTAAATTCAAAAACACCCCAAAAATCAAAGTGAAAAAAAAATGCAGCAGGCTAGTCCATTTTGCTGAAATTTCATTGCAGCAACTCAGAATCGTACTCAGTAGTTTGTATGACCCCTACATGTTTGTATGCATGCCTGGATGAAGAGATGGATGGAATAATTAAACATGTACAACAAAGATACTTCAATGTTCTTTAAAAGTTTTGGAGAATCGCCGTTCTATGCTTACAGATGGCTTGACATTTATTAAAGAGCTGATTGTGTAGCTATTGGTTATTTGGAGAAAGAAAAGAAAGGACAGGAATCCGGGGTTAGTACATTTGAAAGAGACAGTACTTCTGCAATAAATTATTTTATTGAGGGTCTCACATGGCGCAGCAAGCATCTTGCGGGAGGCAGGAACAATTTCTGGAAGGGACGCCAGCTCGTCACTACCACTGCGCCAATGTGCCCTCAATGTTTTATACATGCTTTAATTTCTGTCATCATGAAAATGATATCAAGTATACATCTCAGTATTTAAATTGTTCAGAAAGCTGTAAGATCATGAATGTAATGTACTCTGTGTCCTGTCAGCGTAAGAGAAAGCCCGTTTAAGAAGCATGTTCACACACGTAAGAGCACATAGAATACTAAGCATTTAACGTGCTACTTTAGTTACAATGGCATTTTAGAAACTATTAAATTAAAACATTTTATGATGACATTTATGATGGTTCTACTTTAATGATAAAATAAACTACATGATTAAAGTGGAAATTTCAACCTTTTTTCACACCGTTCTCCAGTTTTTTTCTTTTCTCTGTACCCTAATACACTTCTATATGACACTGTGTGATTTTCTGAACTTGAACTTTTGAGTTTTTTCCCTCTCTGTCACTTGATCAACTTCCTTTTGTTGTTTATATCACTGCTTAAACAACAAAATGTAAGTTTTTTCCTTGCCTCTACTTAGTATTCACTCAAATTCTTCTTTTTCCCTGTGCTTTTGCCATTGTCTTTTCACAGAAAGAAAAACATAAGGGGCTATTTATATTGATTTGCATATTCAAAGAGACATAATTCTGTGAGGAGTCGGGGTGGGGCCGCAGGCACATGCATGAGCAATACTTTTCACACTGACCAGTATTTATGGAGCGGAAGAATGTGGAAGTTAACATTGGCACAGATCTATGCATCTGGATTTTTTTGTGCGTATGCATATTTCCACTTTTGTCTGTATGCCATGTTTTAGTATGAATTCTATGAACGCCGTTATGCATGAAGCACCAGATCAATATCCCAGAAGGGTCATTGACTTGATGCTATACTCTGATCAAAAAGTGTTCCTTTAATTTTTTTGAGCAGTATATACATTGTTTTCCTTTTTGTGATCAAATTTTTATTGATAAAATGAAAAAGACATACAATAAAAGGAAATCAACAATAATAACAGATTATTGCGCTAGATAAGAACAAAAAACAAACACATTATGTGAGATGGCTATTTAAACAGAAACACAATACAAGAACAAAAAGTCAAAAGATAAACTGGTACACACATATCCCACAGATGAGCACAATGTGAAATAAGGGGAAAACAAAAGAAAAAATGAGGAAAGGTGGACAGAAGAAACCTCATGGAACAACACCCAACCTACTCCTTACTAACAACTGAACTGAACAGCATGAAGCCAGTTGTGGATAGTATAGCTGGAAGAGTTGATGATAGGGGATGCAGAAATTTAAAAACAGGTACAATTTTAAAACAAAGATTTCCAGATTTCAGGAAAGAGAAGGACAGGAGATTTCCAGTGAGAGGCTAAAAGCCTAAAAGCAATGGTTGCAGTCATTAAAATTCTTTGATGGGCGAGAGAAAGGGAAAGTGAGGAAACAGAAGAAAGGAGGAGAAGAACTTGAGGAGACAAAGGAATGTGGAAAGAAAGAATCATAAAGAAGTATTCAGTCAGATAGCGCAACTCTTGAAGGGCAATGCTGTTAATCACTGCCTTCCCACTCTTAGTCCACGAATGAAGAAAGCTCCCACACAGTCACAAACATCACACATAAGAAAGATACCTGTATAATATATTATGAGACACTGCTACATCACTATTATTATTAATGGACCTTGGATTTGTTTGGTGCTGCTTCATTAGCAATGTGTGAAGCACAGTCAAACTAACTGGATTTAATTAATGCGTTTAGGTGTTGTGTTAAAAAATTTAATTACAGAAATTTTAAATGCATTAATCGCACACATCAACGGTGATTAATTAGCAGCCCTATTATGCATAAATATATATATTTAAATGTAAAATTTAAAGTTGAGTGACTTATTCACAGAATCAGTCAATCACTCAGTCACTCACTCACCAACAAAAGTAATATTTCTTGTTTAGTGAAAAAGCTAAAATTTGGCAGGATGGTACATCTAGTTCAGTAGGTATACACTAAGAAAGGACATTTTGATATATATCAATATTTAAATCCCTATTGTAGATAAACAAAATACCCCAAAATTTCAAAAAATGCCTTGACAGATTTGATTGGAATTTGGTGACATTATAGAAAAAAGAAAATTAGCCTACCCATGACTTCTTTTATCGTAATTTTTTTTATTTGTCGATATTTTTTAATGTTACACTTACATATTAACCTATATGTTTAGCACTGTACTGAGTTATTTGACAGGTTACTTGACTAGCATGAGTAACCAACAAGTTTTATTAATAATAATAAAGTGTGCTTGTTCTTTCTGGGGTGGCACGGTGGTAGCACTGCTGCCTCACAGTTAGGAGACCTGGGTTCGCTTCCCGGGTCCTCCCTGCGTGGAGTTTGCATGTTGTCTGTGTGGGTTTCCTCCGGGCGCTCTGGTTTCCTCCCACAGTCCAAAGACATGCAGGTTAGGTGGATTGGTGATTCTAAATTGTCCCTGGTGTGTTTGTGTCCTGCGGTGGGTTGGCACCCTGCCCAGGATTGGTTCCTGCCTTGTGCCCTGTGTTGGCTGGGATTGGCTCCAGCAGACCCCTATGTTCAGATTCAGTGGGTTGGACAATGGATGGATGGATGTTCTTTCTGTGTCAGAATGTTTTTTACCCCCCTCCATTACTTTGATTTTCCTCATACATACCAAAAATGTGTGTTGGGTTAACTGGCAATTTTAAATCGACCCTGGGTGTGAATGTGCCCTATAATAAATGAATGTGTTATTCATGGTTTATTTCTGCCTTGTAACTCTTGCCTCATACTCTGGGGTCATGTGGTAGCATCCATAACTCCCAACAAGATTAACTGGGTTAAATAATGGATGGATAAGTTTAATTGATTGAATGTTAACCTGCTGCCCCACAGTTAAGGGTCCTGAGTTCAATTTCTTGCCTGATCACAGTGTGAAGTTCTGGCTTTGTTCATGTCATTTTTTCCTCCTCAGATTTAGGAGTCATAGGTAATGAAAATTTTCAAACATACAAAGGTTTTTCAGGACCAAAATTAGAAAGCACCAAGTCTATGAAGAATGCTTTCTCTTGCTCTAGAACAAAGCAATTTCAAGCAGCATGAAAAGAGGGTCAAAAGACAAAATTGTGTCTAAGATGAAGAGGACAAGAGCATTACCTTTTACTGACTTTGTGCAACAATGGTTGAACTAAGAGCAGGTAACAGAATTAGATTGTATTCTCACCTCCATGATGTGCAATAAAAACAGCAATTATTTTAGACCTTTGCTCTGCTCTTTGACTTTATAATCATGTTGGATGAGAAAGACAGAGTAAGTGCCCACCTGCTTGTTATCACTAAATAATGTTGCCACTGTAAAACCTTATTCTATATTTTTTTAATATATCTATGAATAGCAGCAACCAATAACAATAATCTTTGAGTTCCAGGAGTTAAGAAGAATAATATAAAGTCAAAAAGTGCTTCTTTAGCTACAGTTATGACATTAAAGTTAGGGAATGCAATGCTGATAAAAAGAGTTTTATATTAGTAGTTAAAATTGGAGTGAAAAATTACTCAGACTCCATTCAGGTACTCTAGTTATAGTGATGAGTTATTTATTTTATTCACACACTGTTGTATCTAAAGGTTTGACGCTCAGCTTTTCGAGCTTTCTTGCACAGGCTTTCCCTGAACATCATTGAAAATGGCTTATTTCAAACATCAAGAAAAAGAGAGGGAAGAAGAAGTGCAGCATGATCTGATGTCTGTTTCTTAAGATTCCTGATATGTTCACTTTAAGATCAATAAAAACATCTTGCTGAATCAAATAACATTCACTATAACCTCTATGGTGTTATGGCTGACTCCCTTAATCTGCTGAGCATGTCTAATTGGATATAAGTAATTTTGGGGATGCGGCACCTCAGTTGGGATTGTAAATGTTGCCGGCAACCAACTAAACATAACAGCTCTGTATCATAAGTGGACACGACTGATGTACACAATTGCAGCCTCACAACTGAATACGATGAGGAGAGCTCATGCCTTAACAGTAATGTAAATTACCACAACAAAGTCTATTGTTTCTAATTGAACAGAACAACTAAACAATTACAACATATATATGTATTGTGAATAAGGGCGCTATATAGCGCCCAACCCGGCACAGACCACGCAGAGGCACGTGTTCACAATCAAGGGTTTTTTATTTTATTTCTTCAGCCATGGGCACACGTCTTCCCCGTGTCCCACAGGCCAGGCACAGTCCAAGCATAAAAACCCACAGAAACCAAACTTTCCTGCTCCACTACTCCTCCCAGGCAACCTCGTCCTCTTCCTCCCGATTCTGGCCCTGATTGCTGGGAGGCAGGCCCTTTTATACTCCACCTGGAAGTGTTCCAGGTGCCTGACCAGCTGGTCTTAATTGCACCTCCGGGTGGGGCTGATAAACCATCCAGTGTGGTGGCTGGTTCTCCGCAGCACCCCCTAGCGGCCACCCCATCTCCCAACCGGGCTGCTGTGGTGGACTCCTTGTCCCATGGAGCCACGGGGGAGATTGAGGAGGGATCCACGGCCAGGGAGACTGCCCCCAAGCGCCCCGGGGAAGGTACTGCAATGTCCATGATGGCTCCCCCGGGACGTATGCAGCAGAAGCGTCCCGGCCGGGCATGGGACCCGGCTGTCCGTCACAGTATAAAAAAATTACATCATTCCATTAGTGAGTCCATATCACATACAGCTGGTATGTCATAATGCAAACCTGTAAACTTCAATAAATGTACAACTAATAAAATGACAGCCATAACAAAACAAAAAAAAAATCAAAAAATGTCTTACCTTTAAACTTTCAAAAGTCAGTGTAGGAGTTCACTTTTTCTCATGACTTCCCATGCTTTAAGAGTCAAAAGGATGTCTTTTTTGGTTGACAATAACAATAAAGTATCCAGACAGTCCCATGACAACATACTCCTTAGTCTATTTTCTATGAAAGTCAGAGTGAAAACACTCTTCTCACATACTGCCTGAGTGACTGAAAGGATCAGAATGAATTTGTTGATGAGCCCAGTTATATAACACACTGTTGTGTCTACAAAGTACACCGTTTCTCACTTGCTAGAACGCTTTTTTTTTTATGTCTCAAAATCACAACAATCAAAGGTGCGCGCTATTCTCACACATGCGCAAACACATATGCGCTCACTTTCCATGCGTGCATGCAATTACCATTACAAACATCATGTTATCCAACACACACATCTGTGAATAACCTGTATTTGCGTAAAGCGTGGTAACAACACAAAGTGTAGTTACTGCATGATGTTCAACTTTTGCAAATACGGTCAAATTCTTGTCCGCTCTCCATTTGCTTTTCAGTTTTTGTTTGAGAGTGTGAATGTCCTCAAGATCTGTGGTTTTTAGCTTGTCCCAGTAAGAAGCCACACTGGTCAGTTTTAATTGTAAATACTCTGTAGTGGCCCTACTGTTAAATGGCACCAGTATTCTGCTTAGCTCTTCAAGTGCGGATGAACCTAGTGTGAGGGACGGCCGGCGTTTCAGTCTGGCCGGGACGTCCCTCAACAGAAAGAAGGAGGAAGAGCAGCCTTTTTAGGACATTACATCCCCTGGGACGCTAGATGGCAGCTCCCCTGAATGGAAATGGTTCCCCGGGTTCCCTCAGGGCATCATGGGGCATGGAGTCCTGTTCTTCAGCCCTCTTGGGTACCATGGGTGCCACCAGGGGGAGCTCACAAGGAACCTGGGGACTCCTACTGTCATTACGACCTGGAAGTACTTCGGAGGCATGAAGACGAAAGCCCACAGTACTTCCGGGCTTCCTGAGGAAGGAGGAGGTGGCATTTAACCCAGAGGAGGAACATTTCTGGGTCAAGGACTATTTAAAGGACTTAAAGGATTGAGACCCAGCAAGTTGAGCTGGAGTTGGGTGGTACAGTAACGGAGCTGCTGGGTGGTGAGAAGGATTATTGTGAATACTGATTATTGTTTACTATTATTGATTGGAGAATTGTGGAGTGTGCAGTACTTTGAGCACTTTATTGTATATATTAATTAATTATTCTAATTAATATACTAATTATTCTTAGTGCTTTTAAAAGTGTTGGCCACAGTTGGCATAGTCGGCAGGATTCTGGCCGCCTGTTTGGTCAGAAAACCTTTTGAAATTAACGTGGACAGAACCCCCAGACAACGACACATGGAAACCGCCAAACCCATTTTGCCGGTTTATCATGGGGAAGAAAAAGACTAAATCAACCAATAGCGTAGAGAAAAGTCAGGTGCTCGACATCCCCTGTGTCCAAGAGGAGCATTGAAGCGACACCACCTTATGGGAGAAAAATGCTCCGGGTTTCAATAACAAAGGTGAGGTATGTGCTGAGGGAGAGATCGAAAACATCTTTAAAATAACCCACTTTGTCCCGTGCTCATACCTCATAAACGGCGCACACCCGGAATTCATAATAAAGATGGCAAATCATCCCAAAGACGGTTGTGCGCTGTCTGAGAGGAATATGAACACGAAAGAAATGAGGTCTGCCAGCAACGGTCATTTGACCAGCTCTGAAACATCACGGGATAGAGAAGGTCAACCGCTGTCCGTAGACTGGTGTCAGGACAACACAACAGACGCAGATTTCCCGAAAAGGGAGGGGAAATTTGACGAAGCGTCGCACACCACAAACAAAGGTAAGGAGGTCCGGGGAGCGATGAATCAATCCACTGAGAAAGTGAGTCAGGCAGATTGCGGTCGGCTCGAAGCTAGTCTCTAGAACTCCAAATCCCAAAAAGTCGTGCGAGACCCAACTGCACAAGCACAGGAGAAGCCTGTCGGCTTGCGGCGGGAGGGTGGGGCATTTGAAAGTCTGAACCAGCCTCCAGCCAATCATGAAGGGGACTTTAATGTGTGGGAGCTGGAATAATTATTACAGCCTGTACAGAGCTTTTTCCAGGTCATCACCTCAATAAAGAAATTAATCGAGGAATTGGGAGCGACGACCGAGGCACCTCTAAGGCGAGTGGAAGATTATTTACGCCACTTCGGATGGGAGTTTCCACAGATGACAGATTCTGCAGTACAGATGGGTGCATCCGGTACCGTACATGAAGTCGGGACTCAGATTACAAGGGCAGCGCAATTATCTAGTATTGGCTGCCAAGTAATCTTAAGGCCCAGAGTTGATGTGGGAATGATGACCAAGTGTCTGGTGGAAGGGAAGGGGCCGTTGGAGCAGCGGGATAGTGCTGACTTCCGGGTTGTCCCGAACCTTAAGACATCAGCACCGGTCTCACAAAAATCTAAAGGGGAGCAGACAGTAAAGGGTCTCTCTCTTACTCATAGGGAGACCCAAACTGTGAGCAAGCCCCAGAGAGAAAAGGAGAACCCTCGGGAAAAGCAGGAAGCTCCTAACATAGAGCATGTGTGGAGGGGATGCTCTCCACATGGGTGGGGAGACAGTTCGCCCTCAGCTGGCCGAAGGGCAACGCAGACATTACCAGCCTACTTCTAGTCTGGCAGGTCATTACCGTCTGGGAGGTAGTCATGTTATGAATGCCATCGGCCAGGCCACTATTGGCTAGAATGTCCAGGGAGATCCGGGGAGGGCGCTACAAGAAAACAAAAGTGCAATGTCTCCCCATTATTCTCCTGCTCTTGTTTTCCAGAAAGAAGTCATGGTCCGGTCAGGGCAGACAGTCCCTCCCAAGAAAGGACTACCCTAGTGGGGCTGGCTGCTTCGCAATATGATGCTCAGCTGGGGGAGGAGTACTGTGAGGAATGGCCGGCGTTTCGATCTGGCCAGGACATCCCTCAACAGAAAGAAGGAGGAAGAGCAGCCTTTTCAGGGCACTATGTCCCTCGGGACGCTAGATGGCAGTTCCCCTGGAAGGAAATGGTTCCCCTGATTCCGTCAGGGCATCATGGGACATGGAGTCCGGTTCTTCAGCCCTGTTGGGTACCGTAGGTGCTGCCAGGGGGAACTCACAAGGAACCTGGGGACTCCTACTGTAATTACAACAGTACTTCCGGGCTACTTGAGGAAGGAGGAGGTGGGACACTTCCGGTCCAAGGACTATTTAAAGGACTGATTGAGACCCAGCAAGTTGAGCCGGAGTTGGGTGGAAGAGTGAAATTGTTCATTAATCGTCTAACAAGACTGTATGTGACCTTGTCTAAGATTACATTGTGAACCTGAATTTTGTATGGTGTTTCTGCATCTGAGAATGTCTGGTCACTTTTGAATTCACCTGAACTTACATTTTTCTTTCACCTCTTTTTCTGGGTAATGTTTTGTCAGTCAGTCATTGTCCAACCCGCTATATCCTAACACAGGGTCACGGGGGTCTGCTGGATCCAATCCCAGCCAACATAGGGTGCAAGGCAGGAACAAACCCGGGCAGGGCTCCAGCCCACCGCAGCTGGGTAATGGTGACCTGAGCAGTTACCTCACGGTCCTTGTCCATCAACTTCATGTTTGCATTTCAGCATTATAGATGATGACTCGCAATCCTGTAAAGAATTCAGTCTCTACCATATCATAGTATAATGGAAAAGTGATCCATCAAAGTAATATCTTGAGAAGTATCTACATTGCAGCCCCTTGGATATCATTGTCAATGGCCTCTTGAACGATCCTGTGGACAGTAGTTTTGTACATTAAAGAGATGAGCAAGCCACTTAATTTTCTCCCTGCTTCATGTTCTGTATTGTTTTACATTTTTCAATGCAATAATTCAAGTGCTCTTTGAGGCACATGTCAGATTTACTAAGCAGTAAAATTAGCTCCAGAAAAGTCCCTTGATCTGCTGCAGTGTCCTCAAGAGTGTACGCAGTTTTAGAGTCAAGCCCCAACCTATAACTTAGTTCTGGTTTTCCAATAATGCACTCAACTAAACATTTCTTTTTAGCTTGCTCCCTCCAAACTTACAGTTGGTTTTCCTTCAGCAAACTGGCTATACCAGACTTGTTTGACTACATAAGATAGGCATCCACACAAATATAATCTGCATTTCATCTTTCATGTTGTTTGATCCTAATGTGAACATGCATCATGTCCCTTAAAAAATAAATTGTTACAATTTGAAATTGCTAAACAAGCTCAGTAAAAGGATATATGTGTTTCTTCACAGTAAAACAATCATTTTCTTTTTGAATGGTCTTTTCTTTTTTTTTTTTTTATTTATTTATTTATTAATTTTATTACAATCAATACATAGCAATCAAGTTTTTACAAAAAAAGAATTATGTAAGAACAGATCGATCCCCACCCTTGAGAGAGAGAGCAAGCCAAACGGTGTAAAATTTAAGGCTTTTAAAAATACCTAAATCAACAAATTCTCTGTGCTTTATAAACTTATTTCAAAATATTACTGATTAGATCCTGCCATGTTTTGAAAAAGTCTGTACAGATCCTCTAACTGAGTATTTGATTTTTCCAATTTTAAATAGTATAACACATCAGTTTCCCACTGACTTAAAAGAGGAGAGTTTGGGTTCTTCCAGTTTATCAGAATAAGTCTGCGTGCCAACAGTGTAGTGAATGCAATCACAATTTGTTTGTCTTTCTCCACTTTAAGACCCTCTGGAAGAACCCCAAACACAGCTGTTAATGGGTTAGGAGGGATTGTGAGTCCAAGGCTGTCTGAGAGGTAATTAAAAATTTTTGTCCAGAATAATGTTAATTTGGTGCAGGCCCAGAACATGTGACCCAGTGAGGCTGGGGCTTGGTTGCAACGTTCGCAGGTTGGATCATGCCCTGGAAACATTTTGGAGAGTTTTAGTCGAGACAGATGTGCTCGATATATAATTTTGAGTTGTATAATTGTATGCTTTGCATATGGAGCTTGAGTGAATTCTCTGCATTGCTACTTTCCACTCCTTTTCTGATATATTAATTGAGAGGTCATTTTCCCAGTGTCCTCTTGGATCTTTGAAAGGAAGGGATTGTAAAAGATTTTATATATTGTAGAGATGGAGTCTAACTCCTTGAAATTGAGCAATATTTTTCCAGCGTGGATGAGGGTGCAAGATGAGGAAAATCTGGAAGGTTCTGTTTAACAAAGTTCCTGATTTGAAGATAGTGAAAGAAATTTGTAGCTGGAATGTTAAATTTGGAATGTAATTGTTCATAGGATGCAAAGGCGTTGTCTATATAAAGATCTCTAAGCAAGTTAATTCCAAATTTTTCCAGATATTAAAAACTGCATATGTTTGTGAGGGTTGAAAGAGGTGGTTCTTTTGCAGGGTGCCACAGAAAGAAGCTTCTCCGTCTTAAAATGCTTTCTACATTGGTTCCAGATTCTAAGTGAGTGGAGCACAATTGGGTTATTAGTGTATTGCCGATAGTGTGTTTATTGGAGCACAGAGCAAGGAATACAAAAAGTACTGCAGGATTTTACTTCTATTGCGGTCCATGCCTGTGTATGTTCTTCTATTTGTGTCCAGGTTCTTATCGACTGTATATTTGCGCCAGTAATAAAACTGGAAGTTAGGTAGAGCCATGCCACCTTCTGCCTTTTGTCTTTGTAGGGTCGCTCTTTTGATGCGTGGATGTTTAGAATTCCAAATAAATGAGGTTATTGTTGAATCTAATTGCTTAAAGAACGATTTATTAATGTATATTGGTATGTTTTGAAATAAAAAGGAGCTTAGGAAGAATATTCATCTTAACAGTGTTAATTCTTCCAGCTAGTGTGAGATGAAGGGTTGACCATCTATGCAAGTCTTGTTTAATTTTTTCCATGCAGGCACGAAATTTTGTTGATAAAGAGCTTTATGTTTACTTGTGATGTTTACCCCTAGGTATTTAAACTGTTCTGCAATGATAAAAGGAAGGGTGTCTAATCTAATATTATATGCTTGAGAATTCACGGAAAGAGTACACTTTTATTCAGATTAATTCTGAGACCAGAGAGCTTTTGAAATTCTGTGAGTGCTGCTAAGACTGCAGGCACAGAATTTTCTGGATCCGATATATACAGTACCATGTCATCTGCATATAATGAGATTTTCTGTTCCAGTCCTTCTCTGCTAATCCCCTTTATCTGATCAGTATTTCGACAATGTATTGCCAGTGGTTCAATGGCAATTGCAAACAGCAGTGGTGACAAAGGGCATCCTTGTCTTGTGCCACGTTCTAGTTTAAAGTAGTCTGAGCAAATGTTATTGATGCAAACTGAAGCTTCTGGGTTAGTATACAGTAATTTAATCCATGCACAAATGTTGGGCCAAACCCAAACTTCTCCAAAATAGTAAAAGGTATTTCCATTCAATCATGTCGAATGCTTTTCTGCATCCAATGATAATAATATTTCTGGGGTGTTTGATTTAGTTGGTGAGTATATTACATTAAACAGGCGTCGAAGATTTGAAGATAAGTGTCGGCCCCTAATAAATCCAGTTTGGTCTTGTGATATTACTGAGGGAGCACTTTCTCCATCCTTCTAGCTATGATTTTAGAGAGTATTTTAACGTCGTTATTCAGAAGTGAAATTGGTCTGTATGATGCACATTGTAATAAGTCCTTATTTTGTTTTGGAAAGACAGTGATTAGTGCTTGGCGAAAGGTTTGTGGAAGAGATTGGTTATCTCTGGCTTCTGTAAATGTTGCTAATAGGAGGGAGCTAGCTGAGCGAGAATTTCTTGTAAAACTCTGCAGGGTAGCCGTCAGGGCCTGCTGCTTTTCCACCTTGGGTGACTTTATAGCATCCAGTAATTCTGATAATGACAGAGGTTTATCGAGTTCCTCCACACTAAAAGCGTCAATTTGTGGTATCTGTAATTTATCCAGAAATGCATTAGATTGTATATTGTCTTCTTTAAACTCAGTAGTATATAGGGATTTATAGTAGTCTCTAAAAGTGTACATTATATTTTTGTGTTCGATGATTTTATCTCCGTTAGTGTTAGTAATTACGAGATTGCGTTGCATACATCTTGCTTGTGAATTTGTTGCTAAAAGCTTATTAGCTTTCTCTCCATGTTCATAATAATGATGTCTGGATTTGTAAATTAGTTGTTCAGTTTCTTTAGTTGTCAAGAGGTTTAATTCTGAATGTAGAGCCTGCCTCCTCTTATGTAGAGTCTCGCTTGGTAGTCTGGCATGTTCTTCATCTATTTTAGTAATTTCGCTTTTTATCTCTGCTACTTTCTTCGCTTCGGATTTATTTCTGTGGGAAAGATATGAGATAATCTGTCCTCTTAAGAAGGCCTTAAGAGTTTCCCAGAGTATTCCTGCAGAGATCTCGGGGGATGTATTTGTCTCTAGAAAGAATTCGATTTGTTTGGATATAAATTCAGTACAATTCTCGTCAGCTAATAGAAGCGGGTTGAGGCACCATCTGCGGGGTGAGTGTATGGGGCTTAGTAATTTCAGCTCCAAGAACATCGGAGCATGGTCTGAAATAACTATAGCATCGTATTTACAAGATTTAATCTTAGGCAAGAAGTTATTATCTATAAAGAAGTAATCAATCCTTGAGTAGCAATGATGTACTGGTGAGTAGAAAGAATATGTTCTTGAATTTGGGTTTAAAAACCTCCAGGGATCTGATAAGTTGTGATCAGTTATAAACTTTGTAATTATCTTTGCCGTGTTAGTTGCGTTCCCCTGTGGAGGAAGTCTTATCTAAAAGTGGATTTAAAACACAGTTAAAGTCCCCAGCCATTATAAGTTTATGAGTGTTCAGATTGGGAATGGATGCAAATAAATTTTGTATAAATTCCTTATCATCAACACTAGGTGCATAAACATTTATCAAAATCATTGGTCTTTTCTAGAAAATCCCTTCTTCACAAATGCATTTGAAGATGTTTGGCTTAATGATGCTGGAAAAAATTGTCAAGTTCATCTGAACGAGGTCTTGAAATGTAAGAAAATATATATTTGTTTTTTGTTAATGTTAACATTACCTGCTCTTAATCATTTTCAGAACCTTCAGAATTTGTACTTAGTCCTTGCATATGCTGCAACTGGCTATGGCTGGATGAACTTTCCTTGTCCTTGGGTAATGATATCACACATTGCGGCTCTCGCTCCTTCTCTTTAGCAGCACTGGTTAACGTTGAAATAATGTTAGATGGTGTTGGGGCAAATACATCTCTCATTTTAGCACATTTTCTTGCATCTTCCTACATATTTTACATGAGTTTAATGTGCAGCTGTGGTTTTACCACCTGTTCTCTTTTTCCATATCCATTTTTATGTCCTTGTTAGTAGAGTAATCTCAAACTTGAAAACAAACCATTTTCATAATGTTAAACTGTAGGCTAGTCCTATGAAGCCAGGTATGGAAAAGAAGCCATCTACATTGCATAAATATATGTTTCATTATAAAATTGCCTCAAATATCTTAGTTTTCCTTAATTAACTATTTTTCATGTAGGAGTTTTGTATTATTATTTTGTATTACTAGTTACTTGTTGCAGGACCGCTATTCTCATAGCGTATGGTCCTGAATTGTGTAAATCTATGTTATGAGCATTGAATGATGCAAACGCAAACAGATTATTGTAGATTCAGATATTTTGCCTGTAGTATTTGTAGGATTTCACTTTGACCAGATAAAAAACCTTTTATTTCTCACGAATACACTTGAAGGAAACAAATAGATTGTATGTCTTGCATTAAAATGAGGAAAACATAAAAATTTATAAGAGCTGAAAGCACAGGAATTATGTCTGACAATAGCATTCACATGAATGAGAGGTGAGTGGAATGTGGGCATGGTAAAATCTCTTGACACAAAGTCTCATCTTGAAACTTGAAATTATCTCTCTGAAAAAGTCTCATATCATCCCAGGATTTTTTTATATAATAGAGAGATATAGTGTAACAACAAATGTCAGTGGCCCAGCTGAAAAATCCTGCCTCTCTCAATGGCCAGTCGGATCCTGTGTGGCACTGTGAACCACTCCAGCTGCTACATATACTTGTTTACTCCAGAAAAGTGTATTTACTATTTTTTAATTATTTTTGCTTGTTTCAAATGTCATGTCTGTTTATTGTGTGTGCCTCCATTTTGTTGCAACGACTTTTTTTAAGCAAATGACCCAGAATTGTGCAGTCGGTGATGTCACTCACTGTCTAGGTGGTAAAGGTTATGCTCTGCAAGTCCTAATCTTGCAAGTTTGTGGAGACAAAACAAATTTTTCTGCAAGTTCAATTTCACAACATTCCTAGCATTAGATATTGTCCTCTCTGAACTCTGACAAAAGATCAGTTTGACCTCCTGTTAATGAATTTGGCACAAATCTTGACTTATGTCTATCTCTTAGTCCTCCCTTATTAAAATATTATTTTCCCATTTTCAAGATAGTATACATTTGAAGCTGTGCTCTGTTTCTTAATCCCACTTGTCAATATCTTCCACTTCAACACTGAAAAGCTGATGAAAAACAGGTATCATACTTAAAACTGCATGCTGTTTTTAATAGTACAGTATTTTGAAATGTTTGTGTACCTAAAATGTCTAGGTGTGACAAGACCATGTCACTTGTCGTTTGAATTAGTCAATAGTGAATCTGCTTATAGATGTTCATGCTTGGATAAAACAGTTTTTTAAATTTACCAAGTTGTTTGAAGCAGTGCAAGGCAAGGCATCTGTAAGAGATTTCAGAGTGCCTGTGCGGAGTTCTGCTCCAAGTGGCAGTGGTGCGTGCAAAAGTTTGGAGGAGTGCAGAGGCATTCAAAAGTCTGTAGGAGTGATGCGGAAGCTTTTGTGGCATAAATGCAGGGAGAAAAAAAGGTGAGTTGCTGGCAGAGAGAAAGATATAAGCTTTAAGTTAGCTGTGGGCAATAAGAGTGTGCAGGAAAAGGATATCTGTACAAGGTTTAGGAATGGGCCTGAATGGGAGGACTGTATGAGGCATGCAGCTCGCATGTGTAGTCGAATCTCCTAAAATGTTAGTAGTTGCCAGTTTGAAGTATGCAGCATTGCAAGTGTGCCGTCTGTGTGACAGTATCTCTCTGAATAGCCAGAGAGGAGTACTGTGGACTTGCTGTATGGATTTATTGTATGTGGTAGTCTTCTGAGAAGGTTGCACAGTGCTAAGAGGTGGAGAGACTTTTGCTTTACTTGAGAAGGGGAAGTTTGAAGTGGAATAGGTAAAGTGAGCTGAAGAGCTGTAACTGCCTTATGGTTGCCACATTAGAACAGAAAATCTTCATAGTGTGAGGTCCTCCCTTTTGAGATTCACAGATGTTTGTTATATTGGGGGACTCCACCTTGGAGAATCTTGGCCAAACGTCTGAGCTTAATCAATTCACCACGACTCACTTCTCAAACCATACTCAATCCATTCACACTGAATACAATGGATACTCGTGTATCACAGACTGCGACTCATAGTTTAAGAAACTCTGCATTACACAGAAAATGCTGCTGGGACTTGAGACCTCTGACTTATTGTAATAGTGGAGGTGAAGCAGTTGGATTAAGTGTGAGGAGCTCTTGAACTGTAAGTCAGTAGATTTCATTTAAGAGATACCTTTAGAGAGAAAGGTTGGAAAATGTATTGGAGGTTTTTTGTTTTTTAAGTTTTAGTTTTGAAAGATTTCTTTGTTCCATTTTAGACATTAGGAAGTCAGAAAGAAAAAGAAGGTTTTTTTCTTTATTCCTTTTGTAATGTTTTGAAAGCCATTGCACTTGAGCTGAGTGATCTAATATGTGCATTGACACAAGACTGTGTGATTTTTGATCTTTTTGTAATAAATAGTTTTTGTATTTTTCCTATTTTTATTGTCTGTGTTCTCTGCCACTCTGTTATATCCTTGGTTTCATGAACTACAAGAGGCTCTAATACCATCTATGCTGCAGTCTTGTAGCATGGAACTTTACACTAGGAACCTGTAGAGAATAGAGCAAAAAGATTAAGGATACCAAGCAAGTCTCCAGTCATTTGTAGGCAGTAGGTAAGCACATTGGCGTAGTGCTCACCCTAGTGTTCTGTCTTCCTCTCGCTGTTCCTCTCAGAAATGTACTTTGTCCAAACCTTCTGGGTCATCAGGCTGCAAGTACTCCAGACACAAAACATATTTGTGGATGGAAATAGCTGCGGTGATTAAGAAAGTATTCAGATCCCATCATTTTCTGCACGCTTTGCTATGTTATAGATTTGATTTTAAATGAATAAATTTGTCCATTTTGCCTATCAAGTTACACTCAATAACACAAAATGATAAGTTGAAAATGTATTTTCAGAAAGATATGCAAATTTATTAAAAATCTAAAATTTAAATCCTTCATTCATATTCAGTATTTAAACCCTTATTTTGGTATTTTGTAGAATCCCATTTGGCAGCAATTACAGCTTTCATTCTTCTTGGGTAAGTCTCTACAAGCTTTGCACACCCAGATTTGGACAGTTTATTCCATTCTTCAATTCTTAGATTGGATGGAAAGTGTCTGTAAACTTCCACCTTCATGTTTCTCCACAGATATTCTATGAGGTTTAAGTCCTCACTTTGGCAGGACCACAGAAGGACAGTCGTACACTTATCCCAAAGCCAATTTAGTGTTCTCTTGGCTTTATGCTTCAGCTAATTGTAGTGTTGAAAGGTGAAATGTTGGCCCTGTCTGAGGTGGTGTGCACTCTTGAGCAGGTTTTCCTCAAGGATCTCTCCATATTTGGCTGCTTTTACTTTTCTCTTAATACAGTCTCCTTGCCTCTGCCACTAAGAAGCAATGCCATATCATGATGCTGCCACTTCCATGCTTCCCTCTAGGGATGATATTAGGCATGTTATGAGGAGAGCAAGATCTTTACCAGACATAGTGCTTGGAGTTCTGCCCAAAGTGTTCAATTTTTGTCTCATCAGACTGGAAATTCTTTTTCCTTACAAAATTCTTTAAGTACCATTTGGTGAATTCCAAGTGGGAGTTAGTAACTCTACCATAAATGCCAGATTGACGGAGTGCTGGTGAGATGGAAATCCTTCTGGCAGGTTCTCCCATCTCAACAGAGGACTCTTGAAGCTCTGGTAAAATGACCAGTGACCATTTCCGTGACCAAAGCCCTTCTTGACCCTGTTGCTAAGTTTGGCTGGATGGCTAATTCTAGGAAGATTCCTGGTGGCTCAAAATTTCTTCCATTTCACAATTATTGAGGCCACTGTGCTTCTGTGAAGACCCATAGCTTTAGACAAGGCTCTAAACCCTTGCCATAATCTATGCCTCACCACAATGTTATCATGGATTTCTATAGAGAGCTCCTTGTACTTCATGGCAATGGTTTTTGTCCTGACATGCAATGTGCATTGTGGGACCTTAGATGCACAGGTGTGTGCCTTTCAGACCAATGTTCAATCAAGTTATAGACACAACTCAAGGATAAGTAAAGCACATTTAGAGTGCCACAGAAAAAGGTCTGAATATTTATATAAATGAGCAATTTTTTTTTTTTTTGATTTTTAATAAGTCTGAAAACCTTTCTGAAAACATGATTTCACTTTGTCATTAGGGATTATTGAGTGTAGATTGACAGGCAAAAACGGCATATTCATCCTATTTAAAATTAAATCTGGAACACAATGAAGTGTCCATAAAGTGAAGGGTTCTGAATACTTTCTCAATCCATTGTACATTGTTAGAATTCTTCTTCTAGATCACACAGATTAATGCTATGAATGAAACAGAAAGTCATATTAACTCCCTCATTTCAAGTTTCAACTTGCCCTGCACACTTTAAGTCATTCCTGATAAAGACAGTCCAATAGTCACACTCTTGACATAAACCTTTATATTTATAATATGTTGCTGGTTGCTTTACTTGTGACAAACTAGAAAAAAAAAAACTATCGTAAAACTAAGAACATATCCTAATGATTGGCTTTTATTTTGAAAATGTACCTCTATTTATGAAGAAAAATACACATTTTGTATGGTGGACTCCACAGTCATGTGTAGATATGTTGTGAATGACAGTAAAATTGTCCAGATGACACCCTGCAAGACAGTCCAAGAGGCAGTTATGAACGTGTCCTCTCAGTTTTTATTGTGTTCACAGTAGTGCTGCTGAAAGTATGAAGTGATTGGCAAAGGTTGAATGGAGTTATCCTACTCAATAATCTAAAGCAAGGGCACCTTGGCAAATACAGAGCTGTCACATCTAAAAGCGGTTTCCTCAGATGTATGCCACCGGTCAGGATAGAACCATATAGCTGCCAGATGCCACATGAAAAGTGTAGTCAATATTGAAACAGAAAGAGTTAAACAATCACTTTAATGCACTCCTATTTACTGGCAATGTTTTTAAATTATTTAAAATGGCTTTGCCTGTGAAAAAGGCCCTACCTTCCTGTGCCATCACTGACATGGCCCTGCGCTTCACTTTACTCTTCAGAATTATGACTCATAGTTTTATGACCCTTTTCATATTTAAAGACATTTTTAATCCCTGAACTCGGCTGAACTGTACTTTTCCTTAATTGCTGTGCTCCTTGTAAGTAGGTAATTGGCTTGATGTTTTTCTTATGTTTTATATGCCAGGTTTATCGTGGATGGTAAATTTCTGAGATCAAACTGCCTTATCCTGGATGTTAAGACGTATATTGTCATAATAATGTATTTTAACAACTTAAATTGTTTGTCTCTTGACGGATATATGGGCAAGTGAGACACTGCTTTCCATTAGACCCTATTTTTTATTTGAAAACGTGCACTTTTTGTGCTTCTTTGAATATGTGCATGTATTTTTAATTTGATAATTTTCACACAAAAGTGACTTTTTCCTGAGCCTTAACCGTACAGTAAATAACAGCTGCTAAAGTAGCAGTAACGGCCAGCAGCCACAGAAGTCATGCTATTCTTAGGACTTTGCCAGCTTAGATGTAACAGAAATTATTCTGTTTTATTTTATGTGTTTCCTCTTCAGTTTTAAAACTGCCTTGGGCAGATGCTGTTTTGCTGCCTTGGTCCACTACTGTTTCAAGAGTGCCAAGGGCTTATGTCCTTTCTCTAATTGTAGTGTCTATTAGATTACTTCTGTTCCCCTAGCAAACTTAAACAAACTGCTGCCAGGGTACTCAAAAGGCAGGACAAAGCTGTGTCCAGCTGGTAACCACCTGGCATTGCCAGGTGCTTCTTTAGTCACAATGGCTCACGTTCAGCATGGTTAATCCCACTGGAGTATAATGACAATATTTTCAGTACATAAACATTAATTAAGAAAACAAAGCTAAAATAAAATACTTTAACTTAAAACAGATCTGTGGTGAAGATAAAGAGCTATTCATCAAATTCTTAAACTGACCAGACATTAGCTTTTATTCATGATCATCATGTTCATCTTACAAGCCTGAAACATAGTAAATGCTGTGTCATGCCACTCACATAGATAGTTAGCTAGCGTGAAGGGGTGTAGGGCTGGTGAAAGGTTGCCAGGGAGGATTCAAGGGCACCAGTGTGATGTAGAGTATAGTAAAGTCCAACATGGAAGAAAAGAGAAGCACACTTCCAGAAAGAGACTGCATAGACAACTTGTGGAAAGTGTAGTTATAGTTTTATTCTCTGCTGATGTTTTTATTTCTTAGTTTTATTAAGCATACATTTCTGCTTTTATTACACCGATCAAGCTCCATCTTTTTGTTGCATCGAAGACCAGTTTCTGTTTCACAAGAGAGCACTCTTGCTTTGTCTTGCTAATTACCTCTATAACAGCAGCCATGTTCAATCAGCCATTCAGAGTTCTATGGGAATCATCACCTGTCGTGCTAAGACCTACTTATGTTACAGACTGCCAGAATCCCAGTGTAAATCCACTGAGCAAGGACACTGATCAAAGCAGTGAATACTCTTATTCAACCAGGTACACTGTTTGTCTAAACTTGTGTTCTTCAGCATGTGTTTTCAGTAAATTCCATTGATTAATACTAGATTTTTCCCACTGACAGGAGAGGGTGTAATGCCACAAATGCTAACACTGCTTCTTTAAGTCACGCCTTCAGATATTCCCTTCACCCTGTGGAACTGTCAAGTTTGCAGTCAACAAAGTGGGCTTTAACTTCGCATTTGCCATCCAAAGTGGACACCAAACTGTGGAACTGACTGAGACATGAATCTGTCCAGGAAAAACAGCAGCATCAAATAAGACAAGGACAGGCTTGCTAGTCTCCAAGAATTTTAAGATATCTGAAAGTCTTTTTTTTAGATACCTTGTAATATGTCCCTTTACCTTTTAAAATGTCTCAAATACATTATGAGAAACATCAAATTGACCTTCAATAATTTTCATGATATCTTGAAATCGACTTCCAGTAAAGTTACCCATATTACATTTCAAGATGATTTAAAATAGCTTCCTGTCCATTGCCCAACACCTACAGTGCATTTCAAGACATTTCAAAATAATGTCCTAATCATTTTGCCATATCTCAAATGCATTTAAAGATATCTTAAAATAAATTGGAAGTCCATTTGAAAACATACACAATTTACAGGAAGTCATTTTGAGATACCTTGAATAGCATTTCCGATATCTCAAAATAATTAAAGAGTTACTTTAACATCATGGGATGCATTTGGGATATCTTTAGGAAACTATATCATTTTAAGATATCTTGAAATCGACATACTTTCAGATATCTGTAATTCATTACAAGATATCTTAAATGCATTTTGAGAAATCTTTAAATATTAATATGGCTTCAAAGTGGTATGCTTCATGCTTTAAAGCCATGTCTGGTCAATGTAGATGTTTTGAAACACTAAACAAATAAATTTAACATTGCAGTGAACAGTTAAAGAAAAGCATGTTAGAAAATGTAACGATAGTTGCACAAACAGTTGTACTCAAGTTAATTACATTAAAATGTATGCAAAGCCTCCATTACTTCACTGGGTTTATGTATGGTGCAGCATAAACAAATGATTGATTTTGCTATCATTTATAACTCAGTCATTGAAATACATGATCAAAACGCACTGCTGATGTGTCAAAAACTCACTCATGCTTTCAAAGCAAACACAGATCATGTATTTTTATTTTTCACCTAATTCAGAAGGGGAAAAACATAGCTCTTTTTGCCTTGAAAGAGCAGGGTTATTTTAACTTTATAAAGTTAAACCATGTAGGGTTTTTAAAAAAATATGTGCCTGAAATTCCAGTGCTATATATTTGAAGCAGAAAACCTGGAATTAATTATTTAATTATGAATGGCTCTTTAGCTTACCCAGGTTGCTAGTTGGGTTGCATGCCTTCTTAATGTGAACTGCTACCTGTCTTTTTCAAACTCTCTGGGTCCAGCAATAACTTGTATGTGGTCTGAATCTGTCCCACAGACTGTCAATACATGATCCCAATAATATTGCATCCTTGTTAAACAAATACAGTATTTGACTGAAGACTGGTTTGCTCAGTTACAATAGGTTGCACTTTGCCTAAAAACACAATATAATTGCAGCTTGGTTGGCTCCTAAACATTTTCATCATCTTTCTTGTTCTGCAATCAACAACAAAGTGTATTTGATCATGTACTAAAACCAAACCGATTCTAACGTAAGATACGGAATCAGTCTTGGCTCATTGAAACTAAGTCAGTTATTTGCAGGTTCAGTGTGTGATTTAATAGAATTTATTTATTTTACTGATTTTTTTGAATAAATTAGGCCTGACATTTTTTCCCAGTTAAGGGTTACATTTTGTGAGTTTTTTTCTTGTCTACTTTGTGAGTCAAGCCTGGGCGATTTGTCAAAAAACAGGGCCTGCTTAAGCCGAATGATGGCATTCCATGTGTAATTTTGGGCTATGCGAGAAATAAATTGTTGTTGTTGATATATGACTAGGGATCATCATCATGGTAAGTGATACGGGTGAGAGGAGGTGCTGTTGCTAACAGTATCTTCTCTTTCACCCATTGCTCAAAGAAGATGCCCAGTGAGGTCACTCAACCCTGGCTGTGATGCCTATAGCAGGCCCTGTACCTTCTAGTCAGGATGCTATTAAAGCAAATAGTGCTGGAAGGTGAGTCCTCATCCACGACCAGCAGTGAACACTGAATAAGTTTCAGCGTGAGAACAGAGAGAGATAGAGAAAATCAGAGAAAAAGTGAACTCCATATGGGCTGGGTGTAAAGTAGCATAATCCTGTATTCAAGATTAATTCTTTTGTGTAATAAAGAAAATAAATGAGAGCTCCATTAGATCAGCACCCTTTTTACTCTATTAGTAACTAGCCACGTTACCTACATATACTGCACATTCAGCATTCCTCCTATGACTTTCCTCAGTATCTGTGCCTGAGCCTCTCTTGTCTGACACTCTCGAACATGTTCCTGTAAAGCCTGCTATTCAAAATTTGTCATTTGGAGACACCTAACTTGCCTCCTGTCCAATTTTTGACCACCACCAATGATTGATGGACCACCATTACCTGCTATGAAAACATCATTCGTATTCTTGCAGATACTTTCCATCATTGAAGGCGACTGTCAGCATGCCTCCATAGTCTTCACTTCTTGTGTACCTCAATCTCTTTTGCCCAGCACTTCCACCATTAACCACATTATCAAAACCAAATTGACCAATCACACAAAAGCCAAATTGACCAATCAGTTTGCTCAGAGGAACTGGAGGCACACACATACACACAGGCAGTGTTGTTTTAATATATATTATGCGCTAGATGTCTGGTCACACTTACAGGTAATCTAATCTAGACACCGTTTAAAATATCCAACTATGCCACCCAGTTTTATTAAGAGACTGGGAACTCTTGAAATTTACCGATAATAGCACACAGGTTTCTTTAAATTGGGTGGTGAGTAAACATACAATGAAAGACAAAACAGTAATTTCAGGAAAAGCAACAGTAACTTCTATTACACAAGACAATATAAAGTACATTAAAAAGATAAATGAACATAAAAAATCTATCAATATCAGGAACAAAATTCCTTTTTCTAAAAAGGAAAGCACACAGTCCACACTCTAAAAGTCTGTTAAAAACAAGAATTGGAGGATACAACCTTTAGTGGTGCAGAGTCCAGTTTGCCCACTGTGTTACCCCAACAATTAATCGTCCAACTGTCCACGGATGCACTCTGTTCACCGGACACTTGTTTCCCAACAGAAGTCTTCTCAAATCGTGGAATCCCTGTCAGCGTCTCTTCATCATTCTTTTTTTCCCACTCTGGGCTCGTTGTGTTGCTGCGACCTAGGCACGCCTCACTTCTCCTTTGCCAGCTTTGCTTGGTTCTTTCATGCGGCTTCCCTTTCTTGCTGGACCCACAACCGTCTTCTTGTGAAGCTGTCTCTTCCTCCCTGGAGGTAAGTTTTGCCGTCCTTGTGCCTCATGTCGTACCAGCCACGTACCCTTGTGTGCCTGCAAGCCCCTGTGCTCTGTGTGAATGTCTTGGCAGCGTTCTCAGTGGACCATCCCTCACTCTGCCTTCACCCGCCCAGACGTCTAAATGTCCTTCAGTCCCTGCCTAGATCAACAGGATGATGGATTAAAGAATGGCACATCCACATTTCCTGTGGTTAACAAACAGTGTAAACACAAGTTAAGAAAATGTATTGTTACCAACTACCTATGAGTACACTGATTGAAACCAATACTGTATTCTCAGACATGTTAATTTCCAAGTCAGGTAAATACAAACATTTTCCAAGGAAGGAGCAGTTCTTTTATGACAATTTTATAGTGTTTGTATATTTAACCAGTTAAAACTTCTGTGATTCTTTTGCAAAGCAGCAAATACTGATATCCTATAGACAGCCATCACAATAACAGGATTACCCAGGAAATTTGCCTTTTAACTTCTCATCCCAGTTCCAATAATGGGTGCCTTTTGCCTTTCATCTACTGTGTTTTAAATGTAATATTTACATGTTCCTTTGCCTAAGAGAGAAATGGAACCACCCAGTGTACAAAAAATGTCCCTCCTCTAACAATTAGAAGATAGATTTACTTTTGATATTTAGAGAAATGCAACCCTACAGAAGGGTATTAGGATGTTCATGGTGGTGGTATGTTATGCTTTTATGTAGGTTTCCCATATAGTCAAAACATAGCTTGAAGAGAAAAACATATTGAATTGAAAAATTGATTTCACATCTACACATGTTACATGCACAGGATTTAACTGGTGTTCGTCAGAGTGAAGCAGACACATTCAGTGGAAGTGTTAGCCATGTAATAATAGTCTCTTAGGAATGTAAAATTTTTTTGCATGCCTAAGAAAGAGCACAGCAGGCTCATTTATTTTTAGAAGACTATGTTCCTTAAAGGTGGGTAGTAATATCCTTCAAATCTTCTGAAACACAGTGATGGCCAGTCGGATTTTCTACACTATGTTGTGCTGGTCTGGTAGCATCACTTCAAGACAGGCACACCAAATCAACAAGCTAATTAAAAGTGTAGGCTCATCTGTGGGATACATTCTGGACCTGCCACAGGAAGTAGCAAAGGAGAGAATTAAAACAAAACAGAGTGCCATTATGAGCAATGCTGCAAATCCTCTCTCTGATACACTTTCAGCCAGTGAATCATTCAGCAGAGATGTGTCAAGAAATGCTACTGGGCCTCTTTATACCAATGGCAATACGCCTGCCTAATGCCTCACTGTAACTGTCAAAGTCAGACATTTCAAGGTTTCAGTTGCCCAGAGATTGAAATAATACAACAATATGAACACTATTTGTTAAACCACTGGGTTATTTTTTTTTATTTCAATATATGTAGGTTCTGGTTGTAGCAAATGACCAAACCAGCATTTATTTCACAACACCAATGTATACTGTGAAATCAGTTAGTCATTTAGGCCATGAAAACTTCTCAGAACCTGCTTAGTATGGTTAATTGATTTTTCCAGCTTTTTTTTTTAATCAAGGAAATTGGAGTTGTTAATCCAGTATGATATAGCCCCACACCAAAGAGTTTCTTGCAACAACATTTATTTATATAGCACATCTTCATACAAGTAATGTAACTCAAAGTGCTTTACATGATGAAGAAAAGAGAAATAAGAGACAAAGTAAGAATTAGAATAAGACAACACTAATCAACATAGAATAAGAATAAGGTCCGATGGCCAAGGAGGACAGAAAAAACAAAAAAAAACTCCACACAGCTGGTGAGAAAAAAAAAATCTGCAGGGGTTCCAGGCCATGGGACCACCCAGTCCCCTCTGGGCATTCTACCTAACATAAATGAAACGGCCCTTTTTGTATTTAGGGTTGTCTTGGAAGGACTTGATGATGATGGTCATGTAGACTTTTGGCTTTTAATCCATCAATGTAGGACATCACGGTGCTTTGATTAGGTGGTGATGGCGCAGATCGCCACCACAGAAAACCGGGAAAAGAAACAGAAAAGAGAGTAGGGGTCAGTATGGATTTTAGAGCCGTCATGAATAGTTATTATAATGAATTGAATACACGGAGTATCAGGATTAGATGAAGGTGAAGTTATCAGAAAGCCATGTTAAATTAATGTGTTTTTAGCAGTTTTAAAGTTCTCCACTCTAATAGCCTGGCGAATTCCTATTGGCAGGCTATTCCAGATTTTAGGTGTGTAACAGCAGAAGGCTGCCTCACCACTTCTTTTAAGTTTTGCTCTTGGAATTCTAAGCAGACACTCATTTGAGGATCAAAGGTTACGATTTGGAATATAAGGTGTCAGACATTCCAATATATAAGATGGAGCGAGATTATTTAAGGCTTTGTACACAATAAGCAGTATTTTAATGTCAATTCTGAATGACACAGGTAACCAGTGTAGTGACATCAAAACTGGAGAAATGTGCTTGGATTTTCTTTTCCTAGTTAGGATTCTAGCAGCTGCATTCTGCACTAGTTGCAAACGATTTATGTCTTTTTTGGGTAGAGTAGTGCGTTACAGTAATCTAGACGTCTGAAAACAAACGTGTGAACTAATTTCTCAGCATCTTTCAATGATATAAGAGGTCTAACTTTTGCAATGTTTCTTAAGTGAAAAAATGCTGTCCTAGTGGTCTGATTAATATGTGATTTAAGATTTAGGTTACAGTCAGCAGCTACCCTGAAGTTCTTTACCTCCATCACAGATCACAGATTAAACAAAAAATACACACAGAGCGGCGCTAATAAAAATTATTTAGTTCCTATTCCAAATATCAATAACACATATAGTACTCATCTATGCCCATCCGAAACATTAAATATGGCACTATTAAATGTTAGAGCTTTAATTAACAAAATGTTTTTAATCAACGATCTTATTAGTGATAAAAAAATAGATTTTATTGATCTAAGTGAAACGTGGCTTAACTCAGACGGCGCGGCTGTTTTAATCGAATCTGCCTCCGGATTATAGTTTTACTTGTGCAGACCGCCAGGAAAAAGAGGGGGCGGCTTGGCAAACATTTACTCGAGCCAGTTAAAATGTAAAGATGTCAGTTTTGATAAGTTCAAGTCCTTTGAGTATCTCGCCATTGTTATCCATGGAGATTCTCACGTTCTAGTATTATCTGTGTAGAGACCTCCAAAATTCAACGCGTCTTTTTTTGAAGAATTCTCTGACTTAATGTCAATTTTAATTACAAACTATGACACACTCCTAATAGTTGACGACTTTAATTTTTGTATAGATAATCAGTGTGACCTAAAAGTAATAGAATTTTGATTTGAGACAGCTTGTTAATCAGCCTACACATAAAGCAGGTCATACGTTAGACTTAATGATTACTAAAGGACTTAAAGTTGATATAAAGCAGGTCATTGATATTGGTCTATCAGACCATTTTCTTCTACTTTTTAATATAGAAATAATGATAAAAAACACCCATGAGAAGCATATTGTTAAAAAACGCTTCTTTGACTCGGCAGCAGCTTTAAAACATACAAACATTCTAATGCATCAAGTTTATTTCTTATAATTTCATTGTCTCCATTATTGCCAATCACAAAAATTTCTGTTTTCTCTTTATTTAGCTTGAGAAAATTACTATTCATCCAATTAGAAACACAGGTAAGATATTGTGTTACTTAATTTACAGCGTCTGGGTCATCAGGTGCTATTGATAAATACAGTTGTGTGTCATCAGCATAGCTGTGGTAATTCACGTTGTGCCTCGAGATAATCTGACCTAACGGAAGCATGTAGATTGAGAAGAGCAGCGGACCCAGAATAGAGCTTTGTGGAACACCATATAGGATATCATGTGTCTTTGAGTTGTAATTACCACAACTAACAAAGAATTTTCTACCTGCCAGGTAGGATTCAAACCAATTTAAGACACTGCCAGTGAGGCCCACCCATTGACTGAGGTGATTTCTAAAACTAGACATGAGAATAAATAAAATATTCCAGGAGGGCCAGGCAGCTAAAACATATTCTAGGATTCTATAAGCAGTTGCAGTTCATGACAGAAAAGACCCAAGTATACTTTAAAAAATTAAACAAAATTTAAAAATTTCAACATATACGAAAATATTAACCAAATTGTCTATAATCCGTCCTCCCAAATACTCCAGTCTCTCAGCATAGAGCATTTATGGCTTAGAAACCTTCCCAGTAGTCTATTTAATCAATGGACAGTAAAGAAAAGATTCTTTTGTTAAATATATGTTTGATACAACAAAAGTCTTTTTCTTATAGAGTTGAATGGATAATAGTTATAAAGAATCAATAGCAGAAATAGCAAAAATGTCAAAGCAGCAAGATATAAGTAGTTATATGCTGGATTTAGGTGTATTATTGTTATGGTATATCTAGGCAGAAATAAAACATTACAATTGTGCACTATGCAAAAGAAAATCAGTAATAAATTAAAAAAATGCAGTTCAATAAATGTGGTATATGAAAAATTTGTCATTATAAAAAATGTTTCACTTTGTAAAGTCAAGGGGAAAAACAGGCTTTTAATCCAAAGTACCGTAATTTATTCTGTAACATTAATTGTGCTGCAGAGATGACAAGTGCCAAGTAAACTTTCTTTGTAATAATGATATAAAATTTCTATACATTTTACTTGACAGTTGCATATTATAAAGTGTGGTGTTATTCTGAACCAATTTCAAATCAAACAATAGCAGAAAGACTACGAAGCTGAAAAACAGGCAGATTGCCCAAAAAAGATATAGTAAGACAAAAGAGGACCAGGAGATGATCAGAGAAAAAATACAAAAGAACAGTAAATAAAAAAGTTCAGAAAGGTCATTAATGGGATCTCAAATGATCAGGCACCAAAAACAACAAGTATTAAAATCAAAAGAGAACAAAGCAAAAGTCAAAAAACAGGATAAGAAAAGTCAAAAAGAGCATTGCCATGTGCCATGATAAGGTTATACATTTAAATAACTTTTTAAGTCCTTGTTTTTCATTTATGGTCCTTTGCTTATTGTCATTTATGTCAATGTTTTCATTTTTGCTTGTTATGTTATGTATTTTTTATGTATCAGTTTTGTTTCTATGTGTGGATGCTTTCTCTGCCATGTCCCATTAGATCTGTATTTCGTTCCCCAAGAGCTGGAACAGCCTGTTTTTCTTCCTTATACTTGTAGCAATTGCAGCAGATTGTCGTTCATAATATGCCCTTGGTGGCTGATGAGTTTTTACTATTGTTAATGCTTTCTATTTACAGGAATTTTGACTGTTTTGCTTCTGTTTCTTGGATTCTGATTTCTGGCTGGTGGTCAGGCTTGCTTCGCTGGCTATTTCTGAATGTCAAAGCTTTCAGTTTTTGAGAGAATGGATTACTACAATTTTAAATTAATGATGTGGGTCATGTGCCTATCAACCAACATAGCAATCTCTAAAGCCAAATAGACAAAATAGCAGTAATTACAGAAACTCAAAATGGCATTGCAGTAAATAATATATTAATAAAAAATATTAATATATTAATTAATATTAACAGAGAGTGGCACATAATTCTAACAGGCATAAGGTGAAACAGCCAACTGAGCTAATTTTATTGTTTATTTGTTTTTAGGCATTATTTTCCCTTATGTTTCTTGGAATGATATAGTCTGATGTAGTATTAAAATTACTCAAGCCCTTTAGCTGCCTCCTATTCGCACGTGTGTGACAATATATACATATACATTGTGAGGTTGCCAAACATGGGTTCAAGCAGACCCGGAACAATTCAAAAAGGTTTGGGACTCCAGGCAGGTAGTCCCTTTTAATTCCTTCCAATTTAACAAACTTAAACAGGTGCCATCCTCTAATAGGTAACATAGTGCAAGCAAATCAATCTCAAAACTACAATAGCGCTAGGTAAGCGAACAGAATAACAGAACGGGTTCTCAGAGCTTTCACTCTCCAGAACTGGTATCATCAAGACAAGACAATTTATCGGAAGCACCCGGTCCTTTTATAATGGGATAATGGGAAGGGTTGGAGCTAGTTTCCTTCACTGAGAGGTTTCTGGGAGCTGTGGGAGAAAAGGGAACAAGTTTAGCAACAGTGCCCCCTCTCACCCTGGTGGGTTACCAATTACCTTGAATGAGCCTTCAAGGAGATCCTCAGATGCACATGCGTGACAACATATACTGTATGTATATATATATATATATATATATATATATATATATATATATATATATATATATATATATATATATATATATATATATATATATATATATATATATATATACTGCTCAAAAGAATTAAAGGAACACTTTTAATCAGAGTATAGCATAAAGTCAATGAAACTTATGGGATATTAATCTGGTCAGTTAAGTAGCAGAGGGGTTGTTAATCAGTTTCAGCTGCTGTGGTGTTAATGAAATTAACAACAGATGCACTAGAGGGGCAACAATGAGATGAACCGCAAAACAGGAATGGTTTAACAGGTTGAGGCCACTGACATTTTTCCCTCCACATCTTTTCTGACTGTTTCTTCACTAGTTTTGCATTTGGCTACAGTCAGTGTCACTACTGGTAGCATGAGGCGATACCTGGACCCTACAGAGGTTGCACAGGTAGTCCAACTTCTCCAGGATGGCACATCAATACGTGTCATTGCCAGAAGGTTTGCTGTGTCTCCTGCACAGTCTCAAGGGCATGGAGGAGATTCTAGGAGACAAGCAGTTACTCTAGGAGAGCTGGAGAGGGCCATAGAAGGTCCATAACCCATCAGCAGGACCAGTATCTGCTCCTTTGGGCAAGGAGGAACAGGATGAGCACTGCCAGAGCCCTACAAAATGACCTCCAGCAGGCCACTGGTGTGAATGTCTGTGACCAAACAACCAGAAAGACTTCATGAGGGTGACCCAAGGGCCCCATGTCCTCTAATGGACCCTGAGCTCACTGCCCAGCAGCATGCAGCTCGATTGGTATTCGCCATAGAATACCAGAATTGGCAGATGCACCACTGGTGCCCTGCGCTTTTTACAGATGAGAGCAGGTTCACCCTGAGCACGTGACAGAAGAGAAAGGGTCTGGAGAAGCCATGGAGAACATTATGCTGCCTGTAACATCATTCAGCATGAGCAGTTTGGTGGTGGGTTAATGATTGTCTGGGGAGGCATATCCATGGATGGTCACACAGACCGCTACAGGCTTGACAAAGGCACCTTGGCTGCCATTAAGTATCAGGATGAAATCCTTGGACCCATTGTCAGACCCTATGCAGGTACAGTGGCTCCTGGTGCATGACAATTCCTGGCCTCATGTGGTGAGAGTATGCAGGCAGTTCCTGGAGGATGAAGGAATTGATACCATTGACTGGCCACCACACTTTCCTGACCTAAATCCAATAGAACACCTCTGGGACATTATGTTTTGGTCCCTCCAATGCCACCAGGTTGCACCTCAGACTGTCCAGGAGCTCAGTGATTCCCTGGTCCAGATCTGGGAGGAGATCCCCCACAACACCATCTGTCATCTCATTAGAAGCATGCACCGATGTTGTCAGGCATGTATACAAGAACACAGGGGCCATACAAAGTGCTGCGTACAATTTTGAGTTGCTGCAATTAAATTTTGGCAAAATGGACTAGCCTGCCACATAATTTTTTCACTCTGATTTTTGGGGCGTCTTTGAATTCAGGGCTCTGTAAGTTGATCATTTTCATTTCCATCAAACGATGTGGCATCCTTTCGTTCCTAACACATTACCCAGTCTATATCAGTATAGATATCCAGGAAGATTTCTTTTTCCCATTGAGATCTGATGTGTTTTCAAAGTGTTCCTTTAATTTTTTTGAGCAGTTTATATATATATATATATATATATATATATATATATACACACGCACATTTATTTTTTACAAAATGGACATAATAAATATATTAAGTTTAAAAATGTGTTCTAAGTCTGTCCATTCATCAAGTTATAAATGTAATATACTCCTCCCTAAAAACAGACATTGATTATTGTTTTGTCTTGGTAGTGTAATATATTCCTCTACTTTCCCCTTTTGTATTATTAATATGTAGCCCTTGTCAGAATGCCTCAAATCTCAGAGACTCACCACTGTTTATATGATATTGTACCATATAATTTCTACACACCTTCCCTTTTACATCTATAACCTCAGGCAATTAGGTGTAGTAAAAGACAAGCAGGAGTTAAGTTACAATTTAAACAATGTATTATTGATAATATTCATAAATAATAACAATATGCAAAGTACATTTGAATATTGGCAACCATACAACCTGATAAATGGTGATGTGTAGTTTCAGGCGGCACACAGACTTGTTAGTTACTTAAACTGTCTCTAGTTAAGGCATCATTTGTGGTCAGTTTTCTTCAGAACAGCCTCATGCCTGTCTCAATATGGCTGCCGAGCTGTGCTCATCATTGTGTTGTCCTTTTCAGTTGATGCATCAGTCAGTTTGGGAAGAGAGAGAGAGTGAAGGAGTGAGCAAATTTATAGATTTTCTGTTCAACCCCTAGAGCCAATAGGATGTCATGGTACTTAAGGGCTTCTAATACAAGCCAGTTCCAAACAGCCATACTTCAAACCAATGGGAGGATAGAACATCTTCACACCTGCCACCCCCCAAAAACAGTTGTTAAGCTAAAGTTTGCCAGTTAGGCAGCCTGACTTTCCTATGAGGGTTGACTTAGAGACTTCAGAGAAATATTCGCCAAACTTGTTTAAGGCACTTGCCCCCAACTGTCGTAAAATTCAAAGGGACCCATTCCTAAAAGGAATTCCTAATATTACATTGCTTTGCCTAAACTACAAATAAAGACATAAAAGATATTTATCAACTTGTATGCAAAATTTCACATCACAACAATTATTTTCTATTCAAAGAATTACAACAATCTTACTTCAGATTACAATACTAATGTTGCCCAGGAACTGCCTTCCTTTATGGAAGGCTTCTTTAAGAGTAGATTTCAGCCAGTATGTCTGTGCACTCTTCTGATTGCCTCTATTGTTAACTCCTCGTGTTCGTCAACATGACTGATTTTCATGTGTTTTACTAGGTTTGTGGTGTTGCAGCAATAATGTATGGTCTTCTGAGATGTATCACATTTTGCCTCATTATTGTTCACTCAATGGAGTAAAATAAATCCAAGCCACCCTTCGCTTTCTTTCTGCCATTGCCTCACATACACAGCTCCACTGCTTTGACTGGTGGACTGCAGCACTGCCATTGTGAATGCAGGGAGATGATAAATATAGAAGGAAAACCAGTGTGGTGTAGCAGGTCCACAGCTCGCGTCCAAGAGGCCACTTTTTAAAATAAATAATTGCCGCACTCGCGGCTTTGAGAGGGGGCATGGTATTTGTGGTCAGAAGCAGTTCCCTGGTGAATATGTGATGTGTGCTGTCCTCGCTTAAGTACACAGGTGAGGAGTCGTCCGCATCCATAATTGATGCCAGGAGCTGCTAATTGCCACACCTGATCCACGTCCCCGTAATAAATAGAAGCTTGAGGCGGATAAGGGGGGAATAAAGAAAGGGAAAAAGAAAAGACAAACGGAGGTTGCAGGAGAAGAAGGCGGGAAGCAGGGAGAGGATAGCCGGTGTGAGAGTGAGCGAGCGCAGGCTCACAGGCAGCAGGACAGTGAGCCCTAGTGGGGTGTTTGGCTGACACCTAGGGCAGTTGGTAGTGGTCACTCCTGCTGAGCATTGTGAGGAGCAGGAGTGACCGGAAGAAGGATGGCTGGCCGCATAAAGCAGAGAAGGCAGCAGGAATCAGGAGGCTTGGAAGGTGGATTCCCCAGCAAGATCGTCCTGGCCGTTGGGGGATGCCAAGTCTTGGTCTGGAGAGGGCTAAACTAAGCCAAGGATCAGGAGGCCACCAGACCAGTCGAGTAGAGCAAAAAAGGTCAGCTGCATGCAGGGTGACTCCCTAGGTGTATTGCGTGGATGGGAGAAGCAGGGGAGTCGCCAGTCACCAGTTAAGGAATGCACCGGGCTTTGTTTTAAAGAGACTGCTTCATGCCATTGTGTTAACCTTGTTGTTTTAAAGGATTGGGGTTTTTTTTCTATTATACTTTTAACCTCCACCCTTCACTTGTTTTTATGGATTATTTATTTGAAGACTTTTGAGATGCACTGCACTTTATTTATTTGAACACTTTATTTTTTGGTTATTTTTTTGATTTTGTTGGTTTTAATAAAAGCACTTTTGCACTTATTGCACCATTCCCTTGCTTCGTTGTGCCTCACTGCCTAGCTTATCGGTGACATTACCGACGGTGTTGGGTTCGAGGGCTCCCAGAAGCTGGATGGGAGCGTAGAGCAAACCCACATTGTCATAACCAGGTCCTATTTTACTCACATGACATGTTTAATTAAATCATGTTTCCACTATCAAATTCTTTTTAAAAATAATATCTAATAAAATTGCATATTATTAAAATGTGTAATATCGGTACTTTTAATGCAAACGTCGATGTTTAAATTAAAAGGTCAGGATCAAAAGCATCAATACTTTAGTACTGATCTGCCCATTTCTACTTTCTGTCTAGCAGTTCATGTTTCTTTCTGGCTGTCTTACTACAATATAAGGGCACTCTATTGTCTAAATACAGAAATATAACAGTGCATTAAGGTTATTCCATTAGCTTATAAGGATAAAACAGAATCTTCGATTAACTACATGAAACCTACATTCTATTCAAATTAAGGGTAAATTTACCATTAATTAAAATTAATTTATGTGTTTGGCTCTTACAGATTGTTAACAGTATGTCATCTTCATAATCTACCTATATACCACTAAAAAAGTTAAGAATGTCTATCTGTCTGCCTCTATGTCCGTAAATTACTCAAAAACAGTACAACCAATTTACATGAAATTTGGTATCTTTATTCATCTTTGTCCCTGTCACAGTTTAGGCTATTTTTTTTCCTCAGTCTACTGTGGTGGGGGTGCTTCAGGATGGCTTCTTTAAGAGATCTTGCTACGTGACTCTGTATTTTTTTCCATTTTCAGTCCCAAATCAAGGGTTCATACAAACAGACTGTCATGAAAGTTTACATATGAATTAAAAGAGGGACCCAGTTAAAAAGCCACAAATGCATCACCTCAGTTCCATTCTTGGGGCCAAACTTACAGATCTGGAGAGATAAAAACTTTTGTTGAGGGTACATCCATTTGAATGATGTAGCCAGTCACATTTTCTAGAATAAAGTCAGTATATTTTGCTACTTTTATTTCTTTTTTTATTCATTTTAAAATAATATGACTTATTGAAAAAGAACCAATTTAAATCCAAGATCTGCCGATGCCAGAAAGTTTTGATGCAGGATTCCAAAAGCCAAGAAAAGCCAAAAAAATGTTTAAAATTGTAGATTTAAAGTTATAGCATTTCACAACCACATAATACACACTGAAATATTGACAGGTGATGAATGGGGCAAATCATTTTCATACCAAGAATACCTCTGATACCCAATAATTTTCTGTTCTCTTTAAACATCTACAGTTTCCTATTTTTGTCTTCTTAACTATAGCCATAAACAAATCACAAGGTCAGATACTGTACTGGAAATTTCAAGTATGGATTTAGGAAGTGATTTATTTCTTGCTTGTGCAACTTTATTTAAGTTGGTTGCTCATGGGTGATGCCAAACAGGCCTTTGTTTATATATGCTCCATGAAATACAATCAAAAATGTTATTTCCAAAAGAGCAAATGCATCACATCTAGCACTTTTTCACATTATATAACTTCTATGTAAATGACAGTGAAAGTATTATTTCAATATAATTGTAACAATTTTGTAAATTTAGTATCAATATAGATAGATAGATAGATAGATAGATAGATAGATAGATAGATAGATAGATAGATAGATAGATACTTTATTAATCCCAAGGGGAAATTCACATAATCCAGCAGCAGTATACTGATACAAAGAAACAATATTAAATTAAATAGTAATAAAAATGTATCATGAAGTGGAATATGCATTTATTTGTTTAACAAATTACAACATTGTAAATCAAATTCTGCCTGTTTTTCTACAGTTTTTAAATAGTAATCTGCCTGTCTTAGATGGGTAACTCAGCTAGTGATAAATATTTGGGAACCACCATTATGTCCTCACTTCCTGTATGTTTAAGATGACAGCACACAGCTATTGACATCCTCCCTTTGGACCTCTTTTCTTTATTTATTCTTTATTGTCTTTATTGAAAGCAGTTAGGAAGTAAAAACAAGATAGCATGAAAATGTTCTGATTCTAATTTTTTCGTTGACTACAATTACAATTTTTTGCTGTATCCTGAGGTTATTCACCTCCTGTTTCTTTTTCTCTATGAGTTTTTTCTTTTGCACATTATCTTTCTATAATTAAAATTTAAAAGTTGCAAATCTAGCCTAGAGAGCAAGAAATCATTTTATTTTTAAATAAAAAGCTTGCTCATAGATAAATCTTTTTAAATTGTTCATAATGTTTTAACTCACTCATCTACAGTATGTATGACATTTTTAATTCAAAATTGACATTTCAGAAAATGCTCATCTTGATTAAATCAGCTTGATAACAAAAAAGGTTAAGAAAGATGACAAACCAAATTTAATTACTGTTAAATGAACAATATAAAATCAAGGCTTTATGGATACCACCTTGGAAAGATCCAAAATGCTGGGAGGACAGCAAAAAAAGTAAAATCATTGTCTAATTGCATATGTGTTACACAGATAAGCATTCACCTAAAATGGTCAGGTATTTTGAACTTAGCCCCTAGCTCTCCCTCCACAGATGTGCTGTTTATTTCTGAGCCCATCCATCTAATTATGTCAACTGTCACTGAGCAGACACAGTGGCAACAGTAAAGGAATAACTAGTCCATTTCAGTCATACTACTTTCCACTCATTACAAGTTGTCATGAACTTGGAGTACCTTAGCCTAACATTTAAAAAAATTGTAGTAACAAGTCCCACAAGTGGAAGGATTCATCAGCCTTTGGCTTGAAGCAAAATTATGCTTACAAAGAATCTTTTTAAATAAAAGTATTTATGTCACAAAAATGCTGTGAAACAATGAAGCTCCAAACATCACAAAAGGCCTAGAACAGTTTGTCTTAAACAATAGAGGCAATTCAAATTCAAAAAAGTCCAAGCAACATAAATCTAGAATATTTAAAAAAAAAGCATCAGAAAGTAAAAAATGAAATAAAGTCACAAGAGCACAATAATCACAAGAACTCACCCAAAGCACCAAACACATTCAGGGAGCCTTTATAGGGATGAGGATAGTCCCTTAACAGAAATGGACAGGGGGGGAACCACCCAAAAAAATTCAAGGAACATAATAGAAAATACATATATACATAGAAACTAAATGATCAGCTACACTGACACTGACAAAGAGTACTTAATTATACATAAATATACATGAACATTATATTATATTATATTATATTATATTATATTATATTATATTATATTATATTATATTATAAGAATCAGAAAAGACATAAAGAAGGAAGCTGGAACCCTCGCTCAAACATAATACAAATGATCTGGTTGAGCTTGAGCTGAGTAAATATAGCCATGTGATTTGCAGAAATCCAAATTCAGTGTATAAGGTTCTTGTACTTGTGGGAATAGCTAGACAAAAAGAAGTATTAGAGTGATACGATGGCACAGTAATTGGCACTGCTGCTTCATAGCTACTAGGTATGAATACTGGCCAAGAACACTGTCTTTGTGGAGTCTGAATATTCTCCTTGTGCCTATGACAGCAAAAGGAGCCATGTAAGTGATTGTGGATGTTTGTTTAAGTATTCCTTGTGATGGACTGCTATACCATTCAGGGCTGGTTCCAGCTTTATGCCTTATGCCGTCATGATATTTTCTGGGTCCCATTACCCAAGATTGGATTATTTGGATTAGAATGGATGTAGCAGTGTTATGAAAGTTATCTATTTCAGGCTCAAAAGCCACTGAAAGATAGATTTGCTATAGCACAGACCACAGTGGCCTTCTGGGACTGATTTTGCTAATCTTCCCTTTTCCAGTAAAGCAGTAACGCTTTACCAAAAGAAGCAGCTGCTTTTGTTTTCTTCTTTTACGAATGCTAGCCCAATGTGTTTACCTGCTTGACATTCAACAGTCTCAGATCCAGTTTGCAGTAAATATTTTTGAAGGGTGTCATATTTGTGAAGCTGCACCTGGGTAAAAGAAGGTTACCTCCAGGTCATTCTGCACTTTTCAACAGAAATGTTGTTTGTCCAGATCATTTGATGTAATGTGAAAAGTTAAATGATAAATACAAGTTATTTTGCTGTCAAAGGCAGCAATGACTGAAAAGTCATCTGTTCTTGTAAAGGAAAGGAATGCTGAAATGACACACAAAAGAGATATATGACATACCATCGAGTTGAACTGTTTTAGTAAAATTGATTAACTGCACTTTTCAAGATATAAATATTACTTTCCTTACTTGGCTTATTTCATGATTTTGGTTTGCTGCTTTGCATGCTGTACTAAGAGCCACAATAAAATATATTAAAGACCTGAGGTTTAAAGAACCAATTTTCCATATTAAACTAAGAACATTTATTTTACAACACTGCCAGATTTCAAGGTTAAGTTTTTTTAATAAAAAAATCATTTTAAAAAGCAATTTTCCTTCAGTATTTTTAAAATTAGCTCACAAGGTCTTTGCATGTGCGGACATTAAAATCTATTCACATACAGTCCAACTGCATACGTCTTTCTCATCTTAAAGGTCCATGGTCTCAAGGACAATACCTTTTGAGAGCAGAATATATAAGAAGTGGAACTTCATAAAATAATTGATTTTTGTTTAACAAGTGGTTTTCCACTGAAATGAAAAATAGGGAAAATACTGCAACACATCTATGATTGTTTCAATAGAAAAGTCACAGAGCACTGAACAAAAACAAAGGTGACATAAGGTGGAAACAGGTTTTTCTAGGAATATTATTGTCTCCAAACAAGTACTGCTTCCTCCAATTTTAATAAGTAAACTATTACCACATAATGTTTCAAGACGCAAAGGATTTGAAAAGACTTGTCTGTTGGTCAAGGACACTGAGTTTAACGCACACTGCCTGATCACTTCTACACCTGGGTTCAAACCTATGTGTATAGTGTATACTTGTATTTATCTACAATATGCTGTCTTATTTAAAAAAATTATGCATAACCTCCAGTAAAATGTCACTAAAGCAGCTATTTCAGAAGTATATAATAAATTAAGATTAATATATAAAAATATATAAATGGCCAATTGTCAAAACACAGATGTATATACACATATAAAAAAAACTAAGAAAATAATAAACTCAACATAAACACTCATATTACTGCATGCACAGTATGCAGAGCACTTTCCATTCTTTGAGTAGTTCAGATCATCCTTCTTTCCATTTACACTCCTTAATACACACAATGTCTTATACAGCTGCCAGTCCCAAAACCATATTGGTCTTTAATTTAAACATATTCTTCATTATTTAGCATATTTAAAAGGGAACTATAAAGTTGTTTATTGTCATCATGCAGCTATTCCTCTGTTTTAACCTCAAATCTTGAAGAAGAGGCCAGTCACCGGAAATGTATCAGCTAACAGCTTAACATGGACAACTAGCTGTAGTCCATTGAAAGACGGCAGCTACAGGATACATGGGTGCCCCAGGCACATTGATGCACATGTACAGCGAAGTGTGGCCCATCTGGTCCAATCCCACAGAAGAGTTACTGTAGCAGAAATTGCTGAAAAACAATGCTGGCCATGAGAGAAAGTTGTCAGAACACACAGTGCATCACAGGTTGCTGTGTATGGGTCTATATAGCTGCATGCTGTTCCGAGTGCCCATGCCAACCCCTGTTCACTGCCGAAAGCATTTTCAATGCGCAAATGAGGATCAAAACTGGACCACTGAGCAATGGAAGAAGATGGCCTGGTCTGATGAAACACTTTTTCTTTTACATCATGAGGATGGCCAGGATCGTGTGCATAGTTTGCCTGGGGAAGAGATGGTAGCAAGATGTACTATGAGAAGAAAGCAAGCCCAGCGGGGGCTGTGTGATGAACAAGAAAATGTTCTGGAATCAGTTTTCCTTGCTTTTCTGTATTAAGAACTTTTAATTTTTAATCTCAAGGTTGATCTAAATTAAGTAATATATGATTGGCCATATGTAAAAACTGGTGAATATAAATAAATACAAAAAATATCTTAACATTTGCCAAGCAACAGAGATGGAGTAAATTGCACGTGTGCTTGTACACTGAAATGAGGTATGAAAATTAATAAAGTAATAAAGTTATCTGCATTAGCCTCAATATCTGTATTCTTTACGCAGGTCATTAAAATTGGAGTTTCTGTGACATGTTTATTATTATCTACATATTCACTGCATTAATTTTGTCACTTTGCATGGCTTTATGCTATATGCTGCTTGTGAATTTATGCGTGAGATTCAAATTTGTGAAAATGAAAGTGTCGTCCACGAGCCGTACTTAGATATAAGATTTTGAATGATTGCTCTGTGTCACTTTTGTTCACTATGCAATTTTAAAAAATATCTTCTATCATGTTTCATATCCCAGCCACAAGGGATACACAAACTAGTGTGTTTCTTCATGCCTATCCCAAGACTGGATAAATGGGGAGGGTTACGTCAGGAAGGGCATCCAGTGTAAAATTTTGCCAAATCAATATGCGGACAACAATACAAATTTCCATACCAGATCGGTTGAACCCCAGGTTAACAACGACCGCCACCAGATCTGTTAGCCAACAGGGTGCTGGCGAATATTGGACTACTGCTGGCCAAAAAAGAAGGAGAAGAAGAGTGGGGAGACGTGTCCGGAGGCAGGAAGAGAGGAGGAAGGTAAAGAGAGTGGAACTGAGGATAGGAACTTTGAATGTTGGCAGTATGACTGGTAAGGGGAGAGAGTTAGCAGATATGATGGAGAGAAGGAAGGTTGATATATTGTGTGTGCAAGAGACTAAATGGAAGGGGAGTAAGGCCAGGTGGATCGGAGGTGGATTCAAATTGTTCTATCATGGTGTGGATAGGAGGAGAAATGGAGTTGGGGTTATTCTGAAAGAAAAAGTTTGTCAAGAGTGTTTGGAGGTGAAAAGAGTGTCAGACAGAGTAATGATTATGAAGCTGGAAATTGGAGGTGTAATGATGAATGTTGTTAGTGCATATGCCCTGCAAGTTGGGTGTGCAATGGATGAGAAAGAAGATTTTTGGATTGAGTTGGATGAAGTGATGAACAGTGTACCCAAGGGACAGAAAGTGGTGATTGGACCGGATTTCAATGGACATGTTGGTGAAGGGAACAGAGGAGATGAGGAAGTGATGGGTGGGTATGCTGTCAAGGAGAGGAATGAAGAAGGTCAGAGGATAGTGGATTTTGCCAAAAGGATGGACATGGTTGTGGTGAATATGTATTTTAAGAAGAGGGAGGAACATAGGGTTACGTACAAAAGAGGAGGAAGATGCACACAGGTAGATTACATCCTATGTGGAAGAGTCAATCTGAAGGAGATTGAAGACTGTAAAGTGGTGGCAGGGGAAATTGTAGTTAAGCAGCATAGGATGGTGGTCTGTAGAATGACATTGGAGATCAAGAAGAGGAAGAGAATGAGGGCAGAGCTAAGGTGGAATGGTGGAAGTTGAAAGGAAGACTGCAAGGTTGAGTTTAGGGAGAAGGTGAAATAGGCACTGGATGATAGTGAAGAGTTACACAGAGTGCTTGGCATGACATCTGGACAAAGGAAGGAGGAAAAGGAAACCTGGTAGTGGAATGGGGAAGTACAGGAGAGTATACAGAGGAAGAGGATGGGAAAGAAGAAGTGGGATAGTCAGAGAGATGCAGAAAGTAGACAAGAGTACAAGGAGATACTGTAAGGCACAAGGTGAAGAGAGAGGTGGCGAAGGCTAAAGAAAAGGTGTATGATGAGTTGTATGAGAGGTTGGACACTAAGGAGGGAGAAAAGAAACTGTACTGATTGGCTAGACAGAGGGACCGAGCTGGGAAAGATGTGCAGCAGGTTAGGGTGATAAAGGATAAAGAGGGAAACATACTCACAAGTGAGGAGAGTGTGTTGAGCAGATGGAAAGAGTACTTTGAGAGGCTGAAGAATGAAGAGAATGAGAGTGAGAAGAGGTTGGAAGGAAGAGGTTGGATGATGTGGAGATAGTGAATCAGGAAGTAAGGACAGCTTTGAAGAGGATGAAGAATGAAAAAGCTATTGGTCAAGATGACATACCTGTGGAATCATGGAGGTGTTTAGGAGAGATGGCAATGGAGTTTTTAACCAGATTGTTTAATGGAATCTTGGAAAGTGAGAGGATGACTGAGGAGTGGATAAGAAGTGTACTGGTGTAGATATTTAAGAATAAGTGGGATGTGCAGGACTGTAGTAACTACAGGGGGATAAAATTGATTAGCCACAGCATGAAGTTATAGGAAAGAGTAGTGGAAGCTAGGTTAAGAAGTGAGGTGATGATTAGTGAGCAGCAGTATGGTTTCATGCCAAGAAAACACCACAGATATGATGTTTGCTCTGAGGGTGTTGATGGAGAAGTATAGAGAAGGCCAGAAGGAGTTGCATTACGTCTTTGTGGACCTGGAGAAAGCATATGGCAGGGTACCTTGAGAGGAGTTGTGGTATTGTATGAGGAAGTCGGGAGTGGCCTAGAAGAATGTAAGAGTTATACAGGATATGTATGAGGGAAGTGTGATAGTGGTGAGGTCTGCAGTTGGAGTGGAGGTGAGATTACATCAAGAATCGGCTCTGAGCCCTCTCTTATTTGCAATGGTGATGAACAGGTTGACAGACGAGATTAGACAGGAGTCCCCGTGGACTATGATGTTTGCTGATGATGTTGTGATCTGTAGCGATAATGGGGAGCAAGTTGAGGAAACCCTGGAGAGGGAGATATGCTCTAGAGTGGAGAGGAATGAAGGTCGGTAGGAACAAGACAGAATACATGTGTGTAAATGACAGGGAGGTCAGTGGAATGGTGAGGATGCAAGGAATAGAGTTGACAAAGGTGGATGAGTTTAAATACTTGGGATCAACAGTACAGAGTAACGGGGATTGTGGAAGAGAGGTGAAAAAGAGACTGCAGGCAGGGTGGAATAGGTGGAGAAGAGTGTCAGGAGTGATTTGTGACAGATGGATATCAGCAAGAGTGAAAGGGAAGGTCTACAGGACTGTAGTGAGACCAGCTATGTTATATGGGTTGGAGACGGTGGCACTGACCAGAAAGCAAGAGACAGAACTGGAGGTAGCAGAGTTAAAGATGCTAAGATTTGCATTGGGTGTGACAAGGATGGATAGGATTAGAAATTAGTACATTAGAGGATCGTCTCAAGTTGAACAGTTAGGAGACAAAGTCAGAGAGGTGAGATTTTGTTGGTTTGGACATGTGCAGAGGAGAGATGCTGAGTATATTGGGAGAAGGATGCCAAGGATAGAGCTGCCAAAAAAGAGAAAAAGAGGAAGGCCTAAGAGAAGGTTTAAGGATGTGGTGAGAGAGGACATGCAGGTGATGGGTGTAACAGAACAAGATGCAGAGGACAGAAAGCTATGGAAGAAGATGATCCACTGTGGCGACACCCTAACGGGAGGAGCTAAAAGAAGAAGAAGTAGAAGATGTTTCATGGACTCAAAATTACTGTATCTGATTTTTTCTTCTCTCTTTTCCTATATGTTAGTATAATTGATTTGAATGTGCAGTATATGCAATATCTATGTTTGTTAGTGATGTCTTTAATTTACTTCAATTGTTAAGTTTGTTTTATATTTTAAATCATTATACAGTAGGAGTAATATTTTGTGGGGGGTTAGTGTTTATTGTCTGGGATTGAGTGAGATGTCCTTTTGTTTTGGGTTTATTATTTTCTGAATTATATTTACAATATGAATTTATTATCTTTTCTTTTAACATGTGTACAAGTATGTATGTGTGTTTTGTCAATTGGTCATTTATATTTTTGTTTTGTACATGTGTCTTCTCATTTTATAATATACATTTTATTATGGAGAGGCACCTATATGTATGTATGTATTGTCAAACATGCAAGCTAAATGAAGTTTTTATGGGGACCGGTTTAAGGGTACACCAGGTAAAGGGAGAGTGTTTGACACAGTAACTAATGATTCATATTTCAGCCCACAACCCAGAAAATGACTCATAAGAAGGCAGGAACTGATGTCACCTCTGTTTCACTCTTAAACCCTCCTAGTCTGGCACAAAGGTGCCCATCCACAAGAAGTAAGGATCATTCGTTGACTATTCTCTCAACAGAAAGCAACATCATGGCCAGGACAGTGATAACTTCTCAATTCTCTTTTGCTTTTTAATACTAATGAGCAAATTAAACAGGATTTTCCTCAAGGAAGCCCATTATTTGTTAATGATTATTTTCTACTTGCTTTAAAGTATGCACTCTATACATTCAGAAAAAAGCAAGCATATTACATTACATTTATTATCCATCAATTCTTATTTGATCAAATTAGTCCAGTTCATGGTCACAAGAGGCGTAAATCTATACCGCAAGACACAAACAAGATGTACAGGATGTCAGCTGATCACTGTAAATACAAGCACTCACACATAATCTTACTCATATGGGGTGAATTAAGAGTTGCACATTAACCTAACCTGCACTTTTTTAAGATGATGATGCAAATCCAGTCTCAGAAATTTAACAAAATACACCAAGTTGGAATTCAAACTCAGAAACTAATTTTTATAGACATATCATTGGCTATTATCAATTATTATTTGTGGTTTTTGTCTTAGTTATTTCATTTTTGACATTTTATTTTTAATATAGTTCACCACCATTTTGCTATTTTGTTATTACCAGATATCAGGATAAAGTGATGCCACCAGGCTGTCACTATTTGGAGTGTGAATTAGCTATCTTCCTTGTCCAGGTCTGTAGATATTGTTAAAACCCAGTATATAGCAGCTAGCCTTAAAATGTCACTTATGGATTTAGGATTTATATTTTTGTTTTTTTAATTGTGATTTTCGGTTTACATAATGAGCTTCATTTAATTATTTAACTAACTTATTGGCCTTTTTCTTTATTTTTGTTTCTGCCTTACAAGATTTCTTTCCCTTTCATTTCTTGTTTCACAACCTTATTTCTTTGTGCCTGTCACTGTTCATAATGGTTGAACACCATTGTGTGGCAAGCCCACACGGCTACCATTGAGGGAAACATTCTGATAGTCACAAGTACAACTCTGTAGGGTATGGGCAACATGTAGTGAAACCTGCTGCCTTTAGGTGAATGCTAACTCAGTAACCTGGGAACACATTTGAAGGGTTACCTAGATGTACCTAGATTTCCTAGGCTTATAATCTTTCTACCCAGTCTCAAATTGAATTAAAGGGGAAAGAGCCTAACTGGCATGTGGAAGAAATGACAAAGATGTGAGAATGTGTACAGGTGTGAATAGCTGGCAGTGGGTAAGTAGACAAGGAACTCTGCTAGATATTTCAACCTTCTGTTGCTTAATTTGTTCCTGAATACTTCGGTTTTGTTGTAATTCTGATTTCCTTGGTCATTATTTGGGTTTGAAAGAAAATCGGCACTATGTAAATATCAACTAAATTAGGTAATATGAATTATGCTTTTGCAAAAAAATGTTAGTTTTTAAGTATTGACCGTTTGTTTGTTGTTCAATTAAAATTATGTTAGCAATTAACAGTGTTTGCCTCAGCAATAAGAAACTTTTTAAGAAGACTCTTCATCCTCATCATTATCATTATCAGTTTAACGTTTATTTTCTGTGATTACCCAGGTTAGTCAACCCCCCAAATCTTATTTACTCTACTCTCTATGGCCATTGATAGAAAGTTCTATATTCGATATGTTGTATGGACTTAAGAAACATCTACAGCTGAACTAAGATGGTGGTTGAAGACCGTAATATGATACTGTATATTTGCTCCATTGATTTTCCAATGTATTATGTGGTGAAATATAAAAAAAATTATTTTGAGAATTGGGGAATGACTCAGTATATTGTCCGATGGACAAAGATGAAAATGCAATCAAAATAAATTTAAAAAATGGTCACAATCGACACATACAGTCATTTTCGTGGCATTTATATAGGGATCAAACATGGTCGAAGGAAGTGACATAACGGAAGAGATCTCATCAGGAATGGCTGGAAGTGACATCATTATGGTAGAGCCGGAAGTGATGTCATCGGAGATGGTCGATAGTGACGTCACTGTGCAGGGACCAGAAGTGACGTCAAAGATGTTACATGGTGTGAGATCACGGCCATTGTGTGAGCCGAGAAACAAGGTAGGTGAATTATGATTTTTCTTATTTATTTCTGCAGACAAAGAGAGAGAGACATCAGTGCACATAACCAACCCCTCATCTCGTGAAATATCACTCACCTTAGGACTTGATGGCTGCTTCCTGAGCACGCGTGTGTGACAAATAATAAAGTGAAATTAACAAAGCAACTTTGGTCTGTGGGTACTAGTGATGCATAAAGAGTGAACTTTAGCTGAATGAGTGTTGGAAAAACATTTTTGATAGAATACCATTAGGAAAAATTAACGATGTAGAAAATCAGCATAACATTCTTCAGTTAGAATTGTTAGTCATTGTGTTTCTACAAACTGAACAACACAAATGTTATTTTTGTATATACACCAATAAAGCTCACTCATTTTACAGCCACCTTATTACTTTGATACAACATGTTTATTTTTGAAAATCCTGCTTCTTAAAAATTAAATGCACAGTATGAGAAGAAGGACTTTCCAAAACAATATGTTTTGAACACCTCAGATATTCAGCACATTTGAGTACCAGATATCATCAACTCATTTGTTCTGTCTTTTTCCAACCCTGTTCATTCCAGTACAGAGTTATAGAGTGCTGGAGAGATTTTTGGGAGAGCATTGGGTACAAGACGGGAATTAGCCTAAGTTAAGGGACTATTCTTTCAAAGGATACACTCTCTCACACCCCTGGAGAAAACACATGCAGACAGACACTGCAAAGTTTCAAAGTCAGACCCCTTGAATGTTAACTCTATCAACTGTACTGTGCTCGCATGGTTTAGTTCATATTTATCAAATCGATTCCAATATGTACAGAAATGTGCTGACAGTACTCCATCATTATACAAAGAAGTGAAATATGGTGTCCCGCAGGCCTCAGTAATGGGACTTTTACTGTTTTTACTTTACGTGCTTCAACTGGGATCTGTCATTAGGAAACATAATGTTAATTTTCACTCATATGCACATGACACCCAGTTTTACCTTTCATTTACTGTAGATCAAATGAAGTTTCTCCGATGTTGTCTTTAATTATTATTAAGTTTTACATACAAAGAAAATTTGAGTTAAGAACAAATTGATCCCCACCCCTAAGAGAGAGAGCAAGCCAAACAGCATGAAATGTAATACCTGTACACATACCTAAATTAATAGATTCTCTGTGCTTTATGAGATTATTTTAAAATATTACTGATTAGATCCTGTCATGTTTTGAAAAAAGTCTGTACGGATCCTCTAACTGAGTATTTGATTTTTTTCAATTTCAAATAGTATAACACATCAGTTTTCCACTGATTTAAAAGAGGAGAGTTTGGGTTCTTCCAGTTTATCAGGATAAGTCTGTGTGCCAAAAGTGTAGTGAATGCTATCACAGTTTGTTTGTCATTCTCCACTTTAAGCCCATCTGGAAGAACACCAAACACAGCTGTTAATGGGTTAGGAGGGATTGTGAGTCCAAGGCTGTCTGAGAGGTAATTAAAAATTTTCGTCCAGAATGATGTTAATTTGGTTCAGGACCAGAACATGTAACCCAGTGAGGCTGGAACTAGTTTGCAGCGTTCACAGGTTAGATCATGCCCTGGAAACATTTTGGAAAGTTTTAGTCGAGACAGATGTGCTCGATATATAATTTTGAGTTGTATAATTGTATGCTTTGCGCATATGGAGCTCAAGTGAATTCTCTGCATATGTTTGCGAAGGTTGAAAGAGGTGGTTCTCTTGCAGGGGTGCCACAGATAGAAGCTTCTCCGTCTTAAAATGCTTTCTACATTGGTTCCAGATTTTAAGTGAGTGGAGCACAATTGGGTTATTAGTGTATTGCCGATAATGTGTGTTTATTGGAGCACAGAGCAAGGAATACAAAGAAGTACTGCAGGATTTTACTTCTATTGCGGACCAAGCCTGTGTATGTTCTTCTATTTGTGTCCAGGTTCTTACCGCCTGTATATTTGCTGCCCAGTAATAAAACTGGAAGTTAAGTAGAGCCTTGCTGCCTTCTGCCTTCTGTCTTTGTATGGTTGCTCTTTGGATGCGTGGATGTTTTGAATTCCAAATAAATGAGGTTATTGCTGAATCTAATTGCTTAAAGAATGATTTATTAATGTATATTGGAATGTTTTGAAATAAAAAAGGAGCTTAGGAAGAATATTTATCTTAACAGTGATAATTATTTCAGCTAGTGTGAGATGAAGGGTTGACCATCTATGCAAGTCTTGTTTAATTTTTTCCATGCAGATGGCGAAATTTTGCTGTTAAAGAGCTTTATGTTTACTTGTGATGTTTACCCCTAGGTATTTAAACTGTTCTGCAATGGTAAAAGGTAGAGTATCTAATCTAATATTATATGCTTGAGAATTCACTGGAAAGAGTACACTTTTATTCAGATTAATTCTGAGGCCAGAGATCTTTTGAAATTCTGTGAGTGCTGTTAGGACTGCAGGCACAGAATTTTCTGGGTCCGATATATACAGTACCATATCATCAGCATATAATGAAATTTTCTGTTCCAGTCCTTCTCTGCTAATCCCCTTTATCTGATCAGAATTTCGACAATGCATTGCCAGTTGTTCAACGGCAATTGCAAACAACAGCGGTGACAAAGGTTATCCTTGTCTAGTACCACGTTCTAGTTTAAAGTAGTCTGAACAAATGTTGTTGATGCAAACTGAAGCTTCTGGGTTAGTATACAGTAATTTGATCCATGCACAAATATTCGAGCCAAACCCAAACTTCTCCAGTGTAGTAAAATGGTATTTCCATTCAATCATGTCGAATTCGTTTTCTGCATCCAATGATAATAATATTTCTGGGGTGTTTGATTTAGTTGGTGAGTATATTACATTAAACAGTTGTTGAAGATTTGTCTTTAAACACAGATAAAACAGAGAGGTTAATTGTTTGAGGGAAAGACACTGATCACAACAAAATTCTGTCATCATTTAACTCAGTTGGAATCACCATTAATTTTACTGAATCAGTCTGCAATCTAGGAGTTATCTTTCACTTAAGCATGTCATTTAAAGCACATATTACATCTTCCAGCTTAAAAATGTTGGGAAATTAAAGCACCTTCTAAATAAACAGGATTCTGACAAATTAATTCATGCATTTATTTCTATTAGGATTGACTACTGCAATGCAGCGTTCATTGGATGTTCAAACTGTTCTTTATACAGCCTCCAGTTAATCCAAAATGCTGCTGCAAGAATTATTACAAGAACAAGAAAATACGAACACATAACTCCTGTTCTTAAATCCTTACACTGGCTCCCGGTTAAGTTTAGGGCAGATTTCAAAATCCTCCTCTAAACATATAAAGCATTAAATTGCCAAGGTCTGGTTTACTTGTCTGAACTTATCATGATTTACAAACCAGAGTGCACATTAAGCTTTTAGTCACAGGGCCCCTAAACTGTGGAATGGTCTGCCTGCTATTATAAGAGATGCCCTTTCAGTCGCAACTTTTAAATCCCAGCTGAAGACTCTACTTCAGTTTAGCATATCCTGACTAGAGCTGCTGATTAACTGTACAGACTGCATCTCTGTTGTTAGTCATAAGCACTAAAGCATAAGTAACATGATAGTTATAACTGGATACTAACCCTCACCTATTCTGTTTCTCTTCTCTGTGCTCAAATGTGGCACTTGGTGCCATGGTCCACCTGCCAAGTTGTTTTGCCTCCCTAAGGTAAAGTTATCCCTGATGGAGGATTGCGCTATTTCAGCTGTGGAATGGCCAAATGGGGGAGACAGCTTGATGGATGAGGTCCCCAGGACTCTAAACAAATCCAAATCATATTATGAGATATCATCTACTGTTAAATTCTACTTCGTACTTCTAAAATTTTTATTTTTATACTCTATTTAGGATTTATTCTGTTCTGTGTATTGTACTGTATTGTATTGACCCCCTTCTTTTTGACACCCACTGCACGCCCAACCTACCTGGAAAGGGGTCTCTCTTTGAACTGCCTTTCCGAAGGTTTCTTCCATTTTTAACCTACAAAGGTTTTTTGGGAGTTTTTTCTTGTCTTCTTAGAGAGTCAAGGCTGGTGGGCTGTCAAGAGGCAGGGCCTGTTAAAGCCCATTGCGGCACTTCTTGTGTGATTTTGGGCTATACAAAAAATGATTTGTATTGTATTGTACCAATGTTGCTACCCAAAAATGTGATTATCAGAAATGAAACTAAACATATTAATACCTCAGCTAACAAAGCTCCAGGAGGACTTTAGTTTGCTATAAGAAAGTTCATTACTAAATTAGCATGGGAGGAATATATATATGTATTCTGATCAACCCATGGTGCATCTACTGTCTCCTTCCTCAGCCATCTGTGAACTCCAGTACCACTGTCACTGCTATTTCTATTGCTGTGATATTCCTCGGCTCTATCTAAGTGACTCCATCCTCTCTTATCTACCATGCTCCTTGCATGCACACTCATGCTACGGCCTTCCCTTGATAAGACTTAGTTGGGAACAGAGGAAACACCACCTGTTGCCATTCCCTAACTTTATGTGTTGAGATTTGGAAAACCTGCTTTAATTCATTATAAAATTTGTTTGTGTTCAGCAATTTTTTTCGTTGATGAAAGTTTATTATTTGATAAGCTGAATTTTTAATGATTTTCAGAGCAGATCAGTCTTTGCGAAACCTGTTTCATTTTTAGTTTCTTTGTCAAAGGACATACACATGTCCATACACATGTCCTGGTTTGTTGTTAATCAAATCTTGTCATTTGCTTTCTTTGTCTGTCTCTATTCTTGTCAAGAGACTATTTGGAGGGATTGATTTGAGATAAAAAGGCAGTTTGTGTTAGTGTTGTGATCCATCTGAGCTGTTTTGAGTTTTTGTGACTACCAAAACACTGTGAGCTTTCATTTAAGTTAGAATATTTACAGAGACTCATCAGTGACCAAGCATTTAGACCAATGTTTTTTTCTCAGAGGAGAAGCTACTCCTGATTTTAAAAATATTAATGACAGACAACCAATACTATGTGTTTTGAGAATGAACAATGAATACCTTTCACAGCACTCTAGCAGGCAGTAATATAATGCATTTTATGCTGACTTTATTATAGAGGAACTTCATTTTCAGGAGATTTGCTACCTTTCTTGTATAGTCCAAAATCACACAAGGACTGCAACAATGGGCTTTAACAGGTCCTGTTTTTGACAGCCCCCCCTCAACCCCGCCAGTCTTGCACCCCGCCAGTCTTGACTCCCTATGAAGACAAGAAAAAAAAATAGCCTGGTAGGGAACAAAATGGAAGAAATCTTGAGAAAGGAAATTCAGAGAAAAACCCCTTTCCAGACAGTTTGGTCATACTATAGATCTCAAAAAACTAGGTAAATATAATACACAGAACACAAGTAATCCTGTTTACAGTGCTAGATGGCCAATTGCCACTTCAGGAATACAGTACAGTAGTACAATAGTAATAGTGCAAACTAAAAAGCAAAATGCCAAAATAAATTATATCACTCACTAAATACAGAACTATCACATATGAGGTGTGGTCCCCGGCCGGGCTCCAGACCGAGAGGGGGCGTCCGTCCTGGTTATGCTGGGAGCCTCGGGTACAGGGCTTGGAAGCCCAGCCCTGTAGGGACCCGTGGCCACCGCCAGGCGGTGCCCCGATGCCGGTATATCCCGTGTGTGCCTCCTCCAGACCGAGAGGGGGCGTCCGTCCTGGTTATACTGGAGGCCTCAGCACCCCAGTGCCTGATCATCCCAGGAGCCCGGCACTTCCGCCACACCAGGAAGTGCCGGGGAAGACGACAGGGGACACCCGGACGGCTTCCGGGTGCGCAGCCGGCACTTCCGCCACACGGGGGTGTGTCCGAGGGAGATTGCCGGGAAGCAGCTGGAGCCCATCCGGGTTCCTATAAAAGGGGCCGCCTCCCTCCAGTCATTGACAAGAGTCGGGTGGAAGAGTGGCAACGTCTGGAGGAGGAAGGAGGCGGTAAGAAGAAAAGAGAGAGAGAGAGAGAAAAAGAGAAGAAGAAAAAAGAGAAGGCATTGGAGTGGCCTGGACTGAGGGGGGTTGGTGAGCAGAATTGTAGAGAAAGAAATGGAAAATAAACCAGTGATTGTGGGTGACATTAACGTGTCTGCCTGTCTGTGTCCGGGACGAGGTTCACAGAGGATACAAATTTGTTCAGAGTCCTGAAGACCTCAGCCAACAAGCTGACTCCACACAAGCACCTTGGACTTCTCCATAGGCAGGCAAGTAACCTTTACCATCACCAAGGGAGATGTCAAAAAAGCAAACAAACATAAAAAAGTAGCAGAAGAGCAGCCAGAGCTGCAAAGGGACATCTAAACAGTGATCTTTTGACACTGAATGTCTAGTTTTGTTTACATGTTTATATTAGCTCCAGAGAAAGGGGTGAGTTTAAGTAGGCAAAGCCAGAAGTGACATTAGGAGGTCTTTATGCAGTGGATCTGCTGGTCTTAGGGTGGAAGGACTGGAGAGACATTAGAAGACAGCTCCAACGCTCAGCTTGAGGTGAAATTACTAGTAAACAAGCCCTGAAGATGTTTCCCATTTGAGCATGTGTGACAGTATTATATAGGGGTTATATTTACAACAAAGAAAGACATCTGCAACCACTAGCAGATGTATCTCTAATTCTTGTGCCATGTATTTTTGAAGGGCATTTTTGGCAAGATGCTGTTGAACAATTTTAAATTTGTGACTCATACTGTCCTATTTTGTTTATGTCTGTTTGTGATTTTCTGTCATTTGGAGCCTTGTGGAGAACATTCACTTAAATTTTTTATATAACTAGGGGCCTTTGCCCCCTGTTCACTTTGCTCACCAATCCCCGTGTTTGGTTTTCTGGATATACACTTTTAAGATTTTTTTTCTTTGAATGGTTGCTATTTAATTTGTTTTACTTTTATTTCAGAACTTCCTTAAAAACAGTATTTGGAATCTTTCAAGACCCAGCATGCTGAATCTTTTAAATGAGGTCCGTAAGACATGTGTTTAATGACTTTGTACCATAATTCAGGATAGGTTTCTCTGTTTGGAATTTCAGCACAGACAAAACAATCTACATCATCAGCAGTTGATAATTTTTTTTGCAAAGTAACCAATAAATACATGTGAGGTAAACCTCGTTTTTGAAATTCTCTGACTTAAACTTCAAAGCCTTACAATATTTACATACTTCTGACATATCACCTATGTCCATATATTTGATCTCTATTCTCCTTTTTGTTATTTCTCCAAGTAATAATTTATCTTTGTTTTTGTGCTAATTTGATCTTTACTTTCTTTTTTTGACACTTTAATTTTTTTTTGCATTCATATTCTGTATCTTGCTCTGCATGTGTATCGTGCCTACGTTTTTTTTTAATCATTTAAATTCCACTGCTTTCATTATCTCTAACCTGTTCTGCATGTGTTTTGCCCCCTGTTGTTTAACCTCTTTATGACGTTTTACTTTTTTTTGTACTCGTTGTCTTTTATTTCTGACCTCGCTTTGTCCTGCTTTTTTTCAATGACACCTGGTCTTTGGTGATTATTTTCCCTTTTTCAAGTAATAATTTCTGTTTGTTTGCACTACTGCAATCTTTACTTTCTTTTTTTTTTTGATGCTTTCTAATTTTCATGCTTTCATATTCTTTAACTTTCTCTGCATTTGTATTGCACCAACTTTTTTTTGAGCCTTTCGAATTCCAATGCTTTCATAATCTCTAACCTGCTCTGAATGTGTATAGCGCCAATGTTAAGTTCTACTTTTTTTTCTCTTTGTCTTTTAATTCTGAGCCCGATTGGACGTGTTTTTTTTTCAGTTCCACTTGTTCCGGGCTGATTATTACTTTCCTTATTTTCTGAATTTGCACCTTGATTATTCTTATTCTTTTTTGCATTTTTTTCTCTCCAATGCTTTTGAGTCTCTTTTCTTTGCGCTGCTCTTTCTTCTTCGCTTAGTTGTTGACGTTTCATCTATAACGTATTGTCCTTATACGCTTTAAATGCGCTGAGAGCCCTGGATCTGTGTGTGCTCAAAGCCTTTACACAACTGAGTGTTTTGCTGCCCGTGGTCTTATTTGAAATTGGTTGTAAGTAGGGCGTGTCTTGCAAGAATTTCATGTTCTGTGTCCCTGCGAGACGCTCTGTGGCCAATCTCTTTCATGTCGCAGGCCTTTTAAGTGTCTTCCGTGATCTTCATGTGAAGATCACGTCTCATGTCCCTGGTCTTTCTCTACCAGGATTTTTTTTTATAATAGATAAATGTGTTCATTTTTGGAGGAACAGACCAGGGTCAAAGCAGAAGGGGATACAAGAACCATGTAGGGTTGCTGTATGGTTTGTTTTTCGTTCAGTTTGCTTGTCACCTTGTGTTCTACTAGCACTCTTTCTTCTTGTGTATTTATATAATAAGTGACCTTTTCTTTAAAAAAGATTAAATAGATTAAGGTCTCATTGGTGTTATTCTGGGTAAGAAGTGTTACTACAAGGGTGCCACCTCCAGTTACACTTGTTAATTATAATAAGTTCCCATTTTTTAGATTAGATTACATTAGATACAAATTATCGATACCAAGGGGAACTTCAGATGCATGCAGCAGCAGAAACATAAAAATATAGACTCATAGGACAAATAAAACAGCAATCAATTAATCAATATGTAAAAAATAAATGGACAAACAAACAAATAAATAAATACATGCATCCATCCACCCATCCATACATACAGTACACACATACTGTATATTGCTCAGATGTTTCATAATGATATTTCAAAATAAACTTATTGAGTACCCCAGGAGGAAGCATTGAAATTCCTGATAACAGTGGGCAGAAAAGACCCCCAGGGGTACTTCCTATTACACCATGGTGGAATGAGCCAGGCCCAAAGGGCTCAGAGAGAGCACTTTCTGAAGCTGATGCAGAGTGTCTTTCATGATGGCATCCAATTTTCTACAACAGCTTTCAATGTGTCCAGGGTTTCCTGATAAGTTAATTAAGGCATTGTGCTTCTTTTGAACTCACATTGCTTATCCAGGAGACCACTGTATAGAACACCACACTGGCTACTATGGACTGATAAAACATTTGCAGTAACCTGCTGCACACATCAAAGGACCTGAGTGTCCTTAGCAAGTACAGTCTGCTGTGGTCCTTCTTGTACAGTGCCACTGTATTGTCAGGCCAGTCCAGTTTTTGTTTATATGGACCCCTAGGTACTTGTAGCTCTGTACCCCTTCCAGCTGGCTGCTACTGGACAGTGGGTTTATATGCAGGTATGAGCTGTACCAAATCTTGGTTTGTTCAGCCTAAAGGTGACAAAGCAACTGAGTTATACACCTCTTTAACACTGGCATGCCACACTTTCCAAAATCTAAGTGTAAGCATGGTGTTTTGGCTTATAAAAAAAGCACTATCTGGCTATAATCTGTAATCATGTAATTGTAGATTAACCTTGGTGCCACTAGGGTGTAAGTATTCTCTTCCAATTTTTGATTACATTTATTTATCTAATGAAATGTTGTCTGTTAAATACAACATGTTTTTTGATGTGTTTCAGTTATGTCTTTGACATAAATGCCTTTGTGTTCATTATTTTGCTTCTGAGAAGATAAACTTTCAATGCAAATGTACATTAGACATGGCTTTCAATTAATTGTGACAAACACTGAAAGTGATTTTAGCTCTTAAACTTGCCACATACTTTACACTATCATTGTGATCAGGGTCATAGCGAACTGAATCAGAACTCCACCTGTATAAAAACCCTATTATTTGTTCAGGATTCAGTGTTCATCAATTATTGTACTTTTCACTTTTAAAATTATCATCCATACTGTAGGTCTCCTTTTACTTAAAGAAAATGTGAGGTTACTTCTTACCTTTCAGACTGGGATGGAGAGGGTCAGTTTGTTATAGTATTTTGTGTTCATTTCCAGCAAAAGGTACAAATGAAAACATAGTAAAATTGACAATTTAAAGAAAACTATTCATTAGACTGAATTTTAAGTTATCCAAATATCTCCTTCAGATACTCTCTAAAAGTTCTCAAGGTTTTCACTTGAACTAATGATGTCCTTGAGTGCACAATTCCATGTTTAACTAAATTCAGAGGTGGGTAGTAATGAGTTACATTTACTCCATTACATTTACTTGAGTAACTTTTAAAAAAAAATTTACTTCTAAGAATAGTTTTACTGCACCATACTTTTTACTTTTACTTGAGTACAATTGTGAAGAAGAAACGCTACTCTTACTCCGCTACATTAGGCAACACTCGAATCGTTACTTTTTTTTCATTAGATATGCTATATGGTATTTTTGCCAGAGAGAAGCCACCAGTGGATCTATTGCATGACTGTTTCATCAATCAGACGTAGCAACAATAATCACAAGACTCTGTTTCACCAATCAGACGTAGCTACAATACTCACATGGCTCCGTTTCACAAATCAGACTTAGCCATGCAGTCACATGACCACACACAAATTGTGACGGCATAACGACACAAATTCCTCACAGACAGTGGACAGGGAAAGAAAGAATACAAGTGGAACCTCGGTTTGCAAGCATAATTCGTTCCGGAAACGTGCTCGCAATAGAAAAGCACTCCTATATCAAAGGGAATTTCCCCATAAGAAATAATGGAAACTCAGATGATTTGTTCCACAACCCAAAATTTTTCATACAAAAATGATTAATACAAAATATAAAGTAAAAATACATAAAACAAATTAACCTGCACTTTACCTTTGAAAAGAATCATGGCTGGTGTGAGTGAGTTTCTAATTTTGGGTGAGATTTCACCCAACGGGACAACACGCGGAAGAGAGTCCCGAAGCAACCACAGGCACCCAGCGCTGTAGCAGTTCGTCGTAAAAGCGAATCCAAAAAGACTGCGGTCATACTATAAGCACCTGCCGTTAATGGGTGATACAAGAAACAAGGAACATTTTAAATGTGCAAGGCACAGTATTACTTTGCCACTAACCTGGAAATGAGCCTGCCTGACTTCTGTGTCTGTGTATAGGAGAATGGCAGATCCCGCTACAATAAATAACCGCACTGTTCCTGTTTAAAGCTGAATAAAGATGGTGTTACTAAAGTATTGAGACTCAGCTTCGTGTTTTGGGGTGCAAGACGGGGACTCACACGTCACAGCACACACATGTGGTCACCATGCTGTAGTAAACAGTATATGCTGGTATGGATGTTGACTATATGAGTGAGGCATGCTGACTGACAATTGTCCACAATCCAGCAGCGAGAGAGAGAAGAACCATAAGCTCAGGTGTGATCACGTGACACTCGGCAGACAAAGCTTATATGGACTACTCGTATTGCAAGACCTCACATGTTTATCAAGTCAAAATTTATTAAGAATTTTAGCTTGTCTTGCAAAACACTCGCAAACCAAGTTACTCACATTGCAAGGTTCCACTTGTACATGAAAAATGAGAGGCAACTCCTGCTGAAGCTTAACCATTACTTCACTGAGTGAAGAACAAGCATATTTTAACTAAACATGCACAGACACAGACAATCAAGGTAAAGTGAGACTTCTTGTACATGCACAAGCTGCCTTATTCTACTGTTATTTTCTATCAGCTGTGCTATTTGGAGGGGAACTGAATATGCTGTAATATACTGTCAGTGTACAGTATATCTTGTCACTGTAAGAAGTTTGCACTGTTCAAATATACATGTTACCTACTGTAGGTATTGGCTTCAAAAAGTTTGTTATGAAAAACTGAGATTTGGAACTTTGTATTATTTGTGCATCTTTGTTTTGTGAAGATGTTATTTATTTATAATTTATTTATTTATATTTATTTAATCATTTTTTATTTTATTATTTGGAAATAGCAGAATTTGCACATTATTTTATATTTTTTTGTCTTATTACAACATTTCTGAAAAATAAATAATTTATTATGATCAAATAGTTACTCAGTACTTGAGTAGTCTTTTCACCAAATACTTTTTTTACTCTTACTTGAGTAATTTTTTGGATGACTACTTTTTACTTCTACTTGAGTAATATTATTTTGGCTATTTTACCCACGTCTGACTAAATTAACATTCTGCAGGATTGACATTATCAATAAATGAGAAATTTGAAGGCCTGCATTAGAAACCTACACAGACTTCTCTGCTCAAGGTTAAAGATATTGAATTTCTTAAACTTTTTAGAGTAGGGCATAGACAACAGTTCTAACTTTTCCTTGGTGTTTTGGCACAGGTTGGAGATTTGCAGGCCATGCTGACAAAAGAAACTGGGCTGGCTTTACCGATATCACTTTGCTTTGGCACGCAAGTCTTTTGCTTAAAAAGAAGCTGCCAGACCATCTATCATTGACCTGTGACTTCAGCACAGATGTCAGTTGTCCTCAGAATTTATGAATTATATAGCTCCCATAATAGTTCTGGCATCCTGGCTGGAAGGTGATATAGAGATTCCACACTCATACCACACTTAAAAGACTAATGGAGATCAAAACCAAAAAGATTGACAAACCATGTGACAAAGTCAAAATGAAACAAAAACTCATAATTATGCAAAAGAGAGACCACACACACATATTTTGAGAAAATATCAACAATCTTGGATGAGCTAGGTAGTGTTTAACCTACTTAAATAGTGTTGAACTAATGATGTCACACACAACAACTTCTGGGCAGCGGAAACCTAGCAACCAATAATTGTGTCCTGTCAATGGGAGTATACAACAGCAAGATTTAATAAAATTCAAGATGGTGTCACAAGACAAACAAAAAACATGATGATGAAACAAAATAACAAGTGTAAAAACATAACAAATCCATGCCAAATAAATGTTGCAACAAAAACAGCAAATGTTCAAGTACTAGAAAATTGTATTAGATGTAGAGAAGATAAATTTTATGTAAAAAAAATTAGTAAACACAAGGTGTAATCATGCACAGCTTCGATACCACCTGTATTATATTTTCTAGCATAGTGACCAGGGGCCTCATGTATAAATGGTCTTTACTCACAAAAATGTTGCATAAGTCCGTTTCCACACTCACTTTGCAATGTATAAAAACTGAACTTGGCTTAAAACCACACACATTCTCACACCAAACAACCTATGTGTACGCAAGTTTTCTGCATGGTTTTGCAAACTGGCAGCATCCAGTGTCAAAGTGTGCCACTATTCCTGTGTGGTTTCCCTTTATTTTTTAAATTAGCATCCCAGACATGGCTTTATCAAATACACTGAAATTATTTATTAGTTAGTTTAAGGCATCTGATTGTAATCAACCTGTAACAGTATAATGGTGCACCGAATGAGCAAACTATTCCAAATACTAAAGCTGCCTTTAGCATTGTTAATCTTGGTGCACCATTCAGAGTATTTTAATCCACTGTATCTGAGTGTAGAATCACAGCTATACAGCAGCTGACTGGAAAGAGAATTATCGGGATACGGCATCTAGCACATGCTGCCTCCGCCATGTGAACAGTCTATTTGAACTGTCACCATAAGGCAAATGCTTCAAAGCCTTTTCTGTTGGGACCTGGTGGTTCAGAAGTAGTTTCATCCTAACAGCTCTAAACGTACTCAATCAGTCCATCAAGTGCTCCCGGTAGAACTGTTTGTAGTTATAAGTATAATTACCTCACTTTAGACTTGCACTTCAGTTGTAATATTGAACAACTGGAGCCACTTATGCTTACATATTGAATATTCTTCATTGTTTTTTTATCGCATTATTATTATTATTATTGTTATTTTATCATTTTATAGGAAAATAAGTTTATGAAGGATTTGCATATTGAATCACATTGTACCATACAAAAACAATAATGGAATTCAATTCAATAGGAAAGAGGCTGATGACGACTGGCTTCTAAGTCGATTTAGATTTACAAGCACTATCTTCTTGGAGCTCTTGATATCATTTTTAAGATGAAATGCACTAAAGTATGTATATTACATTATACAGATGAATTTTTAACTTCATTGCAGTAGCAATGAGCTGGTGCCCCATTCAGGGACTGTTCCTGCCTCGTGCTGCTGGGACTGGCGTGACCCTGGATGGATAGATGGATGGAATAATTAAAGATGTACTATGACCTAACTAACCCTAACCCTAACCCTATCAGCATTCTAAGCTTAGATACAGTTTTACATTTGAAGAACTTATTGTGTGGCAATTGGTTACTTGGAGAAAGAATAGGAAGGACAGGAATTGGAGGTTAGTATGTTTGAAAGTGACAGTACTTATTTAATCAAGGGTCGTGCATGGCACAGCAAGCATCTTGCAGAAGGTAGGAACAATCTCTGGAAATGGCACCAGCATTTTGCTACCACTGTGCCACTGTGCACTCATGTTTAATACATGCTTTAATTCCTATCATCCTGAAAATTATATCAAGTCTACATCTTAGTATTTAAATTGTTCAGAGAGCTGTAATATCATGAATGTAATGTATAATGTGTTCTGTCAGCGTAAGAGAGCCTGTTTAAGAAGCACGTAGTGATTCACTCACAGAGTACATAGAAGAACACATAGAATACAAAGCATTTAACATGCTATTTTAGTTAAGATGGGATTTGAGAAACTAGAAAATTAAACGATTTTAAGATTAAGTTTATAACGTTCTACTTTAATGTCAAAATAAACTACAAGATTGAAGTGGACATTTTCACCTTTTTTTAACTGTGGCCCTATTTTTTTTTCTTTTCTCTGTACCCTAATGCGCTTTCATATGACACTCAGATGGTGGGAAACGACTTGCCTTTTTACAGCAACTGACTACTTTTTTATTTTAGGCAGTGTGCAACTTTCTGAACTTCAGCTCTCGAGTTTCTCTATTACTCTGTCATTCAATCAACTTTCTTTTGTTGTTTATACCACTGCTTAAAGCAACAAATAATATGTTTTTCATTTCCTCCAATTGCCACTTCTATTTTCTGGGTGTTTTGCCATTGTATTTTCACAGAACACTAAACTTAAAGGGCTATTTATATTGGTTTGCATATTAAAATATCCAAAATTCTGGGAGAAATCGGGGTGGGACGGCAGGCAAATGCACGAGCGTTACTTTTCACACTGACCATGATTTATGTAGCGGAAGTGCATGGAAGTTGGTGTACAAAGGAATTTATGAGTCTGAATTTTTTTGTGTGTACACACATTTCCACTTTTGCCCGTACGCCATGTTTTATTGTGAATTCTACACACGCCGTTATGCATGAGGCCCCAGAACTGCACATGGTGCTCCAGATACACTCACAAAAGTATTACAGAGTAAACTTCCATGATTTCAATTTAACAGTTTTGCTATATAAATTAACATTTTATTTAACTTTTTTGCATTTTTGCAGTCATATTTAAAGCTATAAATCTGTGACAGTAAATATATTCTTTACGCTGGTGCTTATGGTTTTTAGAAATGTACAGTACGACAAACTGGTGAGTCTATTTCCTTATAACCTGCAATTTAATTTTAAGGTATTGGTAAAGCTTTTATTTGTAGTAGTAAATATTACTTAAACTTAAATTTTATAGAAAATGGCAAAAAAAGTTTTGGTTGTGTTCTTCTGGTCATATTAATGACATATTAGGAAGAAGGACTGTGCCTGAGTGTTGTTAGTTCTTTAAAGGACTGATTATACTGGACCCATGAAAAATAGAACTTTTTCAGTGTAAATAACAAGTGATCACAAAAACAAGACTTCATTTATTTTGGTTCACAAAGAAACTAATAAAAATTAAGGGTAAAATATGTAAATATCACAGAATGATTCTGAGATTAAGTTGGTATTTAAAAAATTCCACTGCAAACATTTGTATTGAGAACCAATAAAAAAAGGTATTAATAATACTCAAAAGGATAAAACATTCATACTTTTAATATAATTTGACTTTTTCCTAAAATTACTGAAGGCTCCTCATTGCCCCCTAAATGTCCAAAATACATAAAGCCAAAACATTATGAAGCCATGCTGAAAGGAAATTAACAAATCACAACTATCTTCCCTGTGTAATGCTGAAGGAATTATTTTTTCTCCAGAACATGTTAGGTACTGGAATTCAACCCAAGCAAAGTTAAAGTCTAGTCATATCGGATCCTGCTGTACTCCATTTGCACAGGAAATGCTTGCAGTTTGAGACACTTTCTACTATGTATTGTGAGGTGAGGCACTGAATCTTCTTTATTCATAGTTTCATTTTCTGATCAATATTTGCAAAATGTAGTGTGTTATATAGCAGCAAAATTTTACATAGATTAGCCAAAGGGTTCTGTGTAAAATTTGTTAAAATGATTCTGACATTTTGGAAAATGTGATACTGTACCTACTTTTCTCTCCAGAGTTGTACATGCAGAAGGCGGTGTGTCCTACAGCTGTAACTGGCCTTTAGCTGATGGTAGTATTATATGATTGGGGTCGAAGATAACCCCAAATTACTGTATACCCATAACCTTTGGTTACTGTCTCCTGCTGAGTTTAGCTTACCCTGCTTCACAGTTAAACACTAGGCTCCTGGACTCACCCTGCTATTACACTATGTCAAGACAGATTATTACAGTGACACTACATTATAAACCTTAAGCTACAAGCCCTGTATTTAGAAAACTGGTTATAGTTTGAAAAACAAAGCAAACTTCCTACATCTACCTTTCAGAACAGGTGTCTTATTCATTTTTAATTCATTTTTTTTTATTTTCATTACTAGTTTTATGGCATTTGTTAGCATGACATCTTCAGCATATTGATACATTCATAATGTTTCAGATTGTTGTATAAAAACACACTATTCAGAATCTTGGTCAATGCTTGATCAGTGACACAATTTAATTTGAAGAAACAACACTTCAACACACATATCATTTTACATTCCTTTATTTTGTAAGTCTACACATATGTGTGTTCTGGTTTACTGTAACATCAGTGCCTCTCTTTATTGATTGTAGTCAGGAAAACAAAACTATAGAGGTAAAATTTCTTTATTTCATTTCATACCGGAGAGCAAATATGGTGGCCAGTAATCTTATGAGAGACGTTTAGGCATAGCATTGTAGCATAGTGATATACACTAGGTTAAGTTAGGTTAGGTCTGGTTAGGTAGACTTTTATTATTTCAGTGGGAATTTTTTTTGCAGCAGGACAGTACAAAACATAAGGCAAAGGGCAGATACAAGAAAATAAGCAAAGGCACAACAACTAGTGTTATCCTAAGTATACACAATTAAGATTAGTATAAAGAAGAATAATTACCTTAAACAGTACAGAAAATAATAATTCAGTATTCAATTGCATCACTACAAGTTGCAGAATTCAAAAAGCTTACATTTGTTGGAATAAAAGAGTTCTTAAATCTGTTGCTCATTACCCTTGGGAATTTAAATCTGCACTCTGATGGCAACAGATTAAATGTAGGAAAAAAAAGGATGGCTACTGTCTGACATAATTGAGTAGGCCTTCTTTGTAACCTTTTTGTGACACAGTTCAGTGACAAAAGTCTGCTGCAAACCAATAATTTTACTGCACATTTTTACAATGTTTTTTTAACATAGTTTATATTCTTCATTCTGAGGTTATTAAACCAATATATAAAAGCAAATGTAGCAGATTCAATTAAAGGTTTTATTCCCCTTAAAACAGACGAGTTTCCAGAAAAAGAATAATTGGGTCTGCCCCTTACAGATTTGATCTGTAGCCTGCTATTGATGATAGCAGATATTTGTAGTCCACTTTAGTTATTATTGAGAGAGTGGGAGGAGGACAGCACCAAAAATCTACACCTATATCCTTTGTCTAATAGATATTTAGGAACAATCACAACATTGGACAAACACATCAACAACAGGTCCAGGACTGTCCTCCTTATCTTGTAGAAGACACACAATGACCGAGTTCATCTGCAAATGTCAGGATATGTCTGTCCTTGTGTGAACTCCAACAGTCATTTGTATATAAGATAAACAAAACAGGAGTCAGGTGGTGATCCCATTGATAAATTAAGACTATGAGTGAAACAGCCATTAACTGTTTGTGTTCTGTCAGTTAAAAGGTCCAGACTTAGTTTGTATTACAAGCTGAGGAGAAATCAATAAACAGCAATCTTACATCTTTTTTGGTCCTTCCAAATGGTTATACAGTAAATTCAGTAGTATTGCTGTCCATCCTCTAGCCCTCTTCCTTGCTTACTTGGTGTGTAGTTTATGCTAATGTAATAACATTTGCCTTTTTCTATATTCTGTGCAGCTGCTGTATATCCAGAAACATCTCAGATATGGAGTGAAATGGCTTTGTTGTGTCTGAGTTACAGGAAATACGAATCCCAGGTTTAGTAATAGACTAGGGTTATAGAAATTACTTCTGAAGGTGAAACAGAATTTGTATTATGTGCGTTTGTGTTATGAGAAATACCACGTGGGAATGGGCATCCCAGACAAAACAAAACTTGGATCCTAACTGGGCAGGAATGCCCATAACGTGGAAGGGCCGGGAAAGATATTTTACAAGGTGAAGTTTCTTCCCCAAAACATTAGAGAGCAATCTCCCTTTGGTTTACCACTTGGAAACCAACAGGGCATGCTGGATATTGTAGTCCCATGGAGCATACCTGTTGTGTTTCATGGCAGTCTCCAGGGGGAGCTGAGGGTATACAGAAGCCCTACTTATCAGATCTTTCATTTGATCTGGAAATACTTCCTTCGGGCTGTGCCCTGGCACTGGAGGTCCTCAATGTGTATGTGAACCACACAGTATCAAAGTATTGCAGTCCATTTTTGGAAAACTATATTTAGTGATTCAATACAGCAGATGAGGTCCGACTTTGAAATGCTGTACTGGGCAGTTCTGACACAATGTGTTTTATTATTGCATTGGGGTGGCTTTCTGTCTTTGCTGTTCGATGCAGGAGATGGACACAACTGTTCAGACTAAGAGTAGTGAAGATGTGCCTGTGCTTTTGGATAGAGTAGAAAATTATGAATTTGTGAATTAACTGGTAAAGGTTTAAGTGCACAAAAACAAAGTTGCACATGAGCTACACTCTCAGTGTAGTCAAGGCTTGTTCAGTTAATTTTCTGCAAGTTCAATCACTTTTTTTTTGTATAATTCAGATTAAAGGAACACTACTACATACAGTACGTAAGTCAAGGAATGGGGCATGTCGTTAAGAAGATATCAGCAAGTTAGCAGGTTGCAAGAGTAAGGGATCAAAGTCCACTCCTTATAAATTAAATCCATTGTGTTTCAGTGTTGTAAAACAATAAAATGTTACACCGCTTAAGGGGATGAATATTTTTTAAAAGCACTGGCAGAAAGTGAGTACTTCTGATCTTTTCTGAAAAATTACTTCCAGTGGAAGGTACAGGCTTTTAACGCTAAAGGGCTACAAAGTGACTTGGCACTCTAGTGTCCTTGTTGCCTCCATACATTTGACCGCAGATATTCTTGTGTCTAGACCCTACTGGAGAAATTGATTACAGTCTGTATTGTGTAGTTCCTCTTAAGGACCAAGCCATTTTGCAGTCCTGATAGTGTGATGCTGAGGTGTGACCTGTTGCACGGCTGAACTCGGGTCCTAATTTGGGATCCTGAGGTGGTTTGTTGTGTGGTAAGTGTTGCAATGCTCAATATCAGTGCATGCTCCCAACCTCCCTCTGTCTCGGCTTTCATTTGAGTGTTCAGAGAAACCTACTGTAGATTGCACTTTCCTATTCCAGATTTTTATAAAAGGATAATGAATGATTGTTACTGTCCACCACTGTGGTATAAAATCCTCACTTTTATGGATATTGCTGGTGCAAAGTTGGTGAAGCAGAAAGAGATGGGACTACCTGAGGTACAAAATGCTATGAGATTGTCATAACCAAATAATAGGCTTGACCATTATGATTGTCCTGCATTATGTGACTTGAGCTGGTGCTTAACTTTGTATGTTTTTAACTAGAATATGCGAGTTTCACAGTTAACATGTTATAGTCACGGTGTTGTTAATCAGTATGGTTGAAATTTTCCTTTTTACACTAAATTAGACCCAGTCTCTGACAAAGCAGACTTCTACAGTCCTGGAAGTGGGTGTATAACATCATTTTAAAAGCACATTCTAAATCTATAAATGCTGTTATTTCAGTAATTGTGAGCATTGCAGAGTTGAAGTTCAGTAGACTATTGGTATTAAAAGCCCTAAAAAAGAACAACTGAAGTTTCATATACAAATCCCATGGGGCAATAACAGCCAAGCAGGAAATGTGCTTTTAAACCAAAAACAGGCTATTCTATCGTCACATCAACAACTGAATTTCCTGTTATACCCGCCAATTATGCTGCAGAATGGGCTTAACTGGATATTACAAAGCATTTTGAGTAACTGGTGTCGAAATAACTTGTAGCTTTTTTGACAATATGTGGATTAACAGGCACCTGTATCTAAGTGTAAATATACAAAATTGGGATACTTATTGTGTGCCCTGCTTTTAAGGATTATCCAAAGACAAGGGTACTACCATAATGACAAAGAGCAGAGTGTAATCGACAATAATTCTCCTAATAACAGAGACTTTTCTGGTTCACTCCATCCTGTCCATGCAACCCGGCCACAGAGACCTTAAACAACTCTGCAAATCCACATAAAAACAACAAAGGCATTCTTGAAGGCTTTTACTGGATGTACCTCGTTGTAAACTGAAATATATACAAAGGAAACATACAGGTATTTACAGGTGTAGAACTAAAGACAATAAAGAATGATTTACAAAGCAATACATACATAGCAGACAGTATACATTAAACAATAAAGCATTAAAAAAGAAACTTACAAGGCAAGTGATTTCCACGGTTAGATCAAGACAAAGAGAAGCGCATAGACAGAGGTTCAAATTGCTGCGTACCACAACTAACTAGACCCAGGGGTTTATATACCTTAAAGATACGCTTCGGACAAGACCGAAACAAGAGAACAAGAGAAAAAGGGGTGCCTACGTGAGACACATGGGGTGTATTATATTCAAATGTTTATTATGGGACCTGCATGCTTTACGTGAGTTTCATAGACATTTACGGCACCACTGTGAGTGTGGGATATGACTGACAGGTGTGTTAATAAATGACAAGATGAAGGGGGAGCACAGTTCAACAAATAATAGCTAACAGCTAACAACATGTGGGGCAGAACAGAGACCTTAACTGATAATGAAACAACAGCTGTGCTGTGTCCCAAAACTGAAACTTCCAGTGTTACTAGATTAAATGGTCCTCAAAAAATACAGAGGATCATGTCCTCGGGGATGCTACACAGTAAGAACTGCTTGAAGAGAGAGAGAGAGAGAGAGAGAGAGAGAGAGAGACAATATTACATGTTGGTATGAATAAATAAGACCTCTTTGGCAACAGTTGGCAGTTGAGCTGGGGTTTTTAAACTACCATGAGCTGGGAATAGCTTTCACATTTATTGGTAGGAACATGTTGCCTCTGCAGGGAAACGGGCAGCTGGGCAGCAGATAGAGAAACTCAGTTGTTTTTGTTATATTTAAAACAGCTTGTTTGATGCTGACTTTGCTGGTGTGTGTAGGAATTCTCACTCTCAATCATCTACTTGCATGTACATTCACTACATTGTTTTAAATTAATATATTCTACCAGTTTGCAAGCAAGATTTTTAAAGCCCAATATTTTTTGTTTTGCTTTTATTTAAATTATATTGAAACACACATTACTTTTTCTAATGTTATTGTTTTGTTACCTTGCAATGAGGTCTGTTGTAAAAGGGGACTCTTTGTAAAAATGAAGATTAATTAAAATGAGGGCATCATGGTCATCCAGTGGTTAGTGCTGCTATCTCAGATAAATAGTGACATAGGTTAAGGCCCCAACCTAGTCACTCTTATGTGAAGTGTACACATTCAACCCTGTCTGTGTTGCTTTAGTCTCAGGTTGTCCTTACATGTAAATTTGTCTCATATGAAAGAACATGGAAGTACATGTGCTCCAAATGGCCACTGTCACATAAGGTTTGTTACAACTTTGTGTGTTGTAGCTCCAGGATAGGCTCTGTTTTTTCATAACCCTCTAAGAAAAAAAATTTAATTCAGAAACTATATAGTTAGAAATTTGAAAAGCAATAGGACAAGTACACTATTTTCAGTGTTTGCTGCACCTTCAGCTCTCTTGCATAAATCAAAAATAAAATTAATCCATAGACAGTTCATCCTACACATTGCAGCCCCTTATCTGTCCTCATAAGATGTTTTTAATAAACTGCCATATTAGGTTCACTGTGCAAACCATGGAGAGTGCTAAATTCCTTCAAAACCCTAGTAAACTTCAGCAGACTACAAAAATAGACAATTTTATCTATCCATCTCCAGTTTCACAACTTTAGAGGTATGAAAGTTTTGTGATGTCACCATTAAGGCTGTCGTCTGAGAGAATTTCCACTGTTTTTCTGACTACTGTTCAGGGGCCTCATGTATAACGCCATGCGTAGAACTCACACTATAACATGGCGTAAGCACAAAAGCCGAAATGTTCTTACGCACAGAAAAATCCAGATGCAGGAATCTGTGCGTACTCCAACTTTCACGTTCTTCCGCTACATAAATCCTGATCAGCGTGAAAACTAACGCTCGTGCACGCGCATTATGTAACGCCCCCAACTCCTCCCAGAATTACGCCTCTTTGAATATGCAAATCAATATAAATCGCCCTTAAGCGCAGCCTTCTGTGAAAAGACAATGGGAAAAGCACGGGGAAAATATAAGAATTTCAGCGAATACCAAGTGGAGGCAAAGGAAAAATATACTATTTGTTCAAATAAACCGTGATATAATCAACAAAAGGAAGTTGATCGAGTGACATAGCGTGTTGGAGAAACTTGAAAGCTCACGTTCACAAAATCGCACAGTGCGGAAATAAAAAGAAGTCACATATCAAAGTCGCCGTGAAAAGCGAGTTGTAAGCCCACTGTCTGAGTGTCATATGAAAGTTTATTAGGGTACAGAGAAAAAAGGCACACGGTGGGGAAAAAGCACGAAATGTCAACTTCATTCTCGACATTTCCACTTTAATCACGTAGTTTATTTTGTCATTAAAGTAGAACATCATAAACTTCATCTTAAAATCATTTAATTAACCAGTTTCTCAAATCACATCGTAATTAAAGTAGCACGTTAAATGCTTTGTTTTGTATTTGATCTTCTATGTGCTCTATGTGTGTGAATCACTACTTGCTTCTTAAACCGGCTCTCTTTCTCCAACTGGACACAGAATCCATTACATTCATGATATTACAGCTCTCTGAATAACTAAAATACTGAGATGTATACGTGATGTCATTTTCATGATGATAAGAGCTAAAGCACATTATTAAACATGTGTTTCATGAGCCTCGTGCTCATGACAAGCATTATCTTTTGTCGAAATTTGTCGCTGCTTTTAGCTGTGTTGTTATTTTCTCTTTCTGTTTTATATTCAATATATATTGGCGTGGCCGCCACTGCAGTCCTTGCTTTTCTTTCCCCAAGTAACCGATCGCCATACAATCAGCTCTGTAATAGATGTTAAGCCATCTGTAAGCTTAGCGCCGATTCTTCAAAACGCGTTTAAAGAACATTGAAATATCTTCGTAGTACATGTTTAATTATTCTATCCTTCACGACACTCCCAGTGAAGAATATAGATTATTTAAATGAAGTTAAAGTTTTATGTGTATAATTTAACAAACATATTTTGCTGCATTTCACCTTAAAAATGATATCGTCATCATATGTAAATACGCGCTTTATAAAGTGGCTCAGGTTGTGAGATATTATAACTGTAGTGCAAGTTTACAGTGGGGTGATTGTACTTATAAGTACAAACAGTTCTACAAGGTGCAATTGATTGAGTGCATTTAAAGTTCTTGGGATTAAACTGTTTTGAACCGCGAGGTCCGTACAGGAAAGGCTTTGAAACGTTTTGCAGTGGCTGAGACAGCGTGTGCTTAATGCCGTATACCGATAATTCTCTTTCCGATCAGCTGCTGCTGTGATTCACACTCAGATACAGTGATATAAATACTCCGAGTCGTGCAGTGAGAGTAATATGGAAAAAGATGATCCGCTGTGGCAACTCCTAACGGGAGGAGCTGAAAGAAGAAGAAGAAATAGAAGTGAGAGTAACAACGCTAAAGCAGTTATGGTATTTGGAATACTATGGCTGTTCCCTGAACCATTATATTGTTACGAGTTAATTACAATCAGATGCATTACACTAATAAACAATATGCGGTTAGTTTCTGTGTATTTATAAAGCCGCGTCATGAAAATAATGAGTAACCACACAGGAACAGTACCATTGCTTTGACGCTGGGTGTCGCCAGTTTGCAAAACCGAGCAGAGAACTTGCGTACGACAAGGCATGAGGTACCGTGGAAAAGTGCGTGGCTTTACGCAAAGTGTAGGTTTTATACATCGCGATTTGAACGTGGAAAAGTTCTTACGCAACATTTCTGTGCGTATGCACTGTTTATACATGAGGCCCCAGATCTCTCCACAAGCCAACAATTCCACTGCTCTGAATGGACAGCATCATTACAAATTATGGACATTTACATCCTGTGGGGATATTTATTGTTACTCAGAAATCAACAAAAGGGATTTAAGGAATTTTATACTAAATATCATGAATATCTTGCCTGCCTCACCAGAAGTGCTAATACTGTGGCTCAGTGTTACTCCCTAAGAAAAGATGTTTAGTACCTCTGCCACACCTCACACAGTCACAACACCTGTCAATACTCCTTCTCCCAGCTTAAAATTAGAGACTAAAATGTCAGGATCCAGTAAGAAAAGTCGTTCCCTATTGTACAAAAGAGGTAGAGGATTATTTTGACTATGTAAACTGGAACATGTTCAGAGATTCTTCATCAGATCTAGTTGAATATGCAATATCTATAACCATATTCATCAAAAACGTCTGACAACTTGTGCCAAAGTAAACAATCTACATTTTTCCACTAATAAGAAACCATAAGGCACAAGAGTTATCTTAGTATCTAATTTCAGGTTGATGATAGAGAAGGAATGTAGATACAAGTTCAGCAAAAACAATTAAAGCTGCTAAATATCACTGTTGAGATGAGCTGAAAACTGAATTCAGCAGCACTTGTAATGCATGTGAAATATGAGAATGTATACAGATACCTACTTATCACAAACTAAGCTCTCATCCAATCACCTCCACATTTTCTATTCCAGATGAACTTAACACTTTCTGTGGTGACTTATAATGGAAAGAAAGTTACTGTTCATTCTTTTCCATTTCTGTGCATAACATGAGAAGGTTTCTTCATTGAGTTTAAAAACCTGTAGTGACCAATCATCTGGTGTTTTCAAAGACATGTGCATACTCCAAATTTAATCTGAGTTTACACACTACCAATAAAGTAAGCATTACTGTGAAACAGTCAGTATATTTGCCTACAATACTCTGAATTGTTTTTATGCACATTCAATATTCCTGAGGATTACGTTAAGATGACAAGACTAGGAGATTATCAGAATGATGAGAAGGTGTGGTCAAAAGGGAAAAGCACAGGTCATAAACCAGGAGGAGGAATGTTAATAACCAATCAAAATCAGAGGGCAAATCATGAGCTAAAATCAAAAAGGGATCGGCATTCAAAACCATAAAATCAAATCAATGTTAGGGCCTTAGATTTGAAGCTAACTGATACTGGAAAAGCTGAGACTTTCAATCCAGCAAGGAATAACAGGAGAGTGCAATTACAGCCGTATTTACATGTAATGTGTAATGATGTCAAAAGTATGACAGTTGCAGTCATGTGATCAAAACTAATGTGTCATGTAAATAAGAAAAATCAACTTCCAAACTTCAACTCATAATACAAAATAAATGTCAGAATTAGATTATGCACATATAAAAACCCAAATTAACACTGAAACACATGCATAAAGATGTGTGACTATTACACTTGTCCACTTTTATTATCCAGATGTTTGATATCATTATAGAAACTGTGTAGAAACAGCAGTACATTCTGCTGCAACAATATCAGAGGATATTAATTTTAAAAGTGGAGCACATCAATGAACAATTCACTCTTGGGGTGTAAAGAAAAAAATGCCTTAACAAGCTGGTTGTGCCATTCATTAAAACTGCTACAATTCACATTCACTTCAGTCACATTTTTTATTTAATTAGTTGATATTTCATTATCCTATTAATAACCTCTGCTGAAACAAATGTAATATAGTTGTATCTTTGACTTCCTCCAGCATTTACTTTTTGTAACAGGTTTACAGATGTTCAAGATGGCATATTTATAAATTGTGAATGCTGTGCTGGACTCTTAACCCAGCTAAGATGGGGTTGAATGAACATCCCATACAAAGGGATAAATTAGTGGACAGTGGGGAGGAGCCAGCATATTAACAGCATTTCCTCCCCAGTATAATAGATGGCAGTGTTCCACTGGCATGGACCCAGTAAGGATGCCTGCAGGGTTTTATGGGAATTGTAGTTTAGAGGAACAACTCTGTCAGGGTCCTTGGGTTCCACTAGAGGGCACCGCATGGAGAAGGACTCCCTGTTTCAAGAGGCTTCTGTCTGAACCAGAAGTGCTTCCATTGGGCTATGCAACAGTAACAATAGTACTCTCAGATCTGACATAAAAACAAGCTTATAGCTTCCCCTAGTCAGAGTTGGGATGCAGCAGGCAACACTCAGCAGAGGTAGAGAGGAGAAAGAATTGTGTGATTTGTGTTAGATTTATTATGATTTTGTGGCAGATTATTGAAGAGAAGAAATGCCTTTTGAGTAAATAATATGTTGTTTTTTATTCTGATAACCTCTGGTGCTTTACTGTGTCTTGGGTTTGGGTTTTTGGCACCCCCTTGTGGCTACAACATGTTAATGCAATTTAAAGGTGCTATACGTGGAATATGCATAACTATCGTAATTAAGATGCATTATTCACTTACCAAAAAAAAAAATACAGACTCAAATAAAAATAAACTCGCCAGTAATATGTTTTACTTCATTACTGTCACATTGAGAGCTTAAATGAAAATTCTGTTTGAAATCTACAAGAATTCCTGGTTTTATTCCAGCTTGTAGCATTTCATTTCAGAATATAATTGTAATCAGTGTGAATCGGAAGGATGAGCAACTACACTGCACTGAGACTGTACGAAATGTTCCATTTAATGCAAGTGAAAGGTGGCCAGAAGATGTCTTATTCCCACTTTCCTAAGATGAGTGTTTTAGGATAATTGGATGATCTAAACTATATATGGGACTATGATATGTAATATGTAAATGAGCCCAAATCAAAGGTGCTCCCTGCCTTATGCACAGTGTTTCTTGTAGATACTCTGACCCCCACAACCATGACATTGTTTAAACAAATTTAATAAAAGATGTATTTGTGATAAATTATATTTATGGAAAAGTTGATTAAGGGATGAAAAAATATTATGTACAGTACGTTTCTCATGGGTTCAGTATCATTATTCTAATTAGTTGGGTAAGTATGTTTTTTTTTTGTAATGGCGGGACTGATAACAGCACTTCTGATATATGGCTCACTGGCACCACATTCATAGTGAGTGTTGAACTATTATATTATTACTATAATCTATGGTAAATATGTATGTGTTGACACATTGAGTAAAATGCATATAGAAGTATTATAAGGAAATTTTTTCATACTTAGTCAGGCAAATGTCGATTCGGTGCTATCTGGTGCCTCCCAAAGTCCATAGTTTCAGTAAAAAACCAATGAACTACTTTTAATGACAGGTAGGTACAAAGGAAAATCAGCCAAACCTTACCATGTATTACCTTTATTGTGGATACATCAGTCTGATCTTTGTTCAAAGCTCTGCAATTAGTCGGGTAATATAATGACTACTATCAGGTTATTTGAGGGCAACTTGTCAATTGAATATTGTTTGAAATCTCCTGCCAAATACGCATACTTCATATTTTTTAATGATATCCAATATGTGAGTTAAGGAGAAATTGTGCTTTGGAACCTTTGTCTAGAAATGGGTGTTTCTCTTCCAGTTATGTATTATAAAAGTATTTTCATAAAACTAAGAGTTATATGGGTTGTTTTATTGGCCGATGTCTCAAAAAACTTAAAAGATTTCAGTGTGACTATGAAAGGCAAAGGAATAGAAATTCTCTTTCTTTCAAAGCAAAGCAGGATATTTTTTATCAAAGACATACAAAATGGTACACTCATATTTTTTCCAAAAGTGAAAAACTGTCTTGTCATCTGATCAAGATGCTTATGTGAAAGTGATGGTAACATCCTGGAAAGACTTAAGAAAGTGCTTGAGGAGCGCTTCCAAGATTTCAGAATGTTGAACAGCCTACTTTACATTTTTTGGCAATTCATTTCTACTGGCTCCTGATGGTGACTAGATGGATCTGGCAGCAGCATATGTAATAATGAGAGCACCCTTGGCATCTCTCCATAGCCATTCATTTCTCCATTCAAGTCAATTTAATTTATTCTAATAAAGTGTACTTTTTTATTCCAAAATATGGGAAAATTGTGTATTTATTGACCAAAATACACAAGTCTTGGGAGCATTGAGCCAAAATGTCTGTAGCTAGTCTTTGTGGCCATTAATACTGTGAACCCTGCTCTATCTTAAGTCCACATATTTAGGGTCTGTGGCTCATGGGTTACTGTACTTCTCCTCCAAACAGACAGAAAACATAAAAGAGGTGAACTTCAGATTCCAAACAGACTCTTCAGAGAATAGGAAAGACTCATATTCTGTTCCTGAAATCTCTCTCTCTCTCTTAAACAGTGACTCCACTTCTGAAGAGGGCACCACTGCTCCATCTGACACTGGGTCCCCCGTGTGATCTGAAGCTCAGTTCTCTGAAAGACAAAAAGTAAATCTATCTGTGTCTCTGAGTGAGTGTCTTGTATAAATAATAAGAATCTATTTATCTCATCAACATATGTTGATCTTTCACTAGCTACATAATCTGTTTATTTCCTTGGTTGTTCCCGTTGTTGCTTCTGGTGTAATGGCTTTGCTTTTTTGGTGTTGGTAAAGGGCTGCAGTGACACTGAGTTAAGAATCCTGAATTTTTAATGCATATACCTGATGGCTATTTTACTTAAGTTCTATTCACATTGACAGTCTGAATATAGTGTACTGTATATTTAACAAAACCTCCCACAACTTCACCAATTCACCACTGTGGTTCGCAGGGTACAAAACATAAAATGTGCAGACAGCATTGGATCATTTTTAGTTATTTTTTTTATTACTTCATCAAAAACATTGATATGAAATTTTTTTATCGATATTTTGTAACAGTGAGTGATATCCAAAAAAATCAGCGAGAACAGAGTGTTATTAAATGCAAAGAACATAAAACAACTGTTTTTAAAAGTATTTTACAATATAATGCATTTAAAAACAGATCTCAAATAGTTTTGTGAAGACTGAGATAACTTTCACAACATCATATATTATCTTAAATGATGTAAAAATTACTCTTCTATTATTGTTGTTCAATGGTTGTTGATGGCTTATGGCTAATTTTAGTTCACATTTCTTAAACAAAAAGTTTTTAAAGAAATACTTGTTGGATTGTTATGTTGGTATCTCAAGCTAAAATTACTAGTTGCCTTAGAACATAAAGGACAGCAGGTCATTGTGACGCTTTGTCAAAAAATAATAGTGTCAGATCAATATTGAATCATTATAATCTGAAGATAATGCAGCAGTGAGGTGGTTTTTAGTATAACATAGTGTAAATATTGACATCTTTATTCACTGTATGCAGAATGGCCTTTAGCAGATCCACTATTATGCCATCCTGGGTGCACCCCGAGGGGCCTGTGACAGTAAGTGGCCGCCTTTTCACCAATATGCTCAATGAAACAATAGAGTATCCACATACTGAAATGCCAGAGGTCAAGCACACCTCCCCCCAAAGGGACGATAAAACAATCAAGTTTAGCTGCAAACTCAAAAATGAGAACTACTGCTCTGTTTTAAACTACCTGGTGTCTGTGTGTTGCATTGTTAAACTATGATCAAGTCTCTGTTAAGGACCTAAGTCACCCAGGAGCCTGTGGGGGTCTTAATCTGGCCTTGATAATGGCTTATGAATCTCTTTTCCTTTTCCATTAATTTTTAAATACATTTGATAACTTTTTGCTTTCCTTACTTGTATTATGTATTTTTACAGTTATAAAGATCATTTAATTGACCTGGTGTGACAGCAGACAACAAATAGGAGGCGTAGGTGCTGACTCAAATCACTGCCCCTACTAGTACAGGCACCATCAAGAAAAGCCTGCTGGTGTATATGCATGATTCTGCTGGTATTTCACTCTGTGATCAATTGTTTATTTTATTTAACAAAGTTGAAAATAAGTTAGGGCGGCATGGTGGTGCAGTGGGTAGCGCTGCTGCCTCGCAGTTAGGAGACCCGGGTTCACTTCCTGGGTCCTCCCTCCGTGGAGTTTGCATGTTCTCCCGTATCTGCATGGGTTTCCTCTGGGTACTCTGGGTTCCTCCCACGGTCCAAAGACATGCAGGTTAGGTGCATTGGCAATTCTAAATTGTGCTTGGTGTGTGTGCGCACCCTGCAGTGGGCTGGCACCCTGCCTGGGGTTTGTTTTCTGCCTTGTGCCCTGTGTTGGCTGGGATTGGCTCCAGCAGACCCCTGTGATCCTGTAGTTAGGATATAGTGGGTTGGATAATGGATGGAGTTTGTTTTGGGGATGTGTTTAACTTACTGGACGAGTTATACATGTAAAAGATGGAAAAATACTGTACATAATATGCAAGATTAAATAACCCCTCTCAAGTTAAATTTTGAACACTACATTACACCATAAATTAATTCACATAGAAAGTTTTTTTTTTCTTGAAAGGCTATCAAATTTGAAAAATTCACCAATGTGAGTTTTTGAAAATGTAAAAAATGTGAACAGCATGTTCTATTTCAGACATCTCAATGAACCTTGAGCTTTCCAGACAAAGGTCATTGAAGAATAAGCATGGCAAAGGTCAACAAAATTAGTTCACTGGAAGCTGAGTTGTTTCATGAAGACAGACCCACATAATGATGATAGTAGGTGCTTTTTCATGATAACACATCTAAAAAAGAAGATTACAAATATTAGCAATAAACAAAGTCATTTTTATTACTTTTTAAATGCCATTATTGCCTGTATGGACTACTGAATTATGTAATTCATTCAACAATACTTTGATGAACACAAATTCCATGCATGTGTGGAATCAAAATGCTGGGTTGGTACAATTTCAACATTAACTCACACTGCAGCACCATTACTTGTATGCCAACCAGTCCACCAAACTTGTCGGGAGTTTCAACAAAAAAGTGTTACAGAATAGCTATAGAAAACAATTCATTTGTAAGGCCAATCAGAGGATTTACTAGGTAAGAAAAGTACACAAACCTTTATATAGTACCACTAAATGTCTAAAAAAAACTCCATAGCAAGATGCAATAAATTATATGAAACTGAATGATTAATCTTATATGTTAATCTGCAGTTGAGCTGAATTTGCATTACATTCAGCACAAGGTGTCTAACCAATTTTTTCCGTTTCAAAAATTATCATACTTTAGATGACTTAAGAGAGTATGTGCTTGCATAATCTCACCGCATTCATTTCCAGAATTTGTAGCAAATCACTCTGTCACCATTGTTTCCAATCAGCAATTACTTTGATTGATCTATTTATTGCATCACAAGGAGCCAACAGCAAGAGGAACGTGGCAAAAACTAATCTTGGAGGAGATGTGGTCTACTGTAAAGCACATCAAACTCTTCATAATAGGACAATTTAATCAGTATTGTGAGAGGGATGGAAAGCTTGTTAAGGACTTTTTTAGGCTAAAGATGAGGTATTGAGAAAATATTAATTTGAAGGGGATCCAAAGAATATTCAAAGACAATGTTAAGGTCAAAACAGGGATGAAGAATGCTTAAAACAATGAAGAGCAAAACCCATCATAAAAACAAAATCACAAGTTAAAAATTCAAAGTCAGGAAACAAAATGTGGTGGAGGAATAACACGGTACACATGGTTAATGGCTTCTTAACTTTGCTCATGTCCTTTCCACTTTTTCCTCACCACTGATGCCCCAGCCATCTATACTTTAGCAAAATATTACATAAGATTCATGTTACCATGCCATATTCAGATATGGCTACTTTATAAAAATGTGAATGTTTTTGTTGTAGCAGTTTGGCTTAGAGGTAAGATAACCTCAAGCTCACCATCTTTCCCTTTATTGCCTTCTTGTCTTGAGGAGATAAAAAAAATTGTTATTGAGTAGGTGAATTCTTTACATGACATCTTCAAGAAGAATTAGACAGAGCTGATAGGAATGCCTTGAGGGCTGACTTCAAGACGCTGCAGAAAGATGTTATCACTGTCAAGGCTGTGACTGACCGCTACACTATGAAAATTGCTGTTATCATTAGGAAAGTGGAATGACTAACAGCAAAACTTAGGTAGACAGAAGATTGATAGTGCTGCAATAACCTGAGACTTGTCAGAATAATGATTGGTCAGGACGGAAACAACATATTGACATTTTTTGTTAGTTCTGGATATCTATTTTGCCTGCTCTTCCTTCTTTTCGGCCCTCTGTAGAGAGGGCATACAAGGTGTATGGTGCAGTGAACAACAAAAAGTTCAGGTCTCCTCCTTTGAAGGGCATAACATTTATATTTATCACAACTTTAGCGTTGAAAAGGCTGCTGCCAGAAGAACAATGAATGTCTTGATTAAGAGTATGAAAGAAATAGTACTCACCCCTGTTTTGGTCTTTCCTGTGGGTGAGTATATATGTTTTGACTCCCCAGCATAGACAAACAACGCTTTAGATGATTTAGAATAATTTGCTATTTATCCAGTGATGCTTTTCCACTAGATATACTATCCTATTATGAAGTCTTGAGGCTGGTGTTTTTCTTTAGATTTTCTAAAGACTTGTATCACAATTGACTATCCATTAGCTTTTTGGCGACTTTACTTTAAGTTCTTCACAGTAATATTCTCATCATCACTTAGAGCAATGAGGGCGAGTGTTTATCAGTTGCTCATGTAATTAGTTTTCACTCCACATAATTGTTAGTGTGGGTGGCAGGGACTTTTCATTTTCATCTTTTTTCCCTTTGTGGAACAAGGTGGCAGGGTGAGAGTGTCAATTCCAATTCTTAACATCCTCAGGTTGTGTGTATCTGCTTATAGGCATGTGAACTGCAGCCCAACATTTCTTAGGACAGACCTTATAAATCATTCCGCTGCAGTTGGGTGTGGGGGAGGGGTGAGTGCTACAGAGTCTGTCGTGTTATTTTTTTCAGTTTTACAACCTTTTTTCAAATGGGTTTAGTAGTGGTATCTGGAGAATATGGGGATGGCTTTTACATACCATAGTTTTTGAAGTAGGGGTGGTTTCCTTGAGATACATTGATGAGCTTGTAGATGACCAGACTGTGTGTGTCCTGCCAAGGAGTTGCACTTGGCTCTGTTGTCACATGTTTCAGCTTCTCTTCCCTTCTGGCTTTACTGTTCTTTTTTGAGACAATAGCTAAAAAAAAACGACTTGGAATGTTAGACCCCTGTCAGCCCCGGAAAAAAGGTCCTATGTGATTGATCTTTCACCCAAACCCTGCATTGATCTTGGTTTTTTAATCAAGATGCAGTTTTTGAAACAAGATGTGATGCAGATTGTCTCTGAGCCTTACATGACTATAACTATGGCATATGCCCTGTCCAACAAGTGTAGAGTTGATATACTTGTTTGATATTCTCTTCAGCTTAAGTTTCTGGGCTCTGAAAGTGATTCTGAACCTTTAAGTCCTGCTTTAATTCCCTGATATCAAATGATTATAGATTTTTTTCTTGCTCCCTAGCTTAGGCTGATACTGATGCCAGTCTCTTCTTCTCTTGCCTTTCAGATCATATTTCAAATGTATGTGCCCTCTCAAATTTATTGCTTATTTGGATCTTAAGCTTGAGGGATTTATTTCTGTTAATGTGGGTTAAATTTAATACCCTGCCTTTTACTAGACGGGTGTTCAACGTTTTATTTGTGATGCTACTCTGTCTTTTACTATATTGGCAGAAGGTTTCTGATTTTGAAAATTAATTCTTACTCTTTGAGAGCTCTAGCTCTAGACCTGAATTAAATACTATGGTTTTGCACCATGCTGAAGTTTTCGCTAACAGGACCAGCTATGCTACTATGTATTTGGATCCAGACCCAATAAACTGCTTGTCCTTAAGCTTTAGAAACGTGATTAATTAAAACCAAGGAAGGTTTCCTATATAACCTACCCAGTCAAAATTAATATATATTTTTTTTATTCTCCTCCTATCTCTTCTCTACATCCTTCTCCTCTGCTCCCTCTGATGTGGACTCCTTTTTAGAATCAATACACCTCTCGGAGCTTTTGGAGTCTGGACTCTATATAAGCTCTACGAAATCTTCAATTCCTGATTGGTTTCCCCTGAGATCTTGACTAGCTTCTGGGAGCATATGTTGGCCCAACTATTCTAGATGCTTAATCCTGCCTTTACTATCTCCCACCTTAAACCTTCATTCAGTTGGCTTTGATTAGCCTCTTCCTCAAACAAGTTAAGGACACTTGCTTCAGTTACCACCTGTTATCAATGATGAATCCTGATATATGTCTGTTTGCAAAGTACTCGATTTTTGACCTTAGATGGTGATTTCCAAACTGGCTCATACAGACCAAAATGATTTTATCAAGTCCCATCATGTAGCCAACATTGCATGCCATCTGTTGCACGTCCTGCACATTACTACTGCCTTTTTATTGCCTGCAGCTATCTTTTTCTTAGGTGCAGTAAAAATTTGCTTTTTGTGAAGGGTCCTCTCACGAAACAAGTTCTATACAAGTGCAAATAGCCTTCCTATAACAGGCTCTGCTCCAAGCACCCTGGCCTCCTAACTCAAACAGAAAGGCTTAGGCTTAAACAGGCCCAAAAAGGCAATTTGGCTTTAAAAGTTGAAAAAAAAAACTTAAATGTCTCCAAATACAGTAGACAAACATATCAAAAATGCCCTTCAAGAGAGAGGAACCACAAAAACCCTATAACTTGCAAAGACAAAACCAAAGCAGAATATTTATAAATACAGTATATACTTATTTTAAAGTTAAAAAGGAAGCACAGAAGGCAAACATGTGGTAAAAAGAATTTGCCTAAAAGGCAATTCTGAGATAAAAGTCTCATACATATACAGTCAATACAAAAGTCAATACATACTGTATTTCAACAAAGCCATAACACAGAAGCAACATCCAGAAAAAAGAAAAATCAATACTTAAAAATGCACTCTTCTAATGTCATTCAATCACTGAAGGATCTTTTTCTCAGCCACACAAAACAGAGGATGAGAGTAGCCCATCAGCTGTATTGTGAGAGTGTCCCTGCTTCTTGAGGCTCCACCCACAAAACACAATGAACATAAGAGAATTTAAAAGTGCAATATGTACATATTAAAAAATTAAACAAAATATAATTAAAACATGACTTTAGATACATTATATATATGTATGTATTGTGAACGCTGGCCCGGACACACACAGACGGACATCATATTGTTCATCACCACACACTATTTATTTACAATAATTATTTACACACGTGCACAAAACCCCAGTGCCTTCTGCACCGATTCCCCAAAGTCCAAGCTCACAGTTCCTGTGCCTTTCTTTCCTGGCCGCCTCCAGTCCTCTCTCCAGCTCTGTCCACTTCCACCCGACATCCGCCCTTTTATAGCCCCTGACCCGGAGGTGTTTCTGTCCTAACAGTCCACAGTTACTTTCTCCTTCCGGGTCAGGGCAATCAGTCTTTTACTTCAACCCGGGAGCACGTCGTTCCTTCCCGTCACATGACCGTGACGTACCCCCGGGTCATAAGGCACAAAAGAGCCCATAAGCCCCCCCACAGCGACTCCTGGTGGGCCCCAAGTTATCCAGCAGGGCTGTGTATAAACACTACAAAGTCCATGAGGCCCTGCTGGACCTCGGGGCACTATCCTGCTGTCGGGAGGGCTCCTCCTGGCGGCCTGGAGGTGAGGACCGGCATGAGAAGCCGGCAGTCCTCCACAGTATGTACAAGTAAAGGTGAATACACTTGACTTGAGCATATTCTGTGGACCTTGACCTTCATTGACCATATATGTGTACCAAATTTCAGGTCAGAAGGTCAAATGGTTTGGAAGCTGCAGGTGACTGTAATGGTACAGAGCATGCATGCTGCCGAGAGTTGATTCTGCAATAAAATAAAAAGATTCCCAAAACTCTTTGCTTTTAATATAAAGCTGTAGTGCAGAGTTTCAACATAGTATATGTGTACCAAATTTCAGGCTCCAGGCTATTTGATTTTTGACCTTGACCTTCCTGGGATGACCTTTGACCTTGGAGTAGATGTCATGTAGTATATGTGTACCAAATTTCAGGTCAATAGGTCAAACGGTTTGCAAGCTACAGGTGATTTTAAATCCTGGTCAGACAAATGAACAGCCATGGTAGTGTATTATTTTAAGAAGATATATATATATATATAGATATATATATATATATATATATATATACTAGGGGCTCCACCCCTGCTCACTTCGCCCACCCGGGTTAAACAGATTGTTATTTTCATGGGAATTGTTTTTATGCATTATTTTCACTTTTACTTTAAAACTTCTGTAAAAACAATACTTGTCCTTTATTTCTGACCCAGGGCATGGTTACATCTCTTTTTCACAGGACATATAATGCTGCTCAAGTTGTGAATGGGGTGCGGCAGAACGCCTACTAAGAAGCTACCATTGGATCATCTGCTGTCTTTCTTCTGCTGGCGACCTGCCTATTCTGCTTGTCTCATTGACCGATCATTTTAAAGCTTGTACACCCGCTGTCCTTTTTGCCACTTCGTGTCTCTGCCGCTCGCGTTATGGGGGGGTTTGGGGAGTTAGGGTGGCTGAACGCACGCATGGAGAAGTGGACAGATCATCTGCTGGCGAGCTGCATGTTTTGCTTGTCGCTTGTCATTGTTTTAAGAGCTGGGAGCAAGTTAAAGTGTCTCTCACGGGACTTCAAATTGTCTTCTGAGAAGATCACGTCTCGTCTCCCTAGTCTACCTCGCCAAAATTTTTTTTTATAATAGAGAGACATATATATATCAAAACTTTAAATATAGTCAATAACCTAAAAAGGCAAATGATATTTGAAAAATAACAATCACATTAAATATGCAAAGAATAAACTTCAGCTAGAAATATAATGGATAAACCATAAGAGGTCATGTGTAGATGGGGCTAAGATTAACTGGTCGGGGTCTTCTTCTTTTTAATTTTTTTTGTCATTTTGCAACACCTCCATTATTCATTCCTCAGATTGGGTGTTTTAGATACCTGGTAGTCCCTTTCTACTGTTGTTGTTCTCATTATATCTTAAAACCTTCAGACATGAAGATGTATTGAAAAATGAATTGCCCAACTGAAACTTGGCACCTCAACACTTATTTATTTCACAACCTGAATATTGGAGACTGCCCTGTCTCATAATTCCCTTTGTGTCAGTCTGAGTTGAGTTAAAATTAGGGTTAGGGTTATTGAGTAAAAGCTTTAAATGCTTCTCTTTCTATGGTTAGGGCATCCTATTCCATTTACTATTTTTTCAGTTTGTTGCCAAGGTCTGTGTTCAAGGCATGTGGATTCTCCCTGCCATCCCCTCAATTCATCCTATATATTTATCTACTTTCTCCTCAGTTCAAAACTGTGTCTAATCTCAACACCTTCTGCAAAACTTCCATCAGAACTATCCCCATTTATTTAACCAGCGTCTGTGTTGTACCAGTATACTATGTTTGAAAACATCACAAATTGTTTTAAAAATCCTAACCACCAACACATACAGTCTAAATTTGCCCATAGACTATATACCCCATGCCCTGGATATCCCATCTTGTGGGATATCTCACAATACATTTACTTGGAATGCCTTCTGGCTGCAGCTCTTTGGCACTACGTGGTCATATCCCTTTCCACGATTCTATGCTTTCTCATTCTTCTGTCCCTTCAAGTTCTGCTCATCCTATGTCTTTTTTTGGCTTTCCTTATTTTTTGCCTTACAACCAGAGGCTTTTAAAGACTACTACCATTGCAGCTAATTTGCTTTTATCCTCTCTCTGGAAATCTCATGACCTTGCCTCCTGTGAAATGAAATGTTCATATTGTAAGCTTGTCTTGTCTTGTATTGAATTCTTTGTGTTTCACATTGACAGCTCTTCTAGTTCTGTCATTTAAAAGTGGATTCAGACTGTTCAGTTAATCTGAACTAGTTTCCATAAATAATCACAAAGCAGAGATGTAAGTTTTTATTCCAGAAATATGGATAAATTGCAATATTATGTCCCTATCCTGATGCGTATAATGATGTCCTGTGTCAAAACCATGTAAGGCACATGACCAGCAGCTAATGCTGATACCAACAAATGTTATCAACAATAATGACAAAAGGTTAAAAAATAACAACAAATTTAGTAAATGGCAATAAAATGATGTCATGTAATAAACTATGAAAAAATGGTGAATACATAACAAAATAAATTACAATTATGCTAAATTAATTCTAGGAGTGAAATTACCATGATTCATAACAAATCATGAAAAAATAGGTTTAGAAGAAAAGATACCAAAGTATGCAGAAGAACCCCCCACAAAAAAGTGTGAATTTTTTCATGTTTGAAAAATTATTTTAATTGAAATTACTTTTTGCTGAAATATTTAGGGTTGAGTATGCATGGTTCTTTGAGGATGCAATCACACAGTCATCCCATTGCAATAATTTCTTAGCATACAATTAGTCAATCAAATTACATTTTTTGTCACCTTTATTAGAACCCGCCTTCAGAAGATATATTTTACAGTTCAAAGCAACAAGATAACGAGTTCAGCGTCTTTGAGAATCAATGCCTTCAGGCTTTCACAGAATATAAGATGGTTCTTTGTAAAATTAAATTATGTTTAAAAAATAAAAGACATAAACTAGTCAGTGCTAATTTTGAAACCAATGTGACTGTCCATCTGCCTATATAAATGTTTTGAAAAAAATCTATTAAAATGTGCAGCTTTTTCCCATAATTAAACGTTTGTGGTATACATGATGCTGTTTTTTAAATGGTTAGGTGAGAGTTTACATTTTTCATAAAGTACTGCACATTTTGTAAAAGGGGGACATAAATAACATTTGGAACAATGAAACATAACTTTGTTGCACAAAGTCATATTGCACTATTAATTAAAAACACAAATCACAACAGTATTACAGACACAGTGTCAGCTTACTAGAGAAGTCAGGAGAAGGACGGGGTTATCCAAGTCCACAGAAGCCAAAAAATACAATAAATACCATTTATTTATACTGTTTTTGGTAAGTGATTTAGTTTGGATTTAGGCTCAATGCAATACAGTACACATATGAATGCAGATTTGTTAAAACACACAAAGAACAAGGCAGAAACTGATTAAACGTAAATGGAAACCAACAAGATCTTTCCATTTATTAACTATGATGAAATACAGCCAGTTGACAACTAAGAATAAAATTGTAAAATAGAAAGTCAAAAACAAAGTCACAGTCCTGGAGACCTCGGCCAACTGGCTGCCTACTGCCTCCTGAGTTTTCTATAGTGGAATGTTTGCTGACTGTCCAATCTTATGAGAGAATCTTTCCATCCAATGATTCCAGTTCTCCTTTATCTTTCCATATGCAGGAAAGCAGCCTGGCAGTAGAACAGCAGCACAAAGTGCCACATCCAGATACCAAGAAGATATGCAGAATAGAAGAAGTTAGTAACGATTTAAAAATATTGTTATACTTATATTTCTGTACAAATGACTAACAAACAGAACTGCAGTATGCACAACTGATCAGCAGCTCTAGTCAGGGTGTGTTAGACTAAAATACTAAGTCTTCCACCTGGATTTAAAAGCTGAAACTGAAAGGGTATCTCTTTTACTAGCAGGCCGATCATTTCAGAACTTTAGGGCCCTGTAACTAAAAGCTTGAACTTTCATTGTTATTTTATTAATCCGTGGAATCTTAAGTAGGCCAGCATCTTTGGATCTCAGTGTGTGCTCTGGTTTGTAAATAATAATAAGATCAGATAAGTAAGCAGGGCCTTGGCCATTTAAGGCGTTATTAGTTGAAAGGAGTCTTTTGAAATCAAAAAGTTTAACTGGGAGCAAGCATGAGGACTTGAGAACTGGAGTCATGTGTATGTATTTTCTAGTTTGTGTAATGATTGTTGCATCAGCATTTGGAATTAACTGGAAGGTGCATAAAGTATGCTTCTCTAAACCTTCAGAAAAATTCTCTGCAAAACTGATACCTAAATGGAGGGGACCACATGTTATATAGAAGTGATAATTCCCTGTAAATTAAAGAAATAAATTAGCTTCTGATGCAGTTGAAAAATGTGATACTATTAATGTAGTTAATACAAAACCTTGCGTTGATTACTCAATATATAACAAGCAACATATACTTTTGCTCTGTTTAAATAATAGCAGATATATTTTACGAAGTAGGTTTTGCTAAAGCACTTATGTTTTTCAACAGTCAGTAATGTTGTCTAAGTATATGAAAAAGAATGCTTGTAAAAAGAAATTTGTTACCAGTTGAGACCTCCAACTAGTAATATGCCATACCTAAAGGAGCATAGAAAAATGTACAGAGATGAGGGAAAAAAGCCATTAGTAGCATTTGTGGGCATTCATTTGGATAAACCTTTCCGCTGCAGTATTAGTAACAATGAATCAACAAGTGGGACCGTAGCCAAGATGGAAAGTACAGATATAGGAGCAAAGGATCCTAAGTGATAAGGCATCAGCCTAAAAGAGCAGGAAACTTTCCTATTTAGAATAATTTTTAGGTAATATTTCAGAATTTTGCTTTAAATTTCAGCTTGGCCCAGGTCAAGGGAACTAAATGAAATTAGAATTAATGCTCACTGTGTTATGTTGTGAAATATATCTTTGTCACATTTTGGGCATGGTAGTTTGTATTTAGAGGATATTTTGGCATTTAGTGGTAGCAGCAATATTGTTTATAAAAATGACGAATGTTGTCAGTCATGTGATAAGAAAGTCATTTGACATATGATGCCATTACAGTCTGTCTATGTAAGATGATGGCATGCAATACTCAGAATCCAAGCTTTTGTATAATAATAAAACAAAGAAGTTTTTTTTTTGCTACGGAAAAGACACTACACAGGTTTTGAACTTTTTTGCTTTTGTTTTCTCTATTTTGATTTTTGTTTTGCCTTCTGATTTTGACGATCGATTCTGACTAAAATATTTTAGTAACCAAATGAAACCCTGTCTTCTGACTGCTCTCTTAGCTGTTGAGATTTCTTAATTTTCCTGCTTAATTTAGACCTTTTATTAAGTTTTCAGACTGCCATTGTTTCTTCTTGGTTTTAACAATAAACTGCAGAACAAGGCATTTCTGAAATGAAAACATCCACATAAAAATTTAATTGAAGATTACAGCTACAGACCTAGAAATTGTTTGATTTTCTGATTACAGTGGGATAAGATGAAAGTATATGGAGATGTATCACTAAACACAAATTCAATGTCAAAATACACAGTAGAAGTCTTTGACAAAGTGAACTAAACAAGAAACACACCTAGTAACTGAAGAGATTAATCCACAATCTTGGATAGATTTGAGACATCCTTTGACCTTTTATCCTGTCACTATCTATCTATCTATCTATCTATCTATTAGATATTAGAAATAAACTGGATAAATTAGAATTAAAAGTCAAGACGGAGGTAAAAAGCTTAGGGGTAATTGTTGACTGTAATCTGAATTTTAAATCGCATATTAATCAGATCACTAGGACAGCATTTCTTCACTTAAGAAACATGGCTAAAGTTAGACCTCTTATATCACTGAAAGATGCTGAGAAATTAGTTCACGCGTTTGTTTTCAGTCGACTAGATTACTGTAACACACTCCTCTCAGGACTACCTAAAAAAGACATAAATCGTTTGCAACTAGTGCAGAATGCAGCCGCTAGAATCCTAACTAGGAAAAGAAAATCCGAGCACATCTCTCCAGTTTTGATCTCACTACACTGGTTACCTGTGTCATTCAGGATTGACTTTAAAATTCTGCTTTTGGTTTATAAAGCCTTAAATAATCTTGCCCCATCTTATATATCGGAATGTCTGACACCTTATATTCCAAATCGTAACCTCAGATCCTCAAATGAGTGTCTCCTTAGAATTCCAAGAACAAAACTTAAAAGAAGTGGTGAGGCGGCCTTCTGCTGCTATGCACCTAAAATCTGGAATAGCCTGCCAATAGGAATTCGCCAGGCTGATACAGTGGAGCACTTTAAAACACTGCTGAAAACACATTATTTTAACATGGCCTTTTTATAACTTCACTTTAACTTAATCCTGATACTCTGTATGTTCAATTATATACATAATAACTATTCATGGTGGCTCTAAAATCTGTATTGACCCCTACTCTCTCTTCTGTTTCTTTTTCCGGTTTCTTTGTGGTGGTGGCGCAGGCACCTGCTCAAAGCATCATGATGCTCCAACAATGATGGATGGATTAAAAGGCAGAAGTCTACGTGACCATCATCATCAAGTCCTTCCGTGAGAACCCTAAATCCAAAGAGGACTGTTTCATTTATGTTAGGTAGAATGCCCAGAGGGGACTGGGCAGTCTAATGGTCTGGAAGCCGTACAGATTTTATTTTTTTCTCCAGCTGTCTGGAGTTTTTTTTGTCCACCCTGGCCATTGAACCTTACTCTTATTCTATGTTAATTAATGTAGACTTATTTTATTTTCTTACTGTGTCTTTTATTTTTCTATTCTTCATTATGTAAAGCACTTTGAGCTACTTTTTGTATGAAAATGTGCTATACAAATAAATGTTGTTGTTGTTATCTATCTATCTATCTATCTATCTATCTATCTATCTATCTATCTAGCTAGCTAGCTAGCTAGCTAGCTATCTAAAGTGATGATACTCATGAGAATCAAAAATGTAGTTAGAAATAATAGAAACTATTTCTAATGACGTTAAATAAATTTCAAGAAAAAAACATCTGATACAATTAAATTTAACATAAGCAAAAAATGCGCAGAAAAAAGTATATAAAACTGAAGAAAAATTAATGAATAAAACAGGATCATAACACTCGGTAACCACAGGAACTCCAAACAGAGTGAAACTAGCCTTGGATTTCTGTTCATGACACTAAAGCTAAAAGGTAGTAGCTCTTCTTCCTCCTTATTTAGCTTAAGCATAAGATATGAAAAGCTGAGAAACAAGCAAACAAAATATTTAAAGTTTTGATTATTTTTAATCTCACAAATATTGCTTTGAGATGTGTGCCATCACGCTGCCCTTTTATCACAGTATACTTATGAAAGAATTTTCCAATGTCCACTTTACACTCCACGAAGATTTTTAACAAAGCAGATCTCAGATTCGGGCCTTACGGTGGTGCAGTGGTAGCGCTCACTTCCCGCGTCCTCCCTGTGTGTAGTTTGCATGTTCTCCCCGTGTCTGTGTGGGTTTCCTCCCACAGTCCAAAGACATGCCGGTTAGGTGGATTGGCGATTCTAAATTGGTCCTAGTGTGTGCTTGGTGTTTGTGTGTGTCCTGCGGTGGGTTGGCACCCTGCCCAGGATTGGTTCCTGGGATTGGCTCCAGCAGATCCCTGTGTTTGGATTCGGCGGGTTGGAAAATGGATGGATATCAGACCCTGTATGCACACTGTAATGTCTTCTGTTTTCTATTGTGATGCGTGAGTCACTGTCTTGCACCCCAAAACATGAGGCTGAAACCAGCTTTATTCCACTTGAAACAGGAACAGCACGTTTATTTATTGTAGCAGGATCTACCACTCTCCTATTCACAGACACAGCAGTCAGGCAGGGTCGTGGCCCGGTTAGTGGCCAAGTAATCCTGTTCCCTGCATTTACAATGTTCCTTGCATCACCCATTGACGACAGCCACTTATAGTGCGATCACGATCAGCTCGGATTTGCTTCGTTGCCATTCTGCACGGGTTACCCTGGCAACAGACATGCAAACTCCCACAGATGCAGCAATCACGCTTTGGGACGCACTTCATCATGTCGTCCCATTGGGGGCAGGGGGGTCCCAAAAGAGTTCAGAAACTAAACAATACAGCATATATGTATATATAGATAGATAGTTACTTTATTAATCCCCAAGGGGAAATTCACATACTCCACTAGCAGCATACTAATAAAAACAATATTAATTAGAGTGATAAAAATGCAGTGCAAGGTGGAGAATGCAAGGCAGGTATAACAGTCAATAACATTGTATAATGTTAACATTTACCTCCCCGGGTGGAATTGAAGAGTCGCATAGTGTGGGGAAGCAACGATCTCCTCATCTGTCCGTGAAGCAAGACAGTGACAGCAGTCAGTCACTGAAGCTGCTCTTCTGTCTGGAAATTATACTGTTCAGTGGATGCAGTGGATTCTTCATGATTGACGGGAGGCTGCTCAGCGCCTGTCACTCCACCACAGATGTCAAACTGTCCAGCTTTGTGCCTACAATAGAGCCTGCCTTTCTCACCAGTTTGTCCAGGTGTGAGGCATCCTTCTTCTTTATGCTGCCTCCCCCCACCACATCACTGCATAGAAGAGGGCACTCGCCACAACCGTCTGATAGAACATCTGCAGCATCTTATCACAGATATTGAAGGACACCAGCCTTCTAAGGAAGGAAGTCGGCTCTGTCCTCCCTTGCACAGAGCATCAGTATTTTTAGTCCAGTCCAATTTATCATCCAGCTGCACTCCCAGGTATTTATAGGTCTGTACCCTCTGTACACAGTCACCTCTAATGATCACAGGGTCCATGTGGGGCCTGGGCCTCCTAAAATCCACCACCAGCTCTTTGGTTTTGTTGGTGTTCATTTGTAGATGGTTTGAATCCCACCATTTAACAAAGTCCTTGATTAGGTTCCTATACTCCTCCTCCTGCCCACTCCTGATGCACCTCACGATAGCAGTGTCATCAGCGAACTCTAGCAGGACTCCGAGTTGTATTGGAAGTCCAATGTATATAGGCTGAACAGGACCGGAGAAAGCACAGTCCCCTGCGGTGCTCCTGTGCTGTTGACTACAATGTCAGACCTACAGTTCCCGAGATGTACTGTACATACTGAGGTCTGTCTATAAGATAGTTCACGATCCATGTCACCAGGTATGAATCTATTCCCATCTCTGTCAGCTTGTCCCTAAGGAGCAGAGGTTGGATGGTGCTGAAGGCGCTAGAGAAGTACAGAAACATAATTCTTACTGCACCACTGCCTTTGTCCAAGTGAGAGAGGGATCAGTGTAGCATGTAGGTGATGGCATCCTCCACTCCCACCTTCTCCTGGTATGCGAACTGCAGAGGGTCGAGGGCATGGTGGACCTGTGGCCTCAGGTGGTGAAGCAGCATGACATGAAGATGATGGTCTTCATCACATGTGACATCAGGGCGACAGGCCTGAAGTCATTCAGCTCACCAGGACGTGATACCTGTGGGACTGGGGTGATGCAAGATGTTTTCCAAAGCCTCGGGACTCTCCCCTGTTCCAGGCTCAGATATATATATATCTATTATAAAAATATCTTGTGAATATATGAGACTTTTTCCAGCAATGAGACATGATCTTTGGAAGAGAGATCTTTTGAAGAGAGACACTTTCATGTCCTGCGAGACAGGCAAATCACGTCATATTTACAACCTTTGGAAGCAAGTCCCGTGATACACATGCAGAGCAGGTCAGAGATAATGGAAGTAGGAAAATTCGAAAGTCTCAAAAAATAAGAGTAAAGATCACATTAGCGCAAACAAATGGAAAATATTACTCATTGAAATCACAGAACACTGAAAAGAGATCGAATATTGTTTGAGGATGTCTGTGGGACAAGAGAAACAAGGCAGTGAGACAAAAGGACAGGTGCTGTACAGGCTTTTAAATGTTCTAAGCACTGCACAAAATGCAGATTGTGTGGCACTGCAGCAGCAGCAAGCCAGCAGCTGATTGAAAAAAGAGGAGGTAAAAAAAAATTGTTTCCCATTGTATCACCGTTTAAGAGGTGTTTTGGAGGAGTAGCCGCATCTCCTGGGGTGCGTTTAGCCCCTCTCTATACAACGGCATGAAGCACTGGTGGGGGGGGAAGGGGTTGGTGAGCGAAGCCCCCTAGTGTATATATATATATATATATATATATATATATATATATAACAGATTAGGGTTTTCCTCGCACCCTTGTACCCTCAGACCACACGTCAGACACCAGATAAAAAGTCCAATAATTATTTATTATAATAATAATTGATCACAAAGCACCACCATTCCACTATTCTTCAATAAACAATACAATAAACCAATAAATCACAATCCTCCACTCCCAGACGCTTAGCCACCCTGCCTCCCAACTCAGCTCCCCGTCTGGGAGCTCCCACAGTCCTTTTATATTCCCTGACCCAGAAGTATTCCCTATCCCCTGTCCATGAGATTCTCAATCACTTCCGGGTCAGGTAAAAGTTCTTTTCCTCAACCCGGAAGTCCGTCGCTCTTCCTATGACGAACCTCCGGGTCACAGGGCACGAAGAAGCCCTCGGTCCTCCCTGCAGCTCCCTCCTGTGGCCCCCATGGCATCCAGCAGGGCTGTGCATAAAAACCACATTGTCCATGATGCCCTGCTGATCTTCTGGGGACCTCCATGCTGCAAGGAGGGCTCCACCTGGCGGCTTGGGGGTATTGGCTGGGATGAATGGCCGGCCATATCTTACAATATGTATATATATATATATGTATATATATGTATATATATATATATATATGGTTGAATATTTTACTGTTAAATAATGCAATGAGTATGTGATACGTGTTTCACCTTAATTCTGGGCTCATCATGCGTACACACTCACTGTACCCCCTCTCGGGGGATCAAAACTCGAACACTACGAATGCCATGAATGTAATTACCCTGATCTACATGCTGTCAAATAAATGAACCACATGCCATGGTGCAATGTAAAGAGGCTTCGCCGCTGATGTCCGAGGTTCGATCCCCCGAGAGGGGGTGCAGTGAGTGTGTAAGCCTGATGAGTAGGGCCCACGATTTACCGCGGCAAGAAATGGTAAATTCCACGGCATGTTTTTTAACTCTTTGAGGGCTGAATATTTTCTCCAAAAAACTCAGTTTTCTGAAAAGTGCACAATGCACTGGTTTCACAAATAAAATCAACATAAAACACCTGTTGCTACGTGCTGTGGCTGCTGTTGGCACCTGTTCGGCATCTCTGGCAACAGTGGCTGCACAGGGATGGCTCAATGGTCAGCAAGAATGCATTATGGGCTGGCTACCTCTCTGTCTTCGCACAGCAGGTGGGCGACCGTGGCAATCGTAGTGTGACGCACTATGGTTTGTACCTCATCATCATAGGTGGTGGTCCACCTAGGCGAACGCTGCTGTTGTAGGTGTATCACCTAAACAAACACGTTAAGCACTACGATCAGCTGGGGGCTGATATGCTGATGCTGGTACCTCACTTTCATTTATGACATCCATCTCCTGATCAGTTGCATCAAATACAGAGTCCGAAAACTCGGAGTCCGATTCAACAATAATACGTAAAACGTCCATGAAGTATTTTGCTTTGCACATTTGCTTTAATCTCACAAGATGTCGAAGCCATTTAAGAGGCTGTTAACTCTTTACAACTCATTCACGCACAGGGAATCGAGGTCAAATCAACAAAGCTATGAAACTTTCCTTCTAACAAAAAGAGTCGAAGTAAAACGTAAAGGTGACTTTTGTCGCAGTTTACAGCCGATTCCCTTCCTCTACTCCTGAATTTTGACATAAGTCAACATCAGCCTTGAAAGAGTTAAATTACGCCAAATGCAGTACCAGAACTCCATAAGACTAATTCGTAACCGAAGCAAAATAAATGCAATTTTTCATATTCTTAATCCTTAATAATAATCAATCATAATTCGTAATACTAATCAAATAGGTATATCAAAGCGTTCACATCTGCACATTTTAATCCACAGATTTGCTTTAGGCAAACAATGCTGTAACATATGTAGGCATAATATTATTCTCAACAAACGATCAAATAATGTTTCTAAAGTAATTGTTTATTTATTGTTGAAGAAAATGGCACTGTAAGCTCGTAGGTTTTCTTGTGACAGAGAATATCGCAGTGGTGACAACACCAATCCATATTTTGAGAACGAACGTTCCACATCAACAGATGAGATCGGCAATTTAATGTAAACTTTAGCAAGAGTTGCTAAGCAAGACAGTCTGTCCTCTAAGGCATGCCAAAAAGCAGTGATGTCAGTTAGAATTACTTCATGAGATGCTATGTCTAGATAAGCTTGCCATTCATCTGCTGCGGCCATCATTGTTGGCACTGATGGTGTATGATCAGAAAAATTCTTCAATAAGAGTGGTAGCTGTCGTGGATCAAATATTCTCATAGATCTGAATAGGTCTATTGCTGGCTGTTTGGTTCCCACAAAGTATTCTTCAAGTTTAGCAGCAACATTGTGCTTTGCACCTTCACAGCTGCTGGTTGCAATTGGAAATCCGGACGATTTCAGACAAGACAGTAAGTCAGACACTTTGTTGCAGACATCGACAGCCATGAATGACTGTGCCTCAAAAGAAGCCAGAGTGTTCATAATTGGCTGGCAATGAACAGATACAAATTCAAGTTCAGCTCTCAGCTTGTTAAGTTTATCAGTACTTTGCAGCAACGCCGACAGCTTCTTTAACTGGACTGTAGCTCCACTGTGTTCGATTTCAGTAGCAACGAACGAGATATTAATGAGATGATGCAATAGGTTAAAGAAAGAACTTAAAGAAGTACAGTGATCCCTCACTATATCGTGCTTCGACTTTCGCGGCTTCACTCCATCGCGTATTTTAAATTTAAGCATATCTAAATATATATCACGGATTTTTTGCTGGTTCGCGGACAATGGATCTTTTAATTTATGGTACATGCTTCCTCAATTTGTTTGCCCAGTTGATTTCATACAAGGGACGCTATTGGTGAATAGCTTAGAAGCTACCCAATCAGAGCATGTATTACGTATTAACTAAAACTCCTCAACGATATACAATATGCTTCCCGCGCAGTGCTTGATTGTTTGCTTTTCTCTGTCTCTCTCACTCTCTCTGCCTGACGGAGGAGGTGTGAGCAGAGGGGCTGTTTGCACAGAGGCTGTTTGCCTAGAGGATACGGAGGCTCCTCTAAAAAATGCAGCTTTATCGCGGTGCTTCGGCATACTTAAAAGCCCAAAAGCACATATTGATTTTTGATTGTTTGCTTTTCTCTCGCGCTCTCTCTCTCTCTCTGACATTCTATGCTCCTGACACGCATTCTTTGAAAAGGAAGATATGTTTGCATTCTTTTAATTGTGAGAAAGAACTGTCATCTCTGTCTTGTCATGGAGCACAGTTTAAACTTTTGACTAAAGGGTATTATTTCACATCTAGAGGGCTCTAATAATGTTAACAGTGTTGGAGAGTTTTTCAAGGGTTTAAATTAATAAAAATAACCATACAAATAAATGGTTTCTACTTCGCGGATTTTCATCTATTGCGGGGGGTTCTGGAACGCAACCCCCGCGATATGCACACTCAGCCACAACAGGAAGTGCAAACGGGGAGTCGTTTCCTGATTGCTAAGTTGGTACGTTTGCTAGTTATAGTCTTACCATTTATGAACAATATGGAATATTCTTAATATACAGGCTGGCCTGTGTTGGTTTATTAACATGTTTACCATTTTAACAAATCAAGTTAGCCTGGCCGTGGTAGCATAGCAAGAGCGCTGATGTTTAGAGCATGCTAGTTTGGTGTCCCCGCTGTTATCCCAAAAAAAAAAACAATTATGCAACCATCATAACTTGCTAACATTATTTAAATTTAATGTATACTATTTAAATAAAGAGTAAAATGAAAATAAAACAAATAGAATGATTCTGTGTCGTTAATAATCTTATATATCAGAACTATAATACGTAGTATACTTTACATGTTGTCACGCTTGGGTCACAGATTTGCACAGAGACACAGAAGGTCGTAGAAAAAAAAGAAGGATTTTTATTCAGACACCGCAAACACATGAGCTTAAACGTGCTCCATGACAAGTCAGATATAACAGTTCCGCTAGTTCAATTCCCAAACTGACAGGCGCTGCAAGGCTTATAAGTCGCTAAGGAGCAATGTGTAGTCAGTGTTTCAGGGTTTGTGGTTTTCCCAGGGCGTCTGTCTCTATTTGGGGTGCGATCAGCCCTCCAGCTCACACCCTCCCCCTCAGCTTTATTCACATTCCTGTGAATCAAGCGACTCTCTGTACTAGGTTCATTTAGTCGTGATAATACATCTGCGCTGATGTTCAGAACCTGGTCGGTGCTTTACTGTGAAACTGTAAGGTTGTAAACCCAGAAACCATCTCATTAGACGAGAGTTTGTATCTTTCTGTCGGTACAACCACTGGAGTGGAGCATGATCAGTTACCAAAGTGAAGTTTCGTCCCCACAAGTAATAGCTAAGCGCTTCCACAGCCCATTAATTGCCAAGCATTCTTTCTCAATTGTAGAATAATTGCTCCCTAGGAAGTAATTTCCTACTCAAATATGTGATTGGATGTTCTTCTCCATCAAAAATTTGTGACAGGACTGCCCACACCAAATGCACTTGCGTCTGTTTGCAAGATAAAATCTTTTGTGAAATCCGGGTTCCTTAGAACCGGGTAAGAAGACAATGCTTTTTAAATCGTTGAAAGAACGTTAGCAATTTTCTGTCCACAGGACAGGTCGGTTTTTCTGCCTCTAGTAAGTTCTGTAAGAGGAGCAGCTCTATGTGCAAAATTTGGAATGAATTTTCTGTAGTAACCAGCGAGTCCCAGAAAGCGCGTACTTGTTTCTGTGTCTCAGGTCTCGGGTAAACAAGCATTTCTTCTATTTTCCTTAATTGTGGCCTAAGTAAACCCTTGCCCATAGAATAGCCTAAGTAATGAGTCTCGGACATGCCTAGTTTACATTTCTTAGGGTTAGCAGTAAGGCCAGCCTGTCTCAAGCTTTCAAGAACGGCTCTAAGTGTGTTTTCCAATCATTGCTAAAAATCACGACATCGCCAAGGTATGCCCCAGCATATTCAGAGTGAGGACGTAGGATCTGATCCATCATACGCTGAAAAGTTAGAGGTGCCCCGTGAAGACCAAACGGAGTCTTGTAAATTCATAGAGTCCGTCAGGAGTCGCAAATGCCGTTTTCTCACAACTGCTAGCCTCTAAAGGCACCTGCCAATAGCCTTTCGTGAGATCTAGCGTGGAGATATAGCTCGCCTGACCCAGTTTTTCCAACAGTTCATCGACACGGGCATGGGATAAGCATCAATTTAGAGACCTTATTCAAGCGCCTGAAATCGATACAGAACCGAACCGAACCGCCTTGCTTTGGGACTAATACGACTGGGCTGCACCAGTCACTTTTACTTTCACGCATTACACCCAGTGTCAGCATCTTTTTACCTCTTCAAGACAATATTTCACGCTTCCGTATCCGAACGGCCGCATCTGTACGCGAACATCAGGTGCAGTGGTAATTTTATGTTTTGTAATGTTAGTCTTGCCTGGTAAATCTGAAAAGACATCAGTGTTCCGTTCTATCAAAGATAACAGTTCTGTCTTTTGCGTGTCAGTAAGATCGTTACCAATGGTAACATCGGACTGAGAAACAGCAGCCAAGGAAGTGTTAACCTCTTGTCGGTCGCCATTCCTTCAAGAGGTTAATGTGTAAAATCTGGAATGGTTTGCGCCGCCGGTATTCTAACCTTGTAATTTACGGACTCATACGCTCCTCAATAATGGCGGGCCCTGCCATTTAGCTAAGAATTTGTGTGGATCCGAGGGAACCAGTACCAAAACACGATCGCCAGGTTTGAACTCACGGAGCTTGCTGCGCCTATTGAAAGACGCTTCTGAGTTTCCTGTTCTCGTTGTTGGTGTTCCACAGCAATAGAGGAAAGCATAGAAATTCTGTCTTGCAACGAAATTAGTCGATCTGCAAAGCTTGGACCCTTAGCTGCTCTCTCGCTTCCTATCCATTCCTCACGCACCACATCCAGGATGCCTCGCGCCGCCTGCCGAATAACAACTCAAGGGACTCAAGCCAGTGGACGCCTGTGGTGATTCTCGCACCGCATACAAAACAAACGGTAGGACAGTGTTCCATGTTGTGGGATCATTATGAGCAACTCGCCTGATCATCTGTTTCAATGTTTTGTTAAATCGCCGGTTAAACCATTCGTTTGAGGATGGTAAACAGTAGTACTCAATTTCTTAATAGCAAAGCTGTCACACAATTGTTTCATCACGAGAAGTGAAAGGTGTGCCCTGATCAGTTAAGATTTCTCTAGGGATACCAATACGAGTAAAAGTTTCACATAGTGCTTTGGCTACAGCCAAGAGTTGGCCTTTTCAGCGATCATTTCTGGATATCGTGTCGCATAATCAACCAACACCAGCAAATATTGGTACCCATCCTTAGTCTTAGGTAATGGTCCCACAATATCTAATCCCACACGCTGAAAGGGAACTTCCAATATGGGCATAGGACAAAGGGGAGCCCGAGGAGGCTTATAAGCAGAGACGATCTGGCAGTCTGGACATGAAGTACAAAATCGCTCAACATCTTTTCCCATATTAAGCCAATAAAATCGTGATGCAAAACAGTTTCCCTATGTGCTTCAGGTACCACCAGTTGTTCAATAAATTCCCTCCAAATGATCTGAGATCACTCTGAAAAGGCAACCGTCCTTTTCTATAAAGTGTGGGGTTTTCACACCCCGAATTACGCTCTTGGTAATAAGAGTCATTAGCAGGGCGAGCCTGTTTAAATGCATATTCTAATGAGCTATCAGTATGCTGCAAACGCACAAAATCTGATTGTTCGTTAACACCGGTTTGTGTTCGAGGCGCTTGCAATCTGGGAAGATGTAGAAGGAGCAGCCCATTCTGGAAGATTGTCGGGGTGACAGAGATCGGGTTCAATATCTAAGTTGGGCTCTAGATTTTCCCCGCCGCTACCAGTTCTTCGTCTTGGTTCATTAGTGGACTGGACTACTGGTCCCTTACATGTTTCGAAAAAGGGCATTTCTCCGTCCTATGAGTAATGGCCAAGGGCACGAGTCCAAACAGAAAAACCTTAAAGTGGCATAAGTTAAAGGAAGAAGTAAAGTCTGATAATCTTTAACATCACCATGTACACAGCGTATTTTTACAGTCTCACAGTCTCTAAGGCATTGTTCATTAAGACAGTCTCGTCTCACAATACAAAGGTCACTTCCCGTCTAACAATGCTGAGATTTCTCTGTCCCAATTTCACCGGATCAACAAGCCATCTTTTCCATCCGGATATGTAATAGTTGAGCAACAAATCTCGCCAGTCCAATCCCATTGAATGAGCTGGAGACAAGCGACAATCTCTTGCCAAATGGCCGAGCTGATCACATCGGAAACATCTACGGTCGGCTCCGCTATCCTCTCGAGCCTCCACGGTCTTGTCGACCGCTGTTGCCGCTGTCTCCCCAGAAACAGGCGTGACTGGATTTCCGGGTCCTACCTGACCCCATTAGATTTTCAGGTCCTGCAGCTTGTCGATCGGCGATGTCCTGGACGCTCGCTCACAGGTTGCGGCAGCACAAATCCACCGCTAAGTGGACTGTGAACCCTCTAATCGCCTGGACATAATCGTTGATTTAATATCATGGCGTAAAATTCATCTCAAGAACTTCAGGTATGCCGCCAGTAATATATTCACGAAACTGTTTCCATAAACCAACAGTGCACTTTATGTATCAAATCTTGAATGTTGGGTCATCCATGTTTAGTTTCCAGTCTTTAAGTGCAAATGTTTTAGACTTCTGAAATAAGTCTTCGGCGGCATCCATCTGTGCAACCACTCCTGGTACCACTTGTCACGCTTGGGTCACAGATTTGCACAGAGACACAGAAGGTCGTAGAAAAAGAAGGATTTTTATTCAGACACCGCAAACACATGAGCTTAAACGTGCTCCATGACAAGTCAGATATAACAGTTCCGCTAGGAGCAGAGAGAGATAAAAGCAAACAATCAATTCCCAAACTGATATAAGTCGGAGTACCGCTAGATTACTATAGTGCAAGGATAAGGAGCAATGTGTAGTCAGTGTTTCAGGGTTTGTGGTTTTCCCAGGGGCGTCTGTCTCTATTTGGGGTGCGATCAGCCCTCCAGCTCACAATGTCATGAGGTACCAAACTGTGATTAATAAATGGTGGAGGGAAAAGGACATTGGACACATCAGTAATCAAATGTTTATCTTTACTAATAAAAGGCAAAGCCCTCACTGATTGACTGACTCACTCACTGACTCATCACTAATTCTCCAACTTCCCATGTAGGTAGAAAGCTGAAATTTGGCAGGCTTATTTCTTACAGCTTACTTACAAAAGTTAAGCAGGTTTCATTTCGAAATTCTACACGTAATGGTCATAATGGTCGACAACGTCCGCCATGTTGAACTTTCTTATTTATGGCCCCATATTCACGAAATTTGGTAGGCGGCTTCCCTGCGCTAACCGAAACCAATATACATATTTCAGCGGCATGACGCCACTGTCAGCCGCCATATTGAACTTTCCAACGTCATTAATTCTCCAACTTCCTGTGTAGGTAGAAGGCTGAAATTTGGTACTTATTTCGGTGGTATGATGCCACTGTCGGCCGGCATATTGAACTTTTAACGGAAACCGAGGTACGTACTTATTTTGTTGGTATGACACCACTGTCGGCCGCCATATTGAACTTTCCAACGTCACTAATTCTCCAACTTCCCGTGTCTGCCATGTTGAACTTTCTTATTTATGGCCTGATCTTCTCGAAATTTGGTAGGCGGCTTCCCTGCACTAACCGAAACCAATGTACGTACTTATTTCAGTGGTATGATGCCACTGTCGGCCGCCATATCGAACTTTTCAACAGTCTGTTACTTATGGGCCCATCTTCAAGAAATTTGGTACACAGGTTCCCAACGCTAACTGAATCCTACTTACATACATATATACGTCCATAGCCTGCAGCTCAGTCACCTTTGAGGTGGCGTTGGGTCCCCCATCCCAACGCCTCCCACGTTGTTGGCTGCCTGCCTATATAAGACCATCCGTCGCCATGGGATTCACGTCTCCCTACTGATAACTACAGCCTTTTTTTTTAATCCACGGCTTCTCCGCTGTTTTATTGTTTGTTTTTTACAATTATAGTTATTGTATAGGTATTTTAGACTTACTTTACATTGCTCAGGTACCCATTTCCTTTATCATTCCAACCCCCATTACCATGTCTATCAAGGTGATCACTATCGATCAAAGAACTGTCACTTACCGAGTGGTTTCCATGCCCGGAGATGGCACGTACCTTTTCCATTCTCTGTGTTACATATTGCACATATTGCACGGCCATATCAGGCTCACTCTTGATATCCGGAGGAATATTGTGTCTTATGTATTGAATGACTGGGACAGGTTCAAGGTGTGGACTGATGACGGTACAGGAGATAATTATACCACACAGGAACACTATCTATCTATAAGAGTGAAATGCTTAAGCCCTTTACCTATGGTCCTGCATGTGAGTTGATGGCTGTCGCTGAATTGTTCGGTTGTCACTTTCAAGTGTACCGAAATGGCCAAATATTTTACACCTTTCGACAACTGCCAATGCCTCTTAAACATCTTAGATTCACAGGCAACGATTTCAGTAATGGACACTTTGATGTTTATGAATGTGTAAACTCTCAAAAGCTGGATGTGATTTTATCGATGAAACCGGTTGTGTGCTTACAACGCTTGACAGATGCCGAATGTCACTTCAACACAACAAATCCTGCAAATACTGTCGTAATTGAAACAAACCATGAAACTCAAACCGATTATGACAGCAGCAATCCAAGCTGTGAGATTTGAGACATGATTACTGTTCACATGGCCAACTGTAAGTTGCATTCTCAAGAGTAGGGCCGAACTGACAACATGGTATACAAAGAGATCCTTAACAAATAATTATTGGCATATTTTCCTCTCAGTTTAAAAAGGTTTAATTTTCTTCTTAATTAAAATTTTAATGCAGTACTTCGCCGCTGCGAAGCGCGGATATTTTGCTAGTATATTAATATAAACATAAGGAACCCCCCCCCCTCAAAAAAAAACTCCAACACCAACAAAACACATACCAATAAAAAACATTAATTTAATTAAGGAGGCAGCAGTACATAGTGAACTTCCGCATGTCTTGCACACGGCTAAACCCAAAACAAAATGGAGCCAGAACATCATGGGGGTATTTTTCGTATGTGGATTACTCATTTAACCGGATGTAATTGTTGATGATTTGGCATTATCCTGGATATGTCGGTTTTTCGAAACTCTTGCTGGATGTGTTGTCATAGCAGCAGATCCAAATCCTCAAACCTGCTCGGAGCAGGTTTGTTTTATGTATATAAGGTTTAGCTCACACACTTAATCAGTTTCTGTGCATGGAATTCATTCAGTCATGGCTTTGCCGTTCATGAATGAGCTACTAATTGATATCGGTGCGCAAAATTATAAGAAGAGAATTTCATATAGAGAGGGTTTTGCGCGATCGGCTAGATCCTTTATTGCTCCTGGAGCAAATTCTTTTCGAAAGATACAGATACCGCTTTAGCAAAGGAGGAATATTGTAACTCAAAGATTTATTAGAACCTTATATTTGAAGTCAAACTAGGCGAAGTCGGGCTCTCACAACCACACAGACAGTATGCATTGCTTTGAGTTTTTTTGCAAGTGGCACTTTTTTTTATATACTGTAGGCAATGCGGAAAATCTATCTAAAAGTGCAGTTTGCCAGGCAATTCGTAAAGTCTGGCTCTGAAATATTTCCTTCGGGGTTTCTTAGTGTTTCCTGGACACCTGCGTGTGCAGACAATAAAAGATGTGTTTCATGACATTGCAGGTAGGTAATACACAGGCAAAAACACCCACAGCTCCATAAAGAATCTCACAATCAGCCTAACATGCTCATTACCCAGGATTTCCAAATGTAATTGGGGCACATGGGACTGATCAGAGTGGAGTTTGATCAAACATTATTTGGAAAATGTACCTCTCCTCCTGATAAATAATCAGACATAGTGTCTTCATCAAATATTTGACCTTTGTCAATATCTCGTTGGTCAGACACGGGTTCTACAGATATGACTTTCCCTGCAACTGACCCAACAAAACAAAAATTCCCTCAGAAACAGGGCAATGGGCATTTTGCTGGAGAGCCAACTCTTCTGCAGGGGTTAGGTCTGGACCGCGTGGACCTCCATCTGTTTTTTGCTAGTCTGCCTTCTTATTAGCTTTAAAAATTAATGTTTCTTATATTATATATGATTCTTTATGTCAACAATTCTTTAAATAGTTATACAGTATACCAATATTTGCCAGTTTGAACTATATTCTTGTACTTCACTTTAACCTGTTCCCATGTTCTTCTTGTGCTCACGTCTGATCTGGAATTATGACATATTAAATAATAATTAATCTGACACATAGGAAATGAAATGGTGCATTCAGTAAGTACAATGCACACTACTTAGCGTTTAATTTGTCAGCCACTTTTTGCCAGCTGTCTTTTCTGGTTTGGGCTGCTTTTGCAATGTTACCCCTTGTGCATATTAAATCTTGAAATTCTTCATATCCTTCGAATAAAAGGTCCTGCTCTGCTTGTGTAAAAAAAAAAATGCACCCGTTCTTCATTTTGTTGCAGCCTATCAAAGACTTGCTGATCATGTTTTCTCGACTCAATATATATGGGATTTTCAATTAGCGCAGGCGCGTGCAATCATCTCGGATGATTAGATTCAGCTAGACTAATCTACTACACGGCTACGTTTGAAAAACTGACTTATCCCGGATGAACTTCACCGGCATTAACTCATCCAAGATGAGGCATCTGATCTCGGATGATTTAAGCGACGTACAGATATACCCCCCATCTCTATTAACTAGTGAATCTTCCTCTGCATTCATTGCTTCGTACTCCTGCAGAGCCTTCCCAGCATCTTCCTCTTTCATAGTCAGTATCTGGGGCAACTGGACCAGACCAATGAATTGGTGTTGGATGTCACTGCACCACTAACTGGCTGTTTTTGCGTGTGCAAGGACAGATACCTTAGACAGGAATAAAAATTTGGTGTATTTATGTAAATGTGTTTTATACAATTATTATTGATATATAAAAAACTGATAAAAAAAAATGTACTTGTACTTCTGCCGGTATTGACGCATCCTCACAATAAAGTATAGTACATATTACAGTTCTGATATATAAGATTATTAACGACACAGAATTGTTCTATTTGTTTTATTTTCATTTTACTCTTTATTCACACGTAAATACTGTATACATTAAATTTAAATAATGTTAGCAAGTTATAATGGTTGCATAATTGTTTTTTCCTTGGGATAACAGCGGGAACACTAAATTAGCACGCTCTAAACATCAGCGCTCTCGCTACGCTACCATGATGCTAGTAATTACAATAACAGGCAAGCATTTACCTTGGCTAACTTGATCTGTTAAAATGGTAAACATGTTAATAAACCAACACAGGCCAGCCTGTATATTAAGAAAATTCTATATTGTTCATAAATGGTAAGACTATAACTAGCAAACATACCAACTTAGCAACCAGGAAACGACTCAGTGGCTGAGCGTGCATGTGGCTGAGAGTGCACGGTCTGCAGCCAGACCCTTTTGGATCGAGGAGGGATTACTGTAATAAAAACTAATCATACTAATATCAATATGCCTCAAATGGTGAGATTTCATTCAGATTTGGTATTTTCCACGGCAGTTAGGTTCATTCCGCGTCGTGGCGTTTTACCGCTGCAAAACCCTAAATTCCGTGGGCTGCAGGAAATTGTGTGCCCTACTGATGAGCCCAGAATTAGGGTGAAACACATGTCGTGTACTCTTTGCATTATTTGACAGTAAACTATTCAACCATTCTATGATCTGCTTCTCGCAACTGAAAGAGGGCACCATGGCGGATGTTTGCCAACTTGCAGACCAACCACAAGTGTTACCTGGTAGGTAACCACCCATACAGTCAGATTGTGACTCAGACTACGAATGCCATGAATATATATATATATATGTATATTGTGGACTATGCCCGGCAGTTTATCCTGGTCAAGACCCCCAAGCCGCTAGATGGAGCCCTCCCTGCAATGTGGAGATGCGCCGAATTCCAGCAAGGCATCATGGACTTTGAAGTTGTAATTCACAGCCCTGCTGGATAACGTTGGGGCCGCCAGGGGACGCTGCAGGGAGGCACAGAGACATTTGCTTTTCCTATAGCCCGGAAATACTTGCAGGTCATGAGGACGGAAGGAATAAAGTGCTTCCAAGCTGACAAAGAAAAGAAGAGTTTTGATTTGACCCAGAAGTGCTAGGAAGTCACATGTACTGCAGGATAAGGAGCACTTCCGGGTCGTGTACTATAAAAGGACTGTGGGAGCTTCCAGACGGCGAGCTGAGCTGGGTGGTAGGAGGGCAACGTGTCTGGGAGTTGAGGATTGATTATTGTTGGTATTATTGTGTTTATTTACGAGTATAGTGTGGAGTAGAGGGTGCTTAGTGCACATAATTATAATAAAACAAAGAATTATTTCACTTTTACCTGGTGTCTGGCGTGGTACTTGAGGGTTCAAGGTAGCGATAGTGCCCCTACTGCTACAATATATATATATATATATATATATATATATATATATATATATATATGTGTGTGTGTATATATATATATATATATATATTGTAGCAGTAGGGGCTCAAAGCCAAAATACGACTGAGTGTGTTTGCTGGCTGCCTATCTGGTTGTATGCAGGGCGTGTCTTGCAAGAATCTCATGTGCTACGTCATCGCGAGATGGTTCTGGGTCAATCTCTTGGCACAAAGTCTCATGTTTAAGATCTCCGCGAGATGCTCCATGGCCAATCTCTCTAGACTCGCAGGTCTTTTAAGTGTCTTCTGTGATCTTAACGTGAAGATCACGCATCGTCACCCTACTGTTTCTCTACAGGATTTTTTTTTATGATAGAGAGATGACTCACTTCATAATATGATAACGCAGAAAATAAATTAATATTTAAATAACAATCATCTTTAGGCAGTCCTTTAGAAATATGACTAGATGGTATTTTTTTACATACTTATTCATGCCTTTTAAATTTATGTTTTTTAATATGAGTAAATTGGTGATAGATGCTATATATATAATATTATGAGCATATTTCACTGTATTGTAATGGGTACTTCTTATTATCTAGTGATATGTCCGTTCATGTTTAATGCACTTGTCCAAAAGAATTTCCCATTATAGGGTAATAAAGAGTACATTGACCTGAATCAGGCATAAAGCACAGGCATGCTACTGCAGCTTTCATTTTACAAATCACAAAAGGCAACATTTATTAAAATTATAATTAAATATGAAATACTGAAAAGAGAATAGCATGGTGGTGCAGTGATTAATGCTACAGCCTCAGTGTTTGAGATTACTGGTTTGAAACCTGAGCCTGGTACTGTCTCTGGGGATTTTCCACATTGTCTGTGTTTGCTAATGCCCTGCTTTTACTTGCTTCTGCTATGCCTATTGGTTCCTACATTACATATAACAGTTCTGAATACACCGCAGTCCTGAAGACTGTGGACTAAAGTAAGAAGTGTGAAGTATGAAACTGAATCTAAAGAATGAGGTAACAATGTAGAATTGTTTTGAAACTAATGTTTTATTAAAGTAGATTAAAATTAAATGTGACTAATACTCTTTGGGCCTTAGGTGGTATAAAACTCAAATCTTAGTATAAAATTGTAAAAAAAAAGTACATCAATAGTATTCGCCAATGTGCTGTGTTTGCTGGTAACCTTTTTCATTGAATATTTTCCTGGAAATTTGCTGTGGAGCAGCTTAAATAAACTTTGAATTTTTCCAGAGCTCCATGATGCTTTGTGAGGCCAGCATGACATCACAGAGCTGTTAGCAGCCAATGTATATAATGCTGATCCTAGTAGGGGTTCTTAAACTTTGCCAATACATTTAACCACAAAATGTGCATGCAGAAGGAACCTGGAAATATGTTGGCGTATTTGTGTCTTTAAGGTAGCATCTTTTTTATGGACTTGTATGTGACCTGAATGCAATATGTGCACCTACGCCTTTATAAATGTTACCCAGATTGTTGTGCAGTTGCAAAAAACAGGAAGGAGTGAAGAATCAACATGCTTTAGTGTTGTGCTTATTTGGTAGCAGTGGCAGTGAGTGAGCAAAAAAAACAAAACAAATTGGACTTTTCCCATTAAAGAGAGGTGAGCACTTGCTATCAAATTGGGAGGAGGCAAACCTTACTAAACTCATGTTTCCTAACTGTCACTGTCTGCAAGATATTTTACTGTTCTGAAATGTAATTCTATTAAATTTACCTCTGGGAGGCATGGTGGAAGAGTGGATAGGACTGCTAGCTCACAGCTCAGGACGCATTTTTGCCTGTCATAATCAGAGCTGGCAGACACTTCCCTAACTCGTTGCATGAGGTGAAAAACCAAAACTCTGAAAGGTTGATACATGCTACAAAATAAAATGAAATAAAATAAAATGAAAACCATGAATAGTAGAAAACCTACATTTATATATCATCCTGAATAGCCTGGAAAAAAGATACTGTATTACTCTAAATTAACTAATGAAAAGAGAAAATTGGGCAAAATGTATCAGAACTTTGAAGGATAATAAAAAGAAACACTCCTGGCAATCCATTTAGATGTTTTTTTTATATTTTTTTAATTTTAGTCTTGAGCATACATATACAATTATACTGTATACACACAAGTTGGCAAGTAAGATGAATTAATTTCAAACTGTTTACAATTAAAGAAAAGAATTATTCCCCCAAGACTGTCTAATTTTGTCTTTCTTATTTTGCAAGACAAAAAAGAATGCCGTTGTGTATTTCAGCTTCACACACACTTTTTTCTTTTCAAATTTATATGGTGTTCTGCATGTATATAATACAGATGTATGAATGAATGTATACCTGCATGAAGTGCTGTAGAACAATATATGGATGCTATTAAAGACTGCACAGATAAGAGGCTGAAGGCTTCTAATTGAAGGGCACATGATTTTTCTTCCTTTATGTCTCATACAAAGTAAGTAAGCAATCAGCCTCCAAGGGAGCAGGTGATGCAGGTGATGTAACGGCCCGCTGCTCTTCTCTAAGGCTTCGGAATATTACTACTGGGACTAGGGTTCTGAATCTATCCCAAACAAAACAACTGATCATGATAATGTGCTCATCAAATAAGAAATTAGTGCCCCGGTCTTCATACTGCTGGTAGAGTGTGAGCACCATACAGCTGCTCCTCTAAATGAAGTACATTTAGGAGTTTTCCAATGCTGTCTATAAGGCAAATTAAAGCCGTTTTTTTCAGGCAGTTTTGAATATGGAAGTGAAGAGATGTGGGTTAAAAAGAGAGGAGTCTTGCTGTGCTGTAGTTCTGCACAAAACCCAGTCAACAAAGTGGATATAAATATCCAAGGAGCGAGTTCTTTATTGAACAGTGCATTCAGTCCCTCTCTCCAACAAAAGGCAAATAAGGGGTGCAGTTGAATTTATTCAAATATGTCAGCACTAAGCCCCAGACACAAACAAAGAGATAGCACTCGTTGATAAGACCTCGAAAGGGACGGCTCGCTTGCCTGCCTTTGCTTCTTAACAATGTATCTGACGGCCCCGTCTTTTTGTGCTGTCAGTACAAAAGCCTGTTCTCCAGACAAAAGGTGAAGAGGTCAGTCTGGACCGCTGGACATTTGCTATGCTAATGGCAGATGTCATGTGAAGGCGGTGTGATTCTCCCAGCGGTAAAAAGAAGGCTTGTTTGAGTTATGAGTCGGATGGTGTTGCCCAGATCATAAGATTAGCCGTTAGGTCGTCTACTGTGAAATCCATTCATTCACAAGACGGTGTCCTTGGACTCAGGCTGTGTGTTTCAGAATCATGCTTGTTTACTCGCTTGTGGCTTACTCTTAGTTCTCCATAATTAAACAGACCTTTATTAATAGAAATCTATTTGTACTGAAGGGGAAAAAGGCTGCAAAGGACTTGTGAAACCTTGGAACTGACACCACAAAAACCTCAAGTTTATTGTTTTTCACTAAAAAGTCCTTCCTGCATTCAGAGGCCAAAGGAAATCAGTTATAAAAACAATAAATTCTGCAATGAATTGTGTTTCAGCTTTCACCTATTACAAATAAAAGTCATATATTAATAAAACAACTAACGGGATTTAACGAACATTGAGCTGGTCACAAACATCACATGGCCTGACTTGAGGAAGAAGTTGTGTAATGTTTGTGTATCTGCAGCTCAATGGCATGTGAGTTTATCTGGAGTAATCACCTGTTATGCAGGTGTTTAATAATAAAAAAAAAAACCTCAGTAATTCAGTTAATCTTGTGGTATGTCAGTATAATAATGCAGATTTATACCTTTCCTGTTATGTTTTATGAGGGTTTTTTATTTAAACGTGTTACATAGCAATCTGATTTTTCACTTTACCATATACATTTAAATGTACAGTAAATGGGCATTGTAGCTTAGTGGCTGATGCCTTGGATCTTAAGCCACAAGGCTGCCGTTTCATCCTGGCAAATAACATAGGCAGCCTGTGGTTGAGTTAGAAACAAAATATGCAGTAACTGTAATATATGTGTGGAAACTTGAAATTTGCCTGAAGTAAAAGGTGTCTGCCAAGTAATAATAATAATAATAATAATAATAATAATAATAATAATAATAAATTGACCCAGTTATAAAGTATCGTGTAAAGCACTTTGATATGATTTTTACTATAGGAAAGCCCTATATAAACTAAAGATTGTATAAAATTACCATTAATATATTTGCTGAGGTCATACTTTTTGAATAACAAATATAAAATTAATTTGCTAGAATATATTTATACTGTTTGTAATATCAGTAATATATATTTATTCATTCATTATTTAGCCTGATTTGTCCAGTTCTGTTTCATATATCTTCATCAATGATGCAAAGCAGGAAACAGGACTGGACAGGGTGGCAGTTCCTAGCAGGGCACTATCTGTTAATATACAGCATATATGAAATATGTTGTAAGGTATTTTTGGTGAAGGCATTTGCCTTCATGGGAGCAATTGTACCATAGCTGTGTTCTTGTAAAGAAGTTTGTAAAGATGCTATAAATGCTATGAATGTGCTTGCTGAAGCTTCAGTTTTGTTTGTACTGCATTTAACATAATTTGAAAACTGTGGATTATAAACAAAAGTAAACAGGACTACAGGATTAAAATGTTAAAAAAGTGCAGTCTCGACTGACCTAATACTTCCTTAGATTCTTAGCCAACACATTTCCAGCGAGTCATCACATTACCTTAATAAGTACTTTTTATTGTGGTGCAGCTAAAGCCTAAGAATAAACATAAGAGACACTAAAATGACTTAAAAAGTTCTCTTCTCAGGCAGCCCCGAGTTCAAGTAGTATGACCCCACATTATGCGATCTGCGCAATCTGTTTGAATCCCTGGCATTACACTGATGTGAATTGCCAGTCCAGAGTACTGATAAATTCACCTCCAAAAGGATGCAGAGAGTGAGAATCAAAATTAAATCATTAAGGCTGCAAATTCACAGTTTTGTGTGTTTATTTAGTCTTGAACCTGGTGGACACTTACTGTGAAAAATACAACAATTTAAAAAACTTAATAGCAAGGAAAGACAAACAGAGGACAAAAAGAATATAACCTTTCAGCAGGAAAAACCAAATGCCCTTTGCTAAAGCCGGCACACACAACCTCAGAAGCAGTGGTAGATTAAAAAAAAATCAGCTGGCATAAGTCATAGCATACCTCAATCAAATTACATGGATGCTGGATGAACATGTCACCCTTGGATTTATTCATTTGCATAAAACAATTACCCCACGGACAGTGGGTTCAATGTCGTCTAGACAACATGCTTCAGATGGTATCATCAACTTCAGACACACTAGACTGGCTATAAATTAGCAATGAGCTAGGTCTGGCGAAGATGCATTATAGTAGTTATAAACCATGAGAATTTATTTAAATAGATAACACACATGCAAATCCCCTTGCTGGCATGGCAACCATCTTGATAGGAGTTTTCCATATGCGGAACAGAGGGCAATGCTACAGCCACTGATAACACTGCACTGACCTATAGTGAACCCTGCCGGATTGCTCCCTGCTGTACAGGACACTTATTAACTCCTGATAGGAAAAGATCCTGATAGTAATGTAAGAGTCTGCCTATATTCCTATTAATATCACCTTATTTTTAATCAATCAATAGAAATGAAATAAAATAAGACAAGACCAATGATACTGTTAGACTGCACACAGGCTTTGCATGTCTATGTGTGATTGTGTGTACGGTAAAAGGGACATACAGGGCTAATTATCAAATGTTGATATTTTTCTCTACAGTTACAGCAATAGTGCAGTCAGTCAGCTACATCTGAGTTTTTAAGGAGTTAAAGTAAATCTGCTGGGTGTCTTTAATCTTAACATCTTTATGTACTTGAGGGCATTTTATTGCACCTCTGTACTGCTTTCGCTACACAATTATTTTGTGCTTTAGGAACGTAGCCATTCCGATCAATAGTTACAATATACTAAACTCTGAATGAAAGTCTCCCAGGAGATCCTGAGAGAAACACCAGTGGTAGAACCTACCTTTAAAAAAATTAAGATGACTTTTATATTTATTTGTCTATTTTCTGTCTCTACGTATAACATTCTGCACTGCACCTGTTGGGTCCACGGGCTTATTGTATTGAATGTGGTGACAATTTTACCTATTGCTAGCTGATATTTTTTTAACAATTTTAGAAATAATCATATGCAAACTGAATTTTCACATGCTATTGGTTTGTTTTAATATAACCTAATTTAATCCTTTTTATTGCCTTGTTTATAAATATTATAAAGCTTACATAATAATCCATCTCTAAGGCCACAGGGAACTGAGGCTTATCTTGGGAGCATCAAGAACCCACCCTGGATGAGATGTCAGTACCTCACAGGGCACACATTTACACACAAACCCATACACACACCCAATAGATCAATTTGAAGCTGCCAGTTCACCATTCAGTGACTTTTTTGTTCAAAAGATCTGAAAAGAAAAATGGAGTGCCAGAAAAAAACTCATAAAAACATGACACATTATTCAGATCCAGATTCACAGAGCTGTGAGTCAGCAGATTTTTCCCTACACAACCCCAAGTTTGATCTATTTCTCCATTTTCTGACTATTCTTTGTCAGACACATAGTTGGAGGAGATATGCCTGTCTTTGCATCTGGTGGTACATCCTGTGATGGATGCCTATCCATTTCAGGGCATATTATTGTGGACACCCACACTATCCTAGGCAGGTACCGATTTCAGTCACTAGTGAGTCTGCTGTAGCCTACTGTAATCTGGTGGCTATGGGAGGTGGTTGAGGGGAATGTTTATGGCAAAGTAACACACATCACAGAAGATGATTGAGTGACAAAGAATGAGAAAGAAGAAGAAGACAAGATGCTGAAGGATAAAGACAAACAAGACGTAATGCTGAATATGCCCTGATATTTTCTGGAAATTCAAACAATTTTAGGTCATGGCAGCCTGATGACCACTTTACTGTTGACAAGAAAATGTTATTGCAATAAAAGCACGGACCCAGCAAGAAAATCTATTGATAATTAGATAATTATCTATAGATTAATTCATACTCCAGTGTTGCATTTATTGATCATCGAATAATGAACTTTATTAAGTGTCAAAAAACAAGAAAGAGTAAGAAGACTAGACACTGCACCACAGTGAGAAGCAAGACATAATCCTAAATATAGACCAATTGAGAACCAAACAAACATGATGGCTCATAGGCATGCAAAACAAAATCCAGGGTAAAGAAGCAAAAACACCCCTGAAAAAAAAGACTGTAAAATAAACAAAACTTCTAAACACATGAAAACATTCCTTTTGCATCCTAACAGTGATGTTTGTTATAAAGCCACTACCTGGGCAAAGTGACATTGGCATTGTGATCAATACCAAGCTGTATTATTCTTGTTAAAAGCAAAAGAATGTATTTCCAAAATAGAAAATTTCCTCTTGCTCTAAAATTTCTAAACTAATAATTATCAATAGCTCCTAATCCTTAATTAAGTTTTTATTTGCTTTTTACTTTAGTACCATAGGTCCATGTGTTTCACTAGTGTTATTTTATTTTCAATGGCATCAATTATGTCATTCCTCTGTCACTGCCCTAATGATAGTTTGCTAAGGAAAACTTAGGGAATGAGGCATCATCTTGTTCTGAGCCCATCACAAGACACACTCATGCACATATTCTTACCTTTACTCATTCATCCCACCCATCATCCATTTTCTAAGCCCACTTTGTCCAGTATAAAATCACTGGGAGCAGTAAACTAGTGAATAAGAATGGAAATTCAGTACTGAGCATATTCACACACACACATAGCAGCACTTACAATGCAGACACACCAACTAACTCAATTAGATGTCTGTACTTAATTGGAGGGAAAACAAAACTGGGAAAGCCACATGGAAGTGCCACAGAAACAGTGGCCAAACTGACCAACAAACTAAAGACCTGAGGTGTAAAGGAGCAGTGCTAACTACCATTTCTACTATGGTGCCAAAGACAGGTATAGTATATTGAATGGTGACTCTAAACTTAATAATGTGAATCAGCGTGTGTGTCTGTGTGTGTGTGTGCAGAGGGTGCAGACCTTTAAATATCTGGGAGTGCAGCTGGATGACAAATTGGACTGGACTGCCAATACTGATGCTCTATGTAAGAAAGCTCAGAGCAGAATATACTTTCTGAGAAGGTTGGCATCCTTCAACATCTGCAGTAAGATGCTGCTGATGTTCTACCAGACGGTTGTGGCGAGTGCCCTCTTCTACGCGGTGGTGTGCTGGGGTGGCAGCATAAAGATGAAAGACGCCTCACGCCTGGACAAACTTGTTAAGAAGGCAGGCTCCATTGTAGGATTAATGTTGGACAGTTTAACATCTGTGGCAGAGCGACGGGCACTAAGCAAACTCCTGTCAATCATGAAGAATCCACTGCATCCACTTAACAGTGTCATCTCCAGGCAGAGGAGTAGCTTCAGTGACAGACTTTTGTCACTGTCCTGCTCCACTGACAGACTGAGGAGATCGTTCCTCCCCCACACTATGCGACTCTTCAATTCCACCCGGGGGAGTAAATGCGAACATTAATTTTATTTTAATTCTTTTCATTTTTATTACTATTTAATTTAATATTGTTTCTTTGTATCAGTATACTGCTGCTGGATTATGTGAATTTCCCCTTGGGATTAATAAAGTATCTATCTATCTATCTATCTATCTATCTATCTATCTATCTATCTATCTATCTATCTATCTATCTATCTATCTATCTATCTATCTATCTATCTATCTATCTATTCACCTTGCCAAGGATCAATATGACCTCTTGGGTTGCTTCCTGCCTTATGCTTGATGTTGGTGCTGGATGGGCCTGCTACACAGCTTTGAGGTGGAAAAAAAACATATTATTAACCACGTAAAGTTACATTTTTTGAAATTATGAAACATCGTTTTAAGTTTTTTGCATTTATTTTTAACACACACAATACAAATCACCTCCTTTTTGTAAATACGTATCTTTTGTTTTGGGCCTCCAAGGGTTAATAAACTGAATTCTTTATGCTTGGCTCCTACAGTAAATTCTTTATCTATAAACAAGCTAGATTATCACTACTGTTTATTGTACAGCCAGCCCTGATCCTAACCTTTACGTCTTTATTGCTTACATACCATTCCCTTGTTTATACTTCTGTACCAGTCTGTGCCCTTGAACTTGGCCCCGGAGCGCCCTGACCCCAGGCAACTCACTCAGTCAATCAGATCACGTCTGCAATCAGTAAATCTAAGACAGGGCCGGCTGATAGCCGTGCTGCAAAGGGGCAATTAACACAGAGATGGAGTGTCAAGCATTGAATGGCTACAGGAATGACAGGCCACAGATGACAACATCGACTTGCAAACTGTGACATCTAGGCCAACATAAGGATTAGTGAGGAATGGAAACAAAAGGAAACAGTAAACAAAAGAAGAGATGAAGACGTTATTAGCCTGAATATTTCTTGCGAGATGAGGATGATAAAAAAAAAGAGTGTGGCAGTCAAATGTGAAAAGCCCGACTGGAAAACTCAATCAATATTAAGAGCCTAGGCCCTTGTGTATGTTTTTTTTCCTTTTGTCCACAAAGGTCAACAGGGTTAGTCAAGAGAGAGGGAGAGGAAATGCTACACATTAACAATGACTTGTCTTTGATAATCCTTCTTCTTTTTAAATATTTCCACAGTTAAGGTTTATGTTGTTTTTAAACTCTCCCTTTTTTAAGAGTAATGGAGTTTTGGCTTTGTCTCTTTAGCTGCCAGGCTTTTTTTTTTTAGAAACCAGGGCTGTCTTACACATGGCTTTGAAAAGCTGCTTAAACAATAAATCAAAGGAGAATGATTTAACAAGTGATATAAAGGCCTTTTGCAGCAAGGATGATCAAGCTGCATTTTTAGGCCAAGCCACCAAGTGAAATCCAAATGGACCCTAGGAGGGCTTGCAGAAAGTGTGCTTTTGGGTCAGTGCAACTTTACAGTAAGTTTTAAGGAAAGAGAGTTAAACCTATAATTGTTCCTTTCTAATGGCTTTATAGTCTTGATTGTATAGTTGTTGTCATAGGAATGATAATACTGTCCATTTGCAGCCTAATTTTAATGTAGCCTTTGTTAATGCCTACCGGGAAAATTTACTCTTTGTTGTCCAGGTCTTTTCTAATGTGTGTGCTGTGACACACAATAAAAGAAAGATTCCTAAACTCCACCTCCCCACAGCCCTACAAATTTTTCCTACATTCTCTTACACTATTGATGACATTTCAGAGTTAAATATTTTTTGCTGTACATCCCTGTCACACATTTAACTCTTCTGTCCAGACTTGAACATGTAGCAGCAAAGCCGAGGGGTCAGTACACTAAGGCATTTGTGGTTTAGTGATTTAAGCTTTCATGTCTGTTCTGTATTTCCTCTTATTAACTTATCAGCCTCTTGCCAACAGTTAAAAAACCAAAAAAAAATGTCCATTTTCAGAGACTTTGAAAATAAATGTATAAAGAAGTCATGAAATTAGGAGTTGGAAGGTACAGTATATACTTCAATAACTATGCAGAGTAAAGGTAACAAACCTGCTTATTTCAATTCAGGGTTGTGTGGACTAAAGCCTAAAGTGTGGACTGGGCACATGGCAGAAATTAACCTTGTATGGGATGGAACTACTCAAGTGAAAAAAGTAATGTTTTTCTTTTATAACATATGTGGTCATATCAAAATTTAATCTTCATTTAAACAGTGCCTTTAGATAAATGTGATGTTATTGCAAAAAACAATGACAATTTGGCTTTATAATATACCATAATATAATACAATTTTTGTGTATAGCTCTCTTCATTGAGTATAAGTGAAGTGCATAAGACTATAGATTATCAGTCAGTCATTTTTTAAGCTGCTTTGTCCTGAACAGGGTCATAGGGGTCTGCTGGAGCTTATCCCAGCTAGTAGAGGGCACAAGGCAGGAACAGACCCTGGACAACACACACACACCCAACCACGCCTGAAGGCCAATTTAGGATCACGATTTCACCTAACCTGCATGTCCTTTGACTATCGGAGAAAAAAGGAGCACCAGGATGAAACCCATTCAGACAAAGAAACTGTGATGCAGACCCTGGTCTCTTTACTGTAAGGCAGGAACACTTCCACTGTGCCACTCAATTATAGATTATACTAATTACTAAATTCAGAATTAGTAAATATAAAGATACTGATTTGTTAAAACGTACATAAACCAAATAAAGCAAAGCAGAAACTGATAACCATTAATAGAAGCCAACAATATTTGTCCATTAATTATTTGTTGAACTACCAGCTGACAACAGAGGAGATGAAAATTGCAAGAGAGAAAGTTAAAGACACTGTCAGACACTGTTGCAGTCCTGCAGACCTTGGCCAACTAGCAGCCTAATCCCTCCTCTGCCTTCTATAGTACAGTCAGATATATCATTTCTGTCTATAGAAAAGTAAGTACACCCTTGGCTCTAATAGCTGGTATTGCCTCATTTGGCAGAAATAACCTCAATTAGGCATTTCCTCTGACTGCCTAGAAGTCTCTGATGTCAACTAGGAGAAAGCTTTTCACGCTTCTCAATGTAGAATTCTATCAACTGTGCAATGTTTCAGGGGTTTCATTTGTGCATGGCCCATTTTCCTTTTCCTTTTCCTTTTCAGTTATTCTTTGGTGGATTTACTGGTATGTTTGGGAACACTGTCATGTTGCTAGGACTTCTTTCAGCATCTAGTATTCAGCTATTGGGCTTTAATTGCTGGGGTGGCCTGCCTGGATCAGTTGTCAGTTGTTTGAAATCTCCACTTATAGATCTATTAGACAGTGGAATGGTTGATGACCAATTGTTTGGAGATCTTTTCAAATCCCTCCCTAGACCTATAGGCATCTATAATCTTCTTTCTGACAGCCTAAGAGAGCTCTTTGGATCTAGGAATGGCAATAACACAAACTTCTACATCAATGAGAAACCCAAACCAAACGACTAAGGTTTAATTAAGACAGGTTCAGACAAGATCTTCTGTAATGATGTTCTCATCATTTGCACCTAATTATGAACACTGGCAACTGGATCACCAATTACACTGTTTCAATGTATCTATAGCAAATAGCTGGACTAAAACTAAACTGAGCCTTTATTTATAGGCTTCTGTAACTGGATTGCATGCAGCATACTCTTTTCTTCCTGGATGGGCAATTGAAACCTGCAAAGTAGCACACCAGTACATGGAGTTCTTACACCCAGTGCTATTGGGATAATAATAACACATGTAGGCAAGGCAAGTGTGTTGTAGTGGTTAAGGCTTTGGACTTCAAACCCTGAGGTTGTGGGTTCAAATCCCCTACTAACACTATGTGATCATGAACAAGTCACTTGACCTGCCTGTGCGCCAATAGGAAAACCAAAAACAGTGTAACCAATCGTATCATAAATGCTGTAAGTTGCCTTGAATAAAGGCATCAGCCAAAATAAGTAAATGTATGTTTACTTCAATGAGATAAGTATTGCATTAGGTTACCCAGAGTAGGAATAATGTAATCATTCGAGCATTTGCCTCAGGAAATTTATTTTTGTATGTGCTTTAACCTATGACTAATGAAACAATATGTGAAGCTAACACATGCACAGACAGGATGCAACAGACAAGAGCAAACTATAAGTGTAACTTGGTTAACACTAGGATCCCTGAAGCCTACGAAAAAACTTGTAATGCTGGGCCACCTTAAATTCCTTTGCACCTCCCCATTAGTGTCTTTTGTTTTGTAAATGTGTTGGTCAGCACAAGGAGCAAGCAGCCTGCTATCACATCCCCCACCATCCAAGCGGTTGTGTCAGCATCGTACCCTAACCCGATTTCTATTTCTTTGGTTGTTTTTGAATGGGTGGCAGTGATAGCACTGCTGCCTCGCAGTAAGGAGACCTGGGTTCGCTTCCTGGGTCCTCCCTGCGTGGAGTTTGCATGTTCTCTTTGTGTCTGTGTGGGTTTCCTCTGGAGTGCTCTGGTTTCCTCCCACAGTCCAAAGACATGCATTTTACGATCCTAAATTGTCCCTAGTGTGTGCTTGGTATGTGGGTGTGTGTGTGTGTGTGTGTGTGTGTGTGCATGCATCCTGCGGTGGGCTGGTGCCCTGTCCAGGGTTTGTTCCTGCCTTGCGCTCTGTGTTGGCTGGGATTGGCTGAAGCAGACCCCCGTGACTCTGTGTTAGGATATAGCCAGTTGAATAATGAATGTATGGATGGATGGATGGTTGGATGGATGGATGGATGATTTTGAATAAAAGCACACTTGTTTTGTTATACATGTACCTTTTGTGAAAGTGTTTATTTAATATTTGGATTTCAGTCTTCACACATTATATACTCCACATCAAAATTTTGTCGTTAGTACTATAACATGAAAGAAGTTTGTTTTAGGTATGTGTTCAACATTTCTTGCATTTCTCACATTTCCTGTCATCCTCCATTTACATAGATCATTGTTGACACGGAACACACATGAAATGCATGTGTTCCAAATAACAATATATTATTTACCCTATACAACTCCAGGTACTAAACAGACTTGAGCTGGAAGAACTTTTTGCCCGAGTTGAGCTGTGGCGGTGGGGGTGTATAGCAGGCTGCTTGCTCCTTGTGCTGATTGACAAATTTGCAAAACAAAAAGATGCTAATGGAGAGGTGTGAAGGAATTTAAAGTGGCCTGGGATTCCGAGTTTTTTCGTAGGCTTCAGGGATTAGTGTTTAGATGGCCAAATAATTTGGTTACTTGTGGAGAAATCTATGTCTGTTAACTGGACTTCTCAGACACAAATAACCCAGTTTTTCTAACCAGAATAATGATTTACATGGTCTTTTTAGAAACTAGGCTTCTGCAAATAACTGGATTATTAAAGTCCATTTAAATACGTTTATTGACATCTGAGGAGGATGTCCTGGTTATGATGTTAAACTGCATCCAGCCCTGCAAGCAGTAGTCCAACTTGCAGGGAAATCATGGGGGTTCTTGGCAGAATTGGCACTCCAGCCACTTCACACTTCAAAACTTCACACAGTTCAGAGACAACAGAAAGGCTCTGCTGCAGCTGCCCATAGGAAGGCTGCTCGCATCATGAAGGGGATGGGGGAAAGCCCTCGGGAGCCCCATCCTCGGAAGACTCGAAACTGTTGGAGAGCCAATGGGGTCAGGTCTGTTGGGTATTGTAACTGGTGTGGTGCTGAGGTGTCGCTTGTTCGGGTCCCAATTTGAGGCGGCCCATATGGGTAGGCGCATGGAACGTCTTATCTCTCTGGCAAGATGATCATCTTTCTTTGCTGCCGGAGGAGCTGCGTAAACTCTGCATTTCAGTGGCGGCACTGTCTGAGGTGCGCAGACCGAGGACTGGCCAGATCTCTGTAGGTGGATAAACCTTTTATTGGTCTGGTCGCTCTGATGGCTGTCATACTCGGGGAGTAGCTGTTGCTGTAGTGGATTTGCTTCTTCCGATGGTGTCCGATGTCACTCCTCAACAAGCGTATTATGAGACTCAGATTACGGCACTCCCTGGGTGCCTTGTCTGTTGTCTCAGTGTATGCTCCGATCGTGGTGAGTGATGTCTCATGAGGTGACACCCCCTCTGGTCATGGGTGACTAAAATTCAAACACTGGCACTGACAGGTCTGGCTATGAGGATTGTTTCAGTCTTTATGGGTCTGGTGACCGTGGTGAAAGTGGCTCCATGTTCCTTGACTTTGCAAAAGGTCAGGGGCTGCGAATCACTGGATTTTGGTTCCAGCACCCAGAACCACATCATTGGACTTGGTACTCCAATACTGGTGGTGCGGTGAAGGAGATCAACCACATCCTCGTGGGCGAATGCTGGAGGCTCTTGCAAAACTGCAGGGTCTACAGAAGTTCCCAGTTTGTGATTTCTGACCACAGACTTGTTGTTGCTACTTTTAGGATACAGCTTAGGTCCAGTAGATTACCACCTACTAGGAAAATGAGCCTGGACTTGACCAGACTCCAAGACCAGGCTGTTTCTAATGCGTTTGCATGCAGTTTGTGTGAGGAACTTGCAGATTTGGGTGCAACTGTCAATCCTAATGTGATGTGGGAGACCCGTGACAAGACCCTGAAGGTTGCTGAGGGATATGTTGGTGTTACCGGTGTTCCCAGAAGGAAGTGTTTCATCTCACAGGGCACCCTGGATATCATCGAGAGGAGTCGCAGTGCATGGCTAGATGGCAACTCCAGTCTTTACCGGGAAATGAGAAGGACGGCTGCGAGGTCTCTGAGGGCAGATGAGGAGTTAAGGAGAAGTTTGTTAGAGGAATCTGTGAGCAAGTGACACACCATCTGTGGTGTAGCGACCCACGTCCTGCTTACAGAGGAATCAAAGCATTACGCACATCTGAATCTCTTCCTTGGAGAGTTGCAGTCAGGGCGGTTGATGGAACGGTCCTTACAGATGACGCTGCAGTTGTGACTTGCTGGGCTGGCTTCTTTGAGAAGTTGTTCAAAGCTGATCATCCGGCTAGGACGTTGGATATCTCTGGGTCCACGGTCCTTGGGGCCGATCCTCCAATTTGCTGTGAACCACCCAGTCTCACTGAGATTGCACAGGTGGTGAACCAGCTGAGGGGCAGAAAGGCTACAGGGATTTGTGGTATCCGGGGTGAACTTCTCCTTACAGGTGGTAAGGCTGTCCTCCTGGCATTGCAAGCAATCTTTGCTTCCATTTGGGAGACTGGCATCATCCCAACTGACCTGAAAACGGGACTTGTCCCTGTCTGGAAAGGGAAGGGTGATTGCCTGGATTGCAGCAACTACAGGGGGATAACACAGCTGTCGGTGCCGGGTAAGGTCCTTGCTAGGGTTGTCCTTAATAGGATCCGTGATCACTTGCTCACCTACCAGTGACCAGAGCAGTCTGGTTTTACTCCTAAGAACTCTACCATTGACCGCATCCTAGCACTGAAGGTTCTCATGGAGCGCAAACTCGAATATCAGCAGAGTTTCTTTGCAGCCTTTGTCGATTTTCGCAAAGTGTTTTACTCAGTTGATCGAGCTGTCCTGTGGGACATCATGAGGGCTCGCAGGATCCCCTCGAGGTTGCTGGATATCATGGCGAGCCTATACACTGGTATTGTCAGGGGTGTGTTCTTGCTCCTACTCTGTTCAAAGCTTGTATAGACTGAGTGTTGGGCAAGGTCGGGGGGTCCAGTGGCTGTGGGGCATCTGTTGGTGAAGAAAAATTCATGGATCTTGACTTTGCTGACGATGCTGTGATCTTCGCGGAGTCAATGGAAGCTCTAATCGGGGCGCTCGAAAGACTGAGCGAGAAATCTGAGTGTCTGGGCTTGTGAGTGTCCTGGATAAAAACCAAGATCCAGGCCTTTAATGACCTCTTGGGCACAGCCATCAGCAGTGTGTCTGTTTGCGGAGAGAGTATCGACCTTGTTGAGAGGTTTACTTACCTTGGCAGTGACATTCATGTTTCTGGTGACTCTTCCTTTGAAGTCAGTAGACGGATTGAGAGAGCATTAGGGGTCATGAGGTAGCTGGAAAGGGGTGTCTGGCACTCCCGATATCTATGCAATAGGACGAAGGTCCAAGTCTTTAGAGTCCTGGTGCTTCCTGTCTTGTTATATTTTTGTGAGACATGGATGCTATCCAGTGACCTGAGATGAAGACTGGACTCCTTTGGTACCGTGTCTCTCCGGAAAATCCTTGGGTATCGTTGGTTTGACTTTGTTTTGAATGAGCAGTTGCTCATGGACCCCCAAATGAGGCACATTACCTGCATTGTGAGGAATTGTCAGCTACGGCCATGTGACGCGTTTCCCTGTGGGTGATCCAGCTCATAAGATCCTCATTGTTGGGGACCCGAGCGGGTGGACCAGGCCAAGGGGTCACCCACGTAACACCTGGCTGCAGCAGATAAAGGTAATTTTTGGAGGGTGGGACTGTACCGCGTGTCTGCCTAGGAGTTTGCCAACCGGGATCCTGAGTTGTTTCATTGTGTAGTGGGTGCGGCAATACACTGTACCAGTGCATGCTCCCCAACTTGACTTGACTTGAGGAGGATGTAGCATAATCAGGATCTAACTCAACATTGTCTTCAGATTCAGAGAGACTGTATATGCAGTGCTTATATGAATTTTTATAGTTGAATCAATACAGAAAGAGATATTTATTAGCTGCTTACTTAAGCATCACTTTTTAGGTTGTAGGGCTTCCTCCTTGCCTTTAGTTTTTGTTCCTTCTGTTTGTTTATTCGTTAGTTGAACTAGTAATTTATGATTTTCCTTACATAATGAGAAGTCAAGCAAAATGACACCCTTTATTGGCTAACTAAACCAATTACAATATGCAAGCTTTTGAGGCAACTCTGGTCCCTTGTTTAGGCATTTTGTCATTTTTTTTGACTTCTCATTAGTTACATCCATAATGGCTAACATGGTACAACACCCTAGTACTGATTTTTCTTACATAATATATTTTTCATTCTATATGTATTGTATTGTTTTTTTATTCAGTGTTTTCTTGTTAATTTATCATTTTGTAATTTTTTTTGTCTTTTGTTACTTCAATGTATTATCTTCTTTGTTATTTATATGTTAAGCCCAAGGGTTATGAGCCTCCTGTCACAACAGCATTGTAGCTACCTAAGAGGGTAACCCATATAAAAATCTGAGGTACCTCATACTAGCACTGATGCATCAGCTTTCCTGCTCATTGATAGACAGTCATTTCTTTAGAGCTTTTGTGGAAAATTTGAAAGGATGTTGGTTGCTTGACATTTTCATTTTATTTTTGACTCTTCTAGGTTGGATTTTTTGGTTATTGATTTTTCTGCCTTTAGATTTTGTTTCTGCTTTTTTTCTTTTTTGTATTGCACAAACTGTCCACTGTGGCTGCAGGTTTTTGTTCCAACCAGATTCCCAGGATCGAGTTTGGGAACCAGGAAATTTGTCAAGAAAGTTATTTTTGTTGAAATATCTAGACTAGGGCAGCATGGTGGTGCAGTGGTAGAACTTCTGCCACCCAGAAAGGAAAACAGGGTTTACAGGCCAAACTTTAATTTAAAAAAAGTATAGATGAATTTACAAAATGCTTTATTTAAAAACAGAAACTTTCTATACAACGTCAGTTACTGATTAATTTGTTTTTGCAAATTTAACTTGACAGAGACTATTTCATTTTGTATATTTTTCTCTTTTACATACCTTATTACCAGTCCTGATGGTAAAACAGACCCGCAGTACAAGAAAAGTCAGAGTTGTATGCAGATGAGGAACTTGTACTCACATGAAATGCTTTTCTCACGCAGGTGAACTTCAGCGTACATTTTAACTCTTCTCCTTGATCTTTTTTTCAGATGTTATTATTCTGAAGAAATGTGAGATATAATTAGCCATAGACCCTCAACAACCAACAGCTAACAATAGTATATTAACTGATTTAATTTCCACATCTCTTGCAGTGGACTCTGGAGTTTATGGAAGCTATTTCAGTCAGCTACAAATCTAATTGGATTTGGTTTTTAACAGCAAAATATTTAAAAATGCTATTAAAAATGCATTTCATATATTCTATCAAATCATGCAGTTACATTCTTTTACTATTTTTTAATGTGACTCACTTTTACAAAAATCAAAAATGTGATGTCTGTCTTTGTTGATTTAAATAGACAGTTTAAAACAGTTAAACTAAGTCCTCGCAGTGGACTTTAAGCCATGCAGACAATTTCCAGCTTGTGATATGTTTGTCCCTCCCCCAGTTTGTGGGACTCGCATCTGTATTTCAGCCTTAGTAAACACTGAAAATTGCATGGCAATGTCTCATGACCATTCAAAAAAGGGAAAGATTGAAACATTTTGTAAATATTTTACATTTTCTAAGTTTTAAAAACCTATGGGACCTGAAGTTAAAATGACTCAAAAATGCCTTTGTATACAAAGCTAATGTCACATTACATAAACCTCTTTCCATTGGGTAGTCTGTTTTTCTCACAGCAGTTGCTGATCTCATCGTCGGACCATGGTGTTTTACACAATTGAAAATTGCTTGCCCCTCTTTCTGACAATTAAGAGCATACTGCCTGACAACGGTTTAATATACCACAGTATCTTATGTTCTTTTTCTTTTTTCCATTCTGTTGTGATATGTAAAACACATACTAGACCTGTATATGGTAAAATGAGCTTTAGACTTAATGAAGAAAGAATCCATTCTGAGATTTCAAGCTGCCCCTTGATCAGACCCAAGCTGAGCTTGTAGACAGGAGGAGAGTTAGGGTATAAGTATATTTTGCAGAACAACAGCAAGTTAGGGAAGTGAACAGTACAGTTTTGGTGCTTATGGCACTACTGATTTCATTGAGGGGCAAGTCGTTTCATTTTCTCATTTTATTTGTTGACTTTATTTTTAACTGATTTTAAGTGTTAATCAATGTCTGATTTGCTGATTACTGCCCAGTTCGGACACCATTCTCCACAAATAAGTCTATATCAAATCAAAAATTTTTATTGTTCACTTACACTTTGGAAGAAACTAAACTTCCAGCAGTTTATACTGTATATTGGCAAAAAGTAAGATGATTTTATATGCCAGTAGTCTCAACTTTCAGCATTGTGGCTTTTAGAATTTTTCATTTTCCTTAATGAATTTAGTATAATAGTAAAATACATGGTGATATGCTCAGGGGGTGGTATATACTCTGGTGGTACAAAAAGGTAGGAGATAAAGTTGAATTCTTTGTTTTTTATCATATTGTATATTTCTTAATGCTCTTAATTTTTCTCTTTAAGCTTTTCTACATATTAATATTAATAATAACAACTAATAAATTATCTGTCACTGTAATATTCAGGTTTATTGTCAAAAAGACAACTATTGTCTTTAATATTGAAAATGTTTTATTTTCTTTTCATGTGTGTTTAATTGTGCTTTAATTAAATATTATTTTATTGTGTTTATGGTGTATTAATTAGTCTTTTACTCTATGTACCATGTTTTCTTTATGTTGATCCCAAGAGGATAGGGCTTCCTGACCCTGCACAGCCCCAGTGCTATTTACGGGCCAGCAGCACACAATACTGAGGTTGTTTTCCTGTTCTCTGTTTTTCCTGGCTTTTTGACTTCTGATTCTCATTATAAAATACTTTTCTTGAATGTTTTGGACTTCTTTGCTTCCATGTTTGCCTTTGAGGTAAACCTTTATATCTCCTTTTCATTTATTTCTGTCCATGTTTTCTTTCATGCTTTTTGCATTCTTAACAAAATCTTTGAATATTGTATCATGCATACCTTTGACTTTAAAATTTTTGCCTTACTAATGGGCCTGTACACGCCATAATCTTGTAACTTGAATTTGGGCCTATGCTGCTTAAGACTGGTGATACTTACACTTTTATTTCACACTTGTGATGGACTGCAGGTCTGGCATTTCTTTTTGAGGTCATCTTCCTCTTTTCTGAAAATTATAAGCAGGCAGATCACAACAGTTACACCTGCAGCAGTGTCTTGTCCCTCTTTATTTTTCCTTTGAACTTTTCACTTTCCCCTACATCCTTATTATTGTCCTTATTACACTTTCTTTTTTATTTTTAATTTAACTCCAGCACTTATTGGAGCACCATCAGGAGATTTCTCAATCTACGAGACCTAAGAAAACCTCTTGTTGTTCCTGTGGCATTAGTTTGCTTTTGCTAGTTGTGTTGTCAGCCCTTCTGTAAAACTCTTTCTTTCTGCCTAGGTTATAAAGGTATTTAGCTTCATTCTTGACTCTTTCAAGACTTTTTGTATTAGCATTGCTTTTTGTGTTTCCTTGGAGAGCTTTCTATTAGGACCTCTAGTTTTGAATTATTTTTGGTTTGGTCTAGTATTTTACTTTTAGATTGCCCCTTGGTAAAGGTAAAGTTTGCACTATTCTGTTTATTTTAGTTTTTGCCTTTGGTTATTTTTTCCATTTTTTTAGCATTACCTTTTGAGTGTATTATGCTTTGATAGTTTTTCTTGTTTTTTTAATGGATGATTTTCGTTTATTATTTATTTGTTTTTTTTATTTATGTGTTGCTTATTTATCTACTAAACTTTAATTAACAAATAAAATCATTTACTATTAAAAGTAATAAAAAGGCTTAATTAAATTGTGAGAGTGTTTTTGATGGTTTTGGCTTTCTAATTTTGGTAAAATATCATAACACTCTCTCCATCGTAAGTAAAGATAAAAAGGCTTGTAGTCACCTCTAGAGATGGCATAGCAGAAATACAGAACAAAGTCTAACATGGCTTTTATAAGCGGTCTGTCAAGGACTGCTTCAGGGCAGTGAAAAATGTTGAAAAAGTACAGTTGTGCAGGGCTTAAGTAACCCAGAATAAGAAATTCATGTATGTTTTGTTCCTGGTGCAAGGGATATGTTAAAGAATGAAAGAAGCAAAGGCAAGCAAAAGGAGAAAGGAATCACTAAGAAGGAGAAAGGGCTTAAGATATGAATTTGTTCAGAAAGGAAAAATAAACAATGGTGCTAGTCCACATGAACTAATGAGGCAAATTCAGAAAAAAAGAAATACCAAATGATTTAATTCACCTAAACAAGTTCCGAGTTTGCAACATAAAAAGGTATTTAAATGCCAGTCAAAGGGATTCAAAATCTCAGACTGAATTATAGATAGGAGCATCATGCGAACTAGAACTACTTCACCATAAAGACTGCAAAACATTACCGAAAACAGTATATTCCTTTGTTTAAGACAGCATTTTTAAGAATAATACAGAGAGGATGAAAACTCTTTTTTGGATGAAGAAAATTAAGATGTTGGACATACAGAAATTCTAATCATTACTATATTTTTATTGCTTTTTATAAATTGTGGCTTTGGTAGCCTATGAATCTCACTGAAGGCACATAATTGAAATGAAGGTCATAAATAATACATGCATCCATCCATTTACTGATACTGTAGATTATCCTAAGCAGTGGGGACCCAGATTTAAACCAGCAGTAATGAGCATAGCAAAAGAGTCCGTCCAGAATGTGATAACAGCAATTAAAATAACATACAGTGTAACAGTAGAGAATAATAACAATGGCAGACAACACGTATCTTAATATAAAAATTAGAGGCCTTTCCAGTCAATTTTCCAGTGATTTGCCCTCACTATACTGAGCATTACTATGTCTTGGCCATTATGATTGCACATATATCATGGCCATGAATTTTGTAATATCTTTAAAATTGTTTTAATTTTCTAATTGTTTAAAAGAAGTCATAATTGTCTCGGTAAATATACTATTTGGTGAAATGCCCACAAAACTCATATTGTCATTGTGCTGACAAGTTGCATCAGCCTGGTAATGAATCACCGACATTATAGGTTGACATTCGTAATGCAAATAAGCAGCTCCAGGTAAGTCTATAAAAAGTTTGACAGGAATTGTATTGAATGCATTAGCAATGAGCAGTCTTTTTAAGGGTAGCAATCAACCTAAAAGTGCTATGTAAAGACTGAGCACCTTCACTCCATTGGTGTCACCTGTGGGATGAGGAGAAGACCTACAGTCTGATTTAGTAAAGCACTGTTTACTGTGGAAACCAAAAATGGACTTCCTGAGGTCATCAAAAGAGTTGCTGGAGAATGTGAAGGAATGTCACTTGTTTCTTCTTTACTTCCACTACTGCTTCTCCATCTGGTAATGCTGGGAGAAAGTGTTGTAGACTGAGTTGCCACTGACGCCAGGTGAGCAGTGAGAAGCAGTCCAGTGGAAGACTATGCAGGCAAAGAACAGGCATTACTGAGAAGAGAGTCTCAAAACTTGGATTTGGATCTGAAACGGTGTCTATATTGTCAATTCATGGAATGAAGAGGGCCAAGAGATACATCTGCAGCTCCACACAAGGTTGTCTTTGTTACCGGCCATATGACTGCATCTAAAATTAAGACCATCCTGCCGTTTTGAAGAGATTGAACACTGTTGCAAGGGGCTGAAAGTAGTTTCTGGGGACACCAACTTCGGAGGGAGGGATATGTAACAGTACTGGCAAGTTGCATCAGTCTGGGGATGAATCTCTAGCAGTACGAGCTAGGAATTCATCATGAAAAATGAGCAGTTTCAGTGCCAGCAGCAGGGAGAGCCCATGAAAATTCCAGCTAGCGCAGCAACAGCAAACGGTCTTTTTAAGGATAGTGAGCCTCCTAAATGAACCAGGTAAAAAGCAGAGACTCCATAATGTCATTTGGACCAGTGTCTCAATATATTCATTGCTGAAGCTGCTTAATCCTAATTTTTCAAAATTGGATGCCAGCTGCTAACCAACCCTGTTGGATGTACACATAATAACTACACATATAATTAGAAAGTAGGCAGCATGGTGGCCTAGAGGATAGTGCTGCTACCTTATTGATCAAATATCCTAAACTTAAAAACAAAACTCAATGAATGTCCATATGGTTTTTGTATGTTCTCACCTGTCTGGATGCATTTTTCCTTTGGACATTCCTTGTTTCCACTAACTATGCATTGTCAAATACATAAATGTTAATGTTAACTATCTCCTATTTGAGCATTGAGTGTAGGTCTAGATGATGCCTATGAGGACTGTCACCTGTCCAGGATTTTATCACCACCCTGTGTCCAATGCTCCGGTAGAACAAGCTGTGACTCCCACAACCTGGAACTGGATCAAACTGATTTGTAAATGTTATGTGATAATTAAACACCTGACAGCCAGCCTGTCAGGGTGTGATATACTTTAACAAAACAAAACATATAAAAATAAAGCAAAGGGCTCTATTATTATTATAGTAAATTCTAGGCACTTTCTATCTCACTACAACTGGAGCGATGGCAAGGAAACCACAGACATAAAAAAAACCATTGTATTAATGTTTTCATAAAACACACTGAGAATAATTAACACAGAGAACTGCCACACCAAGTGGTCCCTGCCAATAATGACTTTATAACTAATTGAAGAAAATGAGACTCAAACAACAATATGTGAAATGTCAGAAAAAGTATACATACAGTATTTCTTCATATAAAGTTTATACAGTAAAAAGACGCCAAGACCCAATGGATAAAAAGATTCTTTTTCTATCCAATCATTTTTCAATTCAGATTCTGGGTCAGACCTGCTCAGTGAAAGTCAAAACTATGAACTGGATGTCAGTCAGTGATATGAGATAAATCATCCAACCTCTTTGGCCTGGAAAAGTGTTATTCATAAATGTTTTTAACACAACTACCATACCTGCAAGCAGTTTGCTTACAAATGTGTTCATAGGATTCACATCTGATAGCTTTACAGTCCTGGCAGTGGAACCGAGCAATTCAGTGGAGCCTCTGAATTCATATGGAACAGCAATCTACACTGTTGTGTCTATGGAAAAACTGCACAACGTTGAATTTATTCATGAGAATTCCTACCATCTATTCTTCATTTACTACAACTGATACATTTTGTAATATGGGAAAGATGCCTCTGACAGTAATTAAAATAAACATACTATAGTATGGCATGGTGAAGTGGCAGCCACTGACTTTCTGCTCCCTGAATGAAGTCTGACCTTCACTCTGTGTATTTTTTCTGATGGTTTTTCCCCAAGGTGCTTTTAACATTGCTGCAGTGTGAATTCTGGTGTATTTGCAAGTGCCCCATTATTGAAGGGTATGCTGACCAGTGTGGGCTCTCATTTTGTACCCAATAGTTGAATATGAATTTACATAAAAGTCAAATGGATGGATTTATCAGCAAGGGACACTAATAAGTGGAATTTAATATATGGAAAATATTATGCTGACGCAAAAACAAGTCTATTTGCTCTATATAAAACAGGAAAAACACAAAACAGATTTGAGCAATGCAAAAAGGGGTATTACTCACCTATATGTGCTCAGCATTTGAATGTTACACACAGACAATGTTACAATGCATCCATCCAATTTCTAACCCATTATCCAGTCCGGGGTCAGATAGAATGAGTGTCTATGTTTACTGGTGACCTTGCTTATCAAATATTTTACAGGATATTGCAGTGCAGCAGACTTAGAAAAACTTTTACTCCCAGTGTCTCATGATGCTTTGTGAGGCCAGTGTGAAATCACAGAGCTGTAGCAACCAATGTTGGGTGGGACAGCCCTAAAGTATATAAAGCTGATCCTAATAGTGGGCTAATAATTTGTGGAAAACTTAGTTTTAAGCACAAAAGGTGCATGCTGATGGAAACTGGGCATGTGTTGGTGCATTTATATCTTAAAGATAATTTCTTTTTGTAAAGACTTTTGTTCTGTATTTAATATGTGAGCCTATCCCTGTAATAATATCACCCAAAGTGCAATGCACTTGATGCACACAGAAAGGAGTGAAGAATCAACTTGCCTTATGGAAAAAAAAAAACATTGGACATTTTGGTTTACTGGAGGTGAGCACCTGCTATTGAATCTGTGGGGGACAAGCCTCAGTGATTCATGCTTCTTGTTTGCAACTGTCTCCAAACATTTTACTGTTCTGATGTTGTATTCTATTAATATTATTTCAGGAATACACAGTGGCTCAAGGGTTAGCATTAGTGCCTCACAGCTCATGTCACATTTTTGGCCACAATAATCCATCAAACATAGTTGGCAAACATTTCCATAGCCATTAGGGACACTTAAAAAATGGCACCTTTTTATCCATACATTACAGTGTATTTCCCATAAATTACTTCAAATTTGGCAAAGTGAATTCAGTGGGGTTTGTTCATCACTAGACGTCACCAATTGAACCAGTCTGCATGTCTTTGGGATATCAGAGAGCAACCAATGTACCCAGAAAAAAAAAAACATACACCAGAAGAGCATGTGAACTCCACACAAGCTGTAGAAAGACTAGGATTTGAACCACTTGGCTGACCCAAAACTGTATTATCTGCCTGATTTAAATGCAGAGTGAGAAATCTCTTCTCTAATTTATACTCACACCCATTTAAATCAAAAACGTTCATAAAACAAACTGCATAGCACCAACAAGCTTTACCAGATAAACAAAACAAATGGGCTAAGCAAGGTGGCAACAACATAAAAGAGATCACAGATTCTCCTCTTATCAATAAAAAAGGCTTTTAATATTTTGGGCATAGAAAAAGGTCCAATATGCCTTTATCCAGAAATATATTGAAATGAAATCTACAGATACATAAATACTAAGAAAATAAACCTTCCAGCTAGTCTGCTTCAAAATGAAGGTTTTGACAATCTTTATGCTTCCCTGGACACAGATGAGTTCTTGTTTCTTTACTTGGTCATAAATGTTCATTACTTTATCTCACTCCTCAACCAATTTCTAGTAAATAAGAAAATAAAAAGGAAAATAGAAGCAAAAATAAGAAAGAAAGGCAAGGCAGCATAAAAATGCCTAGATCATCACCAAAACAACAAAACAAAAACACAACTCAAGCTGGCATTCTGCCAAATCCAGTCTAATACTCCAGGATGTATAAGTGATAAATATGTTCATTTAACCAAATACTGTACTGTGTATCAAAAATTGAACCTTTCTAACAACACTAAAATATATTCGGGGCTAAATTCAGCAACTATCAAATCCTGAGTGATTTAAAAGCAATGCGTTAATGATATTCTACTAATATAGTAGCGAGCTTATAGGAATATGCTTCCTGCCTTCATCGTACATGAATACGGCACTTTTTCTGGTCACAATCAGCTTGTAAAAGAGCCAGATTTAAAGCCCCCAGGAAACATTTCATCTCTCATGTTAATCACACTGTAATGAACTTACTGCTGCTTGCCATAAAATGAATATGTCATTGATTTCTTATTTAGAAATTCCTCATGTTCCTCCACTTAACACAGGGTGTTTCAAAAACTATACTAATCTGAAAAGGAATTTTTTTTTTCTCTGGGAGTCTGTGAGCGCACAGGTGGTATCCTTATCAGTCCAATTAGAGGAAATAACGCAAAATGATACTTGCTGTTTCCAGAGTGCTTAGCAACAATTTCCTGAATATTGAAAGATCCTTCAGAAATGAGTTTATCCACATTTATTCTACAGAGTTTCCCTGATTTAGAATTGTACAGCAATTAAAATGAATGTGAAACTGGTTTTCACCACAGGTTTTCTCCTGTTATGATAAAGCTTTAAAAAAAAACATATATTAAGATCTTTTTTAATTGTTATGATAAAGATCGACCAGACACTTACCCTACTATATATCATTTGGGGTTAAAATCTGCTTTTTCTGCTTGTGCCATTGCTCTGTAATGTCTAGGAACATTTGGGGTCTAGTCAAACCCCTACCATGCATAAAGCATTCTGATTCTTGAATCAGATATTGCAAAAATGTCAGCTAATTCCAACAGAATGACCCAAGGCAGTGGACACGGAACCAGAATAGCGGGGGAGTTATTTTGGAACAACTATTGTTTCTTCCAGATTCTAATTCTGTATGTTTACTAACAACTGAGTGTTGTGAGTTCTGCACACTGCCTGCAGCAGCCAATTTGAGATAATGCATATGAATTTTTCAGCACTGTCATTCACTTCACTGCACACACGTATAATAAATTTGTTCTGATTAGGAAGGATTGGACATACTGGACATACATCATCAAACCTCCTATGAGGAATAAAAATTTTGGGCATTTTCCCTCGCTCGGACGCGGGTCACCAGGGCCCCCCTCTGAAGCCAGACCTGGAGGTGGGCCTCGATGGCAAGCACCTGGTGGCCGGTCCTACACCCATGGGGCCTGGCCGGGCACAGCCCGAAGAGGCAACGTAGGTCCCCCTTCCCATGGGCTCACCACCTATGGAAGGGGCCAAGGAGGTCAGGTGCAATGTGAGTTGGGTGGTGGCCGAAAGTGGGGACCTTGGTGGTCCAATCCTCGGCTACAGAAGCTGACTCTTGGGACGTGGAATGTCACCTCTCTGAAGGGGAAGGAGCCTGAGCTAGTGCACGAGGTCGAGAGGTTCCAGCTAGATATAGTCTGGCTCAACACGACACACAGTTTGGACTCTGGAACCAAATTCCTTGAGAGGGGCTGGACTCTGTACCACCCTGGAGTTGCCCCCAGTGAGAGGCGATGAGTGGATGTGGGCATACTTATTGCCTCCCGACTTGGAGCCTGTTCATTGGGGTTTATACCGGTGGACGAGAGGGTAGCCTCCCTCCGCCTTCGGGTGGGGGGACGGGTCCTAACTGTTGCTTGTGCATATGCGCCGAACAGCAGTCTGGAGTATCCACACTTTTTGGAGTCACTGGAGGGGGTGCTAGAGGACATACCTTCTGGGGATTTATTCGTACTGCTGGGAGACTTCAATGCTCACGTGGGCAATGATAGTGAGACCTGGAAGGGCGTGATTGGGAGGAATGGCCCCCCCGATCTGAACTTGAGTGGTGTTTTGTTATTGTCCATAAAGAACACCATGTTTAAGCATAGGAGTGTTCATATGTGCACTTGGCACAAGGTGCCTCAGTTTGTTGATCGACTTTGTGGTCGTGTCATCGGACTTGCAGCCACATGTCTTGGACACTCAGGTGAAGAAAGGGGCGGAGCTGTCAACTGATCACCACCTGGTGGTGAGTTGACTTCGATGGTGGGGGAGGATGCCGGTTAGGCCTGGTAGGCCCGAATGTATTGTGAGGATATGCTGGAAACGTCTGGCAGAGTCCCCTGTCAGAAGTAGCTTCAACTCCCACCTCCGGCAGAACTTCAACCACGACCCAAGGGAGATGGGGGACATTGAGTCTGAATGGGCCATGTTCCGTGCCTCTATTGTTGAGGCAGCTGACCGGAATTGTGGCCGTAAGGTGGTCAGTGCCTGTCATGGCTGCAATTCCCGAACCTGTTTGTGGACATCGATGGTGAAGGATGCCGTCATGCTGAAGACGGAGTCCTACAGGACCCTTTTGTCCTGTGGGATTCTGGAGGGAGCTAATAGGTACCGGCAGGCCAAGCAGAATGCGGCTTTGTTGGTTGCTGAGGCAAAAACTCGGCGTGTGAGGAGTTTGAGGAAGCCATGGAGAACGACTTTTGGACAGCTTTGAGAAGATTCTGGTCCACCATCCGGCTTCTCAGGAGGGGGAAGCAGTGCAACACTGTATATGGTGGGGATGGCGCATTGCTGACTTCGACTCGAGACGTTGTGGGTCGGTGGGGGGAGTACTTCGAAGACCTCCTCAATCCCACTAACATGCCTTCCAATGAGGAAGCAGAGCCTGAGGACTCGGAGGTGGGTTCCCCATCTCTGGAACTGAGGTCACTGAGGTGGTCAAAAAACTCCTTGGTGGCAGGGCCCCGGGGGTGGATGAGATACGCCCAGAGTTCCTCAAGGCTCTGGATGTTGTAGGACTGTCTTCATTGACATGCCTCTGCAACATCTCATGGACATCGGGGACAGTGCCTCTGGATTGGCACACCGGGGTGGTGGTCCCCCTCTTTAAGAAGACAGGTGGATCGGTGCGGCGTCTGCAGTGATGCGGGCTCTGCATCGTTCTGTTATGGTGAAAAAGGAGCTGAACCATAAGGCAAAGCTCTCAATTTACCAGTCGATCTACGTTCCTACCCTCACCTACGGTCATGAGCTATGGGTAGTGACTGAAAGAACAAGATCGCGAATACAAGCGGCTGAAATGAGTTTCCTCCAGAGGGTGTCTGGGCTTTCCCTTAAAGATAGGGTGAGAAGCTCAGTCATCTGGGAGGGACTCAGAGTAGAGCCGCTGCTCTTCTGCATCGAGAGGAGTCAGATGAGGTGGCTCGGGCATCTGATCAGGATGCCTCCTGGATGCCTCCCTGGTGAGGTGTTCTGGGCATGTCCAACCAGGAGGAGGCCCTGAGGAGACCCAGGACACGCTGGAGGAACTATGTCTCCGGGTTGCCTGGGAACGCCTCAGGATTCCCCCAGAAGAGCTAGAAGAAGTGGCCGAGGAGAGGGAAGTCTGGGCATCTCTGCTCAAGCTGCTGCCCTCTCAATCCGATCTCGGATAAGCAGAAGAGGATGGATGGATGGATGGATGGATGGATGGATGGACAATACTGACTTACTAATCTAGTAAAAATTCTCATGTGAAGGAATAGATTTTACTTTTTTACTTATTTTTGTCTCACAGGCAACATTTGAGTTTGGCTTCATGGCACCTTCTAGAGACCACAACAGTATTGGATTGGTAGTGATGTCCCAGACATACTTACTTACCTACCCACTCGCTTAAAGAAATAGATAAACTACCTTTACTATCTTAAGCCAGAGTGATGGCTCTAAGGCAAAGGATCTGTGCTGGTATCCAGTATATTGCAGGTTCAAATCCCATTACTACCAAAGGGGATTCTACTCCATCAGGCCCTTGAGCAAAGCCTTTAACCTGAAAATTGCTTTAGCGGCTCTATGACCTCCGAAGGTCATGTGAAAAGACAATGTCCTTTTAGAGACATAAAGCAGATAAAAAATAAAAAATAGTCACTTTCTATGTGTACTTTGTCCTAATACTTATTAAGTTATTTGGTGATTCTTTCAATTAATGAATTAACCAATTATATTAAGTGTGCCCTGTTATAGTTCTGTTCATATAGGAGGTAGGAAAGCAAATTAATTTCATACAAAATAAAAATTAAAATTATTAATAACCACTATAAAATATATACTGTAACTCTTAGAAAATTTAAAAATGTCCATATATCTGAAATTCAGTGTTACAGAACTTTCTCGTCTATAAAGGCAGTTCTTATTGTCATGGAGGGAGAGCAGCCAAGTCCGACGATGAAGCTTTGTATTAATGGTCTGTTGCATACAGCACATGACTGGGTGATGTCAGTTAACTTGCAGAGGCATCTGTAGATACCATCTCACATCATGGAGACCAGATGTCATCCTCATTTCTGAAGTGACAAAATAACATACTAGTTGACCGAAAATGTTCCTTGAGACAAGAAGACAGAGAAGGCTCATGAGAAAAGGAAGGTAAATAGCAGCCACTGGTTGAGTACTGCCAGAGGTAGGGAGTGGAAAACAAGTTGCTTGCCAGTATAGGTATGTTGCAGGTGGTTTGCAGGACAATCCCTAAGTAGGGCCTATGGGAACCCTTAGAATCACTAAGGCAAACAGGGTAAGAGACTACAGAAGGAGCCTCCAGATGGCTTTAACTGAAGACAGGAGAGCAGTTGAATGTGGCATGCCACTTAGACACAGACTGAGGTTTGATCAGCCTCATTCGAGTCACCTGGAAGAGGGTGTATGGTAGTTTGAAAAGGACTGACTCACCCAATGACTACAGGAGCTATCACTGATGATGTGTTCAAGTTAATGCATCAGAAGATGTATCTAGATCTGAACAGTGATGTCCATTAGGTTGATGAGTTGCCTAAATATATTTTTCTTTATTTGTGCCGATTCTCAAATAACCTTAAAATAATTAACTTTTTTATCATTTTCGATAGATCAACAAGTAATAATATTTGCTCAATCAGTATACATACAAAGTAGACATTGGACATTCTAAAGAAAATAAAAGCAATTTTAAAAGTGCACCCTTATGCATGATAGCATCTCAAAATGTCATCAAGTTTGTATACATTGGAGAATTTTAAGTCATAGCTAATTAAAGTTATATAAACCACCGGTTCAGATCTAACTGACTGAACTCAATTAAGCTGAATTAAATACATAAACTATTTCCCCAAAATTGATTTATCTCAAGTATATAACACACTCCATGTCTACAACAAGCATACAGAGCAATTAGCCTGTAAATGACCATATCATAATTCCCCCAACTCTTAATTGCAAACTCATCAATAGAAATAGAGATAAGGGCTGGATAGTGAACAACATCGAAAGCATCTTATTATAAATAACTGCTGTGATATTTTAAAAATATTTTAAGAAAAACTGTAGCAATTATTTTTAATAAGATGCCATCCATCCATTATCTAACCTGCTATATCCTAGCTACAGGGTCACGGGGGTCAGCTGGATCCAATCCCAGCCAACACAGGGTGCAAGGCAGGAAACCAATCCTGGGCTTGGGTAATAAGATGCCTTTGATAATAAATTGTGAAAGAAAAAAATATTTTTATCTGTGTGGTCAGTGGAAATGCTATTCTACTTTACTGCAGAAGGTTGTTGTTTCAGTTCTTATTTCCAGCTAACAGTTACTTAACTGTAATTATTTGTACTGTCTTCTGATCTCTTAGGTTGACACTATAGATGCTCACCATTTCTTATTTTACTAGAAATATGCCTTTATAAAAAATATCCACTCCTAAGGAGTGTCACACACATACGCATGGGAGGCAGCTAAAGGACTTGAGTAAGGGCAGTTCCAAGTCATACCGGGAGGATGCAGTGTGCATTGAATCTTTTCTCCCTTTCCTGCAGACCATTCACAGGAGATGCCACCTGGTCCTCTTGACGTAATTTCCGGGACCAAGCCTATGGCTGGAGTCGTTGCCGGCTCTGGCCCCTGTGATGTCATGTCCAGGCTCGAAGCTAGGGTTGAAGACCTTCATGAGCCAGTCCCTTTGATCTCACTTCTAGTCTTCCCCTTTAAAAGCCTCCACCTTTTTCCTGTTCCCTCAGTTCTGTTTTGGACTCGGTTTTGTGCACATCAGTGCTGTATACATTTTTACAACTTTTGCAGCCAGGATAGCAATTACACAGATGGTTGCCCCAAAACTTTCTATGTCTCTGAGACAAGTTTGTGACAGGAGACAACACCATTTGTGAAATAAAAAAAATCAATGAAGAACTGAATCACTTATTTTTTCCAACACTATTAATAAGAAATCAATGGCAATGGAAACAATGCAACATTGATCAAATACTTATACAACAGTTTTTTCAGACCATCTTTTAATCATAGTCATCAATGTTTACTGGAAGCATTTTGTTGTCAGTGGCATATCGGCTAGGAAGTTGGATATCTCTGGGTCTTTGGACCTTGAGGCTGCTCTTCCCATTAGCTGTGAACCACCCAATCTCACTGAGATTACACAGGTGCTTAACCAGCTGAGGGTAGGGAAAGCTGAAGGGATCTGTGGTATCCAGGGTGAACTTCTCCATGCTGTTAGAAAACCTGTCCTTCTGGCATTGCAAGCAATCTTTGCTTTCATTTGGGAGACAGGCTTCATCTCAACTGACTGGAAAATGGGACTTCTCTTCCTTATCTGAAAAGGGAATGGTGATCGCCTGGATTGTGGCAGCTACAGGGGGATAACACCGCTCTCGGTGCTGGGTAAGGTCCTTGCTAGGGTCGTCCTAAATAGGATCCATGATCACTTGCTCACCTGCCAGTGACCAGAGCAGTCTGGTTTTATGCCTAAGAAGTCCATAATCAACCTCATCCTGGAACTGAGGGTTCTCATGGAGTGTTAATGAGAATATCAGCAGAGTTTATTTGCAGCTTTTGTCGATTTTCGTAAAGCTTTCGACTCAGTTGATTGAACTGCCCTGTGGGATATCCTGAGACTTTGCAGGAACCCCTCAAGTTTGCTGGATATCATGGCCGGCCTGTACACTGGTACTGTGAGAGTTGTGCAGGGTGGAGGCAGAACCTCTGTGTTTTTCCCAGTTGATTCTGAGGTTCATCAGGTGTGTGTTCTTGCTCCTACTCTGTTCAATGCTTGCATTGACTGGGATTTGGGCAGGGTCATGGGGTCCAGTGGCTGTGGGGCTTCTGTTGGCAAAGAAAGATTCACTGATATTCACTGCTGTGATCTTTGTGGAGTCAGTGGAGGCTCTGATCGGGGCTCTCAAAAGACTGAGCGAGGAGTCTGAGCATCTAGGCTTGCAAATGTTGTGGATAAAAACCAAGATCCAGGCCTTTAATGACCTCTTGGGCACATCCATCAGCAGTGTGTATGTTTGTGGAGAGAGTGTCGACCTTGTCGAGAGGTTTACTTACCTTGGCAGTGACATTCATGTCTCTGGTGACTCTTCCTATGAAGTCAGTAGACGGATTGGGAGAGCATGGGGGGTCATGAGGTCGCTGGAAAGGGATGTGTGGCACTCCTGATATCTATGCAAAAGGAGTGCTAACACCAAAGCATCTGGATCAGTTCAGCCTGTGAAGAACTTGCAGATAGCTGCCAGTCAGCATTATCTATAAAGATCTTTCTACACTGCTATATTTCCTCGCAAGCTCTGCAATAGGTAACTAGTGATTTATAACAGTATAGCATGTTTTAAAAACTGTTTTCAAGGACGTTTCCTCTATTTTGACTTTCATACTATCAGGGGTCGACTGGGTTAATTGTGGGTCACAGACCTCCCCAAGGAACACCCATATTTTCTATCTTGCACTCTAATACATGATCATGTTGAACCATATGATACCATTCAAAAGAACCAATTGTTGACATTGGTAAGCCACACTGTTTGCAATATGTCTTGCATCAGTAAAGCTGTTTTTGATACCTGTTGCTATAAACTTGTACATAGTTTGCCCTGTACTTCATATTTTCATAGGTGGCAGCAAAATGTTATTTAACTGAGCTACACTGCAAATTAAAGCAACTGCTGGTGTTTAATGCTGCACTTTAAGGCATGTGGATGCCTGAAATGTGTGACCATGAGGTTATGTTCTGGACTTTGCTGCTATGTGTGTAGCAGATAAAACCAAACAATCCTATGCCAGTGACCTTTGTTTGCACCAGGGCCATTTTGGTGAATTTAGGTGGTATCTTATGTCGGTAAAATTTGTTGACGGCATTTTTTTTTGCAATACAAACTCTGACATACAAACTCCTGGACTCAATAAAACTCTCTTTATTTTGTGTTAGATCATTTTTACATTTGTTTGGTCTTGACTTCTGGCGAACTATATGTGGTCCTTCCAATTCCAGAGTGCACTGATACTGATACTCTGCTCCACAGCTTCTGTACGTTTCTTTATTTTCTACAGGTGCAGGTTCGTAGGTATAGTTTTGTTCTCATGGGCATTGACTTGTCATAAACCTGCCATTTAAAACATAAAAAGTAACACAACATGACAACAGCAATAATGATAATGATAATATTAATCCTTAAAGTGCTGTAGTATAGAAGACAAAGACATACCAAAATAAAAGTAAATGATCGTCAACAGGACTACTGCTCTTGAATGCATTGCTAAAGGTTGATTTAATTCAAACTATAATCATCATATAAAAAGGCTTGGGTTAAAACTTGCATTAAAACTTGACAAATATCATTCTCCATTGTTAGCCACCATCTTTGCTTTAGACACTGTGGACCACCATAGCACGTCACCACTGTAACCCTAACACAGACAGGTAGGACATGAGTTGTCACACAGCACAACTTTATTTACAGCTTGGGAGCTCTTTTCTTTGCTCCCCATACCACAGTACATAAAGCACAGCACAGTCCTCTTTTCCTCCTCTCTCCTTTCCACCTCCAACTCTCTCCCAGCAAGCTTCGTCCACTTCCTCCCGACTCTGGCTCCTTTTATTCAGTTCCGGGGAGTCCTCCAGGTGGCTCATCAGTATTACCTGGAATTACTCCCAGGTGTGGTGGAAGTCCACTATAAGGCTCTGCAGCTCCACCTGGTGGCCACCATAGAACCCAACAGGACTTTACCAAACTCCAGCTCCCAGCGTGCCCTGCAGGAATCCGTGGTGCCACAGCTGCTCAGGAGGGCTGCCCTCTTGCGTCCCGGGGGAGGTACTGCCTCAGAAATGCTCTCTGTCCCAGTCCTTCCAACCAGCTTTTGTCCCAGCCAGGTAATGGCTGAGGCTGCCCATCACAGCATGCTAAAAAGTTCTGTGAAGACTTGCATTGATTTGACAGTATTATTTTAGTATTTAAATATGCAATAACATGGTAGATAGGAATTGTGGGTAAATGTTTAAAGGTCATGATAATAAACCAATTACATTGAGGTTTGTGATTATATTAAGTTTGTCAATTTATTTAATTAATTAAAATGAAATGTATATAGTTATGAAGCTGTCATGATAAGAATATAATGAGACCTTCACCATCATCAGTAAAGTACCTGTGAAGATGGGGGTTTAACACTAGAATTACCAAAGCCTATGAAAAAATTTGAAATCCCAGCTCACCTTACAGTCATATGAAAAAGTCTGGGAACCCCTCTCAGCCGGCATAATAATTTACTCTACTTTCAACAAAAAAGATAACAGTGGTATGTCTTTCATTTCCTAGGAACATCCGAGTACTGGAGGGTGTTTTCTGAAAAAAGATTTTAGTGAAGCAGTATTTAGTTGTATGAAATTAAATCAAATGTGAAAAGCTGGCTGTGCAAAAATGTGGGTCCCCTTGTAATTTTGCTGATTTGAATGAATGTCACTGCTCAATACTGATTACTTGGTTGGATGAGCTCGTTAAGCCTTAAACTTCATAGACAGGTGTGTCCAATCATAAGAAAAGGTATTTAAGGTGGTCAATTGCAAGTTGTGTTTCCCTTTGACTCTTCTCTGAAGAGTGACAGCATGGGATCCTCAAAGCAACTCTCAAAAGATCTGAAAACAAAGATTATTCAGTCTCATGGTTTAGGGGAAGGCTACAAAAAGCCATCTCAGAGGTATTAAACTGTCAGTTTCAACTGTAAGGAATGGAATCAGGGAATGGACGGCCACAGGCACAGTTGGTGTTAAATCTAGGTCTGGAAGGCCAAGAAAAATACAGGAGCGGCATATGCACAGGATTGTGAGAATGGTTACAGACAACCCACAGATCACCTCCAAAGACCTGTAAGAACATCTCGCTGCAGATGGTGTATCTGTACATCGTTCTACAATTCAGCACAATTTGCACAAAGAACATCTGTATGTTAGGGTAATGAGAAAGAAGCCCTTTCTGCACTCACGCCACAAACAGAGTCACTTGGTATATGCAAATGCTTATTTAGACAAGCCAGATTAATTTTGGAACAAAGTGCTTTGGACTGATGAGACAAAATTGAGTTATTTGGTCATAACAAAAAGCGCTTTGCATGGCGGAAGAACACCGCATTCCACGAAAAACACCTGCTACCTACTGTCAGATTTGGTGGAGGTTCCATCATGCTGTGGGGCTGTGTGGCTAGTTCAGGGACTGGGGCCCTTGTTAAAGTCAAGGGTCAGATGAATTCAACCCAATATCAACAAATTCTTCAAGATAATGTTCAAGCATCAGTCACAAAGTTGAAGTTACGCAGGGGTTGGATATTCCAACAAGACAATGACCCAGAACACAGTTCGAAATCTACAAAGGCATTCATGAAAAGGGAGAAGTACAATGTTCTAGAATGGCCGTCACAGTCCCCTGACTTGAATATCATCGAAAATCTATGGGATGATTTGAAGCAGCAGCCATCAAATTGAATTGAACTGGAGAGATTTTGTATGGAAGAATGGGGTCAAAAATACCTCCATCCAGAATCCAGACACAGTTATCAAAGGCCATAGGAGGCATCTAGAGGCTGTTATATTTGCAAAAGTAGGCTCAACTAAGTATTGATGTAATATCTCTATTGGGGTGCCCAAATTTATGCACCGGTCTAATTTTCTTATGATGCATATTGCATATTTTCTGTTAATCCAATAAACTTAATGTCACTGCTGAAATACTACTGTTTCCATAAGGCATGTCATATATTCAAATGAAGTTGCTACTTTGAAAGCTCAGCCAACGATAAACAAAAATCCAAAGAATTAAGAGGGGTTCTCAAACTTTTTCATATGACTGTATATCCCTTCACACCTCTCCGTCAGTGACTTTTGTTTTATAAATCTGTCGATAAGCACAAGCAGGAAGCAGCCTGCTATCCCATCACCCCACCAACCCAGAAAAGGCAGAAAGTTCTCTTACCTGCGTGTGAGTTGCCTAGAGTTGTGTAGGGTAAATAATATATCATTATTTGGAATGCATGCATTTCATGTGTGTTTCGTGTCTACAACAATCTATGTAAACACATCATTAAAACAGAAACATTTTTCATGTTTTAGTAATAATTGACAAAATATAGACATGAAGTGGATAATGTGTGATACCTGAAGTCCAAATATCAAATAAGAACTTTCACAGAAGATACAATTATAAAGGTAAACAGACTTGAGCTGAGAGAACTTTCAAGTTCTACAAGTGGTTGTGCTTTTGGCTTTGTCTCTGTTTATGTTGAATTAACATGCTTTATTTCAAGCCCAAGATGTTTTGAATTAAGTGTAAAAACAGTGGTGATGTTCTGCTAAGACAAAATTGAAAATAATTCAGTGTAGAGCAATTCAAAAAGAATAGGTTGGCATCACTCGTTCAAATAAAATGAACTGTTCAACATTCAGCATGATTCTTAAGAACAAGGGCAAGATTATGGAACATATTTTTGCTATGTATGTCAGGTCGCTAGCTGTAAGAGATTCTACCAAAACCAGTTTTGTTAAAATGCACTCATAATAAATACAAAAATGATGTGCATAAATAATATTTGGGTCACAGATTTGCACAATAGAGAAGAAGGTGAGTCCACATCTCTAAAAAAGATCATTTTTATTGTCTTCTCAAAGTTATTTAAACTGGAACTGTCTCTTCAACACTCTCAGAATCCCCAGCATGCTGTCACCATCTTGTAGTCGCTCCCTTCTCAGATTAAAAGTGTAGAAAGACTTCAAGCACAAGTGAGAAAACAGCCAAGTCTGCGACTGGTTTTAAATGTTCCCCACATCAAACAATGGGCAACAACTGTGATGCATGGTGAGCTTCCGAACTTACAGTTGCACTGGCAGTGGACAAGCAATCCCTGCCTGCATTTCAGTGCACAGCACAGTTGGGGGTTGTTGGGGTTCTCAAAAATGTAGTATATATAACATGTTTTCGATAAGAGTTGAGGAGATGCTATGTATGCTACATAGGCTCATCATTCAGTAGTGTTAGCGAGTCTGCTGTACCCAGATCAGATGATGGAAAATAATTTCATCAAACTTTTTTATGTTGTTATCTTCTGTGGACCTCTATATAGGAGGTTAGAGGCCTTTTGTTTCTAGTCGGCGGTCTTGTCAAGCTACACAGAAGTGGTGCATTTTAGAGAAGTTGGAACACAAAGCAGAGTTTAGAGTTTTTTTATATTATTGTATACTTCTGCTTACTTGGCTGGGAATCTCTGAGAACCAATCTTGATCTGATAACAATGTCTGAAGCATTCACTGTGCTGTAAGAAACAACAAAGGATAATATCAACATTCTCTAGTAGCAGTGTGCATGTGTTCTTCTCTTATTTAAGCAAGAAGTGGGAAACTAATAAAGAGTTATCTGTTTTTCTCTTGCTGTATTCTTGCTCTGCCTGAAAACACATAACCAGCAAGAAAAAGAAGCCACGTAGAAGGAGAATCATTATCAGCATCTTACTGCTTCTGTTTGGACTTTATAAAGATTTAAAACACCCCGGCTGTATAATTCTGTTTATCTCCATGTATCTGCAGTTATTGGTTTTTATCCAAATAAATATAATTTACAAGTAAAAACTTAAAAGTCAATAGCTTTGCCTAATTATTATTAGCAAGCTAAAGGGTAGATTGGCAGAAGTAACAGACCTTGAAAAAGTTACTTATAATAAGCTGTTTTTCATCTCAGCAACTCTGAATAAGACTGGTGACAATATTATTCATGATATGGGCATGTAAACACTCAAAAATGGTTAAAATATGATTTAACTTATTTTGGGCTGCTAGCCAAATTATGTTTCTGGCACCTCTACGTAAATTAAAATGTTCTTGTTGAAATATTAGTGACAAAACTGCCTGCATTCGTCTAGCTGTTATAGTGTATGAAAAAAAACCTTCTTGATGAAGGTGCACTTATGTCACCTGATTTGTTTTGCATTTCTTAAAAATGCTGTATTTATTACAAAAAGAAACAGCATGTGCATCAGTAATAGCATAAATGAAATAAAATAATCCAGACAAAAGATGGATTATGTGATAGTGTAATGAAAACTTTCAAATACTAGATGCACCTGTGTACTGTATATATAAAAACTTGTATTTTTCTTGCTTTATTACAGCAAGCACAGCTAGGTGGGCTGGTTAAACTGACAAGCACCTATGTTCTTGAAAAGTATCATGTACGGGTAATTAAGGTATAACAGGAGACTTATTTTCATTTGTGGATGAAATTGTTTAGCAAAAAATGAAGAGGTCTATGTAGGAGTTTAAAAGTACCCACTGACCTTGAATCTTCTGTGCAAATACACTGACACCTGGCAAGCTATTATGGAAAACAAGTATGACAGAGAAAAAAAAATTCCCCTTCCCATAGGTAACACCAACCTTAACACCATGTCATGGAAACGCAAATGTAGACTACAGGCAAGCCTACTGAAGCATAGGCACCGCAATGGTCCTGTCTTCTGGTAAGTTTATTGTGTTGAAAACACAAGCTGTTCAGTTTATACAGAAATTATATTACAATTTCAAATTAAGTCATTTGCATTCTTGTCACAGAGGTTTGCAAAAAACAGGAAAAGAGTGATTCAGTGCCAAAGAAACACTCCTAAGATATTGCCAGCACTATATTCTGTATATTTACTGCAAGTATTTCTTTATTACTATGCATCTGGTACTATTATTCTTCTCAATTTTTAAATTATAATTTTGATATGCCAATTTATTAAAAAAGCAATTTACAATGTATTTTTCTAATATTACTGATTTAAAAGTTCTTTTGTTCACTGTAACACGTCTCAATTTATTTTATGTATCACACTTCATACTAACAGTCTTAGGATACTGGGTATTTTTTCATATATCATACAGCAGGAATAACAGAAAATAACAATTAAAACATAAATCACCATTCAATATTTAAATACATAAACTTTATATACAGGCTTTTCTTTTAAATTAGTTTCTGAAAGCTCCTAATAGGGAATATAGTATTCCTTAGAAAAAAATACATAACAGTAGTAATTTCAACTTTTAAATAAAACATGAGCAAGAATACAATAAGACAAAACCAACATACTTTATATTTTAAATATTTCCTTGTTAAAATGCATGTCTAAAAAATAAAAAAACGAGGAAAATGTTAAACTATAATGATTAAATGAAGAAAAGCAAATAAATGTAAGTAGCAATAAGCAGAGATTACACATTAACAAGGTAATACCTACTTAACCACTTAAATGTAGAATTTTAAAGTCTCCGTCCATCCATCCATTATCCAACCTACTATATCCTAACTACAGGGTCGTGGGGGTCTGCTGGAGCTAATCCCAGCCAACACAGGGCGCAATGCAGGAAACAAACCCCAGGCAGGGTGCCAGCTCACTGCAGATTTTAAAGTCTCCTTTCTTCCTATTTAGTTTATATTAATAAAAATATACTGTAATAGTTATTATTTGACATATTATTTGAAAGTTATTTTATGATGTTCATTGCAATTTAGTTACTAGGTTTGTATCTGTGATCATGTCCTTTAACATAATGATGTCCATGGTTCATCATGTAGCTGAGCATCATTTTTAAATATGCATTGTGATTAAGACAGGGCCTAGGCTGGTCAAAGACAACAATTAAAGATCAGTCTGGATGAAGAGATGAGGGAAAAAAATTGGTATGTAGATAAAAAAGTAGAGAAACAGGCAAAAGGCTGGGGCCAGCAATCAAAGTTAAAACTAAATCCAAAAATCAAAAAACAATACTTTAAAGTCCTAATCGTTATTACCAATATTCAAACCTTAACTAACAATGCTAACAGCTTAGATGATGAGCACTGTCTGCTATGACCAGGAATGCACATCTTTACTGTAACAGTGTTATGTAAAGGACTCCAAATCCCAGCAGTATCCATGATTACTATACTTCCATATTGCCCCAAACTTCTGTGCAGTGGTTGTCATGAAGCTGCCTACTCAGGTGGACAATTTAAAAGAATGTGAAGGTACAGAGAGGAAGAAAATCCTTTGTATTAAGATTTTTCAACAAAGCTACAGCAAACCTTATTCAAATAAAATTAAATCAAATTTCATTTATCAACTATACAACTATACATGTTGTTCTAATTGTTGATCACAGGCTCATAGGTGGAAGCAAAATATGGTCAGATCTGTTCAGATGTACCAGGTTTTCATACAGAAGAATTCATATTTGAAAAGAGCAGGTCAGACTTGTTGTTTAAACAAATTGAACTTGCTAATTGAAGTCTATTCTGAAGAACTCCTATGTTAACACTAGAATCCCTAAAGCCTACGAAAGTATTTGTGAAGCCGGGCCACCTTAAATTCCCTCACACCTCCTCATCAGCATCTTCGTTTTGAAAATGTGTCAATCAGCACTGGCAGCAAGCAGTCTGCTTTCCCATCCCCCATTGAGGCAGCTGAAGTCAAGTCAGACACAAAATTCTCAGAGCTGAAATCTCTTTATCTGGAAGTTAGGTGTCTGGAATTGTATAGGGTAAATAATATATTGTTATTTGGAATGCATACAATCCATGTGTGTTCTGTGTCTACAACGAACTGGGTAAATGTAAGATTACAGGAAACACAAAGCAAGAAATGTTAAGCACATAACTAAAACAGAAATGTTTTTATGTTATAGTAATGATGACAAAATATTGACGTGAAGTGTATAACATGTGAAGACTAAAGTCTAAATATCAAATAAACACTTTCACAAAAGGTATAACAAAACAAGTGCACTTTTATTCAAGAATATCCATCCATCCATTATCGAATCCGCTATATCCCAACTACAGGGTCACGGGGGTCTGCTGGAGCCAATCCCAACCAACACAGGGCGCAAGGCAGGAAACAAACCCCGGGCAGGGCTCCAGCCCACTGCAGATTCAAGAATATAATTAAAGAAAAATAAATTATTCAATTGACATGTTGCTGTCAATATAAAAACTGAAGCTCAAATATCAATTGACACAAAGTAGACATGGCTAGTGCAGAGTTAAGAACTGCTGTCTTGTAATCAAGAGGTTGCAGGTTCGATCATGGATCCTCCCTGCATTTACCATTTTGAGTAGTGAGCTATTATTACTTACTATTATATAATAAAAACATACATTTGATTTAAGTCCGTAACACTTGGTGTAAATGTTTGCTACTTGTAAAATATATCCCTAAAAAGATATAAGCAGACACACAAATGCTGGTGAATCATGTCTTCTTGGTATCTTGTCTTCTAGTGTTAAGCCACGAGCATTACAGGGTTCGATCGATCCACTCATTAGAATATATGTACAAAAAGAATCGCTTCTGTTCCTGAGATAACTAACATTAATCAGGATGATGTAACCTATCCTCTTTGGCCATAATGTAAATTAATTCAGTCAGTATTAGAATGACTGGATAACACATTGTAGGTTTAATTATAATGTGTTTTCTTTTAAGAATTACTTATTTACTCATTTCCAGTCCCACTCTTGCCTTTTCCACTCTGTCTGATTGTATCAGATTAAATCTGTCCAGCATTAAAACAGCATGTGAAAGAAGAAGTATAAGCTGGTTCTCTCCAATAACAAATGCCACAGTGCCTGAACTCAGCATGACTCACCATGAGATGTAAATGTTCATTACATTTATTTAAAAGTGATGAAGAATTTCACATTTGTGTAGCTGGCCAGTTCTGAGCCCTTTCCACCTTATTTTACCCTTGTTACAGATTGTTGTTCTTTCCATGTTTGGTTGAGTTGCTACTACTATAAGGTGCAACAGGTGGTGGTGATCTCACTACTACTTTCTAAGCGTGGAAACATTTAATAATATCCACTTTACACTGTCAGAATCTTTTCCATTCTCAAATGTTTTAGACATAGGTAGCCTTCAGGTCTTTCCTATCCTTTCTGTGGCGACTTTCAAGTTCACATCCAGAAGGCAGTTGAGAAGGACTAAATGTTTGGCTCTGTGCCTACGATGACAGCAGCATATCTTGAAGTTCATTTAAATCTGATAGTAACAAATCAGAGTCCATATGTTAATATGAATAATAAATAAATAATAGACAAAAAGAGAGAGATTTTGCTCAAATTAAAAGAGTGATAACTTCTGTAAAATTTAGCTGATAGTGTGGTGCTTAAAAGTCATTGCTCACCCTGTAAGGATTATAGCTCATTTCTGCATTTTTATGTTTATTGTTCATCATTTAGTTTTGTTCCTGAGATTTCCGTATGGTTTGGTGTCATCGCCACATTGGAGTTCACTGCTTCCACAGCAGATCACCTTCAGACATCCACATTCACATTAGGACTAAGGAAGTACATTCTGGAGGACTGTTCAATTGGGGGATTAATTTTCATTTATATCTGGCAACATGGACTGTGTTACTGTTTGTCTAATATTTTATTGTATTCCATTCAAATGGGTTGTTGGAATTATTACGAATAGATGTGTTATGTCTTTCTTACTACTGGGCTGACAACAATGCAATTGCTTCTTCAAATCACACCAGAGGATAAACATATAAATACTTGGGTGGATTGAGGATTATCTTGAAACTGATACAAGTTCTCTCTCAATTTATTATTTAATCCAGTTTATTGTTGCATGGCCACAAGTTCTAATTTCTGTTATTCTTCATAACTACCAGCAATGAGTTACTGTAGAAAATGTGCTTTACTGGTGATATCACATTTGAGTCTCCCTAAATATCTGGTCACAAAATATAAAGAATACCCGTCAACTGACAAAACATTGAGTAATATTGCATATTCAGTACCAATCTTAACACAATGCCTTTCTTAAAGGCAATTTCATCTTTGTAGATGTGAACTTGTTTCTGTAATAGCATTTCTAGCGTGATTTGTTTTATTCAACTTACATTTTAACTCTATTTTCATTAAGGCACTTACAAAGCAAAGAGAGCGAACTGATTATTTAGTGTAACTCTCACTTTGACACTAGTCCCACTATGTCTAATGTATGATGGCACCAGACTGAAGTGGTGTTTGTGTGCTAATATTACATTGCATTTTCCTTGGGAATTAGTGATTTAGTTATTTCTTTAGGGATTCTATTTCTGCTTTAAGAAATATTTGTGTTTTTCCTCAGACACCTCAAACACTGCTACATTTCTCTCTGTGTCATCAATGGATAATTCAAAAATTTCACTGCACTTTACATATCTATTTTCATCTTTTTTCTTTCTTTCTCACCGTATTGCTTAAAAATATCACTTTTTATCACAGCATCTGTCTTATTGCCACATACTCACTCTATGAGGCCATTTTTCACACATTTGTTGAAGATTTTATCTTTACTCTAGTTATCATTATCACTGTGACTGGTATTTCCATAGTGTTTGCATTTGTGGTGTTTTAATTGTAGAAGATGAAACTGCATTTACCTGGTTTTCTACTTTGATTTTTGTGCTACAGTTTCCATGGAAATGACAACTTAAGCAGTTTTTTTGTAGGTCAATGTGGCCTCGGTCAGTAGTCACGTTGGTAGAGAATTTTAAATGTTTTGATAATTTCTTCTGCATTGCCTATAACTATGCCACTGATTTCCATGTCTTAATTTTGCGTAGAAAAAGCAATAAAGACTTATGTTAAAGTATGCCTTCACAGAGACATTATTGCTGCATGTCTGTTATTTTCACAGGGAGCCAATAAAAATTGCAGCAGCACTGTAAAGAAATAAGCAAATATGGTGGACAGTATGTCAACTCTTTGCAGAACTCAATAACATAGCCAATCAGGAAAACCTGCAATTAAACAATCTGTTTAGTTTTAATGCAGTCTGTCGTTGCACCCCAGCTCAAGAGGACGACCCAGAAAGGGAAAACCGGGTTTTCAAACAGCACAGAGTGAAAGCCCATCCTCTCAGGTACCGCAGAGGGCTTTGCTGCTTGGAGGCAGAGAGAAAAGCCCACCTTGGCTGGGTGTGAAATGAAGCATGGTTTCCTGTCCTCTTTTTATGCCCACAGGGCATGGAAGTGAGTCGGGGGGGGCGACACTGTTATGAATTTTGGAATCTGTGCCACGTCTCGAGGTGCTGTCCATTTAAAACGGAAGAAGACACCAGGAGATGGTGTCGGGGCAGCATCTCCATGTATTTGTCTTCTTATGTTGTTGCAGGGCAGAGCCTAGGACCCAGCAACATTGACTCCCCATCCTGGAGAAAGACAGCCCTCATGGGATGGGCCGCTTCGTCCCACAAGGCTCAGCTAAGGGAGGGGCAGTGTAGTGTGTGGCCAGGACCCTTGCCTTGCTAGTAATCCTCCATGCTGAATGGACTGGGGGAGCAAGTGTGGCCAGAACATTACCTCCTCCTGGATGCTAGATGGCAGCCCCCCTGGGTTGCAGCAGTGCCTCAGACTCCTGCAGGGCTTCATGGGAGTTGGAGTTTGGTGCAACCTTGTTGGGAATCGCAAGTGCTGCCATGGTGTGCTGTAGCAGGATCTACTGGCCCTTTGGGCATTTCTTCTGCCACACCCGGAAGGGCTGCCAGAAACTAGGTCTTCAAGCACCTGGATCGCTTTTGGGTGCAGTATAAATGGAGCCAGCAGCCACCACTCGGGAAGCCAGGGTCAGGAGGAGGAAGACGAAGCTTGACCAGAGGACGGTAGAAGAAGAGGAAGAGAGAGAAAAGTATTGAGTTTGTGCTGTGCTTGTGCTGGGACTGTGTTATACTTGTGGGAAATGGAGGAAGTGTTCAATACCCCATAATACTCCTGAGCCTGAAACTGCTGGGCCGCAAATCCAGGTACACAGAGGTGGATCAGAAAGCTCTGGCAATTAAGTTGGTTATTACCCTTATGAAATACTATCTCCTAAGCTGTGAGTTCATGCTTGCCACTACCATGTCTCTCTCCAGTGGCTGGTGATGCATAAGGAGTTGAACCCGTAAATCACACTGTGGTTTCTAGACCTCAGTTGTCTAGGCCTTACCGGTTCAAAGTCCTTCATCATCAGGATGCCATGCACGCCAATGGCAATGCCCTTTCACAGGTTCATGTCTTCTTTGTTTGGACCACCCGACCCCATAGATCTGGTCTCAGGGAAAATTGTGTCACAAGTGTGGGCATGGGAAACTGCTTACAAGCTCTAGTAAATGTAATTACCCACTGAGCCACGGATTAGCACTGTTCTCTGATCCTTTCTGTCTTTCTCCCTCTGCAGAGCAAGTGATTGATCGCCATACCATCACCAACGTCATGGACCCGACCCTTCTTGCTATTTGCCTTCGTAGACTGGCAAAACAGTTACCTTCTTCGGTTCTGTTTGGACTCGTGTCTGTAGAGACATCACTGCAGCTAATTACATGTTTGCTCTACTCAAACTGTCAAATTACATGGGCTTACCAACATGGTATCCCAAATCTTTATCTGTGTTTTTGTGTCATTTTACACAATCATTCCTTTAGTTATCATTTATAAAGAGTGTTGGGACACAACATAGTGCTCATCACAACTGGGCCTAAAAGCTTTGTTATTACACCTTATATACTAGTTTGTTAACTTTTAGTTAAAACAATGATACAGTAGCTATAGAATAAATGCAAATTTTTATTGGATGTTTCTTTAATCTACACAGAAGCAGGACATCAAATTACATACAGGATTCCTTACATTTAAATGTATAAGAGATAGGTAAATCTGTCTGTGTATTTAAACAGACATGCATAACAAAATCAATATTGCTCTCTGTGAAAAGTTCAGATGCGAGTTTGATGAGCTGAGGTAGATGTGGTCCTCCCTCTTCACACAGACACGCACTCCCCTGTTTGTCAGAATCGATTTCTGAATTGGCAGGAGTTCTGCAGTGAGGGCTATGAAACCTGCCAGAGTGATTGGAAGCAGAGTTATTCTAGAGAGAGGTAAGACGGCTGTGGCTGCCCACATTTTGTGCAGACTACTCTGGTCCTTGGTGAACAGCCCTAAAGCCACCAATTTGATCTTTAAAAAGGCTAACATCTGTCTGCTGTCATTTTAGTAAGATTGATGACAGGAGCAGGGAGCAAGGCAAGGTGGGGGAACTGGGAATGGAGGTGGGGGGCAACTGAAGTTGGCCCCACTGGCTGTGGCCTCAGCAGCCAGGGGTCACTGGCACCAGCTTTACTAGTCATCTTGTGCAGCAGTAGGAAGCAGCCCTGCAACACATTGGCAGTAATTGCAAGGGGCTGTTACAGCTGAACACAAGATCTCTGTCTGTGGGAGGAAAGTGCAGTAGCAGAGTGGCATTTATCACGTTACATCTCCTTACACAATGCATCTGGCACTGAAGGAGATGAAGGCAAGAATATTAGGTTATGACAACCATAAATATGTAGTTTACCACCACCGTAATGCATATAGGCAGTGCGGGAAATAGTTATCACAAATATTTATCGTTTATTTAACAGACTTCACCCTTATACAGTATATAGGTGTCCTTCTATTCCATGAACAATAAAAGATTGCTGCATCTCAAACATCTCCAGTCAAAAGCCAAGCATTTTGAGTTTACCTTTGTCTGGTTAAACTCTGCATACAGATATCTAATATAGAGAAGAGTCTGTGCCTGCTCTTTTCACTATTTTATGTGGCTTTTGTTTGTGAGAAAGATTTGCAAATCAGAAACAGCTCCCAGAATCTAATAAAAGATAAGCAACAGCAACTTCTTTTTTTCCTTGCTTTCTGAATAATGCAGGACAGAATGTGAAAAAAGCATATAAAAAACAAAGCACGAATAACAATTAAAAATAAACTATGTCACAGGATCTCTTGTGGGTATTTTTTATGAATAATTCAACATTTGCTTCTACAGTAAAGAAAATGTAAAAGGACAATGACCTGGCACACATGTTAATTTGTAGCCCATTTGTTTTTGTGGCAGGCATATCATTTGCTCTCCTTTCAAAAACAATAGACAGTATTGAGAAACTTAAATCCATCCAGCATAACACATACAGTTGTAAGCATTACTGGGAATCTTCTTAAGAAATTAGTAAAACTTTAATTAATACACAGAAAGTTCAAAGTGAAGCTTACCTACCCTGTTCATGAAGGATGTTTATTCAGAGAGAAACATAGGAGCCCTTGTTATAATAAATGAATATAAATAAAATAAATTCTGGACTGTCATCCAGGCCATTTAAACTTGCATTCTGGCATCTATGGCCGTCAAATGTTGAATTTGATCAGCCCACTCTAGGATATGCTTCAGCCTTCCTGAGCTGCCTGAAATTGAAAATAACCAGACATCAAGTGCAAGAGCCTCCTGGTGTGTCAACAGCCCAATATTATTTTATAAACATCTGCGATCTTTCATTGGCAATGAAACAGGTATTATATATCAGGGAGGGCGATGACAGTAAAAACAAATGGAGCACAGAGTAACAAAAATATCTACAGTTTGTCTCTTACTCTATATAAAGGGCTCATATGATGTATGTGTTCTATTCCTTTCTTATTCTCTAGCTACAGTGTGCATGTTTATGTCAATATAAAGTATAGTAAAATGGAGCAAGGACACTACCAGAAAGGCAAAAATTGAGGGGAAAGTGAAAGCAAGAAAGGGATAGAGAGTGTGTAACAATGGAAAAGTAAGATATTCTGCACATGCATGAATCAGAAGTTAGGGTCCACTGGGGTGCCAAAATACTCCCTTTCAATATTTTATATCACTTCCCCTACCTTTTACCTTTCTGGGCATCCCATTACTTGTTTAGAGCTGTAAAACCTCCTAGTGGCCCTTACATTCCCTAATGCAGATCATTTTTATTGTGCTGTCCAGGTAGTGTCCCTGCCCCTGTCAACTTCCTGCTGATGGTAACCTCTTAATATATAGGGTATCTAATTTGTATTAACAAACTATATTTGTTTATAAAGCAAAACTAAAATTGAAAAAATGTTAACTGTGCTACCCTAAGCAAAATGTTTGTCAGGCAGTGACATCACAACTCCCTGCCATCATTTTATTTATCTATACACAAACACATCAGGCATTATTTTGATTTTATGTAGCAGAGAAAAAATACTGGTAATTAAACAAGGGTCAGAAAGAACTTGTGTATGTCAATAATAAGAGAAACAACACTTGAAATGTTAAAGCTACAGGCTCCCACAAATCTAAGTTAATTGCCCTTTAAAAGTTATTCATTTAAGTAAATTTTGAGACTTTCCATATGTACTTTACATACTTCCAAAGTTTATACCTTAAGAAGCACTGTTTAATAAATAATAAGCACTTTCCTTTTGGTTACAAGGCAGCCATGATCTCACACTGTCATGTTTCCGTCTAGGCTCTGCTCTTGGTTCTACTTTTAATTAGGAATGGGCTGTTTGACATCGAGGCTTTGAAGCTCATATTATAATAAAGCACATTGTGTTGAAACAGTATACTGAAGCCTGTATCAAAGTCCCATTACCAAGTGACTGCTATTGTCCGAAGTTTTAAGCATCACTGAAACACTGGTAAAAGTTCCATATGCTGTAAAAGGGGATGTGACACTACCACTTCTGTTTTATGCAGAGATAATACTGAATTGAATATGCTGTCCAGAACTAGTGTTGTGGACAGCCTGATTCAAATCATCCCATAGATTTTCGATCATATTCAAGTCAGGGGACTGTGACGACCATTCTAGAACATTGTACTTCTCCCTCTGCATAAATGCTTTTGTAGATTTCGAACTGTTTTGGGTCATTGTCTTGTTGGAATATCCAACCCCTGAGTAACTTCAACTTTGTGACTGATGCTTGAACATTACCCTGAAGAATCTGTTGATATTGGGTTGAATTAATCCGACCCTTGACTTTAACAAGGGCCCCAGTCCCTGAACTTGCCGCACAGCCCCACAGCATGATGGAACCTCCGCCAAATTTGACAGTAGGTAGCAGGTGTTTTCTTGGAATGCGGTGTTCTTCTTCTACCGTGCAAAGAGTTTTTTGTTATGACCAAATAACTAAATTTTTGTCTCATCAGTCCAAAATCTGGATGTCTAAATGAGTATTTGCTTACAACAAGTGACTCTGTTTGTGGCATGAGTGCAGAAAGGGCTTCTTTCTCATCACCCTGCCATACAGATGTTCTTTGTGCAAATTATGCTGAATTGTAGAACAATGTACAGATACACCATCTGCAGCAAGATGTTCTTGCAGGTCTTTGGAGGTGATCTGTGGGTTGTCTGTAACCATTCTCACAATCCTGTGCATATGCCGCTCCTGTATTTTTCTTGGCCTGCCAGACCTGGGTTTAACAACAACTGTGCCTGTGGCCTTCCATTTCCTGATTACATTCCTTACAGTTGAAACTGACAGTTTAAACCTCTGAGATAGCTTTGAAGTAGCCTTCCCCTAAACCATAATACTGAACAATCTTTATTTTCAGATCTTTTGAGAGTTGCTTTGAGGATTCCATGCTGTCACTCTTCAGAGGAGAGTCAAAGGGAAACACAACTTGCAATTGACCACCTTAAATACCTTTTCTCATGGTTGGATACACCTGTCTATGAAGTTCAAGGCTTAATGAGCTAATCCAACCAATTTGGTGTTGCAAGTAATCAGTATTGAGCAGTTACATGCATTCAAATAAGCAAAATTACAAGGGGACCCAAATTTTTGTACAGCCAGTTTTTCACAATTGATTTAATTTCATACAACTAAATACTGCTTCACTAAAAATCTTTTTTTGGAAAACACCCCAGTACTCAGATGTTCCTAGGAAATGAAAGATATACCACTGTTATCTTTTTTGTTGAAAGTAAATTATTATGCAGGCTGAGAGGGGTTCCCAAACTTTTTCATATGACTGTAGGTATGCACAAATGTCTCGGTCCATGAAGTAAGCAATCAATGATAAATTTAATTTGCTTTAATGCTTTTCTACTACCATTACATTATCTAATACATCACATCATCTGACTCTTAATAGGCATAGTTTTATTGTTTCATCCAATCATCTTGTACCAACAGTATTTTCTGACTCCTTTCAACTCTCAGAGTTACCTAAATGCTGCCTTCTAAATAGGGGTTTATTTTCACATTCTTGAATTCTTGTCAAGATTTCTAGTTATTATGTGCTATATGTCAGATTCTAGACTTGGGGCCTCATGCATAACACTGTGCATAGAATTCACACTAAAACATGGTGTACATACAAAACTCGAAATGTGCATACGCACAAAAAAATTCAGATGCAGAAAACCATGCATAAGCCAACTTTCATGCACTTCCACTACATAAATTCCGGTCTGCATGAAACGTAACGCTTGTGCACGCACCTGCCACCCCTCCCAGACTCCTCCCAGAATTACGTCTCTTATATGAATATGCAAATCAATATACATATTCCCTTAAGTTCAGCGTTTTGTGAAAAGACAATGGCAAAGCATGGGGAAAAAGAAGAATATCAGCGAATGCCAAGTGGAGGCAAGGAAAAACGTAGTATTTGTTGGCTTAACCAGTTGTATAAACAAAAAAACAAAGTTCAGAAAGTCACACAGTGCCCAAAATAAAAAAGAAGAGGTCAGATATCAAAGTCGCCGTGAAAAGGCAAGTCATAGCCCACCATCTGAGCGTCATATGAAAGTTTATTAGGGTACAGAGGAAAGAAAAAAAATACTGGGGAAAAAAAGCTCGAAATCTCAACTTCAATCTCAAAATTTCCCTTTAATCAAGTAGTTTATTTTGTCATTAACGTAGAACATCATAAACTTTATCTTAAAATATTTTAATTTACTAGTTTCTCAAATCCCATCGTAGCTAAAGTTGCACATTAAATGCTACTGCCGTGTGCTAATGCTGTGTGTTCTTCTATGTGTGTAAATCATTACTTGCTTCTTAAGCTTGCTTTCTCTTACGCAGAAAGAACACAGAATACATTAAATTCATAATATTACAGCTCTCTGAACAATTTAAATACTAAGATGTATACTTGATATCATTTTAATGATAAAATGAATTAAAGCATGTATTAAACATGGGGCCACAGTGGCACATTGGTAGCAACGAGCTGGCGCCCCATCCAGAGATTGTTCCTGCCTCCTGCAAGATGCTTTCTGATCCGTGTGTGACCCTAAGATGAAATAATTTATTGCAGCAGTACTGTCTGTTTCAAACATACTAACCCCCAATTTATGTCCTTCCTTTTCTTTCACCAAGTAACCAATTGCCCCACAATCAGCTCTTTAATAAATGTCAAGCCATCTGTAAGCTTAGAACACAGATTCTTCAAAACTTTTAAGGAAAATTGAAATATCTTCATAGTATAAGTTTAATTATTCCATCCATCTATCTATCTATCCAAGGTTGCCTCAGTCCCAGGAACCATACATCATGAGGCAAAAACAATCCCTGTTCATCGATATGCTGTCCACCGTGTCTACACATTTAATAACAGTATTAATTATTTAAATTAAGTTAAAAAATTATCTGTATAATATAATATACTAGCAAAATTCCCGCGCTTCGCAGCGGAGAAGTAGTGTGTTAAAAAGCAATGAAAAGAAAAGGAAACATTTTGAAAATAACGTAACATGATTGTCAATGTAATTGTTTTGTCACTGTTGTGAGTGATGAGTGTTGCTGTCATATATATATATATATATATATATATATATATTTACACACACACACATAAACATATATATATACATATCTATACATATACACATATATACACATACATATACATACACACATACATACATACACACACATATATATATATATACATACACACACACACATATATAAACATATATACATATACATACATATCTACATATATACACACACAGCTATTTCGTATCAGTGCAATACGCTGCTTGTTAAAACGGATAACTTCCGCTCTTACGTGCAAGTCTGCATGGATATTATGAACTATCGTATTTGTTCAAGTTCTATTTAAATTTTAAATAGAAGGAATTTTTATTTAGTCGACAGAAATATCTTTGGTAGGAATGGTAAAACAGACAGGAATATTATTCGTGAATAAATCAACTCAAACCTTAAATAACTTAAAAGAACAAACATTCAAATTTCTTTACTCTTATGTAAATTTATATAAAAAATAAACTTAGATTTTAAATATCCCAAAAGATTTTGCTCTCCATAAAAATATATTCTTTCAAAATTATACAAATTCAAATATGAACATGCTGCATAACAAAACCTGGAAATATAAATAAAATGTGTTCCTTTCAGCAATAACAAATCAAATCATTCAGTTGTCTTTGCTCATATGTCATTTTAGAGCTGGACGCCTGGCATCTATTTTTGGCAACAGGTTCGTTTCTGTTTGGTGTGAGGTTCTGTGTTGTGGAGATTCTCAGGATGGATTGCAGGTGCTCATCAGTGAGGCGACTCCTGTGTGCTGTTTTGTTAGTCTTTATCACTGAGAAGAGCTTCTCACACAGATATGTGCTACCAAACATGCACAAGGTTCGAGCCGCATGTAGACGGACTTTTTTTGTTCTTCAAAGTCACCAAAGCGCCGTGCAAACTCAGTGCGCTCAGTTTATCAGCAAAGTGCATATTTGGGAACACCGTAGTGACGACTTGGTTTAACATTACTTGGCAACAGGGAAAGTTGCACTGGTGCATTTGTGTCTCCCATAAAAGCAACTTCACTTGAAATCACTTTGTGATTGTGCACGGGTACAAACGTCCGCTGAAGTGTCAGATTCTTATTTAATTCTTCTGCTTTCTGTATCTTCTGCATTGCATTCAGGTCTTTCAGCCTCACTGATGAGCACCTGCAATCCATCCTGAGAATCTCCACAACACAGAACTCCCTGATGTTTTGTCTCATAGTGCCGTCTTAGATTAAATTCTGTAATTCCAGCCACATTAGCTCCACAAATGAGACACACGGGTTCAGTAAACATATACTCAGCCTCCCATCGGTTTTTAAAGGCTCTATTTTCAGAATCAACTTTTCTCTTCAGCATCGTGTGAGCTAGCTTCGCAATAACTTGCAGCATCATAAGCTAGACTTGATTAACGCGGTAAGTGTTCGGCAAGGCAGCTGAAGCGCTGCATTATGGGATCTGTAGTTTATTGTGTTACCAGCGCTTCATATACCCGGCTTTAATAACAATAATACAGTATATAAAATGATCTCGCGGGCGGATATAATTACACGCGGGCGGATGTGGCCCGCGCCCTTGAGTTTGACACATATGGACTAAATAGAACTTGAAAAGATATATTTTTCAAATGTGATCGCAATTCAGATAGAGTTGACGCACTACAGCCTGCATGCCTCAATAAGTCATCCTCCCTCGCTCTTACTTTTTACCGTTCATCTAATGAATACACTGAGTATGGCTTTACCAAAACAATCATTGATGGCAAATAAAGTATCCATTATTCGAGTATGTAGATCGGGATATATATATATATATATATATATATACCCGCGTATTGCAGCGGAGAAGTAGTGTGTTAAAAAGCTAGAAAAGAAAAGGGAACATTTTAAAAATAACGTAACATGACTGTCAATATACAGTATTTGTTTTGTGAGTGTTACTGAGTGTTGCTGTCATCAAGGATTTGATTATCATTATTTCTTTCAATCAGGTTCGTATTTGTAGGATGTGTTGTGTTCAAGTTACATTCCGTGTTTGTCAATCGCTGTAAAGATGACAGGTTTCATTCATCGATTCGTTTCTTACTGCATCAATAAACAGCTCGTCTTCTTCTTTATCTGAGACCTGACACACTGCATGCACGGGTTTTTTTTACACTGTCTTCCTTTAGCGGGACATTGACTTTTTCCAACGTGTGCTTTGTTTCCGCAGTAGTTGGATTTATGAATATGCTTGTATGTATCAACGCTTCATATTTTTGCTGCCTTTTCAATTGTGTAATTCGGTTTTGTTCAGCTCTTTGGAACTGTTGCTTTTATCTGTGCACTGCGCCAGTTCACGTGAGCCGCTCGGTGTACATGCATCGAAGGTTCCCAGCTGTGCTGGTGCCATCTCGTGCTATGTCCATGGCTGTATTTAATGTTACCTTAGTCCTGGCACTTAAAACTTTCTCTCGCAGTTTCGCTGAGTTTGTGTCAAACACCACCCTGACCATCTCATCTTCCTCTCCATAAGCACAGTCCTTCACCCGTGAATATTTAGTGGCAGTTTGCTATTGGATTGCCGCTGACGGACGGCCTTATATGGGTGGGCACTAAATTACAAACGCCAGCGGCAGCCTGTCTATGAACTTAATTTAAAGTGTAGGTTTACATCGTGCTTTGTTTCCGAAGTAGCAGAACTCATGAATATGGTTGTATATGTCACTCGCCGCTTCTTATTGTTTCGCTGCCTTCTCAATTATATAATGCATGTTTTCTTAAGCGCTTTTTTGAGGTCTTCCTGGTTTTCTATGTACTGCGTGATTACGTGGGAGGCGTGATGATGTCACACGAAACTCCGCCCCACGGCGTTGAAGCTCATCTCCATTACAGTAAATGGAGAAAAACTGCTTCCAGTTATGACCATTACGTGTAGAATTTCGATATAAAACCTGCCCAACTTTTGTAAGGAAGCTGTAAGGAATGAACCTGCCAAATTTCAGCCTTCCACCCACACGGGAAGTTGGAGAATTAGTGATGAGTCAGTGAGTGAGTGAGTGAGTCAGTGAGTGAGTGAGTGAGGGCTTTTCCTTTTATTAGTATAGATACACTTTACTGTATTTCATCTGAAAAATTATATCAAGAGCTCCAAGAAGATAGTGCCTGGAAATCTAAATTGATTTAGAAGCCAGTCGTTATCAACTGTAAATACGTGGTCTCTTCTACTGAACTGAATTCCTTTATTGTTATTGTAAGATACAATGACACTCAATATGCAAATCCACTATAAAATTATTTTTCTATAAAATGGTAAAATAGCAACAACAGAAACAATAATAATAACAATAATAATAATATGATAAAAAACAATGAAACATATGAAAAATATAGAATATGAAAGCATAAGTGACTCAGGTGCAATATTACAACTGTAATGCAAGTTTACAGTGAAGTGATTATACTTATAAGTACAAACAGTTCTATTGGGAGCACTTGATCAACTGATTGAGTGCATTTATATCTCTTGGGATGAAACTGTTTCTGAATGGCAAGGTCTGTACAGGAGAGGCTCTGAAGTGTTTGCCGAATAGAAGTTCAAATAGACTGTGCACATGGCTGAGGCAGCGTGTCCTAGAAGCTGAACCCTGATAATTCTCTCAGCTCTTGACACAATCTGCGGTAGAGTTTTCCAATCAGCTGCTGTAGAGCTATGATTCTACACTCAGATACAGTGGGTTAAAATACTCAGTGATGCACTGAGAGTAACAACGCTAAAGCAGCTTTATTGTTTGGAACAGTTTGGCCATTCCATGCACCATTATATGGTTACGGGTTGATTACAATCAGATGGCTTAAATTAAAAAACGATATACTGGTAATTTAAGTTTATTTGATAAAGCTGCATCAGGGATGTGAATCTAAAAAATAAAGGGAAACCACAAAGGAACAGTAGCACTGCTTTGATGCTGGGTGCTGCTAGTTTGCAAAACTGAGCCGAAAACTTGCATACATTATGGTTTGAACTGACGTGAGAATCTGCGTAGCTTTATGCCAAGTTTAGTTTTTATACATCGCGATGTGAGCATGGAAACAGGCTTATGTAGCATTTTTGTGTGTACGCACCGTTTACACATGAGACCCCTAGTATAACCTATTTTTTTTCTGTTTTTTGAATCTTTTTATTAATTTTTACATTTTACTTTCTTTAGCTGGAGATGTTTTGATATTTGCCAGATGAAATAGGTTTGGCTACATGCATAGGCATGTTAGGTCTTAGCAGTCACTTTTCTGTTCTGGAACACAGGTGAGATTACTAGAGTTTCTCATTCTGTTTTAAAAAAAACAGACTTCAGCATTTGGCAGGTCTTTCATATAATTTGCTGCTTTTTTCTTTTGTTTGCCTGTGCATTTTGCACATGTTTTGACTGTTTTTCTGCATTGTTTTTCCTTTGCAGTTCATCTTGCTTGAGCTCTGTTGGCTAGGAGCTAGCTTGTTATGAAGGCCCTGAAGTCTGCCCATAGAGCTGGGTAAAAGAAGTAAACCATTATGATTTTGATTATAAGACCTTTGTGTTTAGGTGCTTTTTATAAACTAGTGGTAGTGCTAAAGGTTCGGGCAGGCTCCACATGCTGTTTTGTTTATATGTGTCTCCTTTTCACTGCTTTAATCATTGGCATTTTGTGTGTGTGTGTGTGTGTGTGTGTGTGTGTGGAGAAATGCATGTAAGTCTGAGATAGATGAGGACTGTTTCCATAAGCAACTTTATCTCATGTTTGTGGCAAGTTTGGCACAGTTTTGGCGCAGATGGAGTACATGACACTTAAAGGCAACAGTATGTACTTTGTTAATATTCATATTTTGTAAGTATTACTCATTTTCACCGTTGTATTTTTTCAAAACAAGAACATGTGCCAGAGATGCAATACTACTTTTTAATGTCCTTGTAAAGGATATTGTGTTATATAAAGTTTACCGCATTCACTACAGACTGACTGATGGAAATGTATTCCTTATGTAAAAAACTCAGAGTCAAAACAATTTGATACACTGAGCCAAAGAGTTCAGATTTACAGATACACTAAGATTATAGTTACTCAGAAATTTCAGTTACAGGTTACTCATTTTTATCATCTCTTCAAACACCCCATTTAAATAAAGACCTAGGAAACCAAGGGAGAACTGGCATTTCGGCTAGAGTAGTGACACATGTGGTGTGCTTAATGTTTTTTTCCTATTATTGCTGACCATCAAAAAAAAACAGACTTTTTATTTAATTGAAACAGTTGTGATCTGAAAACATGTCAGATTTTGAGTATGAGTATGATACCAAATGACCAGAGTTGTGTTTATTAAACATATCTTACTGTACATAAAAGGGAAAACACAAAATTCAGAAAATAATTGAAAAGGAAAGCTATCCTGCCAGTGTGGGTCTTCCTAACCTAGGCTATCTAATGAATAGGATGACTTGTCAATTTGCTCTTAAATGCACTCTCTCACACTCTCTCTGACCTGACTTCTCTTCTGTCATTGTAGACTTGCACCAAGTCACTTCTTCAGACTAGATTTCAGTGGCTGTTCATAATATGGTGACTTCAAATCTTCTTTAGGGATTACTTTTAGATAAGCATGGAATCAATCTTAAGTCTGGGTGTTTGTCACAAAACCTCTGGCAATTCTTTACTCCCTTCAGTGGCCCTTACACAGCCAGTTTTTTCAGTCATCTTCTGGGGTACCTTATTTAAAAGTGCCATATGGTCCCAATATTTCCATTTGGGGAAGATGTGTTACCACTTAATATGCTGGAGAGTAATGACCACCTTTCTATAGGTCCAAATCAAGTCCAGCCGTTAAAAGAACAACATGGTTTTACTTTTGAAGAGGGACTATATACTTCTCTCTTCCAGTCTTTCATGTCTTTACATTCTCTTCATAGTCTGACATCTTTTGAATTTCCTGTCGTCAAGCTCTTGCTGTCCTCCTGCCTACTACATTCTGGGGTATCTAGGTCATACACAGAGCTTACACCCTTTGGGAATGTCTGGTTATGTTGCCACTGCATCTCTCTGTGTGTTGGCCTCTTTTTCATGACCCTCTTATGCCCTGTCCTTGTCATGTGGCAGCTTTTGCTGTCTAGTAACCTCTTGCCTACATGGAAACCTATTCACTTTTTAATTTCATATTTAAAAACAAAACCCCTGATTTCATTCGCAGTAAACAGGAACATTACCTACTGTCCTCACTATGATTCTCTGAGGAAACTTGTATTTTAAACAACACTGAATTCAGGCACATGAATAAAAATTCAAAGACTTAGAACAAGCCTTACTAATCAATTTGAGCTGAAAAGAAAGCAGACTGCAGAGAAAGGTTCAGCATCACTGTAAACTAATCTGCAAAACAGTGCTAAAGCATAACTTAAATTGTTCTAGAGTACTGCAGCATACATAATATCAGAATATAATAACAGAATACCTGGTTGGAATGGGAGACTGTAGACAGGAAAAGGTGTTAGGGGATAAGGGCACAGCCACTATGTCAAAGTGAAAGGACTGGACCAAGGGACAGTTGGTCCTGCATTTGTGATGGTCCCTCAGAAAGCAACAGTTAGGAGCACAGACACCAAAATAAGGAGAGAGAGAGAGAGAAATGTATGACCTGTGTAAGGCTACTTATAGATGCTTGATTCTGTAGTAAAAAAAAGAAAAAGGTCAAGAAAGGAGCGCCAGAGATGGCAACACATTCAGACCAACAGAGAGCATGTAGTTCTGTTAGGAGCATATATTATGCTGCCATGATGCCCTGGCACTTTAGGGCCTAAAGAAGACTCAGTATTTTTAGAGAGCATTCTAGTCTGGAGTTCTTGGAGCAATTTGATAAAGTCATCAGTCAAAGTGACTCTGGGGCTTGGTTTGAGGTGATACCAGCATGGGGCTTAAAGCTATCTGCATGCCAGAAGTGAACTATGTGTAGAGTTGGGTTGAGAGGAATGTTCAACTGATAAAAGAAAGAGATGTCAAAGGTCTAGAGACACAGAGCAAGGAGGTATAAAAGAAGTGCTTGCACGAGTGTTACCTCACAAAAAGACTTAAACAAATACAAACACAGACAGTAATAGGGCTGGCTTTCTGCTTGGCTTATTTGTTACATTTGTGTTTCTCCCATTGTTCAGCTCTTGTGTTCATTAATATAAGAAACTGTTATTTTTGTAGTGGGTTATTATTCTGGGATCATTCAAAGCAGGAAGGTGCGGTAGCTATAAAAACACTATATGTTAATATTTCAAAGAAACGTTTTTCCGTTTTACATTTTAATCTATTGTAAAGTGCACTTGTGAACATCATCCTGTGTTTATAGAGACAGACCAAAAGCGTATGTGATAACATAAAACATTCTGTAGCATGAAGATTGCTAAATTACAAAGAAGATGAGATTTTGTTTATGTACAGTAAGTGCAAATAGCTGGGCTTTACAATTTACATCATTGCTATATTATGTCTGACACTTTGTGCAAATAGTGATTTTTTTTATAACTTTTTAGTGCACACAGAAACACATGCTCTTACTATATATACAATTCTGCTGCTCTTGCAACTAGTTGACTCAGTATTCATGGTATGTTTAGATGAGTGGCAGTTACTAAGAAAAAAACAAAATCATACAAAATGGTAAATGTCAAACACTAAATCATGAATACCATATGTCAAAACAAAAAGGAAAAACTAAACTCAAAGCAGCTTGAAGGTACTTTCTTAATATTTATTTAATATTTATATTCAGCCTTGCCTCTTTAACAAACTTTAGAAATTGTCTTATTGTGACAATAATTCTTAGATATCATGGCGCTGTAACATTATTTAATGAAAATATTAGCCACAAATGTTGCAGCTGCACTACCAAAACAAGAATTAGTGATGGCACCAATAAGAAAATAATGTAAGCAAAGAGATGATAACAATTAATTATTAAAAAGGTGCTGAATAGAAATAATAATTAATCTAAGAATCTACAGCAAAGATCAGTGACCACTGCTCCTCCAGTTGCATAGTGTGATATCTGCATGACATTCCCGAAAAAGCTACACACTCCACCCTTCTTTCCATTATTTCTAATATGTGACAGAATAATTAAACAATGTTTGTTTTCATTTTCATCACAGTCCAATCTCACTTGGGTAAGCGTATCATGCTTTTTACCTTTTTTGCTAAGTAGATCGGCATGGTTTCTTTCACGTTTCCTTTTGTATACAGTACCTGATAAAATCAATCAGTGTTTGCTGGCTGGACAAACATGAAAATACTGCACCCAACCCACATGATTTTGAAGGTTAATTCTATACATATATAGCTTGGAAAAGAGAGTGCTTCAAGAATCGAACACACATTACATTTGGGAGTTTCAATTGCGACATTACCCAGGTATTTCATAGAAGAGCACGAGTGTTTGTATATGCTACATCTATGATGGCTGACAAAAAGATGTCCCAAAAACATTGCCACCTAGTTTGCCTATATTGTAGAGTTGGCCCTGAGTCGACATATTTGTGACAAGTATGAAAACAACTGAAATAAGATCTAGTAAAAAAAAGAATCAACAATTAAAGACGCTTATAGTTTAAAGGTAACACCGTTAGGGTAAACTGAATTCCAGCAGTGGGCAATACAAGTGCTATTTTATAACAATTTTAAATTTGTGTGCAAACAGGATATTTCATCCCTTTAGTTTTAGCTGCCACATCCTTTATTTATGGAGACAAACTGACATGTGAAGAAACTATTTCCAAACTGCACATGAAGAAGTCTTGAGTGCTAATTGAGAGATTTCCTCAAAGGTTAAGGTTAGTCACTGAATAATACCCTTCAGTAAAGAAACAGTTTGTATGACATAGATATTAAAACCATGGAAAATTCAAGTTAATATTTATACAGTGACAGGGAAGACAATTCCTTTTAGAGAGATGTGATGAGCACACTTTTATTGCTTAATGACCTAGACAGATTAAACTTTAACTGCCATTTTCATTGCAAAGCTGACCCTTTAACTTGTACTTTGAGGTTAAAACACTTGAGCTTGAGGGAGTTTGATTGTCTCTTATGCTGTTAAGATGTACAAGAAGTACTGTTAAGGGCTTAGTTTAAAAGTAATATCACAACTAATAAACATAAAAACAACAAAATATTACAAGAATACTGGGAGAGTAGCAAAGCTGCTCTGAAAGCAAGTACAGAAGTCTGTTCCACACAATAAAAATCGCCACTTGTAAATTTCATTATGATTATGTTTATACAAATTCAATGCAAGCAATGTTATGAAAGATTTAGATAATTTTGTCAGATAATATTTCTGAAAATTACAGCAACCAAAGCAATAAAAAACAATCAATAAAGTCTTTCTTTTACAAATTTGCCTGCATTTTGTTTGCTTTCAAATTTTCTATTGTTCATGCAATTTAACAACTTACTGTGAAGCTGTTAGAGCTTCAGTTACAGCATAGGCCATGTATTGTATTACAAAAATACTAGATAATGTCTTTGAAAAAGAATGTCCAGCACTTAAGGCAAAAGGGGATTATTAAAAAAGAGGGGGAAACAACTTATGCATTTGTCAGTCCAGCCACCCACCACCTCCTTCACATTTCAATCAAAGCAACATTCAGTTAAAATCAATGGATCATTTTGTGCTTGGTATAATTTGACAGAAAAGCAGAGTGTGATTTTGATGAGTAGATGATAAAAAGCTTATTTACTTCTGCTATAGATAAATCACAAAATTAATAAATAATGTAGGCATAGTCAATCAGTATGTATATACAGTAAGTTAAAAAAAAAAAAAACTAATACAGGCAGCCAAAAGGAACTTGCAAAGGCTTTCAGAATATAGCAGGCTCATTTGTTTTAACTGAGATGTGCATGTAGGCTTCTTCAATTAAAAAACATAAACCATATGATAAAAATAATCCCAACCAATTTAACAATGATAATAAAAGATTACAAAGTATTCACAAGAGGAAAGGGGAACCAGGTTTGAAGCTTGAAAGCTCAATGAGTTATTCACCTTTCTGCAAAGCAGCAGAGAGAGAGATCCACTAACACTGGCTCATGTTTATGGCTTTTTTATTTGTTTGTCCTGCCCATATCCCTGGTGGATGCTGTTATTTAAATAAAATTGTGTAACACTGGGAAGCAAGCATCATTATTCTGCACAGTAGAAGGAATTCACACAGAAAAAAAGAAATGTCTCTTCAGTGAGACTTACTGTATGTAAATATAAAAGGGAGTGGACATAACACCAATAAGTCTAACATATAAGTGTAGTTCATTCATTTATTTAAATTCTTTGACTTGCTCTTTAATTTTGGGAAGAAAGCTTAATTTTGTATATTTATACATTTGGTACATAATATATTTAAATTCCAGCATTTATTCATATGAATTAATGTACCTGTTATATATATATTATATGTATTTTTTATATTCTCTTTCTTCTTTTATATTTTCATATTTTGAGCAAGCGTAGTGTTGTGAATGCGTGCATCTGTAAAGTATAAAATGCAATGCTGGAAAATAAATGGAAATATAGAAATGCAACAATTCAGCTATGAAGTACTCATCAGTCATTTTCAAATTACTTTTAAAATGTGAAATGTATGTCTTATTTATGTTTTTGAAAGAGACATTATGGTACATGTATGTTTGAATGAATATATGAATATGAATATAATACCTCATAAATTGTAAGCAGTATGGATGTACCGGCTTCTTTCCAGCAGGTGGAGTGTTGATGTTATTTGATGATTGGCACTTATGGCTGCATGCTACCCTACAAGATATTAAACTTTCCCATTCATTGTAACCATGCTTTTTCCTCTAATAATATACATCAGTTTTAATATTTCTATAATTTTACAAGTGCATAAAAAATAACAAACAGATATACAGAGTATTGTGGAAAATAGTACAGTGTGTGTTTTCATTTTAAAGGATTTAAAATAAGATTATTACAAGCAGTGTATATATATCCATGTTAATTGTTTCATTGTCAATAAAGCTGTTCATCTATACAGTAATTTGTAAGGTAAAAACACTAAAATGAGGTGTGCATTTAATTGTATGAATACGATGAAATGTGTCCAAGATAATCAAAAGGTTTATTATAAGTACAACTATTATGTCTGGTGTTTTCATAAAAGGAAAAAAAAACATACTAATGAATCTAGTATTTTTGACATCTATGATCTAATAAAATCCTCTCATTTACTTTATTGAGAAGACTGGTTATTTTTGATAACATTCTTTGATTAACCTTCCTTTAGACTAGTGTTTAATGCTTCCCTGCTGCATGCATTTTGTCTTGTATTTTAATGTTTTTGCAGGTGCCTTGTGTTAAGAGATGCAGGTTGAATTTGTCGCCTTTAGCTTTATTGTAATGAATATTTCACTCTGTCTGAAATGGGTTTGCAAATCACTGCTCTGCTTTTCGTTCTTTTTCTTGAGCTGGGTTTAAAATGCAGTAAACATCCTGTTCTCTGTTATATTTGGTCATAATGTGCAGGCGATATTGTTTTTTTAGAACAAAAAGAATGCATACCACTGAGATTCTATGCTTTATACTTTCTTGTCCATGAGTAAACAAAATAGATGGAGAGATGGGTGTATGTATAATGAGAGAGAGCAAGAGTGAGCAGAGCTATATCAACTTGAATCTGAAAATAAGTAAAAAAATAATTGGAAGTTAATTCCATTTTGAGAAATATGTCTCCACTACACCTTGTCATTTTTCTTTTCTTTCCTCCATATTTGGAACATACCTTGTGAAGCCCCTACAAACAAATGGTACTGTTTGTATTTGTATTTTTCAAAGTTGATTTAACTTTTCACCTACAAGACAAGACAGTAGAACTCTTTCCTAGAGGCTGTCCTGAGTGGGCAACGGTAAATACAAAAGAGGCACCCACCCGAGATAATGAACCAAACATACTGTAGCTACACATAAAATTTTAAGATGCCAATAAGACTGAGTGTTGTTTGACTGTATAAAGAAACAAATCCCAGAAGTAGGAACACACTTACACAACCAGAACGTTTAAAATGAGACAGTTCAGAAGTAAACTGAGCTTCAAATACTGGTGCATCTAAAAACTATCCACTGTGCAAATAGTATTCTCACTAAACATGACATAATTATACAAGTAATTTTGTATATTGGTAATGTGCTTATTTGTATCTGCAGTTTATGATATGGAAGTGCCTAGCCTTTGCCCACTGACTATGTAAGCCTGCACCCATAAACTTAGAGACGAGGTACTTTGTTCAGAACACCTACCCAATGGCAGAATGATCTTTGATTTGCTCTCAAATGAACCTGAATTCATTAGAACACAGACACAACGAGCATAGCACGAATCCTGCAGCAATAAGTGGAATAAGTGGCCTTTTCCCTAGAACCACTCCTCGACTTTCTTAGCCTTGTAGCATGAATCAGTATTCCCATTTAAAGATGGTTACACATTTATCACAATGGCATTAGCAATGATGTCCCAATATCTTTTGACATTCACATATTTCTACAGTCATACCTAGGGACAAAGTGTGTGCCATTAAACCATTCACATTACCACATATCAGAATTGTTCTGAGGATCTGTGGACACAGGATATTTGGGGCACATTCTGATTCCAAGGTCAGCATGAATCCATGAAATACCAGATTCAGAAGAAGAAATAATTTTTTAAATATATTTCAGCTTTTGCACCATGGATCCAGACGTTTTGAATACCATAGTCATTCATTGGCTATGTGGGTTTTCCTATTATATTCCCAAAGAAATGCAAGTTAAGTAAACTGACAACTCTCAATTGGCCTTAAAACCACTGGCTGTGTTTTTTTGTGTGTGCCCTGCAATGCACTGACAGCCTGTCCAGAACTGTTTCCTTCCTTGCAGCTGGCATTTGCTGGGGTAGGCAATAGGCCTCTGTGACCATGAATTGTATTAAGCGGGTTTGAGAATGTTATGCAAGCAATGTTGTGCTGTTTGCAGTGCTTGCATCCCATATCCCACTGCCATCATACTGTTTTTCCCCCCTACCAGGAGTGGATCCTTGTTTATGTCTGGATACAATGAACAGTTCATTCATATATATGTTTTTTGCCCCAAATGTTATACTTGGGTGTTAGTGGCTGTAGCCCACTTCTACTTTAACCAATCAAAAATCTAATTCTCTTTCATGTTTCTCCACATAGAATTTTTACTTTATAGATGTGTTTAAGGTGTTGGCCCCCTCTTAATACACATGATACACTAATGTGCATGTAAAACCTGCTACAGCTAAACTGAGCAGTATAGCTGATGGCCATTTAGAAAGCCAGTTACATTTTCATCCTGCTTGATTCTCAGTCATTTAAGTTGGAGTGTGGTTTTGTACCTAATTAAATCTCTATCAAATAAAAAGATGCAAAACAATTTTAAAAGGAGAACAATGTAGTATAGCAGGTCTGCAGTTAAAAAAGAGTGGCCATTTCAATAAATGAATAATAAATGCGCTCGTGCTGAGGAGTGGGAGCAGGTGCGAGTGATCTGCTGAAGATGCCCCGTCTCCAGGTTGGCGCGAGGCAGTCAGCCATCTGTATGTTGCCTTGTTGGCATGCGTGGGCAGTCTGATTGCCTTGTTATCAGCCCAGGATGGTAATCAGGCGATCGCACCTGCAACCGCTCCCCCAAGCCTATAAAGGGGAGCATAAAAAAAAAGAAAAATGGAACAAAAGAGAAGAGAAAAAAAGATTAGAGGTTAAAGGACAGAGAGAAAGGCAGAAGCCGTAGTGAGCCGGTGCTTAGGAGAGAAGCAGGCAGACGGGAATGGTACCACAGAAGGTAGAGTGCAGCTGACGCTCAAAAAGGGGAACAAGGATCACTCCTGCTAAACAGCCAGGAGCAGGAGTAATCATCACGCTAAGTAGGATCCTCTCGTCAGGTGGAGCCTGTGGCTGGCAGCGGTGGGCATGGGAGTAGTGTCCAGTGGCTCCCAATGGAACTCTGTAGATTGGGCAGCGGAGGCACGGACCAAGATTGATGGTTGTCTGCACCTGTTGGTGGACATCTCTCCGCGTTGCAAGATCCAAGTAGGCTAAACCAGAGAGGCATAGGTTTTAAAAGGGAAGCATCTGGGATGAGAATTTTAAAGACCCCTGTCAGAATTTTAATCTCATTTTTCACTAATTTTTTTTCTATTTATTGATTTTAACCTCCATGAGCACTTTGATGATATTATGGATTATTTATTTATTGATTTTTTTAGATCAATGCACTTTTTGGAATACTTCTTTTGTGGATTGTTTTAATAAAAGCACTTGCACTTTGCACCTTCCCCTTGCTTCATTTGTGTTTTCTCCTTATCAGTCACACTCATCTCGGTTACAGTACTGACGGTGTCAAGATTAAGAGGCTCCCATTAGATAGATAGATAGATAGATAGATAGATAGATAGATAGATAGATAGATAGATAGATAGATAGATAGATAGATAGATAGATAGATAGATAGGGGGATGTGCAGGACTGCAGTAACTACAGGGGAATAAAATTGATGAGCCACAGCATGAAGTTATGGGAAAGAGTAGTGGAAGCTAGGTTAAGAAGTGAGGTGATGACTAGTGAGCAGCAGTATGGTTTCATGCCAAGAAAGAGCACCACAGATGCAATGTTTGCTCTGAGGATGTTGATGGAGAAGTTTAGAGAAGGCCAAAAGGAGTTGCATTGCATCTTTGTGGACTTGGAGAAAGCATATGACAGGGTGCCTCGAGAGGAGCTGTGGTATTGTATGAGGAAGTTGGGAGTGGCAGAGAAGTATGTAACAGTTGTACAGGATATGTACGAGGGAAGTGTGACAGTGGTGAGGTCTGCGGTAGGAGTGACGGATGTATTCAAGTTGGAGGTGGGATTACATCAGGGATCGGCTCTGAGCCCTTTCTTATTTGCAATGGTGATGGACAGGCTGACAGATGAGATTAGACAGGAGTCCCCGTAGACTATGATGTTTGCTAATGACATTGTGATCTGTAGCGATAATAGGGAGCAGGTTGATGAGACCATGGAGAGGTGGAGATATGGTCTAGAGCAGAAAGAAATGAAGGTTAGTAGGAACAAGACCAGAATACATGTGTGTAAATGAGAGGAAGGTCAGTGGAATAGTGAGGATGCAGGGTGTAGAGTTGGCGAAGGTGGATGAGTTTAAATACTTAGGATCAACAGTACAGAGTAATGGGGATTGTGGAAGAGAGGTGAAAAGAGAGTGCAGGCAGGGTGCAACTGGTGGAGAAGAGTGTCAGGAGTAATTTGTGACAGACGGGTATCAGCAAGAGTGATAAGGAAGGTGTACAGGACGGTACTGAGACCAGCTATGTTATATGGGTTGGAGACGGTGGCACTGACCAAAAAGCAGGAGACAGAGCTGAAAGTGGCAGAGTTAAAGATGCTAAGAATTGCATTGGGCGTGATGAGGATGAACAGGATTAGAAATAAGTACATTAGAGGGTCAGCTCAAGTTGGACGGTTGAGAGACAAAGTCAGAGAGGCAAGATTGCATTGGTTTGGACATGTGCAGAGGAGAGATGATGGGTATATTGGGAGAAGGATGCTAAGGATAGAGCTGCCAGGGAAGAGGAAAAGGGCCTTAGCGAAGTTTTATGGATGTGGTGAGAGTGGACATGCAGGTGATGGGTGTAACAGAACAAGATGCAGAAGACAGAAAGATATGGACCACCCTGGAGCAGCCAAAAGGAGAAGAAGAAGATAGATAAATAGACACTTTATTAATCCCAAGGGGAAAGAGGGATGTAAGAGGTAGCAAGGAGCCGACCCACACCATCACAAATAATTGTATAATTTTAGTTATTTTATTTCATGAAAGACAAAGTACTGGTATAGCTCCATCTTGAGTTCTCTGTGACAGAGTCTGGCTTTGTGTCAGTCCTGCTGGCTTTGAGCGTTGTAATTTTCCAGCATTTGTTTAGCATTGTTCAAGCTGTTTAATGTTGTTTTGCAAAAGTTTTTAAAGCTTTTTCAAGTGTTTTCAGAGAACTGTTTGCAAGGAAAATATGATTGACATAATTTCCTTTTATCATTTTATGAGTTGTGAGATGTCATAGTGTTGTGAGATCGTTGTGTCTCCAGGATGTCTACTGTGAATTTAGTCGTTTTAATACTGATGCTCACAGTGCAGAACAGCAGTTGTCATCAGAGTCATTAGCACTGATATTGGACTCAAAATGCTCTGAAAAAATCCAGAATTACACACTGATGTCATCAAGTATGTAAGTACAGTGATATGTAGCAGTTTATGATACTTACGAAAGCTGATGCCCAGCACATACACACACACATAAAAAAAAAATCAATGTTATTTCGTAAAAAACCTTGTCTGCTGCTGTGGATGCACATGCGTATAGCATGTAATCAAATAAAAAAAAACGAAAAGTTATATTTATATGCACTTAATCCTGTATGTATTACAATGAGCCAGTGATTATTGCAGTAGCACTGAGTGAAAGGAAAGCTAACATGTGTTGCTTTCAATCCAGTAATAGAAGCTTATTAATAAAGTAATACTTTACTTTTAAGTTATTTGCTATAGATATTTTGAAACAGCATGATCTAGTAGCTGTGACATTGCGGGTCGGCTCCATGCTACCACTTCTGTTTTAAGAGCCTCTTAAACTGGACCCTGTCGATAACATAACTCGATGGGCCAGGTAGATGAGGACACACACACACAGCACATTGCATGGGGTAGGTGCAACGGTACTCTGCGCTTTTAATTTAAGGCCAATACAAATCAACAAAACTGTCTGAAAATTCATAATATATAATTAATCCAATAAAACAAAGTGTACATAGTGGAGGTTAAAACAAATACATAGATCCATAAAAACAAACTTGAAAACACAGGGAAGAAACTGTCCTCTAAAGTCAGACCCCTGGTAATGCTCCTTGACTTACCCTTTTTGGACCTTGCCGTCCGTGGAAGAAGTCTACCAGTCACTACAGACAAACTTTTCTCCTGGCCCAGATCCCTGCTGCCACTCCCACGGTGTTCCACAGGGGTGTTCAGGATAATCATCATTGTTCAGTGTTATCAACTAATGTGCTTACCACAAAAAATATAAAAAAATGCCCAGTTTCTTATTCCTAGTTTTATTATTTGTCCATTTACAGAAATACAGGGCATGCTTTTAAATAGAGACAAAGCTTTTAAAATAAAAAATATTTTTAAATAGTACTTCGCCATTCGCGTTTGCTCAGCCAAATAACGTCCAATTGGAGCATCTGCCAGACTTCCTTGTGTATCACTTTCCTTATTGCCTCTGGTAGGCGATATGGAGGCACCTGTATAGTAACACTGGGCGGAGTCACTGGGGACACTCTTGTATCACTTCCGGCCCTTGCTATTCGGCCTGAAATTTATGTGGATCTTTCAGGATCAACACCAGCATGCGATCACCCTTCTTAAACTCACAGAGTTTACTCGTCTTGTCATAATTACGTTACTGTGCCTCCTGCTTGCGCTGCTGATGTTCTACCACAAAAGAGGACAATCTGGCAATCTGCTCTTGCAGCTAAACAACTCGGTTGACAAACCTACCCCCAGGAGTTGTTTTCGCGAGTCACCGTCCATTCTTTATGAAAATTGTCCAACACCCTGCACAGTCACGGCAAGATAATAGTTCGAAAGGGCTTGTCCCAATGGACGCTTAAGGGGCCTCTCATACAGCAAACAGGAGGAAGGGCACTACTGTATTCCCAGGAGATTGGATCGTCATGGGCCACCTACTGTTTCATCTGTTTTAGGATTTATTAAACCCTCATCTGAGTTAACTTCTGTTATAGCACATCTTTATTTGAAAACAGCAGTGTCAGATCGAGGCAAGCATGGGCACGACTGAGAGAATAAAACTGAATAAAAAAACGCTAACTTTACAGGTACCATACAGTTACACTGGCTGTAACAGACTCAAATCAAATGTATGTTTTTATTGTATAGTGGTAACAATATGAGCAGCTCACTACTCAAAACGTTTATTTCAGGACACAGGAAGACTCGAACCTTTGACCTTTTGAATAGGAGTCAGCAGTTATTACCGCTGTACTACCAAAGAAGTCACGAAAACAAGCCACACTAACCAGATTTCTTTTTCTTCAGTTATAGTCTTGAATAAAAGTGCACTTGTTCTGTTATATTTGTACCTTTTGTGCTTATTTGATATTTGGACTTCAGTCTTCACACATTATATACTTCATGTCAAAATTTTGTCGTTAGTACTAAAACATGGATGTGTTCAATATTTCTTGCATTTCTTGTCATCCTACACTTACATAGATCTTTGCAGACACGAAACACACATGAAATGCATGTGTTCCAAATAACAATATATTTTTTAGCCTATGCAGCTCTAGGTACCTGACTCCCTAATAAATAAAGCTTGAGCTGGGAGAGGTTTTTGCACTTTCTGCGGAGGTGGGAGGATGGGATAGCAGGCTGCTTGCTGCTAGGGCTTATTGACACATTTACGAGACAAAAGACGCTGACGGAGAGATGCGAGTGAATTTAAGGGTGGCTGGATTTACGGGTTTTTTCGTAAGCTTTGGTAATTCTAGTGTTAAGCTGCCCCTATATGTTCAGACGCATGACAATATATATATACAGTGTTTAGATAGATAGGTAGATTTTATGTAAGTATTGTATGCATAATTAATTTTATATTTAACATGATAATAATTTATTTGACAGTGTTCTGTTTCAGTACACAAAGCAACATAACACATTTAAGATTCATAATTAAAATCATTAATGTTCTAGGGTAAAGATTTCTTCATGAATCAATGAATGAAAATTGTGAAACTCGTTCATGAACCAAATGAATTACAATTGTGTGAATCATTTTTGGGTAATGGTTCTTTCGGAACTTGAAATAATCAGTGAACATTATATATGCTCAGTGACTTGTAAAATGTCAATGGAAGGTATGTCTGTAGTACCTGTTGGGGTACCTGTGTTGAGGATTAGTATGGGAGGAAGTGATGCTGTCAGTCTACACATGCTGGGGTCTGTCAGTTAGTAATCCCAAAATACATCAAAAGAGGGTGGTACTAAATCTCAAATCTAGGAGCTTGGTGATCATTAAAGCTATCACTAAAACTATAACTGAGAACAACTTTATAGTATTTGACTATTGCACCTGTGACTGATACACAGACAGAAAGAAAGAAAATGACTGAATATTTTGAAATTATTGTATAACACCCATTTAGAGCTCAGGTTTGTTGAAAAATTGTAGCTGGATATTGATTTTGTTTGCTTTTTACTTTGTTATAATTTGTATTATTTTTTGAACCTGCTAGAAAGTAAATATCATTGATATGAACAATTGACATGAAGACCAGTGCTTGTTCAGAGTGATCTGTAATTTTTTTCCCTGATGTTCATAACTGAAAGAGATGATTATGTGGATGACTATGTTATTTGCTTGTTTCTAGAACTGAACATTATACAGGTTCGGTATGGGATGCAATTTTATAACTTTGGTATTCCAAGTTGTCCAATCTATCTGTTAATTTTGTATTTTTAGTGTGCAGATCATCTTGCAAAATGTAAGAATGATTTCAATATTGCTATCTAATACTTAACAGTAATGATTTGGGATGATTAAACCCTTTATGTCGAAGAAGAAAATTAAATGGCACTGAGCATTTCATTTTTAATAAATGATGCTTACATCACAGTTTTGAGTAACAGCAGTTTCTTAAAACTTAATGATTTCATCCTGGTACTAACAGTGTTGCAATTATTAACAACTGTTGAGAAAGGTCACGTCGCCTTAAATCCTACACCAATTTCAACTTGTTTCCCAGTGTTCAGCTTCAGATTGTTGAGGGCACACTAACAAATAGCCAATCCACTACCATCTGGTGTGATTCCCTATTCTTACCAGAAATTAGACTAATCGGAATGGTCTCATGAGCAAAGATCAGTAGTTTAGCAGAAGTTTTGCCGGAGGAGCAGATAGAGAAAAAGAGTGAAGATGGAATACATTTCTGGCTAAGGGTCAAGAACTCCATACAATGTCTGTAAAGTCTGGCATCTCTTACTCAAAAAACAGAGGTGTAAAGAGGACCATATGTCTGAATTCATATGTTGTTTTTATTTTTTGGAGGAGAGGGAGTAATTCTGATATATTTCTTGTGTAAAATCAAGTTAACTATGAACTTCATTTTAATAGGATATGCAGAGCAGCTTACCTGATCTTACCCATTAAAAATCCTTAAACGGGACTGGAGCATAAGAATCTGGATAGACGAAATGTGTTGCAAGATGTACTGATGAGACACATTTATTGTGTTTATAACATTAAAAGTAGAAAATGTTCTGGTTTACAGTAACCTGAATAAATGTTTTCATTAACAGTGAAAAAACAATATGTTTAATTGAAAGAGGAGTCCAATTAAAAGCAGAAATTAGCTGGAATGAAAATGTGCAGTGACTGTGACCCTCCAGGACAAGGACTAAATACCCATGCTCTAAAACTCTGGGAAAGGCAAAAGAAAGAGTGCCACAGTAAAGTCATTCGGTATTAGATTTCTTTTTGAGCAGTGCATTCAAGTTTAAAATGACATATTTTGACAAAAAATGACATTGTGAAAATTTGCATTATTATGATTGCTATACTCTGAAATAAATGAGTAAAACATGCCATAACTAATGGAAATATCCAGTAACTATAAGAAAAGAAAACTAAAAATATGGAACATGGGCTGAATATTTAAACTACATTAAATATAAAATTAAGATAAAGTGTGGGTATAGCGTTATTATATATAGATGATAACCAGTAAGTAGAAACATTGTAAATTAGATTTGAAAATAAACTCTATGGTCAAAAGTGTGAGGACACACATCCAAATTATTGAGTTCAAGTGTTTCAGCCATGCCAGAATGTTAACAGGATCATAAAATCAAGCATATAGCCATCCAAGCTTTATTGGCAAACCTTGGCAGTAGACTGGGTCATACAGAAGAGCCGTGTGACTTTAAGCATTGCACTTTTAGAGGATACCATGTTAGTACGTAAGTCAGTACGTAAAATATCTGCTTTGCTAGATTTGCCCTGGTGAACTGTAAGTGCTGCTATTATTGTGAAGTGGAAGTATCTAGCAGCAACTACAGTTCAGCCACAAAGTGGTAGTCTATGCAAGCTCAAAGGGAGGGCACCAAGTACTGAAGCCACATAGCATGTAAGAATCACCTATCCTTTGTTGCATCGCTCACAACAGAGTTACAGACTGCCTTTGGAAGCAACATCAGCACAAAAACTGTGCATTGCGAACTTCATGAAGTTGGTTTCCATGGTCAACCAGCTGCACACAAGTCTAAGATCACTATGTGCAATGCTAAGCATAAGGTGGAGTATAATAAAACGTGTTGCCATTAGTTTCTGAAGCTGGAGAAACATGTTCTCTGGTGCAATGAGTCACACTTCCCAATCTGGCAGTCTGATGGCCGAATCTGGGTTTAGAGTATGCCAGTAAAATGCTACTTACTGGGCTGCATAGTGCCTGCTGCAAAGTTTGGTGGTTTGCTATTTTTCAATACTTGGGTTAGACCCGTTCATCCCAGTGTAAACAGAGAACAGGTAATGTTACAGCATACAGAGACATTTGTGTACAACCAACTTTGTGGCAACAGTACGGGGAAGGCGCTTTCCAGTTCCAGGATGTGTGTACAATGCCAGGTCTATAAAGACATGGAGGATCTTGAGCGGCCAGCACAGAGCCTTGACCTCAACCCTATTTGAATACATTAGGGGTGAATTGGAGTGCCAATTGTTAGCCAGGTTTCATCCAACATCAGTAACTGACCTCACACATGCTCTTTTGGCTTAAAAAGCAGAGATTCCCAAAGACACACTTTAAAATCTTTTGAAGGCTGTTATAGCCACAAAGGGGGTGATAAATCCACATTAATACCCTTGGTTTTGGAATAGGATGACCAACAAGGTCTATATGTGTGATGGTCTTGTGTCCTCATGTATTTGGTCACAGAATGTACCTGCTTCAGGGAGAGGCGGATGATTCTCTTATGACTGTTTTTTGATAGGATGTCGACTTCTTTATTTTGGTAGTATAAGCCAGGGTGTCTGTGATAGCAAAGGAATCAATAAATGGACCATGCATATAGTGGAAACCAGGATGCTAAAGCTGCCCCGACCCTGACACAAAAGGCACAGACCAAAGTGCAGCATAATACACAGTTTATTTATTCTTCCTCATTGGAGCCACTCTTCCTTGTTCCCTTTATTACAGCACAGTTATAAAGCACTGTCCCATACACACAACAGTTCTACTTTGTTCTGTCTCTGCCAGCGAGTGTTGTTGAGTAGGACGGGGAGACTTCGTCAAGTCCATGGTTCCATCCTGAAATATCAAGACAAGAAGTGGACAGGGTAGGTACAGTGCCGTCGCCATCCCCAGATGTCTGTTGGCCTTCTATTAGGACAGTGCCTCCATCTATGGCCCACACGGTGACCTCATAACACGGTAGCTCCCCTCCTCATATCTGCGGTCTGCGGACATGAAAGCAATGTGAGAAGCTCTGCTTCGCCTCCTCAAGAGGGTGTCGACCTTCTTAAATGGTTCCATGGCCATATTCTCCATCCCCCCAACTAGGCTCCTTAACTTATTGAGCACCTGTAACTCAGTCCGTACGAGCTGGTGGACCCTCTCCAGCTCCCATACATCAAAACCATCAACAAATACTTTAGCTGGTGGAGGGCATGCACTGCAGTGTTCCCTCCATGCTGCCCAATAGCTGGGCAGCTTAAGCCTTCCTGTTGTATCCTCAGTCAGATCAATAGGAGGTTTGGGGTGGCCTCCAAACAGGCCAGCTGGCTCTGCCTTTTATATATTATTTACTGGAATGGGTGACTAGACTCACTCCAACCAGGGGATAAGTGCTTAAAAGAGACAAGAGATAGTGGTAAGACGCCCCAGTCTTACGCTGTTCACTTACTCCCATCCACTCCTCTGGGTCTACACTTGGCTGGATGGTCTCTCTCTACCCAGCGGCCTCCATGCCTAGGACAATGGCATATGTCTGGCCTCTTGCCATCTTAGTATCGCATCTGTGCCATCTTCTCCCCATCACGGGCAGAAGGGTGGTGTTTCTTTACTTCGAAGGCTCAGTGCATGGGCTTCAGAGCTGCTGCATGTGTGCGGTGGGTTGTGTGTCGGCGTTAGCCACAAGAAATATTTTTTAACACAGGTCTCCTGCCTATTGACGGCAATGAGATGCCACTTGTGGAAACCAGGGGTGCTCCAGCTGCCCAAACCCACCAGGCACAGACCAAAGTGCAGCACAATACACAGTTTATTTGTTTTTTCTTGTGAAAGCCGTTCTCTCTTGCTCCCGCCATTACAGCACAGTTCTAAAGTTCAGCCCCATACATAGAATAGTTTGTCTTCTTTGTTCCTTCTCCACTCCCCTTCTGGCAAGCTTCATGTTTTTTCTCCTGACTCTGGCTGTTCGGATGGTGTGAGGCGGCTTCTTTTAAGCAGGTCCTGGGAGTGCTCCAGGTAGCTCATCAGCATTACCTGGAATCACTCCCAAGTGTGGAGGAAGTCAACTGTATTGCTCTGCAGCTCCCCCTGGCAGCCCCCACTGAACCCAATAGGGCTGAGAGAATCCGTGGTGCCACAGCCACCCAGGAGGGCTGCCCTGCAGCATCCCGGATTTGGTAGCGTCCTGTGGATACTCTCTCCCCTGGTCCTCCCATCCAGCAGCCATCCAGACCGGGTAATAGCCATGGCAGCCCCCTCACAATACTAAGGCTAAACTATATCATGCTCTATAACAATATTTGATATGTTAATAAAAAATAATGACTTAATTATGCTTATAAACCAATACCTGAAATTAACAGAAATTGTGTAAATGAAATAAAAATGCTGTACATACATATATCCTTCCTTTTTCTTTATTAGTTTCATCCTGTTTAAATAAAAACAATTGTACTAACTGAAAAGGACAAATTAATCTTAAGAAAACATCCATCCAGCCATTATCCAACCCACTATATCCTAACTACAGGGTCACAGGGGTCTGCTGGAGCAAATCCCAGCCAACACAGGAAACAAACCCCGGGCAGGGCACCAGCCCACCACAGGGCACACATACACACACACCCCAAGCAAGCACTAGGGACAATTTAGGATTGTCAATGCACCTAACCTGCATGTCTTTGGACTGTGGGAGGAAACTGCAGTACCTGGAGGAAACCCACGCAGACACAGGGAGAACATGCAAACTCCACGCAGGAAGGACCTGGGAAATGAACACAGGTCTCCTTACTGCAAAGCAGCAGCGCTACCCACTGTGCCACCATGCCATCCTCTTAAGAAAACATTTTATTACAATTCAGTTTGTACATGAACAGAATAATGCTCAAACACAGCTACATATAAAGAAATAGTTAATTCCTATTGCTAATGCCCAAAATGCAGTCCTCACTATTTAAAATCAAAGACTTATTGATGAGTCTTTTAGAAAAGTAGAACTTTCAAATAAGAATGTATTACTTTTTTATCCATTTTATTCTAATCTTATCTTCTGAGTTAAAAAAAAAAACACACTTTACCATAGTTTTAATATTTTTTATTCTGCTGTTCTGATCTTGGATTAATTTCTGTGACCTCTTCTTTGATTAATTAATTCTGTATATGCATGCTACTGTGCTTCCTAGAACAATAAATTATACAAGTGCTCCCTGATTTAATTAGGGCCATAACTTTTTCATCAAAGGACAACCTTTATGCTAACTTTCTCCAGGCTCAGTTTTTGCATCTGAATATCACACATTAAACACTGCACTATTTTTAAGCTCACCAATTTGAAAAAAATAAAACACTTTGTCTGAGGTCAAACTAACTTTAATTTACTTTAATATTTGGTGGTGAACAATAGGCTAATATCTAAAGAGGAAACTCATTGTTTATATACATGTGTTAAAATTTATGTTTATTTCAGTTCTGCCCACATCTAACAAAACCAAATTTGGGCAGCTCTCAGCTAGTCTAAGTAAAGGTCAAAAGTCCTATGTGTGGAGGATATGTAGTCTGCAGTAGGCTAAATTATTTCAGCTGCCAGTTATAGATGTGGATTTAATCTTTGTGAATGATGTGTAATTTTTTACAGTACAGTACAGTATTTTTATTAAATATGATGCTCACCATAATGGGAGAGAGTCATTGTATAATTTCAAAAATTTGTAACAAAAATTTGAGTGTTCACAGCACCGTCCAGAATACAGCCTTGTAATGTTAAACTGCAGGATGGATGTATATATTTTTAACTTTATAATATTTATCTTTCTTTGTCCACAATTCTTGTGAAAGGACTTCACAAAATATACCTACTGCTTCTGACTGTACTTATTTATAAAAACTAGGAACTGGACAGAGCTAATTAAAAAGAGTCTATTTAAGATATTTAAGTACAGTGTTCAATATCCCTTCTCTTTCTGAAACTTGGCCTATAGGATATAAGTTTAATAATTACATGGAGAAGGAAATAACATTTTTTAAATATGTTTAATATTTACACGGAAAAAGAAACATATATTTAGGAAAAAATGTAATTCTCCAATTAAATAAATAAAGTATTTCCAAATTGGAGAAAATCCCACACACTCTCATCTAATTGTGGTGTGAACAGCAAAAATGTAATTATCTTCCTTTTTAATAAAATTGTTTGAGTGCATTATTTAACTATTTGTGATTTGCTGCTGCCTTACCCTATAAATGGCAATAAATAACCAGAACAACAATGCAAATAAATAACAAGGATTATCAATACTTTACTAACATCTAACATAAAGTATAAGGATACTGTAGATCTGAATACAAATAAGTAGAACTCTTCTCTGAAACAGGACTTTGATAAATTAAGTCTCACGCAAAACCAGCATAATTAAAATGAAGAGGAATTCTCCATAGTTTAATGATACCACACACATTATTAAATTAGAATGGCAAATATTAAAGTGTAATTAGAGAAATACAAAAATCATTCCACATTGACTGTGAGCATTAAACAATGTAAGAAAGCTCTATATATGTCTTGACTGGCTCTGAATACTAAAGTAACTTAGTAGACAAATATTTAAACGCTCTGTCTACTACAGGCATGTCAAACTCACTACCATTGGTGGGCCGCTTCGACTGCCATACGTGCGTCAGCGGGCCGCACTGTAACAAATACTATTATACAAAGTTACTGTAGCTTTCTTTCCAATACTGAAAACTTTAAAAAATGTAACATTTAAAGTTTAAAGAAACGCGATTTATTTCCATAAACTCTCCGTACAACAGCGTATAATTAGAGTCCTAGCCTCTTAGCTAGGTCCTTATATTATTATATTCATTGCTTATATAGGAGTCTTACAGTGTGAGATCTATTTCTTTTGTCCCGACACTTGGCATCTCTTGTTACTAACCAGTTCGTCAATATCAGGCTTGAAATCTTGTGCAGCTGCAACTTTTATGAGGGATGAAAGGTGCTCAACAGTAAGTCTTGAGTGATGTGGGGTTTTGGTAGCTTTCATTAACGAAAAAATTTCTCACAAAGGTAAGTGTTTCCGAACATAGACAGTACTCTCAATGCCAACTTACAGATCTGCACATACGAGGGTGGCAGGTAAGCATACAAGCCTGGCACACCAACTTCGTTGTATTTTGCCATCAGAATAGAATCTGACTGCAGTTCAATCAATTCCATTTGGATATTCTCAGGCGCATTCTCAACGTTGTAAGAGAACAGCGCAAAGTCCTGTTCGTGTGAACTGAAATCATGAAAACGCTCACTGAATTCATTGCTCAGTAATGCAAGTTGGAAAACAAATCCTCCAAAAATCAAATTTTACTTTACTTTACTAAGTTTACTTCAAAGTTTATATTGTAAAATAAGCCGATATGCAAAAAGCCACCTGACCTACACTAATTTTACAAACTCAAAAATCACAAAAATATGTTAATAAATAACTCACCTTCTCGCGTCCACTTCAGGTCTTCAGCTGTAGTCTGCACTGTTCGTTACAATACTAGCACAAAATTACATAAAATTAGAGCGAAAAAATGTGAAAATGTGCGGGCTATTACTACTCGTGATGGTCAGTTCTGCCTAGTGGCCAGTCTCAGAAGCCCAGCCAGTAGTGTAGCCTAGCAGGGGAGGCTCTAGGCTCGTGCTGGCCCCTTCACCTGCCAATGTCAATATGGTATCTTATGCACGGCGGATGACCACGTCCGTTGCAGACACTGTATATCCGCCTCGTGCTCATGACACGGTTCTATATGCGCATGTCCGTAACTTGAAAACCAAGTGGCGGCCCATGATATTCTCATCACGGTAGAACGTTATAATACTACATATAGCTTACTGCTCCGACTCTAGCGACATTAGTAAATACTAATTCACTAATGTACTAATTAAATAATACTAATTAACAAGAAACACAATGTTTTTCAGCCACATTGCCATCAGCTATATCATTATTTTCTCTTTCCGTTTTATATTCAATATATGTTGGCGTGGCAGCCCTGTGCAGGTGCACAGTTTGCACATGCCTAAGGCCGCCCCGCTGCAGCCTAGCACTTCAGTTGTGACGTTGCGGCTCATTAACTTGGTCAAGGCTCATGGCTATACTAGCAGATGACATTTCCGGTACCGTAATGCCATGGGAAAACGTGCTTTTGTCAGAAGGCAGAAGAAAGAAAAATAGTCAATAAGTAACGCCGAAGATGAAGAATGATTCAATCTCAAACGATAGTAATCATTTTGTACAAGTTCAGTGCTAACTAGGATCTGTTATGTGGGTCGCATGCAGCCCGGGGGCCGCATGTTTGACATGCCTGGTCTACTAAGTAAAATATCGCACAAGACTGGTGCAGTTACATTTAACATTAGTTGCAACAAGTTTCTAAATTATTTTAATAAGTTTAGAAGTAGCATGGTCACGTGTACAGAGAATGGTGTAATTCTTACTTGCCTGTTTGGCCAACATCAGATAGTAAAGTAAGTTGCACAAGATTCTAGGCAAATTAGATATCTTTTCAGTCTTGTAGTACTGGATAATAACATCATATGGTGTGTGGTTGAGGCGGTCTCATGGTCTGGAATCCCTACAGATTTAATTTTTTCTCCAGCCGTCTGGAGTTTTTTTGTTTTTTCTGTCCCCCCTGGCCATTGAACCTTACTATTATTCGATGTTAATTAATGTTGATTTATTTTGTTTTATAATTGTGTCTTTCATTTTTCTATTCTTTAATATGTAAAGCACTTTGAGCTACTGTTTGTATGAAAATGTGCTATATAAATAAATTTTGTTGTTGTTGTTGTTGTTATTAGCTTTTAAACCTCAATTTTGCTGGTCCTCTCCCTGCCTTAACTTGTCAGTGCTCCCACTGAAAAAAAAAATCTATGAACAGTGACGTAACTTAAAAGACTCAGTAAGTAAAGGCTATAGAGTATTATCCATGCCATGCAATGTTTAAAATACATTTGAAATATATAGTAATACATATGTGTTGTGCATATACTTTACCAGTTTAAGAATATTTCTGTATGTTGAGTGATTTCATTCAGCTTTGCTGTGTTCTTTTGTTATTCATCAGATCATATTAAGGATATTTTGGGGAGTGAACTTCATACGTCAGATTCTACATTGTCCTATGGTAATGTTTTTTCTTCTTAAACCCAAAGAATTTTCTAAACATTTAATGTTGGTTAGAACTACATGCTTTTAATTTAAAAGATCACTATAAGAATCAACGCATTCCTAGAGGTTTACGTATTCAAAAAGGTCCCACATAAACAAAAGAAATTCGATAGAGACCCAAGGGATTGCACTGTGGGATATGTGAAAAAGTGGCTTGCCCCGGTCAACACACATCGACCATATTCAAAATTTAAGAAACAATTGTATTCTTACTCTGATTTTTCATATTCTTCTCTTTCTTCTGTTGATTCTAATGCAGACCATGCATTCACCTCTTTGCCTTTTTATCAGTGTACCTTAAGATCAGGTAGACCTTATCGAATGCCCATCTCTCAACATCACAACAGTCAGACAAGATAGAAACAGGTCAGATTCCAATAATTAATATTTCTTCTAAGAATTTGACCACACATCAAATGTCGATTATGTTTAAGGGTCTCTCTTTTGTACCTTCATTTAAATATCAACCATTCTGTACAAAAGTTGAATTATTTAAGCTTTACCGGAAAATCTGTCTCTGGGCTTTCTTTAAAGAGAAAGTTGCCATGCAATATCAGGGACTTTCTTCTAAATCCATGTTCGTGCCTCCTGGGCCTTTGAGTCCAGAAACTGAAATAGAAAAGATTGAAAATATTGAATATAAATCATTTATTAATATCTCTAGAGAGGAAAATATTGCATTAAATTAATTAAAAAATGATCCTAATATAATGGTAGCCAGCAAAGGGGGCGCTACTGTGGTTATGGATACGTTCCTTTATGTACAAGAAGGTCTTAGGCAATTAAGTGACAGGAATTACTTAAGAGAGATCCTACTCCTCATATTTCTTCTTTTATTAACAATGTGATTAATCAAGCTATGATTTCTAATACTATCACACAAAAAAAATGCAAATTCTTACGGAATCTGTATCCTTGTATCCCTGTTTTTCATTTGTTACGTAAGACACAAAAAAATCTTGACAATTCTCCAGGAAGACCTAAAGTTTCCACAGTGAACTCCAGTTTATAACCACTTACTCAATTTATTAATTTTTATATTTCACCATTTGTGTCATTGTCACGTTCCTATGTTAAAGATTCAGCTCATTTTATTTATCTTTTACAGGACACGTGTATGAGGATGGCTTTATTATAGCTATCATGGATATTACTTCACTATATACTAATATCCCTCAGGATACTGCTCTACATACAATTCAGATGACATCATTACGCTTTTCTGCTTATCAGAATGATAAGATTGATTGTATAGGACAATTTTCTTATCTCCCATTAGGTTGGAATTTTTTTGTATTTAATAACAATTTCTACTGTAAGCATAAAGATATTCTGATGGGAGCAACCTTTAACCCCTGTGTAGCTAATTTATATGTGTCAGCTTTTGAACAGGAGTTCATTTTTGTCTTGAGGAACCTTTTTATTGGTCAACATTTTTCTGATTTGGATGGGTGACTCGGTTTGCAAATTTTTTTTAGTTATGTCAATAATTGCAAGCTCAATCTATCCTTTACACTTATTTAATAAATCCAATTCATTTTTGGACATTAACATATATGTGTTTAATAATTCACTTTAATTTTCTTCATACCGTAAACCTTCTGATCATAATACTTTATTACATGCCTCTAGTTTTCATCATAGATCCTTGATCAACAATTTACTTGTTTCACAGTTTTTTCATATTCGCTGTAGGCTGTTTGGAATGGGATGATCTTGTTAGTCAGATTTGAAATCCCATTTTTTACACAGAGGATATTCGAAAGCCTGTGTTAAGATGGCATTTAACTGAACATTTTATACCATTAGGGCATTATTACATACATCTAAGTAGGAATCCAAACAGACCAATAGGACAGTGTGCAATCTTACTTATTCTTAGTATGCTAATCAAATTAAGTGCATCATTTTGAAACACAGCCATATATTGAGTTTACTTGTACATCCCAGTCTTTCTGATCCACCTCTTTTTGCTTTTTCACGTGGTCATAACCTTAAAGTCATGTAGTGAATTATTTACGTAGTGCTATTTTTACTCCCCCTGATAAGTCAATAAATCGTATCTATCCTGGACATTTTCCCTGTTTGAACTATAGTTGTTGTGGTAAACTTGTCACTACTCTACAGGGTGATATTAATCTGAAACACAGATCCAATTATAGTTCAAAAGGTCTTATTTATCTCTTGTTATGCCCTTGCCCTTATTTTATACATTGGTAAAACTATTCAGGCTATTTGTCATCGTATCGCAGAACATACAAGTAATATGAGGACAAAACCCACAAAACATTCTGTGTTCAGGCATTTCACTTCCTTTAATCATACATTTTCAGACCTTAGATTTACCATCCTTGAGATTGTAAAGCCAAAACCCCATTGGGATGACTTTGATAATCTGTTGTTAAATAGGGAAGCACACTGGATTTTTCTATTAAACATGTTAGATCTTATTGGTTCCAATGAGTCATTTGATTGGACATACTTCTTGTGATATAGCCCTGAGCCTGGGTTTGTTTCCTGTTGCCATTTCCGGTGAGGTAGTCGCTGGATTGTATGATACACATGTAGTGGATGAGGTAATACAGTTTTTAAATTGTTTATTCTTGGTCCATACTCATTCCTGTTAGTTATACGTGACAGTTTCTACATCACTCTGTTTGATTTTATTTCAGCTGCTTGCTAGTACTTTAGTAACACATAATTTTCACATAACGATTAGGTAAGCTGCATTTCCCATTAAGTAATCTCTCTAGTATTTATATTATCGTTCTGATTTATGTTGACCTTTTTATTTTCATATTTATTCTTATTTTTATCTTTATACAGTCTTTCATTTCTGGGAAACTAAATTATGGTGGATCTGCTTTTGTGAGCACCTTTTCTTGTATAATAGGTAATGAGTTGTATTGTATCTTTGAGTTGTATTGTTTAATGTATATTTTCTTTCTTTAGTATTTGATTATATTAATTTTTTTCAAGTTTATCTTTTTGCAGCTGTGTCCTGAAGAAAAGGTGAATCCTCAAAACGTGTCAGCCAAATCTACACATACATACCTTTGAATCTCAGGAATTCAATTATATTTCTGATGTAACATGTGTCACACATGTACGCATGGGAGGCAGCTAAAGGGCTTGAGTGAAGGCAGTTCTGAGGCATGCCGGGATGTGGCAGAGTGCACTGACTCTTTCTCCCTTCCCTGTAGACCATTCCTGGGAGATTCCACCTGGCTCTCTTGACATCACTTCCAGGACCGAACCAATGGAAACAGACCTTACCAGCTCCGGCCCCTCTGATGTCACGTCCGGGCTTTATCCAATGAGTGATGAACATGTGCCCGATCCTTATGACATCACTTTCCTGTCTTCCCCTTTAAAAGCCTGCCCTTTTTCCCTTTTCCCTCAGTTCTGTATTGGACTCGGTTTTGAGCACAACAGTGCTACCACTTAAGAAAGACGATTTGCAGCCAGGATACCACATTATACAGGTGGCTGCCCCAAACCTTGATATGTCTCGGTGTGTGTTTTGTGACACATGATGGTAAACTTTATGATATAATTTCTATTATTGTGGACTTACTAGCTTCATTTGTTGCTAATATTTTTTTGTTTATGTATTTTTAAGTGATCTTTCTGGTCACATTGATCTTGTGTAATATTTTGACTCTTGTCTGATCATTTTCATTGGAATGTACTTTGCATTTTTCCTGTTTCTTCATATTATCATTATATATATTTTTTCTTTATTGTTGTTATATTGGCTTTGTAAATTGGATTACACATATAAATCATATTTCTCAATTGTTTCACTTAATTTCATCAATTGTTTAAAACATAATATATTGTTCTAGTGTCTGCTTGCCATAGTGTTATGTTATTGGTTTCTAGTGAGCAGGCATATTTATCTATATTTGAGAATATTATGGTATCTTGGGTGTTTTCATTAAAAAGAACTCAATTGAGTAATTTCTTTTCAATATATAAGGCAATATTGGTGCCAATTTGAAATGCACTGCAAAGGTACATCATATCTTAATGAGATACTTCACCCAAAAATTATATTTTTTATATGCTACTTACTTGATGCAGAACATTCCAATAATAATGTGCCTTTGACCTGCTTCTTCTCCTAATTGAATCATTAAGAGTCCTGTCTTTAAAAGCACAGCATTATGGAACACAGGCTGCTTTTTCTAGAAGTAACTGTTAATATCATTTTAGAAAACAGTATGGGTTTTGCATATTTTGAACACATGACTGGATAACGAACAAATAGATTATGTGACACGAGTAAAGTGAGAATTTTTTTTTTCCATGAATGTTTTTCACATCTCAGTGTACAGCATGGGTTGCCATTAGGTTCTATTGTGTCATCAACTTTTATTTTTATTCTGAATGCAAACATGAAATTATTTTTTTTTCTCTGATATCTCTACAAACTACGTAGGATAAGTAACAATGAAAATTAAATTTTTGGACAGAGTATTCCTTTAATTCATGTCCATTAGATTGTATTAACTAAAAGCAAAGAAAACTGATTACATATTTCACTATGAGCTTGCATTGCAGTTCTTTCTACAACTGTGTACTAATCATAGTAAACTAAATGTAATGAAATAACCAGTCAGTGTCAAGGGATGGGGTAAAAGATAGATAGGGGCAAGAGGTATTCCTATTACGACTCTGTCCTAGCATGTCCTAGTACATTCACGTCTAAGAACATGTTTTTCAACATTTAGTTATGACTTACTGAAACTCTGAGAAGTGTAATACTGATCTCACTGAAAATGTTTATTAACAGATTAAGAAGTCTAATCTTATTTGTTAATAACAAGCAGGTATTTCACTTATATAACAGCCAACCTCTTACCCAGCCGGCAGCCACACTACCAGGACCTGTGGCCTGGATGAATTACTGAGGAGAATCTACCTATACCAAGCTGTACCTCTGACAAATAATAATTTTCCCTCCTCCCCAATCGACGGTTTAAAGACTAGCAAACAAAAGCAAATATGTAAAATAAGTGTAGGAATATACTAAATCAAACACAATGACAGATACAATAATACAAATCCCTGACATAAAATATATCTCTATATATCCCTCCACCAAACCAGCAAAGTAAAAACACTACATATACAATAGCAAAACCCCCCTTGCCCCACAAACATATAACAAACACAAAACACAAATAATATCAATGGATGATTACAGAATGTCAATGAATGTGAAACTGTGTCTGGGTAAATCACTGTACAGAATACTGATTGCTAATCAAAAATGGATGTGTTTGAATCTCCCGAATAAAACAGAACAATCTCACCGTGTTTCCTCAGCGAATGGTTGATGATAATGTCCAACCCTGGGGTTTCTGGCGATGACTGTGCTGTCGTGATTCCGGCAGAATGAGAAGCAAACTGGAACAAGACGCAATGTAAATGGCAGAAAAATGATGATCGGTTGTCAGTATTTGAAATCTATGTCTCTCTCCTTCCTCTCTCTTCTTTCCCTCCAGATTATTTTAAATAATGACCAGCCGGATGTAACTGGTGGAACTCCAGTACTGGCATGTCCAGGGGTCGCTGCCTCCCCACAACATCCTTACCCATTTCTCATTACAGGGACGACATTTAAACAGACACATATTAGTTTAGAGTGGATGCTGTGACAAGATGCGACTGGGTGCAAACACTATAAACAACAATACCTATGTGGCCCAGCTGCATTCTTGGTCAAGGGAGGTCCAAAGTATGGCTTGATATTGGCCACGTGTATGATGTTTGTCCTGGTGTCAGCGCCGTTGCCCCTTTGGATGAGAAAGGTGACCAGACCTGTTTGTTTAATTACCAATGCTGGATCTAACCATTTAAGCGCAAGCTTGGCGGAGAACCGCTTGCTGGCATCCGAGAGGTGGTGGGCTCTGTCCAGACCAAGTCACCTGGCTTGAAGTGTGCTTCCTTCTGCCGGGCATTATACAACCGGGCGTTTCTGGACGTTGATTCCACCAACCTCCGTTGGATTCTCCACCGAAATTAGCCTTAGGATGGTATGCTGTAGTAAGTGTTTTCTTCACTCCCCAGGTCGTATAGATTTCATCAAGGACTGAACTCGTGAACTGGGGACCCCTGTCCGAAATGATGTTCTTCAGTACCCTCCAGCGGGTGAATATTTCGTTCTTCAGGGTGGAGCATATTTTGTTGATCCTAGTGTCAGTCAATGCAAACAGCTCCACACACTTTGAAAAATAATCAATTACTACCATCAGGACGGTCTTCCTTGAGCTGCTAACAGCAAATGGCCCCATCAAGTCGACTCCCAAAGTCTCCCCTGGTCCAAAAACGATCGCCGATTGTAGAAATCCTACCGGTTTACCAGGTGGGTTTTTGAGCTTCTGGCAAGTTAAGCACTTCTTCACGTGGTAGCAAACATCATTCCAGACAGACGGCCACCACACCACCCCCAATATCTTCAACAGGGTTTTCATCCTTCCAAGGTGACTGCTCAAAGGGCTGTCATGATAATAATCCAGGAAGTCAGGGATGGGCCCCTCCGGGACCACTAGTTGGTGTTGTAGACCTCCAAGGGGGATGGAGTGGTCCTGTACAGAACCCCCTGGAGGTCCATGAAGTGTACCCAGTTGGTGTGCTGCTGCTCCAGTCCCTCCCTGATGTTTTGGCAGAATGGACTGGTGGCTTGTGCTTGAGCTTGGTTTTGTAGGCTTTTTGGCAGAGGGAGGACCATCTTCTTTGCCTCTGCCAAACATACTATCCCTGGAGGCTCTGAAGCCCTGGACAGAGCAACAGGCACAATGTTGCCACAGCCCTTCCGATAAATCATCTTGAAAGTAACGTTTTGGAGGCGGAGTATCCACCTAGTTAAATCAACCCCCTCCAGATAATGTCTCCTATTTTCCACAGCCCACACGACAACCAAACATTCCTTTTCAGCCATCAAATAATTCAGCTCCATTGCTGTGCAATGTTCAATAGGCATACGCAATGACATATTCTGCCTGGTGGACTTTTTGAGTGAACGCGGTGCCAAGCCCCAGGTTGCTGGCATCGGTCTGTACCTGGAAGGTGAGCTGTGGAACTGGCTGGGCCAGAACGGATGGCTTTTGAAGATAAATCTTGAGTTGCTCGACCACATCCTGGCACTCGTTTGTTCACTCCCACGGGACATCTTTTTTCCTTAAATAATTCAAGGGAGCTGCTATATCAGCCACCCTGGGGATGAATTTGTGATATCACCCCACTAACCCAAGGAAATGTTGTAGTGATTTCAAATCCGTGGGCGTGGGGTAGTCCCGGATGGCTAAGGTCTTCTCGGGATCTACAGCAACCCCCTCCGATGAAAGAATGCACCCGAGGAAGTGGATGTGGGGTTGAATGAAGGTACATTTTTTTGTGTTCAGTGTGAGGTGCGCTTGATAGAATCATTGGAAGATGGTGTCCAACTCCTGGAGATGATGTTTAATAGAAGGGGAGTACACAATGATGTCATCTATATAAACAAAGCAGATCTTGCCCATCAACTCCCTCAGTACTTGTTTCATGAGCTGCTGGAAGGTGGCACCAGCATTTTTACGCCCAAAAGGCATGACTTTGTAAAAGAGAACACACAGTTGAGATTGGAATGCCCCTTACAGCTGATACAGTACCTCTTGCCAGAGCTATTTAGTGTAAAAGTGTATAGAACACTGCAGAGTTAATATGGCAAGCTCAACTAACCAGCAGCATCATTTGCTACAAAGCTAACTTCACACTATAAAAAGTAATGTTTTTCTACATTAGGTGTTCCTTTGAGTATATGAAGTGAATAGGATTAACCATTAAGAAGATGAAGTAGAGTTTGCTGTAAACATTTTAATGTTAAGTTAACATACTGAGGGGAGCTTATTACATGTTTTACACAGCAGTGTGTGGAATAAGGCGCTATATAGGCACCAACCCGACACAGACTGACAGTGCAGACACTGGTAAAATAAACAAAAAGATTTCATTGTCTTCAGCCATGGGACCCGCCTTCCCTGTGTCCCACTGGCCCTGCACAGTCCCCAAAAACACACCAAAAGAAAAAACACCACAAGATCACTCATCGTTCTCCTCCAGTCCTCTCAGGCAGCTTTTTTTTTTTTTTGTCGTCGTCGTCCTCCTCCTTCTCCTCCTGACTCTGGCACGCTGAGTAGTGGCAGTAGGCTCCCTTTATAGCCCTCCCAGAAGTGTTCCAGGTGGTAATTGGCCTAATTAGGCTGTACTTCCAGGTGTGGCTGCATTCCAGCCCACACAGGCTTGTTAAGTCATGCAGCTCCTCCAGGTTGTGGCCACGGAGTTCAACAGGTCTGAGCCCTGAAGTCCTGTGCCTGTGGCCCAGATGTAACCCAGGAGCGCTGCCACCAGGTGTTCCAGGGGACATAGTGTACATCCCATGGCTGCTCCCCCGGTCCCAGTGTCAAAGGGGTTCCCCGGCCGGGCATGGGTCCTAGCCGTCTGCCACAAGTGTAATCTGATGGGTCCTCATATGTGGAGATAGCACAGTGCATCACCAAGATCGTTAGAGAAAAATCTAGGAGTGTTTACTAGACAAACACTTAAAGATAGAAAATAAAACTGTGCCCAAATTCTTGTTTACTCCCAATGTTTCTTACAAGCATAACATCTGTGTTAACATCAGATAAACGGCTTGTGGGAGATAGTCACAGATTTTCATGCAACATAAATGTTTAAAAAATGCAAACTGGGATATTATTAACTTGCGTGGGTTTCCTCCAGGGACTATGGTTTCCATATACAGTCCAAGGACATGCTGTCAGATTGATTGACATTTGAAGCATAAGTTGAAATTTCCCCAATGTGAGTTTCTACGTGGGTGTTTGGAGAGCTTTACAAGAATCTGTGGTCTTATATATGTTGTAGTCCTATCTTGCATCTGAAGCAGTTGAGACTCTACAGTACATCACATTCTCAGGTATGAGGCATATACAAAGAATTATTCAATGGTGATATCTGTTCTTTCTTTCATATTGTGTGGCACAAATAGTGTTGGTTGGCTTTCACTATCTTTTTGAGAATGCTAGTATAAATCAGATATAACCCTAGTATTTTATATGATTCTTTTTTCATTTTATTATTCATATAAATATTTTTCTTAATAGCATCTGGGTGGAATTATTTTACATATATAAATCATGATCCTTTTGAAGATAACTATGTTATGTAAAGGAATCTGCTTCATTACGTATATATCTACAAGTTCTTTCATGCAATTCATTTTAAAAGCAACTACATAATCTGTATAACCTTTTTACTCTTCAACTCCTCTGTATTGTAAAACATATACAAATCCACTTTCGCATAAAAAATGTAATTTTCAAAATTATATCAATTTTCTGTAATTTCAAATATTTTTCTATATTTATGAAGCTTTTTCATTTAGGTTGTGGAGTCCAATAAGTTTCAAGACACTCCAAAATCTGGAATTAATTTATGGAGGTCCCTGGGTAAATAACAGAGAGATGTGTCAATTCATCACGAATATCATAGCAGTACCAACGGTTCAGGCTTTGACCAATGACCACAATACTCAAGCATTTCAGTTTTAGAGATACAGTATTACAGGGAAAAACATAGCTGGTACATCTGATTTAGTTTTTACATTTCTGTCTGCCTGCCGTCTTATTTCATCTACAATATTTTAAAAAGGACACCTAACTGATTATATGCAATTTCACCAGAGTAAAACATTGAGATTACTGAATTGCTACAACTACCATTAATGCTTGAACCCAGTGTACCAATACTGAGACGAAGTTATTGAGCTACAGAGTGTTTAGCACCATTCATATCACACTTACACTGACTTTCTTTATCACACAATCATCCTTAGAGCTGTCATTAACGTTCAGAGTTGAGATTTAAGTTCCAAAGTCTGGAATGTCAGCAGTGCTCACCCTATATATTATAAACTTTTTAGAAAACAGATTTTAATGCCAGCCTTTTCATTATCCAAATGTTTTAGGAAACTCCTGGCACAAAATCATTAACTTTTGTGACTTCAATTCTGTGGAAATTTAGTACTCCACAGGCATTTTCCAGTAGGATCAATCAATCATTACATTTAAATTCCATTCTCTCTTGCATTTAAGTCTGTAATTCCTGTATTTTGTTCTTACAGTTGACTCTTTTGCAACTACAGTAATGAAGCTAACCTTGTTGTGCAGTCTTTCAACTCTACACTTCTACACAACTCTACTTCAGATGTAAAGACTTACCTACTAATTAATAATCTGAATGACCTGCAGATCACTTATTGTGTGGTACTGTAATTGTAATTAATTTTTTGGTAATGAATAGGGAGATACATGAGAATGGACCAGGGTAACCTAAGTCATTGACTTTAAAGTCCCATCATAATATGACTTTTCTAAAAGTGTTTAGTTGCAGCCTTCATTTCCATAATATTCGCAAGTTGTGGACAATCATACAGCTGTGCATTGTGACATTCCTACCAGCTCAGTCATTGCACTCTGTGATGAGGTAGGGCTTTGATTTTATTGCAGTTCATAGTAGCAGGGTTCTTTGTGTTCCATGAGCCTTGAACCGGAGGTACAATGCATACAACCCTATTGATCATGATCAAAAAATGTGGACTAAAAAGAAATCATAGAAAACATCATCAATAGAATCAGCAACTACCTGGTTATTCTCCATGTTATTTTTTTTTCTCTGATGTGCTCCATGTTCATTGGTTTCCAAAATGTGTCCACCTTATGAAACTTTCACAGCATATCAGGAAATTTGAAACATTGCTGAGACATCATCAGGGGCTCTGTAATCCATCATCCCCTGCAATTCCTAATTGTGTAATTTGACATCCTCAATACAAGAAGATTCAGCATATGTAGTTGTCAAGAGTGATATGTTCTTCAACTCAAAGTTTTGCATTGTGAAGTATGACTTGCCTGCCACAGATTAGCCACAGGACTTCCTCCAGGCAAACTCATGCCTTAGACTTACTAACCCTGTTTTTAGATACAGCCCTTATCCTTAAGTTATGGATTTGACTTGCCATTAATCAATGTACCTAAATCTTGAAGAGCAGTTCAACAATAAAGACCCTATAAACCTTTTCAATTATATATGTGAAAGCTTTTTAAAACCTGCGTATCACTGATAAGAAATACTTAGGGAAACAGACAAAGTAGCAAGGAATTAAAAAAAAGAAAAAGAAACCAAAATAATAACTATGGAGGAGCTGTAGCTCTGTCTATCAGGTGTAGTCTGCAGTGCACACCTTCCATACCTTTCATACTCTGATCTTTATTCCACCTACCAATCACACCTTTGTCCAACTTAACTGCAGACTGCTGGAGTACTGGCTACAATGGTGTGGTGTTATGGGTCCACAGCTCGCTTAGTAAAGGCCATTTAAATAAATGATCACCGCGCTTGCGGTTTCGTGAGGGGGCGTAGTGGTTGTAGCAAGCCGCGGGGCGATCTGCAGTGTGGGCATCCATGATTGTTCCCGTGGCTAATGTGCTGCAGCTGCTATGGCCCCTCGCAAGTCGGTTGGGAGAGGAGGAACAAGAAAAAGAAAAGAGAAAAAGAGAGGATGGAGGTTACATGGGAGCAAGAGAGCAAGCAGGTCGGTGCGTGAGAGAGACACACGGAGTGTGTGGAGAGCGAGCAAACGAGCACTCGTGGGCAGCTGCGAGGGCCTGGGTGTTAGGCCTACACCCAGGGGTTGTAGCTGATGTCGCTCCCACTGAGCGAGCAGGTAGCGGGAGTGACCAGGATAAGGCGACTGGCCCCAGAAGACCGGAAAGGCAGCGGGAGTCGGGAGGCTTGGTGGTGGAGTCCCCAACGTGAGCTACCTGGCCATTGGTGGAAACCAAGTCTTGAGGCTGGGATGAGTGCCAGACCGAAGCCAGGGATCGAGAGGTCTCCAGTCTCGTGCGTGAGTTGAAGAGGGCAGCTGCAGAGAGGGTCTCGCCTGCTGCAAAGCCCAACTGGGAGAAGCAGGTGAGACGCTAACAGAAAAGAAGCGCCAGGTTTGTCATTGTTGTGTTTTTTAAAGACTGCTTCCTGTTGGATGTTTTAACTTCGATTTTTAAAGGATTGTTCTATTTATTATTTTTTAAACCTCCACGTTTTTCTTTTATTGGATTATTTATTTGGGCATTGAATCACTGCACTTTATGAACACTTTGTTTTGATGGACTGTTTTTAATAAAAGCACTATGCACTTTTTTTTTAACCAACCCCTTGCTCAAATATTGTCTCACTGTTTAGCTCACTCGGTGACATTATCAACGGTGTTGGGTTCAAGGGCTCCTGAACAGAGATGGGAGCGTGGAGCCAAACCCACATTGTCACATTTGGACATACAAACTCCAACCAGGATGCCCACTGGAACTCTGAGCACCATTTCCTAGTATTACCCCTACCATCCCTGAGTGTACCTGCAGCCCTGAGACCCCACAAACACTCAGGGGTTGGTTAATTCCTAAGTAACCTGTGCAAAGTAGTGCATAACAGGGTTGCATATGCTGAAATTGGTCTCCATGCTGACAATTAATAAAGGATCTATCTATCTATCTATCTATCTATCTATCTATCTATCTATCTATCTATCTATCTATCTATCTATCTATCTATCTATCTATCTATCTATCTATCTATCTATCTAACATGAGATGAGGGAATTCTGTTAAACTTATACCTGTCTTTAATTATCCTGTCACTATTGCTGTGCTCTTGGGTTTATCATCTCCATGGTACTCTTTATTAACATATATTTTAACCTTTACTAGCAGTATTTAATTTAGGCTCCTCGTTTTAAACCAAAGTCATTTGAAAGTTATAAGCTCCACCATATTTACAAATTTTACTTTAAATTATTACTCTGTTAAAAATGCCATTTTCTAAGTATATCCAGTCCATCTAACATGCGTGTCTTTGGACTGTGGGAGGAGACCCATCTAGACACAGGGAGAACATGCAAACTGCACACTGGGAGGACCCAGGATGTGAACCCAGGTATCCTTACTGCAAGACAGCAGTGCTACCACAGCACCACCATGCCTATTAAACCATTATAAGAGTAAATTAGAATTCGACTGGATGCAGGTAAGAATAACATGGTACTTGTAAAATCCCTCATTGATTTTGGTTATTAAATATATTTGTTTATTTATAATAAATACATTTTTTTACCTACTAGTCAGTTTCCTGTTCCAGTTTTTAGTCATCACTGTGACTCTATGTGTTAAAGCAAGCTTTTTACCTAAAGTTCAGTTGTGGATAAAAGGACACATGCCAAGTGCTGCCTTAAAATTTACACTACACATGTACAAAAGCATATTTTGCTAAAAATAGCTTTTTTTCTACACATGTGTCCTTAATTTTATGACTAAGACAAAAAAAAAGAAACTGGCAGTACTGTGATGTGGTACTCAAAGCTAGGCAGATTTGTATATGGATGCTACTACAACAACCATTTTGCATTTTGTTGTCATATACATTCATGGCATACATGCAAATAAACAAAGAAATTAGGACATAGTAGGGAGAGACAACACAAGTATTAGCATTGCTCGCTCTCTAGTGCAGTCCTATGAATGCAGATTTCCTGGATTATCACCTGGTAATCACGGTTGGTGGCACAGCACCATCCATACAAGTTTTTTCCCAAACACACATTCTTAGAAGACATATTTGTATATATGTGTTGTCACACATGTGCATGGGAGGCAGCTAATGGGCTTAAATAATTGTAATTGTCTGCTGGACCATGAGGTGGTGCTGTCCACTAACACCTTCTCTCTCTCTTCCACTGCAGACCTACTGAAGGAAATCCCACTTGTAGACCTCATTCGGCACACCCCTTCCTGTCAGCCCTCTATTTAAACATCATTTTGACTCTTTGTATTCAGTTCAGTTGTGAACTCAGTCTATGAAGACCATTTTATTGCACTATTTAATTCTTTATTTCAAATATACAGGGTGGCTACCCCAAATCTTTATCTTGTTCCTTGTGTTTATTCCACAGTATCTAAGTTTTACATATGTATATACATCATTATACTCATACAATGCCTATAAAAAGTACTCCACCCCCTTCGAACATTTCACAATTTATTGAATCACAGTGAATTTAATTTGTTTTTTTTTAACCCTGAAAAACAGAAAAAGACTCTTTAATGTCAAAGATCTCTGCAAGGTGGTCTAAATTAGTTACTGATATAAAACACAAAATAATTGATTTCATAAGTATAGCATATTACTTATATGGTAGAAGTAATATGTCAAACCTAAATCCTCACTGGTGAGCCAATTGGTTTTAGAAGTCAGTGAAGGTCACCTGTCTGGGGTTCCATTTGATTGTAGTATAAATGTACCTGGAAGGTTAACTTGTGGTGAGCCAATATGGGGGCAAGAAAAAAGAACACTACAAGCAACTCCATGGGAAGGTGATTGAAAAGCACAAGTCACTTAATGGAGTCAATGAAATATCCAAGTAACTGAATATCCCTTGGAATACATTTAAATTGGTCATTAAGAACTGGAAAGTGTATGGCACAGGTATAAATCTGTTCAGAACAGGCTAGCTACAAAACTGAGTGATCATGCAAGATGTCTCGTGAGGGAGACCACCAAGACATCTATGAGTACTCTAAAGGAGTAACAAGCTACAGAGAACGAGACTGGAGAGACTGTGTAGACAGCAGCTGTTTCCGAAGTGCTTTACCCACAAAAGAAAGCCACTCGTAAAAGAAATGACACCTTGGTCGGAGTTTACCAGGAGACACATGGAAGACTCTAAAGTTAGCTAGAAGATGGTTCAATGATCAGATGAGACCAAAATTGAACTTTTAGGCCAAACGATCAAACAGCATGTTTTAACATGTTTTAGTACTGCACATTATCAAAAACACACAATTCCCACTGAGATGCATGGCCGTGGCAGTGTCTTGCTGTGGGGACGCTTCTCTGCAGCAGATCCTGGAAGGCTTTGTTTTCCAGCAAGACAATGACTCCAACCATAAAGCCAAAGCTACACAGGAATGTCTTAAAAAATGTTAATATCCTGGCATGACTAAGTCACAGTTCCGATCTCAATCCACTTGAGAATTTGCATTTCACTCCTGATCAATGAGCAGCCTTACAGAGCTTGAGGTGTTTCAAAAAGAATAATGAGGAGAAAAGTGCAGAGTTCCGATGTGCAAAGCTGATGAGGACCTGTGCACACAAACGTCAAGGCTGTTATTAATAAAAAAGGTACACTTACTAAATACTGATACATACAGGTGAATGCTTATGCAACTATTTTGTATTGTATATTTGTAATTAATTTAGACCACGCTGGTATTAAAGAGTGTTTTTCTGCTGATCAATTTCAAAAAAGCCAAATTAAATTCACTGTGGTTCAGTGTTATGTACTAATAAAATGTGAACATTTTTATAGGCACTGTATATATATGTTTTACATAATAAAAATGCTTTGAATAAAATTACTGTTTTGGCAAAACATGTGTAATGAATCTGTTTTCCTGAATAGCAGTAAACTGTGAATTTAGGTGGCATAACTTAAGTGTGTTGGAAAACTCACCAAGAAAAATGCACAAATAAAGATGTGATAAGTGAGCCTTTGAAATAACTATAAAAAATGTGTAATCTCCAGCTTTCAAATCAGTTAACTAAATTTCTGAATGTATATTCTATAATGTGTTTAATTTAAGATCATATATTTCACTGAATTGTATATTTAGTGTTGTTTTTTCTATATATTTGAACTCATATGCCTAAGGGTGTCAATACAACCACTTCTTAACATTGGGATTGTTGGGCAGCAGTGCTAACCTGCAGCCTTAAATTTCATTCCAATCAATTTCATGAATAACTGGTTCAGTTTTACGTCTAAATAATGTAATTGTTTAATTAAGTATTTTCCTTGTCTTATTTGGCATTCAGAAATATGTGGTAGCACATTTATATGTAAACAAAATTCAGAAATTTGCATTTTTTGCCATATGTTTCAATTAACGTTCTTTCACCATATTTTTCAATTCACCATTTCCTGTGGATTTTATTTCCTTAATTGTATCTATATAGTCATTATTAGTGATACACAGTGCAGACACAGGTGCAAAAGACAGGGAAGCAGCTACTTCAGTATAAATTTCACTTGTCAGTCATTTTATAAACATCTTTTTCCTGTTAAGGGTTGTGGTGAGTGCTCATGCCTATTCCAGCTACCATAGGGCGCAAGGCAGGAACAAACTCTGGAGAGGGTGCTAGTCCATCGCAGGGCAAAGACAAACACACACACCCCAACCACACGCTAGAGCCAGTTTAGTATAACCAATCCACCTAACTTGCATATCCTTTACTGTGATAGGACACTGGAGCACCTGGAGGCATCCCACATAGTCACGAGGAGAACATGCATACTCCACATAGGAAGGACCTGGGACAAGAACCTTGGTCTCCTTACTGCGATGCAGCAATGCTACCACTGCACCACTGTGCCACCCAAATTCACTTGTGATATAATTAATAAGAAAAGTGTTAAATGGTCGGAACATGGAGAGCAAATTATTAAAAAGCAAAAAAAAATAAGAACAATAATTAAGGTCACATATACAAATGCTTGCTACATTTCCCTAAATATTTAGCAAATTTATTATATAATTTATGGATTGACACAAAAAAAGAAACTGGTAAATAATAGCTTTGCATTAAGTGCAGTTAAAAGCAGGAAGTTGTTGGGATGAACACCTGCAGTGAAGGTGGTCCACGGGACTCAACTTGTGGACCACTTAGTTAAGCCTTTTATTATTAATTAGCACAGAAATTAATGTAGCATTGAAGAAGCGGCTTCAATTTATTATTCAGTGTGTTTTGCAACTATGTCTGCACTTCTCATCACTAATCGTCAGTGTTTGGAGGCAAGTAAAGGAGTAAACGCCAGAGAAAAACATGAATTGAAAAGAATATGAAAAAAGAAAATGATCATTTAAAGATATTGCAAAAAGGCACATTTCTAAATATTGCTTACTTATAAACATACTTATTAATGCTGTATTTCTGAATGCAAAATAAGAGAATAAAATGCCTAATTAAACAAAGAGATTATTTAAAAATAAGGCTGAATTATTTTAAGTGAAACTGTTTGGAATTAAAACCTGCAGACATGGGGTACCCCAAGACTGAACTTGGGAACCTCTGGTCTAGTCTGATGAGTATACACTTTCAGGCATATTTGTTGTGAATCAAAAATACTGTGGGTTTTATTTGTGTTGTAGTTACGCATCACCCACTTCCTCCGTAAGCACCTAACACCCTTTGGCTAAATTTGTTCTACCACAAACCCTACTGGTCATATCTCAACTGATGTGAGAAGTGAACATTTCAGGTTCTTGTACTAAATAATCATTAGCAAACGACTGACATATTCTTGCAATTTCATTGAATTGGGGGCCAAAACCCCCTTTTTTGGGACTTAGTCTATACATTATGTAAAAGGAGAGCGCTCAATTCTGGGACCTGAACCAACTATAGGAACACAAGGTTAGCCTCCCCCTAAGACCGCCTGGAACACCTACCATTCTGACAAATAAGAAGGCATTTTTCTTACTGATCTCACCAGTTTTCCTGTCTCATTCCTTTCAACAGAGAAAACGTTTTGAACCCATAGCCCCTTGTCAGGTACCCCTACTCATAAAGAAAGGCAATCCATGTAAATGAAAATCATCAATTCACAAAAATATTTTGGAAATTGTTTTGTTTATAAATCCCAACTACTAAATCCCATATAAGACGCAATATCCTGCATTTATATGCATGATCTTTTTACTATCTGCCTTTCTTGATTACATATTGTATGAATATGGCATTTTACCACAGTGTTTTATGACATCAGCACATTTATTCAAAAAGGCATTTATATATAGTGGAATTTTCCAGTTTTTATTTTATATTTTTGCTTAAAATTTTTTAAATAATGACATTTTAAGAGCATTTAAATTTAAAAACACAATTTCTGCATATTTTTTGTCACTCATATACTGTTGGTCTACAATATGTCCAACTTTTACCTCCCCTGCTGAGAAAAGTATTTCAGTAAATGTTATGCTTTCCAACAAAATGCACCAATTACTAGTTAATGAAGCATTTTAGCACCCATTACATTATTCATGAATGTGCACCTCAGCCTTTATGATATGCATGATGTGATGACATTAAAAAGTGCAGTTCAGTATGTGTTTTTCATTTCACTTTTTGCAGGCCAGATTTGTAAACAGCATATGATATTCTCAGAAATGATTGACTATATGCATTATATACAGTAATGGTTTGTAAAGGGCATAAGAAACTTGAAAAAGCCAAGGCAAGAGATCAACATGAGCTATCTTTATTGTAAGTCCACATTGGTGAATGGCAAGTCCTTGTACAAGCCTTCATGGATGGATGGATTACCAAGAAGAGGCATGAACTGGAGAATAGAAATTGTGACCCTAAAGGGAATTCTCCAAAATATGACAAGGACAGGATGGGACATGCTACCTATGTAGGGATGACAGCACTCCAAAGATAGTTGTGAACGCCAGGCTGTTTCATTATATTTCATATCACCAAAGTACTTCTGGAGACCTCCATCCACTCTTTTATAATGTGTTGGTAACAGAAAGTGCTTTTGTACATGTGGGTAAGTGGACCAAATTCTGTTGATAGGGACAATGGGGCATCAGGTCTTTGTCATTTAATTCTTCTTTTGTATTTTGCGTTCTCCAATAATGTTATTCAATCCATCTTGCTTTATATGTTGGTCTACTTTTAAATTTGGAGATGGCTCAGGAGTGCCACCTAATTTTCACAATGTGCATATATTGATGCAGCTATCTATGTTTTTCACAAAAAAAAGTTAATATATTGCTAACATTTGATATATGTATATATATATATATATATATATAAAACGATAGACAGACACTTAATGTTTCTTCATAGTAAACCTTTATGTCCTTTAAATAAAAACCTTGAATAAAGAGATCTGTTAGCCCTTTGCATTTCCTTTCAGATTTACAGTACTTTTATAGCTTGCATTTAAAAATATGTTGTTAGATCATTTTCCTTGAATAAATGTAAAAGATATTACATGATCTATTTAATGGAAGTAGTCATTTTTTGATGTTAAAAAATTCTGTAAAGCACAATCTAATTTTTACTGGATAAAAGAGTAAGTAGGTGTTCCTAAAGGAAACTATAAAGACTTTTTAAAATTATACAAAGTTTAAAAAATTTAAAGATGTAATACTAATCCCACATAAGCTTGTAGTGACATCTGGTTGACGCACACACTCACAGTGACAGTAACGTCACGAGAAGGGAATAGTGTAATTTCACTCACATTTTGAGTTGCTTCTTTAAAAAATAAAAAAGTTAAAAGTCTGCGATGTGGATTAAATAAAAAGCAGAAGCTGCTGCTTTAAAAAATTAAACACATAAAATGTTTATTATGTAGATAAAATCACAAAAAAGATTGTATAGTGGCACAGTTCACATTTCTGCCTCAAGGCTATGGAGCCATGGTTCAAATCTGTGTGTGTCCATATCTCCATATTTCAAAGATGTGCTTGTTTAGTTAACCGACAACTCTCAGTAGTGTATGTGAGATCATGCCATGCCCTACTCTGGACTGGTGCACTGCCTTATGGCTTATGGCTTCAGTCCACAGGCCCCAAAACAGATACTCTTACCAATGCTACTACTAATATGAACAATGTTTTTAATAAATATTAACGGTGGTTTATCATCCAATTTTTATTAACTACAATTCGATTGAGATATTTTATTTCCATAACTGACTTGTTATATGATAAACATGATGTAATAAAGGCTAACGCTGCCTTTTTTCTGTCCTTACAAACTTGTTATTCCAATGATCACGGACTACAACTTTACAGGATAAAAGGGACACTTTTTCCATTGTTAATTATAATTTAATAATTATATTCCTTCTCTTGCCTTCAACATATTCTGCCGTTTTTTTGATCTGTGCACATGCATTTGCCTAAATTTACACTGCAGGAAACTGACAATGCTGTCTGGACCAGACATGCACAGCCTAAAATGTTTATAAAATATGCCCCTTGTTTTATGGTTAACTAAAGAGATAAGAGTGCTGACAGATTATTATGCATTAGCATAAATGTAATGTAACACATGATTGCATCTGAAATTAAAGGATAATTTTAACACTCTACTTGTATGTTCATTAGATCGTTATTCTTGAGCCCAAATTCATGGCAGCTTTTTAGCCAAAGATTCTAATTTAACTACTCTGCATATGGTTGGGTTATGGAATGTCATGAGACATTCGCTTCCAGTGTTAATAATTAAATGCCAATTATTGTGAAAAAAAGCGGTTTTAGCACTAATCAAACACATTTGACGTCAGCAATTAGTGAACCATAATGGCACTTTTGACAGCCTGCAAATCAATTATGACTTGTGACAACTAGCAGTTATTAGTTGTGAGGTGTGATAGTGTATCCCCTATGATGGCTACTCATGGCTCACTGCCATTAGACATATGAAAACACCTGTTTTGTCATGAAAGCATACATATTATTAATGAGGTTCTAACTAGGAGAGGCAGCATTTCATGAAAAAAGGAATGCAGTCAAACACAAGTAAAATCCTGCTTGCCAAGGATGCAAAATTGACAAACTGAATTTATTTTGATTTTTGATTACATACTAGTAATCTGATCATTTTTGTTGAAGACAGAAAAGTTACAGTGCCTTATGAAGATATTATTCATCAGTTGATAGCAATGTATTGACTCTTTATATTCAGTACTGTCTGTCTGAACAGTGACATCATTTGAGAAACACTTAATCACGTGTTTAACTTTCTGAAGCATCTTGTTTGCAGATGAGAGATTATATTTAATAATAACTGGCAGCATCACACCAGTTCACTCCCTGGATAGATACATATTGCACTGTGCAACATTAGTGATGGAGACTACAAGTATTTTATGTGCATGCACTTCAGATAGTTATGCAGAGGAATGTTTGCGTGTTTGTTAATCCTAAAGTAAATGCAGAAATGAAATATTTTGGGGGGTTTATGAAAGTCCACCAATCACGAAACGCTTTCACTAACAATACGGGCACGTTAATACATGCAGTTGACAATACAAGCACTGTATAATAGCTTGGTTTCATCTTTGTTACAGAGTGAAGATTATGTTTGTACTGAAACCAATGAACTTTTCAATTAAGGTGCGATTGTCTCATTTTTCTGGTTGTGCTCTTATTTGCCTCACAAATGAGCTTAGGCTTAATAAGGTCAGTTTCACTGTTTTCATACGTTCATATCAGTAATTTTAAGTTGCTGCTAGAGATTCTGAGGCCATGCATATTTGGAAATTATCCGCCAAAGCTGATTGACAAAGCTATAAGCTGCTTACTCAAGTTGTCTTTAACTGAATCATTATAGTTATTATTTGGAATATCATTAATATTGCACCTAGAAACACATCAAGCGTAAACTCGACTCAACTGTGAAATATTTTTTCAGGTCAATGTGAAAACTTCTATTTTTAAATAAACTACATCAAAGTCAATTTACTTATTTTTTTATTTATTTGAATTAAAATGTTTTGAAGAATGGCAGATTTCTTTCCATAACAAAGAGGGATCCCTTGGGGGCCATGCACATGTGAAAGAACGCAATGACCATTTATAGGAGCTCTGAGGAGAATGAACTAACTACTCTGCATGTCACAAACCGAATAGCAATGAAGTAGTGCAATGAATGAAGAGGTTCAGTTCAATTAGTCATCTGAGAACCTGTGACTCTGCCTGACGTATTCAAGGTGAGCTCTTGTACTTTTCATAGTTTAGGATAGCACACTGTAAATTATTCCTCATCTTGCGATGACAAAAAATGCTGGAAATGTCTTTCTCCTTGTAAACTACTTACAGCAGTAGTACAGTGAAGATCTCCACAGGGAACCCAGCTGCGGTGACAGACAATTGACTTAATTTTTAGGCGTTTACGTTACACTCTTTCACATTGTGGCATTTAGCTGTGATGTCTGAGGAGGTCATTTTGTAACACATTGGTCATCTGCCACAGAGCCTCTTTGTCATCGCATCTTCTTAGAACTTGCGTGTAAATAAAATAGAATTGTTCGTATACTTCATTTCATACTTACCAGCTACTGATAAAAAAGGGGAAATACAATTCTCTGTGAATGCTGCTTAGTTACATATTGTGACATTTGTATCATTTATGATACAGATTTTCACTGAATGTATAAACTAGAGAGTTTTATTTCACTGATTTTTTTATTCCTGGTTTTACATAAACACTGTGACTTAAGAACTCATAGTCTGTTTTTGTTTTAAAGTATGTCACCTGGTATTTCGGAATGGTGCTGGTGCTAACAGCCTCTTTTGATGAATCTTCTTAACTTGAGGTAGGCAAGGCTAATTTTCCATGGTGAAAAGCTTGAGAAATTAAGAAAATAAAAGTATTATAACCATCCTCTTTACAAGTGCAAAAGAGAAGATCCCAAAAGGCTATTTTTATTTCATCTTCAAAAATCCAACCAGTCCAGTTAAGAACAACAATATAAAATTTGTAGACTGGACTATAATTTTGAATGATTTCATTTTATTTCTAAAAACCTGTGCATTGTCGGTGCTTCCATAACCTTTCACAGAAAAAGTGGTAAATAGAATGAACCTTCAAATGTAAACCTGTGGTACAACTGAAGCAATCTGACTACATTTTGCTACCATTTACAAACCTGTTATTGATAGAGGCAGCTCTCTTATTATCCAAGCTACACATTCTTGTGTGTGTTTGGGGAGGTAATGGTTTATTTTAATATTTATGTTTCTTGAGTATTTCAGTACAGTTTGCACGATGTGTATAATTGTATGTGACAAATAATTTGATTTGATCTGATTTGAGAACCAGGATGTTGGTGCTATTTTGTGTAAGGCATTGCTGTACTGAGGAGATTCACTACAACAATATAAATTAGGAACAGAATTTGAAGTGGAAAGTAACTTAATTCATGACATGTCAATATTGCTGTATTATAGCATCATCAAGTAAACTTAGGTTGTAATATCAAGATAATTGGCAATTGTATGGCAATTTATCTCATGTACCTCATTGTTAGCTAACTTACACACTTGTTTGAAAAAGTATAACTCTACCTGTGCACATAATGTAACCAAATACAGTGGAACCTCGGTTCCAAAACTCTGGTCGTAAACCGAGTTGGTCATGAACTGAAGGAATTTCCCCCATAGGATTGTATGTAAATACAATGAATCCGTTCTAGACCGTACGAACTGTATGTAAATATGTAAATATATGTAAAGATTAAGCACAAATATAGTTAATTACACCATAGAATGCACAGTGTAATATTAAACTAATGTAAAACATTGAATAACACTGACACAAAACACCCAGGCTCCCTGATCAGCTACACGAGCAGGCTCGCTCGCGCTCTCTCTCTCCTGTAGCACACCCCCCCACTGACAGCCCCACCCTTTGTCAGTGGCACGCACTCGCTCACGCTCTCTCTTTCTCTGTAGCACACACACACACCCCCGTCAGCAGCACGCGCTCGCTTTCTCTCTCTGTAGCGCACACACGCCCTCCCGCCCTCTATCAGCAGCATGCCCTCGATCTCTCTCTGAGCTCACTCGCTCACACTCTCTCTCTCTCTCTGAACAGAGGGGAACAATCCGAACTTTAATTTAAAAACCAACCACAAGCAACCAAAAAAGTAACAAGATCACGCTATTTTAGCCTTACAACCCGATCGCTGTAAGCACTTTTTTTAAAATGAGTTTTAAGCACAGAGGAAAAAAGCGAACATTTGAAAGAAGAGAAAAGTAACATTGCAACTAATCACGCTATGAACAACTCCATCTGTAAACACTTTAATGAGTTTTAAGCACAGGGAAAAAAGCAAACATTTGAAAAAAGAGAAAAGTAACATTGCAACAATTCACATTACGAACTGAAAAATGAACTTTTGAAAAATCCGTAATACAAAAACCACCAAGAAAACTAACCATGCATGAGTCGAGTTCTGGCATGAAGTGTTTTCCTTCAGGTGTTTTCTCTCATGTGATTTCTTGGGTTTCTGGTGTTTTTAGCTGGTGGGAGCGAAAGCCTCATGCAGCCATTCCAAAAAAGAAAGTTCTTGTGACCCAACCCTTCGTGTTTGCCCTCCACATTACTGGCAGTCTGGCTTTGTTTACATTGTGCTGCTTGAAAGCACGAGGGTTCTCAAATTGGTAAATGAGTAAACTGGTAAACAGTTTTTCCACCTCTTCTAGCACTTGAAGCCTCTGCCTGGTTAACGCTGTAACTCCTTTTGCAATATCAGTTGCTTTAATAGATTCTTTCTGCTTTAGAATAGTCAAACGATTTTGACTTCTTGTACTCGGCGCCAAGATCAGTAAAATGAACGCCACGCTCAAATTTTTCAATAATTTCTTTCAATACTTTGATTTCAATTTTCTTCAAAACTTTCTTCTCACCACTCTTCACTTGCTTAGAAGCCATAGTTAACTGCAAAAGCACACAAAATACTGTAGAGCACAAAGAGAGTGCAGGTAAAGCACGCACGTCTGACTGAGAACAATGAACAGGGAGTGGCTCGCTCTCTCTCTCTTTCTCTCTCAGCTGTACCCCACCCCACCTTCGGCAGAAGGCAGGCAGTACGTGCACACGAACCATCCCCCAACTCCACCCCCGGCACAGGAAGGCAGGCAGGCAGACACGCAGGCAAACATGTGCAGCAATCTCCCCCTCCCCATCACCAGCAGGCACGTGGCTTGCTCACTCTCTCTCTCTCTCTCTCTCTGCAACAGGCAGGCAGTCTGACTGAGAACAATGCAACACGCGCGCACAAACCGAAAGGTAAACTGGCTTGTTCATATACCGAGTGTGCGGTTGTGAACCGGGGCAAAAGTTTGGCGAACTTTTTGGTTGTGAACCGAGTTGTACGTGAACCGAGGCGTTCGTGAATCGAGGTTCCACTGTAACTGCCTTCACACACGTGCACATGTTTGACAGCTAAAGGGCTCAAAAGAAGGAAATTCCATGCCAGGCCGGGGTGAGGCATAGTGGAATAATCTTTTCTCTTCCTCTTTCTCCTATCCCTGCAGATCAAAAACAGGAAATTCTGACTGGACACAATGACGCCATGCCCATTTACGGTCTCAATTACATCACTTCTGAGCTTGATGATGCCACTTCTGGTTTCAGGCCTGATGACATTACTTCCCCGACCGACCTTAAAAACCCACCATCTTCCTTCCATTAGTCAGTTCTGTTTTGGACTTGAATCTATAAACAGCATTGCATCTTACTGTCTATTTTGCAGCATTAAACAGGTGGCTGCCCCAAACCTTTTTCCTGTGTCAAGGTGTATTCTTCCACATTGGTAATCTTGTTGCTACAAGGACTTGGCTAGGTGTCACGATGACCTATATATTGGAAATTTTTATATTTTGAACATTTTGATTTTGAAAAACAAACTTGAAAATTTGATTACACAAATTTGCACTTAGATTATATAGATTTGCACTTTTATTACACAAAGGCCCTTATACAGAGGGTCCTTATGTCTGATTCGAGTTCTACTGTACATTTAGTCTATTCTTCTATTTATACTTAAGTAAGGGCAGAGACAGTTGACTATTCACAATACGTTTACACTACTGATTAACATTAGTGAACATCCCTCCATCCATCAATCCATTATCCAACCCACTATATCAAACTACAGGGTCATGGGGGTCTGCTGGAACCAATCCCAGCCAACACAGGGTGCAAGGCAGGAAACAAACCCTGGGCAAGGCGCCAGCCCACCGCAGGGCACACACACACACGCACACACCAAGCACACACTAGGGACAGTTTAAAATCGCAAATGCACCTAACCTGCATGTCTTTGGACTGTGGGAGGAAACCGGAGTACCCAGAGGAAACCCACACAGACACGGGAAGAACAAGCAAACTCCACGGATTTATATGAAATATTAGATATGCATATTTTATTAATAATTTTTTATTATTCTGCATTAGTTTGGTAATCTTTAAAAATGTTTTGATTATAGACGAGAAATGTTTACCCAAACTAAAATGTGCTAGATGTCAAACTTGGAATGCAGACTCAATATCTCTCTCTGTAATCTCAGCATTGAATTTATTCATTTATTACTTTTGATTTTTTCCTTGATGCTCACCCCAATTTATCCATCATATTGTCCAAATTTTCATATGTTATTTTGTGTAATCTCAGGAGAACTGCAGGTCTATATGAGTCCCATAGTGTCTAGAGGTAGAAAATACTTGAGACAGAAATCAAAAGACACAATGGAAATGAGTGATGACATAAAACATGTGCAAACTGATCTTTAATAGGGGCAATCTGCCATTTGTGCATGGCGGCAGTGGCCTTTTTACCATTACCCCTCCTCATACAATGAAAAGGCTGAGTATTCACGAGTCGAAATGACCAAGGAGAACCAACGTTAACTGAAGCAGAAATCTTGTGCAGAAATCAAAAGTGAGAAATATTGCTCTGCTTTTAATAATCTGGTGTCCATGCACTGCACTGTTTAAAGTATCATCAACTCTCTGTTAAGGACCTAAGTCACCAAGAGACCAGTGACAATAAAACAGTGACCAAGTATTTTTTGAAAGAGTAAAAATAGAAATAGAGATTTAAAGTGTCTTGCATCAGGGCATTCTTCAATAAACTAGCATCTCGTCTAGGGTTGGTTTCAGTCTTGTGCATGTTGATGTTAAGCTGTACCCAAAGATTAAAGAATGAATAAACTTAAAATTTAACAAAATCTTTCAACTTAACCTGTCTCCTAAGAAGGCACCATGTACCATGTCCCGTGTTCTGTCCCCTGAATTGATAGACTATCCTCAAATTAAGTGGGGCTTTTGGCATGAAAATTCTGAATGAGCCATATAGGAATTTTCCTTTATGTGTTCAGACTTCTTTAACACCAAAATTCCTAAATAATAATATCTGTCCATCTTTCATTAATGGCTAGTAGGATGTAAAAATTCACATAGTGCTCACTTGACAAAACAATCAGTGCAAAATCAGGATGCTGGTACATTGTCTCGGTTGGAATTACATCATTGGCATACCTTTTAAAATCATCATAATGGATTAAAATGCTGCTATATAGATTTACACATTAAGTAAACCACAACCATCATCTACCCAAGAAAATAAATTTACTGGGTTAGTAAAATATATTTATATATCATAATAGTTTTTTTTATGCTATAACCCTTTTTTCTGCTGACCCAGAATTGAAATCATTTCCATATATTTGGTATGTGTTTTATATTAATTTTCATATTCATTTAGAAATAAGCACAGAAATCACTAATGTGGACCACACCAACACTCATCCAATATTTGCACAAAATCTTTTTGCAAGAAAATCGATTTTATAACTCTTAATAACTTATCTTCCTTCAGGGAGTCTTAGAGAAAAAGTGAGATAAAGCATAGCACTTGAAACTTGACTTTGACCCCGAGTCCACTTTGATGTTTTTATTAGGTTTCTTTATCATGGATAAAAGCTGTCACACCCTAAAATTAGTTTTCAGGGCTCCATACATTTCAGCACAAGGATTCAGCATTCTTATTGCAGAAGCTGGCAAGTTGTGATATTATAAATGAAAACTGAAATCCACTTTTTACACAGAAAAAAATATATAGATCCAGCTGAATATTATTCACTTCTTATTACCAGAGGAAAAAAAAACACTCCTTGGGTATTTAAATCTTTTCTAAGTTCTATTGTCACTCAAATTTCTGCTTCAGTTTTTACAGATCCAATTGCTATGATTTCCAAGGCAGTTATTCAATTGTGTTGCAGATGTAGGATTTTTTAAGGTTACCATTCAGGCAGAATAATGTGTTTCTGCTGATTAGGCTATGATGTGTTAGGCATGATTAATAAAGCTCACTTGACATCTTGTTCTTCAAATCCTTTGCCAAATAGAATTACCTATCAGTGTGTCACTTAGCTTACACCTTCCATTAAAAGAAGTCAATCTTTTCTTTTGAATTTGCATTACTTTAATAGGTTACCAATTAAGAAATAAACTGCCCTCAGTTGTCCAGAAAAAGCCATGTTAATCATTTTAATAAAAATTATTGACTTCAGAATTGTAGCTGCCTTTTTCCAAAATTACCAAAGTTCAGCAGCTCCAGCATTAAACATGGGATTCAGCAAAAGCCTGGCATGCTGAAATGATTCCACAGACTAAATATCTTTGTTTTTAAAAGTTTTAGTTAAAAAGTAAAACAGTTCACACAAAAAAGAGAAAATTGAAATAGCAAAAAAAAGAAAGTTCTTGTTAAGAAAAGTTCTATTCAAAGCTTAAATGTTATTTAATTTCTTTAAGGTTGCTTATTCAGTTAAATTATTTCCAAACATTTCTGAACCATTTCAAAACGATCAGAAAAATGTATTCCTATCCCATTTCTAAGATGAAAATGGGTCTTTTAAGTCTGTGCTAGCACTGGGACCTGTTCTAAACACAACTGACACAATTAACACACTGTATCTCAGTTATAGCAAGAACGGCCTATCTCTTGCTAACTTAGACTTATACCATTGTCTATGACTATGAAAGAAATTTATATTCTATTCAAATTAAGGAAACACTAATATGAGTTTATCCCAAAGCTTTAACTTTCTAAGATTGGCTCTTACAGAGATTTTTTCAGAATTCCTCATGGACTTGCTCTAAGATCATTTTAGACCTTTAGACATTTTAAGCCAGGCTTGACTACATTCACTCATGCAATAACAACAATTTCCTTTCATTCATTTTGACCTGTGTTTTCATTTGAAGATGCAGGGGAAGATTTTAGCATATAAAACTTTCTTAATTATGATACAGACTTTACTTGTTTATTTATTTCAATTCACTAAAAACTAAAAACATTAACATGAAAAGCATTTGCTAATTATTTTATATCTGTTAATGTGAGGTTTACATAGTTAAACTGGCATTCATCTCATTAAATTAGCATTTCTACACTGACACTAACTATGAAGTACTCATCCTGCTATTTTCAACAGAAACAACGTAGCACATTTGATTTGTTTGCAGCTGTCTCTGGAAGGAATCCTTACCTTCATATTTAATGTTTATCTGGTTTTTACCTTTTTCACATTAACAGAGGAAAAAGTCTTTAGTTCCATTTTTTTTTTAATTATGTGGGTCATCCTGCTCGGTGCCTACAGCTTGAAGGTTAGGCTTTGAGTCCCAGTAACTCAGAATTGTTTTTTTTTCATGGGTACTTATTTTTCTACCTGTCTGGTCAGAATCTAAGCAGTTCACGTAGACCACAGTGTTAACATTTGCAGTACACAATTTATTGGAATGCATTTTGCAATAGACTAGGGGGCTTTGCCCCCTGCTCGCTTCGCTCGCAAACCCCCGTGTTTCGTTTTCCAGATACACACTTTTAAGATTTTTTTTTCTATGAATTGTTGCCATTTCATTAGTTTCACTTTTATTTCAGAACTTCTGTAAAAACAATATTTGGAATCTTTAATGTCCCAATATGCTGAATGTTTTAAATGAGGTCAGTGAGACATGTGTTTAATGACTTTGTACCATTATTCAGGATAGGTTTCTCTGTTTGGAATTTCAGCACAGACAAAACGATCTACATCATTAACAGTTAATAATTTTTTTGCAAAGTAAACAATAAATGCATGTGAGTTAAGCCCCGTTTTTGAAATTCTCTGACTTAAACTTCAAAGCCTTACAATATTCACATACTTCTGACATATCACCTGTGTCCATATATTCAATCTCTATTCGCCTTTTCGTTATTTCTCTGAGTAATAATTTCTCGTTGTTTGCGCTAATGCGATGTTTACTTTCTTTTTTTGACACTGTCATTTTTTTTCTGCTCTCATATTCTGTATCTTGCTGTGCATGTGTTTCATGCCAACGTTTTTTTTGAGTCTTTTGAATTACAGTTTTCATCATCTCTAACCTGCTCTGAATGTGTTTGGCTCCCTTGTTTTTTTAACCTCTTTATGACGTTTTACTTTGTTTTCTACTCTGTCTTTTATTTCTGACCTCGCTTTGTCCTGCTTTTTCTTCAGGGACACCTGGTCTGTGGTGATTATTTTCCCTTTTTTGAGAAATAATTTCTGTTTGTTTGCGCTACTGTGATCTTTCTTTTTTTTATACTTTCTAATTTTCCTACATTCATATTCTTTAACTTTCTCCACATGTGTATCGCGCCTTATTTTGAGCCTTTCGAATTCCACTGCTTTCATAATCTCTAATCTGCTGTTCATGTGTATAGTGGCAATGTTTGTGAACTTGTTTATGAAGTTCTACTTTGTCTTTTACACTGTCTTTTAATTCTGAGCCCGATTGGGCATGCTTTGTTTCAATTCCATTTGTTATGGGCTGATAATTACTTTACTTATTTTCTGAATTTGTACCTTGATTATTTATTTTTTTTTTGTTCTTTTTTCTCTATAAAGCTTTTGAGTCTCTTTTCTCCGTGCTGCTTTCTTCTTTGCTTAATCATCGACGTTTCATTTATAACGTATTGTCCTTATACGCTTTATATGCGCTGAGACCCTGGATCCGTGTGTGCTCAAATCATTCACATGACTGAATGTTTTGCTGCCTGTTGTCTTATTTGATATTCATTGTAAGTAGGCCGTGTCTTGCAAGAATCTCATGTTCTACGTCATCGCGAGACAGTCCTGGGTCAATCTTTTGGCACAATGTCTCATGTTTAAGGTCCCTGCAAGACGGCCAATTTAAGGTCCCCGCGAGGCGCTCCGTGGCCATTCTCTTTCTTCTCGCGGGTCTTTTAAGTGTCTTCCATGATCTTAATGTGAAGATCACATCTCGAGGCCCTAGTGTTTCTCTCCAGGATTTTTTTATAATAGAGATGTGGTTAGAAAAAGCATTGCATTTGTTATTCCAAAAGATGGTACATCATAAACAATAGCGTTTCTTTTACAAATCCCATACTAAATGGCATATTTCAGAGACATACAGATTCACAGGTACAGAGACACTTGTCCCTTTATTTAGGTGGATAAAAATGTAAAGATGAATAGAGGTTATGGCTATAGAGGTTATTGGTTATAGATGGTTATGTTTAAGATCTTCAGCATTGTCTCTTTGGTGACATAACTTAGAACAATGAAGCATGGATGTTAAACCAAAATAGACTACCCTTGTATATTACATATGAGTAATGAAAATAATCAGCAGAAATGTTAGAGGGATAATTTCATTCATTCACTCATTAAAACTCTCAGTCAAGAAATCCATTTAGATATCATGTTAAATGCTTGTAGTAATAATAGTAACATAGTGGGATCATTTCAGATCAAAATATGTTAATGAATCTTTAAGAAATTAAATTCATTATGATTGCTTTTTATGAATTATTATTTGTTAATTAGACCTATTTAAACTCATTATTATTATAATTGGTTAAATTTTAATTTTAACTCATTGAAGGCTACTACATATTTTCAGACTATTAAGAAGATCCACTGTGGTTAAAAAATGTCCAAAGATTTATCTGTTAAATTATTATAAATTATTAAAATTAAAAATGGGAGGGGGAATTGAAATTGTTTCAACCCAAAGCATACAACTGAAATCACTAAAAAAGTAAAGATTTTCTAAAAGAGAATTTTAAAAAAATTTCTAAAATGCCAGATACATGAACAATATATTTCTGAATAAAAGAACAATGCACTAATATAATTTATTTTACTTTTATTTTGCATGACTATACAATTGGCTCCATAGAAGTACATATCCAGCTGATAAATATACTATACAGTATGTGCAGTATTAGTTTGATTAATGGGAATGTGTTGTAATGAAACAGATAACCACAGTGGTCATAAACTCTGTGGTAGTTAGTGGATATAATCAATCACAAAAGTGAGTTATATTACAGTACATTTTCATGATTAAAGGAAATGAAATGAGAGTGGCCAATGCTGCTGTAGCATGAATCTTAGTTCCTATTCTATCTCCTGGATCATGTTCTACCTGACCAACAAATGTGAGGCTTAAGGGCTATGTGGCAGAGAAGGTGTGGTGTGTAACACTGTGGCTCCTGAGTGAACCTTCCTGTCTCCTTTCCTTTTTACCCTTTACACAACTGACTTCCTATATAATACCAGCTGTACAGACGTTCTCAGATGACTCCACCATTATCTATATATATAATTCACTAAGGCAAGACACCCATGGAAAGCACGCCGGAAAGGGCGTGGATTCACTAAGCCGCCGACAAGTAAGACATCTATGGCACACGCAGGAAGGAGCCATGCCCTCCAACTCCAAGACCAGTGGATACGACGACAACTCGCAAAGCCACGCCCACCAACTCGGACGCGACGACACAGAAAAAACGTCGTCATTTATATTCGTCTGTCGTAGAGGCCACATGCATCTCCAAGCCACGTTGACTGTTCGTAGAGGCATGTTTCCCGCGGAGGTGAATCGCCATATGCAGCGTGTAAAACGGTTTGCGAGGGGTATCCCATGGGATCATTAAAACAATCCTTTACAACTGAGGTTAAAACACAATGAAGTAAGCAGTCTTTAAAAACTGAGTTTTCAGTTACGACGCACGACTGCTTGCACCATAGCAAACTGTTTTAGATGCTTCATATAGCAATTCGCATGTGCGACAAACATGCGTCTTCTTAGATGCTCCTGCAGGAACACGGAAAGTCTACATGAGTCACAGGTGCATCTGGACTGTGCAAAGACGACAACGACTCAAGTGACGAGTTGGAGGTGGGCACATGAGCGATGGCTGTCCGCCAGTTTTCAGTCACGGACGATTGTGTGTTGGTTTGTTCCATGCATTGTTACAATGTTGCTTTTCTTGCTGATTTATTACATTACCGATTTTTCAAATGTTAATTTTCTCCCTGTGCTTGAAAATCATTTAAAAACCGGCCTGATAATGCGGCATATGGTACACCGCGGGTTGGCTAGTATGTTATATTGATATTGATAATGGTGGAAGACTTTGTCCTTTTTATCAACATCAAGACAACAAATTGGTGGTAACTTTGGGCATGTTAAGGAGCCCCTTAGACCTGTCACCAATCAAATGAAAAATGGAAGTGGGGGTGATGCAGTGTTACAAGCACCTGAGGCCCAAAATCAGAAGCAAACTACAGTATACTGACAGCACAATGGTGCTGTATAAGAAGGGTCAGAGTAGACTGTACTTCCTGAGGAGTGTCAAATCTTCAGATGTGTGCAGCAAGATGTTGCAAAATCTCTTACCAGTCCATGAAACCAAAGCGTTGTTCTACATGGTGGTTTCCCAGGGAGGCAACTTGAGTTTAGGTGATACAAAATGTCTGAACCAACATTTCAGTACAAATTATTTCTCTAGGCTAATATCACTACAGTATAGCAAGAGTGGCTTCTAGCTCTGGGAATATATTCTGCCTGCTGCCATTAGGCACTTTAGGTGCTTCCTCCCAATCATACCCTTACTTCATTCTTGCTAGAAGCCATAGGAAAATAATACAAACTTCAATTTATGACAATTATTTTTATTATGGTATTATATTTTTTAATCTATTGTCTTACATTGTACTTTCAGTCAATATCTGTGTATTTTATGGTTGTTGTTTTGCAATAGTATAACTTAGAATATTCCCTTGGGAATAAATGAAGTACAGGTACTCGTCGATTTACAACCGCGACTGGTTCCGACTGACTGGTTGTAAGTTGATCTGGACGTAAGTCGGCCTATGTTAAATAAAGGTACGAATATTAGACTGGGTAATGATATTGTAATCATCTTAAAGTAGTATTTTATTAACATTTTCTTACTTTCTAAGTCAAACACAGCATATTACATGACAATTGGTTTAATATGTGGAAAACATACAAAAATAAGAAATACTGTACATTTAACTCCTGGCACCACTGGTGCTTGGCTGCGGGTTGTCGATATCGCCTTCATCAGGCGAGGCTGTGGACGGGGTGATGGGAGGAGCTGCTCTTTTCATAAACATAGTGAGCTTCGTCTGAATTGTTTGGTTTTTTTTTTTTCTCTTCATAAAGTTCGCAATAAGGACCAAATGTGTCGCGTGCCATCCGTTCAATCCTCGCAAATCGTTCAATATATGGGTCCATTTTTTCAAAATGAGCGAGGAGTTTATTCAGTAGAGAGAAACCTTCTGACAATCCCTTTGTGGTGAAAATTCGTTGCGGCGCCTCCTTCTCTTTGTCTTTCTCCAATTCTCTTGTTTCTTCTGCCACTCTTTCTTCTTCCAATTCTATCAGCTCTTCATTCGTAAGTTCACCTGATTCCCAGTCTAGCAACTCCTCGACATCTTCCATTTCACATTCTAATGAAAGGTCTTTTGACAGTTTCACAATTTCTTCACGAATCTCATCAAGTTCTTGTTCACTGTTAAATCCAGCAAAAGTATTCACATAACGCTTAACACACTTCTTCCATACGCCATTCATACACTTTTCCGTCACAGAGTCCCATGCGGTAGCAAGATTCTTTATACACTTAAGAATATTATACTGTTTCCAAAAGTCGCGTAGTGATAGTTCTGGGTTGGCATCTATAGCGGCTATGTCTTGGGCGAAGGTGGTTCTTAGATAGTTTGCCTTTAATGTAGCAATCACACCTTGATCCATCGGTTGAATAAGTGGAGTAGTGTTTGGGGGCAAAAAAAAACACTTTCACATTGGGATAGAGATCAGCTAAGTGACGTGGATGTCCAAGCACATTATCGAGCAACAGTAAAATTTTGAAGGGAATTCCTCTCTCCAAACAGTACTCACGCACTTGATGAATGAAACAATTACTGAACCAATCCTCAAATAAAGCCTGGTTCATCCAGGCATTATGGTTTGATCTATAATAAACTGGCAAAGTGTGCTTGTTCACATTCTTAAATGCACCTGGATTTTCGGAATGATAAATTAGGAAGGGCTTCAGCTTGAACCCTCTGCTCTGCGAGATAACCCTCATTCTTAATTATTTCATCAAAACTATCGACAAACTTACTAGCTCCTTCCTCATCTGCACTCGCTGCTTCTCCAGTCACTCGAACATTATGCAACTGGAATATTTTCTTAAACCTCTTAAACCAACCAGTACTTGCCACAAATTCTTGACTGTAGTCTTCTCCGGCACATTCCTTTAAAGTCTCAAACAGACTTCTAGCCTTCGACTGTATTGTAAAGAGGCTTAACGGCGTCTGCTGTTGAATCTGATCTTCCATCCAAATGTTTAACAATTTCTCCACTTCATGGATGGGCCCGGTACGTTGCTTCGTAATCACTGTTGATCGCAAAGGTGCAGAACCTTTCACAGCTTCACGAATTCTATTTCTGTCCTTTAAAATAGTCGACACAGTAGAGTGTGATAACTTCATATCACACGCGATCGCATTCACTTTCTTTCCTCCTTCATACTGTTTTATTATCATCATTTTGGTGTCTAGATCAATGGCCTTTCTTTCCTTTTTGGCAGGCTGAGGAGTGGACAGAGACAGTTTCCTCTTGGTAGACATGTTAGGGGTATATTATTATCGAAAATTGCCAAAACAACAAGACACAAACACACGTGGGGAAACACTGCTGTGTATATTATTACTGCGAGACTTGGGACTGCGGGAAACAGGCACTGCCAACAGCTGGCGGGGGAAACTGTCGAACACGTCGTAAAGTCGACCAGTCGTAACTTGCATAGGTCGTATGTCGACGAGTACCTGTATATGTAATCAAATGTAATCTAATAATCTGTTGTTTGCTATGTAGAGTTTTTGTGTTTTCTTCAAGACTGCATGGGTTTTCCTCCAAGTACTCTGTTTTTTTATTCCAAGGAAATGAGTGTAAAGTTGAATAGTGATTTTAAATTTAACCCAAGAGTGTGTGAGTGTTTGCATGGGTCTTTGGAATGGACAGAGAATTCTCCTTGACTTGTGCCGCATGTTAATGGGATATGCTTCACCCTATGTAACCCTGAATTGGATTTACTTTGTTTAAAAATGTTGTTATAATATAATAGCAATCACTTTTCCACTGAGTGTTTTGTTTCATCTTTTGTATTTTTCAGTTTTAATTATTTATAATAAGAAAGATGATTTATTTTGTGGAAAAATTGGGTTCATCACAAAAAATTATTTAGTTTTTAGAAAATAACATATAGAATAAAAGTACTTATTTCCAAGTTAACAATTATCTTTGAAATGACACATGAAAAGTGCATCATATAAAGGAAAGCCATATAAATAATACATTTCTGTTATAAATATATTAGTGAATTAAAGCATAGAGCAATCATGTTTTTATTGCAGTAAGTAAAAAATACTAGCCTTGTTTTATCTCCCAGTAAGGATAATGTTGTAGTGATTGTTGATGTGCATTATTAGTGAGATGGCCCTTCACCAACCTCTGAATTTTATAACTGAATTCTATTACATATGTAATTTTAAAATACTGAAACTTTCATTGATTCTATTTACTATATAACTTGTATAATAAAATAATTATTAAAAGCAATAGTATACATTCTAAAATGTTTCAGGACAGTTATGTTTTTGTCAGTAAACAAATAAGGAGAAATTTATAAAAATCCAGATGATTAATCCAACATCTGCTCACTCAGGAATCTGTGAAATCTCACACCTGATGCAGGACTCCTTCTCCACCCTGACCATTAAACACAAGTCCAACCTTTGATCATAATGTTTTTCCAAACTAGAAATACAGTACATTTCAAAAGCTTATTAAATGCAGACTTTTTTGCCCCACTTCAGTCTTACTCCTGATGTCCCTAAAACACCTAACCCCTGTGATTTTTTTTCTCTAAAAATTGCATTCTAAGAATAAACACAGTACTGATTAGAGACTGAGACGAATGGACATACTCATGTTATCCTTTCAAACAAAAGAGAAGTGGGTATGAGTATTGTGTTTTCTGTGGTGTGAGAGCTAATTAAAAAATGCATTTTGCTCCTAAAAAACTTTGTGCTTAGGTTGTTGCTAAGGAGCCATGTGGAATTTTTAAAGCTTTACTCTAGAAGGGTATTTTGAGTTTTTTTTTTTGCCTGTACAGGAGAAAAGCTGCTGTGTGTTTGGGAGAGTATTTGAAAAAGTTACTTTAACTTGTACTTGTTCTTGTTATTTGTATTCAAACTAGCATCGGCATAGTAAGCAGCAGTAGCTGATACCAGCATTTCTATAAGTAAATAAACAATGTCATAGCAAAGAAAAGTTATACGTAACAGAAACAATGATTCCTTAGTGGGGGAAAAGGCAGAGGCTTACTTCAAAGTGTAAAAGATAAGGACTCAGTGGTATGCAAGCAGGCAACTAGCATTAAAGTGCCTATCAAGTAAAAGCAGCTGTGGGAGCAGACAAGACAGTAAGAAATTAACTAGCAGCAGATATTCAGTAAGCGAGTTTTTCTAGATTGATCCATTTTTACGGGTCAGGAAAGCATGGCAGTGAAGAAGGTGACATTGTAGGGATTAATTAATACAAATGAATAAAAACTGTGCAAGTGGAGAGCTTTTAAGTAAGGAATAAGAGGAGCACAAAGTTAGATGAGCAGACAAAGAAAAGTAAAGTTAACTTCATAGAAGGACAAACAGCATGCAGTCGAGGGTGAAGATATCTCTGCATCTTAACACTAGAATTACCAGAATCTACGAGATAACTTGTAAATCCAGGACACCTTAAAATCATTTGCACCTCTCCGCCAGCGTCCTTTGTCGTGTAAATGTGCCGATAAAGACAAGCTGCAAGCAGCCAGCTATTCCATCCCTGCACCGACTTAGAACGTGCACGAACTTCTCACAGCTCATGCCTTGATTGATTATCTGGGAATGAAGTGGAGTTTTAGAGTGGAAATAATAGATCGTTATTTGGAACACACGCATTTCATGTGTGTTCCATTTCTACAGTAATCTATGTAAACACATTGTTAAAACAGAAACTTATTCATATTTTAGTAATAAATGTTACAAAATGTAGGCATAAACTATAGAATGTGTGAAGCATTAAGTCCAAACATTAAATAAACACTTTTACTAAAGGTTCAAGAATAGTCTCCAAACAAAGGTCGTATACCAAGCAAAATATTTTGCCTCTAAACAGGACGTATACCAAGTTGGACTTATTCCAAAGCAGACGGAGGTACCACTGTATATATATATATATATATATATATATATATATATATATATATATATATATATATATATATATATATATATATATACACCCTTTAGGGTGCTGGGTGTGCCAGAATCCATCGAGGAAGAAAAATGAAAAACATTATTTGTACAAAATCTTAATTTATCTATCCATTCCTAAATAATTAAATGAGCCGGCTATTTCGTATCAGTGCAATACGCTCCTTGTTAAAATGGACGACTTCCGCTCTTACGTTCACATAGTGCTGCGTGTGGGCATTATGAACTATCGTATCTGTTCAAGTTCTATTTAAATTTTAGATATAAGTAATTTTTATTTAGTCGACAGAAATATCTTTGGTAGGAATGTAAGTTAAGTTTAGTCATCATTGCATACATTTTTCTTCACCATAGAAATGTAAAGACTAAATTCAACTTACATTTCTACCAAAGATATTTCTGTCGACTAAATAGAACCTACTTATATCCAAATAGAACTTGAAAAGATGTATTTTTTCGAATCGGAGCACACATTTTAGATCGACTTAACACGCACTACATCGAGCCCCGTGCTTTTGTGCTCTCACCTGCCTGCCTCAATAAGTTACCGTCGCTTCGCTCTTACTTTTTTACCGTTCATTTAATCATGGGCCTGTCTACAGTTTTGTTCATTTTCGGGTTGTAATATTCATTAAATTTACATATCATCTGGTCCATTGGCGGACCGTGCATCTCACACCTAGGCCTTCAGTACTGCTCCGTCTGAATCAACTCGCCCCTCAAAAACTAATTTATGCTTATAAAAACCATCTTAATATGCAGAAATACAGTATAAAGAGACGCTGCATCGCAGATAGATAACTCCTGTAGCCACAATAAATGCCTTTATTGAATAGACAAACCAGGGGTGAACAAGTTAATTTCTACTGCAGCCACAGCCGCGACACACATAAAAAACATCAATAATAACTCATAAACTTGCAATATTATTTAGGAAAATCACAACATTTTACTCACCAAAAATTTGGATTATTTATAAAAAAAATCTATCCTCCTCTCTTTCCTCAAAAACAGTTCAATCACTCTGTCGTACGGATTATTCGTGCGCCTCAGTTTCATCAAAAAGTCCCTTTCTATCACCATCGATGCTAATGCTGAAAGTCGAACCTGCGGCTTCTATCCAATCAATGGGTCTGAATACGGTGACATCGCTGTACGCCTGCTAGAGGGCCGTACTGACACCAACTCAAAATCTGATTGGTTGAAGCAACAGGTTAATCGACATTTATTTTGTGTTAGAGTGCCTGCACACAGGCGAAGGCCTCTCTGCCTGGCAACAAATGATGGCTGAAATGTGATTGGTTAAATGCTTTAATACGAATATACATGCCTGGAAGCAGCACAATCATCGGAAAAGCTATGAAAGGAAGCGAACAGACTATTTGGAATTGTTCATGGACAAAATATAATTAACATCAGTTTGTGATTCAGATATTTTTACTTATGAATATGCTAAGCACAGTCCTTCACCAGCGAATATTTACCTTATATGGGCAGGCACTCAATTACGTGGGAGGCGTGATGATGTGAGACAACCCTAACCCTAACTCCGACTCCCACGGCCATCGAGCGGCAGTCTATTACAGTATATGGACGAAAAATATGTTCCAGTTATGACCATTAGCCGTAGAATTTCAAAATTAAACCTGCCCAACTTTTGTAAGTAAGCTGTAAGGAATGAGCCTGCCAAATTTCAGCCTTCTACCTACACGGAAAGTTGGAGAATTAGTGACGAGTGAGTCAGTGAGTGAGTGAGTGAGTGAGTGACTGAGTTAGCCAGTCAGTCAGTCAGGGCTTTGCCTTTTATTAGTATAGATATGAAAAAGTTTCTGTTTTAACAATGTGTTTACTCAGATTACTGTAGAAATGGAACACACATGAAATGTGTGTGTTCCAAATAACAATCTATTATTTCCACTCTAAAACTCCACTTCACTCCCAGATAATCAATCAAGGCATGAGCTGGGAGAAGTTCGTGTACATTCTAAGTTGGTGGGGGGATGGAATAGCTGGCTGCTTGCAGCTTGTCTGTATCGGAACATTTACACGACAAAGGACGCTGGCGGAGAGGTGTGGTGGGATTTAAGGTAGGCCAGATCTACGAGTTTTTTCGTAGGCTCTAGTAATTCTAGTGTTAAGGGGTCAGAAGGTGTAAAATAACTGTAGCAATTATTTAATCTATTTTTTTTTTTGGTTTGCATTTTTTTTTAGTTTTACCATTTAAATTAAATCATTCCACTTTAATAATAAAAAAATGTTGAGCAGTTTTAGTAATCCAAAGTCAAATATAAACAAAGAGGCCAGTGCAATGCAAGTCCTCTTGGATGTTGGACTTTTTAGAGGATGGCTTGGAGGAGCCAGCCTTTTGTGAGGGCTACATCTGCAGGAGATGCCAGCTAATCCAGTATCACAAGCTCAGAGTTGTTGAACTGGGGGAGGAGTTGGCTGGCCTGCATTGTAGTAGAGAATTGGCAGACCTGGCCCAGGTGTCCCATTAGAGAGCTAGTGTGCAACCCTAAGGTGGCGCAGGAGGAGATTCCAGATCAACAGGTGGAGATTGATGGGTCATGGTCACAAGGTGCAAAGTAAAGGATGCACACTCTGAGAGCATCAACCCCAAAATGATGACATGTTTACCTATTGCAATGTACACACCTTTGTCTATGCTGTGGTTCCTATTACATTGAAGGGGCACCTGACACTGACTGAGTTTGCTTTCCTGGGGGAAATGGTGGTCTTTGAACAGAAGCTTATTGATGTTGCATCCTCTTTTTCTTTTTCCATCCCCTTTTCTTGTAAGAAGCGACAACGAAGTTCCTCTGCAAGGTGAGCAAAGAACATTCTTCTTTTCTCAGTGGCCCCTGTGTATGCCTTGCACAGTACATGTGCATTCATCGCCGCCAGGTCAAGCATGTTGTAGCACACAGCAACCAGCCACCAGCCTTCACACATTATACAGTTCACGTCGACATTTTGTCATTTATTACTAAAACAAGAAAAATGTTTCTGTTTTAACAATATGTTTACATAGATAGTTGTAGAAACGGAGCACTTCTGTTCCAAATAACAATTTCTTATTTCCCCTCTAAAACTCCAGCGCTTCACTCCAAGATAATCAAGGCTTGAGCTGAGAGAACTTCTTGCCCTTTCTGTGGAGGTGAGGGGATGGAATAGCGGGCTGCATGCTGCTTGTGTTGGTAAACACATTTACAAGACAAAAAACGCTGACAGAGAGGTGCTAAGGGATTTAAGGTGGGCTGGGTTTACAAGTTTTTTCGTAGGTGTTGGTAATTATAGTGTTAAATATGACTTTGGATTACTAAAATTGTTACACTTTTTTATGAAATGATTTAACTTAAATGGTAAAACAAAAAAAAAAAAAAATTAAAGCCAAAAAAAATAGATTAAAGAGCTGCTACAGTTACTTTACACCTTCTGATCTCTTAACCTTCAGTAATGTTCTCCTCCCTCAACTGCCTGGTGCATTTCCTTCTATGAGGTTAATATTTTTTTTGTCTGCTCTCCTAACTTTGTGTTCCTTTTATTCTGCTAGTACTTCACTTTCACCTTTTGTGTGCCTTCATATTGATGAGCCCCTACACTGTCGCCCTCTTAATTGCTCTACTTTCCTGACTTGTAAGAACTGTTCAATCTAGAAAAACTTGCTTACTGAATATCCGTTGCTAGTTACTTTCTTACTGTCTTAATGCTCCTAAAGCCACCTGTTTGGCACCTTAACGTTAGTCACCTTCCTACGTACCGCTGAGCCATTCTCTTTCCACTTTGAAGCCAGCCACTGCCTTTTTTCCCCAAGAAATCATTGCTTCTGATTTTAACTTTTTGTTGCTACAATGCTAGTTACTTTCAAAGATGCCGGTGCCAGCTACTTCATAACTCACTACTGGCAAGTAGTACTTCAAATATTATATTACATCTCCATTTAATTCAGAACTGTGCTGCAAGAGTTCTTATACTTACCAGCAACAGCAAGCACATCCTGCTTCACCTTCACTGCCCCCCTGTGTCTTACAGGATTGAGTATAAAATTCTATTAATAGCCTACAAAGCTTTAAATGGCCTTGCACCTTACTACATCAGTGACCTTTTTCATTGCTATGCTCCTGTTCGCCCAATAAGGTCCACTGATTCTGGCAATCTTGTTGTGCCCCACACTAACCTGCACTCTATGGGTGACAGGGCCTTCAGCTGTATAGCGCCAGGCACTGGAATGACCTCCTGAAATGAATCAGATCAGACCATTTATTCTTTTACAAAACAAGTTAAAACTCATATGTTCTGGAAGGATTTTAACTTAAACTAACATTCTGCCCCTTCTTTCAATTTATCTCTATGTCCAGAGGCTTAGGATAATTTGTGTGTGTTACATCATAAATTATGTGATTTGTTTAGGCATTTCTTTTACTATTGAATTTAGTATTATACTGCGATTTATTATTTCCTTTACTTTATTTAATGCTATTGTATATCTTGTGTTTAATTGTTTATTGTTCTATGCAGAAACTATTTTTATCATTTTGTTTTAAGTGCCTTGAGCATGGGAAAGGCACTATATAAATAAAATGTATTATTATTATTACTACTGCTTACTGCTCTACCTGTCCTGGGTATGACATTAATCTGCATCCAGCCCTGCAAGTAGGCCCTCCATCCTGCAAAGAACAACTTGGGGTTTGGTGGCAGAACTGGCAGTCCAGCCACCATAAAAAACCTCACACTGGTTCCACTCAATCTGAACTAGTGTGGGGCTGAGGTGTCACCCATTGCATGGCTGCACTCAGGTCCTAATCTGGATCCTGAGTTGGTTTGTCTTGTGGTAGGTGCACATGCTCCTAACCTCTCCTCCTCTCTTACTGCTCTGCCTCGCCAATGCTAGTCTGAATACAAATAGCAAGAACAAGTACAAGTAACTTTTCCAAAATCTCCCCCAAACACTCAGCTTGTTTTGCTCTTGTGTAAGCAAAAAAAAGGTTAAAAAAAAAAAAATCCTTATAAATGAAAAAAAAGCTTCAAAAATTCCCACATTGGTTCCTCAGTGGCAAATAAACACATAGAGTGTTAGGAGTACAGTAGTTTAATTAACTCTCACACAACAGAACACAAAAAAACTCTCCACTGCTTCTCCTTTGTTTGCAAGGATGATGTCAGCATGTCTCAGCTTAAGCACAGGGGAAACAAAAATATACCAATAGTAGTATTTTAAAATTGATTCTAAAAAATACAGGTAACCAATGTAATGATGCTAACAATGGTGAGATATACTCACATTTTCTTTTCATGGTTAAGATTCTTTCTGCTGCATTTTGAGCTAACTGCAACCAATTGATGTCTTCGTCAGGTAATAATGTTCTATGTGTATGACAGTAATCTGGTCAACTACAAACAAAATCATTTTTCAGAATCTTGGGGTGTTCTAAGGGTAGGCCTCTACTGTTGTGCCTGAGAGACGCAGGATACGCTCTAGCTCAATGCAACAGAGTTGTCCCTGTAGATTTGAGATATTGGAATTCACAAGTTCGGTTATTCATGACTGGCCATGAACAATTAAATGGAAATATTTTTGGAGCATGCTAAAAGATTGCAGAAAATTTCAGATGACATGTAAGCCAACAATGCTGAAAATGATTTGTATCACACAAAATCATATAATTTATAAATATTAGTGTTATTTAATATTTTTTGCATTTTTAGTATGTGCTAATATACAGTATATATAATGCTATATATTTTAATATTAAAAGTTGTTTTTGTTAAAAACTGTGTGATTTATGCCACCTATCTTCTACCTTCAACTCTTCCATAGTTATTAAGCAGATCTGGACATCTCCTGCCAGCTGGTTTGCACTCCACTCCCTGTCTCTCACTCAACTCTACAAGGAACCTACATAGATCTCAAGCCATCCTTCATAATACTCACCTTTTTTGAGCTTACCTCACTCCCTCACTTTTTGATTTCCTTTCTCCTGATTTCTTTTTCTCTCCTTAACTGTCCATCCCTTTTTTATCTGTGTGACAATTCCCAGTTGACACCATGCAATGACCATGCCACTCACTACACGTAGTTCAACTCACTAAAGCAAGTGCTCACTCGTGCTGGCACAAGTTAGTCAGCAAGTATATAAGAAAAAAATCTAGATGTAAACCATAAAACTATCCCACTGTAACAAGACCCACCGCAGTTATGAGGGCCCAAGTATTATTCTTTAATTTTCACATTTGTGAGGGTCTTCCACCCTTAACCTTTAGGAATGTGAAGAGATCACAGGGATTTGAAATGGAATAAGTAGGGCAGAAAATTTATATTTAATTAATAAATATTAAATATAATACTGTGTTTAGTCTATAATTCATTTAAATATTTTTACACACAATTTTTCTTCCAATGATTCCACTTTCTCTGCAAAGGTAACCTCTATCGACAGAATGGAGTGAGACAAGGCTTGTCTAGTTGGTTGTTTCCCTTTATTTGCCTTCATGGAAGCTGTTAATTGTTGCCTAACTTATATTACGTTCTATGCCATACTTCCCTTCATAAGTTAACAAGAAAAATTGTAATTGTCCCTTTTTTGTCAGAACAGTGGAAAGCAGGAGTGTCACAAAAAGCTGAACTGGATAATATCTCCTGGAGTTACTGCGGAATTTAACAATCTGGCCATGGTAGAGTTAAAACAGTTGTGTCAGTGTCCTAGATAAATAAGAGCAATATCAGCCGAACAAAACAATAGTCCAAAATAAGGCTTCTGTGTGCTTCAGCAGAATTAAGTAACAGTATCCTTGTTTTTCTTAGCCAGTCTGAGGATATGAGCCAATCAGCAAGTAACCACATCAGATGCCCCATGAAAATTACCTCTAATGTAGTCACATTAGCACGCAGTAAAGTACAAATCCTTTGATAGTAAAGTCCAAAAATCCCAGAATTGCTTCATAAGCAGTTATATTGCACATTATAATAGACACTACTGCTGAATTAAACATTCTCAAAACTGTAATGAGTAGCTGACCACCCTCATTATCAGCAAGATATTCAAAAGCTGGCCGAATCTTTTGTTGCTTCTTCAAACAAGTAAAGTATATCTTTCTACTGAGCATCTGACAAGACATTCAATTCAAAGAAATTGCTGCTAGCTTCCTTTGTGTACAGCGAATTACTTTCTAAAAATATCTGCAACTGTTCTGGCTTCTTATAAGCATGGAAAATACAGCAGTTTTGCCTCTCAGTTGATTCACAAATATAATTGTAAGACAGCATGGTATTAATTATTAGCAGTGAGGATGGTACTGCTCTTTTGACAACTATTGTCATTCTTTCATCCATTTTTGATAATACTGAAAGTACTTTAAATATTTTTTAACTGGAAAAAAAGAGTTAATACACTGTGTGGTTACTGGGTATCAAAGCAGAGAGATCACTGATTTAATTTCTTAGTAACAAATTTATGCTGTAAACCTCCTGTCTTCTAAAAGGTGTTCTGTAAGATTGAGATCTGTGGACTGCTTGTGATATCATGTAATTTAGCCCATTCACTTCAACATGTTATGCATTGAGATGGCTTTCTGCACTCTATAGCTGTGAGGAGCTGTTTTGGAGTATTTGTGACCTTCCTGATAGCTTGAATGAGTCTGGTCATTCTCTTCAGACTCCTTTCGTTAAGAAAAGAGGTTTTCATCCACACGGCTGCCACTCACTGGAGTTTTTTTTAATCTACTTAAAATTGTGTATAGAATCTTGAGACTGTACTATATGAAGATGATAGGTGGGCATCTGTTTCTAAGAAGTTGGAACCATCACCAACAATCATGTCAGAGTCAAAGTTGATTAGATGACATGGCTTACAAATTCTAAATTTTGACTGAACAATAACTAAATCTCTTCATCTTCTTTGCTTGCTCCGTATCTAGAATTGTGACCACATAATAGGCTCTTTGGAAGAGAAAACTATTTGTGTTAGCCATCAAGCATACACCGCATCTATGTATCATTCCTTGATAGAATAGCCTACATTTTACTTCATATTACATATCTTTTGAGTCATGAATATCCATCAATTTTGCAGCAAATCTGTTGTAAGGAATTTTTTTACTATACTGGTGAATTACAATTTTCCTCTGGCAATAAAGTCTCATGGTGTATTGTCAAGAGCATAGAAGGTTCATTGCTTGTGAATATTGCAATAATTCTGTTTCACTACATGGTAACAGTATTTTGGTAAAACCCATGGATCACTTCTTTTGTCACTACCTTATTATTTTATTAATATTTCCTTTAGTTTTATGATATAGATAATGCTATTTTTAATTTCAGTTCATCTGATTGAGCGAATCTCGAGCTGTCAATTTAAATAAATATTTTACAGACTAAAAAAATCAGTATTTTCAAGACCTACCTATTGTCAAACCTAATTAATCTAGACCATGTGCCAGTGGCCTAAGCTTCTTTAGGCAGGAACCCACCCTGGATTTGATGACAGCCAATCATGTGTTCCTAGTTATTAACCACAATAATTCAAACAATGGCACAGGTATGATATAAGAATGACAAATGTGACATAGTAATAGCTCAGTAATGGTGCCTGGTTATGCTGTAGTTTCTATAAGTTACAGTCTATTGCATTTGCGGTTTTTTATGTTTTCAGTGTTCACCAAATATTATTCAGTTGGAAGTATCTTTGAAATAAACAATTTGTCACTTAACTGACTCAGAAAATGCTATTGGCTTTATTTCACAAATTTCACTAATAACATGTTTATTTACTGTCATGCTAATAAAATAAAATGCTATGCTGCTCTGTAATGGTGATTTCACACAGTGCTTTTGGGCTAGACTCCGATCCATATGAATAAAAAGTTTGCTTTGTTTTAGTGATATAAAAAACAGTTTTCCCAAAATAACATCTGAGCTGGGGAACTATACTTGGATCATTCAAAAACTGGGGTCTGGAGTAAGGTTTACATAAACTTTAGTACAGTTAACCATTAGTGTGGAAGATAGCTTTCAAACTTGCAGACCACTACTAATTGCATATTAACACTAGAACCCCCAAAGCCTACGATAAATTCCTTCACACCACTTCATCAGCTTCTCTATTTTGCAAATGGGTTAATCAGCACAGGCAGCAAACAACCTGCTATCCCATCCCTCATCGATGCAGCTGAAGTGAGACGCAACATTCTAAGAGCTCAAGTCTGTTCATCTGAGTGTGACATGCCTGGAATTGTATAGGGTAAATAATATATCATTATTTGTAACACATACTTTTCATGTGAGATCTGTGTCTACAACAATAAGGGTAGTAATAATAATAGTAATAATATATATTATTTATATAGTGCCTTTCCCATGCTCAAGAAAATGTGAGGCAAGAAATGTTGAACACATAACTAAAACAGAAACCTTTTTCATGTTATAGTAATAATTGACAAAATGTTGATGTGAAGATTATAATATGTGAAGACTGAAGTCCAAATATCAAATAAGTACTTTCGCAAAAGGTATAACAAAAGCCATTACACTGGCTGTTACAGACTCAAATCAAATGTATATTTCTATTATATGCTCTTACCTCTAAACAAGCCATGCAATTGATAGGTGGGCCTAAGTTTTTACACATTGACAGCAACATGTAAATTGAATAATTTCTTTTTCTTCAGTTATATCTTTAAATAAAGGTGTACTTGTTTTGTTATATCTTTTATGAAAGTGTTTGATATTTGAACTTCAGTCTTCACACATTATACACTTCATATCAGCATTTTGTCAATTACTATAACATGAAAAAAGTTTTAGTTATGTGTTCAACATTTCTTGCCTCGTATTTCCTGTCATCCTACATTTACATATATCGTTGTAGACACAGAACACATATGAAATTATGTATTCCAAATAATGACATATTATTTACTCTATACAATTCCAGACACCTAACTCCCAGATAAAGACAGCATTTGGCTTGAATTCAGCTCTGCCTCTGTGGGAAATGGGATAGCAGGCTGCCTGCTGCAGTTTCTGACTGACACATTTGCAAAACAAAGACACTGATGAAGAGGTGCAAAGGAATTTAAGTTGGCCCGGCATTATGACTTTTCTTGTAGGCTTCAGGGATTCTAGTGTTAACAGCATTAATCAGTGCTATTAATTATGGATGTTTTAGCAGTCAGTCACTATCTCAAAACTTTAAATGAGTGGTATGGAATTGCTTCGCAATAAAAGGAGCCAATGTATGTCTGATTAGTGCCTTTCTCTTCAAAATCACATCCTCTTCCTCCATTGCGTGAATGTGTCTGTGATCACATCCCATTTGGTGCTCACTATGACATTTGGGTGGTTGCATCATATAAATAAAAGATGACTTAAAAAGTGCAGTGAATTTTTTCAAGAATATCTTCAGCCATTTCCTCATTATCTGGTGATAGAAGTAAACAGATGCTTCATAGGGCATAAACTGACAATGAAAATATTAACCAAATTTACTGAGGTATGGATCAACAAAACATGATTGTGAGAGTAGACCAGCAGTGGTAATGGAACTGGGTGAGCTAACACAAAACATTAAAGGCACTCCGCTGCCTTCTCTTTAAGCCAAATAAAATGCTTGTTATCTTAGAAAGGTAAACAGTATAATTAAAGACCTGAGACATCCTATACAGCTACTATTCCTGTTGCTGTCTTCTGACAAATGGTACAGGGTTAGTGGCACTCACACCAGTAGATTCAGGGACAGTTCTCTAAACATAAATAGTAAGGTTTCTGAGCAATCAATATAAACAATTCAAATATTACACATACTTGTGTTTCATTCTATAAATTCTTTTTATCTATCTCTTTAGCTGTCTGTTTTTTGAATTGCTTTGTATTGTATTTTGTCTGTATTTTTGAGGAGACATTCAAGTGAGATTTTCATTGCATTATATGCGAATGATAATACTCAAGCAATCAAGCCAATTTTGAAAACACCATAAAAAAGAAGCATGTTTGTAACATCTGAGTCACTGTACACACATTTTTTGTACATCATTTGTCTTTTTTTTCAAGGTTTGTTGGGTTGTTCAAGAAATGTCCATCTGTACACCTAACCTGAGTGGCACTCTTATTTTCATAAGGGTGTAAGGGTGCAATTTAAAGAAAGATGTCCATTGGAAAAACACCCTTGGTTCTATTGTAACTATGCCAAAATCAGATTTTTCAAATATGCAGAGTCATTTGGTACTATGCAAACTTAAAAGGAACAAATTAAGAATAAATTGGCACACATCCTTTTTCAGACTGTCCATCAATTATTGGGCTTGGAGGGTGTTAAGGGTGGAGAGAGATGGTCTTTTCAATGTTTTAGCTTACCAAGGAAAATATTTTAGACACAGTGGTATGCATAAGATGCAGGCTCAAAGGAAACACAATTAGAAATCTCTCTACTGCAGGAGAATAAAAGAATGTTAAAAATGAGCCATGATAATGTCATTTTGTTTATTTATTAGTGTAGTAATCAGCTTTCAGTACCAGGTAATCTTGGCATAAGCAGAAATGTAAGGTGTAGAAAATTCTATTATTGAACATTTACTCACCAATTATTTCTCTGTCCTTTCATGATATATCATAAAATTAATGGCCTGGAGGGTACCAAAAATTAGCATCTCCCAGATTGTTAATCTGTTTAACCACCATTCTTTATGCACTAAATTAAATGCCTCCTATTATAAAGAGCAGAATGTAGACACACATCTTTATAATGCATATGTTTTATATGAATATGATAATTATCAGCTGTATTAAGAGCCAAGTACCAGTCTACAGTGACAAAAATCATTTAGGTGTGTTTTGAATTATCTTCTCACTTCAAGTATAATACATAAAGTAAATAATTTAGGGCATTGTAGTTGAAAAACCTAAAATGTACACTCTTGTATGCTTTATTATTTCTGTGTGAATTTATGACTGGGTGGCACAGGGGTAGCGCTGCTGCCTCGCAGTTAGGAGACCCGCATTCGCTCGGTCCGTGCGTGGAGTTTGCATGTTCTCCCCCGTGTCTGCGTGGGTTTCCTCCTACAGTCCAAAGACATGCAGGTTAGGTGGATTGACGATTCTAAATTGGCCCTAGTGTGTGCTTGGTGTGTGGGTGTGTTTGTGTGTGTCTTGCGGTGGGTTGGCACCCTGCCCAGAATTGGTTCCTGCCTTGTGCCCTGTGTTGGCTGGGATTGGCTCCAGCAGACCCCCGTGACCCTGTGTTCGGATTCAGTGGGTTAGAAAATGGATGGATGGAATTTATGACTGTTCTGAGTGTGCTTTTCCTGTATTTTCCTGATTTCTTCAAAATGTCGAATGTTATTTATTTGGCACAGACATGCTCAAAAAATACATGTGTAATGCCACAAAAAGTACATGCAGACATGTCCATGCCAAATAAATAACATTCGACTTTTTAAAGAAATCATTTTATGACACGGTTTACCTTTATTTATATGCTTACTTCCTAAAGCCTAAAGTCACAAGTAGTGTGCAGAGGGCATGCTCAAAAATGTGTATAATGCCACGAAAAGTGCCTGCTGACACTTTAGTATGCAAGCAATGGTATGTGCATTCTTGCTCTGATGTAGAAGGGAGCTGAGCTTACCTCTGTTACAGCGCGTCTATGTGAAAACAGCAGTGTCAGATGTGGGTGGTGGGGTGTGTTTGGGCTCGTGAATGTGGCTGAGATAATAAAACTGACTAAAAAAAAAAGCAAAGCTAACCTTTACAAGTATCATAAATTACACCGGCTGTTACAGACTGAAATCAAATGTATGTTTTTATTCTAAAATAGTAAGACTAAGAGCAGTTTACTTCTCAAAAAAGAGTGGTGCAGGATCAAACTCGCGACCTTTGGATTCCCAGGCGGCAGCTGAATCTATTGCATCCCAGAAGCAGTCATAATGAATGGGTGTCAATGTCGCATGTTAAGGCGGCTTTTTGTTTCTGCAGTTATATTTTTGAATAAAAGCGCAATTGTTGTGTTAGATTTGTACCTTTTGTGAAAGTATTTCCATGATACTTCAGGCTTCATACATTATATAGTTTATGCCTACATTTTGTCATCTACTAGTAGAATATAAAAAATGTTTCTGTTTTAACAATGTGTTTATACAGATTACTGTAGAAATGGAACAGACATGAAATGCGTGTGTTCCAAACAACGATCTATTATTTCCACTCTAAAACTCCACTTCACTCCCAGAAAATCAATCAAGGCATGAGCTGGGAATGGTTTGTGCACGTTCTAAGTCGGTTTGAGGATGGAATAGCCGGCTGCTTGCAGTCTGATTTTTATCAGCACATTTAGATGACAAAAGACGCTGGTGGAGAGCTGTGAACGATTTTAAGAAGCGATTTAAGGTGGGACGGATTGACAAGTTTTTTCGTTGGCTCTGATAATTCTAGTGTTAAGCAGGTACTGGTGACAACTGCTAATGCATCTTCTATACACCATGTATATAATTTTCCCTAATGTGTACTCTACTGCCCTCTACAGGATTACCATGCTTATTTACATTATCACCACATCCCTTTTCCTTTCAAATAAACATATTCCATACTATACAGTACTAAATAAATCTGAGCACTTCTTAATATGTATTTACATTACTTACACAAAATTGTCAATATCTGTTTTAGAAGCTTAGCAATTCAGGTGCTTTCATACAATCTTCTTAGCACTATTAATGGTGCTCAACTGTACCCGCATCATCTGTGTCAGCTGTTCATTTAGGCAGTGCTGTTTCAGTCACAACTTCTTCACTGGTCTGTTCTTGCTGTGGCTCTTTTATTTTCACTAGACCTTTCCAATTCCTTCTCAGAATATGTCCATCCTCTGATTGAATTGTAAAAGACCTCTGTCTTACTTCCTCTAGAACTGTACCTGTTTGATTCCATACATTTAACCCTTGAATTCTTCCTCTATAATCTTTTGTTTATGGTTTCAATGTCCCAGCTGTTTTATCATAATTTCTCTTGTCTATTTCTCAAGTGCTCATGTTTTTTCTTCCATCCCTGTTCTTTTGGCTTATATATGGTAGTGTAGCGTGTAACATATGGCCCATGAAAATCTCAGCTGGTGAAATTCAGTTTTCTAAAATAGAGAATCAGTAACTTAATATAGCTAAATAAATAGTCTGATGCAAATTTTTGAAACTGTTCACAATTGAAACAAGGTCCATTGTCGCTAAATAATATTTTTGGTATTCCATGCTTTGCAAAGACAGACTTCATGTGTCTGATTACAAACAAATAAATTAGACAGTAATGCCATCTCTGGATAATTTGACAAGTAGTCTATTACTAACAAGAATGTCTTACCATCTAGATGTAACAAATCAGTTCCAACTTTCTTCCAAGGCTCCTCAGATTATTCAGCAATGATCATTGGTTGTTTTCTTTGTCCACTCTGATACTTGGAGCATGTCTTACAGCTATTTGATCAATATCAGCATTTATTCAAGGCCAATAAACTGCAGCTCTGGCACTTCTTTTACATTTTCTATCCCTAAATGACCTTCATGTATTCTCTTAAGCATATCTTGTCTTAAAGACTAAGTAATAACAATTCTACTTTGCTTTAACAACAATCCATTTACAATAGTCAGTTCACTTCTGATGTTAAAATATTGTTTTCAAGAACCTTTAGGCCACTCAGTATTCAAATGTTCAATTATCTTTTGTAACTTTTCATTTTTTTTTTGGTTTCTATTATAATCTGTTTGGATTTAATGTCTGACACTGGAAGACTTTCCAGTATTAACTTAAACTGAACCTCAACATCACTTTCTTAGAACTCTCATTTTGCTGCATTGATGCTTGTGACAGAGCCTCGGCTAACACAATATACTTGCTTGGAGTATAAAATTATAGCATTGAAACTTCATCATTCAATATTCTTGGAAACAATCAAGTTTTTCTTTGTAATGGCTATTAAACGTTTATGATCAGCTTCTACTAGGAATAATGGAACGCTGGCGTGGTTGATCACCGCTGCTCTCCAGTAACTTTTTAACTTTTTTTTTTTCTTTTTTAAATTTTTTATGATTAACTTACAAGCTAATGGACTAAGCAGCTGTTTTCATTTTCATTTTGGGCAGATTTCTTCGCTGAGTTTTATTTTTCAATCATTTAAAGCTAGACTAATTTCTAGCTTGACTGCTGATTTGGTTGTGTATGGACTATTTTTCGGCCTATCCCTGCCTTGAGACTTACCTGGCTTTGTTCTCCGGACATCCGAGTTGTCTGCGTCTTTGCTTAACCCGTGAACCGGTAGGATATTTATTTGGTTCGTATTTGTTTCGTCCCTTCTGTTGCTCGCTATCCAACCTGCGATGGGCCTGCTTCAGTACTCAGCTGCCGAGCTACTCCGACTCTGCTTTCACCTGTCTGAGCCTCCGCTGACTGGCCTATATCTTCACCCAGACATTGTATTCCTCCCCTGTCTGAGATACATCCACCGTGGGTCCTGCTGGAGTATCCTAACTGACAGTTTGAAAATAATAAACTCCATCTTGTCCAGTTATTGACATCCTCCTTGTAATTTAGGCAGATTCGTTGACCACAGTGTGTTAGCCAGTCAGCTAACACCGTTTCTAAATGCAATAATGCCGTTGTTAACTTCAGTCTGCTGAACATCCACTCACTCACTAGCAAGGGGTCTCTCATCCATGATCTCCTCACTGATCATAAGTTTGACGTTTTCTGTCTAACTGAGACATGGCAACAACCCCATGACTTTTTCCAACTTAACGAATCCACTCCCCTGGGGTTTGTTTACATCTCTCAATCCCGTGGCTCTGGCCGAGGTGGAGGTCTCGAGTTAATGTATTGTGAGAAATGGAAAGTCCTGCCGTTGTCTGTTCCTGCCTTCAGTTCTTTTGAATCTCTTGTATGTCAATTAAATGGACATATTCCTACTATTATTGCAACTGTTTATTGGCCCACTAAATTAAACAATGACTTTCTGAATGACTTTGCTGTTTTCCTTACACAATTATCTATTATTTCATCAAACATAATACTTCTGGGGGATTTCAAAATACATATGGATAATATCAATATCCCTATTACTAAAGACTTTACCTCAAAAGGTTTGGATTCCGGCAGCATACTGATGTTCCCACTCATTCCAAAGGACATATCTTGGACTTGATTTGCTGTTCTCATTACTCAGTTGCTCTGCTCCCCAGCTTTGGAACTCACTACCACCTGAGCTTAGAAATCATTTTCACTTTTCAAATCTAAACTTAAAACTTATTTGTTTAAGACTGCTTTTTCTCTTTGATTACAATTGCTCTGTCTTATTTTAACTTTTGTATTTTACTTTTGTTTATAATCTGTGTTTTGTCTATTGTTCGGTGTCCTTGATTGTTTAGAAAGGCGCCTACAAATAAATAAAATCCATCCATCCATCCATCCAGTTTCTAACCCGCTGAATCCGAACACAGTGTCACGGGGGTCTGCTGGAGCCAATCCCAGCCAACACAGGGCACAAGGCAGGAACCAATCCTGGGCAGGGTGCCAACCCACCGCAGGACACACACAAACACATCCGGCCCAATTTAGAATCGCCGATCCACCTAACCTGCATGTCTTTGGATCGTGGGAGGAAACCGGAGGGCCCAGAGGAAACCCACGCAGACACAGGGAGAACATGCAAACTCCACGCAGGGAGGACCCGGGAAGCGAACCCAGGTCTCCTAACTGCGAGGCAGCAGCGCTACCACTGCGCCACCATGCCGCCTAAATAAAATCTATTATTATTATTATTATTATTATTATTATTATTATTATTATTATTATTATTATTATTATTATTATTATTATTATCTCCATATGTGTTGGTAATTTCTGTTATTGCATTGTGAACTTCCTGCGTGTTCATATAATGATGTCAAAAGTTAAAGATGAACTATTCCATTTCTTTTGTTGTCAAGAGGTTAAATTCTGATTACAAAACCTGTTTTTCCCTATATATCCCTATATTTTATTATGGCAATTTCACTTATTAACTCTGACGCCTTCTTGTCTTCCAATATATTTTTGTGGGAAGGGGTTGAAATAACCTTTTAAAAAAGCCTTCAGAGTTTCCAGAAGTATTCGTGCAGAGACCTCTGAGGATGCATTAGTTTCTAGAAAATAATCATTTTGCTTGGATATGAATTCTGTACAGTTCTCATCAGCTAATGACATGGCATTAAGATACCAGCTACAAAATGAGTGTGTAAGGCATAGTGATTTAAGCTCTCTGATCAGAGGAGCATGATCAGAGATAACCATAGCGTTATACCTGCAAAATGTAATAGAGGACAGTAAATTATTATCTTTAAAGAAAAAAATCAATCCTTGAGTAACTATCATGTATGAATGAGAAGAAGTATTCTCTTAACTTGGGATTTAAAAATCTCCATGGGTCTAATAAGTTTGATCCATTACAAACTGTGTGATTATTTTTGTAGTATCAGATGTTATCGCCATTGTGGTTGAAATCTATCCACATCTCGATTTATAATACAACGTCTCCAGCCATTATAATTTTTGTTTATATTAGGATTAGATGCATATACAATTTGGATAAAATCTTTGTCATCCGCATTAGGTCCATAGATATTTAGCAAAATCACTTTAATTTTAAATAAATTACTCATCACCATGACATCCTTTCAGGATTAGATACTATGTCTGATACTACAAACAAGATTATTTTATGTATTAAGATTCACTCACCTCTAGCTTTTTTGTTGTATAGCTGGAGTGAAAGATTTGGCCAATCCAATTTCTTTGCAACTAAAACTGGTCCTTCTTTATTAAGTGTCTCCTGTAAAAATACTATCTTAGTATTTAGGCCTGTTAGGTGAGAAAATACCTTTTTTCTGTTTAGATTGTGATTGAGACCTTTGATATCCCAACTCACAAAGTTCATTGTTTGGTCAGAGAGACACTGTTTCTCAACATTTTGGACATTTTTTAATCTTCAGTAAAGGTAAGATATTGTTTCATTCAATAGCTTTAATGTTGGTATCATCATTGCAAGGTATTATGGCTAAGGAGCCTATTATTATGTTAGTGCATAGATTTGGGTAAAAAAAAAAAAAAATTAGAAGTAACTTGCTCCCCACCCAGCCCATCCCCAATTGCCCCCCCAAAAAAATGAGGTTAGCCCACATTTCCCAAAGTCCCAGTCCTCTGACTTGCCTAGGGACAGAGCATATCTAAAACAAAACAAACCCGCAACACTAGAGTAGGAAGTGTTTAAAACTGAGATATGATAATACGCCCTGAATACAATAAACCTAAGTAATGATGTTAAACAGACCCCTTAGGAGATAAAAAAAAACTTAATGATTACCAAAATATACATTTATTCAATAGAACAAATTTCAATGTAATAACTGAAAAAAGTGGGCATAAAGGAAATAGCATGTATTGTTACAGAAAATGCTGCATTACAGTAGACCAAGTTGCAATTTGCATTACCAGGGGGCAATATAACTACTGTTCTTATTTTGGATGATTTTAAGATTGGTGTTTTTAGCTCTTTTTATGCTTCTTCAGGGGGACTAAAAATGTAAAATTGGCCATCAGCAATCACTTTCAATTTGGCTGGCAACAAGAGGCTGTATCTGATTTTAGCTTTGTGTCATCACTCTTTAATGCTGCAGCTCCTTTGGCTTCTGTTGAAGGGGAGAAATCTGTAAAAATACAAATATGGTTATTTTCCAAATATAATCTCTTCTTTCTGTCTAAGAAACAGCATCAAGTATTCTTTAACCCATAGTTTATCAAATTGGACAATAAGGCTTCTTCGTTTTGAGGCAATCGAACCATGTATGCAATAAGCTGCTGAGATCTCAGTGTCCTACTTAAAATCCTAACTGATTATTTTAGAAAAATAATTCAGCCATGAATTTCACTGGGTTTGGACTTCCACGGTTTTCAGGGAGATCATCGATTCTAATGTTGTTCCTTCTATATCTATCTTCCAACTCACTTAATTTATTATCGAGCACTTTGCATTTGGATTCTACAGCAATTTTCTTTTTGTCAACGGCGGATGTCAATTGTTCAATTTCTTCAATACAAGCTGTAAATGTTTGCTTAACTTCATCTAGGTGATTACCAAGTACTCTCATTTTATTCTCAATTTTGCTTGATTTTTTATCAATTCTTGCTAGATTTTTGGGGGTTGGTCTCGTCTGTTGCGAGAGATGGACATCTAAGACATTGCAGTGATGTTATTTAGCTTTTTTATTATCTATTCAAGATATCCTGTATTTAGTCACCCCCAAGAGGATTTAATTACAAGTATATTAAAAAGCATGAGCAGGAGACCAAGGAGTCAGAAAGAGAAGAGAAGGAAAAAGTAGCTAATAGTACATAAAAGTCACTCTCAAGTTCATGTTACAGTATAGCCTGACACAGACTGAGTTTGAATAGACAGGCAAAGGGATGGATCTGCCAGGACTTCACACTGCAAAATCTGCTCCAGCTGACAGTGAATGTGGAAGCAAAACTGCAAGTGAGGCAAGCAATGAGAATTTGTCAATCTTAAGGTGGTATATTAGAACTGAGTTTGGCCTCTTTATATACCTAGTTAACTATGACCAACACACCCTGAGAGACAACAGAATCAACTCCAACAGGATACTTAACTAAGCTTTTGTAATACATTTAAATTAAGCAATAAACTTGATGTAGTCCTTAAAAAAACCTAATCATAATTTTCATAATTTTTAACAGTGTAATAGTCAAGTATAGAAAATTTGATCACGCAATATCTTATTAGAAAAGAAGAAAAACTTTGGAGAAAACATGATACTTTTAGACATTTTTAAATTGCAATTGAAAAGCAAATTACAGCAAGTAAATTTGAAATAAGAAAATGCTCTAGCATTTGTAATGAAACTCAACAAAAGTCAAGGGCAAACATTTGAGAAAGTAGGGCAGATTATAAATAATCTGGTTTTTGGACACACACACGTTGAAATGAAAAGGGGGTTTGCTAGGATTAACTCTCTTACATCTTTATAGCTTTCTGAATAAAAATGCCTTTCTTTGTCCAATATACATATACCCAAAATTCACTCAGACCCTATAATTCTACATGATAGTGGACGTGACAAGAAGGCAGAACATTGTATATATTGTACATCATAGGCAACACATTTTAAACATGTCACAGCAAGCAACTTCTAATCTTGTTACAGCCCCATAGTCAATATAACCTGACATAAACAGAGAAAGGATAGTTTGCCAATGGAGATTACAAAGATGGTTAGAAGGCTCCAGGTGGAATACTGTGCTACAAAAGACAGTGAGAGGGTATCGAACTTCGGTGTTTCAAAAAATGGGGGTTTGAAGTAAGGTTCATATGAACTCCAGTACAATTCGCTATTGTAATTAAAGACAATAAGTAATTAAAGAGAAGTAAGACTTATGGAAATGAACCACTCCTAATATATATAATATATATATATATATATATATATATATATATATATATATATATATATAATATAATATATATATTGGTCTACACTGTTGTTACTTATTTATATTTAACCAGACAATCAGCATTTTCAAAACTTCAAAATGAGTGGTATGAAATTGCTTTGCAAAAAATGCAATCAATGCATGTCTCATTAATTCCAATCTTTTTAAAAAAACCTTCCTATGAGATTTCATCCCATCCTGTCCCACTGCTACAGGTACATAAAGGCATTAACAGCAAATAGATAAATAGGTACCTGACATTTTAATAGTGATATCAAATAAATTAAAACATTACTGTTAGAGGAGAGTATTTTATCTGCACTCTAAGTCTTGATACCTGAGGCCTCATGTACTATATAAATGGTGTGTACACACAAAAATGGTGCATAAGCCCGTTTCCACGCTCAAATCAGGATGTATAAAATCTAAAGTTGGCATAAAGCCACGCACATTTTCACGCTAGCTCAAACCCTGGATATGCAAGTTCTCCTCTCAGTTTTGCAAACTGGCGGCACCCAGCGCCAAAGCAGTGCTTTTGTTAAAGTGTGGTTTCCCTTTCTTTTTTAGATGCCTGACGCGGCTTTATATATACACTGAAATTAACCATATATTGTTTATTAGTTTAAGGCATCTGATTGTAAGAACCTGTAACAATACAATGGTCCACGGAATAGCCAAACTAATCCAAATATCATAGCTGATTTAACGTTGTTCCTCTCAATGCACCACTCAGACTATTTATCCCACTGTATCTGAGTGTGGAATCACAGCTCTACAGCAGCTAATCGGAAAGAGAATTATCTGTATACACCATCTAGCACATGCTGCCTCAGCCATGCTGTCTATTCAACTGTTCTCACACTTCAGAGCCTTTCCAGTAGGGACATCGCGGTTCAGAGTTTCATCCCAAGAACTATAAACGCACTCAATAAGTCCATCAAGTGGTCCTTGTAGAACTGTTTGTACTTATTAGTACAATTACTTCACTGTAAACTTGCGATACAGTTATAATATTGCACATCCTGAGCCACTTTATAAGCGCATATTTAAATATGATGACGATATCATTTTTAAGATGAAATGCAGCAAAATATGTTTAGTACATTATACAGACAAAATTTTAACATCATTTAAATAATCTATATTGTTAATAATTAAACATGTGAGGACACAGTGTCACAGAGCTAGCTAGTTCAGGGATTGTTCCTGCCTCGCATTCTATTCTTGATGGGGCTGGCACGACACTGGAAGGATAGATGAATAGAGTAATTAAACATGTACTACGAAGATATTTCAATGTTCCTTAAACATTTTGAAGAATCAGTGTTCTAAGCTTACAGATTGCTTTACATCTATTACAGAGCTGATTGTGTGGCGATTGGGTATTTGGAGAAAGAAAAGGAAGGACAGGAATTAGGGGTTAGTACGTTTGAAAAAGTATTGCTGCAATAAATTATTTAATCAAAGGTCGCGCACAGCTCAGCATGCATCTTGTGCATCTTCTGCCACTTCCCTAACTCCTTACAGAATTAGACCTCTATACCCCTTATAAAGCGGGGTCATTCTTGCTAAATCGCTTGTAATTTGACCTCTCCAAATTAGAATCATTGCTGTTATTGAACTATCTGGAGTATAAACACATGTTTGGTCTCTTTGTAAAGGTAACATTCTCTAGTTTCACCCTTAGTAGTCAGAATCACTGTAGGTGTGACTGATCAAAAGTTATGCACATTAGAACTCACAGAAAAAATGATTTTTTTTGTTCTCGCCTAAGTTTTTTTGTAAAAATAAAGGCCTCTATAGCTGCAGTAGGTAGGTGGGGACAGAAACACACTATGTACCAACAGAATAACTTGTTGACTACTCGCATTTCAAATTTGAAAAGAAATGTGGGCATGTCCAGGTGCTTTTTAGAGGGACCTATGGTTTATCCATTATCCACATTTTGGAACGTATGAAAAAAGTGTAATAACTTTTGAATGCTTCAACCCACATATATCAATGAGGGCTCTACTGAAAGATTACACCTAAAGGAATCTATATCAACACACAGTGTCACTCTATTAGTTATGGAAATTCATATTCCATACTAAAAACAATAAAAAATACACATTTCAATATAAAAATAGTCAAAACAAGTCTTATGGGCCAAAAATATATATATATATTTTATTTTTACTTTTTTTAATAAAATGCACACAAACTATATACATTTTTTTACAAACTGTTACAACACAGCTCAGCGTTTTTCCATGTGCCACTGATTGTAGCAATCACTAGCAGGCAGAAAGCACAAGGGCGTGTCACATGTCGCTCTCTGCCATTAGACGTCTCCTGGTACGATAGATCACTGTCACGCCGCGTACATGCCTCTATTACTTAATCGAGAGTGTATTTACGTATATCTGTACTTTTATCCATATTTAAAATGCGAAAAAACTTGGTGAAATCACAATAAACAACCATGCACCAAGTCTGCAGACTGGCACAGCCCCCTACATATCAACGTGCTCAGCTGCTCATTGGCTGTAAGTTTGGAGTGTCACTCACAGCGTCCAATCATACTGGTAGATTCTACCAGGGTTTGGAGTTGTGCGTCATCGTTCAGCTGTCTGTGACACTCGTTGGCTATACAAGGTGCCAGTCACCCCCCAGACCCCTCGTAAATGGCCAACTTAGGTGTCAATCAGAAGCTAACACTTCCGTGTAACATGCTTTAGCATGGTTATTGCCGACAGAAACAAATTACGTCTGATATGACCAATAGAAATGAAAAAAAATGTCGGAGCTAGTCTCAAGTTAAGAAACGTTTTCTGGAGTTTTTGTTCCTTTGAGGATCTATCGTGTGTTTTGGACCTAATCGTTTTACTGGATTATATTCCCTGGAGCCTTACGGACAGAATGAGATCAATATTGCTCGGAAATATTGATGTTTGACTTGCAGAGAGCCTTCAAAGGTAGGAAAAGTCAACTCTTAAAAGTATTTTTATTTATTTACCTCTCTGTAAAAAAGGATTTAGTGTCAGTGCTGTGGTTGTTGTGTGTCAAAATGGTTTATATCATCGGAAAGACGAGACTCTGAATTTTCATTTGATGTGTAGTATGTCGAGGTGCATGACAGAGGGGCATGCACACATGGCTGTGACATGATTGTGACGTCGTCAAATCGTCGTTATGTACCGGGACCGGTACGTGTGCATGTTAAGGGGTTTTAAATATGGAAATCAATATAAATAGCCCTTAAGCTCGGGCGTTCTGTGAAAAGGCAATGGCAAAAGCATGGGGGGGAAACAGAAGAATTTCAGCGAATACCAAGTAGAGGCAAGGAAAAACCTACTATTTGTTGGTTTAAACAGTGGTATAAACAACAAAAGGAAGTTGATCGAGTAACATAGAGTGTCGGATAAACTCGAAATCTCAAATACACAAAGTCGCACAGTTCCCGAAATAAAAAAGAAGTTGTCAGATATCAAAGTCACTGTGAAAAGGTGAGTCATAGCCTACCGTCTGAGTGTCATATGAAAGCTTATTTGAGTACAGAGAAAAGAAAACAAAATAGGCACACAGTGAGAAAAAAGCTTGAAATGTCAACTTTAATCTCGAAATTTCCACTTTTAATCAAGTAGTTTATTTTGTCATTAAAGTAGAACATATTAAACTTCAAGTTAAAATCGTTTAATTTACTAGTTTCTCAAATCCCATCGTAACTAAAGTGGCATGTTAAATGCTTTGTTTTGTATTTGATCTTCTATGTGCTCTATGTGTGTGAATCACTATGTGCTTCTTAAACAGGCCTTTTCTTCCTCCGACTGGACACAGAATCCTTTACATTTGTGATATCACAGCAGTCTGAATAATTAAAATACTGAGATGTATACTTGATATCATTTTCATGATGATAGGAGTTAAAGCAGTAATAAGAAGTTATTAAACATGGGAACACGGTGGTGCAGTGATTGTTCATGCCTCACGCAAGATGCTTGCTGCACAGTACGCGACCTTTGATGAAATAATTTTTTGCAGCAGTACTGTCTCTTTCAAACATACTAACCCCCAATTCCTGTCCTTGCTTTTCTTTCTCCAAATACCCAATAGCAACACAATCAGCTCTATAATAGACGTTAAGCCATCTGTAAACTTAGAACGCTGATTCTTCAGAACTTTTAAGGAACACTGAAATACCTTTGTAGTACATGTTTAATTATTCTATCCTTCCATTGTCGCGCCAGCCCCAGCAAGAATACAGCATGAGGCAGGAACAATCCGTGAATGGAGCACCAGCTCCTTGCTAGCGCTGCGACACCGTGTCCTCACATGCTTTAATTATTAACAATATACTGTAGATTATTTAAATGAAGTTAAAGTTTTATCTATATAATATAATAAATATTTTGCTGCATTTCATCTTAAAAATGATATTGTCATTATATGTAAATACGCGCTTTATAAAGTGGCTCAGGTTGTGCAGTATTATAACTGTATTAGAAGTTTACAGTGAAGTAATTGTACTTATAAGTACAAACAATTCTACAAGGAGCACTTGATTGAGGGCGTTTATAGTTCTTGGAATGAAACTCTTTCCTAACTGCGAGGTCCGTACAGGAAAGGCTCTGAAGCGTTTGCCGTGTGAGAGCAGTTCAATAGACAGCATGGCTGAGGCAGCTTGTGCTTGATGCTGTATACCAATAATTCTCTTTCCAATCAGCTGCTGTAGAGCTGTGATTCCACACTCAGATAAAGTGCTATAAATACTCCGAGTAGTGCAGTGACAGAAGTATTTTGGAAAAAGATGATCCGCTGTGGCCCCCTAATAGGAGCAGCTGAAAGAAGAAGAAGATGCAGTGAGAGAAACAACGCTAAAGCAGCTATGGTATTTAGAATGTTTGGCCATGCCGTGGACCATATATTGTTATAGGTTAATTAGAATCAGATGCCTTAAACTAATAAACAATATGCAGTTAATTTCAGTGTATTTATAAAGCCATGTCAGGGATGTGGATCTAAAAAAGAAAGAGAAACCACACTGGAACAGTAGCTCTGCTTTGACGCTGGGTGCTGCCAGCTCGCAAAACTGAGCGGAGAACTTGCATTTGCCAGGCATTTAGCTAGCGTGAAAATGTGCGTGGCTTTACGCCAAATTTAGGTTTTATACATATTGCGATTTGAGCATGGAAAGGGGCTTACGCAACATTTTTGTGCATACACACCATTTATACATGAGGCCTCAGGATAGTGAGGACTGTGAATAGTACATCTTTAAAGTATGTGATCAGAGGTACCCACAGTTTTTAGTTAAGTGAAAGTACAAATACCTGTTGGAGAAAACACTCTGATATTACTCAGATTTACTCAAATAAAGGTATAAAAGTACACGATTTTACATGGACTTAAAATATAAAAGTAAAAGTAGTTCTCTATCTGGGCATTACTGTGAACACCAGCTTTGCAAATAAAATAAAATAAAACAAGCACAATTGAAACAATTATGATGACAGCTACATACAGTACATCTAATTATCTGTGCAAAACCTTTGCTTATACTATCTTCTACTCAGTCCCTTAAAACATTACAAACTGTATTACTGAATGACAAGCCCCCACCAGTTGTCGAGTGACAACGACCTCCTCACCTCTGCACTGGTCGTCACTTTCACACGTAGTCATGGACACAGCAATCTCCAGAGAAGAAGAGCATTAGTTTCTTATGTGATTGTGACTTCTGCACTGTTGTCAAATTCACATGCGATTGCAAGTGTGCCCATCTGCAAGAGGGACTGTCTCTTCAATGTCATTTAAAAATCGTGGGCACTTGCAGTCAACACTGACTAGGGGTGCCGTGTAACTTCAATTCAGTCCTAGTTGCAGTATAACATACATGATATCAAAGACCACTGACATACGATCAATTACAAAGAATGACAGTATCTACCTTTTACATAAGATATAAGAAACCAGATTAAGAAATGACCAGAGAGACCCACTCAGTGACTAAGACAATTAATGAGGATACTGTGGTCAATGCAGTCAAATGCTGTGCTCAAGTCCAAGATAACAACAACAGATATGTTGTGAGTGTCAGACTTAACATGTAAGTTTTTAACTAGTTTAACCAACGCGGTCTCTGTACCATGATTTCACTTAAAATATGACAATATTTTATTTAGAATTAAGGTTTTATTCACATTTTTTTAGTGCTAAAATGCACCTTTATCTTTGAATTTTGAATTAAAAGTCGAGGTTAGAGTTTGGACTAAATTTGTCAAAGACAGAGGTGTCAAGAGTATTTTTTAAGTAGTAGTATAACTACTGTGCCTTTGATGAACAATTATTTAATGAGCAGTTAATGATTTATTGTACACAATATATGAGCACATCAGAAACTTCTCTGAAAAAACCATTTAGGACTGGGTCCAGGACACTTGTAGACAATTTTAGTTGAGCAGTTACTCCATGAACTTCAGGTAAACCTATTATAGTAAAGGAATTTCATTAACTGTAATGGGAATGATGACATTAAAATGGATTGCTTTTGAGGAATGTATTACATCTAATATTTATTTTCTCTATACAAGATCTTGGAAAAAGTTTTTTTTAGTAACAAACTTGTCTTTTTTTTTCTAGTCACTTACACTATGACATAAAATGGTCAAATACACCAATGTCCATGACCTGCTTCACATTGATTTATAATCTTTTTTGAAATTACTGGGTACAGCATATGTCCTTCTTTGTATATTTGTTTGGTAATATGCTGAATGACATCAAAAGAATATGGTTAAGTTAATAAACATTCTTGGTTTCTGCTCACACTGGTTAATCTACATGAAAAATGAAATAACCGAATATAATGAACCTATCACAATTAGTTATTATTACAGATAATATGTGTGAGAATTCATTGATAAAAGGCACTTTTAAAAGCCAATGCTCCTTAAATAACTATGGTTAGATAGTCAAAAGACAAAAAAGTACCAAACCAGGTATTTGTACAGTTTAAGTGCCTTGAGAAAATACTTCTTAAACGTCCAACTGTCTTTCCTTGATAAACAGAGTGATCAAAATTATAATTCAAAGGTGCTGCTTCAATTAACACTGCAGCAATGCCACTGCTGAAGAGAAGCCCAGAGGACCTTAAAAGAGCTAAACTGTAGTTGAGATTCCATAAGCTAGACAGATCTATTGTTTTTGATTTCTGAGATAGCTTGGCCGTTATTTATTATTGCAGTAATGTGACTCTATTGTAGATTTATTTTAATATTTATAATTTTCTGTCATATCATCAATACAGCTGTTTATCAGATGTTACAAAACAATTGTATTTTATGTACATCTGTATTGGATATATATTCTCCAGGAACCTCATATATAAACGGTGTGTACGCCCGTTTCCACTCTCACATTGCAATGTATAAATATTAAACTTGGCGTAAAGCCACGCAGATTTTCATATCAGCTCAATCCCTTGCGTATGCAAGTTTTCTGCTCAGTTTTACAAACTGGCGACACCCAGTGTCAAAGCAGTGCTTCTATTCCTATGTGGTTTCCCTTTATTTTTTAGATTCACATCCCAAACGCTGCTTTATCAAATTAAATGAAATTAACCGCATATCATTTGTTAGTTTAAGGCATCTGATTGTAATCAACCTGTAGCCATATAATGGTGCACAGAATGGCCAAACTATTCCAAATACTATAGCTGCTTGAGTGTTTAACCCAGTGTATCTGAGTGTGGAATCACAGCTCTACAGCAGCTGATCAGAAAGAGGAATATCAGGATACAGCATTTAGCACATGCTGCCTCAGCCAGGTGCACAGTCTATTTGAAATTTTCCCATATAGTACGGCAGACACTTCAGAGCCTTTCTGTAGGGACCTCACGCTTCAGAAACAGTTTTATCCCAAGAGCTCTAAACGCACTCAATCAGTCCATCAAGTGTTCCTGGTAGAACTGTTTGTACTTATAAGTACAGTCACCTCACTGTAAACTTGCACTGCAATATTGCACAACCTGAACCACTTTATAAAGCTTGTATTTACATATGGTGACGACTGGCTTCTGTCGATTCAGATTTCCAAGTGCTATCTTCTTGGAGTTCTTGATAGCATTTTTAAGATGAAATGCAGTAAACATGTTTATTATATTATACAGAAAAGTTTTAAACTTCATTAAAATAATGTATATTGTTAATAATTAAACATGTGAGGACACAGTGAACAGCGGCAGCGATGAGCTGGCACACCATTCAGGGATTGTTTCTGCCTCGTGCTGTATGCTTGCAGGGATTGGCGTGACCCTGGATGGATAGATGGATAATAGCGTGATGAATAAGCGTTCTATGCTTACAGATGGCTTGGCATCTATTACAGAGCTGATCATGTGGCAATTGTTTACTTGGAGAAAGAAAAGGAAAAAAAGGTATTGGGGGGTTAGCACATTTTAGAGAAACAGTACTGCTGCAATAAATTATTTCATCAAAGGTCACGTACGGTGCAGCAAGCATCTATCAGGAGGCAGGAACATTCTCTGGATGGGGTGTCAGCTCATCACTAATACTGTGCCACCATGTCCCCATGTTTAATACATGCTTTAATTCCTATCATTATGAAAATGATATCAATTATACATCTTAATATTTAAATTGTTCAGAGAGCTGTAATATCATGAATATCATTCTGTGTCCTGTAGGCTGAAGAGAAAGCCAGTTTAAGAAGTACATAAAAGAACACATAGAATATGATGCATTTAATGTGCTACTTTAGTTATGATCGGATCTGAGAAACTAGTAAATTAAACGATTTTAAGATGAAGTTTATGGCGTTCTACTTTAATGACAAAATAAATTAGAGAAAAGTATTTAGTTTCATAGGACTTGTAATGCATCTGAATAACCAATGGCAGTATAGCTGAAGCATTTGATTTAGAAAATTTCTCAGGCAAAGCTCAGTAACACAGTTAGTATACTGTACAATAAAATTGTTGCATAATTTAATAGTGAAGCACTACATAAGTGTATGCAGGTTGTGTGAGGAATCACAGGCCAATCACAGTTTATTCCAATTTTACAGGAGTCTGTTTGTGCAAAGACGATTAACTTCAGCCATGTTGTGAATTTAGTGACAGAGGTTACCAGTCGTATCTATGGGGGTAACAGATCAAAGGAAGCCAATCAAATGAAGTCTGTAGCCATTTTTGGATAAAGTGAGTGCTGCTTATGGGGATTTACAAATGCATACTGTCATCAGATGGATGAGCTGTAGAAAATGCCTGCAGAGGTTTTTTTTAACTGTGCCCTGAGCTCCCACTTGTTTTGGAGAATAGTATTGACTGTGATACAAGTGCTTACTGCAGTAAGCTGAGGGATACTGATTTTCTGTGTGATATGGCTTTTCTTACTGCACCTATGCAGTGAAGGAAAGAGGACCAACTATGTGGGATCTCTACACACACATCAACTTAATTATTCACAAACTAGCCTTGTACAAACAGGGCTTTTCGTCCTACTATCCAAATTTGGCTAATTTTTCTGCTTGTGGAGATATGCACAAAGATTTCCCTGCATGCAAGAAAACACTTCTTAAATACCAAGTAGACATAGAAATTTTGCACTAGCAGTTAAAGAAATGGTTTCAGTATCTCACACAGTGCTATTATTGATTACTTTGTTCCATGACCACCCCATCTGATGCTGTCAGTAAGCATCTATCAGCATTACAGCGAAAACAGTGTTAACTACAGGCAGAACCCTATTTCCAATCAAACTGCAGTGAGAGGGGAGTTGTGTTTTGAAAACTGCTACCAGTATTCCACTTCCTACTCAGAAAGTGGATTTTCATAGAAAGTGGATTTCTATGGCTAGCATGTTTGAAAGCACTTACAGTACATTTGTGAAAGCAACTTCTCAATAATGAAACACACCAAGTCAAAAGAGAAATATGCTGACAGATGAAACTCTGTTCCAACTCATGCAGGTTGGAGGCACAAATATTGACTTTAACATTGAGTTTATTCTTTGCTGAGAGGGCCCTGAGGGAAGGTAAGGAGGCGCTTGTTAGAGGAATCTGTGAGCAAGTGACACACCATCTATGGTCAAGTGACCCATGTCCTGCTTACAGAGGAATCGTAGCATTACCCACATATGAATCTGTTCTTGGGGAAGTCGCAATCAGGACGGGTCATGGAATGCTCCTTACAGATGCTGCTGCAGTTGTGACCTGCTGGGCTAGCTGCTTTGAGCAGCTGTTTAAAGGTGTTCCTCCAGCTAGGATGTTGGACATCTCTGGGTCCACGGTTCTTGAGGCTGATCCTCCAATTAGCTGTGAACTACCCAATCTCACTTCAGTTGCACAGGTGGTGAACCAGCTCAGGATAGGGAAGGCTGCAGGGATCTGTGATATCCGGGGTGAACTTCTCTAGGATGGTGGATGTTCTGATCGGGGCTCTCAAGAGACTGAGCAAGGAGTTTCCTGCATAAAAACTAAGCTCCAGGCCTTTAATGACATCTTGGGCACAGCCATCAGCAGTGTGTTTGTCTGTGGAGGGAATGTGGACCTCATTGAAAAGTTTACTTATCTCAGCAGCAACTTTCATATCTCTGGTGACTCCTCCTATGAAGTCAGTAAATGGATTGGGAGAGCATGGGAAGTCATGAGGTCACTGGAAAGGCGTGATCCCAATACCTTAGCAAAAGGACAAATGTCCAAGTCTTTAGTCCTGGTGCTTTTGCTATATGGTTGTGAGACATGGACCAGTGACCTGAGATGAAGACTGGACTCTTTCTGTGCTGTGTCTCTTCCGCGAATCCTTGGGTACCACTGGTTTGACTTTGTGGTGAATAAGCGGTTGCTCATGGAGTCCCGAATGAGGCACATTACCTGCATTGTGAGGGAGCATCAGTTACGGTAGTATGACCATGTGATGCGATTCTCTGAGGGAATTCGCAGGATCCTAATTCCTGAGGACACAAGTGGCTGGATCAGGCCAAGGTGACATCCATCCTGGCTGCGGCAGATAGATGGTCATTTCTGGATGGTGGAACTGCCTTGGGCATTGCCAACTAGGATCCTGAGCTGTTTTGTCGTGTGGTGGGTGTGGCAACATGCTGTACCAGTGCACGCTCCCTAACATTACCTGACCTGACCAATCATATGCCAATAGGAGAGGAAACAAGTATCTCATTAACACCACAATCCCTAATGCCTATGAAAAAACTTGTAATCCCGGTCCACCTTAAATTCCTTGGTACGTCTCCATCAGTATCCTCATCTAAATTCACCTATGTTATAGCATATCTTTATTTGAAAACAGCAGTGTCAGATCCAGGGGAGCATGAACATGACTGAGAGAATAAAACTGAATTAAAAGAAAAATGCTAACCTTTACAAATACCATAAATTTACACTGGCTGTTACAGACTCAAATCAAATGTATGTTTTTATTCTATAATAGTAACAATAAGAGCAGCTCACTACTCAGAATGGGAATTCTTTACACATTATACACTTCATGTCAAAATTTTGTCATTAGTACTATAACATCAAAAAAAGTTTTATGTTTTAGGTATGTGTTCAACATTTCTTGCCTCACATTTTCTGTCATCCTACATCATCGGTCATTCAATCAATCAATCAACATTTATTTATATAGCACATATTCATACAAAAAAATGTAGCTCAAAGTGCTTTACAAAATGAATAGAAAAATAGAAGACACAATAAAAAATAAACATAAGTCAACATTAATTAACATAGAATAAGTAAGGTCCGATGGCCAGGGTGGACAGTGGTCATTGTAAACACAGAACACAAATGAAATGTATGTATTTCAAATAATATATTATTTACCCAATACAACTCCAGGCACCTCACACGCAGATGGGGGATGGGATAGCAGTCTGCTTGCTGCTTGTGCTTATCAACGCTTTTGCAAAACAAAAGACGCTGATGAAGAGAGGTGCAAAGAAATTATAAGGTTTTTTCATAGGCTTCAGGGATTCTAGTGTTAAGTCATTATGGGAGAACAGATTTGAAATTCACTGCAAACAATAAAATTAGTTGTTGCACTTTTTTGTGTTATTTGGTCTTTGAAATAATACCAATACCCTGAAATGATCATGGATCACTTAGGAATGAACATTTTATTTATTTTTGTGTGTGTTTTAGCAGTATTACAGTATTACAATTCAATAACTGAATGGAAATGTTACGTAGTGTGGTGATTAGCTATACTAATAAAAGGCAAAGCCCTCACTGACTCACTCACTCACTCACTCACTGACTCACTGACTGACTGACTGACTCACTCATCACTAATTCTCCAACTTCCCGTGTAGGTAGAAGTCTGAAATTTGGCAGGCTCATTCCTTACAGCTTACTTACAAAAGTTGGGCAGGTTTCATTTCGAAATTCTACGAGTAATGGTCATAACTGGAACTAATTTTTCTCCATATACTGTAATGGACATTAGCTCGATGGTCGTGGGGGGCAGAGCTGCGTGTGACATCATCACACCTCCCATGTAATCATGTGAACTGACTGTGACCGCAGTACGTAGAAAAGAAGGAAGAGCTCCAAAAGAGCGCTGAAGAAAAACGCTGAATACTTTATTCGCGAGATACAAGTTTAATGAGAAGACACGAGGTATAAACAAGACTTTGGATCACTTTGTAACGGAGTTAAAATTGCTGTAGCGAGAAACTTTTAAGTGCCAGGTCTTAGCTAACATTAAATAAAGCCGTGGTCATCGCAACATCACACAAGAGAGCAGCTCACGTGAACTGACTGAACGCAGTACGAGTGATCACTTCCATGCATCAAACCTGTTCAAAAAACGCATTACACAATTGACAAGGTAGGAAAAGAATATGCTCCGAGTTGAGCTCCACAGCTAACGCGGTCTTGCGGAAGCAACTTTGTCACACTGCCAACAAATACTCACAGAAAAATCCACAAGTTAATACACACGCTGTCTCTAGAGTTTCTCCACACTCAATGTATTCCTCGCATCCCCGTTATACCCTCTGATCTCCCATTTCAATTCAGATGCCTCCAATTTCCAGTAAGGCTCTGCTGCGTGATGACAAGTAATAAGTCTCAGGGACAGACCCTACAAAAGGATGCCATTGATTTTAGGCAAGATTGCTTTTCTCCTGGACAACTATACGTTGCATTCTCAAGAGTGAGCTCGCGCAGCTTCGTCATCTTACAACCGGAGTGCAGCCAGAAACTTTTAAGTGCCGGGTCTTAGCTAACATTAAATAAAGCTGTGGACATCGCAACATCACACGAGAGCAGCTCACGTGAACTGACTGAACGCAGTACGAGTGATCACTTCCATGCATCAAACCTGTTCAACAAATGCATTACACAATTGACAAGGTGGGAAAATAATATGCTCCGAGTTGAGCTCCACAGCTAACGCGGTCTTGCAGAAGCAACTTCGTCAAAAGGATGCCATTGATTTCATGCAAGATTGCTTTTCTCCTGGACAACTATACGTTGCATTCTGAAGAGTGAGCTCGTGCAGCTTCGTCATATTACAACCAGAGTGCTGAACTGAAAACGTGATATATAAAGAGAACTATAATAATCGTAATAAACGAACAATAAAACAGTGGAGAACCCGTGGATTAAATAAAAAGGCAGTTTCCTTGGCAAAGCAAGGAAAAAGGATGGCTTTATATGTTGCTCGTTTATAAAACAGCGGAGAAGCTGTGTAAAGGCTGCTTCACAAAAAACCAGCGGAGCGCCTTATATGAGCAGGCAGTCAGCTAAAGAAGGGAATCAATAAATATCTATAATCGTAATAAACAAACAAAAAATAGCGTACAAGCCGCGGATTAAATAAAGGAAATGGGTACCTGAACAGTAAAGTAAGTCTCCAATAGCTACACAATAACTATAAGAATCATAATAAACGAACAATAAAACCGTACAGAACCATAAACAAGGAGAAACGACGGCCTTATATGGCATTCGTTTATAAAGCAGCAGAGAAGCTGTGTGAAGGCAGCTACACAAAAAAACAGCAGAGCGCCACACTCTGAAAGTATTCCTCACATCACCGTTATACCCTCTGATCTCCCATTTCAATTCAAATGCCTCAAATTTCCAATAAGGCTCTGCTTCGCGATGACAATTAATAAGTCTCAGGGACACACCCTACAAAAGGTTGTCATTGATTTGAGGCAACATTGCTTTCCTCCTGGACAAAACTATACGTTGCATTCTCAAAAGTAATCTCAGTGCACAGCTTGGTCATATTACAACCGGACTGCTGAACTGACAACGTGGTATACAAAGAGATCCTTAACAGATAGTTATTGGTATATTTTCCCTCAGTTTAAAAAGGTTTTGTTTTCTTCTTAATTAAAATTTAAAAGCAGTTCTTCGTTGCTGCGAAGCGCAGGGATTTTGCTATATACAGTATATATATATGTAGATATATATGTATGTATGTATGTGTATATATATATACTAGCAGAATACCCGCGCTTCGCAGCGGAGAAGATAGTGTGTTAAAGAAGGTACGAAAAAGAAAAGGAAAAATTTTAAAAATAACGTAACATGATTGTTAATGTAATTGTTTTGTCATTGATATGAGTGTTGTTCTCATCTCTCTATCTATATATATATATCTATATATATCTATATATATATATATATATGTTGTTCTCATATCTATCTATATATATATATCTCTATCTATATATTATATATATATATATATATATATATATATATATATATACCGCTTGGCAGCGGAGAAGTAGTGTGTTAAAGAAGTTATGAAAAGAAAAGGAAACATTTTAAAAATAATATAACATGATTGTCAAAGTAATTGTTTTGTGTATTTGGCGGCAGCGTCACAAAGTTTTTTCGTCTAGCTGCATCAGAAAATGTACCACTGACGTCTGACACGCCTCCTTTTACTGTTTTCTCACAGCTTGGATTGCTGCTGTCATATATATATATATACACACACACACACACACATACATACATACATACATACATACATACATACATATATATACACATATATACACATACATATCTTCATATCTACATATCTATATACATATCTACATATACACACATATATATATATATATATACATACCTATACATCATATCTACATCATATATATATATATATATATATATATATATATATATATATATAATGTAGATAGGGGTGTGTGTGTGTGTATATATATATATGCCGGGTCTCCGTATATATACATACATACACACACACAAATATATATATATGTGTATGTATGTATGTATGTATATATATGTATACGTACGTATGTATGTATGTGTGTGTGTGTATATATATATATCTATATATATATATATATATATATATATATATATAATGTAGATAGGGGTGTGTGTGTGTATATATATATATATATATACACACATACATACATATATATACACATACATATACTTGTGTGTATAGCTTTTATATATGTGTGTGTATAGCTTTGGTCACTGAGTGCAAGGGAGAAATAATAAAATATAGTCTATAAGTTATTAAACAGTAAAACATTAACGTTTTAAGAAGTACAGGTACATTGAGCACTACTGGAGTGGTTTCAGGTAAACTACATTTTAAAGACTGTGTAACACAACAGGTAAGTAACTAACAGCAGCTAAAATATATATGGATCATCTCTTGGTAGTAGATCCCTTTTGAAAGGCGCTACACGATGGCTGTGGTATAGAAATGACATTTTCTATGTGAACGTTCAAATTTGTGCCTCTGGTAATGTGCCTTACCGGCATTTAAAGAAAATTAGTTTTGTGTCCTCTGCAGTGTTAAGCGAGAAAGGCTTTAGTTTGGGATAACAGGTAAAAAGTTGTAAAGAAAGGAAAGTTGCCTTTTTCTTTTATATAGTATAGAGATGTGTTCGCTGACGTTATGATCGCCTTTTGACGACAGTCGCGTGGGTCTTGTGTAGACTGGTGAGACGTCCTCGCCATTAATCGGCTGTGATGGCACTGTCAGTCCTCTACTCGTGTGTCTTCATAATCCGGGTGAGTACCTCATAATCGTATACGTGCAAAAGAAAGTGTGAATCTCCTTAATATTATTTTGCCGTGGTGTAGAAAAGGGGTCCCGTGTTTGCACTTGTCTGGGCTATAGCGCAAGGGAGGATGAAAAAATTAAAAGTGCTCACTTTGACTTAAGGCAGAAGCGCAGTCAGCGTCTCAAAGGCCGGCACAGCTATGCACGCGCGCTGGCTGCTCGACTTTTGCTGGGCAGGAGACCACAGTTTTGCAGACTCGTTCATGATATCAAAAGTCTCAGCGCTCTTTGGAGGTCATTCATATATTATATGATATATATGTATATATATATATATCAAAATACCCGCCCCTCGCAGCGGAGAAGTAGTGTGTTAAAGAAGTAATGAAAAAGAAAAGGAAACATTTTAATAATAACGTAACATGATTGACATTGTCATGAGTGTTGCTGTCATATATATGCCTGCCTAAATAAGTCACCCTCGCTTTGCTCTTACTTTTTACCGTTCATTTAATCATGGCTAGTGGCGGAAAAATTATAAAATGGAAGGAGGATGGCTTTACCAAAACAATTATTGATGGCGAATCGATTATTCATAAAGCTTGAATTGGTGATGTTTTTCTGTGTTAACCTCATATTTTTTCATACTTCTTCTCAAACTAAGGTGGTGCGAGGGTAAAATGAATCGGGAATGCGCTGATCAAAGTAATCGGTGTACCAGGAAATCATGCATTGACAAAAGCTCCCCTGTGCTTGTAATGCAAAGTGTGATTAAATGCATTATTTTTTAACGCTAAGAAAAGGAAAGATTTTAAAAATAACGTAACACGATTGTCAATGTAACCTTTTGTAAGTAGTGCCTGGAGGATTCAGTGTGGAGAAACTCTATAGAGACAGTGTGTGTATTAACTTGTGGATTTTTCTGTGAGTATTTGGTGGCAGTCTGACCAAGTTGCTTCGGAAGACGGCGTTAGCTGCAGAGCTCAGCTCAGAGCCAAATGAGATGAATGGGAGGGAGATGATGGCGTGACTCCCCACACCCTTAACTGTCAATCCCCACAACCACAGTCTCGGAATTTGCATAAGCACACCCCTTCACCTACAATTTTAACTTAGTTACAAAGTGATCAAAACTCTCGTTTATATCCTGCGTCCTCTCATTAAACTTGTATCCCGCATTACCTGTGGGCATGTGAAACGCCAGCGGTAGCCTGTCTATGAACTTAATTTAAAGTTTAGGTTTACACCTTGCTTTCTTTCCGAGGTAGCAGCAGTAATGAATATGGTAGTATATGTCACTCGCTCGCTTCTTATTGTTTCGCTGCCTTCTCAATTATATAATGCATGTTTTCTTAAGGGCTTTTTTGGTGGTCTTCCTGGTTTTCTACGCACTGCGTTGACAGTCAGTTCACTTGATTACGTGAGAGGCGTGATGATGTCACACAAAACTCCGCCCCCCCACGTCATTGCCAGCTCAACTCCATTACAGTTAATGGAGAAAAATACCTTCCAGTTATGACCATTAGGCGTAGAATTTCGAAATGAAACCTGCCCAACTTTTGTAAGTAAGCTGTAAGGAATGAACCTGCCAAATTTCAGCCTTCTACCTACACGGGAAGTTGGAGAATTAGTGATGAGTGAGTGAGTGAGTGAGTGAGGGCTTTGCCTTTTATTAGTATAGATATATAGATATGTATAGATATATGTGGATATGTATAGATATATGTGGATATGTATATACAGTATATATGTGTGTATATATGTAGATATGTATATATATGTTGATATGTATATATATGTTGATGTGTCTATGTATATATATATAGATATGTGTATGTGTAGATATGTGTATATGTAGATATGTTTATATGTATATATGTTTATATGTGTGTGTGTGTGTTTGTGTATTGTGAACGGCACCCGGGCACAGACAGGCGGACATGTTGTTATCAAACCACCACACGTTTATTAACAATATTTACACAATACTTAGGTCACACAGACCCAGTCACGTGCACAAACCCCAAAACAGTCACTCAGTCCTGGCCACAATGCCTTCTTCTCGGGCCGCCTCCACAACTCCTCTTGCCTCGTCCTTCTTCCACCCGACTCTAGCCTCGAATGAAAAGAGACGGCCCCTTTTATACAGGACCCGGATGAGCCCCAGGTGTTCCCGGCATTCCTCCTCTAGCCACGCCCCAGCGTGGCGGAAGTGCCGGCTGTTCTCCCGGCAGCTCTCCGGGTATCCTCCAAGTCTTCCCCCCAGCACTTCCTGGTGTGGCGGGAGTGCTGGGGAAACAAGTCCCAAGGCATTGGGGCGCTCCTGGCGGTGACCACGGGCCCCTACAGGGAAGGGCTTCCATGCCCTTGACCCGTGGCCCCCAAAGCAACCCGGAAGGCAAACCCCACGTGATCCAGGCAGGGCTCTGACCCTCTTCCGGTCCCTCCTGGCGTCCCGGCCGGGTCATGGCCCCTGGCATCCCTGACAGTATATATATATATATGACAACAACACTCATAACAGTGACAAAACAATTACATTGACAATCATGTTACGTTATTTTTAAAATGTTTCCTTTTCTTTTTCATAACTTCTTTAACACACACTTCTCCGCTGTGAAGCGCGGGTATTTTGCTAGTTTCTTATAAAAATAATTCTTCACAAAACAAAACAAAGTTTTGGTGACTTTCCCCGTATATTGTCGTGCAGACAATAATGAAAAAAAAGCAATTCAAAGTCTGGAAAGTACAATGAACATTTTACTCAGAGAAAATGGCGGTTTTATAACAGAATGGATGATGGGACAGGAAATTGTTGGCAGGAAGTGGCGTTGCAGCAGGAACCAGAACCAACGTCATCATTATGCGCCAGAAGTGAGGTGATTTGCGGGAGCCGGAAGTGACGCCATCAAGGTTGACCGATAGTGGCGTCATCGCAGCCATTTTGGAAACAGGAAGTTGTGGGAATTATTTTTCTTCAGGTTTTCTGTTAACACTAGAATTACCAGAGCCTACGAAAAAACTCGTAGGTCTGTCCCACCTTAAATCGCTTCTTAAAACCATTCTCACCTCTCCGCCAGCGTCTTTTGTTAATCTAAATGTGCTGATAAAAGAAAAGCTGCAAGTAGCCGGCTATTCCATCCCCCCAATGACTTAGAACATGCACAAACCTCTCCCAGCTCATGCCTTGATTGATTATCTGGGAGTGAAGTGGAGTTTAGAGTGAAAATAATAGATCATTATTTGGAATACACGCATTTCATGTGTGTTCCGTTTCTACAGTAATCCGTGGAAACACATTTTTAAAACAGAAACGTTTTTCATATTGTAGTAGTAAATGACAAAATGTAAGCATAAACTATATAATGTATGAAGCCTGAAGTCCAAATAGCAAACACTTTCAAAAAAGGTATTTTTATGATACTTGTAAAGGTTAGTTTTTTTTTTTTTTTCACCTTTCATTCTCTCATTTGTGTTCAGGATCCTTCCCTACCCCCCCTCCCCATCTGAGAATGCTGTTTTCACATAAATATGCGCTATAGCTCTGCAGCGTACTTGTGACTGCATTCTCGTACCATTGTGACTGCATTCTCGTACCAATGCTTGCGAACTGAAGTGCCTGCGTGCACTTTTCATGGCATTACACGTCTATTTTTTTGAGCATGCCCATGTCGCTCAAACACAGGAACATGTTGGTGTACAAGTATAACAAAACAAGTGCACTTTTATTATAGACTATAAGTGAAGAAAAAATAAAGCAAGTTACAGTAAGCGGTTGATACGACACCTTGTGTGGTGCAATGCTAAGAACTGCTGATTTCCGATCCGTGCTATATAAAATCATCACATTCAAATATTAACAATTCCCACACACCTTTCCTACATTCACGACATGTGTACTTAGCTCTCTGTGCTATGGTTCCTATTACACTGAATGAGCACCTGACATTGTACTTTCTTCCCTATATAAATAACATTCGAGTATAGCGCGTCTCCAAATAAATCACATTTGAGCTATAGCGCGTCTCCAAATACTTCACATTTGAGTTATAGCGCGTCTTTATGTGAAAACAGCATTATCAGATTGGGAGGGAGGGGTCGTGAACGCGACTGAGAGAATGGAACTGAATTAAAAAAAAAAAGCTAACCTTTACAATTATCATGCATTTACACTGGCTCTTACAGACTGACTGAAATCAAATGTATGTTTTTATTCTAAAATAGTTCAGTACATGCAATATTATTTGAAAACGAACAGCGTCAGATTGAGTTTGAATACACGCTGACGCTGTTACAGAAGAAGTCAGCTTATTCAGTACAGCAGTTTCAACGCACAGTACATGCAATATTATTTGAAAACGAACAGCGTCAGATAGGGCGCATATTCAAACCCGATCTGACGCTGTTCGTTTTCAAATAATATTGCATTAGTACGATGATGTTTTTACATATATTGTCTCTTTCATTCATCTTGCAGTTTGTAATCAGTGACCGCGTGTTTTTTCCCCGATCTTGCCAGTTCGCATATGTTGCTGTATGGTGGTGTTTCTTTTGTACTCCAGGATATGCAGAGGACAGAATAGTACAAAGCAGTAGGTTCAGCGCTATATGCAATCAGACAGACAGACAGGCAGAAAAGGCACCAGATATATGAATAAACAGGGAAGGCACTGTATATATATATATAAAACAGCTAAGGGGATAGATATATAGATAGGTAGGAAGGAAAGGCACTATATGATAGGCAGACAGGGAAGCTCCTATATAATAATAAAATTACTGTTATTACTATATAGATAGACAGGGAGTTCAGGCAGGCAGAACGGCGAAGGTTAAAAATAAATTTTCGCTCCATCAGGGAATCAAACTCAGATCTCTTGAAGTACATCAAGTCTACTGCGTTCTAAGTGACAAACTCTTACCAGTATGCCACAGAAGCTGTTGTAAAAAGTCTTGAACCTTTTATGAAACTGTTTATTTTCTCTTTGGCTGTTAGGCTTCACACATTTTATAGTTTATGTCTACATTTTGTAACATTTATTACTAAAATATGAAAAAGTTTCTGTTTTAACATTGTGTTTACACAGATTACTGTAGAAACAGAACACACATGAAATGCGTGTGGTCCAAATAACAATCTATTATTTCTACTCTAAAACTCCACTTCACTCCCAGATAATCGAGGCATGAGCTCGGAGAAGTTCGTGCACGTTCTGAGTCGGTGGGGGGATGGAATAGCCGGCTGCTTGCAGTTTGTTTTTATCGGCACATTTACAGGACAAAGGAGGCTGGCGGAGGGTCTGAACGGTTTTAAGAAGCGATTTAAGGTGGGACGGATCTACGAGTTTTTTCGTAGGCTCTGGTAATTCTAGTGTTAATGAAAAGAAGTTCAGGTAAGTACCATGTGATGACCCTCTACCTCGCGATATTTCACTCACCTTTAGGCTCTTTGCCTCCTAATCGCACATGTGTGACACTAGATATACTGTTTTTGTGTTTAACAGTAAACTAGTTCAATTTCATTAATGTAAAATGTTATGTGATCATATTTTGTTTTAAGAAGCAAATTACAGCTTTGTTCGAGAATTATTTAATACATTTCAAAATAAAAATAGAGCTTTTTGTACAATAAAATAAATACCAGTAATTATTCTTGGTTTTTTTTCATTATTAAATTGGTTGCTAAATTTGGTTATGTAAATGATGGGGTTTAAGTATACTATGGCTTGTGGTTGGGCAGTGGAGGAACAAACTGGAAACAGTCGGAATGTTGGGACGCCAACCGGGTTGTCCCTTTTAATTGCCGCGAGATGGAACAAACAAAATAAACTAAAGTAACCAAAATAGTGCCAATGCGATATTCCAATCAGAGATTTCTTTCTCTGGAGGAATCTTTCTGAGAGTCACATGCTCTGCTGTGCGGTTCGTTCTTTCTCTTTGTTGGCGCTTCTTTTATAGCGCCACTTCTGGGCGCCTTCTTCGAGTTGTGAGGGAAGAAGAACAACAGAACAAAGTCAGCTGTAGCTGATTTTGTGTAATCTATCCCTCTGGTTGTTGGGATAAAATGTTTGTGGTCCTTTCCATTATCATCATCAGCATAACCAAGGAACTGTTTATTGACTTTTGCCACAACGAAGAGCTTCTATATCTGGTCACTATTCAGGGAGTGCACTCCTACTTAGGTACTTAGGGGTCCACATCAGTGACAGATTGTACTGGTCTCATAACACAGAGGAATTATATGAGAAAGGGCAAAGCGGCTCTTTTTTGTTAGAGACTGTGTTGCTTTAATATGAGTAATGACATCCTTTATATATTCTACAACTCTGTGGTGGCCACTGTGACCTTCTACACTGTGGTCTGCTGGACTGGTAACATCACTTTAAAAGAGGCCCACTAAATCAACATGCTTATTGAAAGTTTAGACTCAGTTATGGGATGAATTTTGTATCCCATGGAGGTTGTAACATAGGAGAGATTTAAAACAAAACTAAGTGTCATTATAAACAATGCTGCACATCTCTCTGACACACTAACACTGAGTACTTTCAGCCAACGAAGTATTCAACAGAAGAATGTCAGGAAACACTACTGGGGCTTCTGTATACCAACAATACACCTGCATTATGCCTCAATGGGACTGGGACTGCTAAGTCAGAAATTTTTCATTTTTCTCATTCTGGTGTACAGTATGCTCATACCATTATGACTATCTATCTATCTATCTATCTATCTATCTATCTATCTATCTATCTATCTATCTATCTATCTATCTATCTATCTATCTATCTATCTATCTATCTACCTATCTAAGTTGCCCATCCCTGAGTCAAAGCAACATTGGGGTGAATCAGTTAAGTTTAGGTATCCAGTATTCCAAATAAATAACTGGATGAGCTTATAGATATTTGATTATTGAATCCAAAAAGTAGACTTTAAATGTCTCTTGTGGCATTTAGTTGATTTTGAGAAATAGAAGGTTAACTGTCAGGTTTTAGACATGTTTAAAGTTAATTTTTTAATTTATTTCTCAGTTGTACAGAAATTCATTTCACAGTTGTTGATTTTTTTCTTTAAATATTGCTTTTCAGATTTCACTTCCTCATTGCATCATCATCTTTCAGGCTTGTCACAGTTGCTATTTAGGTCAGACACAGAGCCAGAACTGCATTTGTAAATTTTCTTACCTTGGCAAAAATGAAACTTTTTTTGCTGGAAACTTTATTTAGTTCATTTAAGAGGTCTATGAATTTCAGGAAATCGCTATTGGATTAGTTTCTGTGCTTAGTTCTCCTATTTTAGATTACAGATTTAGTTGCCCTGGTTCCTGATTCATTTGCAAATGCCATTTCTTAGTATGTCACTCCAAAAAATAAAAACAAGCATTTATTTTACTGTTCATTAATGGATAGATTGATAAACAACTGAATCATTTCATTACACAAAACTAATTATTTAGATTGCCATCATGTCTGACTCAAACCCATAATGTTTTACATTAGAAAGTCATTAATACTTGAAATCTTATTGCCAAGAGATTGAGTGTTGATTAGGAGCCTTTTTAACATCTTGATCTCTAAAGAACGATGCTGTAATTGTTACACGAGAGCTTGAACTCTACTCCTCTCCTTTACAGAACAATAACACCCCAGTTAATAATGCAAGATTGCTGAGTAATGCACAATTTATTTATTACTGAATGTAGTTGCATATGCTGTACTGGTGGTGCAAAGTGTATTTTTTTACACTTTGAGCTGTTATACATAGTATGTGCTTGATTTCTTTACTCAGGGCAAGCATGACTATAGATTTTTGTTATGGCACATGGCAAGTAAACAAACTACCCTAAACTTCAGCTGAAGTCATTGGGGTTACTGAAGCAATGGAGTCTGATAACAACTGTGACCTGTAAATTTGTCTCTAAGGTTGTCCAAACCAGATGAATGCTCCAAGTTTGAGTGTTTATTGTCTGGTAACATTTTCCAATAGATGGAGCAAGAAAAGTGACTGTGCAGAATGACTGTGGACTTTAGCAGCTGTGAATCAGTAATATTCTGAGCCAGCTTTAAAAACACCGTAGGTCTTTGAGCTAAGCAGATGTTATATCAGGATGGTATGCAGCCAGTAAAAATGGACTCCACTTTGCATCTTTTAAGTTGGCAACCATAGATGAAGGCATCTGAGCTCTCCTCAGGTGTATAAAGAAGTGCAAGCATTGACTTCAACTCATCAATTATAGTAAATTCAATAATTTCAAATCTGTTGAGATTCAGTGTGGTGGCAGTGATTCTGGTCATTCACACCTGCTGAAATCTGCCAGTTAGGAAGTCCAAAATCCAGTTACAGAGTGAAGCACTAAATTCAAAGTCTAGGATCTTAGTGATGCTGAGCAATAGTCTATGACCAGTGGTCTGATATAGCACTTTTTATTATTTAGAGTTACAAGGGTGGTATGAAGTAAAAAGGAGATGGCATCGTCTGTGGATTAGTTGTGATCATATGCATACAAAGCATGACCCAAATGGCCCCAGCACCACTCACTCAAAGCATTCATTACAGTGGAGTGAGCGCCACCAGTCTGTTGTCACTGTGGCGGTTCATTGTTTTCTTGTGTTATGGCACAGAAATAATTATCTGTTTCAAGCAGTTGGAATATTTAAGCTAAAATTGAAAATGGGCACACACAAGATACACACACTTTCTGTCAGTCCAACAGGTACTCCCTGATAGATGATTTCAGTGTTCACATTGCAGCGTGTCCACCCAGTGATAAGTCTCTGTGATATACCATTTGGTATGGGAAGGTTGGACAATAACATAAAAAACAAACCTCCTGAAAAAGAAACAATACTAACTCAACAAATTTCAGTCACTGATAATCCACGGCTCCATATTGGGAAATATGCAGATTACTTTTGCAGGTATGCAGTTGTCCACACATTTTGTGGTGAATCTGGTTGCAATTACTGCATACTAATCCAGGTGTGATGAGGTAGTTTTAAACATGGTGAACCAGGAGTACTGACAGGTAGTCTGAAATTCTTAGGTGAGTTGGAATGTAGTGAGTAGTAAGCATCTTTTATCAGAGTGTAATAGTGATCCAGAGTGGTTGGATTATGACATTTTGAGTACATAGTATTTGAAATTTGCATTTTGAGGTCTTCAGTAAGAATACATAATCCACAAGGAATTAAATATTCATGTTCTGTAATGATGTTGTATAAACTATTCGGAGTTGGCTTACAGTAAAACCCTAGAGATCACTAATTTTTCTTGCAAGGTAAAATAAATGGTACTTGGTTATTAAACACTCCAGATCAAGATAGCACCTAAATAGCAAAACCAAAAATATACGGTCTGTCTCAAAGGGAGGGAGTCAACAAACCAACTGTCCACTTCCAAGCCCGGGTGGTTTTATGTGGCTGGTTCCTGGAAGGGGTAAATTTTAATGACATGTACCCAGAAGTTTTGTCACTCGTCTTCTGGACGTAATTCCCCTGACTTGCGGATGGAAACAGATGTTATATTAACAAGTTCACTGCTACTCGACCCAGGGTGGTATTGCTTACCTGAGCAGAGCCATGAGAATTGTCTCTTAGTCAGGCATTGACACCAGGAATTTGAAAAATGGGCTTGCCAAATGTTATTGGGAATGTAACAAGCATTCATGAATGTTAAAAAGAAAGAATTTAGTATTTTTTCAGAAGTTCTGGGTATTTAGGCCATTTAATGACCCTGCTAGTGGGGCATACACTTAAGTAACTTCAGTCTTTCAGAACTGTTTTTCTGCTTCTGTTACCTGGAAAGGAGTGTACTAATTATTTTGGAGTTTTGTCTTAATGTTCAGTGACTTTGCAGGCTTTAGCCATCTATACAAATTCAATGAAAAGTACATAATAATCCATAAAATAAATACTATTTCTTTTATTACACTGAGTCTTGATCATTTCATAAGAACACATTTTGATGTGAATATTTGTTTACATGCTTGTGTAATGAAACTTATTGACCACTAACTACAGTATGAATAAAAGGGCTTAGAAAATGTTTTTCAGAACTTTTTTAGTTGAGGGAAAGCAAGAAATGTAGACTGCTGCTAATGCTTATATATATATATATATATATATATATATATATATATATATATATATATATATATATATATATATATATATATATATATATATATATTTTTTTTTTTTAAAGCAGTTCCCTGTATAGCTACTGACATAAAGCTGCCATGCTTAAATGCATCTGCAGTGTAGTAAAAGATTTATTGGTTGACCTATGCATTCTTCCAAAGTACCAGAATTCAATATTAATTACTTTTAACATAACTCAAAATGTAAGGAAAAAATTAAAGAGATAGGGTAGCTGAGTTCACAAGGCAACACCATAGCACATGGTGTGCCTTGTAAGTACAACATGTATATATGTGTGTGTGTGTGTGTGTGTGTGTGTGTGTGTGTGTGTGTGTGTGTGTGTGTGTGTGTGTGTGTGTGAAAGATTACATTTGGGTTTTTTATGAGCCCCTTTGTTTAAGACCGTTGCTAAATAAGCTCTACTTGCCTTTGCAGCTTAATAGTTAAAAGAATATGATACTTGCAAACACTTGTAAAACATGTACCCCAAACAGTAAATTCATTTGTCATTGGAATTACATAGCTGGACAGAAAATTATTTTTTAATATGGCTGAAAAATATAAAATACCTTAGAGTCTCATCAAGTTCTGTTAGAACACCACAACCACCACATCTTGTTTTTATTCCAAGTTAACAAAAAAGTCCTGCTGTTTCTCCAGACAAAAATAAATACTATGTGCAACAGTCACACTCAAATTTCAAAATAAATCATTTTAGAAAGATGTTTGCTGACATCTTTCAATTTTTAACAGAGCCAATTTCAATAGCCCTGCTGAGTTTGTCTAAAAAAAGAGTTTCTTCATTGTTAATTATAAAATATATTTTACTTTATAGTGTTGGGCTTCATCCCATTCATTTTCACACATTTTAGCAAATCATATTTCACTTGCTTGTTTTAAAACAGGCCCCTTGGTGATATATGTCAGGGAATGTTTTGAACCATTCTGAAAATAATTGAAAATAAAGTAAAATGTAGAGGTCAAGCAGTGGCTTATTTTGCATTAGGTGTCCATTTCACTGCCACCACCATTGGAACACCATAATGGAGCTTTTGTCAGAGTTTTTCTCCCAGTGGCTCATTGATTTAAAAAGACATTTTGCTTCCAGTAGGTTTTTTTATCTATTTATTTGTTGGTATCAAAACAAACTTAAAGTTAAAACCTAAATATTAAGAAAATTCTGTAACTCAAACATTGTGAGCTGGTTTCATTGACCTTCCCAGACTTAATTGTCCCGAACACTTGTCTGATGTAATGTTCAATCATGGCTCAAGAAGAATGGTTTAAGGATATAAAAAAGGCAGTGATTTTGAAGTATGCTGCTTTGTTAAATATTGAGAAGTCATTCAGTGAATCATACAAAAATGTGTATAGTGAAAGTTGGAAATTATTGTACAGTATTCTAGTGAAAAACTTTCATGAATTTCCAGAAACCATCTAATTCAATTCTAGGTGTGCAGGCAGCCAAAATCTATTCTGGAAAGAACCTAGGCTGAGCAGGGTGACAGACCATAACAGGCTACGTTCACTCACATCCCCAATCCCAGTCATAGTGGGCCAATTTAGACCACCTAAAATGTATGTCTTGGAGATGTGAGAGAAAACTGGCATATCAGAACAAAAAAATCTATATTGACATGAAGATTATGTAGGGACTCTATGTGGACAGTATCAAAGCCAGTAATTCGGTGATTCCCAACGTGGGGTGCAATTTGATTTTTATGGGGGGCAATTCAAAAATTAAGGTATGTTAAACAATTTATAAAATGAAAAAAAAAACAGAAATTCACTGTTAAAAATTATATAAAAAATAAACAAAAGATTTTTATTTTGATTTTTTACAGAGACATTTATATATTTATATGAACATAAAAGGGATGGCGAAGAACCCTTTAATTTATGATTTTACAATCGGCTTGGGTTTTTCTACTTAGAAATCGTTTTTACCATTAAAATAATATGAACTGTAACAATGATTATAAAATTTTGCAATATAACAAACATAAAATGATCAAAATATTACAGAAAAAGCTGTTATTAAAGTTATATTATATTTATGAATATCATGTCTCTTATTATATGTTTTCAAAACTGTATTTGCTGTATTTTCATATTATATTATTTTTTTTTAACAATTTATTAGTGATTTCTTTGTCAGTACTTCAACCATCCTTTCCCTCTGTTGTTTCCATGTTCTTTGGAAGCTTGTTTAGACCAAATTAATGAAATTATGGGTTTCCTCCACATGAGTAGGAGTTCACTTTTTCATTAGGTAATAATAAGAATAAGGCATATGTTACATTGGGGGACATCATGATTTTAGAGAGGCCTAGGTGGGGCATTGCCAAAAAAAGGTTGGGAACCACTGCAGTAACTGAATGCAGGTGAAGCTATGAAGCAGCAAAGCTAAGTGCTGTACCACCATTCTGTCCTTCTTGTTAATTTACCCAACGAAATGTGAAAACAATTTATATATGTTACTACATCAAAAAATTAACAAAATCATTAAAGTGAGTATTTTATTGCAAGTAGCTTTTTAGAACAAACACATTCCTAAAAAATATCAAATTTTCCAAATAATCAACTTAATTCAAATTAAAACCATATATGCATTATAAAGACTGATTAATCCAGTTCAGGGTTGTATTTCCATAAATCAGGACAAATAAAAAATAGAGAATACAAAAAAAAAAATGGCACACACATTTACCAGATGGACATTGGGAATGTGGCTGACAAATTTTAACAGAAAATACCAACAAAAGGAGCTTCACAAATCAGACACAACTACTCTTTAACATGAAGTGAAAGAACGGTACATAAAAGAGTGAATCAAAGTTATTGTAAAGGATGCAGCTATGGTAGGGCTGTAGATGCTGTCAGGGATACCAGGGGCAACGACCCGGCCGGGATGGCGTGAGGGACCGGAAGAGGGTCAAAGCTCACCCTGGATCACATGGGGGCCGCCTTCCTGGTTGCTCTGGGGGCCACGGGTACAGGTAATGGAGGCTCCACCCTGTAGGGGCCCGTGGTCACCGCCAGGAGGCGCCCCAATGCCTTGGGGACCTGTTACCCCAGCACTTCCGCCACACCAGGAAGTGCTGGGTGGAAGATTTAGGACGGCATCCGGAGAGCTGCCAGGAGGACAGCCGGCACTTCCGCCACGCTAGGGCGTGGCCAAGGGAGAAATGCCGGGAACACCTGGGGCTCATCCGGGAACTGGATAAAAGGGGCCGTCTCCATTCATTCAGGGCTAGAGTCGGGTGGAAGTAGGACGAGGCAGAAGAGAGAGTGGAGGCGGCCCGAGAAGAAGGCATTGTGAAGCCAGGATTGTGTGTTGGGGTTTGTGCACTGTTGGACTGGGTCTGAGTGACCATTATTGTAAATATATTCTGTAAATAAAACGTGTGGTGGTGACAAACAACATGTCCGCCTGTCTGTGTCCAGGTCGGCTCCACAATGCTAGCAGTGCCATGTCATTACTGCCATACTGAAGAACAAGAGGGACAAGTGAAACTCTAAAATCAAGGGGAAGCATTTTATACAAATGTTAATGTCAATATAACCTTAAGAAGATTCTCAAAAGAGAGAGGTTGGGAGCATGCACTGATAGCGCATTGCCACACCACCACCACCTGGATTGGGACCCAAGTGCAGCATTAGACACCTCACCACAACACTGGAACAGTGTGAGATTTTTTTTTTTTTACAAGGGCTGGAGTGCCAATCCTGCCACTAACACCCAAGTTGTAAGTTGGAGGACCTATTTATCAGTGCTGGATGCAGAATAACATCATAACCAGAATGAAGCAATTGCAGGTTACGAGCCTTGATCAAAGGCCCCTCCAGAAGGTTGGTGGCACATATCTCAATAAGCATTTGCCAAGAATTGTGTCACATGGTTTTAGAACAGTAAGAAGAACCATTTTAGATGATCTTGGTAATTCAGTATGCCTATAAGGACTAAGCAGCAGCAAACAATAGTATAGAATGTTAGAGCAAGCATCATACAGAAGAAGATGCAATGTGTAAATGAATTACATATATGTAAATATTCCATGTAAATGATTCTACAGTCGTGTGATGTGGTCACAGCATTTTGTGTGTGGTCAAAACTCTGTCTTGAGAATTCTCAATGTGTTGTAATCTGATGATACATCAATGAGGACGATTATTAAAAAGAGACCATTAGTCCAAAAGAAAAGTAGTAAAAATTTTGCAAAGTAATATAACTTTTGACCTTAAGTGTCAATATCTAACACTTGCCATGTTGCGTAGATGATTAAATGAAGTCTTTACTGCAGCAAACATAATGTTCAAAAGTCTGACAACTAAAACACTGACAAGATACATTACTAGTTCTTAAACTTAAACAACATCCTTTTTAAATAAAATGAAGGTTTATTATTTAATTAAGTTAAGTGTTCTGTTTTCTGATGTCCATCGTTTATGTCTGACAGTCTCATAGCATGTTGCTCGTCTAACCAGTTGCCTTCTTTTCTGTAGAAGTATGTATCAAGTAACCAAACATCTTTTTTAGATTCCTTTTTCAGATCATATGTGTCTTACTACTTTTATTATATAATCAAGAACTAAAGTAGCTGATTGAATAACTAAATTAAGAAACTTTCATCTACAGTACACCATCATCCATTTCCAGTTCCCACTTCCAGTGTATAGTGGGGCTGCATTACGTGACAAATGTGTAATTACAATAAAGTAGCTCTTTATGTGCTTTCAGTAAATGCTTTGCAACTGCATATTATTGACTTTTTTCACACTAACTGATAGTAAAGTCCTAACATGGACATTCGTGTTGTGTGCTCTTTTTTAATTGCTGCTTCCTTTAAATTAAATGAAAGATTATTCAAAGTGTAAGAAAGGGAATAAAAAAGCAAAAAAGGATTCAATGCAAAAGGAACTGTCTTGTCTGTGTAGTTTTTGTTCTTTGGATTTGTTAATTTTTTTTGGTATGGAAACTGTGACTTTTGAAAACTCTAAGACCTTATTATGGAGAATTTCATTTAATGTATTTTCTAAAGGCTATTTATAAAAGCCTCAAATACCTTTTATTCAAGGAAAGCATTGTTGCCTATAGAAAAGAGAAAAGGTGTTAGGGACATGACTCTTAAAAGCAGAATCCAGCTGCTCAGAATGATGCTTTAAAAACACATTGATAAATTCAGAAGCCTTTTGTGTGCACTGTATGAATAAGATGTTAATCAGGTAACGTCTCCATGACACTAAAATACGGAAGTTACGTAAAGACATAATTAATGCTTTTTTAAATGGAGGAAACAGCTCTTTTTGCAGGAGTCATTCCACTAATGTATGGCGTTAATTTTCAGTCAGGCAATAAAGCCACATGACAGAATTTCTTTGTACATTTTAACTTTATCTTTATCTCATTGAGGTTTTTTCATCAAAAATATTCATTTCTTGAGGTCAACCTACTACAAAGAACAAACATTTCAAATAAAGATTAGGGACTTAATACTTTTAAGGTTGCTATTAAAGTTGAAAGTTCAGTACAAATGATAAAGTATTTAATAGCTAATCAGACAGGCAAATGACAAGGGTATTTGCTATTTTGTTTACTATGAAATTACTGGACTAAGGAATAAATTTTCTACCTCCTTTTGATAATCGAGCATGGAAGATGTATGATTCTTCTATGTGTGTCATCTTTAGAAAATACATTTCATGAATTGATCATAGAATTATTAATGCCTCAGACTCATGAGAACTCATTATCTAGTAGAAGTTAAGTAATAACCCTATACTAATATTTGTATCATAATTATTGTAAATCCCTTTACATAAAAGTTACACCACTGTGTTGTTCATGTTTCAATTTTGTTCTTCTTAGTTTTGTATAATTTAGTTCATACAAAGATTTAAATTATTGTCATAAAAGTTTGCTTCAGGTTTCTGTGTGGGTTTAAATTAGATCATAGACTCCTAAAAGAGTATTTGATATTTATGAATAATAATACTCCTTTGGGAGCAGCATAGTAGTACTGGCATGGTAGTTGCTGATGCCATCACACAGATAGGTTTGAATCCTGGCTATGGTACTTTCTGTATGGAGTCTGCACCGTCTTGCTTTCTCTGCATTTGTTTTTATTGCTTATTATTTGACTGTGGCCTTAAAGCAAGGCTACTTACAACCACTGAGATACAAGTGATTACATTTCTTTTTGTTTTTTTCTAGTTGGAGCACAGGCAGGTGAAGTGTGAAATTGTAACATGAATATGACTTGTCCAAGGGACCAAAACACAAGAAACGGCGACGACAAAAAGAACATCAGAACAGGGTGAAGGCGAAGCTAGAAAAGGAGACTGAGAAAATGCTCATTTCATCTGAACCTCAGTGACAGCATCTTGAATAAAACTGATTGCTGGGTCAAAAGTCACCCTGAAACAAACTTCTAATACTTGACATTCTTCATAAGGTTTTTCTAAAGACTATACTGTATATATCCAGACATTGCTATCTATATTTCATATTATACTTTCTTCTATTGTATTATTATTCTTTAATACATACCACATTACTTTCAAATTTCTATACTTTTTCTTTATATTTGGAGTAATTGAAGTAATAAAATAAATGTTAAGAGCTCCCTGAGTAGTAGAAAGTTGTCATACGCTCCAATGTGCAGAGTTTATCAAGCTCCATTCAACAGAAAGAACGGTATGGTAAAAGTAAAACATCATTGGTTGATAAATGGCCTATAGCCAAGGATGTTAGGGCCTTTGAATGTTTAAATATATTCTTGGAGACAAAAGTAAAATTTAGGTTTTAGATATATCTAAAATACCATACATTGTTTGTGCCAATGAAAGAGTAAGTCTCTCAAAGTACTAGGGAGTGACAGGCTGTGAATATGTCATTCATATGGCACTTACGTGGTAAGGGTCTGTGTGTATGTGTATATTTATGCATGTATGTGTTAATCATAAGGTGCGAGAGTAGACCAATCTAGTAGAGAACCTGTTCAGTTCACTTATCCCTGGAAAACACATCTAGGCCCTACAAGAAAGCAAGTAAGGGTAATTCAAAGGTAATATCACGATAATACCTACATCATACCAATGTGAGACACAAATGTATATTTTTGTAAAAACAATTTGGATTTATACATGTAATTGTAATGAGTAACTATTCTCTCCAAAAAAAAAGTTATAATAAAACTTAAGAACAAAAGTGCATATTTGACACTAATACCCCAAGGAATATGTGGTTTAAAAGTTTACAAGGGGCTGTAGTGACCACTGGAGACAGAAGCCAACAGGCCTTTTACACTAGAATTACCAAAGCTTATGAGAAAACTTGTAAATCCGGCCCACCTTAAATCCACTCACACGTCTCCATTCAGCGTCTTTTGTCTCGTAAATGTGTTGATAATCCCAAGCAGCCTGCTATACCATCCCCCAAATGCCGGAGAAACTGCAAAAACGTCTCCCAGATGAGACCTTGTTTATAAGTGAGTCAGGTACCTAAGCTAAAAAAATATATTGTTATTCGGAACATACGCATTTCACATGTGTTCCGTGTCCACAAAGATCTCTGTAAGTGTAGGATGACAGAAATGTTGAACGCATACCTAAAAGACAAACTTTTTCCATGTTTTAGTACTAACGACAAAATGTAGACATGAAGTGTATAATGTGTGAAGACTGAAGTTCAAATATCAAATAAGCACTTTCACAAAAGATACAAATATAACAGAACAAATACACTTTTTTCCCCCAAGACTATAACTGAAGAAAAAGAAATCAGGTTAGTGTTGCTTGTTGTCCTGACTTCTTGGATAGTATACTGGTTAGAGCTGCTGACTCCAATTCATAAGGTTCTGGGTTCTAGTCTTAACGTCTCCCAAAACAAGCATTTTAAATAGTGAGCTGTTCTTATTGTTACTATTATACAATAAAAGCATACATTTGATTTGAGTCTGTAACAGAGGATGTAAATGTATGGTACTTGTAAAAGTTAGCGTTTTTTTTTATTCAGTTTTATTCTCTCAGTCACGTTCATGCTCGCCCTGATCTGATACTGCTGTTTTCAAATAAAGACACGCTATAACAGAGGTGAACTCAGATCGGAGAAAGAGAACAGAAGCCCTCCCCGCAAGAAACGCCCAAAATGTCGTGCAAACTCATGTTTGTGATTATGTTTTGTGATGGCCTTTACATAAGAAGCATTTATATGTTACTTATATAAAAGCCAGATCGAATGTTACTTATCTTGATTTATTTACTTATCTTCCTACAGCGTAAAGTCACAAGCATACTGCAGTGCTTCTTCTGTTTGATCATCAAGAGCATGCTCACAAATTACACGTGTAATACCATGAAAAATATCTGCTGACACTTTAGTACGCGATCAATGGTACGAGAATGCAGTTAGACTTTTTTTGGGCACATACACCATGCTAGTGTTTAGATCTGGATGGTGTAGCATTGGCGAGCTCTGTAAGCCGTGCTGTTTCTTTCAAGTACAGGTGATTGGCAGGATGACGCTGGACTTCGTCCTGTATCCAAATGGTGCCAGCTTTCGCCTTTACGCTTGGTGCAGCTGCGTTGTTCTTATATGTGAGTGTACGTTTCTTGCGGGGAGGGCTTCTGTTCTCTATCTCCTATCTGAGTTCACCTCTGTTATAGCGTGTCTTTATTTGAAAATAGCAGTGTCAGATCAGGGAGAGCATGAATGCAACTGAGAGAATAAAACTGAATAAAAAAATGCTAACTTTGACAAGCACTATAAATTTACAGCGGCTGTTACAGACACAAATTAAATGTATGTTTATTTTGTATAATATTAACAATAATAGCAGCTCTCTACTTGAAACGGTAAACTTGAGAAGCTGCCAGTATTGAACCCAGAACCTCTTGATTGGGAGTCAGCACCGTAACCTGCTTTCTTTTTTCTTCAGTTATATTCTTGAATAAAGCACACTTGTTTTGTTATACTTGTACATTTTGTGAAAGTGTTTATTTGATATTAGGACTTCAGGTTTCACACCTTATACACATACCGTAAAGATGGTCCTTGGGTGTGTGTGGGAACTGTTAACATTTGAATCTGATGATTGTATATAGCGCGGAACTGACCTCTCTATATTATGCTGTCCTCTGCATCTCCTGGAGTTCAAAAGAAATACCAACATGCAGCAACAAGATCAGAACAAAAAACCAAATGCGGTCACTAACTACAACCGCATGAAAGTATGCAAATGAATATAATGTTGCATTGGTGCAGCAACATTTTCCAAAATGTACAATACAGATTATAAAATGAATTATTCCAAATATCATATAAGTCTCTCTTTTTTTGTCAGTGCTGCTTTGACATCATGGATCAGAAGATGCACACTAATTCAGCGTGAGCAGGAGCACTCAAGAATAAAACTGAATAAAAAAATTGACATCCACAGTCATTCTTAGTCATGCACACCACTCACATCCATGTCCACAGTTTTCCCAGTCTCGTTTGCTCGATCTGACACGGTTTTCAAATAAAAAGCTGGTGTAACAAAACAAGTTTGTATGTTATACCACGTCTTTATCTAAAAATGCGTCAAATCCGGAGGGTGTGTGGGAGCTTGAACCGCGACCTCTTGATTGGAAGGCAGCAGTTCTTAGCATTGCACCACGCAAGCTGTCGTATCAACTGCCTACTGTAACCTGCTTTCTTTTTTCTTTGGTTAAATTCTAGAATATTGAAAAGTGTGCTTGTTTTGTTATACTTGTACCTTTTGTGAAAGTGTTTATTTCATATTTGTATTTCAGACTTCACACTTTAAACATTTCGTGTCTACATTTTTTCAATTATTACTAAAACATGAAAACGTTTTACATAGATTGTTGTTGACATGGAACACACATGAAATGTATGTATTCCAAATGATGATGTACTATTTTACCCTATAAAGCTCCAGGACTTCACTTGAAGATAAACACTGAGCACTGAGAAACTTCTTTGCGAAATGAACTGCAGCTCTGGGCGGGGGGGGTGAGATACCAGGCTGCTTGCTGTTATTGACACATTTACAGAACAAAAGACACTGACGGAGAGGTGAGAATGGATTTAAGGTGGGCTGGATTTACGAGCTTTCTCGTAGGCTCTATTAATTCTAGTGTTAAAAAACACTACACATTACAGTTCTCCTTTGATTGATGCAGCACTGAATGGATACGGGTGTGCTTTTCATTTCTGGGATGATGTCTCTATGGAAAGAACAAAAGACACATTATCCTTCCAACCAGATACTCTGCTTCTTCGAGCGCCCCCTTTGTTTTCTGTAAAGACAGTCCAGTGGTTTGGCAAGAGAAAGAAACCATAATGAACAATGTGTGAGTACGTAACAGCATTCACAGGCAGTAATATACAGTATTAAGTTTCTTATTTGAAGGCACATAAACTTGCATGCTTAGAGTTGTGTTTTTAGGAAACTTTACTTTTTAATAATGAGAAGTTACCCAGTTGCCTTAAAATTTTAAGTTGTTTCATAAGAGAAAAATAATTTGTTATAATATGAGCTGCAAGTGGACTTAACAAAAGGCTAAAATTTGTTTTGACTATTATCTTAAATGTATTTCTTTGAATTCAGCTAACCCGCAAACATTTCCTTTGTTGAAGCAACTTCACCTTGAGTTGTTTTACCATTAGAATGCTTATTGCTTTAACTGCATGTTTCAATTAAATTGATTTAAAAGATTAATTTATTCACACTGAGTATTTTTGTTAGTTTTAAATACTCAAAATTGTTTAGCAGTGCAAAGTTTAATTGGTTGTTAGTGACACTATTATTTCAAAAAGCATTATGTAGTTTGGCTCTTCTTCTTAATCTTGTATTAGGAAAGATTATAAAATATACTTTCTGAATTATTCAAATTTAACTCTGCCATCTTTCTCATATAACCTAATTCAGGGTCATGGATTGGCCAGAGCATATCCTGGCAGTGCTGTGCTCAAGGCAACCTTTTACAAAATCAGATGAACAAATTTTATAAATATACACAAAGAGACATCAACATTGCACAACAAAGTAATTTATTTAGACATTTGTAGCATAATTAACATTTATGTTCAAAAAATTCCTTATTTTCTTTTATTCATACAGTACATGAACTGTAAAATGAATTTCGAAAGGTATGGAAGTGTATTTATCAAATGTATTGCCAATGTCAAATATTATACTGTAGTAGCATGAAAAAGAAAAGCTAATTTAGCTATACTGTAGTAGCATGAAAAAGAAAAGCTAATTTGGATAACATATATACTTTCCTGAAGCCTATCTTATCATGGTGGAGAGGTTTTTGTGACCCTGAGAGCTATGTTGTCTGGAGGAGAAGCTTTTGGTATGGTCTCCCAAGACAAACTGGTCCTAGGTGAGGGGTCAGACAAAGAGCAATTCATAGCACCTAATGAAGCAAAGCTACAAATTTAAAAGAGCATCTGGTCCAGTATGGGGTTACTGGGACCTCCTCCTGGAGCCAGGCCTGGTGGGGTGAAGTGCCTGCAGGCGAGCCCCTGGCAGCCCGGGCCTGCCACAGGGCCCAATCAGGCACAGCTCAAAATCGCAATACAGGACTGACCTCCTGTGGGCACACCACCTGCAGAAGGAATAGGGACCAGTACAATGCGACCTGGGTCAGCTAACTCTTAAGAATTACCCAGGGCAGAGGATGTGGACCCTCCTTTGCTTGCTGCTCCACTGGCCTTCCTAAGAAGACACTGGTGATGCTATTTCTTAACTGTATCATTGGCATATCAGTCCTATTGAACTTTGTCTGGAGAAAATAATTCCAAATAAACAATGTTTTCAGTGAATACTTTATCAGAACCTTCCAACAGCTTGCCTTGTTGTGAGCTTTCTACAACCTTTACTCTTACATCACATGCACATCTGACTCTGGAAAAGGCAACATACAACTGTCCCTGACCAAAAACCCAACTTTATCTAAAGTTTGACCATGTGATTTATTAATAGTCATGGTGAAAGCTGCTTTCACAGAGAATTGCCATCTTTTTAAGGTAAACAGAAGACCTGAATTGGATATCAGATCTATCTTCGGGATAAGGACAACCTCTTGTTTGTGGACACCTTTAAGAAACTCAGTTTCAATCAGATTTGGTCTCCAATTCTTTACAATAAACCTTGTTCCATTACAAAGTCCACATTTTGTGTTCAAATTTCTCAACAACATTATGATAGTGTCAACCTTAAGCATAAAAATATGAGGAAGCATCCCTGAATGAGTCATGCTATTTAAAAATTCCAAAGCAAAGTCATCATTTTCCTGGCTATTTTCAGAATCAATCGAGCCATCACTCAGATGTATCTGAAATTCCCCAACCATCCATCCTCTTCCGCTTATCCGAGATTGGGTCGCGGGGGCAGCAGCTTGAGCAGAGAAGCCCAGACTTCCCTCTCCCTGGCCACTTCTACTAGCTCTTCCGGGAGAATTCGGAGGTTTTCCCAGGCCAGCCGAGAGTCTTCCCCAGGTCCTCCTCCTGGTCAGAAGTGCCCGGAACACCTCACCAGGGAGGCATCCAGGAGGCATCCTGTTCAAATGCCTGAGCCAACTCGTCTGACTCCTCTAAATGCAGAGGAGCAGTGGCTTTACTGATGACCGAGCTTCTTACCCTATCTTTAAGGGAAAGCACAGACACCCTGCGGAGGAAACTCATTTTAGCTGCTTGTATTTGCAATCTCATTCTTCTCATCTTCCCTCTCCCCGGCCACTTCTTCCAGCTCTTCCGGGAGAATCTCAAGGCGTTCCCAGGCCAGCCGGGAGACATAGTCCCTCCAGCGTGTCCTGGGTCTTCCCCAGGTCCTCCTCCCGGTTGGACGTGCCCGGAACACCTCACCAGGGAGGCGTCCAGGAGGCATCCTGATCAGATGCCCGAGCCACCTCATCTGACTCCTCTCGATGCGGAGGAGCAGCGGCTCTACTCTGAGCCCCTCCCGGATGACTGAGCTCCTCACCCTATCCTTAAGGGAAAGCCCAGACACCCTGCGAAGGAAACTCATTTCAGCTGCTTGTATTCGCGATCTCGTTCTTTCGTTCAATACCCACAGCTCATGACCATAGGTGAGGGTAGGAACATAGATCGACTGGTAAGTTGAGAGCTTTGCCTTATGGCTCAGCTCCTTTTTCACCACGACAGACTGATGCAGAGCCCGCATCACAGATCCACCTTTCGATCTTTCGCTCCATTCTTACTCGAACCTTACTAACCACACTAACCTCTCTCTCTCTCATTTCTCCTAGGGCACGAAGCAGAAAATGGCCGACAGTGGGGTAACTCGAGTTGAAATCGTAGTTGAAGAACTCCAGGCACTCGACGAACAGATTCAGAAACTCCTGTCCCGACGGAGATACCTTAGAAATCTGTTGGATAAACCGTCCTTGCCTTCTGGAACCGGCGAAACATCAACCCCACGTTGTGCTGACCTCACCCCCGCGTCTCGTAGGAGCGGCGCGCTGATGACCTCGGTGGATTTCAGCTATGCAGGCGGGGTTCAAGGCCAGAGCCCCTCCATTGGCACAGGCGAGCATTCTATCTCAGAACCAGTTTGACCCTCTCCGCGTCCCCATTTTGCCTTCAGCCCCTGGTGATGTAATAGTGGTAGGTAATTCTATCGTTAGAAACCTTAATGTCGCATGCCCTAATGCAAAATCGTTTGTTTCTTGTTTTCCCGGTGCTCGTGTCCGAGATGTAATGAAACGTCGCCAGCAGTCTACGAAAACACAAGGAGAGGGCAGCTGGAGCAATCGGCTTGCATGCCGGCATAAACGATATAAGGCACCGACAATCAGAAATCCTGAAGGCTGACTTTGCAGCTTTGATTAAAGACACGAAGGAGAGGACCCCATCGGCAAAGATCTTCGTTTCGGGTCAACTACCTCTCGTCAGACGATCCAACGAGTACTACAGTCGTCTGCTAGGATTGAACAACTGGCTACAGGGTTTCTGCAAGAAGAAGGATGTCGGTTTCATCAACAATTGGAATCTCTTTTTGGAAAGGCCGCGTCTCTTCAATCGTGATGTCCTGCATCCGAACAGTTTCGCGCCGGGTCCTCTCGAAAACATATCGAAGGTAATTCGTTTTCTTGACTATCTATCTCTGCTCTTAACCCCTTCCGAAATAATACTGTTGTGCCAGGACATGATGAATGTTTAATAGAGTCTTCCGTTAAAGTGCACAACATTAATACTGTAATAAGCAATCTCAATGCACGTAGAAAACCTAGGAAATACGGCATAAACTCCAATAATCTAATTAAAATCACTATTTTAGAGGAACAATGTATTAAAACTATAAAACAGATCACAGATTAAACAAAAATACACACAGAGCGCTAATAAAATAATTTAGTTCCTATTCCAAATATCAATAACGCATAGTATTCATCTCTGCACCTCGAAACATTAAATATGGCACTATTAAATGTTAGAGCTTTAACTAACAAAACGTTTTTATCAACGATCTTATTAGTGATAAAAAATAGATCTTATTGCACTAAATGAAACATGGCTTAATTCAGATGCGCGCAGTTTTAATCGAATCTGCCTCCGGATTACAGTTTTACTCATGCAGACCGCCAGGGAAAAAGGGGGGGCGGATTGGCTAACATTTACTCGAGCCGATTAAAATGTAAAGATGTCAGTTTTGGTAAGTTCAAGTCCTTTGAGTATCTCGCCGTTGTTATTCATGGAGATTCTCAAGTTCTAGTACTATCCGTGTATAGACCTCCTAAATATAACGCGTCTTTTTTGAGGAATTCTCTGACTTAATGTCAATTTTAATTACTAACTATGACACACTCCTAATAGTTGGCGACTTTAATTTTCATATAGATAATCAGTGTGATCTAAAAGTAAAAGAATTTATGAACCTCCTGGATTCTTTTGATTTGAGACAACTCATAAATCAGCCTACACATAAAGCAGGTCATACGTTAGACTTAGTGATTACTAAAGGACTGAAAGTTGATATAAAACAGATCATTGATATTGGTGTATCAGACCATTTTCTTCTACTTTTAATATAGAAATAATGATAAAAACACTCATGAGAAGCATATTGTTAAAAACGCTTCTTTGACTCGCAGCAGCTTTAAAACTTACAAACATTTTAAGCAATCAGTCCGTTTATAGTGCCAGCTATAATAGCGAGGATAATGTAAATAGTAAGGTGGAAAGATTTAATTCTAAAGTGAGAGCTGCTGTTGACATAGTTGCACCTGAAAAGACAGTGAAAAAATCTTCTAGCATTGTTATACCATGGAAGACCCAAAGAGTGTCTGATTTAAAGAGAACAGAGCTGAGCGTCAATGGAGGAAGACTAAACTTACTATTCACCATGAAATATTAAAAGTCAAAATAACAGAATACAATAACACTGTCCGTCTTGAGAGACGCTGCTATTTCTCAAGATTATAAATAACAATGCTAGTAATCCCAGAGTCTTATTTTCTACAATTGATCGCCTACTAAACCCAGGTAGCTCAAAGGAATGCCTCCTAAGTGCTTCCAGTGAAACCTGTGAGGCTATCGCTGTATTTTCAATCAAAAATTAATGATATTAGAAATAACATAGTATATCCCCCCAACACTAAGGATCCTCCTAAACCCCAGCATCCTGTTATAAACAAATTAAACTCTTTCACTAGGATAGATTTACCTGATTTACAAAAATAATCTCTCAATTAAAACCTCCACCTGCGTCCTTGACCCAATACCAACAAGGTTTTTCAAAGAAGTATCAGGCGTGCTAATTGATAATGTTCTTGACATAGTAAATTCGTCATAGATACTGGGGTCTTCCCAGACTGTCTTAAGACTGCTGTAGTTAAACCCCTACTTAAGAAACATAATCTTGACCCCTCGCTCTTGAAAATTTTAGACCCATCTCTAACCTGCCTTCTTAAGTAAAGTTCTGAGAAGGCAGTCATTATGCAGTTAAATGACCACCTAAATAAACATGCTATTCTTGATAAATTTCAGTCGGGTTTTAGAACAAATCACAGCACAGAAACTGCACTTGTTAAAGTAGTGAATGATTTGCGAGTGAATGCAGACAGAGGCCATTTATCTGTTCTCATCCTCTTAGATCTGAGTGCTGCATTTGACACCATTGATCACAACATTCTTAGAAATCGCCTTAGTCAATGGGTGGGCCTCTCTGGCAGTGTCTTAAATTGGTTTGAATCCTACCTGACAGGGAGAAAATTTTTGTTAGTTGTGGGAATTACAACTCAAGACACATGATATCCAATATGGTGTTCCACAAGGCTCTATCCTGGGTCCGCTGTTATTCTCAATCTACATGCTTCCGTTAGGTCAGATTATCTCAGGGCACAATGTGAGCTACCACAGCTATGCTGATGACACACAGCTGTACTTATCAATAGCACCTGATTCTATTGATTCACTAACACAATGTCTGACTTGTATCTCAGAATGGATGAATAGTAACTTTCTCAAGTTAAATAAAGAGAAAACTGAAATTTAGTGATCAGCAATAATGGATACAATGAGGCTATTAGAAATAAACTGGATACATTAGGATTAAAAGTCAAGACGGAGGTAAAAAGCTTAGGGGTGATTGTTGACTGTAATCTGAATTTTAAATCACATATTAATCAGATCATTAGGACAGCATTTTTCACTTAAGAAACATAAGTAAAGTTAGACCTCTTATATCACTGAAAGATGCTGAGAAATTAGTTCACGCGTTTGTTTTCAGTCGACTAGATTACTGTAACGCACTCCTCTCAGGACTACCCAAAAAAAACATAAATCATTTGCAACTAGTGCAGAATGCAGCTGCTAGAATCCTAACTAGGAAAAGAAAATCAGAACACATTTCTCCAGTTTTGATGTCACTACACTGGTTACCTGTGTCATTCAGGATTGACTTTAAAATTCTGCTTATGGTTTATAAAGCCTTAAATAATCTCGCCCCATCTTATATATCGGAATGTCTGACACCTTATATTCCAAATCGTAACCTCAGATCCTCAAATGAGTGTCTCCTTAGAATTCCAAGAACAAAACTTAAAAGAAGTGCTTCTGCTGCTATGCACCTAAAATCTGGAATAGCCTGCCAATAGGAATTTGCCAGGCTGATACAGTAGAGCACTTTAAAACACTGCTGAAAACACATTACTTTAACATGGCCTTTTATAACTTCATTTTAATCTTAATTTAACTTAATCCTGATACTCTGTATGTTCAGTTCATCATAATAACTATTCATGGTGGCTCTAAAATCCGTACTGACCCCTACTCTCTTTTCTGTTTCTTTTTCCGGTTTCTTTGTGGTGGTGGCCTGCGCCACCTCCACCTACTCAAAGCTTCATGATGCTCCAACAATGATGGATGGATTAAAAGGCAGAAGTCTACGTGACCATCATCATCAAGCCCTTCCGTGAGAACCCTAAATCCAAAGAGGACTGTTTCATTTATATTAGGTAGAATGCCCAGAGGGGACTGGGCGGTCTCATGGTCTGGAATCCCTACAGATTTTATTTTTCTCCAGCCTTCTGGAGTTTTTTTTGTTTTATCTGTCCCCCCTGGCCATTGAACCTTACTCTTATTCGATGTTAATTAATGTTGATTTGTTTTGTTTTCTTATTGTGTCTTTTATTTTTCTATTCTTTATTATGTAAAGCACTTTAAGCTACTGTTTGTATGAAAATGTGCTATATAAATAAATGTTGTTGTTGTTGTTCTTCCCTCACTTATGAATTGGCAAGTGTAGCTCATTTTGCTGCAGCCTCCCTGTCAAGCCTTGCCCTGAAATGCTCACATGTTTCACTTGCACGTGCTGGGCATTTTCGGGAAGTGTCTGTAGCCTTTTTCTTTAAGGCATTCATGTTATTGCTCAACTATGGGACTTATAAATTGTCCATGTCTGGGGACTTATGATTTGTCCAACTCTGGGCCAAGTCAGGTCGTACCTAGTCTGAGATGGACGTGTACTCGAGTGCAACTGTGGCACAAACTGACCGCGACAGGCTGAAACCTGTTTCAGGCAAATGTGTTGTAGCTTGTTGTGTGAACATACAACGTGCATGTACCACACAGCTGAGTTTATCTGCTTGGGTTGAATGAGAAATGAGGTGCATGCAAGAGCTGAAAAAATTTAAAAGTGCATGCATGTTCCATCTCATCAAGCACAAGTGACACTTGTATAAGCTCGTACATCTTCCGTAGCTGTCATTGACTTTCAGCAGACTTTAAACACATTACTTTAACATGGCCTTTTTATAACTTCACTTTAACTTAATACTGATACTCTGTATGTTCAATTCTTCATAATAATTATTCACAGTGGCTCTAAAATCCATACTGACCCCTACTCTCTCTTCTGTTTCTTTTTCCGGTTTCTTTGTGGTGGCCTGCGCCACCACCACCTACTCAAAGCATCATGATGCTCCAACATTGATGGACTGAAAGCCAGAAGTCTACGTGACCATCTTCATCAGGTCCTTCCATGAAAACCCTAAATACAAAGAGGACTGTTTGACTTATGTTAGGTAGATTGCCCAGAGGGGACTGGGCGGTCTCTTGGTCTGGAACCCCTACAGATTTTATTTTTTTCTCCAGCCTTTGGAGTTTTTTTTGTTTTTTTCTGTCCACCCTGGCCATCGGACCTTACTCTTATTCTATGTTAATTAATGTTGACTTATGTTTATCTTTTATTGTGTCTTCTATTTCTCTATTCATTTTGTAAAGCACTTTGAGCTACATTTTTTTTGTATGAATATGTGCTATATAAATAAATGTTGATTGATTGATTGATTGAGCAGAGTGGATTGCTCCGTACACACACACACACAGACACACACACATTCGTGTCATTTGTAGTCAGAAGTGAGATGCATGCAAGTGTTGAAAAAATTTAAAAGTGCATGCAATTGCCATCTAGTCGCAATGGTTGATGGTGAGAAGTGTGGACTGCTCAATGCATACACAGGTATTTCTTTTATATGTTTATGTACTGTTTAAAGATAGCACTTAACAAAAAGCAGAAAGCACATATTGCGAATGGGCAAATTAATACTAATTTGGTCACTTCCGGCCTCTCCTATGTATACTGTAAAAGATGCAACAACAAGCAGCATAAAGGTTTGGGGTTTCCGGCACCGTATATTGCAGAAAAATCCACAATTCAGTCAAAAAACAGGTCAAAATATAAACACAAACAGGTTCACAGGCGCGATGCCGAAGATGGCGTCGGCGGCCATTTTATGTAGGAGGAGAAGGAAGTGGAGGAATGCTGGGAAGGAACCATGAGGGAAGATGGGATTGATGATGTCAGGAACAATGGCGGAGGAAGGGCAGAAGTAACGTGCTGAGGGCAAATGAGGCTTATGGTGGCGGAGCGTCTTTTTTTCTGTAAAAAAGCAAAGGAGAAAGGTTAGTACCCCGCCACTCCCTGCCCGCGAACGTCTTCCGAAGCGTGTTAAGATCTGTCCGCGGTCTCCTATTCGCGCGTGCGTGACACACCCCCCCCCCTCAGCCCAAGACCGTCAAGTCGGGCAGACCTAACCGAGAGGTCATGGATGCGAGAGAGGGCATCGGCATTGGCCTGAAGGTTGCCATGACGATAAGTGACCGTGAACTTATAGGGTTGCAAGTCCAGAAACCACCTGGTGACCCGCGGATTCGACTCCTTGTGCAGGGACATCCACTGAAGCGCAGCGTGATCGGTCACTAGAGTGAACTCGCGACCCAACAGGTAGTTACGGAGATGGGTTACAGCCCACTTAATGGCCAAGGCTTCCCTCTCCACTGCCGCATACCTGGTCTCTCAGTCCTGCAGTTTCTGGCTTAAGGACATCACGGGGTGTTTGACACCATCGACGCTTTGGCTCAACACGGCGCCAAGGCCTGTGTCCGAAGCGTCAGTCTGGAGGATAAAAGGGAGCCCAAAATCAGAGGTCTTTAATACAGGTGCCGACGTTAGGGCCTTTTTTAGGTCACTGAATGCTCCGCCTTGTCATTCCATACCACGTGCAGGGGAGCGCCCTTCTTTGTTAAATTGGTCAAGGGTGCTGCCCTTTCAGAGAAACGGGGTACGAACCGGCGGTAGTACCCGCCAACCCCAAGAAAGCCTGCACCTGTCTCTTGGTATTCGGACGGGGCCATTCCAGGATGTCCTTGATTTTGGAACATTGGGGTCTCACCTGTCCTCGTCCCACAAGGTAGCCTAAATACTTGGCCTCCTTCAAGCCAAAAAAACACTTATGGGGGTTAATGCGGAGGCCGGCTTTAGCTAGTGTCGCGAGGACAGCAGAGACCTGCAATAGATGCTTCTCCCAGGTGCCGGAATAGATGACGATGTCATCCTGGTAGGCGGCACTATAGGACTGGTGGGGCTTCAGCACTCTATCCACCAGATGTTGAAATATCGCTGGGGCCCCGTGCATCCCATATGGGAGGACCTTGTATTGGCAATGCCCGCTAGGGGTGCTAAAGGCCATTTTTTCTTTTGCAGATGCCGTTAAGGGAATTTGCCAATACTCTTTCATCATGTCAAGAGTAGTCAAGTATCGAGCCGTACCCCGCCGTTCAAGTAGGTCATCGATGCGGGGCATCGGGTAGGCGTCGAACTTGGAGACCTGATTCAGACGTCTGAAGTCATTACAGAACCTCCAGGAGCCGTCCGGCTTGGAAACGAGGACGATAGGACTGGACCAAGGACTATGGCTTTCCTCAGTAATGTCCATATCCAACATCCGTTGCACCTTCAGTTCCACTTCGTTTTGCCTCCGGGAGTCTATAGGGTCTTTCCTGGACGATTACCCCGGGGTCCGTGACTATGTCGTGCGCAATCAGCGAGGTCCGGCCCGGTGACTCGCTCACTACTTCGGGGATGGCCCAGATTGCCTGGGTTATCTCCTGCCGCTGTAGGGGTGTCAGCTCGTCACCGAGGTTAAGGGCAGACATGCTAGTGAATAGGGAGAGGGACCTACTAGTGTCGGGAGACTCCTCCCTGTCCTTCCAGGGTTTTAATAAATTAACGTGGTAGATACTCTCACTCGGCCGACGATTAGGTTGTTTAACTAAATAGTTGACAAGCCCCATTCTTTCCTTAACCTCGTATGGCCCCTGCCAGTGAGCTAGCAACTTGGAATGGGAGGTAGGAACGAGCACCATCACTTGATCCCCTGGGCGGAACACCCGGAGGACGGAGTTGCGGTTGTAACACCGGGCCTGCGCTGCCTGCGCACGAGTCACGTGGTCCTTTAGGAGTGGCCTGATTTTAGCGAGCCTGTCGCGCAGTTGCGCCACATACTCCAATATATTGGAGGAGGGAAGGGCCTCAGCCTCCCAGCCCTCTTTTAGTATGTCCAAAAGCCCTCGGGGTTGTCGCCCGTACAATAATTGAAAAGGGGAGAAGCCCGTAGAGGCCTGGGGCACTTCCCGGTAAGCAAAAAGCACGAGCAGTAGGAGTTGGGCCCAGTTCCTGCCATCGGCATTGACTACTTTGCGGAGCATCTGTTTAAGCGTCTGATTAAAACGCTCTACCAGCCCGTCTGTTTGAGGGTGATAGACAGATGTCTTCAGGTGCTTTATCTAGAGTAATCTGGCGACCTTCCTGAACGTATCTGAGGTGAAGGGTGTACCCTGGTCCATCTAGAAAATAACTTGACTAATTCCTGTGCGATATTTTTTGTGTTAGCGGAGCGCAGGGGAACCGCCTCAGGGTATCGGGTAGCATAATCCACCATGACCAATATATATTTATGGCCACGGTTTGAGGGTTCCAGGGGTCCTAAGTCCACCCCTATTCTGTCAAAGGGAATGTCTATCAGGGGTATAGGGACGAGAGGAGCGCGACCTCCTCATTGATCCCGGGCCAGTAAAAGCGGAGTTTGATCCTTTCCAAAGTTTTTTCGGCCCCGAGGTGGGCGCCTAGGAGGTGAGCGTGAGCTAGTTCACATACCTCCCGCCGGAAGGTACGCGGAACTAGCAACAACTTCCGCACCTCGCCCTTGTGGTTCGCCACACCAGAAACAACAGATCATTCTCAAGAACAAAGAAGGGCTTGCGTGGTATGGATCCGTCAGCTTGTGAGCTGCCTGGAAGAACAATCCGAGCAAACCGCAGGGAATCGTCATTCCACTGCTCCCTTTTAAAAGAGGCAGGCGTGGACCGAAATTGATGGTCCAAATTGCTCAGGGGGTCTTGTGAACTGGTGAGCAGAAGCTTTCCCCGGCTTGTCCCTTCTCCGGCGGATACTTCCGGGTCAGGGTCCGTCGCCGGGGAAGCATCCCCCGATGTGCGCTGGTGCTTCCCCTTACACTAACAGCAGTGGCAAGCAGCAATTGCTACACAGAACACATTAAATTTATGATATTCCAGCTCTCTGCACATTTAGAATCCTTGGATTTATGTTTCATATCACTTTCATGGTGTAATGTGTTGTATGTTACATTTTACAGATAAATAACTTATCTGTAAATAATTAATATTTTTAATAATTACACACATGGGGCAGCACGGTGGCAGAGCGGTAGCGCTGCTGCCTCGTGGGGAGTCATGTCCCTGGTTGTCCCTGCCCGGAGTATGCATGTTTTCCTGGTGGGTTTCCACAGTATTCTCTGATTTCCTCCCAAAGACATGCAAGTTTGGGGATTTGGTGATGCTAAAATAATGCTAGTGTATGTGTGTGCTAGTGTTCACCTTGCGATGAGCTTGACATAACTTCCGGGACCGAGCCTATGGAAGGAGACCTTGCCGGCTCCGGCCCCTGTGATGTCACTCCCAGACTCGAACCTATGGCTGAAGACCTTCATGAGCCCGACCCCTTTGATCTCACTTACTGTCTTCCCCTTTAAAAGCCTCCACCTTTTCCATATTCCCTCACTTCTGTTTTGAACACAGTTTTGTGCAGAGCAGTGCTATGATTTAAAACTTCAATGTGGCTTTTGTGACAGTGGCGTAGTCGGCAGGATGGAAAAATCCCGGAAGAGAAGGGGACAGGACCTGCAATGTACCCAGGTGGGAGCATTCCGGGGTCAAGTTTTCAGGCGGGGAGGGTGTCCCGTGGTTTGGCAAGACCCAGTATGGGATCCGCTCCCGGCACGCTTAACTAGGCAACCTAGAGAGGCCAGGGAGTGTGCAGGAGAGGCTCACAGAGTTGGGCTGCTCCGGAAGGGGGAGGCAAAAGGGACTTATTATGCTCCCTTGGAGGAGAGTGCCCACCTCCCTGTGAAACCAGAGTCCCAATTACCAGGGGTGCCCCAGACTGGCAGGTAAGTAAAATAAAAAACTGGAGGTTGGACTCACAAACAAGCCTGGCCCTTCTGGGCAATGGTAGGGCAGTGGTTACAGCCATATGAGAACAAGCCCTACCAAATAATAGAGCAGGTAGCCTGCTATCTGCTCCTGAAAGTGCTTCCACATGGCTTCACCCAGCCGGTGTGGGGTAAGCAGTTTAAGAACATGACAGAGTTCATAGAGCTTCTGGAGACACAAAGTATGGCCTCACAATCTGAGGGAGCAGAACCGTCCCTTTGACGAACTCAGCCGAAGTACGTCCCAAAACCTAAACCCAAAACCCGGAGCTTGTGCTGTTGTCCCCGGAGCCGCGGGTGCGCAAACTGCTTGGAAGCGAGGAGGGATGCAGGTGGGGGAGAAGGGGTTGGTGTGCTGTGACTAACCCGTTGGCGGTCCCACACACAGGCATGGTGATCGTAAACGGGTACAAAACCACAGCCTAATTCGATTCCGGTAACAATATTACCATTATTGCCTGCCGATTTGTGCTGCTGTGACAGTAGTTAAGGATTAAGACTACGGAGAAATCTGCTGGTACAGGTCCTCCACTTGTATCATCAGTTACAGAGGATAGATTCCTTCCGAATCCACAACACCCTGTTGACTAACAGTACTGGTGGCGATCGTTGTTAACCCGGGCCTCGACTGATCTGGTATGGAAATTTGTAACATTGTCCGCATGTTGATCTGGAAAAATTTACACCAGATGCCTTTCCTGACGTGTAACCTTCCCCATTTATCCGGGCTTGGAACCGGCATGAAGAAATACACTGGTTTGTGCATCCCCTGTGGCTGGGTTAGCATTTCTACTTCTTATCTGTAATACTTTACATTTACTTACATTCAGTTGCTGCATCTGCCACAAATCTATCCAAGTATGTATGATATCCAAGTCCCTCTGTACCAGTTTAGCTGATTCAATATTATCTGCCCTTCAGCCTAATTTGGTATCATCTGCAAACTTAAGCAGCTTACTGATTATATTCTTGCCCTGATTCTTTATGCATATAGCATTTACAACACTGTACATAATAATATAATAAACAGTATATAACATTGAACATAATACTGTACATATAACTACATATCAGTAATCTATTTGTAGGATACTTGTTATGTTTTAAGGCTAAGGGTGCCAAATGCCACATGGTTGGACTGTGACTGTAAGTATCACTGTAAGAGCCCAGGCTTGTGTCCAACAGAAAGTTTAGATTGTTAGAAGATGCAGCTGACTTTGCTTTCCTGTGACATTGATATCATGAGATCTAGCTTTTTAAAGAAGAGGGAGGGATGACTGTCCCTATCTTTGTCAGTGAACAATGGTTTGCTTGTTCATCAATCAAGCCAAAGGGTCTTTTACCCACTTGAATATTTGAAAAAGTCACATTTTCAGCTTTCAAATGACCCTTTGCTTTTTCCACATAAACAGGAGCTCCTGACATATAAGGTTTAGAATGCAGTCAGGTTATCTTCCTGAAGGTGCCATTATTTGATTACCCTGGACATAGCAGCAGGTAATTTATAGAGTTATTCACTGTATTTATAAACTATAAAATAAACATATAAATGGATATAAAAGAAGGATGGACACTAGAAGACACTTTGAATGCCAGTTTATGTGATAGTGGAAGTGGATTAGGACATTTTCATTCAGAAACAGACACTGCCATTTTAGCTGTTCCCACAAGCGGTTGAAAGCTGCAGACATTTTTCTTGTTTGTATCAGTGCTTTCCTTGTTTATTTCTGTGCTAGTAGTCTTGCTAATTTTTATTATTTTTTAAATGTATTGCTTTTGTTGTGTCTGAGACATTTTACTAGATTTTCAACTATTATGATTATTTTTGCCTCCTCTATATATAGAAGTTGAATATTAACTTAAGAATAAGAAGATGCAGTCAATTAAATTAAACCTCAACTAAATGGCCTAAGAAGTCCTGATTTTCTAACTTTTAAAAATAATAAAAAGTAATGTAGAATATTTTTTGATGTTTAGCAACAATATTTGCAAGAATTTTCTAGCACATTAACGCTAAGCTCAAACTCCTCCTCTTTCTGAAATTCTCCTTGCCAATAGGTTGCTGCAACATTTTGCCCATTCCACACTGTGAAGCCCTCACAGAACCCTGCTTTCCAGTCCTCCCTTGCAAGAGCATTCTCTGCTCTGCTACCCTATTTTCTTATAAATTTCGTAATGGGCACTGAAAGATTTAAAACACTATCAGTTTTTTGTTAAGGTATTTTCAGGGACCCCCACGATATCAATTTGATTGAATTCTCAAAAGGTTAATTAACATTTAAACCAAATAACCCCTACTTCTTAAAATCTTTTAGGAAGTCATAATTTTTTATGTGTGTGTTTTTGACCTTGCTTATTGTTTTTCCAATAAATGAACATTTATTGATCATTTGGTTTTGACCTGGGATCATTTTGAGTCTCATTATCCTTGAAACAGTTACAGAGGATTCAGAAATATTCTGACCCCTTCACTTATTGCTCACTTTGTGTTGAATATTTAATTTTAAATGGATTCGTTTGCCATGTTTTTCTATTTATTTACACTTAACAGCCCATAATTACGTTTTCAGAATGTTTGCAAATTTATTGAAAAATAAAAAACTGAAATCTCTGATCCTAAATTTGTTATAGAAGCCCTTTTGGTAGAAATTACAGCTTCAAATCTTCTTGGTCAAGTCTGTTCAAGCTTTGCACACCTGGATTTGGACAGTTTATAACATTCTTCCTGGTGGATTCTCTCAATGTCTATTAGACTGGATGGGAAGCATCTGTAAACTGCCATCTTATGGTTGTTCCACAGATGTTCTTTCGGGTTTATGTTAGGGCCACTCAAGGACAGTCAGAGACTTGTCCTTAAGCCACTTGACTGTATGCTTCTGGGCTTTGTCAAGCAAAGGATGAACTGTCACCCTAGTCTGAGGTTTGTGTGCACACGAGCAGGTTTTCTTAAAGGACCACTCTGTATTTGGCTTCATTCATTATTTCCTCATTTTTAAACAAACAGTCTCCCTGTCCCTGTATCTGAGAAGCACCCCTGTAGCATGATGCTGCCACCACCATGCTTCATTGCAGGGGTGTTCCATTTTTGTCTCATAAAACCTTAGAATCTGTTTCCTCATGCTCCCAGGCTCCTTTGAATCCTGTCATATGTTTTTTACTCAAAAACTGCTTCTGTCTACAGTCTGCCATAAACACTTGATGAAGTGCTGTTAACATGATTGTCCTTATAACAAGTTCTCCAATCTCAGCCGAGAATTTCTGAAGCTTTGTTAGAGTGAAAATTTGGTTCTTGGTCACCTCTTTAACCAAGGTCCTTCTTGCCTGGTAATTTAGTTTGGCTTTATGACCATCTCTAGGAAGAGTTCAGGAGGTTCCAAACTTCCATCATTTCAAAATTACTTGAAGTCTCTGAGTTACTGGGATCAATGAAAGCTGTAAATATGGTTTTAAACCCTTGCTCTATTCTGTGCTTCCCGACAATCTGATTGAGGAGTTCTACGGGGAGTTTCTTGGACTTCATGGCTTGGCTTTTGTCCTAACATACAGTGTGAATTGTGGGATCTTACTGTATATTTGTGGGTGTGTACCTTTCTAATTTTTATCCAAAAAATTCAGTTTGCCACGGATTAGATTCTAGGCACATCTCAAATGAAATTCAAGCAAACAGGATGCACATCACCAGAATTTGGAGTGTCAGAGCAAAGGTTGTAAATACATATATAAATGAGAAGTTTCATTTTTTTATTTATAATAAATTTGCAAACCTTTCTGAAAACATGGTTCAGTTTATCATTATAGGTTATTGAGTATAGATTGATGGGCAAAAATGGCAAATATTCCATTTAAAATTACAACAAAGTAAAGCGTTCAGAAAGTACAGGGGTATCTTGCTCTTTGTCACTATATTGATGGTGTCAGAACAGACAATTGTTGACTAATTTGTCTAAATGAATTGTAGTGGTACTACATGATTTTTGCCATTTACTTGGAATGCTTAATTGTTGATGTTAATTTTCATTTTTTTATATGTTTTGTTAATTGTTGTTTTCTTTCATCTTTGTAAATTGGTCTATGTGTAAAATTAATCCCCTTTTGAAATATGAGGTGTGGACTTGAACCCGGACACAGACAGACGGAAATCTTAAGTTCACCACACGTTTTTATTTACAATTATTTACAGTGCACTCCCCAGTGCCTCTTGCACCGTTCCCCCAATGTCCAGGCCTCACAATCCTTTGGGCCTTTCCTTCTCCTGGCCGCCTCCAGTCCTCTCTCCAGCTCTGTGTCTCTTCCACCCGACTCGCTCTCGACTGAAGGGAGGCGGTCCCTTAAATAGGAACTCGGATGGGCTCCAGCTGCTCCCCCGACACTCTTCCGCCAACACGCCCCAGTGTGGCAGAAGTGCCGGCTACGCACCCGGAAGCCATCCGGGTGTCCCCTGTCGTCTTCCCCCCAGCACTTCCTGGTCTGGCAGAAGTGCTGGGCTCCAGGGTTGTTCCAAGCCCTTTACCCATGGCCCCCAACATAACCAGGGCGGACACCCCCTCGCGGTCTGGAGGAGGTACAAGCCCTCCTCCGGTCCTCCTGGGCGTCCCGGCCGGGCTTCAGCCCCAGCCGGATGCCACAGAGGGTAAATCAAAAAGTAAAGGCAATTTGAAAAGTATGCAGTAAACAAACAGATGGAAGTTGACACAATACAACACCTTTGCAATGACTTATGGGTATGTCAATAACAAACAGTGCAACACTCTGCCATTAGTCTAGTTCAGGGGTGGGTAATGTGGGTCCTGGAGAGCCGCAGTGGCTACAGGCTTTCATTCCAACCAAACTGCTCAATTAGAAAGAAGTCCTTGCCAATTTCAGACCTAGTTTAATTTTATGGCTTGTTAGTCTGCAATGTAAGGTTCTTACATCGTAGATTTTTTATTCTCCAAGCCTAAAACAGATCATTTTCAGTCTGTCACATTTTCTATTACATGTTTTATTACATCAAACAGTGCATGATGAACACACACAGATATAAATGAAATCGAACTGGATGGAGAACTGCTGGCTGCTTTGTCATTTACATTTTATTGCTAATAAGGAGCCATTAAAACAATGAATGCAGCTTTTTAAGAATGAAATAAGCAATCGAGGGTTGGAAATCTTAACAAGCGAGACCACTAAAATGAAGCATCAAAATGGCACTTAAGCAATAAATGTTTCATCAGCAATAATTGTTTTCTCATTAAGAAACTGGGTTGGAGCAAAAACCTGTGGCCACTGCGGCTCTCCAGAACCGACATTGCCCACCCCTGGTCTAGTTGAATCCAAGATCAAATTAGCATGAACGCTCTATTGCAAGATTTCACCATTTTTGAACAATGCGCTGTAATGAGATTTCTTTGGGCAAAAGGAGTGAAAACCTCTGAAGTTCACCTGAAGGATGTTGTCTCAGTACAGAAGTGAAAATAGACTCAACATAAAGTTAATGAATGGATTAAAAGTTTCAAAGTGGGAAGAACAAATGTAAGTAAATTTGATCTGGCCAACTATCAATGTCACACACACAAGCCTACAATGACTTAATGAAGACAGGAGTATTATTTTGCCATTTGTTTCTGAACATTAGGATATCTATGGATCTGCACATATCATAGTGCATGATAACTTGGGGTACCATAAAGTTTGCACAAGATGGGTACCCAAACAGCTTACTGATCTGCATAAGTCAGCATCCATTAGAAAATCTGAGCAAGTGTCACTTCCTCTGCCCGAAGAAGTTTCACTACAGCCCCTTGTTCAACAATGACGCAATCTCGCAACAGAGCGCCCATGATCATTTGAATTTGGCTTCAACTAGATTAATGGCAGAGCAATTCTCTGTGTGTTCAAAATATCCATAAGCCATTGTGAAGTGTTGTATTGTGTCAGCTTCTAGCCATTGAAGTTAACATGAAATTTTCAAAGCGCCTTTACATTTTTGTGTACCCTTGTATAATGAGGAAAACAATGATTAACAGCTGCCGATTCCCTAATGTGAGACTTCGTAATTCAGTCAAACATTTCCAGGTTGTTTCTATATATAGTGCACTTCAGAGCTCAGTGTTTTCTCTTCTTTGTCATACTACTCCATCCTTGACAATTTCAGTTTTTGATGACAGCAGTCAGCAGGTTACAAGTTCCACAGGAAGAAAGTTTTTAAACTCTCATGCATTTGGAATAAGACTGGTGAGATAAATTTGGTCCTGGTAATATTAATTACCTGTCAAACCAGGGGTTGGTGCTGTGTTCTGATGCCTTCTCTCTTCCTTCCTCTGCAGAAGGGAAGTTTGATGGCTGTTCCACCACTGACACCCCTTCCATTATCTGCCCTCCTGGACCCACCCCTTCCTGCCTGGAAGCCATATGACAGGAATTTTGGACATTTTGAATTCAGTTCAGTTCTGAGCTCTCGTCAGAAAGGATTCTATCCGCAATTTGTTGTGTTGTTCTGCATGTTTTCTTATTTCATTCATAAGGGGTAACCAGGGTGGTGCCTCAACAGTTTTATATTGTTTTGTCTCCTCTTTACAATGGAAAGATTACAAAAGCTGACATAAAATTTTAAAATGTCATACATAATAATAAAAATGACTGATTAACATGATGATGTTCTCAATGTGCAAACCTCAAATCAACTGCCTATCATTTTCAGCTGTACAAAATGTTTATTTTTAAATAGCACTGTACACAACAATAAATTATATTACTGTTATAAATTATAGCAGTTGGGTGAAATTCATGTCAAAGCATGCAGTGAGTTCTGAGTACATTTTTCACATGGGCTGTCTACTTATATCTCATGATGTTAGTGGTAATAAATAAGATAAAATAAAATAATTCATTAAGTAATTTTTTTTTTTCGAATGTAATGAACTCTCATGTAAAACTGCCAAGTGTGTGTTTTTTTTTTATTTTAAAGTGTTTATCCATCCATCCATTATCCAACCCGCTAAATCCTAACTACAGGGTCACAGGGGTCTGCTGGAGCCAATCCCAGCCAACACAGGGTGCAAGGCAGGAAACAAACCCCGGGCAGGGCGCCAGCCCACCGCAGGACACACACACCAAGGACAATTTAGGATCGCCAATGCACCTAACCTGCATGTCCTTGGACTGTGGGAGGAAACCAGAGTACCCAGAGGAAACCGACGCAGACACGGGAGAACATGCAAACTCCTCACAGGGAGGACCTGGGAAGTGAACCTGGGTCCCCTAACTGCAAGGCAGCAGTGCTACCCACTGCGCCAACATGCCGCCCATTAAAGTGTTTATTGTTTTTTAATTATGATTTTAGATAATTAGTTAATTCTGTTTTTGTTTTTATTATGCTTATGTAATATTGTGACATTTTCTGATTATAATTTTTGTGTTATGTTAATAATTGATGTTGTTTATTTATTTGTCTTCACTATCTCCTTTATGTAGAATCAAAGGAGGCGGGCCACTTGATCATGAAGCTGGGGTATTGCCCCAGTTTGTATTTAAAGAAAAGCTTGAGACATTGTGTTTGTGTTCTAAGTTCCATTTGTTTTGTGTGCATTTCACCTTATTTGTTTTTTCTGCTTGTGACCTTGGGCTCGTGTTTGACGGTATTGTTTCTGGCTTGTGAGTATCTGAATTTGTTTGCTATTAGATTTGCCTTTTTAGGCAAAGTCTGTTTTTTGTCTTTTTCCTGTTTTGCCTTTTTTTCATTTTTGATCTTGTTGTCCTTTGGAAACAGAGGTTTCACAGTTTCCTTTTCATCTTTTCTAAACATTCTGAACTTTTAGAATATTTTAAGTCCTTTGCCCCATTTTTAAGCCTGGGAAGTCTCACCAGATGTAAATACTGGTCTGGCTTTTTGTGGTTTATTTGAGATCTGCTCACCCTTTTCTTTGCTTTAAAGTAACCTCAGGCTGTGCTGCACAAACTTTAGTTATTTGCTAGTTCATATCTCACACATGGCCATTGTCTGGGTGGATTATTACTTGCTTTGTGTCTGCATGAGGTTTTCCACAAAAATCCTAAAAGCATACTGTACATATTAGGTTAATCAGTGATTGTAAATTGTGAGTACCTGTATGTGTGCAAAAGAACACTGTGAGGGGATGGTGCATTGCCCAGGGTTGGTTTCAGTCTTGTGCCTAACTTTGCCAGGATAGGCTCAGGCCCCACCATGATCCTCAATTGAAATAAATGGGTGTGAAGATCAGTTGTTAATTTAAGGACTGATGCCTCATCCAGAGTTGGTTCCAGCCCTTTGCATCATATTGCTGTTGGTGAATTTTGTCCACCACAACTCCAAACTTGATCAAACAGATTAATAAATGGATGGATATATGGATCATTCTGGGGTACCTACAGTAAACTGTAGAGTCTAAAATGTAATACTACTTCACAAATATACAAGTGATTAGTTAGTAATTACTATGAAAGGACCTAATCTAAACTAAAGTTACTCTTACTTTACATTTTCACTGTTTTAGACATATTTAATATGTTTTTAATCAGATCTAAATTGATTTATCCATAGCTTTAAATAGACAGTAGAAATCAAATAAAAATCAATGTCATTGTTTTGTCTGGTTCAGTGGAGAAACTCATCTGTTCTCTACAGTGCCCATGATATCAATAAAAGACTTGTTCCGTGTCCATCTGTCAGACAGTCAAGCCAGAAGTAAATCTGCAGATGAATCAATATCAGTAAAGCAGTGTAACTCACACAGTCTTCCTAATTCTGCCAGTCCAGTTCAAGGTAACTGAAATAAGAGTGTAACATTCGTCAGCTTGATAGCAACCCTATTACTTGTAAGAGCAGGTCATCAGGAACACAGCACTGTTGACTCAGCAGTGAAACACTTTATCTGTACACCTTATGACAGTGTGAATGGCATGCCAGCTTCATAAAAACGTTTTGAATCATTTACTGAGGGTGTTAAATACTTAAATGGATAATATTTCAAGGTTCCAAATATAGGTAAATTGATGTTACTTATCTATTAAAATGATTTGCTGCAGTCTTTTTTCCTAAAGTTGATGCAGTTGCCTTGCGCATAAGAGATTAAAATTTCTGTTAAATGAGATTAAATGGTACTGTAGAAACTCTTCACTATATTCAGTGCAGGAGCAGCAAGCTGGTGAGGTGGTAAGCACTGCTGCCTAATCACTTCACGGACCTGGCTTCATTCCCGGGTTTGTTCATTGTCTGTTTAAAGTTTGCACATTCTACCCTGTGAGCTTTCTCCATGTAACCTATTTTCCACTCACACCCAAAAGACTTGGTTATTTGACTCTAAACTGTACCAGTAGGAGTGTGTGTTCTCTGCAGTGGACTTGTATCATGGCTGAATCCTGCAATGTACGCAAAGCTGCCTGAATAGGCTTTTCATTTGTGTGACCAATAAAAATTAGAAAAAAGGCCTATGTATACACAAAATATACAGGGGTAAAAATTATAATATATATCAATTTTTTTTGTATTGACCAATGAATTAATATCCACGTTTAATATAGGAATATGGATTAGTGACTATGGATCAAGACTAAAAATTTGGTTCAGTCTCCAATAATTACTCACTCCATTGACTCTCTCTCATTCTCTTTACCTGTCTGAAATACTGTATGTATTTTCCTTGTATCAAGTGTGTATCATGTCACTGTGCTGAGATATCCCTTTGGCTATTTATTGAGCCAGTGAAAGAATCTCAGCAGCGGATCAGTGTGAACTTGTGAAGTGTGAAGAAGTTTATAGCGAGTATTGTTTTTGGTGTGGAGTTTCTGGCTTTTTTTTTTTTGCATGTTTGTGTATTGGAACTGCTTTGCAGTGGATTGCCTTTTTATGCATATCATTTGTTTGTTATTTTTATTGTTATTTTGCCATTTGTCTTAAACATATCTTCAATTTATAAAAAAGACTTTGTAGGCCTGCTCTATACAAACATATAGTAAGAAAGATCACAGACAAGGAGTGAAGTGTTAGGGCATCCACAGGCAAACCCTGTATAATTGAAAAAGAAAACATGGTTGTGCAAACTCATTATAAAAAGAAATTGTGCTGACAGACATGAGTAGCTCAATGTGATGGATCATCCTGTAATGAGGACTTCCAGTAGGAAGAGGTGGGTCCAGGTGGATAGACACCAGATGTGAAATGAAAGTTGGTGAACTCTGGTCTGCAGAGGGAGGAAAAAGATTTATTAACCAGCAACATCCTGTGTCTTGGCTGGAGATTACCATCACCAGAGCCCTTAAGTTGCCCCTATACGCACGCATGTGACTCTGTGTGTTTGTTTGTGTGTGTCTCATGGATTCTCTCTATGTTTTAGACATCTCACCCTTGCAGAACTGTTTTAGGGAGGTTTCAGTGAGAGATAAGTGTGCAGTAAAGGAAGCAGGGGACAGTGTACATGGTCATTTCTAGGAACTGCTGGTATTAAATTGTTATCCCTCTTGGGTTTTCCAGGAGTGATTTTTGGGAGATTCAGAATGACTTGCTGGAGTGTAATAGAAGACACTGATCTGGATCTTCCTGGAGACTTGGGATGTCTAATGTTTCTTCTTATCTCAATTTGCACCAAGCAAACAGCTCATGATTTTGGGTAACTGTAATGTAGCATTATACTGCTGTTCATTCTTCTTGTGTAAAGAATGTCAAATGGTCACACAGAGTAGACATCCACCTTGCAGAGTACAATGCAGGACTCATACATATGGCACTCAGATCCACTATCAGCTAATTTTCAACAATCATGACACATGTTGAAGTTGACATGGGTCAGAACTTCTGGGTCACATTTTTGACAAATTGCCCCTGCAAATACACATATAATTAATTAGCTGTGCAATATTAGGAGGTGAAAAAATAAAGTACTCAATACAACCATATCAGAATTTTTAAATAATATTAATTGAATACATTTTTATAGTATTAATAACAACTCCTACATTGCATACCACATGCATACCCCAATACGTGTTACTTGTCTCTATTATCTTCCATTGAACAGAGTAGGAAAGAACAAAGAAAAGACAACAAATGCGAAATCCTAATGAAGTGATTTGCATATTCTGCCACGAATTAATGTATCTACAGACAGATATAGGGACAGATTGCTTTAAAGAAAGCTAGTTGCCTTTTTAGTACACAGACATGCTGGTGTTTATGTAGATAAATGGGCATGAGTACTGCAATTCCTACAAAGTTTTAAGTACAAAGAACACAGAATTTCTGCTATTGACAAATAAATGCAAGTATTCAATAAACATAAATAAACTAGACACCGCATCAGCCCCCGAATGCTTGCAAAAACCTGCCATGAATATATTTTACTACATTCGATGTCAGGGCTTTTAAGTAGAAAAGAAAATAGCAAGTATTTCAGAATAAGGCATTCTAGTGAGTAACAAAGCTAACAAAAACATTTCAGAACTAGGATATGGCCCTGCATACAACTTTAGTTTTCAGTGGAGCATAGCCATCAGTGACCATTACATACCTATCAGCTTCAAGCATTTTAGCAACTGTTTTCAAAGGGTTTACCATTCTGCACAGATGCTAGTGGAAAATAAACAATATAAGCTTGCTGTAAATCTAGCAACGCCCCAAGTAAATTTTTACAAAGTGCACCTTGTTTCATCTTAGAACACAAGTACTGCAGAATACGGCTGAAAAAAAAAAAATCAATTCATAGCTTATCCAAAACACCTTTGAGAAAAAGCATAGAAGCTTTATAACCCTTAAAAAATCTTATTACTGATTGATCTATCATGATTTAAACACAAATACAATTCTTTGGAAATAAATGAAAACATTTGGAACAATTTATTATAAAATACACCAATAAATAAATTCATATAGTGTTGCACACCAGAACATCTGTCCCCTTACCCCTCTTATGTCTGCAAAAAGCAATACACTCTCGATGATGCTATCACACAACTCTTTATCGAAATGACAAATGGCAAAACAAAAAGACAAATGAACACTGGAATCACATTAAAAAGTCTCCTTTGTAGGAATTAACATAAGTATAACCATGTATAAATGAAAAACTAAAAAGCAAAGAGCTTATCCTTATGACAAATGGAGGAGTTTCTCAAGGCTGAAATTATTTCATTTTAATGCAAGATCTTTTTAGAAAACTATATTATTTCTTTAATACTTAACAAAAGTGGGGATAACTGTCACTAAGACTCAAGGCCAGCACCAAATTGAGTGAATGACAGAAAATGACACCAATATCTTTAATCAAAATGAGCTCAAACAAACACACAAAGCAATTCCTGCCTTTCTGGCAGTACACAGATTATTATCCTGCCCTGAAATTAAGGTGTTGTTTCTGGTCTACAATATTTGGATTTTTTCACTTCAGTTTGGCTTTTTTGAAATACCTGTCTGGTTTTCCATTTTTGTCCTTACCTTTACTTTGTTTTTGCAATCTTTTGGATTTTCTTAATAAATATTTAATTATTTACCAATTTTGATTTTCATGTGGTTTTCCCCTCTCCCTTGACTTTAAAAGCTGTTGGGCCCTGTAAGGGGTCTGTGCAAGTTGTAGGCTTGCCTTCTTAGTTTGGGGCCAGGCTGCCTGTAGTGATGGGGCCTATCCTTGGATTCAGGCCTAGGGTGAAAAGCAGCCAGGCTTGTGATTGTTGAGTCCTACAGCATGTTTGAGTTTGTGAAATAGCAGGATCACAACATTATGGTATTAAATACATTAAAAATAAATAAATAAATAAAAACTATGGTCTTTTACAGTATTTTTCTACTTTGTCCAAGTTGGACTAGGTTCCTTTTAGCTGGTAGAGAACAGTATCTTATCTTTTAATCCAATGTGATCTTCAGGTACAAACTGTACTGGGTCCACCACTGACCTAACCAGGGGTCTGAGATAAGTCAAGACTAGTGTCTCCAGGGGCTTCATAGTGTATGATGTCACAACCACACTGGCCCTGTTTTTTGAAAGGCAGGATGTTTTTGACTCTGATAGGATGCTTTCCAGGCTCAAATATAAGGTTAACAATATTCTAGATTACCCCAAAAATATGTTCTAAACACATTAAACACTACTTAGCCTTTACCATCAGACTCTGCAGATTTTCTTAAACATAGACTCCTCCACTCTGTCATCACATTTTCCCCTGGTTTGCAGTGAAAGCTAGTCCATCATGGTAAGGCTGGTATTTGGGTTAACTGGGGACTAAAGCAGGATAGTAACAACGTTATACCAGTAATAATAAGTAGTCAAATGGTGCAATGTATTGTCCATAAAAGATACAAATAAAATAGAAATAAACAAACAAAATATACTGGGACTTCCTAATTCAGGTTTAATCTCTATCAATTGGGTTTAGGTGGATTTTAAGTTCACTTGTAAATAAAATCTGACCCTTCATTTCCCCTTCTACCTCTAGATATCTTCCTTCCACCAGCCAAATGCTTAACTTTACACATTTCTTGCCAACTCATGACTCAGCTGAAGTTTCACTAGAAGAGCCTTTGTAGCTCTGACCAAGAATCACTTCTGTTTAAAACTCCTAAAATACTTCTAGGGTTGGGAATAGCCTCAACATCCTCTAATATCCTCTTCTCAGAACATACCATACTGCAGTCATTGATCACAGAATCAGTTTTAACACTAGAATTACCAAAGCTTACGAAAAAACTCGTAAATCCGTCCCACCTTAAATCTGCTTGCACCTTTTTGTCAATGTCTTTTGTCTTGTATAAGCCCATGCTGCATGCAGCCTACTATCCCATCCTCCCGCCGCCACACAAAGTGCAAAAACCTCTCACAGCTCAAGTCAAGGAGTGAGGTTGTATCTAAAGCTGTATAGGCTAAAAATATATTGTCATTTGAAACACATGCATTCCACATGTGTTCCATGTCTACAAAGATCTATGTAAGTAGGATTACAGGAAATGCAAGAAATGTTGAACACTTACCTAAACGACAAACATTTTTCATGTTTTAGTACTAAAGACAAAATTTTGACATGAAGTGCATAATGTGTGAAGACTGAAGTCCAAATATCAAATAAGCACTTTAAGAAAAGGTACAAATATAACAGAACTAGTGCGCTTTTATGCAACACTATAATGGAAGAAAAAGAAATTGGGTTAGTGTGGTTTGTTGTTGTGACTTCTTTGGTAGTACAGCAGTAAGAGCTGCTGACTCCTACTCAAAAGGTCGCCGGTTCGAGCCTCCCTGCGTCTCAAAATAAACGTTTTGAATAGTGAGCTGCTCTTATTGTTACTGTTATACAATAAAAACATACATTTGATTTGAGTCTTTAACAGCTACTGTGTAAATAATAAAAACAGAACAATATCAAATGTTATAAAGAACTTCATATCAAGGCATTTTATGTCTCAACTCTGGTCTTGTACTTCATAATAGACAGTAGCTCCCAGCCCAATCAACTTCTCTGTCACATAGGTTAAACTAGTTTCAATAAATCTGAAAATTTCTATGTCTTCAATGCAGTTCTTAGCAGATGTCCATAGGAAAAAAAGAAATCACAGCAACTGCCTGCAAGAATTAATGGCACATTTATCCCTTCAAGGACCAAAAGGTTGAAACTAATGATGTACATAGCAACTTGTAAGATCTTAGAAAAAAGGCTTAGAAAATCTTTAGTGTTATAAATAATGCCAAAATGCCTGTTGAGTAAATAACACACCACAAAACACTGTAGAATGGGTCAAAACAGAGCATTTACTTGACATAAAAGAAAACAGAGGTTATGATAATATATTTCAAAAACTGTTCCTGATTTTTTTTCATTAATTGGCATACTCAAGGAGGTGCATTAGCCCTTCCTATGTTTGATTCCCCACTAATTTACAAGATTGTTATAGATAAAATTAAGATATGAAACAGTAAATTAAGAAGAAGGTGGAATTTCTTTTATTATATTCTTTGTTTGCTTACATTCCCACATATATTATCTTTTGGGCCTGGTCAGTCTTGGTAGGCATCCACACAGAAGTCATGTTTTTTTTATGTAATAAACATCAATACATGAGAAAGAAAGGTTCATATACTGACATGCATAGCTGGAAGGTAAAGTTTTTTACTAGATGATTTTTGCTTATTATTGTAAAATGAAAAAGAATGATGTGTTGGTTTTTATTTTCACATAATGGTAGGTATATATTGATCTTTTCTTTCTTTTGTCCCACAGTAAAAAAATAGCATGAAGCATACTAAGAAGACAGTATGATTTTCTGGAGTGATTTCTGGGCTTTCTGTAACATTTTCTATCCATACTTTAGTTATTTAAACAATTTACACTGCAGTAATGGAAGCATGGCCAATTCAATGTGCTGAAGTCATGCTGCCTATTTTCACCTGATAAGCTCCCAAAACCTAATGCTGAAAACATTTGCTGTAATATCAATACTATTAAAAGACTGACCAACCTAATCCTTCATCAGACAGTGTGCAGTTCTGGTTACTATGCTGAAAAAATCATATGTTAGCTCTAATAAACTTTATTTTCAGGTACTAATGAAGGTCTTGTATGATGTAGGCCCAGAGACACTAATGATCCCTGGTCAATTTCATGTACTGCATTCACACCGTACAACAGGAACTGTAACCTTTATGTAAATTATGTGATGTGCCAAGACCGTAGGTTAAACTATTGATATCATTTCACTATGCAGCAGTACCACAAAACAATGGAGGATGAGATGCTGTTAGTTCTTGTGCTGTATGTAATTACAAATGCATTTATTGCTATTTTACAGAATGGATTTAAGGAATTAGTCTGCAGGGTTAAAAAACAACAGAAAACTAGAGTGCAAAAGAGAAAACAACTTTTACATCAGACTACAAAGATTCAAGATTCTGAGGCAAAAAAATATGCAAGCAAAATAAGGCAGCTTTAATGCTAATTCATTAAATGTACATTTATTAATACAATAGTGAAATTCAGATTTAGAAACAGAGTGTTTGCAGTGTACAAATCACACCATGATAGTTCTTGGTTGAACAAAAAGTGCATACTTTAGAGTAGGAGCTAAAAAAGTACCAGGAACTACCTACCACAAAATACAAATGGCCCAAGTTCCTGCGGTGGGATTGCTACAAAAGGTCCTGTCTCCTAAAAAATTTCCTGCGTTGAGAAGTTGTTCAAATCAGAACTAAATTCTGATCAACTCTGGTCACCACACTACAAAAAACACATAGCAGCACTATGTGTAAAGGAAAGCAAACATCTGTATCAAAGGACTTAAGAACATGCTGTACTGTTTAGTCTCAAGCAGAGAAGACTGCGTGGGGACTTAATCTAGGTTTTAAAAATATTCAAATGCATTGATAAAGCAGATGCAGAGAATGATTTTGACTGAATGTCGAATCACATACAAGTACAAATTAAAGGGTGTGGACACTAGGGGTCGATGTTGCACCGCGAAACCCACCAGACAGACTTCTAAGACACACTTGTAAAAAGCACCAAGAAGAATTTTAATATTTTTCTTCAAATACAGTGCACAAAGCACCACACTTGCCACAATTCTCCAGTAACAATAATAATAATAACAACACTAATCAATAACAATCCTCCACTCCCAGCAGCTTCGTCACCCAACCTCCCAACTCCGGCTCAGCTTGCTGGGACTCGAATAGTCCTTTAAATAGTCATTGACCCAGAAGTGTTTCTGTCCTTCTGCTCATGTAATACTTCGTGACACTGAAGTACTTCCAGGTTGTAGTAATAAGCAGTAATAGTAAGAGTCCCCAGGTTTTTTGTGAGTTCCCCCTGGCAGCACCCACGGTACCCAACAGGGCTGAGGAAACGGACTCTATGTATCAGGATGCTCTGAGGGAACCGTTGTCGTCCAGAGGAGCTGCCACCTATCGTCCCTGGGGAGGCAGTGCCCTGAAAAGGCTGCCTTCCTCCATTCTTCTATTTCAGGGACGTCCTGGCCGGATTGAATCGCCAGCCGTCCATCACAGAGGAAATGCATTTAAGACTAAATCTATCAAGCACTTTTTTACTAAAAGAGTTGTGGGAATTTGGAACAAACCACCAAGTCATGTAGCTGAAGCAGAAATCTTTACTACTTTTAAAAAGTATTCTGGATGACATATTGGGAGAAACTGGCTTTTAGCTAAACAAACAAGCTTGATGGTGTCATGTTATATTGTATGTTAGATTGCATATGGTCTTATGGTCTAAATGGCATGTCCTACTTTGAAAGGCTCAGGTAACAAAAACTCTCCAGTTTTGAAAAGAAAGGCAATGTGTCGATCTGATCCAAAACCTTCAATAAAGCAGATCAAGAGGAATTCTACCAAATATAAATCAGTAAATCATATAATCACGTATACTGGTAGAAATGAAAGGAAGGTTGTGGAAATCTGGAACTTTTAAAAAGTATCTGGGATTAGATATTGGGATATATAAGCTATAAAGCCTGTGAGTAAGGCTCCAGAAAGTGTTACTGCTGTGGAAAACATCCTGCACTGCTCTAACTTAACACTAGAATTACCAGAGCCTATGAAAAAACTCGTAATTCCGTCCCACCTTAAATCGCTTCTTAAATCCCTTCACACCTCTCCGCCAGCGTCCTTTGTCCTCTAAATGTGCTGTGATAAATAGAAGCTAGAAGCAGCCGGCTATTCCATCCCCCCACTAATTTAGAACGTGCACAAACTTCTCCCAGCTCATGCCTTGATTGAGTATCTGGGAGTGAAGTGGAGTTTTAGAGTGGAAATAATAGATCGTTATTTGGAACACACGCATTTCATGTCTGTTCCGTTTCTACAGTAATCTGTGTAAACACATTGTTAAAACAGAAACGTTTTTTATATTCTAGTAGTAGATGACAAAATGTAGACTTAAACTATATAATGTATGAAGCCTGAAGTCCAAATATCAAAGAAACATTTTCACAAAAGATACAAATATAACACAATAATTGCGCTTTTATTCAAAAATATAACTGCAGAAACAAAAAGCCGCCTTAACATGCGACATTGACACCCATTTTTTGTAACTGCCTCTGTGGTGCAGTAGAATCAGTTCCTGCCTGAGACTCAAAAGGTTGCGAGTTCAATCCTGCACCACTCCATTTTGAGAAGTAAACTGCTCTTAGTCTTACTATTTTAGAATAAAAGCATACATTTGATTTCAGTCTGTAACAGCCAGTGCAATTTATGATCCTTGGAAAGGTTAACTTTTTTATTTTCTCAGTCGCGTTCAGAATCAATCCATACAACCCACCCCATCTGACACGGCTGTTTTCACATAAAGACGTGCTATAGCTCTGCAGTGTACCACGATGCATACTAACGCCCAAGGGTTCTGACACACAAACGCTGGCGAAGCTGCCGTCTTCGTATCTCACCGTCACTTGATTTTCTTTTTATTCATTTTATTGAGTGTTCCTGCCAGTCCCTGCATGTTGTTGTACGCTGTTTCTTTTGTACTCCAGGACATGCAGAGGAGAGAAGGGTAAAGAGCAGTAACTTCGGCGCTATATGCAATCATCAGACACTCCCCATCTGCCCGTGTCGCTCAAACACAGGAACATATGTTGGTGTAAAAGTATAACAAAAGTGCACTTTTATTCAAGTGCACTTTTTCCATCGCCTTTTCCTGTAAGAAGCAATGTACACACTTCTCTCTATGCTGTGGTTTCTATTACACACCTGAAAGAAAGAGACAATATATGTGAAAACATCATCGCACTAATGCAATATTATTTGAAAACGAACAGCGTCAGATCGGGTGTGAATTTATGCAGGAACTGGAAATTCTCTGATGCGGGACGTTCCCCCAGGGAAGAAAGTACAGTGTCAGGTGCTCATTCAGTGTAATAGGAACCATAGCACAGAGAGGTGTGTGCACTGCAACAAGTACACGTGTCGTAAATATAGGAAGGACAGTTCTTGGGTGTGTGGGAACTAATATTTGAATGTGATGATTTTATATAGCACGGAATGAAAATCAGCACTTCTTAGCATTGCACCATGCAAGCTGTCATATCAATCGCCTACTGTAACTTGCTTTCTTTTTTCTTCGGTTATACAGGTAGTCTTGAATAAAAGTGCACTTGTTTTGTTTGCGAAATTAAGTGTCTGCGTGCACTTTTCGTGGCATTACACGTGTATTTTTTGAGCATGCCCGTTTGAGCATGCTAAAACACAGGAACATATGTTGGTGTAAAAGTATAACAAAACAACGGGCAGATGGGGAGTGTCTGATGATTGCATATAGCGCTGAAGGTACTGATCTTTACCATTCTCTCCTCTGCATGTCCTGGAGTACAAAAGAAACAGCATACAGCAACATGCTGGAACTGGCAGGAACACTCAATAAAACTGAATAAAAAGAAAATCAAGTGACGGTGAGATACGAAGACGGCAGCTTCGCCAGCGTTTGTGTGTCAGAACCCTTTGGGGGTTAGTATGCATCGTGGTGCACTGCAGAGCTATAGCGCGTCTTTATGTGAAAACAGCCGTGTCAGATGGGGTGGGTTGTATGGATTGATTCTGAACGCGACTGAGGGAATAAAAAGTGAATTAAAAAAAAAAAAACAAAGCTAACCTTTACAAGGATCATAAATTGCACCGGCTGTTACAGACTGAAATCAAATGTATGCTTTTATTCTAAAATAGTAAGACTAAGAGCAGTTTACTTCTCAAAACAGAGTGGTGCAGGATCGAACTCTCGACCTTTTGATTCTCAGGCGGGAACTGATTCTATTGCACCACGGAGGCAGTTACAAAAAATGGGTGTCAATGTCGCATGTTAAGGCGGCTTTTTGTTTCTGCAGTTATATTTTTGAATAAAAGCACAATTATTGTGTTATATTTATACCTTTTGTGAAAATGTTTCTTTGATATTTGGACTTCAGGCTTCATACATTATATAATTTAGGTCTACATTTTGTCATCTACTACTAGAATATAAAAAACGTTTCTGTTTTAACAATGTGTTGACACAGATTACTGTAGAAACGGAACAGACATGAAATGCGTGTGTTCCAAATAACAATCTATTATTTCCACTCTAAAACTCCACTTCACTCCCAGATACTCAATCAAGGCATGAGCTGGGAGAAGTTCGTGCACATTCTAAATTGGTGGGGGGATGGAATAGCCGGCTGCTTCTAGCTTCTATTTATCAGCACATTTAGAGGACAAAGGACACTGGCGGAGAGGTGTGAAGGGATTTAAGAAGCAATTTAAGGTGGGATGGAATTACGAGTTTTTTCGTAGGCTCTGGTAATTCTAGTGTTAAAAGAAGGCAGACACCTCTTCAACTAATGACGTCAGACCAGGGACTATTCTATGAGGACAAAATGCATCCACTTGTGAAAGACTACTTGCATCCACTGCAGTTTGCATATCAAACAAACAATGGAGTTGATAGATGCAATTATCTATCTTCTCAACATGGTTTATTTCTATTTGGATAAAGCTGTTAGCACTCTGAAGGTTATGTTTTTGATTTTTTCGGTGCCTTTAATACCATCCAGCCATGTCTGTTATGGGGTAAATTCTGAGATATGCAGATGGATGGGCCTTTGGGATCCTGGAAAGTGGACTCTCTCTGTGGATGTGAGCAAAACTGGAGCATCACAAGGAACAACCCTGTCACCTTTAACCTTCAACCCTATACACCTTGGACTGTAACACCAACTTATCTCACTTGCAGAAATTCTAAGATGACTCTGTGACTCTGTATTACTGGAATGCATTGACAAGGTTGGGGGGGTTGCAAAGTATAAGAGTCAGCTGTTTCTTGGTGCAAAAAGGATTGTCTCTAATTTGAGATCAATAAAACGACTGGTAATTGAATTTCACCGCACCAAACAGCCTCTATCCCCAGTCATTATTCAGGAAGAACATTTGGCTGTGATGCACTCCTACAGGTACTTGGGGGTCCACATCAATGACAGGCTGGACTGGTCTCATAACATAGTAGAACTACTGTATATAAGAAAGGACAGAGCAGGCTCCTTTCTTAGCAGGCTGTGCTTTAATGTTGGCAATGACATTCTTTACATATTATATAACTCTGTGATGGCCAGTGGGACATTCTACTCTATTATGTGATGTGCTGGTAACACATACTAGACCCCCGGAGGTAGTAACAAAGGGAAAAATAAAATTAAACTGACTGCCATTATAAACAATGCCACACATCCTTTCAATAACAAACTAACACTGAGGACTTTCAGATAGAAAATCAGTCACCAGAATTGTGTCAGGAAATGCTACTGGGTCTCCTTTATACCAAGAGCACTACGTCTTTATAATGCTTAATTATGACTGTGACTGCTCCTTTTATCTTTAGTCAAGTCAAACATTTTCTTTCTTTTTAATAATCCTTGTGTGAATTTCTTTTTTATAATATGTATGTATGTAATTATTTATTGAGCTTCTGTATAAAAATCTATCTATCTATCTATCTATCTATCTATCTATCTATCTATCTATCTATCTATCTATCTATCTATCTATCTATCTATCTATCTATCTATCTATCCTGACCTGTAGGGGTTGTTGTAGCATCCCAAACCTCAAACACCAGCACACAAATGTCCCAGGATCAAACAAATTATTTATTTTCAGCAATACCTTCATAATCCTTCTTCAAGCACACATAATCATTCTTTAATTTCTTTTCCCATCTCCTCTCCACCTCCAGGCAAGCTTTGTCTTCCTTCCTCCCAACTTTGATGTGCCCAGATGTGGAAAGCCGGTTCTTTTTATGTTGGACCTAGTAATACTTCTGGTGTCAGGGCATAGCTGGATGGAAGCACTTCTTGTTCCATCACAAGTCCCAAAACTCACGAAACACAGCTCCTCTTAGCACCCCCTGGTAGAACCCAAGGACCCCTACTGGGTTTCTTTATGGCACTTCAGCTCCCCGCATGTCCTGTGGGTGTCCTCTGGTGTGTCTGACTCCTGGGTTGCTGTCACCTAGCAGTCGGAGAAGCATGTTATTTAAATAATCCCCCTGTCCTTCCTTCAAGCTAGCCTCCCAGCCAGATAAGGGTTTGGAATCCCTCCAGACTGGGAAGCCTGCACATAAGAGCTGTCCATCACACTTTCTATCTATCTATCTGTCTATCTATCTACAGTATCTATCTATCAGCTAACTGAACAAGCTTGATAGACTGAAAGGTCGCTTTTTCTTTACCAAAAATGCCTTATATTTATGCCCATGAACAACACACTACTCACATCTGTGCTTAAATTACTGAATTGAAAATGAACCATATCAAAGCAAATTAAATAACTCCCCTTTACTGCCCACTACATTATACCTTGGTCCAGAAAACACCTTTCTTTTGTTAACCACCATTAAATCATAAAACATGTTATGGATCACATACAAAGTAAAATACAATGGTTTAAATGTGTATTATACACATCTTTTACTGTTTTGCGCAACATTGGGGAAAAGCATTGTATAAATAAAATGTAATATCATTATTTGCATCATAATTCATGTTTTTTGAAGAAGGGCATTTATTTGCTAAAGTTCACATTTTTGTTCAAATTGTAAAGAAATACATTGTTTAATATATATACTGTAGTAAGTGTAAGTATTGATTTATTTTTGCATGCCCAAACATGGGCTCAAAACATTTAAAAAAATCAAAAACGTTACTGTAAAATATAACCAAATTATTTTCACTGAGAAAAGGGTTAGAGTATAATACAAATGGAACACAACAAATAACCTGCCTCTATCAGCTTCCCAATTTTAGCTCGGGCTAAGTAAAAATTTGCAACTGTAGATGTAGGGCATGATACTCTGTACAACAGACAGTACAGCTTCATAAAACTATTGAATAACCATTAATGAAGCTGGCTATGTTAAGAACTATGTTTGAAATCTGAACTTTTTGTTCTTGTAAACATACATACAGGGACATCTGATATTTTATAAAAGGTAAAAGAACTGAAGAGTGTAGGATTTAGAGCAATGAGAAGGGTTAGTTGATGAGTAAATAAAAGCTGCTGAAGAACACATTTGAATACAAAATTGAAATAAATTAGAAAAAATAATTATACATCATTTTTAAATTAGTAAATGAGAGTAATGAGAAATCATAGTTGGTACTGACAAGCAGAAACAAAAGAGATGTGGCAATGCATATTTTCTTGGAAAATGACATTATCATTTAAAATTAAGAAATATACTGTAAAGGGCTGCTATTAATGTTTTTAAACAAATTTGGTAATTTTGTGCACCGCTAGGTAGAATACATCACTGTGATGTCAAATAATAAGATTAATTGTTAAGTGTTGTCTATGCGTTTCTCTTTGATTCAAAGTATAATCCTCTGTGTTGTTCTGCTTTCATACTGCAATCAATATTGAACCATCCTGCTGCTGTAATTAAATCAAAATAAATCTTGTATTGTAAGTAGTTTCCAGATCATAAAATACACTTCATTATAATATTGAATGAATGAAGTAAAGTAGCAGATTAGCAGGAATAATTATATACTAAGGATATTCATGCTAAAATAACTAAGCAAATACTTCAAGCAGGACCAGGATATATAGTATATATATTGTATTGTTTAAAGTTGAGTATATCCAAAGGAAACCTGTCATGGACTTATATAATATTTGTCTAGTAAAAGTTTATACATGGCGTAGTGGTAGTGTTGCTACCTCACAGTTAGGAGACCTGGGTTCACTTCCCAGGTCCTCTCTGCATGGAATTTGCATGTTCTCCCCGTGTCTGCGTGGGTTTCGTCTGGGTGCTCCAGTTTCCTCCCACAGTCCAAAGACATGTAGGTTAGGTGCATTGGCGATGCTAAATTGTCCCTAGTGTGTGCTTGGTGTGTGTGTCCTGGAGCCCTGCCCAGGATTTGTTCCTGCCTTGGCTCCAGCAGACCCCCGTGACCCTGTAGTTAGGATATAGTGGGTTGGATAATGGATGGATCAATGGATATCACTGATTAATGATGGTGTAGGAAAAACATAACAAATAAATACCACACGTGTGCAAAATAACAGATTCTGATTTAATCCAAGAAAAAGATTTCTTGAGTGAGAAGAGCACTTCTGAGTTGGAGCTCTATCTTTCTCAGGAGTGAGTCCAATAATGAATGTCAGCTTCTAGTTTTTAGCGATGTTTTACACCAGTCTTCGAAAAGGAGCACAGCTTTCTAGGTCAGTGAGGAAGTAAGGCCCCTTGTCTTCCAAATGGTGTTCCTCTTAACTGCGAATGGAAAAGGATATGGTGTGATTATATAGGTAACAATGCCCTCTCTCTGCTCAGGGTAGATTTGATTACCTGGTCAGCGTGTTAAAATATCCTCTATGCACACGTATTTGATGCCAGTTTCACTGATGATTTGTGTTTTTCTTGTGACCATAGCTATATTTTTTACTTCTCATAAAATTAGCTTCTCTCATGTGATCACCGTCATCATGATGTATGAAGTCATTGCTCCCTGGATATTTAATATGGTGACACACTATGCAGAACATCCTACAGTAACTTTTGCATGAATTCAAGAAGAACCCTGTAGCATTTTTTGTGTTTTCTTTTTGCCTGAAGAAGGGGCCTGAGTTGCCTCGAAAGCTTGCATATTGTAATCTTTTTAGTTAGCCAATAAAAGGTGTCATTTTGCTTGGCTTTTCTCTTTTGGTTAGGGAAATTCTCTTTGTTAGCATGAATGCAGAAATTTGCTTTATTGCATTGCAATTCTTTCTTATTAGTTTGGTTTATTTTGCTAGGTTGGTTAGATTTATTGGATTTAGGAGCTACAGGTATTGTCTTTTCCAAAAGCCTCCTGATCTCTCCACTGCTCATTAAAATCTTTCAAGTTGAGGCTGCTCGTCAGGTTGCTGAAGATATCTCAGGTTCTTGACTCCTTGCCATCTTCTGAAAATGGTTGCATGTATAAAATTGTGACTACGTTCTGCGTTCATATGCTGGTCCAAGCAGTGTACATGACTGCACTGGTTTTCTTGCCACATCCATAAGTCATGCATGTTAGGTTAAATGTCCAGGGCTTCATGTATAAAACTTTACATGGATTTCATATTGAAAATACACACATGCCGAAAACGTGAAAATGCATATGTAAAAAAAAAAAAAAAGATTTATAAAACCTGATGTATCTGCATTTCTATGCAATTTATCTTTACAAATCACAATCATCTTGCAAATGGCCATTCGTGAATGCACCTTGATGCTAATCCACCTCATACATATGCAGTCATGATGCTGCAAAAGTTCATAGGCTAGTACAGCAGCCTTCCTCCTGATACTTCAAGACCCCAGTGCCTATATTCAACAGTATTTGGCTGAGCATGTAAAATTATGCATAGCATTATAGCGTCTCTGCTTTGTGTTCTGAGGATCTGGGAAAGGCGTAAGGTACTAGTGTCTGAGCAGGTAGCTACTATCACCGGACACATGGAAAGACATGTTTGCGGATACAATAAATAATACGGAACATATGAAAGACTAGTGGATCAGCCAGTTACCTTAACTGCCACCACGTACAGTACTATCACATCTGTCACAAAGCTAGTTTGCCTTAAAATAAATGAATCATGTGTTGACACAAGCCACAGAGACGTGATGATTGTCAGTCTTATCTTGGAGTCACATATGACTTGTGTGTTAATGGAATGTAACAGTTTATGGTTGACAGAAGCTGCTTTATTCTCACTAGATACCCTTATTGCAATATGAGTGCAGTAAAGTGATCCAATTACATTAGGAGAAGTTGATACTACTGCAAATTGCCTTTTAAAATGAAAAGAATGTTCTGTTTTATTTATGTACACCCACACATACAAAAAACTGGATATAGCACTGCATTGGTTGGTTAATAGCTTCTAGCACATCGGGCATGGTAAGATGATATTCCTGATCTATTAGCCACTTCCCTGAAAAGTGACAACAGGTAGGCTGTATAAACTGATAAAATAAAACAAAAAAGTTCCTCAGTATAAATACATAGCATTGGCTCTCTTGAAAAGGAAATAAAATAAAATCTGTACATCATATTCAACACTCTGATGTTTAATATGTTTCTCACATCGATGCACATTATAATAATGTCTCAGTGAATTATTATATGCGTGAGTCATCATTTAGCTGGTGTGGCTTCATTGCCCTGCTTGGTCAAGGGTGTTGTCATTTCCCAGTTTCTCCAAAATGTTGCGTATGTATGGATCAGATTTACTGTAAATATATGAAAGTTTTTGTGTCGTTTTCTTTTATAAATCCCAATGTTTGCATAGGAAATTCCTTATACACATTTTGAAACTCTTCTTGTGCGAATGCAAGTTTTAAAAATGCAGCCCCAGGTTGGTATAATGGGCTGGCACACCAAACAGAGCTGGTTCTTGCTTTGCCTCCAGTGATTCCAGGATAGGAAGTTGATTATCCAGCTTTAATAATAGATGGCTAAATGAATTCAGGGCTGTGACTGAAGAGGTTAAACATTAATCTGCAGCTGAAAAATAAGAGCCATACCAGTTTATTTATTTTAATGTATAAAGCATTAAATAAAGTTCACAAGATAAGATTGATATTTTTCTTTATTTTCCTTGTGTAAGTGATTGCTTGCTTTTACATAATGATATTTTTTTCATTTTTGATTATGTGTAATATGAGATTAAATCTAGTATTTTACCAATATAAAGCTCCCATTTCCAAAGGACGTGTAATAATTTTCTAAATATGACAAAACTAAAGTTAAGGTTGCAAACAATAATAGAATAACATTTGATTTTCTTAATATTTTATGTTGTGTATTTAGTGGCCAGAACTATAAAAAGATGTGATATATTGTATATAGCAAGTTTTTATCAAACTTAGAGGAAAAAAAAGCCAAATATATTTCTTTTACAAACCAATTTATGATATATTTTAATAATGCTGCTAGTATTAATAATAATGGAATCAATACATGCTTGATGCAGTAACAAGAGAAATCATTGGCGTAGAAAGGAACAACAGATTGCAGCAAGCTAGACAGCCTGTGCCTTGTAAATCCATGTACTGAATACATTTTCTTCCTTTTCCCTTGGTGTGATGACAAGAATCAGTCGCTGCCACAAAGTTTGTTAGGGAAAAAAAAATGCTGGATCACCATGGGTACTATGAAGTTGGCAGCATTCATCTTTTAACAAAGTCAAACATATGCTGCTTTGAGTGCAGCATCTTTGCATGCTCAATGACGTGTTTAATGTCACCTTTCCCTCTGTAAATCATCCCTTAGTGAAACCGCAAGGGAGAGCAGACCTCAGCAGAAAGCTGGAGGAGCAGAAGAAATATTTCATAAATAAGGCTACTTTTTGGCATTCCTTGGATGTATAGAACTTTGGTCAGGGGAAAGAATTTAAGGAATTGTCTACTTTAACAATGTTTCTGATTTCACATTGTATGCATCACCCAGCAAAAAATAAACTACTATAAAAGGGAAAAAAATCATTATCGATTAGCATCTGGTCTATTCTGTCTTTCATTATAACATGTCATGACATTAGGTAATCATCATGCCATTGAAGCATTAGTAATTTGATAACTGGTTTATTTTACAGTGTAAAAAAAAAGTATTTTACATTTTGTTATTATACAAGTTTTGATCATTGTGGATTTAATACAGTGGAATTAATAGGCCTTTTGACACTGATTAACAGAAAAAGTGAAAATAGAGCTCTGAAAATTGGTCTAAATGAATTACAAGTATGAAACACAAAATAAATGAACCTATAGCTATTTAAATATGACAGTGCAGTCAGTTGGTTTTAGAAGTCACATAATTAGATTAATGGATATCACCTGTCTAGAGTTTCAGTTGATTTTTGTACAAATGCTCCTTATCTGGAAGGTCCAGCTTGTGGTGAGTCAGTATGATTGCCTATCTTACATAATTAAGATAAAGGAACACTCCAAGCAACTCTCTAAAAAGGTGACTGAATAGTACAAGTCAAGATGCAGACAAGAAAATACAAAGTATTCAAGTCACAAAATATCCCTTGGAGTCTAGTTAAATCAGTCATTAAGAAATTGAAAGAGTATGGCACAGCTGTAAAACTGCCTAGAGCAGGCCATCTACAAAAACTAAGAGATCCTGTAAGAAGAATAGTGAATTAGACCATCAAGAGACCTATGAAAACTCTGATGGAGTTACACCCTATAATGGCTGAGATTGAAGAGACTGTATAAACAATGACTGAGGCCAGGTACTTCACAGGTCACAGCTTTATAGGCAAAAAGAAAGCCACTATTTAAAAAAGTCACATGACATCTTGGCTAGAATTGCCAGAAGGCATATGGGAGACTCTGAAGTTAGCTGGAAGAAGATTCTAAAGGCTAAAAAGACCAAAATGGAGCTTTTTATCCATCAGAATTAATGTCTTTTTTTGAGTTAGTTAAAAACTGAAAAAAAAGGAATGCATACAAGAAAATTCTGAAGGAAAACAAAATGCAGTCAGCAAGAAACCTATGTCTTGGGAGGAAAACTGCATTCCAGCAAAGCAACAACCCCAAACAATTGCTTAAAAACAACATTAATGCCCTATAGTTGCTAAGTTAGAGTCCAGGGGCCTCATGCCTAACGCCGTACATCGAATTCACACTAAAACTTGGCATATGGACAAAAGCGGAAATGTGCGTAGGCACAAAAATATCCAGATGCATAAATCTGTGCATACTCCAACTTCCACGTTCTTTTGCTCCATAAATCCCAGTCAGAGTGAAAAGTAATGCACATGCAAATGCCTGTCGCCCCTCCCAGATTCCTCCCAGAATAACGCCTCTTTGAATATATATATCAATATAAATAGCCCCTTATGTTTTGCGTTCTGTGAAAAGACAATGGCAAAAGCATGGGGAAAAAGAAGAATTTCAGTGAATACCAAGTAGAGGCAAGGAAACACGTACTATTTGTTAGTTTAAGCAGAAACATAAACAACAAAAAGATGTTAGTCGAGTGAGAGAGTGGCGGATAACTCGAAAGTTCAAGTTCAGAAAGTCGCACAGTTCCTGAAATAAATAAGAAGTGGTCAGACATCAAAGTCGCTGTAAAAAGGCGAGTCGTAGCTCACCATCTGAGTGTCATATGGAAGTGTATTAAGGTGCAGTAAAAAGAAAACAGCTGGGATACAGTGTGAATAAAGGTCGAAATTTCCACTTTAATCATGTAGTTTATTTTGTCATTAAAGCAGAACATCATAAACTTAATCTTAAAGTCTTTTGATAGTTTCTCAAATCCCATCGTAACTAAAGTGGCATGTTAAATGCTTCATATTCAACAGTATGTGTTATTCTATGTACTCTTATGTGTGTGAATCACTAGTACTTCTTAAACAGGCTTTCTCTTACGTCAACAGGACACAGAATACTTTACATTCATGATGTTACAGCTCTCTGAACAATTTAAATACTAAGATGTATACTTAATATCATTTTCATGATGATAAAAATTAAAGCATGAATAAAACATTGAGACACGTTGGCGTAGTGGTAGCGACGAGCTGGCACCCCTTCCAGAGATTGTTCCTGCCTCCCGCAAGATGCTTGCTGCGCCATGCACAACCCTCAATAAAATAATTTATTGCAGCAGTACTGTCCCTTTAAAACGTACTAAGCCCCGGTTCCTGTCTTTCCTTTTCTTTCTTTAAGTAACCAATTGCCACACAATGAGCTATTTAATAAATGTCAAGCCATCTGTAAACTTAGAACGATGATTCTTCAGAACTTTTAAGAAACATTGAACTATCTTCGTAGTACAGGTTTAATTATTCCATCCATCTATCCATCCAGGGTGGCGCAAGTCCCAGCAAGCATACAGCGTGAGGCAGGAACAATCCTTGAATGGTGTGCCAGCTCATCGCTACCACTGTCCACCAAGTCCTTGCATATTTAATCATTAACAATATACATTATTTAAATGAATTTAAAAATTTGTCTGTATAATCTATACTAATAAAAGGCAAAGCCTTCACTGACTCACTCTTTTACTGACTCACTCACTCACTCACTCACTCACTCACTCGCTGACTCACTGACTCATCACTAATTCTCCAACTTCCCGTGTAGGTAGAAGGCTGAAATTTGGCAGGCTCATTCCTTACAGCTTACTTACAAAAGTTGGGCAGGTTTCATTTCGAAATTCTATGAGTAATGGTCACAGCTGGAACCTATTTTTTCGTTCATATATTATAATAGACTTCTGCTCAATGCCCATGGGAGGCGGAGATACGCCTCCCACGTAATTTAGTGTCTGCCCATATCAGGCCGTCCATCAGCGACAATCCAATAGAAACACTGCCGCTAAATATTCACGGGTGAAGGACTGTGCTTATGCAGACGAAGATGAGATGGTCAGGGTGGTGTTTGGCACAAACTCAGTGAAACTTTTAAGTGCCGGGTCTTAACTAACATTAAATACAGCCGTGGACATCGCACGAGATGGCACCAGCACAGCTGGGAACCTTCGATGCATGTACACCGAGCAGCTCACGTGAATTGACGCAGTGCACAGACAAAAAGCAACAGTTCCAAAGAGTGATGAACAAAAAACGAATTACACAATTGAGAAGGCAGCAAAAAAATATGAAGCGTGTGATACATACAAGCGTATTCATAAGTGCAGCTACTGCGGAAACAAAGCACGGTGGAAAAGTCAATGTCCCGCTAAAGGAAGACAGTGTAAAAAAAAACCCGTGCATGCAGTGTGTCATGTCTCAGATAAAAAGGAAGACGAGCTGTTTATTGATGCAGTAAGAAACGAATCGATGAATGAAACCTGTTATCTTTACAACGATTGACAAACACGGAATGTAACTTGAACACAACACATCCTTCAAATACGAACCTGATTGAAAGAAATACTTCCCATGGGCTCACCATCTATGGGAGGGGCCAAGGAGGTCGGGTGCTGTGTGAGTTGGGTGGTGGCCGGAGGCGGGGACCTTGGCGGTCTGATCCTCGGCTACAGAAACTGGCTCTTGGGACGTGGAATGTCACCTCTCTGAAGGGGAAGGAGCCTGAGCTAGTGCGCGAGGTTGAGAGGTTCCGGCTAGATATAGTCGGACTCACCTCGACGCACAGCTTGGACTCTGGAACCAATCTCCTTGAGAGGGGCTGGACTCTCTACCACTCTGGAGTTGCCCCGGCCGAGCAGGTGTGGGCATACTTATTGCTCCCCGACTTGGAGCCTGTGCATTGGGGTTTACCCGGTGGGCGAGAGGGTGGCCTCCCTCCGCCGGGTGGGGAAGGGTCCTGACTGTTGTTTGTGCGTATCGCCAACAGCAGTTTGGAGTATCCACCCTTTTGGAGTCTCTGGAGGGTTGCTAGAGGGCATACCTTCTGGGGATTCCCTCGTTTTGCTGGGAGACTTCAATGCTCACGTGGGCAATGACAGTGAGACCTGGAAGGGCGTGATTGGGAGGAATGGCCCCGATCTGAACCCGGCGGTGTTTTGTTGTTGGACTTCTGTGCCCGCCACGGATTGTCCATAACGAACACCATGTTCAAGCATAAGGGTGTTCATATGTGCACTTGGCACCAGGACACCCTAGGCCTCAGGTCGATGATCGACTTTGTGGTGTGTCGCCGGACTTGCGGCCATATGTCTTGGACACTTTCGGGTGAAGAGAGGGGCGGAGCTGTCAACTGATCACCACCTGGTGGTGAGTTGGCTTCATGGTGGGGAAGATGCCGTCAGACCTGGTAGGCCCAAGCGTGTTGTGAGGGTCTGCTGGGAGCGGCTGGCAGAGTCCCCTGTCAGAAGTAGCTTCAACTCCCACCTCGGCAGAACTTCAACCACGTCCCGAGGGAGGTGGGGACATTGAGTCGAATGGGCCATGTTCCGTGCCTCTATTGTTGAGGCGGCTGACGGAGCTGTGGCCGCAAGGTGGTGGTGCCTGTCGGGCGGCAATCCCCAACCCGTTGGTGGACACGGTGGTGAGGATGCCGTCAAGCTGAAGAAGGAGTCCTATAGGACTTTTTGTCCTGTGGGTCTCTGGAGGCAGCTGATAGGTACCGGCAGGCCAAGCGAAATGCGGCGGTTGTTGCTGAGGCAAAACTCGGGCATGGGAGGAGTTTGGAGAGGCCATGGAGAGCGACTTTGGACGGCTTCGAGGAGATTCTGGTCCACCGTCCGGCGTCTCAGGAGGGGAAGCAGTGCAGTGTCAACACCGTATATGGTGGGGATGGTGGCTGCTGACCTCGACTTCGGGCGTTGTGGGTCGGTGGGGGAGTACTTGAAGACCTCCTCAATCCCACTAACATGCCTTCCAATGAGGAAGCAGAGCCTGGGGACTCTGAGGTGGGCTCTCCCATTTCTGGGACTGAATTCACCGAGGTGGTCAAAAACTCCTTGGTGGCAGGGCCCGGGGTGGATGAGATCGCCGGAGTTCCTTAAGGCTCTGGATGTTGTAGGACTGTCTTGGTTGACACGCCTCTGCAACATCGCATGGACATCGGGACAGTGCCTCTGGATTGGCAGACCGGGTGGTGGTCCCCTCTTTAAAAAGGGGGACAGGAGGGTGTGTTCCAACTATAGAGGGATCACACTCTTCAGCCTCCCTGGAAAAGTCTATTCGGGGTTCTGGAGAGGAGGGTCCGTCGGATAGTGAACCTCGGATTCAGGAGGAACAGTGTGGTTTTCGTCCTGGTCGCGGAACAGTGGACCAGCTCTTCACCCTTAGCAGAGTCCTGGAGGGTGCATGGGAGTTTGCCCACCAGTCTACATGTGTTTTGTGGACTTGGAAAAGGCATTCGACCGTGTCCCTCGGGAATCCTGTGGGGGTGCTCGGGAGTATGGGGTACCGGACCCCTGATAAGAGCTGTTCGGTCCTGTACAACCGTGTCAGAGCTTGGTCCGCATTGCAGTAAGTCGAGCCCGTTTCCAGTGAGAGTTGGACTCCGCCAGGGCTGCCCTTTGTCACCGATTCTGTTCATAACTTTTATGGACAGAATTTCTAAGCGCAACCAGGGTGTTGAAGGGGTCGGTTTGGTGGACTCAGGATTGGGTCACTGCTTTTTGCAGATGGTGTTGTCCTGTTTGCTTCATCAGGCCGTGATCTTCAGCTCTCTCTGGATCGGTTCGCAGCTGAGTGTGAAGCGGCTGGGATGAGAATCAGCACCTCCAAATCCGAGACCATGGTCCTCAGCCGGAAAAGGGTGGAGTGCCCTCTCAGGGTTGGGGGGGAGATCCTGCCCCAAGTGGAGGAGTTTAAGTATCTCGGGGTCTTGTTCACGAGTGAGGGAAGAATGGAGCGTGAGATTGACAGGCGGATCGGTGCGGCATCCGCAGTGATGCGGGCTCTGCATCGGTCTGTCGTGGTGAAAACAGAGCTGAGCCGTAAGGCAAAGCTCTCAATTTACCAGTCGATCTACGTCCTACCCTCACCTATGGTCATGAGCTATGGGTAGTGAACGAAAGAGCGAGATCGCGAATACAAGCGGCTGAAATTAGTTTCCTTCGCAGGGTGTCTGGGCTTTCCCTTAAAGATAGGGTGAGAAGCTCAGTCATCCGGGAGGGCTCAGAGTAGAGCCGCTGCTCCTCCGCATCGAGAGGAGTCAGATGAGGTGGCTCGGGCATCTGATCAGGATGCCTCCTGGACGCCTCCCTGGTGAGGTGTTCGGGCACGTCCAACCGGGAGGAGGCCCCGGGGAAGACCCAGGACACGCTGGAGGGACTATGTCTCCCGGCTGGCCTGGGAACGCTTTTGGGATTCTCCCGGAAGAGCTGGAAGAAGTGGCGGGGAGAGGGAAGTCTGGGCTCTCTGCTTAAGCTGCTACCGCCGCGACCCGACCTTGGATAAGCTGAAGAGGATGGATGGATGGATGGATGGATGGATGGATTGAAAGAAATAATGATAATCAAATCCTTGATGACAGCAACACTCATAACACTCACAAAACAATTACTGTATATTGACAATCATGATACGTTATTTTTAAAATGTTCCCTTTTCTTTTTCATAACTTCTTTAACACACTAATTCACCGGTGCAAAGCGCGGGTATATATATATATATATATATATATATATATACATATGTATATATATACCCCGATCTACTGTACATACTCTCAAATAGACAAACCACACGCCGTGGCGCAATGGTAGAGGCTTCGCCTCTAGCACTGATGTCTGAGGTTTGATTCCCAAGAGGGGGTGCACTGAGTATGTACGCGCACTTCCTGATTCATTTTACCCTCGCACCCCCTTGGTTTGAGAAGAACTATGAAAAAATATGCGGTTAACGCAGAAAGACAGATCACCAATTGAAGCTTTATGAATAATGGATACTTTATTTGCCATCAATGATTGTTTTGGTAAAGTCATACTCAGTGTATTCATTAGATGAATGGTAATAAAGTAAGAGCGAGGGGAGGGTGACTTATTGAGGCACGCAGGCGAAGCCACAATAGCACGCGGGCTCGATGCGTCGGTGCACCTCAACTCAATCTGAATTACGCAATCACATTCGAAAAAATATATCTTTTCAAGTTCTATTTAGTCGACATAAATATCTTTAGTTGGAATGTAAGGCGAATTTACTCTTTACATTTGTATGGTGAAGAAAAATGTATGCAATGATGCCTACATTTAACTTACATACCAAAGATATTTCTGTCGACTAAATAAAAATTCCTTCTATTTAAAATTTAAATAGAACTTAAACAGATACGATAGTTCATAATATCCACGCAGACTTTCACGTACATATTGCACGGCCATATCAGGCTCACTCTTGATATCCGGAGGAACATTGTGTCTTATGTATTGAATGACTGGGACAGGTTCAAGGTGTGGACTGATGACGGTACAGGAGATAATCATACTACACAGGAGCACTAGAAGAGTGAAATGCTTAAGCCCTTCACCCTTCTGCTGCTGCAGAATTGTTCGGTTGTCGCTTTCAAGTGTACCGAAATAGCCAAACATTTTACAACTTTCGACAACCGCCAATGCCTCTTAAACATTTTAGATTCACAGGTGACGATTTCAGTATTGGACACTTTGATGTTTATGAATGTTTAAACTCTCAAAAGCTGGATGTGATTTTATCGATGAAACCGGTTGTGTGGTTACAACACTTGACAGATGCCGAATGACACTTCAACACAACAAGTCCTGCAAATACTGTCGTAATTGAAACAAACCATAAAACTCAAACCGATTATGACAGCAGCAATCCAAGCTGTCAGATTTGAGACAAGATTACTGTTCACATGGCCAAATGTAAGTTGCATGCTCAAGAGTAAGCTCAGCGCACAGCTTCGTCATATTACAACCAGAGAGCCGAACTGACAATGTGGTATACAAAGAGATCCTTAACAAATAATTATTGGCATATTTTCCCTTTCCTAAAAAGGTTTAATTTTCTTCTTAATAAAAATTTTAATGCAGTACTTTGCCACTGCGAAGCGCGGGTATTTTGCTATATATATATATATATATATATATGACAGCAACACTCATAACAGTGACAAAACAATTACATTGACAATCATGTTAGGTTATTTTTAAAATGTTTTCTTTTCTTTTTCATAACTTCTTTAACACACTACTTCTCCGTTGCGAAGCGCGGGTATTTTGCTAGTGTTTATATATGTGTGTGTATGTATATCTATTGTCGCAGTAGGGGGCAGTAGTGCTCCCTTGAACCCTCAGGTACCACGCCAAACACCTTGTAAAAGTGCTACAATTATTCTTTTTATTATAACAATGTGGACTAAGCACCCTCCACTCCACACTATTCATAAATCACAATAACCACAATAATAAATCAATAATCAACAATCCTCCACTCCCAGATGCGTTGCCCTCCTACCACCCAGCTCAGCTCGTTGTCTGGGAGTTCCCAGAGTCCTTTTATTCCTCCTGACCCGGAAGTCTTTCTGCCCAACAGTTCCACAAGTCCTTATTCCTTCCGGGTCAGGGTAAGCAGTACTTTTCTTCACCCCGGAAGCCCGTCGCTCTTCCTGTGACGAACTTCCGGGTCATGGTACCCAAATGAGTCCATTGGCCTCCCGACAGCGACTCCCAGTGGCCCCCAAGGTATCCAGCAGGGCTGTGTATAAAAACTACATAGTCCATGAGGCCCTGCTGGAATTCGGGGCCCGTATATGCTCTCGGGAGAGCTCCTCCTAGCGGCCAGGGGGTGAGGGCCGGAGTAAAATGCTGGCAATCCACCACACTATACTAATAAAAGGCAAAGCCCTCACTGACTGACTGACTTACTCACTCACTCACTCATCACTAATTCTTCAACTTCCTGTGTAGGTAGAAGGCTGATATTTGGCAGGCTCATTCCTTACAGCTTACTTACAAAAGTTAAGCAGGTTGCATTTCAAAATTCTACGCGTAACAGTCATAACGGTCGACAACGTCCACCATGTTGAACTTTCTTATTTATGGCCCCATCTTCATGAAATTTGGAAGGCGGCTTCCCTCCGCTAACCGAAACCGATGTACGTACTTATTTCGGTGGTATGACGCCACTGTCGGCCGCCATATTGAACTTTCCAACGTTAGACTCACTGACTCACTCATCACTAATTCTCCAACTTCCCGTGTAGGTAGAAGGCTGAAATTTGGCAGGCTCTTTCCTTACAGCTTACTTACAAAAGTTAAGCAGGTTTCATTTCGAAATTCTACGCGTAACGGTCATAACGGTCATAACGGTCGACAACATCTGCCGTGTTAAACTTTCTTATTTATGGCCCCATCTTCATGAAATTCGGTAGGCGGCTTCCCTGCGCTAACTGAAACCGATGTACGTACTTATTTTGGTGGTATGATGCCACTGTCAGCCACCATATTGAACTTTCCAACGGTCTTTGTTACTTATGGGCCCATCTTCAAGAAATTTGGTAGGCGGGTTCCCAACGCTAACTGAATCCTACTTACTTACATATATACGTCCATAGCCTGCAGCTCGGACCCCCCTCCCAATGCCTCCCACGTTGTTAGCTGCCTGCCTATATAAGGCCGACTGTTGCTCCGGTCTCTTCATTCCCTTCCTTGCTTCGCCATGGGATTCACGTCTCCCTGCTGATAACTGCAGCCTTTTTATTTAATCCACGGCTTCTCCGCTGTTTTATTGTTTGTTTATTACGATTATATTTATTGTGTAGGTATTTCAGACTTACTTTACATTGTTCAGGTACCCATTTCCTTTATCGTTCCAAGCGTACCGCCATTAACATGTCTATCGAGGTAATCACCATCGATCAAAGAACTGTCACTTACCGAGTGGTTTCCATGCCCGGAGATGGCACCTGCCTTTTCCATTCTCTGTGTTACCTATTGCACGGCCATATCAGGCTCACTCTTGATATCCGGAGGAACATTGTGTCTTATGTATTGAATGACTGGAACAGGTTCAAGGTGTGGACTGATGACGGTACAGGAGATAATTATACTACACAGGAGAACTATAAGAGTGAAATGCTTAAGCCCTTCAACTATGGTTCTGCATGTGAGTTGATGGCTGCCGCTGAATTGCTCAGTTGTTGCTTTCAAGTGTACCAAAATGGCCAAATATTTTACACCTTTGGACAACCGCCAATGCCTCTTAAACATTTTTGATTCACAGGTGACGATTTGAGTAGTGGATACTTTAAACATTCATAAACATCAAACTCTCAAAAGATGGATGCGAAGTTATCGATAAAACCGGTTGTATGCTTACAACGCTTGACAGATGCCGAATGACACTGCAACACAACAAGTCCTGCAAGTACTGTCGTAATTGAAACAAACCATGAAACTCAAACCGATTATGACAGCAGCAATCCAAGCTGTGAGATTTGAGGCAAGATTGCTTTTCACATGGCCAACTGTACGTTGCATGCTCAAGAGTAAACTCAGCGCACAGCTTGGTCATATTACAACCGGAAGGCCGAACTGACAACATGGTATACAAAGAGATCCTTAACAAATAATTATTGGCATATTTTCCCTCAGGTTTACTTTTCTTCTTAATAAAAATTTTAAGGCAGTACTTCGCCGCTGCGAAGCGTGGGTATTTTGCTAGTGCAATATAATTACTTTACTGCATTTCATCTTATAAATGATATCAAGAGCTCTAAGAAGATAGAGCCTGAAAATCTAAATCAACTTAGAAGTAAGTCATCATCATCTGTAAATACGCGCTCTCAATTGAATTGAATTCCTTTATTGTTATTGTATGATACAATGAGATTCAATATGCAAATCCTCCATAAACTTATTTTCCAATAAAATGGTAAAATAATAACAACAACAATAATAATACTAATAGGATAAAAAACAGTGAAAAATATCCAATATGAAAGCATAAGAGGCTCAGGTTGTGCAGTATTACAACTGTAATGCAAGTTTACAGTGAGGTAATTGTACTTTTAAGTACAAACAGTTCTACCGGGAGCACTTGATGGAGTGCGTTCAGAGCTCTTGGGATGAAACTGTTTCTGAACCGCAAGGCCCCTACAGGAAAGGCACTGACATGTTTGCCAAATAGGAGAAGTTCAAACAGACTGTGCACATGGCAGAGGCAGGGTGTGATAGAAGCTGTATCCCAATATTTCTCCCGCTCTTGACACAATCTGCCATAGAGCTTTCCAATCAGCTGCTGTACAGCTGTGATTCCACACTCAGATACATTGGGTTAAAATACTCCAAGTGGTGCACTGATAGTAACAATGCTAAAGTGGCTATGGTATTTGAAATAGTTTGGCCATTCGGTGCACAATTATATGGTTACAGGTTGATTGCAATCAGATGCCTTGAACTAAAAAACGATATGCGGTTAATTTGCCACATCAGGGATGTGAATATAAAAAATAAAGGGAAGCCACCCAAGAATAGTAGCACTGCTTTGACAGTGGGTGTTGCCAGTTACAATACCAAGTGGTGAACTTGTTTACGCTGTAGTTTGAGCTGGCGTGAAAATGTATGTGGCTTTACGCCAAGTTTAGTTTTTATACATTAGCGTGGAAATGGGTGTACGCAAAATGTTTGTGCTTACGCTACGTTTATACATGAGGCACCAGATCTCAATAAAATTGAGAATTTGTGGTTGGTCTTGACCAAAGGCTATTCAGTCAAGACCCCATATGCAATTTGACAGAGCTTGAATAGTTTTACAAAGAACAATGGGGGATAGAGAAGCGTCCATATGCCCTAAGCTGATAGACAGGGAGACCTGTGCACCTGTCTAGACTCAATGCTGCCATGACTGCTAGAGGTCCATCTACTAAACACTGACTGGAAATGTTAAATATTTATGCAATCAATTATTTTGTTTTACATTTGTAATTAATTTAGGCCACTTTCCCAAGATCTTTTTTTACTTTGAAATTAAAAGTCTTTTTTTTTACTGATCAATGCCAAAAGGTTAAATAAAATCCACCATGATTCACCATTGTATAAGAATAACATTCCAAGGGGGTAAAAAAAATTTATAGGCACCGTAATTAACGTAAGCTACATGGATTGTACTTCAGTAGTACCTGTAGCCAGAGAAGAGAAGATTACATTTAAAACACAGTATAAATTAAATTAATTTAAAAAAATAAACAAATCTATTTTATTTTTTTTACAGGTGGGAAAAGCTGTAAATGACAGCTAAATTAAACTGACAGACTAAACTTAGTTAATGTATAACTCTATGAAAAGCAAATACACTAACAACAAGTATAATATATTGTTGAAAGGCCAAGGAAAGACTGAATTGCCATTTGGCATAGGCAACGTAGTCTTTGATTTTTTCTATTTTTCCTAAGGTTTATGCGTTGTTTTCTCAAAGATGCATTAACCGGAGACTTATTTTCCTCTTCTCCACTGCCAACTTGCCTTAGATTGTTACTCGACAGTTAAATCCATAGACTCCAGATAATACTGTATGGAATCTGTGTTTCTTTAACTTGACAGCTTCCCATCCTAGCACTCCTGTTAGCTGGTTGTAAGGGTGTTGAAGTAACAGGAAGAAATTTTCTTTCAGTCACAGCTTCTTTCAGCTGCATCCCCCACAGAGGTCTTGACTATAATTGATTTCAGCTTAATGTTGTGGAGGATCTCAAAGATCAGAAACAGACATCAGTGTTGTGGAGTTTTTCAGCATTTGGAAAGACTTGGTTCCTTCATTCACTATATGATTTCAACCCAACCACACAAGCATTTTCTTTCTTACCAGCAAAGTGTAATATTGTATCTCCAAAGTCTTTTCCATCGCCAAGATGTTTTCCTTCTTCACATACACACTTGACGTGACTGAAGTCACACTTGATAACCCATTATTTTACATCTACTTGATGAATCCACATAGCAGTCCCACCATTCATGTAGTTTATCTGGTTACGTCAGGCTGTGCTATGTGGTGCTCATCACTCCCTGAATGCATGGGTGATAGAATTCACAGCTCTGACTCCAGAGGTGGGTCTTAATGTGTTGCACTGATTGGGATTTTCTCTTTTTTAGCAGAACTCACATACTGTAGGAGTCAATTTTTACATTACACGTTTGTCTGGTTCTTCCTCTGAGACAAATTTGCAATGGGTAATCGAACCAGGAGCATTTAGCTCTAAACAGCATGATTCTGAGAATTGTGGGGTGCACATACTCCTCCACCACAGCAAGGAAGTAATTTTCCCTAATTTTTCCATTTCACAAATGCATACTGAAACAATTCATTCTCTTACTTCTTCAAACAAAATTGGTTTGGTAAAAATCAAAAATATAAACTTGTATTCCTGTATAATTAAATGACAAGACAGAAACAATCAGTCTATTAAAGTACCTTCACATTTCACCATTTGCTAGGGAGTTGCATGATGTTGAACAAGGTTAGCCAACATCAGAGTACAGCAATCCTCAACTCCTTTCATACTCCAATCCAAAAAATCATTGTTGGTAAAAGAAAGTCAAATGCTAAAAGGTTTTTGTCAATTAACATTAATAAGAGGTCAAATGGTGAACCCTTGCCCTTTGGACACCCACCTTGGTGTACATGTTATCAGTGTTTAACCCCTGATATTTAACACTGAACGTATAAACAGACATTAATACAAACATTAGAAAAACAAATTTAATAGTTAAATGTATCCCAATAGAGTTGTATCTAAACATCCTGTTCTACTGCCTTTGGAGGTAGAATATTCCAAACCAGTTGACTCCTCACCTAACCATAGAATCAGCAGCTGATTTATATATTCAGAGCATGGTTATCCCAAAGAGAGAAAACACATTCAGTTCACCAATGGGAGCCACACACGATAAAAGCAAGCCTTACAAAGAAGTCTAGGTCTATTCCTTAACAGATATCCATTTGTTTCTGTATTCTCTTCAAGTAGAGCACAGAATAAGAACATCATTGGGTGTTGTTCAACGTTGTCTTCTTTTTGGCACAGATAGCTGCAACTCCTTCTTTCTGCTTCTTTATATTCTTCTTTCCCCTCTGTTTTAGTGGAAGTCCTTCAGATTTACAGAATGCTAAAATTCTGTAAACATCACTTTCTTCTTTTGTTATCATAGTAACCCCAAAGCCTACTATCTACAACTAGAAAGAGTTTACTGCATGGTTAATTCAAAACTTATCTGAAACCCCTAGTGCCTATACAAATTCTCACAAGCATCACACATTATTGGACAACGTTGAGCTGTCTGCCAGAAAGAAAAGAATCAGAGTTTATATTATGTAATGCCCTGCGATGGACTGGCATTCTGCCCAGGTGTTGCTTCTGCCTTGTAACCTGTAATTGCTGGGCAATGCTCCAGCTGCCCCATGACTCTGCTCATGATAAGCAGATTTGGAAGACAAACAAATGTGATCTAATCTCACTAAAAGACATCAAAGTCATAAGTGCTCAAATACTGGATCTTAGTCATTGGTGGTCTTGGTGATCACTGGTCTTCAATTTAATATACCTTTAATCAGTGGCTAATGTATGTCTCTTATTGAACCTCTTATTACCCAGGTCTTTGCTTTGCCTATTGATTTACACTTAATAGTTAATAAAAATATTATACTATCTTTGATACACATCTATCAAATATCTGGATAGGGTAAGATTAATTAATTTTTTTCAACCTTCCACTGCAACTTGTATTATGAAGGTAGACTGCAATCAAAAATAAAAAATGTGGTTTGATTTTTATTACAATGTACAGATCAATACTGTATAACAATACAAAATGTACAAAAGGGTTTTCAGATGTCTGAAGAAAAAAGGGGAGAACTGGATAGTCACAAGAAACTGTTTTATATAGCGCCTTGAGTATGGGAAAGGCGCTATATAAATCAAATATATTATTATTATTATAATTATTATTATGTAAAAGTAGAGGGCAAAACTTATACAACTATTTAATTTTGTTTATGTCACCATAAGAACCCCAACAACGCTTTTTCAAAGCAGAATATAAAAAATATGACTTTATTTTAAATGACACTTTTAACAATGTGTTTTATCACAAGTCAATTTACTAATCAAGCATGACTATGACAGACAGTAAGAAGATTATAACGCTTAAGGTAAGATGGTTGAAGTATATGACAAAACACAGAAAAAAGGCATCTTCAAAGTTTCTGATATAGAGAAATGAACAGAATACATATAAGGGTACTATGATAATAGTTCTTGGACACCATGCCATTGTCACGCACACATGCTCCTTAGGTTCATATGTTTTGGAAATGTCCAATACTCTGGCCTTACTGTTGACTAATTTTCTGCTTATGTATTAGGAAGTTTTGATATGACAATAACCTCCAACCTTCTAACAGCACTTTTCAAAGTAACCCCTAATGGAACACAGTGGTGTAATGAACAATCTATTGTGATAACTTATACTGTACTTTGCTAGAATGTCACTTTATCTTCAGTAACACACTGAGAAGACAATCCCCTTCTTAAAATTAAACATTACAAAAGAAATTACTTTGAGGAGCTGTGTAAACAGTTAATAATGTTGTCCTCAATTAATTAACTACGTGGAATGTTTGCTAATCTTTTTGCTACATATTTATCTGTAAGTGATCTCTTGATCTCCAGATAGCAAATATTTGATTTGTAAAAGACATAGCATTTTATGCCTGACCAGCCTGTAACTTATTCAATGTAATGTGATGTGCAAAACCAAAAAAACTATTACATGAAAAACAAAATGTACTTAATTCATATTAAGGTCAAGATGGAACCAACTCTGGAGAGGACTTCAGTGATCCTACTGTTAATAAAAATTATGAGTGAAATTGAAATCAACTGTGGCGCATTATATTTAGTCTGTGTTCATGTACAGCTTATTATGGAGGCTAGAGTTTTAAACACTTGAAAGTTATACAAAATCAAAAATTATGTGTTTTCAAGAATATGAGTTTGGGGTGTATCACATTGTTTTGTGTTTATCCAAAAGGGTTACAAGAAACAATTTTGATGTGACACCGTGTAACACAATTTCTGTTTGAGTGGAAAAGGTTTCACTGGAGGACCACTAATATACAGTAGTTCAGCTCCTCCCATTCCACCTTTCTCCACTTTAAGTACCACCAAAACCTGAGGCACAGTGTTATTTGCAACTAGCACTAGAATTACCAGAGCCAACAAAAAAACAATAAGAGCAGCTCACAACGGTAAATTTGCCAGGGAGCTGGTTTCAAACTCATGCAACCGAATTATAAGTCAGCAGATCTTACCACTACACCACAGAAGCTGTTGTACAGTACTTGCACCTCTTGTGAAAGTGTTTATTTGATATTTGGCCATCAGCCTTCACACATTATACAGTTCATATCTACATTTTGTTATTTATTACTAAAACATGAAAAACGTTTCTGTTTTAACAATGTGTTTACATAGATTGTTGTAGACACAAAACTCACATCAAATTACTTCCCCTTACAATTCTGGGTAGCTCACTCCAAGATAATCAATAAAGACAGGAATTGGGAGAACTTCTTGCCCATTCTGATGGGTGGATGGTATAGCAGGCTGCTTGCTGCTTGAGCTTATCGACACATTTAGAAGGCAAAAGACACTTACGGAGAGGTGCAAAGGGATTTAAGGTGGGCTGAATTTTTTTTCGTAGGCTTTGGTAATTCCAGTGCTAGACAGTCAACTGGAGCAGATCTCTCTGAGAAGGATGCCATTAGTGATAGTGTTTTTACTACTTTTTTTTTTCAATTTTCATCACTGCACATTAAGTGGAGTTGCCTTTGGAACCCCAGCCCTTCACCTGGTTAATTATCTTTTCTTTTACAGTAGTGTAGTCAGCAGGATCTATATCCTGGCAAATGACCAAACTGGTAGATGTAGTCACAATTGTCCATCAACTGCTTGGGCAGGTAACTGAGCTGCAGATCTAGGTTGTTGGTGAGTGAAACAGCTGGCAGAGGCAGAAGTGTGCAGGAAGGTGGAAACCGCTTTTTTTAAAGGAGCAACGCCTGAGACTCTCACAAGGACTCATTCCCTTCTGCAAGTCTGACAGAAGCATATATCTCCCTGTATTTAAATAGACTGTGTTCCAACAAGGATGTCTGAAGAAGGAGTGGGCGCACATGCTCACACTGTTCCTTTACATTATAAAGCATATACTGCAAAAAGAATTAGTTTATAGAGGAAAATAAATTATTTGCTTTATTGGGAACTTTGCATAAATACTAGTATAATATTCTCAAACCTATCTAATCCAATTTGAGGTTGTATGAATCCGGAGTTGATCCCAGCAGCACTGTTTTGGACACAAGGTAGGGCTAACTGTGGACTATGTGGCAGTTCATCACAGCACACACTCTTGTCCAAACCCATACACACTCAGACAGGGACAATTTAGAACCACCTGTTGGCCTAAATGTGAGTGAAAACTGAAGAACAGACAATACAGCAAAAGAGAATCTGCAGACTTCACACTGATTAAAATGATTTATACCTTCATGAAAAGAATTTTAAAATGTCCAAATAATCAGACATATGATATTTATCAACATAAGATGGGTATCTTTTACAAGTGATTTTTGTATTAATCACTATTTCTTGGCATTTATTTGGTTTGCAGCATTCCACATTCTTCATTTCATTGCAAAATTGATTAACTACAACATACATTCAAGTCACGCTAACCTGCTCCCAAAAACATGTTATAATATTCAGGCAGTCCCCGGGTTACGTACAAGATAGGGACTGCAGGTTTGTACTTAAGTTGAATTTGTATGTAAGTTGGAACAGGATCATTGTATTTTAATAAATGCTATTGTTAATTGACTGTAACCAAGTGCTTTGCCAATGAATGACAGAGTTTCACCTCTCTCTGACCTTTTTATTATTTCTACTTTATTTTCAATGGGGATGATTTTTCTCTTCTTTACTGTATCACCAGCTCTTGCATCAGATTTGTGTTTCAGAGACATTGTTGAAGGATGAAGACAAAAGATTAAGATGAGCTCTTCTGCACAGCACTGTACACACTATCACAGCAGGAAGTCACCCCTCGTCAACACGTCTTACGTACTGACAAGAGACTACTTCTTGCTACATGCATAACAGTTGCTATTGAGAATGAATGGGGGCGGCGAGGGGGGGTTTCATCACTCGCCCACCACACAGTCACCTCCACTACAGTATGCTGCCTACAGCATCCACTCACTGAGAACGAACACAGTGCTGCCAAAGGCGGGTACTGAATCGCCCACCACCGCCCCCATTCACCCACCTGAGGCACATTACAATGTTACCCCCCGCCACCCTGCTCCCCCTCAATGGCCTCCGTTCAGCCACAACTGGGTCACCGCTTGCAGAATTGAGAACGAATGTGGGCAGCCGTGTGCGGTGGGCGGGCAGTGATATGCCCCCCTCCGCTCCATCCAGCCTGTGTCCAGTCAGGAGCAGTAGCTGCGGTGGCATAGTGGGTGGGCAGCAAACTGCCCCATCAAGCCTCCGTCCTGCACACGAGCGATAGCTGTGGCCCCGGTGACTATGGACCACGGGTCACCGCTTGCCGCCAGGAGCCGCCTGAGGGACACTACACTGTGCGAGCAGCAAAATTGCCCCCCTCCAGCCTCCATCCAGCCACCGCTTGCAGCATCCCCAGGACGAAGATGACGGAGCAGAAGTTACTGAGGCGCATGCATTACATGACTTCGTAAGTCGTAGGTCGGATGTCCTTAACCTGGGGACTACCTGTATGTTATATGTTAGTAGAAATAAATAAATAATTTATACTTAAGAAAAATGTTGAAACCTTTATGAATTTTAAAGAGTTTGACAAGAAACTGTGCAAAACCTTAAACATTTTGCATCACTATATTAGGTTGATTAGAAAAAAGACTCTTTAAATAATTTAAACATTAATCTTCCCATGCATGTGTCAATTTTTTTTTTGTAGAATACATTTTAACTATAACTATAAGAAAATATAAATGCCAATGTGAACAACAACGATAAAAAACTTTAGCATTTTATATTTCCAAATCTTCAGTGTTTCTTATAAAACATGAGATTATAACAACAAGCATGTTAAAATAATAGTAATTGACAGTGCAATTGAATCAGTCCAAATGCAATTAGCTATGTAACGCTCCTTGAAAAATTGTTGGTAAAATGGGGCAAATGAAAACAGAAAGGAAATTCCGAATGCTCAGGACACAGTGGCTACTGATTCTATTATATTCTACCCAGTAAATACAAAATACCACCATCAAAAGTAGCATCTCCAGTCACCTTTATGTCTGATTTATTGTTACCATTACAGAATACCAGGACACTTTTGTAATAAAGACAGTTTATCCTTTCATAGCATTTTGTTGTGATGAAATATCCGTCATCTTTATTACAGTCCATTCATCAAATCATTGTTTTTTCCATATTTTTTCTTAATTTCAGATGTTTCTTTCACTACTCCTGCATGGTATGACATACTGCAGCTTACTGTACTTTGTGGATATAAATTTCAAATGCAGGAGCTCATATCCCTTCACAATCGCTTTTACACGTCTAAATTTATATACCAGGTACTTAACAGTGGTGCTGTAATATAGCACCTTTCATTATTAACTTTTTCATGTCATTAACCAATTATTGCCTGGAAATCCTTTACCTTACCCTTCATACTTCAACACCTTTATTTTTTAAGACTTAACACCTTCATTCATTTAACTGAAAGAAGGAGTGTTGTTGACAGTAAAGACACATGCAAAATGCAATACTATACATTCTTTTTTCTCACTGTTGGAGTCCCTAGCTAAAGGTCTTAAGTCTCTCATCTGCCATAACTCAATCTCTCCATCTGTCTTAATCTCTATTGCCTCCAGACTCTAGCTACCTTTCCCCTTGGCGTATGAACCTTTGGCCTTTGTCCCCCAAATTTATGTATAGTAGCAGGATGTAGCCATTTATATCTCATCAGGAGTTCTGCATTTGATGATCACTCCAATATCACTTTTGGGGTCTAGAACTTCTCTACATAGACTAGGTCTTACAAGGCCATAATGGAGTATGTCTTTACATCCTTGAACCCTGATATATGGTCAAAAGGTCCAGTACTCATGATGGTATCGGCGCTGCATACATTTTAAATTAGGCAGCAGGGCTCCAGTAGCTGTATCCTGGCATTCCTTGCTTCCATCTCCATGCCTGGAGAACTGGTTTAATATCCCAAGAATACTGTACTGTCTTCCTTACTAGGCTGGACCCCCTAATCTCGTAACTTTGGTCACTCACCATAGATTTTGGGACTAAAGCCCTTTTTCAACTGAAGCACAATGTGAAGGGAGCGCTGTCTCAATGATCCTTTATTTAGGCTAGTGGCTGTACTCCTCCTCCTCCTCCTGCTCCTTCTTCTTGCCTGTTCTAATCTGTCCCTCTCCCTTTCTGTTTCTTTCTGTCAATCAATTGTTTCACTGGTCTGCAGAGTTACAGAAACCCTACGTAACAGAGATGAAAGGAGAGAGAGAGAGAGAGAGAGAGAGAAAGAGACAGACAGACACAAATAGATGGAAAGGGGGATTGTGGGTGCAGGGTTAGAATTGCTAGGGAGGAGTGTTTAGGGCAAAATAAGACAGGGCAGATGACCCAACAGGTGTCTAGAGTTGAAAGATATTGAGTGAGAGGTAGTGGGCTTCCAAGAGGCAACAAGACCTCCTTGGTGACATGTATCAATACACGGTCTTTAGCTTGGGAATTTGGGGGAAGGCTGCTCAATAAAAGCTGAGGCTAGGGTGGGCTGACAGTAGGCAGGCATTCCCCCACCTTACTGCAAAGAAGAAGCACAATGCCCCTGACTTAGATAAATGTAATTGTTTTGACCTTTGCGAAGTGGCCCATGGTGCTGTTCTTATTTTAAATAAGCAATTGCACCTCTATAGAGTGAAGGCTCTAATCAGGTGTAGGGATGCCTGCCTGATCACAAAGATGAGTGAGCATATCAGGTGGATGCCTTATTAATTCCTTAGATGGCGCTAGGCATTTCATGACTATTCATCCTCTTCAAGATCAGTATTTAGTTAATGCACCTTAGAGAGAGGAGGTGTGAAGGTAGTGTTTCTGTGTTTCACTTTAAATATGTGCAATGGGGCCAGTGGGTCAGCCATCTCACTAGGTAGACAGGGCAACCATGTAGGAAGGCTCAGAGCATCAGCAAGGTTTATATAATCTTTATTTTCTTTGTACCTTATGTTCTTCACATTCCCTCTTTGTGTGTGGGTTAATATCATAGTAAATGTATGATTGTTAAATATTTTGAATGCACGCCAATTATTTTATGTATAGTGAGACTGTCCTACTGCCAGCTTAGTAAATGATATTCTTACGTTCCATCTGGAATCACCCTCTACTGCTGAAAGAGGCTTCAGCCCTTATCACCCTGAACTGGATTTAGCATGTTTCATAATAAATGAATGAATGGAAGGAAGGATAATCTCATATGCTAAATTTCATTATTGTGTTTTATGAATCCAGCCTTTTATACAGAAAAGTACAGTGTGCATTGACACATAAGTATAGCAGACAGAAACTAATTGTTTACATTTAGACCACAACATAAGAATGTATTATTATTGGGTTTATTGCTACTTGTTAAGATCATTTCTTCACCAAAACCTGTGTGTTAAAAAAAACACTATTGAACCAGAGGTGTTATATCTAATTAAACATATTAAAAGCAGAGGAAATGCATTACACATGAAGTATACAGTTTAAGAGACAGCAGATCTGTAATAAAAACCTCACTGTGTGTCTTTAAACTGGTTAAGCGTGTGCTTGCTCAATTTTTTAAATTGTTTTGCAGATTGCTTTTAAAAGGCCAGTCATGTCACCACAATCCATGGAACGCCACATTAAGAGATTGCTCTAAATAATACCTCATTGATACTAATAAATCTACCAATTTAACACCTCTTAATTTCCTCTCTCTATTACTTCATAAGTGGCTCTTAGAGATGATCAGCATATTCCTTTGATCCTCTGAAGATGGCCTGTGCTTATTGCTTAACAAACTGTTAATCGCTAGCACACTGTTTGAACTGTATATAGTCATTTGAGCCAAGCCCACATAGCAATAATTAAACTGTCCGCTGGAGAATGTCAATTACTTTTAAATGAAGAAGGAGAAAAATATCAGTATACTATTGCAGTCATTATCTGTATAGTGTAGCCTGGGCTCTTTTAAATGTAAAGAATCTGCAAAGTTTAATAACTGGGCTGGTTAGTTGTTTAAGAAGGTCCAAAAAATGAAACAATGTGGCTTTTTAAATATTTTCTATTAACACTTTATTGCTACATAAAATGTATGATTCTGATATGTTGGACCCACACCACCACCCAGATAAAAGCTGACACCATGTTTTCTCAACTACTGTACATAAACATGTAGCCAAGCAAAATTTGGATTTCTAGGATTCATGGCAGCGATTAAGAAACCAGGAACTGTGCAAGAAGGATGGAGGCCTTCATCTTTTGACAAAAAGATCAACGTTGTTGAATCAGCGAAGAGCAAAATAAATAATTTTCCTGCCAGTGAAGAGTTTACAAATAACCCGACTTGTCAGTTTTCCCTCAAACCTTACCATTTTAAGCGCTCCCACCTTAAAGCTTAGAATGATACTGACATTGGAATGTGACAGGATAACCTTCACTGCTGATTTGTATTTTCTTGCTTAGATTTACTGTTATGTGTCAACACTACTTTTGCATTTAAAATATGCCTCTCCCTTTGCTATAAACCGGGTAATATTTTACCTAATATAAAGGGGTGGGCAAAAGTAGGTTTACAGTTGTATGTGAAGCACAGAGTTTATTCTTGTATTACTATTTATTATTATATTATTTATTTGTATTATTTGAGTTAATAAAGTGAATATAGCTATTGAGTTAACAAAGCTATTGTAATAATCATAACCGGCATGTGTTTTTCCATACAAACTTCTGCCCACCCATGTATATTTGATTTGATTTGATATACTTTGTAAATGTTACTTTTGTTTTGAACCACTTAACCATTTGGCATGGTAAAGCCTCTGTTTTTTTCATCATATTAGTATAACATTTTATCTGATTTATTTATCATTTGTGCAAGTTGTTTAAAGTTGTATTTTCCAAGGGTTTGGCTGAGTAAATAAAGAAGATATGTCTATATAGTGAAATTCACACATCACACCATTGTAAGATGCTAGATAAAATATGATAAAATTCAAATAAACAACATCAAATGTAACATAGGATAACTCTAATACATGATAGATTTCTGGTTCATGTTACTACAACATTTTACAGTTCATATTGTCCATGAAGGGTTAAACTGGTCCCTAGGTGAGAGTATTATGTAGAAGTCAGATATCTGAGCATCATAGATGTTTATCCAAAATCCTTAATAGTTTTATAGGTAAAACTATACACACCTTGAGAAAATTATTAGGACCACTATACTAGTACTGGGTATGGCCTCCTTTTGCTCTCAAAACAACCTCAATTACTTGTGGCATGGACTCCATAAGATGCTGGAAGCATTCCTTTGAGATTCTGATCCATGATGACATGATTGCATCAGAATTTTTGCAGATTTGTCTGCTGCATATTCATGCTGTGAATCTACCGTTCTACCACATCCTGAAGGTGTTCTGTTAGATTCAGATCTGGTGTCTTGGCAAGGTCACTAAAGAACACCAAACTCATCGTCATGTTCATGAAGCCAATTTGAGACACCCTTTGCTTTGTTAAATGGTGCAATATCGAATTAGAAATAGCCATTAGAAGATAGTTAAAAGAGAGAGAGAGAGAGAGAGAGGTTAGGAGCACGCACTGATACAGTGCATTGCCACACCCGCCACACAACAAACCAACTCAGGATCCAGATTAGGACCTGAGTGCAGCCATGCAACGGGTGATACTTCAGCACCACATTAGTTCAGATGGAGTGGAACAATGTGAGGTTTTTTATGGTGGCTGGAGTGCCAATTCTGCCACCAACGCCCAAGGTTTTCCCTGCAGGTTGGAGGGCCTACGTTCAGTGATGGATGCAGATTAACGTCATACCCAGGAGGGAGCAATTGCAGGTGAAGGGCCTTGCTCAAGGGCCCAACATAGCAGTGACCCTTTTGGCATTTTACAGGATTCGAACCGGTCACAGAGCCACCACTCCACCCTAAGATGGTTAAAGTGTGGCCAGGCTACTGTCAATAGTGGAAATTGCACTGCATCCATTGAACAGGATTATCTCCAGATAGAGGAGCAGCTTCAGCGACAGACTGCTGTCACTGTCCTGCTCCACTGACAGACTGAAGAGATCATTCCTCTCCCATACTATGCGACTCTTCCAATTCCATCCTTGGGGGGGTTGGGGAAACGTTAATATTATACAAAAGTATTGTCTGTCTGTTATACCTTCATTGTTATCACTCTTTAATTTAATATTGTTCTTTATCAGTATGCTGCTGCTGGAGTATGTGAATTTCCCCTTGGGACTAATAAAGTATCTATCTATCTGTCTATCTATCTATCTATCTATCTATCTATATGGTCAGCAGCAACATTGAAATAGGCTGTTGCATTCAAGCAATGATTACATGATATTAACAGGTCTAAAATGTGCAAAGAAAAACTTCACACAATTGCACCACCGCCAACTGCAATTAGACACAAGGCAGATTTTGTACATGAATTTATGATTTTGGCAAACATTTTGACTCTACTATCTGTGTGCTTCATTAGAAACTGAGATTCATCAGATCAGTTTACATTTTTTTCAGTTTTCAATTTACCAGCTTAAGAGAGCCTGTGCTCAATGCACCCTGCTCTTGGCTGACTGAAGGGGAATCCAACATGGCTTTCAGATGTTGTAACCCATCTACCTCAATGTTCAACATATTGTGCGATCTGAGATGTTTTTCTGCTCATCACAATTTTATACAATGGTTATCTGAGTTAGTGTAGCCTTTCTGTCAGCTTGAGCCAGTCTGGCCATTCTCCTCTGACCTCTCTTATCAACAAGGTGTTTCTGTCCACAGAACTGTTGTTCATTGGATGTTTTTTGTTTTTTGCACCAATCTGAGTAAATTTAAGGGACTAATGTGCATGAAAATCCCACAAGATCAGCAGAAATACTCAGAACAACCCATCTGGTACCAACAATCATGGCACGGTCAAAGTCACTAAGATCATATTTTCCCCCATTCTGGTGTTTGATATGAACATTAACTGAAACATCTGACCTTTATTTGCATGATTTAATGCATTACACTACTGACAGATAATTGGCCGATTAGATAATTGTATGGGTAAGCATACCCATTCCAAATTAAGGTTATAATTTGCCCAGTGAGTTTATTTATTTTCACCTTTTTTGCCTCTCTATAATATTTATAAAAAGAAATGCTGAGAAAGATATAAGGAAAATTAAATAATCAGGAAATTTTTATTTGTTCATTAATACATTTGGTTGTTCCAGTGGCAAAAGCTTGGATTTAAACAAGAGTACAACAAGGGATGATGCAGAGAAGAGGAACATGAAGTAGCACAGTCCACACTATTACAAACACTTTAATCAGGCTGGTGCATTAAATAATGCCACCTTAGGCAATTTTGCCATCTCCATAGTCAATAAACAAAATGCAAATATGCATTGCTATACAGGCTTCATAATACTGTATAATACTTCAATGATACAGTGAATTCACAAATAAAGAATAATAATAATAAAGAATATATATTACTTTTTGAAAAAAGATAAAGATTAGCTTTAAAACAATAAAACATCCAAAATAGGCATTGAAAAAAAAATTTAAAAACTCCTCACTGCTTCAGTTTGACCCTCCCACCTGAAAAAAACTTTTATTCAGTTTTGCACTTGAAAGTTGAAAAAAAATTTTGCTGTTTTGCTCATTCTGTATGCTCATCTAATACCTTGGTACATTCTACTCTATCATGCAAGCTAAAAGGTGCCTACCATTTCTAACTAAACTTGCAAACTTAAGAGATGTTTAACAGATACTGTACATGTGATTAACACCTTACCATTCTAGACAAATTAAGAAATTTCTACAAAATGACATTATCAATATATACACCCTATAATATGTGAAAACCTGGAAAGTAAACAACTGACAAGCAGTGGCGGACTAGCCATTAGGGCATTTGGACAATGCCTGGTGGACCGCGAACCCTGGTCTGGTCATGGGCCGGCCATTTCATGAATTAAATTTTATGTACTGGTTTCTGTTTGACATTAAAATTAATTTTCTAAACTACTAAACATTATCTGTCTGGTACTGCGATTTATATAGTCCTATATAATATACTTTATTACATCACCAAGTTGTTGTAGTTGTCAGTGCACAACTTTGCAGCGAAAAATTTGGTCAAAACTGCCTTTTGTCGATTTCTGTTTCGACAGCGCTACATTTTGGTTAGCATATACATTATTGCAATTTATTTTATCTCATATCTGGTATTTAAATTCTTCGGTACTAATAATTAGTTTAGATCATGTATTATGCATTGTATTGATCTCCGGTCGTCAGTGTGAGCGATAATTAGTGTTTTTCAGCTGCGACTATTAGTATGATGAAATAAAGTTATAAAGCACAGGATAGGAATTTTTCTTAGGATGGAACATTTATAGTTTATCGTTAAGTTAATGGAACATTTTAATCTTGTAAGGTTTTCATTATAACCTTGATATAATTTATTCCATTTTAAATGAGCAGTTTGATTATCGAGTTGAAAATAATTGTTTCATACCTGTAATCACTTGCTTTGTTTTAGGCTGCTTAACCACCTATATGGGTAATTATTTGGCATTGAATTAAGTAAAGTTCTATTAACACCCACTCATGTCCTCTTCCTCATTTGACCTTGTATCATTGTCGTTTCTTTCAGCCATTCAGCATCTCTTGCCAAATATGGATGAAGCAAAACAGATGAGGAGAAAAGGTGGGGCTCAGAAAGAACGTAATCGAAAGAAAAAGTAACAGGCAGAAAGTGTTTCAAAGTGCAGGAGACCTTGTGGATCTGTTCAAAGGTACTAATACCTACTAGGGTACTGGCACTTGGACATGACATTGACATTTGACATATACTCTAATAACGTGCAAGTCATGTTACTAAATTTGCATATTTCATTAAATTTTATTTCTAAGCATGTCGTCAAATTTTAAGTTATGTCCAAACAACAGTGTACAGATTAAGTTTGGCAACAGTTTAGATAGAGTTCATATCATAGGCTCATAGGAAGTAGTGAGCTGCGTATTCATCACAAATTTTAAGAAAATTACAATGAATAATGGGCTGAGTGGATCGACCTCGTCACCTCACTCATTGAAGGATGCCCGGGCCAGTTTTGAGACCCAGTCCGCTCCTTCTGACACGTACTTTCAAAATGCATAGGCACTGGTATGTAGCAAAACTGTGTGATTTGCATTACACATAATTTGAAACTTTAACAATGCAAGTTCTTCTCACAGTGTGTTAACCTAATACAGTATTTAAATAAGGAATCTGCATGTCATTTTTAAGGTTCATTATTATCTGTCATTTTTTGTATTATGTTAGGGAGGTGGGCAAATTATACCTGGATCTAGGAAGTATCTAAGTATCAAAACCCAGACACTCCCACCTTTCCACCTCCTAAAGGATCGCCAATGCCACACCAAATTTATAAGGTATGAGGAACCCAAATAGTTTTCCACACTGATCCACGCCCACTGCTCTGGTACTTTTTATCCCAGAGTTGTGGTTGCGTAATAATTCCAGGACAAAAGCATAACTAGTTTTCATTTTTTACTTTTATACATACATAAAACTCACAACTGAAACATTCAAAGCCTGCTCATATCCCCATCAGTTGTAATAAAAACAAAAATTTCAAAGTCATACATGGTCACTGGGTGTCACATAAGGTCCTTCCTCAAAAAGGGCAAGAAGAGGAGTTTGTCTTTAGCAAACCCTGCTCTGACACAACACACTCACCATCCACGAGCCTTCAGGCTGGTGTCTTCACATATGCTCCAATCAGCACTGCATCTACAAAAAAACACACACCCTGGGCAGTGCTCCAGGCGTAGCATCCCAAAATTATGTCTTGCTCGGGGTTACTCACACTATGTCTGGACCATGGACACCTGCCACACTCCCAGACCCCGTTGCTCATGCCTTAAGGTGTTAAGCCGAACAACACACTATTCTTCCATTGCTTTGGCTTTCCTCCTCTGTTCTCAACAGACACACCATCTCGTCCTCCTGCATTCCTCCACAGTGCACCTCCAAAACAGAAAGGGGATTCTGTAGCCACTGGTCCGAGATGATAATTACCTGTGCTTCTGTCTTTAAAATGTTGCTTCCTTTTTCCAGTGCATGCTGTGTATAGCTTCCTATATACACCTCTTTGGTTTTGTCTCTTCCCATGCACCTAGGGACACAGCTGCAACATTTAAAAATGTACGGCCCCTACCCCAGCCCATACATTGTTGGTCCAAGGTACACATCATTCAACCTCCATAGGTGGATCAAACAGTCAATCAAAAAGTTTGTGTGTAAGTGTCCAAGAGTAGAAAATTGGCATAAAAAAAAGAAAAAAAAAAACTACAGCACTCAAACAGAATAACGTTGCCACACAAATCCAATATTCAAAATAAATACAAAATAGTGCTCTACTCCCTGTACAATATACATATAGAAAGTGTGCCATTGTGCAAGTGCAGACAAAACAAAAATATTGTGCTCCAATCCTACAATGCCAATTCTACTCTGTAACAATTATTATTTAATGTAAAAAAAAATACTGTTGCATGAAAATTCCACTCTTACCAAAGATCCCCATGAAATAATCACTTCATCGCCTCACCCTTCACACTGGCCCTGACCTCTGTATCATGGCAGAAGCTTTTTACCTGACTCCATAGTCTATCAGCAGTATAAAGGGTCCAGTACTGAGACAGCAAGTTGGCTGAGGTCTCCAGTACTCTGACTGTGTCTGGATTGTCTGACTCCTTTTCTGCAATCTAGCAGTGGTTCTACAATTAACTGATGGACAGATATTGTTTATTGGTTTTGTTAATTAGTTTCTACTTTGTTTTTGATGTAGTTGAACAAATCTGAATCCTTATATGTGATAGTGCTTTATTTAGTGAGTGGTATAATCCATTCCTACTTTTTGCCTTGAGAGTTGTTGGAGCGCCTGCACTTCATGAGAAATACTGTGCAAGAACAAAGTAGCTTCTACTATTGTATTGTATTTCTGAAGTGGCAATGATTGGCCACATAGCTCTGTGAAGAGGATTACATGAGTTCTGTTTTGTGTATTTATTTACCCAGTTTTTTGACACCCAATGCACGCCCAATGTACCTGGAAGGGGGTCTCTCTCCAAGATTTCTTCTATGTTTTTCCCTACAAGTTTTTTTTTTTTTTGAGTTATTTCTTGTCTCCCTGGAGAGTCATGGCTGGGGGGCTGTCACAAAGCAGGGCCTGTTGAAGCCCATTGAGGCATTCCATGTGTGAGCTCGGGCTATACAAGAAGTAAATTGTTGTTGTTGTTATAATAGCATGCTTAAATAAGAACAGAAGGAAGGCTTCAGAATAAAGACAGATTTAAATAAACAATTAAATTCATCCAATCTTGAGATTCCTTACAGATGTCTATTTATCTTCTTAACTCACTTTGCCCAATTCAGAGTCAAGTCCAAAGCACAGTCCCACATATATGAAAACACACATGCACACTAGGACAATTAATAGTCACTAGTGAACTTAACTGGCATTTCTTTTGAAACTTGGAGTGAAAATTGAAGTATTCTGAGAAAACTCCAAGTAAACATGGAAAAACCACATCATCTGCAAACCTACATTGATCAGCTTGAGATTCAAACACATTATGAAGCTTTGTTTTTACACATGCACAATCATTTTGCCCCATTTTAGGAATTTTGCATGTGAATTTCTCATTTTCTTTTATGCTTATTCTGGAAACACTATTTTGTTGTTTGTTGCAATATTAGCATGGCAATGAAAAGGAATAAATAAAAAGGGAACTTGAACAAGATATTACAAAAAAAGTTTTGTAATAAAGAAAAAGCAGCATTATATACTGAAAAATATATTCAATAATATTAAATGGTGGTAAAGTAGCAATTGAAAATGAAAATAACTATTGTTGAAAATTAGAAAAACATAAACAGTGATCAAAAAAATGAAAAAAGCTTTTAAAAATTAAACATGCACATAGATGTTGACATTCGGCGTAGATTTAACAAATAACATATTATACATACAGGTTTACCATACATTGACAAAAATAACAAGCAGGAAAAACAAAAGTACAAAGTAACCAGAACAAAAAAGTTACATATGTTGTCCCGCCCCGGCCGGGACGCCCAGGAGGACCAGAGGAGGGCTTGTACCTCCTCCAGACTGCGAGGGGGCGTCCGTCCTGGTTACGCTGGTGGCCTTGGGTAGGGGGCATGGAAGCCCAGCCCTGTAGGGGCCCAGCGCCACCGCCAGGTGGCGCCCCACTTCCAGACCATCATCTGCCACATCCGGCCAAGGCAGGAGCCAGGCCGGGACGCCCAGGAGGACCGGAGGAGGGCCTGTACCTCCACCAGACCACCAGGGGGTGCCCATCCTGGTTACGTTGGTGGCCTCGGGTAGGGGGCAAGGAAGCCCAGCCCTGTAGGGGCCCGTGGCCACCGCCAGGCGGCGCCCCGCTGTCTGAACAGCCCTGGAGCCCAGCACTTCCGCCACACCAGGAATTGCTGGGGGGAAGACGACTGGGGACACCTGGACCTCTTCCGGGTGCGCAGCCGGCACTTCCGCCGCACAAGGGCGTGTCTGCGGAGGAGTGCCGGGGAGCAGCTGGGGCCCATCTGGGTTCCCATAAAAGGGGCCGCCTTCCAGCAGTCGGCGCGAGAGTCGGGAGGAAGGAAGACGAAGCTGGCGAGAGGACAGGAGTCAGCCAGAAAAAGACTGTGTGGCCTGGACTTTGGGGGATCGGTGCTGGAGGCACTGGGGGTGATTGCACAGTAGAGACTTGTAAATATTAGTGTAAATAAACGGTGTGTGGTGAAATTATGATGTCCGTCTGTCTGTGTCCGGGCCAGCGTTCACAATGTATATATATTTGTATGCTTATACAAGAAGAAATACATAGATACTGTATTTAAAATAATGGTTCAGGTCTCAGACAGGAAGCATTATTGTTCAAATAAAACTCAAAATGAGAACATACAGTATCTAAAACAAATAAAGTAAAATAAAAATGAGAGGTGCAGGAAGTCAAAGGTACTTCATAATCATGTACTTGCAAATGGCAATATTGTAGTCTTGGAAATGACAGTGTTCTATAGAGTCTATCAAAATGGCAATGCGTCTAGAGAGATAAACCTCCTCTTCATGCAGCTACTGTTGTATAAAATCATAAAAAACAAATAATTATACAGACACACCATATATGTGTATAAAGAGCTCAAATAAAAAAAAATGAAACTAAACTGAATCGTGTTTATTGCAAATGGTAAGTTCATTTTTTTGAGGCAAAATTGTAAGCTACTTTATGAACCACTTTTAGTTAGCTAGGTCGTGAAATGGCATAGAGATATTCCTTGTTTTGTTAAAATGTGTGGCTATATATTACTACATAGATAATGGGAAAGTTTTATTTTGAACTCTGCTAGCTAATTTTTAAATTAAATATTGTAGTTTATTTTTTGTCATTCTGAATAGAGACTAGTTTAGTTTTTGTTTTGCTTAGCAGTAGGTAGATAATAGAGGGCAGTTTCACATACCATACCGAAGTACAGTAGTAATGAAACTTTAAGTATAGAATGTAACTGAAGTCCAATATGAGAAAGCCAAAATTGTAATGAAACAGAGAAGAAACCATTTTTTCTTTCAATGCATTTTATTTTGTTTGTGTAGTAATGCTTTTCTGAATTATTGTGATCTGTTCTTTTTTTAATTTTCACTAAAGTGTTTTAAAATGAACTTTTTTGGACTATGGATTTTCTTTTGCTTATGTGCCTGACTTATGATGGATCCTACTTAGTCATATGTAGTACATGCATTTCAAAATTATTCATTTTTTCCAATTCGTGACTTGGCTGATCTGCACAAGGTCACAGGTTCAAATGAAGGAAGAGAAATACATAATTGTTAGGCACCACTTGAATTCATTTTAGTACAAGTAATGTTTATAAGAAGAAGTCTGGTCTCAATATGGATTACAGGCAAAGAAATGTGGCACAAGGTAAGGGTAGGATCCAGCAAAATTATTTCAATATGGTTGAAAGTGTTCAGTACTTTCACAAATCAGTAAGATTCAGTTAGCCCAATTGATGATATTGTTTCCTGGCCATCTGGATAAAGAGAAAGAATGATTAGAACCCCCAAAAAAAACAACACATCCTGGACATTCAAGTGCATATTGGTCCAAAAGAGAACTTATGGGGACTGTGCTGTCTTGTACTTAGTGCAGGCGGCCAGAGAATCTTTGGTATTTAACATAAAAGTAAGGCCGAGGGGTGGGAGAATACCATGAGATGCCTTAGAGAAATCTAGCCTTGTGTTGCTAGAGTAGATGGGAAGTTCCCACTCAGCACAGAGATTTATTAAGCTTGGGTGTCAGCACTGTTATAAACTAAGTTTCAGAATCACCCAAACACCTTATTGAGCTACTGCTGTTCAGTCCTTGAAATATGGAATACTGGTTGTTCGTTAATTCTTCTGATACTTTGATGCTTCCTGTGTTGAGAATATCAATATTCAAAAACAGATCTGCAATATTGAAAAAATAAAATATAAATAAATAGGCAGACAGCAGTCCTCGTGCTGATCATCACAATCTTGATAGTCAGTCTTAAAAAGACAGAGCACATAACTGAAAGTTAACATACTAACATAAAAACAGATATACTAACGTAACAAATGAATAGAGTAAACAATGTTCAAAATGTAATAAACAGATCAAAACACATGGTACTACATTTCAGCCAAGGTTGAGACAGTTATTATTTAGCAAACACCTTTATCCAAGCTGACTTACTTCATCTGAGATATAATTGGTTACATTTCTTTTGTTTTTTTACAATTGGATTAGTGGCAGGTGAAATGCCTTGCTTATGGCCACACAGTATCAGTAGAAGAATCTGAACTCACAACCTCAGTGTTTGTAGTCCAAATTCTAAAGCTTTATTCATTATGCCTAAAACATGATGTAACTGGTCTCCACTGCAAGCTCCATCCTGGCCTTTATACTGGTTAACGCTAAACGTTTCTGCTTTGTGATTTGTAACGTGCTATTGAAACTGCCACAAAGGAGCAATCCAACCACAATGGATTCCTTTATTTCTCTGTTTCTGTTTTTTTTTTTTTAACAGGCTAAACTCAAATATGAAAACAGTGAACATAAACAGAAATTACTGTTAAAGTGCTGTAATTCCTTTTCCCCTCACAGTAACACAATGAACACTGCGGCTGCGAAGCTAAATTCCAACATACTGTTACACACGTGCACATGGGAGGCAGCTAAAGGGCTCAAATGAGGGTAATTCAATGCTAGACCAGGTGGTGGCGGAGTGCAATAACCCTTTCTCTCTTTCCTCTGCAGACCAGTTACAGGAAATCCCGCCTGGCCTTGATGACCTCATGTCCTCTACCTGACCATAAAACAACCATTTTGTTTCATGCAAATCAGTTCTGTTTTGAACTCAGTGGGACCACAACTGCTTGAAATCTTTTGCATTTGTTGAACTCAACCTACATTATACGGGGTGGCTACCCCAAACCTTTTTGTGGCATTTGTCTGTTCATTTGCCAATACAATACATATTCATGCACCACTCAGTATACAAATTCAAGAAAAATAAAAAACATACCTGAAATGTTAAAACAGTGAACATATAAAGGAATAATGGTTTAAGCACTGCAATTCTTCCTATTAATGAAAAAACACATGGAAAGAACATTGAATGCACACATTAACATATAGCCAAAATTAATAGAAAAACATTCAAAACAATTTAAAACAACAAGTATACTCTACGAGGATCATATTACTATTACTATCACATACAAAAGATTTAACTCAAGCAATTTAAAACAATTTAATTAACTCTACTATACAGAGAATAACAATGTGCTTACCTCCTCTCACAGTAACACAAGGAACACTTGGAGAGGCTCACACTGATGCTGATGATGTAACACAATTAAACAAAGTAGGAAAATTTAACAGATGCACAACAGGAAAACATACAACATAATGAATGTTATCAGGATTTGGTGAAGCTCCAAATAACTAAACTTAGTATTTTAGACGCCTGTTACAATGACACCAATAAGATATGGACAATGCCGGGGGTAGGATGGGGGAATTTTTGTAACTTGGTGCACATAAGTAAAACACTAGGAAGTACTCCAGACAGCCAATGACACCTTACTCCTGTATCCAGGCACAGTTTTTCCAAATGCCTGCATATGTGTGACCCAAATGTAACTCATAATTTCTACATTATTATGTATGATTATGAAAGAAATGAAAATGGTGAAATAAGAGTCACCAGCTGAAACTGAGCGTAAAGTAACATCAGTACTAGTATATAGTCAATAATGTATATTGTACAATTTATTTCTTATTCTCAGCATAAAAGTCAGTTCTTTGAACTAGAGCTAAACAACATGCTGTGCTAGTGATGTGATTGTACTGGAAATGCTGCTGCGCTTAAATTATACTTCCTGAAAACCAATTTTATCCTAAAAAAGTCAAAGACTGTCAAGCACTGATTTTCTGGAAAATGAATCTTCCCCAGTGCATGGACATTACTGCAATAAACTAAACCTGGACCCATAAAAATTAAATAAATGCAAAGACACTGAGTTGATAATTATAATCAAGAAAGCACACTCCACTACCTGCTTTGCTGCAGATAAGGTAAAAGAGTTTTTGTGCTTCCATTGTATGGATTTCACGTATATGATTTTGCTTTTAGGAAGATTACATAAAACAAGAATACAACCCTGCTGTGATGATGTGAGAATGCTGGAATGACTCCTGTATAACAATAAAATGGCTCACAAAATAAGACTCTTAAAATTCTTGTTCAAAGTTATTATGTAGACCACACATAGAACTCTCATTCAATGTTAATTTATTTGCAGGAAATGTGACTATTTTGGAGGAAAAATGAATTTGTGTTTCCACAAACAATATTTTTTTTCAGATGTGCATACTGACCGATAAAGAAACTTGAAGAAATATACAGAAAAGTGAGTCAATGGGTCTCTATTTGTGTAACAGATTTGGACGCAGGTGAGGTCAATGAGCTCAGAAAGTCCAATTAATAGCTGCTAATGATATACTGTAGTGCAGCTTGTTTGTAGCTTGGTTGGTCAGTATTGTTCTTCTGTTGTTTTCCTCTGATCCATTCTGGGACAAATTGCCAGTTATTATCAAAAATTGTTTGATTTCATTCTGTAGCATACATTTGTTCTTGAATTGACTTTGTTTTTTTTCTTAAATTACCATGTTTTCTTACATGTAAGCTCTAATAATATTCACTTACAAATTGTGTACCTAGCCATGAAAACATACATTTGACAATGCCGACCAATTTAAATAAAATGTGTGCTATACCAATTATATAATATTAAGTGATTATGCGCAGAGTGTGTACTTCATAATACTGTTGCTGAAGCTAGAAGGGGAAATGCATATGAATTTGCTTTTCATACACTGATCCAAGCTTTGAGAGGTCTGGTGGCAATTAAGGAACTTGACATCAAGTAAGCTTTTCCTGAAAGAGTTAGTTTTATAGAATATGAGAGAAAGCTGATTCCATTACAGCACTCCTTAAGAACTCCAAAGGAAAAGGAAAAAGTAATTCAAGACCTCTTTTAATGACTTTACCAAATCCAAAAACAAATAACTCTGTGTTAGTTGTCATTTTCTTAATAGAATGCTCAGTTTTATTTGAAACAAATTATTGAGCATGCTATTCTTTACTTAAGTGTTTAGGGAGGTAATTTATATTATTATACATAATTTGCATATTACTATGCTGTATTTATATATAATTAGAGTTTATAGTGTTGCTTCTTCACGTTTTATGCCCTCTTTGCAACATTTAAGTTTTAGTTTTCTCACATACCCTACAAAGGTTTTCTGAGATTGTCTGACATCTGTAAATTGAGTAGACTATGCATGAATGGATTTATTTATTTGCATTCAATTGATTTTGCCAGCACCTCCACAGCCTTACATAAATTTTTCCTATGAGATTGCCCAGGTTACATAGGTTTGAAAATTGACATAGTCAATGTTCCTTATAATTTAAATCTATAGCATTCATAGATACCTGTGCATAAGTGTATAACAGAATAGTGTGAAGACTATGCATTGATTCATCCGTCTTCCAAAACCGCTTTATCAGACATGGAGACTGTCTCAGAAAGCATCGGGAACAAGGTAGGAATAGTGATGAGCAAACTTTGTGTATTTCACTTTGCCATGAGTTCAGTGAAATTAAAAAAAGTTTCAGGAACTTCAGTTTTCGCAAACTCTGTGAAATGTGTTGAAATCAATAAGAAATAAGGAACTGAACTAGGTTTATAAAGATACAATAGTCTTTTAAGTATGCATCAGGGCTAGGTAAGTATCTGCCAACTATGCTGTAGAGATTATTATGACCAAAAATGTGATCTTAGCTGTGAGGCAGCAGTGCTAACTTCTGGACAACATTGCCACAAATGACAAATCACACAAATGGAGTGATCACCACCAAAAAAATATAACAAATGGCCACAAACTAGCAATAAGTAAAACAAATACATATATCACTATGCTCACAGAGCAGAGTTCCAATTTTGGAGCACACATTGACAGTATGGGTCTGGCTTGTTCTATTGTTAGAAGGTGTGCCTTTGCAAGTGGAACCACGTTTTTGTTTCCTAAGTGTCTTTGCAGATGTTTTGCACCTTGCAAATAGTAATAAATGTATCACTGTTATTATTTTACAGGGATTTCTTTGTTTTCTAATGGGGGGTGCTCATTTAAAGCTGGTTTCGATTAATAGTTGCAGCACACAACATGTATAATTAACCTTGTTGTGCTGCACTGAATAAGCACAGAGATCCGGTGGAAGTACTCATAATATTCTCTTTATAGTTAGGTAATGTACTCCTCAAATGACAATACAGCAAGTTTTTTTTTTTTAATAAAAAAATATTTTTTCCTTGTTTTATGAACTCTCTGAAATCATTCTGATTTCTGTTGTGTCTCACTATTCTTTGCTTTGGTTACTAATAGTTGTTCTCCTGGTTCTGACCCTTGCATCAGTTTTTTAATTATGTTCTTTTGTTCTACTTACCCTCTGAAATGTTGTGTCTGCTGGGCATAACAGGAGATGCAAATGGCAGTATTTTAGAAACCAGGTCCAGGATATAAAAACATAGTAATAATGAAATATACATGCAATGCAAGTTCAGTATATTGTTTATTTTGTTTCTGTTGGTCTGACTGTAAAGATTCAATACAAGAAACTAAAAGATACACCTTGGTATCCATATTTGGAATTGGTCCAAGAAAATGTTTTTCCAGAAGGTGGAGATTTGTATTAGTTTAGAATCAAAGACAGGATGCACCAGGACTGTAAAGACGTGGACCTTCGTCCTTTTGCATAGATATCAGAAGCTCCACACACCCCTTTCCAGCGACCTCATGACCCCCCCATACTCTCCCAGTCCGTCTACTGACTTCATAGGACGAGTCACCAGAGACATGAATGTCAATGCTGAGGTAAGTAAACCTCTCGACAAGGTCAACACTCTGTCCACAGACAGAAACACTGCTGATGGCTGTGCCTAAGAGATCATTAAAGGCATGGATCTTGGTTTTTATCCAGGACACTTGCAAACCCAGACACTCAGACTCCTCGATTTGTCTCTTGAGAGCCCCAATCAGAGCCTTCATTGACTCTGTGAAGATCACAGCATCATCAGCAAAGTCAAGTTCCGTGAATCTATCTCCACCAACAGATGTCCCTACTTTGAGCAGCTGTTTAAAGCTGATCCTCTGGCTAGGACATTGGATATATCTGAGTCCATGAGTCTTAAGGCTGATCCTCCAATTAGCTGTGAACCACCCAATCTCACTGAGACTGCACAGGTGGTGAACCAGCTGAATGTAGGGAAAGCTGCAGGGATCTGTGGTATCCGGGGTGAACTTCTTCAGGCTGCTGGTAAGGCTGTCCTCCTGGAATTGCAAGCAATCTTTGCTTTCATTTAGGAGTCAGGCATCATCCCAGCTGACTGGAAAACAAGATTTGTCATCCCTATCTGGAAAGGAAAGGGTGATCACTTGGACTACGGCAACTACAGGGGGATAATGCTGCTCTCGGTACCACATAAGGTCCTTGCTAGGGTCATCCTCAATAGGATCTGTGATCACTTACTCACCTACCAGTGACCTGAGCTGTCTGGTTTTACACCTAAGAAGTCTAACATCGACTGCATCCTGGCACTCAGGGTTCTCATGGAGTGCAAACACGAATATTCTTTGCAGCCTTTTATCTATTTTCATAAAGTGTTTGACTCAGTTGATTGAGCTGCCCTGTGGGACATCCTGAGACTTTGTGGGATCCCCTTAAGGTTGATGGATATCATGGCCCCTCTGTGCACTGTAACTGTGATTGCTGTGCAGAGTGGAGACAGAACCTCTGCGTTTTTCCCAGTTGATTCTGGGGTTCATCAAGGGTTGTATTTTTGATCCTACTCTGTTCAATGTTTGCATGGACTGGGCACTGGGCAAGGTCGTGGGGTCCAGCGGCCGCAGGCATCTGTTGGTGAAGAAAGATTCTGTTGGTGACCTTAATACAGTCAACCTAATTTTGTTACATGCCATATACTGTACCTCTGGTTGGTAATGACAGAAAGAGATTCTAGGACTTTAAAAATGCCATGTGGAATAATAAACACTCTAGGAAGAAACAAACAAAGAGTTTAAAAAATAAAAAAGCATACCTATCATAACACTGGAGAAACACTTAGTTTTTGGCCCAGTTTATAATGTATGTCTTATAGTTTACGTGCTGCCACTCAACAGTATTTTTCTCTTGCAGATGGTTCATATTTTAAGAGAATATACCTTTGAGCATTCAATTGACTACATTCTTCAGAAATGTTTAAATTATTATTTTTAAACCATTGATCATTTACCTATCGTAACAATTCTCACTGTATTGTTGGCTTCGAGGTGCTTGAAGTTATTATTTACTTCTCACACTTTCAACTGAAAACACTCTGTACATCTGCTGCTGGATAGGTGTGAGTAGAAATGGCCTATTACTTTTGTTTCCATCCATCCATTACCCAACCCGCTATATCCTAAATACAGGGTCACGAGGGTCTGCTGGAGCCAATCCCAGCCAACACAGGGCGCAAGGCAGGAAACAAACCCCGGTCAGGGCGCCAGCCCACCGCAGAATTAATTTTTTTTTCCAAAATAAAAATATGGAGAGTCTTATTGTATACCTACATTTGACCCTTAAAATTAGTGTCATTATATTTATATGGGTGATTATAGACATTCTTGGATCCATTAAATTCAACAAATTCTCATGAGAAAAACATGAATATTTTCACATCATAAATCAGTGGGCAGAAAAAAAAAATGATTCATGCCACTGATTACTGCCCCACTGCCCGCATTTGTTTTTTTTTTAGTTTATAAATAGAGCTCCATTTAACATCACAAGTTTCCAGGGAAAATAAATGTATGCCACGATTGTGAAATCATTCTATTAACTTTAAAAATACTGATCTTATTCTTTACTGAAAATCTGATCATGCAGAAGTAGTGTATGATCAGATACAGTATCTTCATCTAATAATTTAATAAACAACCAGAAGTATTTTCTTTTTTATCATTGATCTCTTTTATTGATCCATCTCAGCAATGACATCTGCAGTATACATTTAGGCCTTCACCATTGAAAGCCAATGTAAGTTTAAGTGGAAGTTCTCTGTCAGGTGAAAGAAGCAGATAATAGTGGCTTTCAAGTGCTGTGTAGGCTGTGGTAAAGGTTGGATAGCTCATTTATGAACCAAATAAAAAAGGGTTTTTTGAACATCTGTGTCATTTATTTTAGCTAGATTTTGTTTAGTTTTTCTGTCCATCATAGTTTTGTGTAAGGTCAACTAACTTGGCTTCATTTCATCAAAAATGTCTTTCAACAGCAGGCAGGTCTAAGCTAATGTGCTTTAGGTAACAGGTGCACATAATAAATTACCCATCTTATGGCCTGTTAATAACAACACCAGGATGGAATGAGGAAGAACAGGGTTTGACAGAGGAATGGCTCTCACGCTAGAATAGAAAAAAACGTTAATAGACTGAAATGCTTAAAAAACAAACTATGAAGATTTTTGTGCTTCATTCTGTTCTTGTATTTACTGATAATTGCTTGAAACACCTGCTGTCTGACAACGCAAAAAACAGTTTTTTTTTACTGAAGGGAGCTATAGATTTTTTTCTGTGTGGATTTTCTTTTTACATTTCCAAGGCATGCTTATTAAGTCATTTGGCAAATCTAAAGTGGCCACTGGGTGTGTGAGTATATCCTATATGGACTAGCAATGTTTTCCTCAACAGGTTCCTGCTAGGTACCCAATGAAAAAGGGGCAGTTCCAATTTTTTTCCACTTTAGACAGTTTTACTAAAATTTTGGAAAATCCTGCTATATTGTTAGTTTCTTAAACTATAATTTTAACAAAACAAGCTAAATATTAAATAGCAAAGGTTTACATTTATTGTATATACTACAGCTTACACATTCATGATCATAACTATTAGCGTAACCAAATTGTTTCTTATTTGCTTTTAGAGTATTTTGCTAATATTTATATCAGCTTTTCTCACAAAAATTAAATACACAGAAATGTCAGGGCCAATATTTAACAAAAAGAAAGGAATTCGAACATACAGAAATACACGACCTACAACATTCTATAGTAATTTGTCTGGAATATCATGCTTTCTTGACATGATTCTTTTACTTTCTCCAGTAGCTCTTTTCTACAGCCCATGTATATAAGGCTCAAGAAATATTCATCTTCTTGACTGTGATTCGTTTAGATTGCTCAAGTCACACTTTCTCTAGCCTGGTTTTGGGCATTCTGTCACTGTTGCACTCTTCTGTAGCACAGAGTGATGTTTTTGTGGAAGACAGCAAATTATTTTAATATCAAGTTTAGTTTATCTTTCATAACGTTAAAGAGAAATTAAACTTACGAAGCATGACGCAGAAGAAAGAGATTTGATGTTGTCATATAGCTTCCTATATGGGGAATGACAGCAATGGAATACAGGCCCATTTAAATAATAATGAAAACTGCTAGACAAAAATGAGTTGATCTTGACAAGTCGTTTCACTGTATATTTAGCTATGTTTATTCTCCTTGTTAACAGTCTTCTTTCTGACATCAATTCAGGATTTGTTTTCATCAGTCACATTTTCTAATTGGTCTTAGAGTGCATTATACACTTTATTGAGAAAAAAGAAATCAACAAAATATATAGAAAGCCAAATGAAATATTTTGTGAGTGTCATTTTCTCTATTAAGAGATAGTCACATTTTAATATACATTATACTACAACCACCAGAGCCAGAAGACATGAACACACAGGGTACTAAAAGTATGGTATGCCCACATGTGATGCTACTGTGGCATCCCAGTATTCAGAATAATGTCAAGGCAATCAATCAGTATTTATCAAAAAGTCACTATTAACTTCAAAATAAGTTCAATGAAAGGGTAAAAACAGACAGAACATGAAATACAAAGAAAACAGAAGATAAATAAAACATTTGTAGCATCTGGTACTTCCCTAACAGAATTACTTTTTGAATAGTTATGAGGACTCTGCACTTGAAATGTTTTACTGACCTGGTTAATGAACTCCCTTTTCCATTTTCTATTTTTCTTACTCTCTCAGTCCTGTTCTCTCTTTCTCTTGCAGTGTAAGCTCACTCCATGTTTCTCAAGCCAGTGTCAGGGAGTAGTCTTTAAATCCCACCAATTCACTGAGTCACTTCAGAGATTAAAAAAAAAACTTATATGATGTCTTTGAGCCTTCTATCTAGAGTTCCTTTTAATGGCTCCAGGTAACTTTGCACGTCTAGCCTCAGAAGTTCCTTTCAGAAGCAGGCTCCAAAGGCTGGTTGTCCCACATAATGAACATCAAGTTTCTATATTCACTCCAGGCACATCTTGACTGTACCCATCGACAAGCAAGGTGCCAGTGCCCTGTTGTCTGTGTAGCCGCAGGAGTGTAAGGAGCGGGTAAAACGCGTGCAGAAAGAAATCTCTCAGTCCAAAAGTTTGTTTTAAAATATTTTGTGAAGATTCAAAGCAAACAATCCTCACAAGAATAAAGAAAAAATTTGTTACACATGTAGAATAAAAGGCAAAAAATGTATCTTCTCTAAACTTAGCTTTTTTTGCACAAATTTAGTTGTTTCTATGCTTCTATACTTCTTCTGTATGCTTTAAATATATGGTGCAGCACATTCAATTAAGTACTTTGTCTTTCATGTTACTTGGCACACAAAACATGCAAGGCACGGTTTAAAACCATGTGCCCTCTAAGCCTTACACATGGCAAGGCTGATCACAAACTGAGAATAATGTTTAGTCAGAGAGGCTAGAAATAGTTAGAATATACCAATTCAATTCAACTTATGGGGGTTATAGGAACCTCCCATAGATTATGCATCTAATATTTAGTAAAACATTCATATAACTTAAATAATTAGCAAATGGAGTCTCTGTTCTGCACTACCCCTTCTTGTCAGAAAGTTTGCTGTTTACTGTAGTGGGATTTTGATTCTTCCTTGTTTTAAAAAGTAAGAAAAATATTTTATATTTTGTCAACTAATATTATAGACACTGTATTCACTTAATTATGTATTAACTAGAGTTTATGTGTTTAATTGTTGTTTTTGTTATTTTTGAATTTTAATTGTTTATTTTCTGTCATTTTTAGCAATTATGTACTGTCTTTTCAAATGTACCTCCATTCCATGTGTTTTGTGGTTGAAGCCACCTTGACATCACCGCTGCCGTTCTCTGGAGGCCACAGTGAAGATTCAGCCAGTGGTTCATTGGGATTGTAATGGCAGCTAAACTGAATATTGTTGTTTTTAGATTTTTCTGGTGTACTGGACTTTTTGTGTTGCTAGATTCTGCATGTGGACTGTGTATTGGGATTTGTTTGCCTTGGATTGTTTTTTGTAGGCACATCCTTTTTGCTCTGTTTGTCTGTTCTTCTAAATCCCTCAATTATAAAGATTCTTTGTTACCCTTATGTGTACAAGGCAGAGGATTGCAGTAATCCCCTCTCTTATATGCTGTTTTGATATATTTTGGGACATTTCTTCATATTTTGAACAATTAATGATAGTCCATTTATTTATATAGCACATTTTGCACACTCAAGAGTCTCAGACAGAACAGCAGGGTATGTGTAACATTGGATACAAATATTTTCTGCATAGAACACTAAAACAGATAAATACAGGATATACAAAACATTAAATAGAAAAAAACACAATAAACCAAAGTAAACTACAAAATTCAATAATAGAAGAAAAGCCAGAAAAAACAACATAATTTGTGGTATAACACTCACACAAATTATCATGAACATCTGGACAGAGAGGTGAACTGAAAGAAGGGGCAGAATGTAAGGTTAAGTTAAAAACCTTCCTGAACAGATGTGTTTTAAGTTGTTTTTTTAAACAATGAATTGAGTCAGCTGATCTCAAAGTCTGGGTGCTATACAGCTGATTTGTAAGAAGGGGGACCAGAGGGTGTGCTCCAACACTCATGTTCCTGAGTCTCCCTGGAAAAATTATGCCAGGTTCCAGGAAATGACACTCCATCAAGTTGTATGGTTTCCATCCATCCATCCATGGAACAGTGGACCAGCTTTTTACCCTCATGAGAATTTGGTGGATTGGGGGCATGGGAGTGCACCCAGTCAGTCTACATGTGTTTTTTGGACTTAGAGAAGGTGTATGACTGTGTTCCTCAAGGGATTCTGTGGGGGGTGGTGGGGGACTGGCTATTTGGTCACTGTATAACTGCAGTGAGAGCTGTGTCTGCATATTCTGAAAAACATCAGCATCATTCTTGAGCTTTCCCTGTGGGGTGTCTGGGCTCTCCTATAGAAATAAGGTGAGAAGTGCAGACATCCAGTTGGGGCTCAGAGTACAGCCACGGACCCTCTGAATCATAAAAGGCCGACTGAGGTGATTCAGACATCTGATATAGATGACTCCTGGAAGAATTTATAGGGATTACCAATTTGTGAATGTGACTGGGAAAAGGATTGAATGGGTCTCACTTCTAAAAATGTTGCCCCCATTGACCCGGTCTCTGATAAGTAGTGGAAAATAAATGAAGGAATGAATATTCCTAACATCCCCATGTCATAAGTTTGAAAGTTACAAAATAAATTATAACATTATGTCACAACACACTAGCATTAAAAAAATGTATATTAATAAATCTAGTTTTAGTCTGAGACAATGAGACATAAAATTATTGTGAAACAACATGCAAAATCCTAACAGACCGGAAGCTACTAGTAAAACTACATTAAGCTTACAAGCAGTTGTTTCATTCTCTGTCACTAACTCAGTCAGCATGGGTACCTGTCTGGTTAAAGGCCCCTTAAAAGGACATCAAAAGAACAGAGTACTGTAAATGCAACAGTTGCCATGTATTGATAAAAGCACACAAAAATAAAAGTAAAAAGTAATTTCAAAAAGGATTCAAGTCTGTTTGCAAGCTAGACAATGACTGGGAAAGAAGATTGGCAGATTTGGTGGAAAGAAGGAAAGTGGAAGTATTGTGTGTGTCCAGAAAACTAGGTGAAACCTGGTTTGCCCCAAATGTCTTTAGTTAAAAAAAGTAGACACCCTTTAGCTTGCAAAGCAAAGTTTGAAAGTTGCATTTAGAATAAGCAAAACAACCGAGTTTCATTTTGCATTCAATTTCACAATCTCAAAAGAAAATAAAATAATCCAGGGAGTCAAACAGAAGTGGTGAAGAATCTATACATTTGTATTGTTTTTAGTACCTGTTTTGTGCATTTTATTCTTGTTGAAATAATGTTTTTTCACATTTTCTCCAAAAATATTATTTATTTATTAATTTCTCTGTTGTTCTTATGCTCATATGTTATCATAGGAGTGTTATAATACCTAGTAAAATATTTGGGAGGAGTGATGGGACACAAATATATCTTTAAAAACAACAATCTCATGTGACTACCTATTTTATCACACTCCTGTCTGAGACTTTGCCATGTTTTAAGCATTGTTATTTTATTTATTTATTTTTATTGTTTATACTTACAAAGTAATTGAGAAAAGATCAAAAAACAGTGTGCAGTCTGTTAAGCCTTGGCAAAGATATGCCTGTTAACGTCTCTCCTAAGTAGCTGTTTTATAAATGCTTAACAAGATTTATAACTGCCCCGATTTATATATAAATAGATTTTTGTATTGTTAGATGATCTGATGTAAGCACTGTAATGACAGTACCCTTTGTGTTGTGTTTTGTAGTTTCAAAAGCAAGAATGAGAAATTTGCCAGTAAATACAGTATATTAATTTGATCAAAAAGCCAGTTTATTGGTGTTATTGTTCACCATCTGCCTATCCTTGCACAGGCACACAATCGCAAGGGCAGAATACTACCCTGACAGCAGCACACCTAAATCACTGGGGGCCCTGCACCATCCTCAGCTTAATTACATTCAACAATTCATACCTTAATTATCTGGACCAGAGGCTTGCTGTAAATAGCAAATTTGTGTATATTTTTGTGGCATGTAGCTTCTTCAATATAAATCACCAACTCCTCACAGGTACCGTTTATTAATGTAGAGAGTTTTAGTTGCACTCTTAGTTATTAATATATTTTAACCAGTTTTCTTTGCTGAAGAGAATGATCCCTGTGGCATTGTTGCTCAGCTGGCATAACCCCAAAAATGGAGGACACAAATTCTGGAGAAAGGTGAAGCGAAGCTATAACATCATGGGCAGAACCCAGGAAGAGAGGAGTGTTATGATTTGAATTCATGCTTCTTTTGGTCATGCACGACATTTGCGTGTTATTTTGGTTTATGTTCATTTTTTGGTCTTTACACTCAGCTTGTGTGGTCTGCCATTATAATATTGTTGACAGAATAGTTATGTTGTAAAAATAAATATACAGAATACAGTATATACAAAGATATAGAGAAAATAATGTATAAATTGATCTCTTATGTTTTACTGTAATAGATAACTTTCATTAGATTCATTTTAAATTTCATTGAAAAAACAGAGAAACTAACTTTTAATGAAATAGTAAAACATATAAACTTACATTACACTATGGCCTTATTGTCAAATTTATCAAAGGATGTAAAATTAATATTTTTAACAAATATTTTTAAGACTGGAGTGTCTCAATGTCAAGATGGGTGCTGTTTCCTGAGACTATAAACTAGACTAATGTGTTCAAAAAATGAATGGATGGATGGGTGAATATTTTCATAACAGAAACAACCTTTAACCTATTTCCAAAAAAATGACCAGTCCTGAGAATGGCTTACAAAGAATTATTATTATTATTACTACATGGAATTCCTTCTACCTGTGCAATATTGTTATACTGTGGCTTTTACTATATTTGTAAATGCACAAAAATTTAACTCTGTATTTTACCTGGTTGTGTATTTTGATTAATAATATACCTTTTCACATTACAACTTTTTTCCCACTTGCATCAAGTCTATTCTGTAAATAAGAAAAACATGGGAATGTGTTACCTTTAAGATGATAAAATATCAAGCATGACCCAATTAGCATTAAATAATAGTCGTATTTACTCATAGAGTGCCAAGAGGCTTTTTTTATGTTATCATATGGTACCTGTGATGCAAAACATTTCTCACAAAATAAAAACTGAAGAACTGCTAATGGGATCCAGAGCAACTTTCATTGTGCTGCAAAAAATGTGGTCTCTTTGGAGTTTTCCCTAATAATGTTTGTTCTGCCATTGATATAATCATATTTTTTCAATAGCTGTTATGAAGTATTTATTAACATGATTTACTAGCATTTCATTGTGGCTGCCTGCTTTTGAGGTGGGTAACCTTGGCACAAGTTACTGAAGGATGGGATGCTCATGATGCTCAGTAGTAGTAGTAGTAGTAGTAGTAGTCATCATATTGTCATGTGTACAAATACAATTCCCTATTTTATTTAATAGCAAACACAAATAAGCTTACTTGATATACAGTAATCCTTACCACTTTGCTCATGCCACCTATCCAAATGTTGTCTACAATTCCTAAAAACTTCTGGAAAAAAGCTAAGAAAAACTCCGGTAACACTACACACCTCTAGATACTCAACAGAAGCGGAGAGCTTCACTACAAGTATAAAGTTAACATTGGTGAACATATTCAATTTTCCCTTTCTTTCTTTCTTTCTTTCTCTTTCTTTCTATTATCATTTTTATACTTTTAGCCATACTTTTACCTTCTGTGTTATTGTTCACACATGTGTCTTCAATCATTCTCTAATTTTAAACACTGCAATACTGCAATCTATACAAACAAAAAGTTCCCGCTGGCATTTTAACAATTCTTTATGTCTTGACTCTCATTTTAAAATATGCTTTATATATTTTTGGACTCAGTGGAAGAAGATGTTTAATAAGTTCTGTTCTCTGAGACAATGGTGGGTATTGGGAAAGAACTGATTTACCAGTTCTGTAAACAGTACACTCTGAATGTTACGAACAGTATGGATGAGTCCATCAAAGCGATGAAGGAGATTCATGCTTAGAAATCATGAAAGCAGAAAAAGCTGCATTGGCACAAATAATAGATAGAGAAGTGCAGGGTCTTTATTAAGATACCATTTTCAAGTAAAGACTGGATGTGATGTCTCCATAAGATATTTTTTTGGTCAGGAAGAAAAGCAGGGTCAGAGCCAGATGAGCCATTGCCTGCGCACATCATCTAGCCAAGAGCTGAGAAGAACAAACCAGATCCAAGCTAGGGCTGTGGAGTTTTACTGTCAGGTCTATTCAAGTGAATTAACAGAGGCAATAAATAACAATTTGGATTTTTTTGGAGGTGCCTAAAATTCCAGAGGTAGAACAGTCCATGTTAGAAGGAAGCATAACCTTAGAAGAGCTCACTAAAGCCATAAAGAGCTAGAATCATGGAAATGCACAAGGAAAAGATAGTTTATCAGTTGAATTTTATGAAATGTTTAGGGACTTACTGGGACCAGACCTGTTGGCTGTTCTTCAGGAAAGTTTAATCAGGGTATTCTTCCAAAGTTGCAGAAGACCAGTCATTGCACTTATTCCAAAGAAAGGGGATAGTGTGATAATGATGAACTGGGAACATGTAGCTTTACTCTGTACGGACTATATAATTTTCTTATAGATTCTGTATCTCTCAAAGAACAAGGGAGATCAATGATTGATTGATATTCAACGCTGCAAAAACATGTTTCGATTGCAGGCTTTGCAAAAGTTTTTTATAGTCATAGGCTGCTGTCTTGAGCACCTTTAACTTGCAGCTAACTTCATCAAATGGGTGCTTTACAGCTGGACCATGCCCTATTTTTGATGGGCAGTTTCCTTCTTTTTTTGGCTATTTTTTAAGTATTACCAGAGTCTTTTGAGATGCTTGTAACAGCTTAAAGTATTTTACAAGTGCTTATACAGGTAGTCCTCTACTTACGATGGGGTTATGTTCCAAAAATCAGATTGCAAGTCGAATCGATCATAAGTCACATAACCTGGCCTAAGGTACTGTATTTATAGACTACTTAACCTAAGCCTAGCCTACCCTAATTCCGTGGAAACTGTGATCAATAATACACTAATATGTTAATAAATTGGGTAATAGTTAACAAAACACAATATAGCCTACAGCAGTTTACAATAGTTACTAAACCATTTATGTTTTATTAATAATTGTAATGTTAAAAAATGCAAATTCTTTGCCTACATGCACTGTAAATTGGTATCTTTTTGCTCTGCACTTACCAATGGAGTCAAATTAACTGTAAAATACACACTTGGCTAATGTTAATTGGTGGTAAGTTATAAATAATACACCAAATAATCCTATCATGTACATGCATTGAAAAAACATTGAAGGCTAGGCCTACTATCATATTGTACTCATCAATAAATTTGTCTTTCATTTCCATAAGTGACCGATGATATGTTGTTGTTGCCTTAAACTAACATTAATTATTGGATGATGAAGCTGGGGATGACACAGAAGCAGGGTCATCAATATATTCTTCTTCAGCTCTCGGTTCAACCAAAGTTGCATCACGTTTCAATTTTGTCTCTCCGTGACTTTCACGAGATGTTGAAGGCTGGGCTCGGATGCATCAGATGATGTTTTCTTTAAAAAGATATCCATTGTAGCTTGGACTGTCCGTTTCTTCCTTTCTTCATGCATAAGTTTATAGCAAGCCAATGCATCATTAATCTGTCTCTCAACTTTTACAAATCTGTCATAGCTAACATCCATCTCTTCGAAAAGTTTAAGTCCTTGTTCTTGAATATCTTCTTCTTCTACTTCCAACTCCAGCATTTGTCTGTATCGTAAGTAGGCTAAGCAGTATATGCTTTTGTATCTGATCTTCCATCCATGTTATGAGTAGTCATTCCATATCATCTAAAGGCCCTGCTCTCTTCTTAGTGATAATCATTGAATGCACTAAAGCATATGCCTTGATAGCCTCTATTATCCTTTTCTTGTCTTTGATCATCGTAGATATTGTCAACTGGGATAGCTAAAGATCACATGCAATGGCCATGACAGGCTTTCCACCTTCATGCAGGCTTATTATCTTTAATTTATCTTCCAAACTAATGGCTTTTCTCTTCTTCTTTTCACTACCAGCAGGTGAGGCACTTGGGCATTTGGAAGACATATTTGCACACTGTTCAATGGTCTTTGAAAAGAAATCACAGAAAAAAAATGTGCACTGTAACAACAAAATCACTGAGGCATCTCACAAAGTGGAAGTTCTTGGCATTCTGGCAGCATCCCAATGTATACCACATCACCTACAGAAATGTTCGCTTGCTGCCCCAACTTGAAAATTTTTATTTTACACAATTTTATATAAATTCTTGTATTTATCATAACTTCAAAAAATCGTAAGTCGACCCATCGTAAATCGAGGACTGTGGAAGATCAGCCTCAGCACAAACAGGCAGACACCAATGGTTCCAAACCCACAACACATTTATTTACACTATATACAGATAATCAGTCCCGCACACAACCCAGTACCCCTGCACCACACACCCTCAAGTCTGGGTTTCTCCAAAGTCCTGTCTTCACCGCCTCCACTCCGCTCCTCCGAGCTTCGTCCTCTTCCTCCGAACTCCAGCTAATGACTGGAGGGAGGTGGCCCCTTTTATTCCCACCTGGATGTGCTCCAGGTGCTTCATGATGAGCTTCCTGCAGCACTTCCTGGTGTGGCAGAAGTGCCGCATGAGCACCCGGAAGCACTCTGGGTGAGCCTGGTAATACTTCCGCCAGCACCTCCAGGTGTGGCGGAAGTGCTGACGTTCAGGGCTCCTCAGTTGTCTGGGCACTCCCTGGCGATGGCCATGGGCCCCTATAGGGTTGAGCTTCCATTCTTCATTCCCGTGGCCCCCATACCAAATAGGGCGGTTGCCCTCTCGTGGTCCGGAGGAGGCATAGTCCCTTACTCGGTCCTTCTCGGCATCCCGGCTGGGCACAGCCTCCAGCTGCCTGCCACAGGACCATCTGTGTTAGGTTACCTTCCAATAAAACTTTTGTCAATGGAACAATGAATGTTGAATGATGCGATATTGTATATAAAGCATCTCATTAATGACACACAGAGTGAATGGATAACCTCAGCAAAGGAGGCAGAGGTGTGCTCTCTGCATACAGCTGGAAAAAAATTCAGACTAATTATTTCATGCTTCCCAGAAGTAGTGAAAGAACTTCAGGTGAGACATCAAAGTTCACTCAGAAGACTCTGAACACACCCTGGAGGGACAAACTAGGAGGATTAGGAAATTACAGCCCAGCTTGGGGCCGTCTGTACAGGCCACCATTGAATATGCATGGGATCATTGCTGTAAACTCATTTGTATGTCTCATTGATCCAAGGGTATATGATGAATACCCTTTCATTCATTATTTTCTGTGGTGTTATAAGGTTTCCGCCCCCTTTAGCTGTTCCTAATTCTATTTTCAATGCTTTGGATTTGCATATTAATGAATCTGTTTTTACAGTATTTGAAGAGTGTATGGTTCAAAGGACAATAGAGTAAGTGCAGGACTGCCAGTTTTTTTGTTGGGTCGGGTAAAATGGCTATTTATAAGTCAAGAAAGGAAAACAAATCAATAATCAGAGAGTTTGATTTAGGTAACATGTTTACTGCCTTTGTAAAAGCAAAAAGCTCCGCTCCCAAACACATAACTGTGTGAACAAAGAAAAACGGGGATTGTATGGGAGGGGCATACAGAATTGGGCTGGTCCCTAAGGGGAAAGTGAAAGGGACTTATTATGCTCTCTCAGAGGAGAGAGCTACTCCCCCTATTAAGGCTAAGGCCTCAGTTAGTCATGGGGTAACCCAAGACCAGAAGGTGAGGAGACAAAAAACTGGCTTTTTGACCCAGAGTCAACCCAGCAGGAAGCTTGTGCTCCACAGAAAAAAGTAACAAAATGGCTAAGGCCGTTGCAGAATAGCACTTTCCAAATTGTGGAGCAGGTGACCTGCTTCATGTTATTAAATAGCAGGCCAAAAAATCTAACCCAGCCAGTCTGGGGAACATTTACAGATATAACTGAGTTCATGGAGCTCATTGAAATACCCAGGACAGCCTCACAATCTGGGAGGGCAGAACGGCTCATTAGCGGATGCCAGAAAAATTACGTCCCAAACTCTTTGCCCCTGTTCCAAAGTTCCCGGGCTGCCTACTCAGGAATGAGGAGGAATACAGGTGGAGAGAGAGGAGAGCATATTGTGCATTTACTAATCCCCTGATGATTTCCCATATGGGAGTGGTAATTATAAATAGCATTAAAACCGTGGTTCTCTTTAATTCCAGCAGCAACATTTCCATTGTTGATTGCCGATATGTACTACCACAACGATGGGCGAAAGTTCAGACCCGTATAACCTGTATCCATGGGGAAACCTGTGAGTTTAGGACCACCGCTTGTTTCATTAATCATAGGGGGACACCGCCGAATCCTCCTTACCCACTGTTCCTGGGGCGGGACTGGTCTAAAAATAATTGTGGTTTAGTACTGTCCACTCCTAAGAATAAATTGGGCCTAATTATAGATTAGCGATTCTATGTCTCAGGCTGCCTCCATGATGTGCAATCAGCCGACGGAGAGGGTTACGGAGGATCACAAGGGAGATGTGGTGGTCCCTGGTCCGTCACAGGCAGAAACATCATCAACTAGCATCTCAGCGGAGCAGGAGGAAATCCAACCCCTTGAGGTTAGACCAGACCCTCTGTCCGAATTTCAATTCCAGTTTGAGGAACACTGGCTTCTTTCAAAAATGAGCAATGGAATGATGATCCAACTGGTCGCTGGCCAACGCATTCATCAGCCCATGCCACAAGGTCCTCACTTTGTTTTAGAAAATGACCTGTTGTATCAGGTAGCAGAGCATGAGGGGGAGGCGCTAAAGCTGTTGTTAATTCCATGAACCTACCGGCTTCAGATTTGTGAACTGGTTCACATCCACCTCCTAGGTAGCCATTTAGGAACGAGAAGACTCTGGGAATAATTAAGGAGGTTTGCCGTTTTTACACAACTTGTCCAGAGTGTCAATTGCTGCAAATTCCTAGGAGGGACTGAGCTCCTCTTGTTCCCCTTCCCCTGTTTGATGTCCCTTTTGAAAGAATTGGGGTCAATTTAGTAGGACCCCTAGAACCCTCAGCCCGATGACATAAATATATATTAGTTCTAGTGAATTATGCTACCCGATATCCCGAAGCTGTTCCTTGTGCTCAGCCACTTCTAAATCTAGTTGTCATCCCTAAGGAAGTCCTTATGGACCAGGGGACACCTTTTACCTCTGACATGTTCAGGGAAATGGCCAAGTTACTTAAAATAAAGCACTTGAAGACTGAGGTATATCACCCTCAAACCAATGGTCTAATAGAGAGGTTCATCAGACTCTTAAACAAATGCTTCACTGGGATCAGCTCTTTCCTCTCATTCTTTTTGCTTATCAGGAAGTCCCACAAGCCTTTACGGGGTTCTTGCCTATTGAATTACTATATGGATGCCAACCCCGAGGCATATTGGATATTTTGAAAGAAGGATGGTACGGAGAGGCTCTTCCCTCTAAAAATATGTTGGAATATATTCTAATTCAGCCCATACTTAAAAGTCACAAGGAGGAGATGTAAGCAGCACAACATACTATTATGACCGTGGAACGTCTCTCCAAGAATTCCACCTGGGGGATCATGTCATGGTTTTAGTTCCTACCTCACATTCTAAATTGCTAGCCCATTGGCAAGGCCCTTACGAAGTTAAGTAGAGAAAAGAACTTGTCGACTATTTGGTGAAACAACCGAATAGTTGGCTGAGTGAGCAGATATATCATGTGAATTTGCTGAAGCTGTGGAAAGAAAGGGATCCTGATCCCTTCTCTGCTCAGCCCTGTTCATTCTTTGCTCATAAAAACATCCTTAACTTTGGTACTCAGAAACGGAAGCTCAAAGCAGTTATCCTGTCCGCTAAGGTCAAGACCACATTTAGTACCCCTAGTGGGCACTGGCAGTATTGTGTCCTTCCATTTGGGTTACATGGATCACCTGCAACTTTCCAGCATCTGGTGGATAAAGTGCTCTGCCCTCATATCTCATACAGTGCTGCCTACCTAGATGACGTAGTCATCTATTCCAGTACATGGAAGGAACACATACAGCAGGACCGAGCGGTAGTGTGGACACTGAGTGAGGCCTGGCTTCGAATCAATCCAAAAAAAAGTTTTTTTGGGTTGAAAGAAGCTAAATATTTAGGCTACCTGGTGGGTCAGAGTATCGTGAAGCAACAGTGTTCGAAGGTAGACACCATATGGAAATGGTCCATGTGCGCAAACCAAGTATTTCTCAGTTTAGCGGGGTATTACTGCTGGTTTGTACCTCAGTTTTCAGAGAGAGTGGCACCTTTGAGTGATTTAAAAAAGAAGAGGGCCCCAAACTATGTGGTATGGACTGATAAGACTGATGCTGCATTTAGTGACTTAAAACAGACCCTTACATCAACACCAGTATTGAAAGTGCGTAACTTTTCACTACCTTTCATTCTTCAGATGGACGCTTCGGACACAGGCCTGGGAGCCATGCTGAGCCAGAGTGTTAATGGTGTTGAACACCCCACCATGCTCCTGAGCCAGAAACTGTTGGATCGAGAGACCAGGTATGTGGTGGTGGAAAAAGCCCTTGCGATTAACTGGGTGATCATGCAGCTGAGGTTCTACCTCTTGGGCTGGGAATTTACTCTTGTTACAGATCATGCACCTCTGCTGTGGATGGCCCCACACAAAGAGCTGAATCCATGGGTCACCAGGTGGTTTCTTGAACTTCAACAATATAACTTTTCACTTATTCATCATAAGTGCTCTCTCCATGCCAATGCTGATGCACTTTCTCATGTTCACGACCTCTTGGTCATGGCCGCTCAACCCGATGGGTCTGGGCTAATGGGGGTGCCTTGTAACAGACGTGCGCATGGGATGCAGCTAAAGGGCCTGAATAATGTTAGTTCCACGCCAGACCAGGGAGTGGCGAGGTGCACTGACTTTCTCTCTCAGTCCTCTGCAGACCATTTACATGAAATCTCATCCAGTACCAGCACCTACGATGACGTCACTTACGGTCCAGCGCTCACGATGGCGTCACTTCCGTTTCCAGCTATGACGTCAATTTCGGGTCCTGAAGATGCCACTTCCGGTTCCGATGATGTCATTTCCAGTCTCAGCCTTTAAAGCTGCTATTTTGACAAACCTAAATCAGTTCTCTTTTGGACTCTGGCCTGTGAACAAAACAACCACTTTCACCCATTTGCAGCCAGGGCATAATATACGGGTGGCTGCCCCAAAACTTTTTTGATGTCTATAAATCATTCTTGTGACAGTGCTTATGACTGTAAAAATTTTGTTTATTTTTGTAATGATGGTTACTAAGTAATAAAGTATATGTTAAAAATCTAAAAAAATCTCATTATTATTATTATTAAATATTAAAATAATATACAAGGGAAGTGTCCAAAATTTCCAGGAATTGTTAAAAACTTTCAGCAATTCATTATTAGTCTCTGTCACAATAACGAGACATGAACAGATAAAGGTTTGGGGCAGCCACCCGTGTAATATGGTATCCTGGCTGCAAAAGTCATTTTAGTCACAATAACCAGCACTGAAGTGCATACAACAGAGTCCAAAACAAGACTGAGGGAAAAGGGCAGGCTTTTAAAGGGGAAGACAGGAAGTGAGGTCATAAGGATCGGGCATGTGTTCATCGCTCATTGAATCAGGCCCGGACGTGACATCAGGCGGGCCGGAGCTGGTAAGGTCTGTTTCCATTGGTTCGGTCCCGGAAGTGATGTCAAGAGAGCCAGGTGGAGTCTCCAAGGAATGGTCTACAGGGAATTGAGAAAAAGAGTCAGTGCACTCTGCCGCATCACGGCATGCCTCCGAACTGCCTTCATTTAAGCCCTTTAGCTGCCTCCCATGTGCACGTGTGTGACATCTCCTTCAAAATACTCTCCTTGAAATGCATTACACATGTTCCAGCACTTTTCCCATTACTGGAATCATTTCATGTAATCATCTTTTGTTAACATGTCTATTGTGTCTAATGCCTCTTGCATTTCTTGCTGGATTTCTTCCATAGCAGAAACTTGTTCAGAGCTGTTTGCCCTGCTTGTTTCAAGATACAGTACATTCTGGAGATCTTGGAAAAACATTTTGTTGAAAGCAATGGGTATCTCAATCAAAACTGCTGTAAACAATCATTCACATATAAATTAATAAAACAATTTTTATCTCCTGTTGCACAGCTGGTGTGGGTGTTCCCTGGATATTCGGATTACCTCACGCAACTCAAAGACACCCATTCTAAATTAAATTTCAATTGACTGGTGTTAGTAAGTGCATATGTGTGCTTATATGTATCCTGTTAATGACTGGCCTCCTGTCTAGTGTTGATTTCAGTGGCAGCTGGTGAAGAAAATTTGGGAGGGAGAGCAGATTTTAGGCAGGCAAGCTGAAGCAGCACTTTTATATTATATAATGCCTTTCTCATCTATTTATTATATAGTGCCTTTCATATCTATCTATCTATCTATCTATCTATCTATCTATCTATCTATCTATCCAGTCCTTCCACATGCTCTCTTGGTCTTCACCATAGTGTCAATGCACATCTTGGCCTGTCTAGTACCAGACACATAGGACAAATCCAGGCTAAAATGTATTATACCCTCTCCACTCTGTTGCCCAATCTTTTGCCAGCTTTCCCATTTATGCTGGGCTCCAAAACTTCAGTCATCCACAGCTACCTTATTCTTCCCATAACTTAATCTATAGGTGTGGAAAGGAATAGGTGCACCTGTCGCCCAGTTTTTATACTACATATTTGTCTAAATTGCCCAGCCGTCTGCCAAATTGTCCAGTACCCCATTCTGTAAAAACCCACACCATAATATCCGCATCCCCTCCTCCGTAATCTTCTAATAACATGGAAGATGTTAATAATACTCTGCTCCAATACCATCTTTCCTATAATACATCAATAGCTTAAGTCAATCGAAATCTTATTCTGTCACTGCCAATGGTGTGGCCAGTCCTTGGCCATTTCCTTTGTATTCCATAAATCCACATCATACAGTCACTTGTCCTCTGATTTTTCTTAAGTCTTATATCCTAGTTTATCATTTAGCACAGCCACAGAGTCGTTCCTACCCTAATTTTATTCTACACCTGCTGCCAGTCTGCCTAGGCCTATGCAAGTTTGCCAAGCTTACCTCACCAGGGTACAAATTCACATTATAAGATCCACAGACCCCCACATCTTAAAACATAACTTACACTACTAACCTGTCCTGTACTACATCCACAGGACAAGGCCAACCTAAATCTTATTCTGTCTTTATGATCAGGATACCTACAGTATATTTCCCCAAACATAAAGTTTGCCCTCCTTTCTTTCAGGCGTGAAAGTTTCTGATTTAACTGAGTCAATTCACTAAGACTCCTAAAACTTAGCCTCATGTTACTGTCTAGATCAGTGTTCCCCAACTTTTTCTCTGTAGTGGCACACTTTTTGTAACCAAAATCATCCCAAGTTATGCCAGTATTTTATTAACCACAAACATATATACAGTATATCTCATACATTTGCTCAACTGCCTGAAGAGGTGGGACTACCAGAGAAGCCAGTAAAAAACCTAGCTCCGAGATCAGCATTCGCAGGTATGGCACTTAGTGAACACTTTGGTAGTATCTTCTTTGCCCGCCCCTCTCTGCCTCAGAGACAACTCGTCTGCCTACTGTCTGCTAGTGCTGTGAGGCTTGCTGGCGACCACACAACATGGAGATCATGGAGCTTCTTTTATGTCAGCTTCTCTAGGTAGTCCTATCCTCTTCAGACAGGTCTCAACCCCCTGTTCACACAGGTTCACACCCAAATGTGCTCCACTATTATTTTCAAGGCACACCTAGATAGCTCTCATGGCATGTCACTGTACCACAGCACACTGGTTGAAAAACACTTGTCTAGATGGCTGCAGCTTCTTTCATGCTGCTTGCATTTTTCAGAAAGATGTTTTAGGTGTCATACACCCATCATTGTCCACAACGCTTCAGTAAAGACACACATTGAAACAGCAAACAGGGAAAGCAAAACAAAACATTTACTTATACCACCTCCAATTAGCCAACTCTGTCTTAACAAGAGTGACAAAAAGTCTGTGTGTAAGCACATCTTCTTTTTTTAATCAAGTGAACGATTTATAAAGGGGTGTTTAATTAAAGAAATAACCAAATTTTCTTTCACTTCTGGAATTCCACTAGAGGTTGCCATCTCGCTAAAATCATGCTCACTCATCTGTATTTACCTTGATGGTGGCTGTGAACTGTGGACCATGGATGTGAACATGAAATAGTGTATTGATGATTGTCCACCAACATTGGACAATATTAAAAAAAACCTAAAACAATATTAATTCGTTGCCAATTATCATGGGCGTGTTCTGAGCACACAGAGCTCCCCAGAAAAATCTGAAAGTAACCAATTAAAGTGGAGCCTCAGGACACCTGCTTGACAAAATATCCAGGATTTACATAGACTCTCATTTGGCTGGTATCCTTCACTCCAGAAATATAGGTATTCACATAGAATTTTGTTTTTGTTTACACAAGTTGGAACCAATTTTAATGGATGTTGACATGTACTGACACCGGGCACATTATTCAAATTACAAATTTATTAAATGATTATTTTGCATTACCTGATCAATTTACGTAGAGTTTTTAAAATATTTGGTGTGGGAGTGGCTCCCTAGCACCCCACATTACAAACACCTACTGTTTGATTTTGTGATTTGAGCCTGATGCTGCTGGGACAAGTTCTGTTTCACCACATGCCTGGACTAATCAGGCTAAAATATGAATGGAAGGAATTAACCCAAATGCACTGCTTTGGGGATTAAATCAGAATAATCGAACAGTGGCTATTCCAGGATAGCTGCCTGGAACTATGAGGCAGCAGTGTCAATGCCCCAACAAAGATTTATAATTATTTGTGTTCAGTTCATGGCTGTTATGTATGTAGTTTAAGAATAAGACTGAATAATGTAACTTATGTTTAGAGCAGATAAGCCATATTTTATTGCATTTTTAAGCACAACTTTTCAGAGGCTCTTAATTAGAATCTAATACCTGATAAAAACACACAAAGAAATGTGTCTGCTCTACGGAACTGCATATTATGAAATGTGTTTTTAAACTAAACTGGCTTAAGGCAAAGTGGAAAGCTTAACATTGGTCCAGCCAGTCTGACTGTGGGCGGCAAGGAGTTCCTGAGGCAAGGGACGTTGCTGCAAAAATCTCATTCTTTCATTCTTACTTGTTTTGATCAAAAAATCAGTAGAGCAAGGTGTGGTAAGGGAGCTAAGGAGGAATTTCAGGGAGGCAAATCAAACTGTCTAAATGAAAATAATATGAACCTGTTTCCAAACTCACTATAAGTCTATTAAATAATGGCATAATTAAAGTATTTTCACATTTCAAAAGAATTCATTACTGACGATGCCCTGCTCATCCAGGGAGTGAGAATTTTTTTCTTTATTCAGGTACAAGTAAGTAATGAAGCAAAGGCAAAGACCACATTTATGTTGTCAGCAAAATTAATTCAGACCAATAGTCATATCTTCATTTGGCAAAAAGCTGTCTTGAATTGCGACCAAAGACTGACCTTAGTTAATTAGTTTTTAGTCCATTTGGCCACAAGCATCTTAATTAAGTCATTACGCAAAAAGAAAGACTTTAGAAAAAAATGTTACCAGTTAATAATTCAATGAATTGAGAAAGAAAGAAAGAAAGAAAGAAAGAAAGAAAGAAAGAAAGAAAGAAAGAAAGAAAGAAAGTGTATCCTGATATTTTTCATTTCTCTTATGTATCAGAAAAGGCAATAATCTCTGCTTTACATCATTCAGTTCTATGAAATTAGAGTCATTTCTAATTTATACTTTTTACTGCTTTAATATCCAGGATATATATTTTCTTCTTTTGTACATCTACTGTTTCTAATGCATACTGTATTATCTCAATAAACTGCAGACAACATTCATAGTACACTGTACAATATTTTTTATTATAACATTAAGCAAATGTGTGTTGTTTTTTTCTAGCTTTCAGATTAGCAGATGTCAATTCAGATCGATCTGATAGAATAGAAATACAGATGTCATTGTTCAGATCCTAGTGAGCTGAAAGTGTATTAACCTTTCACAAAAGCAAAAGTCTGTTGTCTGGCTGTATTTATAGTTTGCATACTGATTACACGTCAAGTGCAGCTTCAGTTGAACACAACATGTAACATCCATTATATATATATATTTTTTTTTAAACCAAACATTATTTAACTTAAATTATTTTGATAGATCTGACAAAAGTCAACTAAGGAAGTTATCATTTATTTAAAGGTTTGTTGGAAAATAACAAATTATTGCATGCTCACACATTCTTTCTTTCTTTCTTTCTTTCTCATCCTTTTGAGTCTTTAGGTGTTTGTGAATTGACCAGTGGTGCAGCATAAAGATCTGTGTTCTTCAAAGCAGTGGTGCCTTTCCCCTAAGAAGGAACAAAAATGACAAATAAGGATGAGTGGAATTATAGCCATTTTCTAATTTATATAAACATGATCTGAATTTGTATGCTTAATTTAAATGAAAAATAGAGCAGCCATTATAACATTATTGTTTCTGTACATCTGCTTATTGAAAACCTAAACGATAGCATGCTGTTTGGATAGCAGAAAACACCAAAGTCCTGAAAGTGCTCTTTGGGACTTATACTCAACACATCTTGAGATAGAAGGCAAGCAGTCTATTTAATTAACCACCTGTATATTATGATCACAAAATACTGTAATGTGGCACAAAAAGGGATTGTTTCCTTCTTTATCACTTTGGTCAGTAACAAATATTTATTCATTTTTGTCTTCTCAGATCTCCAAACATATCTGCTCAACTTAATCTATTGTTATTTTTAAAGAATTATTTTGTTACAGAATATGAGTGTCATTCTATGTGTTGTCATATTGTTTTATTTACCTAGTGCATCTTCCTACACTATGATATTATTTATTGTTGTTGTATATAATGTTGTGATTATGTCATATATTGTCTATTGTACTGTCAATTGTATTTTAAAATTTTATGTCTATGGCTGTAACATGCCAACAAATTTCTAGCAGCTGTGCTTCCTGGCAATAAAGTTCAAATTCAAATGAAATCTTGAGAGGTATCTCTGAAGTGGGTGCTAAGAAAGTGACTGCGTGTGTGTAGATGCATTTGTGCTTGTTTATGTTTTAAATTATGGAACCAGTTAGTATTTTGAAAATAGTCCTAAACACTTCTAAAATATATAACTGTCATGTGTTTTTTTTAATCTTTCTACATTTTTGAATTACAGAAATACTTATTTTCTTGTGTAAGAACTGTAAAATAAATAATTCATTTATTGCATGAATATTCTCTAAATTCTGAAATCTGTGTTTGTGTTATTTTATTTTCATCTTCACAACTGTTGTCAGTAATTTCCATTCGGTTACAGATATAGCTGGTGTAAATTCTGTATTGGGATAGAAATCAGTGGTTTTTTTTTAAAAAAAAAGTTTGTTTCTGTGTGTTATTTATAGGAATAAAACATGTAAAGGGCAAATGTAAAAGCCAATAAATGAAGAGGGCAACAGCTCATCTCTACTTGAGACTAGGATCATAAGTGAAAGGCCAGGCCTTTATAGCAAGATGTCAGGAGACAGCTCAAAAAACAAGTTAGAGTGTAACAAGGTTGAAATTACTGTTTAAATTAAAGACATTTCTATGTGTTGTTTTTAAGAAAAAAAATGTAAATACTAAATGTAAAAGCCAATAGATAGAGGAGGCAATAGGAACCCATTGTTTTTGACTGGGATGGTAAGTGAAGAAGCACATTTCCTGAGTAATGCTGTTACAGGTTATTTGTAATAGCTGTTTAGAGGACATAGATATTTACCTGCCTCACAAAAGAGTCACCTGCTTTGAAGTTCAAACAGCTTTGATTAGTATCACATCAACATACTATGATAAAGGAATTGTCTGCTTCCTTTAGAGAGTGTTTATATTTGCTTGCTTTCAAAATAAACTTGTTCTGGGGATATCAACATATTGTGGTATCTGTACTTCTTGACAATTAGCAACAGCACTTATTTTATAACCCATGAAAACGTGTATGCACTATTGTTAACCAAAGGAATTGATACGTACTTTTGTTTAATCGTTTAGCATGTTGGTCCAGGCTGAAAGTGAAGCAGATTTACTGTATAACCCTGGGCACATCAGAATAAAATCAAGTATTGTCAAAGATTCCGGAATGCTGCCTGCTTCCTTAATGCTTTCAGCACATTATCGCTGCAGCTATACCCTGTAGCAACAGTGGCTCATACCTAGCCCAGGATCCCCTAGTCCTGAGGCCGGTAACATATGTATGTTCTACCAAAAAAAAAAAATTAGCAACTGTTGTCTGAAACGTGTTCTGTTATTTACTAGAAATATCCTGTTTAGTCCAGCAGTACCACAGAGTAATTCTTTTCAAAGCACATGAACATTTCACTCTCAAACTTAATTTTAAACAGCGGGCTGTTACTGAACACCTTGAGGTAGAGAAGCTAACATTCACAAAATGCATATTGAGACAAATGCTGTTGATTAATGCAACATTAGTTTTTTAGACTTCATAATTTGTGGGTTAAGAGAAAAGACAAGTGGTGCTTATGGCCATGGCTCATTCTGGATAGCTGACAACAGAAGTCACTGTGGTATTGCTTTAACATACAGATGAACTTACTTGAGGTAATAGATACATTGTGATCAGAAAGCTTTAAACTGGGCTTTTACTATCTAAGGCAAGAGTGAACAACATTGTTGATGCTGTAGCCTGCTGCCTTCAGTGTCAATGTACAGTGGGTTTTGTCAATTAGTGTGTATATCACTTAGAAACTAAGGATCTGTTTGGTGATCTTAATGTGTTTGTTTCAGCACATGGTCTTTGGGAAACCAAAATCAAATTCTATCTTAGTAGCTACAGTTGTAAGGTAACTAACAACACACAGCATGCACTCATATTTTTCAGTATAAGACTGCTGATTAACCTAGTAAATAGTGTTGATAGGTGAAATTTGAAAAGGTGTTTTCACCATTAATTTTCTGGATTCATCAATGACATTATTAGCTGAAAATTTCCTGAAAATTTGCCATGCAGCCAGCTTAGACAGCTTCTTTTTTTCACTGCCCAATGAAGCTTTGCGAGGCCAGCGTGACATCACAAAGCTGTAGTACCCAATGATGGATGGGACAGCTCCACAACAGCGGTATCCTGGGTCAACAAGCCCAACAAAAGAAATTCTTGTTTTGGTATGGATTTTACAAGAACTTATTATGCTAAAAATTAGCGAAAACATTTAATTTAAACATAAAATATGTATACAGGAGAAAACTGAAAATTTGCCAGTGTTTGTCTTTAAGGTAAATTTCTTCTTCTGTGGACTTGTATGTGACCTGTGTGAAAAACATGAGACTAACCCTTTAATAGCATCACCCAGAGCGCTGTGCAGTTGACAGAGACTGGAAGGAATGAAGAATCCATGTGCTTTTCTGTTGCACTTATTTGATCACAGTAGTAGTGAACAAGTAAAAGTGGCAGGCAAAAAGAAAAAAAACAATTTGAAAGATATGAGTACAATCCTTGCTCCTGTTGCCAACTGCCTGCAAAATATTTTACTGTTGTGATTTCTAATTCTTTGAATTTTATCTTAGGGAGGTACAGTGGTGCAATGGTTAGCACTGCTGCCAAAACGCTTTGGTCACATTTCTGGCCACAATAATTGGTCCAATATAGATGGCAGCCCTCAGGGACAATTAAAAGACCATTGCACCATTTTAATCCACTCAACACTAGTTCAGGTTCTCCTTGCCCATTGATTTCAACATATTTCACTGTGCTCAGCGAGTTCACCAAACACAAAGCAAAGCAAATTCAGCAGGGTTCAATGATCAATACTGGCAAACAAGAAAAAAACAAAAGAACCATAGGAAACACTCATGGGCACAAGAAGTATAAAAATTCCATATGAAATGTAAAATAGGCAGGTATAGAAATTCATTGAAAATAAACTGCATTTCTTTTTGTTTGATGTGGTCTTTTATCTGATAGGCCTATTAATTTTCTGGTTGTTTTTAGTAATCTTAGCTTGGAATTTTTAGGTACAAAAAGGACTACTCTTGTAATTTTAACTAATTCATTCAAGATTTATTGTTTACTCCTAACATAACTCCGCATAAATATGGACCAGGTGCTGGATTCAAACCCAGATCCCTTCATCTGTGAGACCAGAGCACTGTTGTACTCCTGTTTTCATTATAGTGCCTGTAAAGGTTTAAACGTTTTCATAACATTTGTATGAATGTTGGTAGATCAAATTAGGAGAAGAGGAATTTGAGCATTACTGACTTAGTATTTAAAAAAAAACAAGATGTATGCAATTAAAAGACAAAAACACCCCAAACCCTGTGGAGAACAATATTATAGAATGACAGAAGCAATGACTACATGGAGCCTTTGTGACAACTTGAAGAGTTGATGTCACCAACAACTAGATATACAAACAGCAAAGATTGGTGACGAAAGCCATTTCTTGATGTTGGAACCAGACGATCCATTGAATATCAATGTTGAGAACTCTAGGAGAAGGAAGCTTCCCCCTGAAGGATAAAAACAATCTGGTAGCTGTGACAGTACCAAAAAAAAGCAGAATTATCAGATTGAAGTTAGAAAAGGTATGTTGCAATGAAAGCACTGAAAATGATTGAATTAAAACCACAAACAAAGATATGGTCATTAAATCCCCAGGAAACATAAATCTCATACGGGCTTGGGGAAGATACCATCCACTTTTGCAGTGTATTTTCAGTGAATAAATTGTAAAATAGTAATCTGAGGACTATGGTTTATTAACATGTAAAAGAATATTGCAAGAACTCATTTTCACACATATGCTGCAATGTCATGAGACTAACCCTTTAATAGCATCACCTAGAGTGCTATGCAGTTGAGTAAATGTTTGCTTAAAGGTATGAATAAAGCTTTTCCATTTACCCCCATGAGCAAAATATACACTGTACCACCATTTAAGGCTTTAACAGCCTACAGAGTGAATAGGAGACAAGGTTTTTAATTTGCCAAGAGTGGTGGCCTATTGGTTAATATTTTGAATAGTAAATTACAAGACTTCTGATTCAATTTTAACTAATCCTTAAGACACAAAAAAATGCAATGTGGCATATATATTAGAAGAATTATTCCCCTCAATTTATTTTCAACAACCTGCTACTAAACCTGGGACTGTGCCCTATTCTATTCTATTTTTCATAGAAACTAAGTATAACCTCTGATCATGGCCCCACTTTTTTATTTTCTTGATTCTCTAACCACGTCCCCCTCTTAGCTATCCTGTGTTTCTCCTGCCATTACTTTTGGACCTACAGTACATGATTCAATGTGTCATTCCTCTGCAGAGCAGACTCTAGCATTGTTGTTGCCCTAGAAGAAGATGTAAGTGATGGCAAAATTTTAAAACATATTGAAAAATGGATAAATTGTCTGACAATAGTTACATTTTACAAAGACAATAAATACCAGTTTTAAAAAGTAAATAATAATAGACTTGTAGTCCTTTACAATTTAAAGAATACAAACACCTGGAATTCAAAACTTCATCTTTGCAAACTTAGAAGAAAACTCTATTGTTTTGGCTAACTCATCCTCCAATGATAAGGTTGCTAAAAGTACATGAATCATATGAATACACAAACACATATTATTAGTGGTTACAACAGAACATTTCTCTCTTTCTAAAAGTTCATTTTTACAAGGTAGTTATTTCTGATAAGGGAGACAACCATTTCAAGGGAATGTTGCTATTCTCAGTTATCATGGTGCTGCAGCATTTTGACATGTTGCATGTTGATTAGCACACGGGTGAAGTTTGTATGTTCTGCATGCATGGGTTTCTTCTGTGACCTCTGGTTTCATCTCAAAGTCCAAAGATATGCAGGTTAGGTGGCGTACTGCTAAATCAGCCCAAGTGAGTGTTTGTGTATATTTGTGTCTCTGTGTGTCTTCACACAAGGGCTGGCACCCTAATGCTTGCTGGAATAGGCTGCAGCTGCTCCAAAGATTGATAGAGGAATGCAGCTGGTGGCTCTTATCTGCACAGCTTCAAGTGGTGCCATGTCTTTCTTGTAACATGGTGATCAGAGCTAGATTTGGTCTCACTAGTGAATTATATGGTCTGTGCATTATATTCCTCAATTTATATTCAACATTTTTTATGATATAACCTAAAATTCTTTTCACCTTTTTAACACCTGCAAGACAACATTTTACATACTGTAGTTTAACTGGATTAGAAAAATACAGAAATAACAAAGGTTAAGAATAACATAACATACTGCACTAAGTCTAACCTTCAACACATTATATATACTATTGTGACACTATCCAGTATAAAACATGTAGCTTTCAATCAGTGTTTCACCTCATGCGGATTTTGTTGTGACTGGATATATATAATAAAAGACCTGACAAATGAGAGGATACTATTCAGTCTATCAAACTCATTTGCTGGCTAGCTAGCTAATACCACATTGTCAATATCTCATCCAGATACTTTTAAAAAACTTGTTATGGTTTCTGGCAACTACATGTCTCAGTAGTTTGTTCTAGATTCCCAGGTCTCTTTGTGCAAAATAATGATTCCTGCTTCCAATATTAAATGTGCTATATCTGTACCTCACAGTACTTTAATTCCCACCAGGCCTCTTGAAGGCCTAAATAAGGTGGTCCTCTATCAGTCTTTTCTGATGAAGACTTTTATTATTCTGTGTTGTTTAAAAAATTCTGTGTGCTATTTTAGCTTCTTTTTGTTAATAGCTGTTCCCATTTTGAATTTTCTGAATTACTGTATCATATTTTGTACATATTTCCATTACCAATACTAGCCAAAGTACTGCTGTTACCTGGGCATATTTGTACAACAACAGCATTAATTTATATAACATATTTTCATACAAATGGTGTAGCCCAAAGTGCTTTACAAGATGAAGAAAAAAAATTATGAAACACAAATAAGATTAGGCAATACTAAGTAACAAAGGTAAGATCAGATTGCCAAAAGGACAAAAAAAAATGGGCAGGAGAAAAAATCTGCAGGGGTTCCAAGGCCAAGAGATTACCCAGCTCTCACTGGGTATTCTTCCTAACATAAATGATTTAAATCAGTCCTCATGGTTTTCAGGCTTCATGTGAAAGAATTTGACGATGATGGACATGTGGACATCTGGGGAACTGCTTTCAATCCATCAATATAAGGACTGAATAGTATCTTGATCAGATGGTGGTGGTGCAGATCGCCACCGCAGAAAAATCAGAAAAAAACTGCAGAGAATAGCAGGGATTAGTACAGAATGCAGAGCCTTGATGAAAATAATAATTCAAGGCACATATAGTTTACAGGGATACACTAACATGTAGCTAAGAGAAAGCCGTGTTAAAATGATGGGTTTCTAGCAGTTTTTTAAAATGCTCCACCGTATTAGCCTGGCAAATTTCTGTCGGTAAACAATTCCAGATTTTAGGTGCATAACTGCAGAAGACTGCCTCACCACTTCTTTTATGTTTAGGTCTTGAAATCATAAGCAGACAATCATTCAAAGATGTAAGGTTAGAACTTGGAGTGAGAGAGATTATTTAAGGCTTTGTAAAGCATTTACAGTATTTTAAAATGAATTCTGAATGACACGGTTAACCAATGTAATGACATCAAAACTGGTGAGATGTGCTCAGATTTTCTTTTCCAAATTAAGATTCTGGCAGCTACATTCTGCACTAGTTGACTAAAAACAAAAGTGTGAACTAATTTTTCAACAACTTGCAAAGTTAAAAGGGATCTAACTTTTGCTGTATTCCTTAAACAAAAAAATGATGTCCTAGTAATCTGATTAATGTGTGATTTAAAATTTAGGACAGAGTCAATAAATAACCCTACATCCTTTACCTCCATCTTGACTTTTAAGCCTCTAATGGATCAAGATTCATTTCTTTTTTTTTAATTTTATTAAAATCAAATCCCATACAAATAACTCATGTTTTACAAAAGAAAGTTTGAAACAAATTGACCCCCACCCCTGAGAAGAGCTAGGCCAGCACAGTAAAACTTTATGCTAGTAAAAATAATTAATTAGATAAATTAATAAATGAATAAAGAGTAAAAGATGGGAGAGAACCTGCTTCCTCAATTTAAATGCTTATTCTAAAATGGTATTGATTTGATTCTGCCAGGTTTTGAAAGTACCTCTAATTGCAAATTTTATTTTTTTTCCAGTTTCAAATAGTATATAACATCAGTTACCCACTGACTTAAAATAGGTGAGTTAGGATTTTTCCAGTTGACCAAGATAAGTCTATGTGCCAATAGTGTAGTAAAGGCAAATACAATTTGTTTGTCCTTTTCCACTTTAAGCCCTTTTGGTTGTACCCAAACACTGCTGTTAGTGGATTAGGAGGGATTATGACAACAAGGCTGTCTGAAAGGCATTTAAAGATTTTGGTCCAGAATGATGTTAATTTGGTGCAGGCCCAAAACATATCGCTCAGTGAGGCTGGAACTTGATTACAGCGTTCTCAGGTTTGATCTTGCCCTGGAAACATTTTGGACAATTTTAAATGAGAGAGATGTACTCGATATATAATTTTGAGTTAAATAATTCTATGCTTTGTGCATATGGAGCTGCAGTGAATTCTGTGCATTGCTACTTTCCACTCCTTTTCTAAGATGTTGAGTGAGAGATCCCACTGTCCTCTTAGATCTTTGAAAGGGAGGGACTGTAAAATGGTTTTATATATTATGGAAATGTTGTCTGAGTCCTCAAGACTGATCAATATTTTTTCTGGCACAGATGCAAGTGGGAGGTTAGAAAAATTGGACAGATTTTGTTTAACAAAGTTTCTAATTTGAAGGTAGTGAAAGAAATGTGTTATTGGAAAGTTAAATTTGGAGTGTAATTGTTTGTAGGATGCAAAGACGTTGTCTATGTACAGATCTCTAAGTGATTTAATCCCAAATGTTTTCCGGACATTAAAAACTGCATACGTTTAAGAGGGTAGAAAAAGGTGGTTCTCATACAGAGGTGCCACAGATAAAAGCTTCTCTATCTTAAAATAATTTCTACATTGGTTCCAAATTACGAGTGCGTGAAGCACAATTGGGTTGTTAGTATATTGGCGATAACTTGTATTTATCGGGGTACAAAGCAAAAAATATAAAGATGAACTGCAGGATTTTATTTCTATTGCGAACCAAGCCTGTGTATGTTCATCTATTTGTGTCCATGTCCATGTTTTTATAGCTTGTATATTTGCTGCCCAGTGATAAAATTGAAATTTAGGTAGAGCCATGCCACCTTCCCCCTTAGGTCTTTGTAAGGTCGCCCATTAGATATGTGGAAGTTTTGAATTCCAAATAAATGAGGTTATGGCTGAATCTAATTTCTTAAAAAAAGATCTATTGATGTATATTGGTATGTTTTGAAATAAAAAAGAAGCTTAGGAATTATATTCATCTTAACAATGTTAATTCTTCCAGCTAAAGTGAGATGAAGAGTTCACCATCTTTGCAAGTCTTGCTTAATTTTTTACATCCAGATGGCAAAATTTTGTTGATAAAGAGCTTTATGTTTATTTGCGATGTTTACCCCTAGGTATTTAAACTGATCTGCAATGATAAAAGGGAAGGTGTCGAATCTAATACTGTATGCATGAAAATTCACTGGGAAGAGCACATTTTTTTAAAAATTGATTCTGAGACCAGAAATCTTTTGAAATTATATTAGTGCTGTTAGGACTGCAGGCACAGTATTTTGTGGATCAGATATATAGAGTACAATAATATCTGCATATAGAGGAACTTTCTGTTTCAGCTCTTGTCTGATAATCCCTTTTATGTCATAAGCATTTTGACAGTGAATTGCCAGTGGCTCAATGGTATTTGCAAAAAGCAGTAGCGACAAGGGGCATCCTTGTTTGGTATCACAGTCTAGTTTAAAGTATTCTGAATTAATGGTGTTAATACAAACTGAAGCTTCTGGATTGGTATACAGCAGTTTGATCCATGCACAAATGTTCGGGCCATACCCAAATTTGTCGAATGTAGTGAAAAGGTAGTTCCATTTGACCATATCAAATGCTTTTTCTGCATCCAATGATAATAATATCTTCAGGGTGTTTTACTTTGTGGGTGAATATATTATATTAAACAGGCCTTGAAGATTGGAAGCTGTCTGCCTTTAATAAATCCAGTTTGGTTTTGTGAAATTACTGAAGTCAGCATTTTCTCCATCCTTCTACCTAGGACTTTGGAGAGTATCTTAACAGCACTATTCAGAAGTGGAGCTGGTCTGTATGATGCACATTGTAATAAGTCCTTATTTTGTTTAGGAAAGATGGTAATTAGTGTTTGAAAAAAACTTAGAATTGTACTTTTCCTAGCTTCTGTAAATGTTGCTAATAGAAAGGGAGTTGAGAATGTTTTATAAAATTCGGGAGAGTAGCCATCAGGGCCTGCTGCTTTCCCACTCTGAAGTGAATTTATAACATCTAGTAATTCTGATAGTGTCAGAGGTTTATCCAATTCCTCTGCACTAAAAGTATCTATTTGTGGTATCTGTAATGCATCCAGAAATGCATTAGATTGTGTATTGTCTTCTTTAAATGGAGTAGCATACTGTATAAGGATTTATACTAGTCTCTAAATGTCCATCCATCCATCCATCCATCCATCCTCTTCTGCTTATCTGAGATTGTGTCGCAGGGGCAGCAGCTTGAGCAGAGATGCCCAGACTTCTTTTTCTCCGGCCACTTCTTCTAGCTCTTCCAGGTGAATCCTGAGATGTTCCCAGGCCAGCTGGGAGACATAATCCCTCCAGCAAGTCCTGGATCTTCACCAGGGCCTTCTTCCAGTTGGACGTGCCCGGAACACCTCACCAGGGAGGCATCCTGATCATGTGCCCGACCCACCTCATCTGAGTCCTCTCAGTGCGGAGGAGCAGCGGCTCTACTCTGAGCCCCTCCTGGATGACTGAGCTTCTCACTCTGTCTTTAAGAGAAAGCCCAGACACCCTGCAGAGGAAACTCTTTTCAGCCGCTTGTATTCGTGATCTCATTCTTTCAGTCATTACCCATAAACAATGACCATAGGTGAGGGTAGGAACATAGATCAACTGGTAAATTGAGAGCTTTGCCTTATGGCTCAGCTCCTTTTTCACCAAGACAGACCGATGCAAAGCCTATTGTCGATCTCACGCTCTATTCTTCCCTCACTCTTGAACAAGACCCAGAGATACTTGAACTCCTCCACTTGGAGCAGGATCTCGCTCCCAACCCTGAGAGGGCACTCCACCCTTTTCCGGCTGAGGACCATGGTCTCTGGTTTGGAGGTGCTGATTCCCATTTTAGCCGCTTCACACTCAGCTGCTCTTCAGAGAGAGCTGAAGATCACAGCCTGATGAAGCAAACAGGACAACATCATCTACAAAAAGCAGTGACCCAATCCTGAGTCCACCAAACTGGACCCCCTCAACACCCTGGCTGCACCTAGAAATTCTGCCCATAAAAGTTATGAACAGAATCGGTGACAAAGGGAAGCCCTGGCGCAGTCCAACTCTAACTGGAAACAGGTTCGACTTACTGCCGGCAATGTGGACCAAGCTCTGACACCGGTTGTACAGGGACCAAACAGCCCTTATCAGGGGGTCCGGTACCCCATACTCCCAGAACACCCCCCACAAGATTCCCCGAGGGACACGGTCTAACGCCTTTTCCAAGTCCACAAAACTTTATGTAGACTGGTTGGGCAAACTTCCATGCACCCTCCGGGACCCTGCCAAGCGTGTTGAGCTGGTCCACTGTTCCACAACCAGGAAGAAAACCACACTGATCCTCCTGAATCCGAGGTTTGACTATCTGATGGACCCTCCTCTGCAGGACCCCCGAATAGACTTTTCCAAGGAGGCCGAGGAGTGTGATCCCTCTGTAGTTAGAACACTTTCTAAATGTGTGCATAATATTTTATGGTCAATGATTTTGTCCCAATTTGTGTTGGTGATTCCTGGGATTGCATAGTGAACTTCTTGTTTGTGGATTTGTTGAGCTAAAATCTTATTAGCTTTTTCTTCATGTTCGTAATAATAATGTCTTGATTTAAATATGAGTTGTTCAGTTTCTATAGTTGTTAAAGAGGTTGAATTCTGAATGTAGAGCCTGCCTTTTCCTGTGAAGTGCCTCACTTGGACACCTGGCATGTTCTTGATCTATTCTAGTAATTTTGTTGATTAGCTCTGATACCTTCTTGGTTTACTATTTATTTCTGTGAGAAAGATATGAGATAATCTGTCCTCTTAAGAAGGCTTTCAGGATTTCCCAGAGTATTCCTGCTGAAACCTCTGGGGATGTATTTGTCTCTAAAAGAATATTGATTTCCTGTACAGTTCTCTTCTGCTAATAAAAGTGGATTAAGATGCCATCTGCAAGATGTGTATGTGTGGCATAATGATTTTAGCTCCAATATCAAAGGGGCATTGTCGGAAATAACAATGGCGTTGTACTTACAAAATTTAATTGTAGGCAAGAAATTGTTATCTCCAAAGAAATAATCAATTCTTCAGTAGCAATGGTGCCCAGGTGTGTTTAAGGAATATACTCTTGAGTTTGGGTTTAGAAATCTCCAGGGGCCTCATGTATAAACGGTGCGTACACACAGAAATGTTGCGTAAGAACTTTTCCACGTTCAAATCACGATGTATAAAACCTACACTTGGCATAAAGCCACGCACTTTTCCACGGTACCTCATACCTTATCATACGCAAGTTCTCCGCTCAGTTTTGCAGACTGGCGGCACCCAGCGTCAAAACAATGCTACTGTTCCTGTGTGGTTACACCTTATTTTCCTGACACGGCTTTAAAAATACACTGAAACTAACCGTATATTGTTTATTAGTGTAATGCATCTGATTGTAATTAACTTGTAACAATATAATGGTCCAGGGAATAGCCATAGTATTCCAAATACCATGACTGCTTTAGTGATGCTACTCTCACTGCACCTTCTTCTTCTTCTTTCAGCTGCTCCCATTAGGAGTTGCCACAGTAGATCATCTTTTTCCATATTACTCTCACTGCACCACTCGGAGTATTTATATCACTGTATCTGAGTATGAATCACAGCAGCAGCTGATCGGAAAGAGAATTATCGTTATACAGCTTCAAGCACATGCTGTCTCAGACACGGCAAAACGTTTCAAAGCCTTTCCTGTACGGACCTCATGGTTCAGAAACAGTTTCATCCCAAGAACTTTAAACACACTTAATCCATTGCTCCTTGTAGAACTGTTTGTACTTATAAGTACAATCACCCCACTGTAAACTTGCACTACAGTTATAATATCGCACAACCTGAGACACTTTATAAAGTGCTTATTTACATATGATGACAATATCATTTTTAAGGTGAAATGCAGCAAAATATGTTTATTATATTATACAGATAAAACTTTAACTTCATTTAAATAATCTATATTCTTTACTGGGACTGTCGTGAAGTATAGAATAATTAAACATGTACTATGAAGATATTTCAATGTTCCTTAAACGTTTTGAAGAATCGGCGCTCTAAGCTTACAGATGGGTTAACATCTATTACAAAGCTGATTGTGTGGCGATCGGTTACTTGGAGAAAGAAAAGCAAGGACTGCAGTGGCGGCTACGCCAATATATATTGAATATAAAACAGAAAGAGAAAATAACAACACAGCTAAAAACGCAGCGACAAATTTCGGCAAAAGTTAAATGCTTGTGTCATGAGCACGAGGCGGCTATGCAGTGTCCGCAATGGACGTGGCCATCCACCGTGCATAAGCTACCTTATTGACATTGATTCTTCCTCTGCCCAGTGCCACTACAAGCCTAGAGCCGCCCCCGAGTACTGCTGTAATAAATTATTTCATTGAAGGTCGGACACAATCACTGCGCCGTGAAACCCATGTTTAATAACGTGCTTTAACTCCTATCATCATGAAAATGATATCACGTATACATCTCAGTATTTTAGTTATTCAGAGAGCTGTAATATCACGAATGTAATGGATTCTGTGTCCAGTTGGAGGAAGAGAGCCGGTTTAAGAAGCAAGTAGTGATTCACACACATAAAGCACATAGAAGATCAAATACAAAACAAAGCATTTAACGTGCTACTTTAATTACGATGTGATTTGAGAAACTGGTTAATTAAACGATTTTAAGATGAAGTTTATGATGTTCTACTTTAATGACAAAATAAACTACGTGATTAAAGTGGAAATGTCGAGATTAAAGTTGACATTTCGTGCTTTTTCCCCACTGTGTGCCTTTTTTTCTCTGTACACTAATAAGCTTTCTTATGACACTAAGACAGTGGGCTACAACTCGCCTTTTCACGGCGACTTTGATATGTGACTTCTTTTTTATTTCCGGCACTGTGCAATTTTGTGAACGTGAGCTTTCAAGTTTCTCCAACACGCTATATCACTCAATCAACTTCCTTTTGTTGATTATACCATGGTTTATTTGAACAAATAGTATGTTTATCCTTTGCCTCCACTTGGTATTCACTAAAATTCTTATATTTTCCCCTGTGCTTTTCCCATTATCTTTTCACAGAAGGCTGAGCTTAAGGGCGATTTATATTCATTTGCATATTCAAAGAGGCGTAGTTCTGGAAGGAGTTGGGGCGTTACATAAAGCGCGTGCACGAGCGTTACTTTTCATGCTGATCGGGATTTATGTAGCAGAAGAACGTGGAAGTTGGAGTATGCACAGATTCCTGCATCTGGATTTTTCTGTGTGTAAGCACATTTCGGCTTTTGTGCTTACGCCATGTTATAGTGTGAGTTCTATGCACGGCGTTATACATGAGGCCCCAGGTGTCTGATAAGTTGTGATCAGTTACAAACTGTGTAATTGTCTTTGCAGTGTTGGATTTCATCACCCCTTTGGCAGGGGTCCTATCTAGGTCTGGATTCAAAACACAATTAAAGTCCCCAGCCATTATAATTTTATGAGTGTTCACATTAGGAATGGATGCAAATACATTTTGCATGAATTCCCTATAATCGACATTGGGTGCGTAAATATTTATCAAAATCACTTTACAGTTAAACAAATTACTCATGACAATAACATATCTCCCTTCATGATCAGATACTACATCTGATACTACAAATCTATGTATAAGAATTCCCATACCTTTAGTTTTATTGGTAAAGCTGGAATAGAAAATTTGGCCAGTCCAGTCTTGCTTAATAAGTGGGTCTGCTGTAAAAATAGGTGAGCGAATACATTCTCTTTAATTCATAATTCAGACCTTTAACATTCAAGTTTATTTCTAATATCCTCACTATATGCATTTTTGCCAATAATTAAGATATCTGCTTTTCCATTATTTAGTTTGAGAAAATTACTACTCATCCATTCAGAAACAGAAGTAATACATTGGGTCAGTGAACCAAGAGAGTCGGGGTCATCAGGTGTTATTGATAAATACAGTTGTGTGTCATCAGCATAGCTGTGGTAGCTCACATTATGCCTTGAAATAATCTGACCTAATTTAAGCATGTAGATCGAAAACAGCTTTGGACCCAGGATAGATCCTTGTGGAACACCATATAGAATAGTATGGCTTCGAAGTATAAATACCACAACTAACAAAGAATTTTCTACCTGTTAAGTAAGACTCAAACCAATTTAAGACATTGCCATAGAGGCCCACCCACTGGCTAAGGAGATTTATAAGACTATTGTGATCAATGGTGTCAAACGCTGCACTGCACTCAGATCTAAGAGGATGAGAACAGATATACGGCCATTGTCCGCATTAATCCGCAAGTCATTTATTACTTTAACCAGTGCAGTTTCTGTACTGTGATTTTCTCTAAAACCTGGCTGAAACTTGTCAAGAACAGCATATTTATTTAAGTGATCATTTAAGCTATGTAATGGCTGTCTTTTCTAGAATTTTACTTTAGCCAGATTAGAAATAGGTCTAAAATTGTCAAAAACAGAGGAGTTTTTCTTGAGCAGGGGTTTAATAGCGACACTCTTGGAAGATCCCCGTATTAAATGATGAGTTCACTATCTCAAATGCACTGTCAATTAGCACATCAGATACTTTTTTAAAAAAGCTTGTTGATATTGGGTCAAGGAGGCAGGTGTATGGTTTCAGATAAGAAATTATTGTTTATAGATCGGGTAAATCTATCCTGGTGAAAAAATTTAATTCACTTAAAATAGAAAAACAGGATTTAATAGGATCAGCTTTGGGGGGATGTACAATATTATCTATACTAATAAAAGGTAAAGCCCTCACTGACTGACTGACTGACTCACTCACTCACTCACTCATCACTAATTCTCCAACTTCCCATGTAGGTAGAAATTTGGCAGGCTTATTCCTTACAGCTTACTTACAAAAGTTAAGCAGGTTTCATTTCGAAATTCTACACATAACGGTCATAACGGTCGACAATGTCAGCCGTGATGAACTTTCTTATTTATGGCCCCATCTGCACAAAATTTGGTAGGCGGCTTCCCTGCGCTAACCGAAACCGATGTACATACTTATTTCGATGGTATGATGCCACTGTCGGTCGCCATTTTGAACTTTTCAACGTCACTAATTCTCCAACTTCCCGTGTATGTAGAAGGCTGACCCCATCTTCATGAAATTTGGTAGGCTGCTTCCCTGCGCTAACCGAAACCGATGTACGTACTTATTTCGGTGGTATGATGCCACTGTCGGCCGCCATATTGAACTTTCCAATGTCACAAATTCTCCAACTTCCCGTGTAGGTAGAAGGCTGAAATTTGGCAGGCTCATTCCTTACAGCTTACTTACAAAAGTTAAGCAGGTTTCATTTTGAAATGACGCATAACAGTCAACAACGTCCACCATGTTGAACTTTCTTATTTATGGCCCCATCTTCACGAAATTTGGTAAGCGGCTTCCCTGAGCTAACCGAAACCAATGTACGTACTTATTTCGGTGGTATGATGCCACTGTCGCCCGCCATATTGAACTTTTCAACGGGCTTTGTTATTTATGGGCCCATCTTCAATACATTTGGTACGTGGGTTCCCAACGCTAACTGAATCTTACTTGCGTACATATATACGTCCATAGCCTGCAGCTCGGTCACCGTGTGAGGCGCCGTTGGGTCCCCCATCCCAATGCCTCCCACGTTGTTGGTTGCCTGCCTATATAAGGCTGTCTGTCGCTCCAGTCCCTACATTCCCTTCCTTACTTCGCCATGGGATTCACGTCTCCCTTCTGATAACTACAGCCTTTTTATTTAATCCACGGCTTCTCCGCTGTTTTATTGTTCGTTTATTGTGATTATAGTTATTGTGTAGGTATTTTAGACTTATTTTACATTGTTCAGGTACCCATTTCCTTCATCATTCCAACCGTACCCCCATTAACATATCTATCGAGGTGATCACCATCGATCAAAGAACTGTCACTTACCTAGTGGTTTCCATGTTCGGAGATGGCACCACCTTTTCCATTCTCTTTGTTACATATTGCACGAACATATCAGGCTCACTCTTGATATCCGGAGGAACATTGTGTCTTATGTATTGAATGACTGGGACAGGTTCAAGGTGTGGACTGATGACGGTACAGGAGATAATTATACTACACATGAGCACTATAAGAGTGAAATGTTTAAGCCCTTTACCTATGGTTCTGCATGTGAGTTGAGCTGCCGCTGAATTGTTTGGTTGTCGCTTTCAAGTGTACCGAAATGGCCAAATATTTTACACCTTTTGACAACCGCCAATGCCTCTTAAACATCTTAGATTCACAGGTGACGATTTCAGTAGTGGACACTTTGATGTTTATGAATGTTTAAACTCTCAAAAGTTGGATGTGAAGTTATCGATAAAACCGGTTGTATGCTTACAACGCTTGACAGATGCCAAATGTCACTTCAACACAAGTCCTGCAGATACTGTTGTAATTTGAAACAAGATTACTGTTCACATGGCCAACTGTACATTGCATGCTCAAGAGTAAGCTCAGCGCACAGCTTGGTGATATTACAACCGGAGGGCCAAACTCACAATGTGGTATACAAAGAGATCCTTAACAAATAATTATTGGTATATTTTCCCTCAGTTTAAAAAGGTTTAATTTTGTTCTTAGTAAAAATTTTAAGGCAGTACTTCGCCGCTGCAAAGCGCGGGTATTTTGCTAGTTTCTAATATCATTAAGTTTGTGTTTAAAAAATATAGCAAAAGCCTCACAAGTTTCATCAGCAGCTTTTTGGAGGCATTCCATTGAGTGATCTGGATTTAGCAAACGATCAATAGTAGACACTAAAACTCTTAAATTACCAGCATTATTATATATTTTAGAGAAGTAGCACCACTTCTCAAGATGTACTATGTTGTTATATTCCATTATTTTAGCATTCAATATTTCATAGTGAACTATCAGTTTACTTTTTGTCCATTTATGCTCAGCTCTCCGGCATGTTTTTTTTAAAATCAGACACTCTTTGGGTCTTCCATGGTATAATAGTGCTGGAGGATTCTTAATTATCTTTTCAGGACTGACTGTGTCAGTGGCAGCACTCATTTTAGCATTAAAATCTTTAACCTTACCATTTACGTTACTATCGCTATTATAGTAAGCACTATAAATGGACTGGTTATTTAGATTGTTAGAAAACTTTGAAGCTGCAGATGTATCAGAATATCGTTATTTAACAATAAGCTTTTCATTAGTTGTACTTTTCAGTATTTCTACATTAAATAATTTGAAAAAATGGTCTGATATATCGATATCCACAATCTGCCTCACTTTTAATCCTTTTAGCTGTGTGTGCTGCCTGACGTGCTGGCTCAGATCAAAAGAGTGCATGAGATTCATGAATTCTTTTCCTTTTGGGTCACTGTGACACCCTGTGTAGTGGGAATTGGAATCACCAGCCTACACTCTAGGTGTCTAGTATGTGGGACCGAGCGTGACCAGGATGATGGTGTAAGACAGGGAGACACAGACACAAAAAGGGTTGGGGTTTTTGAAAAATAGTGAGGTTTTTATTTACAGGTGCACTTAAAGAAAAAAAAATCAAAAATAATGTCCTGCGGAATTTATATATTAAAACACAGTCCAATACCACAAAGGACACACAAAACAGTAATCAAATGGAGCCCAGAAATGACTGTATACAATTTACAGTGCTACTTGAAAGTCCCAAAAGAAAAAGATTACTACACACAAACTAATGAAATCCAAATATATACACAAAACAAAATGTGAAGCTGTCTTCCTCCACAGTGGTCTAAGTCAGGAAGCTGCTCCTCCAAACAGTGTATAATACAGTATTCACCCAAAAATTTTCAAAAATACAGAAAAAGTGTATATACAAAAATAAACAGTGCACCACTAACCACAACCCAATAAATACCTCCACCAAAGTTATTCAAGAGATATTTATATGAAAAAATATTTAAAAAAACAAAGCACAAGCCGTAATGCTGTTCTGCCAGGTACCTTTCTCTAAGAAGATCTATTCAGAAAGAACCCCCTCTAGAGGCCACGATTCCCTTTTGTATTCGGCCCTACGCTGACCAATTAAACAGCCGTCGTCATCCCTCCCGAGGTACGCGATGACGTGAACACGCTTTAAAAGCGCGCTACTTTCCCACACAATTACTATAAAATGGAGCTGCCGGCGCGCAGATAGCTGTGCCGGCTTCTGAGACGCCAACGGCACTTCTGCCATAAAGTGAAAGTAAGCACTTTCTATTCTTTTCCTCCTTCCCTGAGCTACAGCCCAGACAACTACGAATAGGGATCCCTTTACTAGACCGCGGTAAACTAATACTACGACGCTTTGCACTTTCTTTTACTCCTTTAGAGTTAATGAGGTCGCGGGAAACGCGTGTAGGAGTGGGATACCGACAATGCCATCCCGGCCGGTCAATGGCAAGGCTGTCTCTCCAGTCTACATGAGACCCGCTGTGACACTCCCCAAAAGACGCTAATATCGTCAACAAAGACGTCTTTCTGCACTATATAAATGAAAAAAGGTAAGTTTCCTTTCTTTATACATTTTTTCCTCCAAACAAAAGCCTCCCTCTTTACACAGCAGAGGACGCTAAACTAATTTCATTTAATTAATGGTAATGCCAGTAGTGCATATTACCACACACCCTCCCCCTCAAGATTTCAGGTCTTATGTGCGGAATAAATAATCTGCCCCTAGATTCTTTTTCCCCGCAACATAACGTACCTGAAACCTGTATGGCTGGAGAGCCAAATACCAGCGGCCACACGAGCATTAGAATGCCTCATCTTTTGGATCCACTGCAATGCTCGGTGGTCGCTCTCCACAATAAATTCGTTGGACAGTAGATAATACTTAAGGCTATCTACAGCCCATTTTATTGCTAATCCTTCTTTCTCTAAGGTAGCGTACTTCTTCTCTCGGTCAAACAGCTTCCTACTAATAAACAAAATTGGCCTCTTCTCGTCACCCTCTCCCTGCATCAAGGCTGCTCCCAAACCTTCCCCCGAGGCATCAACCTGCAAAGTAAAAGGTTTTGCAAAGTCAGGACAATGCAATACAACATTCTTACAAAATATTTTTTTCAGAGATTGAAAGGCATTTTCACATGACTCTGTCCATTTGACGCTTCGTGGTGCAGATCCTTTAAGCAGGTCGGTGAGTGGTGCTGCAATATCCGAAAAATTGGGGATAAATCTTCTGTACCACCCCACCAAACCAAGGAATGACCGGACCTGCTTCTTTGTTCCAGGACACGGACGATCCTTTATAGCGGCCATTTTGTCAATTTGGGGTCGGATCAAACCGCCCCCTATGGTGTACCCAAGGTATTGCACTTCCTCTTTGGCAATGACTGTTTTTTCAGGGTTAACCACAAGCCCAGCTGTTTTTAACCTTTCAAACACATCCGCCAGGTGTTTTAGATGCTCCTCCCAGGTCTTACTGTATACTACCACATCATCTATGTAGGCTCTAGCATACCTCTCTGCTCCTTGCAGCACTTTGTCCATGAGGCGCTGGAAGTTCGCGCTCCATGCAACCCAAATGGCATGACCGTAAACTGGTACAAACCTCCGGGAGCCCTGAAAGCGGTAAGTGGTTTTGCCTCATCGGTGAGTGGGACCTGCCAATAACCTTTGCAAAGATCAATTGTTGTTAAATATTTTGCTGGACCTAGCTGCTCTACCAGCTCGTCCACTCTAGGCATTGGGTAGGTATCAAAAGCTGAGATGGCGTTAAGCTTACTGTAATCCACACAGAATCTCATCTGTCCGTTTTTTTTAGGAACGAGTACCACAGGACTACACCAGTCACTCACTGAAGGTTCGATGATGCCTAAATCTTTCATCTGTTCCAGCTCCTCTCGAAAACCTCTTGTAGGCGTGCAGGAATTCTACAGTAGGATGTTCTCACAGGACCTGGGGATGTAAGGCGAATATCATGATGTATAGAGGAGTCCTACCAGGCAAAGATCCAAACAGACCCTCTGGAATCAATTGTTGTACTTCTGCTCTTTTTGTCTCTTCAAGATGTTCCAATGATGGTCCCACTTGGACTTCTCTGCAAGATGGCAAGTACTGCTCCTCCGATTCCTCTTCTGGAACGCTACGAATCAATAGCTGACTTGAAGGGTTAGTATATTCCTGCCATGGCTTCAGCATATTAATATGAAAAGTTTGCCTTAATTTGCTAGGGTGATCAGGCATATCAATCTCATAAGTGACAGGACCTTTTGAGCAACTACTGTGTATGGCCCTTGCCACTTGGCTAAAAGACTGCTCTCTGAAGTAGGCAATAATAACAGTACCTTCTGTCCAACTGTAAGTTTCGGTCTCTGACTGCCTTGTCATACCACGCTTTCTGCTTGGCTTGTGCGTTTTCCATATTTGCTTTAACAAACTGCGACAGGTTGGCGAATTTTTCCTGCAACTTAAGGACAAAAGTTAGCACATTTTGTGACTCAGTTCTGTCTCTATCTCCCTCTAGGGTTTCCTTTAGCACAGAAAGGGGTCCTCACATGCCGACCATACAATAGCTCAAACGGAGAGAATCCAGTAGATGCCTGCGGAACCTCCCGGTAAGCAAACAACAGGTATGGTAGCCACTGATCCCAATCTGATCCAGTCACGCTAACAAATTTCCTCAGCATCTGTTTTAAGGTGGCATTAAATCGCTCCACTAGCCCATCCGTCTGCGGGTGATAGGGTGTGGTCCTTAAACCCCGAATTCCTAACAAACTATTCACCTGTCTTATCAATTTTGCTGTTAGATTGGACCCCTGGTCAGTTAACATTTCTCTTGGGATCCCCACTCTGGCAAATAGCTGTATTAGAGCCCTCACAATGTTACTTGCATTTGTCTTCTTCAGGGAAAGGCTTCTGGGAACCGGGTTGCGTAGTCACACACTACCAAAATGTATTTATGTCCAGTGCGGCTACGTTCGACAGGACCCACAATATCAACCGCTATTCTGGAAAAAGGCTCTTCCACTACAGGCAAAGGTATTAGTGGAACTTTGTCTCCTCTCTTCACTGGTCCAACTTTCTGACACTCTGCACATGCTTTTATATAATTTGTTACGTCTTTAGTCCATCCTGGCCAATAGAAATGCCGTGCTAGCCTATCAGATGTTTTTACTTGCCCCAAATGACCTGACCAGGGAATGCTATGGCTAATCTGTAACACTTTTGCCCTCAGACTAGATGGCAACACCAATCTCTGCCCATGGTCATCTTGATGATACAGGAGGTCATCTTTAATAATAAATTTCTCTCCTGTCTTAGACTGCGAACCCTTTGTGGCCTTGTCAAAGCAGACACGCAGACTGGGGTCGTCCCGCTGAGCGGAAGCCACATCACTCGGTAAGTCGCTACTGTTTCCTGTGAGATCCAAAGGCAATATGAGCTCACCCTGCTTCTGGGGAACGCCCCAGAGCTTCTCACGCCTTCTCTGACTACGGGCTTTACGGACCGTGCCTGTCTTGTCAGCTTCCCCAAATGGCAGCACATCCCAGCCATCCTGGGCATCTTGCTTTGCCTTGCCGCCTGGGCCCTTGTGACCATCAGAGTCTCCGCCTGCAGAGTACTCTGTAAGAGATCTTCGATCCCCGGCACGCCCAACCCTAGTAGAATTGGGTAAGGCATGTTGTCTAATACGCCCATGGGCAACTCATATCCCAAACCTTGAATCTCCAGGTTCACCCGGACAAGAGGATAGGTGACTTCTTCACCATGGACACACCTCAATACTACCTGCTGACCTGACTGTACCACTTGGTCGACCAAACAGTCTTTCCTCACCAGAGACTGGGTGCTTCCTGTATCTATTAATGCAGGGTACAGTTTACCTGCCATAGTAACCCTTAGAATTTTCTCCCTATTCTTAAAAGGTGTCTTCTTCTCAGGTAGGGGGCATGGAACAAAACAAAATTTTGCCTCCTTACGTTTGTTTGGACAAAACTTAATTAGATGGCCTTTCTGTCCACAACCATGACACAACCAACCCTCCCTATAATCTGGCTTTGCAGGTGGGTTGACTAATCTTGTAGGACCACGACCCATTTCACCCCGAGACATACCTGTGGGCTTAGCTGTTGTTCTGGGCCTCTGAATGACTTTATCCTCCTTCCGCAGGTTCCTTGGACGATGGGCAGCCAGGAATACCTCAGCCAGCTCCGCTGCTTCTTTGGAAGTCTTTGGCCGATGCTCCTCTACCCATGTACGGATTTTAATATCAAATACCTGCAAAAGTTGTTCTAACAGAATAAAGTCAATTATCTGGTCTATTGAGTGTTTCTGGGGTTGTAACCATTTAGTGCATAATTCTTTCAACAGTGTCAGAAGTTCTTTAGGAGACTGACCTTCCTCCCATTCGAGAGAACGGAACCTCACCCTGTACGTTTCAGTGCTGATCTCATACTTCTCAAGGATGGCAGCTTTTAATGAGTCATAGATCAGGGACTCCTCTACTGGCATGGCCAAAAATGCCGCCCTGGCCCCTCCTGTAAGTAAAGGAACAAGACGGATTGCCCAATCTGCTCTTGGCCAGTCACACACTGTAGCCACCCTTTCAATGTTGAAAGGTAATGTTCTATGTCCTCGGCTCCTGGAAGGGCATCAGACGAGGGTATTCCCAAGTTCTTGCTGAGGCTCCTCTACTTCTTTCTACAGATTCATCGGTTGGAGGACTGCACTGTTGCACCAAATTCACCTGTCCCTGTAGCTGGGCAAACTGGTGCTGCAGACTTTTGAATCGCTGTTCCAATCGTTGGTCTTTGTCTTCCTGCACAGCGATGAATTGTCGCAAGAGTGTCTCCACTGTACGGATATCCCCAGTGACTTGACTTCTTCCCCTGCCTGTGCTGCTCCGAGACCACTCCTGTATTGCGGTCTGGAGTGCCAACTCCTTGAGGCTTCTTTGGAGCCATACTGCCAAAACTGTCTTCGTCCGTACTCCAAAATCAAAAATACTGTCTTACTTTTAGCACACCTGATCAGATCCCACCGCTGCCACCAAAATGTGACACCCCGTGTAGTGGGAATTGGAATCACCAGCCTACACTCTAGGTGTCTAGTATGTGGGACCGAGCGTGACCAGGATGATGGTGTAAGACAGGGAGACACAGACACAAAAAGGGTTGGGTTTTTTGAAAAATAAAGTGAGGTTTTATTTACAGGTGCACTTAAAGAAAATAATCAAAAATAATGTCCTGCGGAATTTATATATTAAAACACAGTCCAATGCCGCAAAGGACACACAAAACAAATCAAATGGAGCCCAGAAATGACTGTATACAATATTTACAGTGCTACTTGAAAGTCCCAAAAGAAAAAGTAAAATACACACAAACTAATGAAATCCAAATATATACACAAAACAAAATGTGAAGCTGTCTTCCTCCACAGTGATCCAAGTCAGGAAGCTGCTCCTCCAAACAGTGTATAATACAGGATTCACCCAAAAATATTCAAAATACAGAAAAAGTGTATATACAAAAATAAACAGTGCACCACTAACCACAACCCAATAAATACCTCCACCAAAGTTATTCAAGAGATATTTATATGAAAAAAATATTTACAAAAACAAAGCACAAGCCGTAATGCTGTTCTGTCAGGTACCTTTCTCTAAGAAGATCTATTCAGAAAGAACCTCATCTAGAGGCCACGATTCCCTTTTGTATTCGGCGCCTACGCTGACCAATTAAACAGCCGTACGTCATCCCTCCCGAGGTACGCGATGACGTGAATGCGCTTGCGAAAAGTGGCGTCTACTTTCCCACACAATTACTATAAAAATGGAGCTGCCGGCGCTACAGATAGCTGTGCCGGCTTCTGAGACGCCAACGGCACTTCTGCCATAAAGTGAAAGTAAGCACTTTCTATTCTTTTCCTCCTTCCCCTGAGCTACAGCCCAGACAACTACGAATACGGGATCCCTTTACTAGACCGCGGTAAACTAATACTACGACGCTTTGCACTTTCTTTTACTCCTTTAGAGTTAATGAGGTCGCGGGAAACGCGTGTAGGAGTGGGATACCGACAATGCCATCCCGGCCGGTCAATGGCAAGGCTGTCTCTCCAGTCTACATGAGACCCGCTGTGACACTCCTCAAAAGACGCTAATATCGTCAACAGACGTCTTTCTACACTATATAAATGAAAAAAGGTAAGTTTCCTTTCTTTATACATTTTTTCCTCAAACAAAAGCCTCCCTCTTTACACAGCAGAGGACGCTAAACTAATTTTATTTAATTAATGGTAATGCCAGTAGGGCATATTACCACAGTCACACTGTTTATTGATATGAAAATAAAGTTGCCAACAATTAGGAACCTGTCATGGTTAGTTATTAATTGACATTATGTCTGAGAATTCCTCAATGAAAGACATATTATATTTAGGAGGCCTGTACACAGGCAATACTAGAGACTGGGAAATTTCTTGAATAACAACGGCAAGATACTCAAAAGACATGAATGTACTAAAGCTGACATCTTTACACTTGAACCAGCTCGAGTAAATACTAAGCCACCACGTTTTTCACCTTGGCAAACTGAATAAGTAAAGCTGTAATTTGGAGGTGCAGATTCAGTTAAAACAGCCGCATCACCAAAGGTGAACTATGTTTCACTTAATGTAAATAAATTGATTTTCCCATCACTAATAAGATCAGTGATGTAAAACAGTGCTGAATTGTCGGTGTTACAGCTGCTCTAAATGTTTATTAAAAGTTATTTGTGTCAATGCCTCTTTGTGGAGATTTTTATTTAATCTATAATCTGTTGTTACAGTTTCATTGCAGTGCACATCCAGATGAGAAATAGTAATTAAATTATTTGCATTTATGCCGCATTGTCCAGTTTTTCCACTTAGACTGAGGTTGGTTATTACAGTGTTAAGGCAGTTCACATTTGAGGTTGAGCGCACTACAGTGTTATCATGTTCTAGCAAGGCATTATGCAAAGTATTTGGATTAGAATTTCATAGTCAGAAGATACCAATTACTTTACAGATGATTTCAGAGAGGAACCAGGCACCTAATCTATTAGGATGCAGACCAACTCACCCGAGGAAATGTGGCCTCTCCCAATGTTTTGTCCCTCGCAGAACACTTTCAACCAGTTGTTTCATGTCAGCAGATGACTGTAGTATTCATCTGATCTTCGAGCCAGAGGTAAGGGACCCAAAATGAAGATTCTCACAGCTGGCGTCATCTCCTTCGTGGCATTAATAAGTGCTGCAAAATCCGCTTTATGAACCTCAGACTGTCGGTATTGCACATTGTTTATGATGGTCCCCACTGCCATGATTTCTGTTTGAAGCAAGGAATATTGAGATTTTGTACGATAGAATCTCCAATGGGTTGTAGAATCGGTTAACACTAGAATTACCAAAACCTACGAAAAAACGTGCAAAGTCCCATTTGTGATTATGTTTTGTGATGGTCTTTACATACGAAGCATTTATATGTTACTTATATAAAAGCCAGACTGAATATTATTTACCTTGATTTATTTATTTGTTTTCCTACAGCGTAAAGTCACAAATAGACTGCAGAGCTTTCTGTGTTTTATGAACATTATGAAATTCAAATGGAAACTGAGACATTCGATTTTGATGAATTGAGTAAGATTCTGCACAAAGAATTTTCTGTTCCATATGACAACTACAAGGCAAATTAAATAGATTTGTTTTAGACAAAGTAGATTATTTTGTGAGTTTTCTTCAATAACAATGTATTTAATTAGTGTAGTAAAGTAACACCCTTATTTTACATTGGCATCAGTAGCACATTTAAATATTAACGTGTTGACCAACATAAAATTCAGTTTTACAAGTCACCTCTAATGCCAATAGTTTCAAATCTCAAATTTAGTCTTTAGTCTGGAAATGAATTAATAGCTTTTTGAATGATTTTGTACTTTGCACTTCGCTTTTCTCTACTATTCAAGTTGCCCCTTTAAAAAGTGTAGTAGATTGGGTTGGCAGGATGTTTCTCTCATAACTACATACTGACTTATATTTCCTGCATTATACAAATAGTCTTCAAATTCTGCAAAGTATAGAATAAAGTCTTAGTCTATAATTACTAGTATCCATTTTTATTTCTCTTCTTGTGGACTGGAATCACATTTACAACGTTCCACTTATGGCTTGATGTAAAACAGCCTACAGACCTACATTTAGGCTCAATATATAATAACTCATATAATGTAAGCTGATATAATTTAGTACTCTGTATTCAAACAGTCATCCCAGGTCTCTTGGGAAGTTTGGAAGAGTCACATTCATTTTATTTACCATCTCAGCAAAACAGGACATTGTTAATCATTAGCCCTGCTCTTTTTGTAAATGAATGGGTAATTATCATGATTATTTAAAGTTTTGTTTTGTTTTAATAACTATAAGCAGGTACTGAAAATAAAATAAAATTCTGCAGCATTTTAGAATTTAATAGTAATAATAATAATAATAATATTATTATTATTAATTTTATTATATAGTACCTTTCCCATGCTCAAAGTGCTCACTAGCAATAACTTTATTTATGTAGCATCTTATCATATAAATCAAGTTGCTTTCCATAGATTAATCAACAAAAACAAAGATATACCACATTTACTTGGATTATTATCATTAATTAATATTATGATCATTTCTGATAAATATAAATATACTCAATAAAAAAATCAACCAGGTATTGTTAAGCAAAGTTTCACCACAAAAGTGCAAAACAAACCTTCACTTTTATCTGATACAGGTTTTCTAATGAAAATATTTATATGTTTAGTTTGACATTAGAACAACCAGATCTAATTAATATAGCAATAAATATATATCAGTTGTCACGCACGCGCGAGTGGGAGACCGCGGAAGGATCTTGATACACCTAGGAAGACATTCGCAGGGAATGGCGGGGTACTAACTTTCTCCCTATGCTTCCTTACAGGAAAAAAGACGCTCCGCCACCATAACCCGGGTTTGCCCGCACTACGTCTACTTCCGCCCTTCCTCCGCCATCTTTCTTGATGTCATCGATCCCATCTTCCCTCACGGGTTCCTTCCCACTCCACTCCTCCACTTCCGGCTCCTCCATAAAATGGCCGCTGACGCCATGATTCGGCGTCGTGCATATGAACAGTTTTTGTTTATAGTTTTGACCAATTTTTTGAATATATTGTGGATTGTCGACAATATACGGGCCCGAAAACCCCAAACCTTTTTGCTGTCTCCTGCTATCTCTTTTACACAGTATATATCTACATTTTACCTAGGCAGATGTTGTTAAAGTTGATAAAATGATCTATACTAATAAAAGGCAAAGCCCTCACTCACTGACTCATCACTAATTCTCCAACTTCCCGTGTAGGTAGAAGGCTGAAATTTGGCAGGCTCATTCCTTACAGCTTACTTACAAAAGTTGGGCAGGTTTCATTTCGAAATTCTATGCCTAATGGTCATAACTGGAAGGTATTTTTCTCCATTAACTGTAATGGAGTTGAGCTGCAATGACGTGGGGGGGGCAGAGTTTCGTGTGACATCATCACGCCTTCCACGTAATCACGTTAACTGACTGTCAACCGCAGTGCGTAGAAAACCAGGAAGACCTCCAAAAAGCGCTTAAGAAAACATGCATTATATAATTGAGAAGGCAGCGAAACAATAAGAAGCGAGCGAGTGACATATAATACCATATTCATGAGTGCTGCTACCTCGGAAAGAAAGCACGGTGTAAACCTAAACTTTAAATTAAGTTCATAGACAGGCTACACTGCGTTTCACATGCCCACAGGTAATGCGGGATACAAGTTTAATGAGAGGACGCAGGATATAAAGGGGAGTTTTGATCACTTTGTAACTAAGTTAAAATTGTAGGTGAAGGGGTGTGCTTATGCAAATTCCGAGAGACTGTGTTTGTGGGGGATTGACAGTTAAGGCGGGTGGGGAGTCACGTCATCATCTCCCCCCATTCATCCCATTTCACTCTGAGCTGAGCTCTGTAGCTAACGCCGTCTTCCGAAGCAACTTCGTCAGACTGCCACCAAATACTCACAGAAAAATCCACAAGTTAATACACACGCTCTCTCGAGTTTCTCCACACTGAATCCTCCAGGCACTACTTACAAAAGGTTACATTGACAATCGTGTTACGTTATTTTTAAAATCTTTCCTTTCTTAGCACAAGCACAGCTGAGAAGCTTGATGCATGTGCTCCATAACGCTAAAAAATAATGCATTTAATCACACTTTGCATTACAAGCAAAGGGGAGCTTTTGTCAATGCATGATTTCCTGGTACACCGATTACACTGATCAGCGCATCCCGATTCATTTTACCCTCGCACCACCTTAGTTTGAGAAGAAGTATGAAAAAATATGAGGTTAACACAGAAAAACAGATCACCAATTCAAGCTTTATGAATAATCGGTTCACCATCAATAATTGTTTTGGTAAAGCCATCCTCCTTCCATTTTATAATTTTTCCGCCAATAGCCATGATTAAATGAACGGTAAATAAAGTAAGAGCAAAGCGGCGCGGACTTATTTAGGCAGGCATATATATGACAGCAACACTCATGACAATGTCAATCATGTTACGTTATTATTAAAATGTTTCCTTTTCTTTTTCATTACTTCTTTAACACACTACTTCTCCACTTCGAGGGCGGGTATTTTGCTATATATATAATATATGAATTACCTCCAAAGAGCGCTGAGACTTTTGATATCATGAACGTGTGTACAAAAGGGGTCTCCTGCCCAGCAAAAGTCGAGCAGCCAGCGCGTGCATAGCTGTGCCGGCCTTTGAGATGCTGACTGCGCTTCTGCCTTAAGTCAAAGTGAGCACTTTTAATTTTTTTCATCCTCCCCCTGCGCTATAGCCCAGACAAGTGCAAACACAGGACCCCTTTTCTACACCACGGCAAAATAATATTAAGGCGATTCACACTTTCTTTTGCACGTATATCGATTATGAGGTCCTAAACTTCGGATTATGAATTCACGCACACGAGTGCAGGACTGACAGTGCCATCACAGCCGATTAATGGCGGGACGTCTCACCAGTCTACACAAGATCCACCGCGACTGTCCCCAAAAGGCGATCATAACGTCAGCGAACACATCTCTCTATACTATATAAAAGAAAAAGGCAACTTTCCTTTCTTTACACCTTTTTTCCTTTTATGCCAAACCAAAGCCTTTCTCTCTTAACACTGCAGAGGACACAAAACTAATTTTCTTTAAATGCCGGTAAGGCACATTACCAGAGGCACAAATTTGAACGTTCACATAGAAAATCCATCCATCCATCCATTTTCTAACCCGCTGAATCCGAATAGGGTCACGGGGTCTGCTGGAGCCAATCCCAGCCAACACAGGGCACAAGGCAGGAACCAATCCTGGGCAGGGTGCCAACCCACCGCAGGACACACACAAACACACCAAGCACACACTAGGGCCAATGTAGAATCGCCAATCCACTGAACCTGCATGTCTTTGGATTGTGGGAGGAAACCCACGCAGACACGGGGAGAACATGCAAACTCCACGCAGGGAGGCCCGGGAAGCGAACCCGGGTCTCCTAACTGCGAGGCAGCAGCGCTACCACTGCGCCACCGTGCCGCCCCACATAGAAAATGTAATTTCTATACCACAGCCGTCGTGTAGCGCCTTTCAAAAGGGATCTACTACCGAGAGATGATCCATATACATTTTAGCTGCTGTTAGTTACTTACCTGTTGTGTTACACCGTCTTTAAAATGTAGTTTACCCACAACCACTCCAGTAGTGCTCAATGTACCTGTACTTCTTGAAACGTTAATGTTTTACTTTTTAATAACTTATAGACTATATTTTATTATTTTTCCCTTGCACTCAGTGACCAAAGCTATACACACACATATAGACACATACAAACATACACACAAGTATATGTATGTGTATATATATATATATATATACACACACACACCCCTATCTACATTATATATATATATATATACACACACACACACAAACACACACACACATACATACATATATATATAATTTGTGTGTGTGTGTGTATGTGTGTATATATGATATAGATAGGTATGTATATATATATGTGTATATGTAGATATGTATATAGATATGCAGATATGAAGATATGTATGTGTATATATCTATACTAATAAAAGGCAAAGCCCTCACTGACTCACTGACTGACTGACTCACTCACTCACTGACTCATCACTAATTCTCCAACTTGCCGTGTAGGTAGAAGGCTGAAATTTGGCAGGCTTATTCCTTACAGCTTACTTACAAAAGTTGGGCAGGTTTCATTTCGAAATTCTACGCATAAGGGTCATAACTGGAAGCTATTTTTCCCCATATAATGTAATGGAGTCTTGAGTTGGAGATGGCTGTGGGGGGCGGAGTTCCATGTGACATCATCACGTACGTAGAGAACAAGGAAGAACTCCAAGCACAAAACGCCATTTCACAATTGAGAAGGCAGAAAAACATTATGAAGCAAATGATGCATATGCGGAAACAAAGCACGGCGTGAACCGTAAGTTTATATTAAATTAAGTTCATAGACAGGCTGCCACTAGCGTTTGTAATTTAGTGCCTGCCCATATAAGGCCGTCCATCAGCGGCAATCCAATACAAACACTGCCGGTAAATGTTCACGGGTGAAGGACTGTGCTTATGCAGAGGAAGATGAGATGGTCAGGGTGGTGTTTGGCACAAACTCATTGAAACTGCGAGAGAAACTTTTAAGTGCGGGTCTTAGCTGACATTACGAGATGGCACCAGTACAGCTGGGAACCTTCGATGCAAGAACACCAAGCGGCTCACGTGAACTGACGCAATGCGCAGACAAAAAGCAACAGTTCCAAAGAGTGCTGAACAAAACAGAATTACACAATTGAGAAGGCAGCAAAAAAATATGAAGCGTCTTATACATACAATCATATTCATAAGTGCAGCTACTGCGGAAACAAAGCACACGGTGGAAAAAGTGAATGTCCTGCTAAAGGAAGACAGTGTAAAAAAAAACCCGTGCATGCAGTTTGTCACATCACAGATAAAAAGGAAGACAAGCTGTTTATTGATGCAGTAAGGAACTAATCGATGAATGAAACCTCTTATCTTTACAGCGATTGACAAACACAGAATGTAACTTGAACACATCCTACAAATACGAGCCTGATTGAAAGAAATAATGATAATCAAATCCTTGATGACAGCAACATTCAATAACACTCACAAAACAATTACTGTATATTGACAATCATGTTACGTTATTTTTAAAATGTTCCCTTTTCTTTTCATAACTTCTACTTCTCCACTCGATACGGGTATATATATATAAATGTATATATATACCCGATCTACAATACATACTTTAGCATAGACAAACCACACGCTGTGGCATTGTAGAGTCTTACCTCTAACGCCGACATTCGAGGTTCGATTCCGAGAGGGTGTACTGACTATGTACGCGCTACCTGATTCATTTACCTTCGCATCTCCTTGGTTTGGGACGTATGAAAAATATTAGGTTAGCGCAGAATCATGTTACGTTATTTTTAAAATTTTCCTTTCTTAGCACAAGCACAGCTGAGAAGCTTCGATGCATGTACTCCATAACGCGTTAAAAATAACGCATTTAATCACACTTTCAATTCCAAGCAAGCGGGAACTTTTGTCAATGCATGATTTCCTGGTACATCCATTACACTGATGCACACATCACAGCTACAAAAATGTTAGAGTCGGAATAAAGCGCGTTCCTACGACTGATCATTTCGACTTCCGGAAGCCTTGATAAAAGCATGGTTTTGTGCACACTGAAAAGCAAGCAAAATTAGATGCATTACAGAAAGCGGACTTTGTGGCTCTTACTGGGGATCATTGGACTTCCGTGACCGTTAGTAATTCTAATTACATCTAATTACAAAATGTTCAATGATCACACTGTTTTAGCCTAATGTACAAAATAATTTTGGCTAATGTTACTCAGAGTTTAAAGAGTAAGCTGGTCAAATTACCTTTTATGTTTCTGACTTATTTTTTAAGAAGAAAACTGCACTTTATGTTGAAATTTTGGTTATTATTATTTAAAGACAATACTATTCTGAAAATGTACTTAAAGTACTTAAACTACCAGTCTGCCCAATTTTAACCAGGGATGATATTTTTGTTTCTGTTTTGAATTCAAATGCAGTTTAAAAGCTTTTTTTTCAGAAATTAAAACAGCTTCAGTTTACAATATTCATGTCCATGTCTATTATTTGATTCTGTCGCCCAATAAAACCGTTTTAAATTAAAAAAAAAAACATTTGCGATTTGGGGCAAATTTACGTAGATTACATACGATTAATCAAGATTAATTCTTACACAGCCTCTAATTAATTGGATTAATTTTTTAATGAGTCCCACCTAATATATATATATGTAGATATATATATGTAGATTTATATATATATATATACAGTATATATAGATATGTATATATGTATACAGTATATATATATGTGTGTATATATAGTATGTATATATGTATATGTATGTATGTATATGTATATATATATAACTGTATATGTATGTGTATAGATGTATATATATATTGTAATAAGTGGAGACCAGAGACGTGGAAAGGTTTGGGGCAGCCACCCGTTTATTACGGTTTCCCGGCTGCAAAAGTCGTTGAGGCATTGTTAAACAGTTGTTTACACAACAGAGTCCAAAACAGAACTGCCTGCCTAAGCAAAGGCAGTGAGCTTTATAGCACAGAGGGCGGAAATGATGTCGTCCTCTGGGCCGGAACTGGAAGTGACATCATCCTTGGGGCGGAACCGAAGTGACCTCATTCTTGGGGCCGGAACGGAAGTGATGTGTCCTTCCTGGAAATGGCGGCTCCTGGTGGGATTTCCGGGTAAGACCTGCAGAGAACTCAGAAAGAGCGTCAGTGCACCCGCCCCCACCTGGGCAGATGTATAAACAGTATTTCCTAAGCCCTTCAGCTGCTTCCCATGCACACGTGTGTGACAAGACTCCCCCCTCAGCCCAGACCCGTCGGGTCGGGCGACCTGCACCGAGAGGTCGTGGGCCGGGAGAGGGCATCGGCGTTGGCATGAAGAGACCCCTGTCGATGAACGAAGCGTATACTTGTACTGCTGCAGGTCAAGAAACCACCTCGTGACCCGTGGATTGACTCCTGTGAAGGGCCATCCACTTCAGAGGTGCATGATCCGTCACCAGAGTGAACACGCGACCCAAGAGGTAGTACCGCAGCTGAGTTACCGCCCATTTGATCGCCAGAGCCTCTTTCTCCACCGCGCACCTGGTCTCCCTGTCCAACAGTTTCCGGCTCAGGTACATAACGGGTGTTCAACACCGTCGGCGCTTTGGCTCAACACGGCACCCAAGCCTGTGTCCGGCGTCCGTCTGGAGGATAAAAGGGAGAGAGAAGTTAGGGGAGATCAAGATAGGTGCTGAAGTCAGAGCCCTTTTTAAGTCACTGAATGCAGCCCCCGCTTTATCAGACCATACCACCGTATTAGGAGCTCTTTTCTTTGTCAAATCGGTCAAGGGCGCGCTCTCGGAGAAGCGAGGCACAAACCGGCGGTAGTACCCGCCAAACCGAGAAAGGATTGGACTTGCCGCTTGGTTTGCGGACGGGCCAGGCCATTATGGCTTGCAACTTGGAACACTGTGGCCTCACAGTACCCGCCCACTAGGTAGCCCAAATATTTGGCTTCCTCAATCCAAAGAAACATTTCTTGGGGTTGATTCGGAGCCCGGCCTCTCCCAGTGTCCGTAATACTGCTGTGACCTGCTGTATGTGTTCCTTCCAGGTGCTGGAATAGATGACGCGCCATCCAGATAGGCAGCACAGAACGAGTTATGGGGCCGGAGCACTTTGTCCACCAGACGCTGAAAAGTCGCAGGCGCCCCGTGTAACCCGAATGGAAGGACACGATACTGCCAGTGTCCGCTAGGAGTGCTAAGCGGTTTTTCCTTCGGACTCCGTTAAAGGAACCTGCCAGTACCCCTTTGTCATGTCAAGTGTAGTCAAGAATTTGGCTGGTCCCAGTCTCGAGGAGGTCATCCACGCGAGGCATGGGATAAGCATCAATCTGGAAACTTGGTTGCCCGACGGAAGTCATTGCAAAACCTCCAACTGCCGTCAGGCTTAGCAATCAAGACGATGGGACTGGACCAGGGACTACTACTTTCCTCGATTACTCCTAGTGCCAGCATTCGCTTGATTTCCAGTTCCACTTCTACTTTCTTTGCCTCCGGAGTCTGTAGGGTCGCCACGGACGATCACCCCGGTCAGTCAATATGTCATGCGCAATCAGAGAGGTCCGACCGGTTTTCACTTACCACCTCTGGGACAGAGCGGATAGCTGCTTCGAGCTCTTGTTTCTGCCTGGGGATAGCTGCTCGCGAAATTAAGGGAACTTACTTCCGCGAAGAGAGAGCAGGGCTGTCCGGAGGAGGGATCGGGACCCCTCTCCTTCCACGGTTTCAGCAGGTTTACATGATATATTCGCTCAGCTGGTGGCGATTGGGCTGTTTCACCAAATAGTCAACCAATCCCTTCCTTTCCTTAATTTCGTAGGGGCCTAGCCAATGGGCGAGCAGTTTAGAGTGAGAAGTTGGTACCAATACCATGACGCGATCCCCCGGTTGGAACTCCCGGAGAGTCGTGCCACGGTCATAAAGGCGGGCCTGTGCTGATTGCCTCCTCTATATGACTTTTTAGAATCGGTCTTATTGCATCAAATCTATCGCGCAATTGGGCGATATATTCCAAAATATTAGTGGAGGGCTGTGCCTCCCCTTCCCAGCCCTCTTTTAAAATATCCAATAAACCCCGGGGTTGTCTTCCGTACAGTAATTCAAATGGAGAGAACCCCGTAGAGGCTTGAGGAACTTCCCGATATGCAAAGAGGACAAGGGGAGGAGTTGGTCCCAATCCTCCCATCCTTGCTGACTACCTTACGTAGCATTTGCTTGAGAGTTTGATTAAATCTCTCCACTAGGCCATCGGTTTGAGGATGATACACCAAGGTCTTTAAATGCTTTATTTTCAGTAACTTGGCAGTCTCCTTGAACGCTTTCCGAGGTAAAAGGCGTTCCTTGGTCCGTCAGGACTTCTCTAGGAATGCCTACTCAAAAGACTCCTACTAGTTCCGTGCAATATTTTTGTGGTAGCGGCGCAACGGAACGGCTTCAGGGAATCGGGTAGCATAATCCACGAGGACGAGTATATATTTATATCCTCGGCTGAGGGTTCTAGGGTCCTACTATGTCAACCCCAATCCTATCAAAGGAACGCCAATAAGGGGAAGGGGAACCAGAGGAGCACGGTCCTCCTAGGAATTTGCCGCAGTTGACATTCCGGACAGGAAATGCAAAAGCGGCGAACCTCCTCATTAATCCCCGGCCAGAAAAAACGGAGCTTAATTCGCTCTAATGTTTTATCGGGCCGAGATGGCCTCCAAGAAGGTGGGAGTGTGCTAACTTCGCAAACCTGCCGCGGTAGGTCCGCGGGATTAGCAACAACTTCCGGACCTTCCCCTCATGTTCAGCGACCCGATACAACAAATCATTATCAATGACAAAGTGAGGTCCCTGTGGCATGGGCAAATGCGTCGTTGGCGTTAACGAGAACCACTGCATTCTTTATGTGTTTCAGAGAGTCGTCATTCCACTGTTCTCTTGAAAGAAGCCGGTGTTGCTCTAAACTGAAAGTGCAACTCAGAGAGGGGTCCGGTCTGACCTCAAGGGGGGAGATTCCTCCTCGCTGCCGCGGCGCTAGTGGATGACGTAGTAGCCCGCGACGGTCCGGGAGTGTCTTCGTCACTCTCTTGGCCTACCGCCCCACTCCCTGTCGGCTGATTACACGGTGTGGAAGCAACTTGAGATGAATCGTTGTCATCTATAACGAGGCCATAAGTTTTCGGGGAATGCTTTCTAAACTACCGCCGTTACTATCAGACCAGTCTCCCGAGGATTACGGGAAACGGAGGATCCGGATGCACCGCCACGGTAAGCTGTCGAAGGGTTCCTCCGAGACATACGTAACACCGGGCGGTATTGTATGTGCGGATATCTCCGTGTATACATTTTAGACTGGTCTTCTTTTTAATCCACTGTTGCGGTAGAATAAAACGGCGAGCAACGACAGACACGCTACTGCCGGAATCAACAGCGCTGTTATCTTATGTCCATTAATAAGAAGCTCCCCGTATGTTTATCCGCCAGGGATTGCTAAGGGCACACAAACAACCCGCCATTGTCCCCTACGGTCCGCCTTGTTCCCGACAGGTCGCAAGCCAGACGGCCCGCGACTTCGAACAAGCTCTGGAATGCGTGGAAGGGACTGCTTTAGTGGGACATAGCTCCCGGGTAGTCCACAGAGCGGCTGTTCTGCCCTCCCAGGTTTCACAGCCGGCCTCTGGGTTTGCAAGAGCTGCAGCAGCTCGTCCATAGAATGGAATTCCCCAGGCCGGCTGGGCAAATTCCTGGGGTAGTCTTTTTAGCAGCAGAAAACAGGCCACTTGCTGCACTATTTGTAAGGGGGTTAACTCGAATGGCCGTAGCCACTCACCCACCTGTTGCCAGAGAGCCATAGCCTGCTCTGACAGCCCTTTGCTTGGGTTAAACTCCCAGTTTATGATTTCCTTCACCTGCCGGCCTGGGGACAACCCATCGTTAACTGGGACCTTGGTCCCGATGGGCAGCTCGGCTTTCCTGCCAAGGAGAGCATACTGAGCCACTCGTGTGTGTTCCCCAGAAGCCAGCCCACGCCTGTGGGTCCCCACTTCTCCACGAGATGGGTGGTCCCCACCGGGTTATGCTCATGGAGCAGAGCCTGCACCGCGTCCTTCCTGACCCTCTGGCGCACTCCCGCCCTGAAACTCGCCCCGTACTCACCCACCTGGTTCCGTGATAGTTCGTGTCCCGGGTTCATCGGGGACACCATCCTGCCGACTACGCCACTGTAATAAGTGGAGACCAGAGACGGAAAGGTTTGGGGCAGCCACCCGTTTATTACGGTTTCCCGGCTGCAAAAGTCGTTGAGGCATTGTTAAACAGTTGTTTACACAACAGAGTCCAAAACAGAACTGCCTGCCTAAGCAAAGGCAGTGAGCTTTATAGCACAGAGGGCGGAAATGATGTCGTCCTCTGGGCCGGAACTGGAAGTGACATCATCCTTGGGGCCGGAACCGGAAGTGACCTCATTCTTGGGGCCGGAACCGGAAGTGATGTGTCCTTCCTGGAAATGGCGGCTCCTGGTGGGATTTCCCGGGTAAGACCTGCAGAGAACTCAGAAAGAGCGTCAGTGCCCCCCGCCCCCCCCTGGGCAGATGTATAAACAGTATTTCCTAAGCCCTTCAGCTGCTTCCCATGCACACGTGTGTGACAATATATATATATATTTATATATATGTTTATATATGTGTCTGTGTGTGTGTGTGTATATATATATATATATATATATATATATATATATATAGCAACACTCATGACAATGACAAAACAATTACATTGTCAATCATGTTACGCTATTATTAAAATGTTTCCTTTTCTTTTACTTCTCCGCTGCCAATGAGGTATTTTGCTATATATATATATATAATATAAATAGATAGATATGACAACAACACTCATATCAATGACAAAACAATTACATTAACAATCATCTTACGTTATTTTTAAAATGTTTGCTTTTCTTTTTCATAACTTCTTTAACACACTACTTCTCCGCTGCTAAGCGCGGGTATTCTGCTAGTATATATATATATATATATGTATATATATATATATATATATATATATGTATATGTATGTATGTATGTATGTATGTGTGTGTGTGTGTGTGTGTGTGTGTGTGTGTGTATATATATATATGACAGCAGCAATCCAAGCTGTGAGAAAACAGTAAAAAGGAGGCATGTCAGATGTCGTGGTACATTTTCTGATGCAGCTAGACGAAAATAACTTTGTGACGCTGCCACCAAATACACAAAACAATTACTTTGACAATCATGTTACATTATATTTAAAATGTTTCCTTTTCTTTTTCATAACTTCTTTAACACATGACATCGCTGCGAAGCGCGTGTATTTTGCTATATATATATATATCACAGCGACACTCATAACAGTGACAAAACAATTACATTAACAATAATGTTATGTTATTTTAAAAATTTTTCCTTTTCTTTTTCGTACCTTCTTTAACACACTACTTCTCCGCTGCGAAGCGCGGGTATTCTGCTAGTAGTAAATAAAACAGTCCATAGTGGTTTCAGTTAATTTAGGATGCTGATGAAGTTCTTGATTCCTGAATGTGATTGTTTGACCAGCTGATATGGAGGAGAGGAAAACAAAAACTCCTACGATGGCAACAGGAGATTAATAAACCTGTGGAGGGCCGATGTTGGAAGACAGAAACAGAATTTTGATTACAGAATAAAGAATTTACATTATGCAATTATGAGGGAACCTTCTTCAGGTTGTGAATATCCTTAGAAAATGTTGATTGTTAATATGAGCTTATGTTAGGGTTTCCCATGGAAAGTTTTTATTGAGGGAAAGAACAGTCTATTAGTGACTGTCACAAATGTCTTGCATAAAAAGAATTTTAACCAGAAGAGGGATAGTGGGACACATTCCAGCACCCAGGCTTTGAGGTGACTTCTGCTCATCATTCCCAAGGTAACAAATGAGGGGGTGCTTGCAATGCCTTGGCAATGCAAGCTGACTCTTGAGTTGTGAAATGTAACTTCACTGGAGGCGAAGTATGGATAGATATAAGTAGACTCACTTCTATGCACGGCATTGGCTCTGGAACCAGGTTTCTTAATTATGGGTGAAGCTTCAGGCGAGTGTGAGGATACTCACAAGTTCACAAATGGATGCCATAAAATTGGTGTTTGTCAGTCCAACTCTGAGCAGAAGACAGGAAAACTTTGTCTTTGTGTGTGCAGACAACAAACAACTGTTCATAGTATTGGGTTGTTTAGAGAAATTTGATTCAATATTTCTAATGGTACAATACACAGTCTCAATACTAGTCACAAGAGACATGGTAAGCAGATATATATTAAATGCCCAGGTTTAGAATAAAAGAGGTATCTGGAGGGGTGTGACTGGATACAATAGCCTGCCTCATCTGAACCCATTTGATGAATTACTGGATTTTTGTGCAAGTCACAGTTCTTAATAAGCACCATGTACAAACACAAAGTATCCTTAAAAGTGTACTAGAGTTTCTTGAGCCAAACGCCAATAATTGATTTTGCTGTGTTTCATTCAATCTGAAGCAACATTCAAGAAAACTGGGTAAATAAAGGTGTTATGCTGTCATCTGAACACCACTTTCTGGTAAACTAGTTCAGGTAAATAAAGCACCCTCTGGACATACCTGGAAAATGCTAATGGATAATGAGGGTTTGCTGGAAACCAATAGTGGATGCCTTAGTTTGGAATGACTTTACCTCTCAACTCTGAAGGAGGTTCTCCTGTGCCTCATTATAAATTAGAGGTATGCAGTTTAAATAGACCCTGTTCATGACCTCAGTAGGATCTACAAACAGCTACAAGGAGCTGTGGTTAGTAGGCAGTGGGTGCTTCATGTGGATCTAGTCCATTGACATTGTAATAGAAGATGTCAAGTTAAAGTTAAAAGGGCCACTGCAATGAAGTAAAAGCCTGTACATGGGTGGAATTTGGTGAGACTATGACTTTCAGAGAGCTCAAAGAGGAAAGGTAGGCATGACTGTGATATCTATTCTCAGCAAGAAGAGGGAAGTGTTTGTGATGGTGCATGTTCGCTCCACACTTTCGGTTCCTTCTGGCAGCCTTTTGAACATGCCACCATTGATAACTTAATCTAGACAGATGAGGACACATATATCCTGACAAACGGTAGGTGCAAAGGTATCAATGTGTTTTTATTAAAATTAATCTCAAAATCAAAAGCAAATAGTGGACAAAGTGTAGTGCAGTTAAATCTATACATAAATATATAATCCGTAAAACAGTGATAGTAGAGGTTAAAAATCCAATAAATAAATAACATTAAAATGAGGTTAGTACTTCATATTATGTTGCTGTCACTTAACATTCACGAGCCCTGATGCCTCATTGAAAACTAACATCTTTTTGCCTTATTCTGTTCGTATCTTGTGTGATGACGCCGGTCCCCTACAGACTCCCTCTTCCCACATGGGAGTCTGCTTAACCAATACCGTCGATAGTTATGACTGAGATGAGCTGACGAATGAAAACAATTCTCAGAGGATGGTGGAAAAAGTGCCCAAGTGCTTTCATTCAAAAACAGTCAAAACAAAAGCAAAACCAAAAAAGTGTCCTTTGTTTAGTGTTCTAAAAACAGTACATAAATAAATCCATAAAATCATTGTAAAAAGTGGGGATAAAAATCAATAAATAAATTTCTTAAATATCAGAGGTTAAAATGCAGACTAACTCCTCCCGATCTCAGCCCACCTCCTTCTCTTTCTCCTCAGCTTACCCATTGCTTGCATAGCCAGTGGAGACTCAGCAGCCACAAACTCCATTCTTCCGACCCCCGTCTTGGCTGCCTCCGGACATCACAGCCAGACTGTCCGAGGTCGGCTCTCCTCTCTTCTTCCTTTGCGCTCATTTGGTCGCACCTCGGATGCCTAGGGAGGGCACCTGCCTTGCTCGCCACACTCCACCTGAATATTCAGTGGGGTAAACTAGCCCCTAGAGCGCCACAGCCAACGTTCCTTCGCTGGGCCCCTCCTCATACTGCCTTCTCCTTCCAGGTGGCCAGATCATCCTTCCAAGAGTACCTTTCACGTCTTTTAACCTCTTTCTTTCCTTTCAATCTTCTTTCATTTGTTTTGTTTCCTCTCCTCTACTTTTATGCCAGCCAGTATATATACACACTTGTCTCCGTGGCCGCAGCACCTTAATCACATGCCGCAGGAAGCCAATGAAGCAATTGAGTACGATCGCACCCACACGTGCAGGTGCGACTCGCCTCAACTACCTCATTAACACCCTGGGGTCATGCAATCGCTTCCACGGTGAGTGACATGACTTTATGGATTTAAATCTGGCCCTATTTTTTTTGAAGCCACGGACCCACTATATCACATCTTGAAGCATGGAGAGACGTCAACCAACAAGGACAGACAACCTTCTGATCCTGTCTGTGTCCCTGCCGTCAATCCTCTGACGATCCACGATTCCTGGGCATCAAAGAAGAGTATCGCAAAATGGTAGCTTCTGTAAAAAACAAAATGGCATCATTACAAGACACAAATAAATTTTAATAAAGTCAAAACAAAAGTGATACAGAAAATAACCATCAGAATTGGATTCAGCACCCCAAGAAAAAATAATACTTAAGCGATCCTTTAGAAACATGCCTCCAAAAGGGAGTAAAAAATATAAAGCAGAACATAATCTCAACATTATTGAGAAGAGTTTAGATATTTATTCAATTTGTGCAAAATAGCGTCATCTGAAGGGGTAAGGGGATATTGCTCCACCTGTGCTTAATGCAGAGACGCCACTTTAGTACGTTTTTGATACACTTTATTAATCCCCAAGGGAAAAGTTGACTTTTCGTGCGACCCTGTTCATAACTAAATAATTAAGGGCATATTTTAAAAGTTAGCGAAACCATTCTCTAATACCGACTCATTTTAGATGTGCCTCTGGGTGATATTCTTGCCACATTCAGCAATTTACCCAGTGTTATTCTCTGTTAACACTTTCCTAACAGAGCCTCTACCATAGCTTAGGTCCTCACCATGTTTCTGTTTCTAAAAGTTTTAGAGGCAGTATTTGAATATTGGATCCTAGAGCTGTAAGGCAGCAGTGTTAACTGATGTGCTATCATGATAATCACCAACAAATACATACAGAAATGGCTAATAATGTAATTGCTATTTTAAAGTGTTTCTTAAAATTCTCTACAAAGCTTCTAGTTAACTTTACTGAAATTTAAGTGCCTGGTGAATAATATTGTGGATATCTTCCTCTTATTTTAATTTTCCTCTAAGTTTTGTGATTCTTATAACTCCATATGCTCACAATTACATCCACCCACAGCATCTTTTATATTCTGGAGCTAAACGTGTTTGATTTTCCAATCTGCTTCTTAACATGTTTCTGAACAGTAGTATGACTGCCCTCCCCGATCTATCTTTATAGAACCAATTCTCTGCATGTCAGATAGAAACAAAGAGATAGAAGAGGAAAACATGACTAGAGGAATGGGTCTGCAGTGACACATGAAAAGTCACTGACATATTATGCAGCATGCATTGGGAATTCAATCTGTAAATGGGCTGTCGCTCTCATCACACACTCAATTGTTATTCATGGTATACATGATGTGTTTTGTTAAACAAAAAAAAAAAAGCTGCAACTTTCATTTGGAGAGAGAATGAAAATGACATGTATTATTGGAGTTGATTTCACTAAATTGATCAACATGAGGGTAAGCAACAAGGATTGCAAAACTTTACAATACTTCCCAATGAGGCAGGGCAGAGTGATTAGAGTCTCAGTAAGCAATGATACAAAACAAACAATGGATCCAATTTATCAGACATATTTCCTTCCTTTCATGTGCCATTTCCCGTAATTGAACTGCCGTAACACCCTGCAGCTTTTTTTTTTTTTGATTCAATGAAATCTCCATGGTTCTAAGTAATTGTTATGAGAGTAATTATTAAAATTTAATCTATTGAACATTATGGCATATATGTTCATTTTCATTAGACCTAAACACTACACTACCAACACAGGGGGCAGAAAAGGAAACTGTGAAGACCAAGTGCACATAAAGTTTGATGTTATGTGCTCTTAGAAATTAGTGCAAAAGTTTTGGTTTACATTGAATAAAGGGATATCAAAATTTTGTATGGGATTGCCAAATGTAAGTCTTCTTCAATTAGTGTAATTTTAAAATAAATATTTCAAAATTTAATGTAACATCGCTAGCACCGTAGTGCTTTTGTTTTGTTTCTGCCTCACAACCCCAAATTGCCTGTTTCTTCCAGGTGAGTTTTCTTTCACACCATTCCTTGTATGTTAGGTTAACTGGTAGATCCAAAATGATGCAATTAAATGTTAACATGTTGTCACAAAGTTGAGACATACTCAAGAAAAGGTTTTGGGCAGCCACCTGTATAATCTCATATCCCGACTGCAAAGTCATTCTTTTTATAAAGATACAGCACTGAAGTGCATACAACGAGTGCAAGACAAGACTGAGGGAAAAGGGAAAAAGGGCAGGCTTTTAAAGGGGAAGGCAGGAAGTGAGGTCATAAGGATCGGGCACGTGTTCATCACTCATTGGATGAGGCCCGGACGTGACATCAGGGGGGCCGGAGCTGGTAAGGTCTGTTTCCATTGGTTCAGTCCCAGAAGTGATGTCAAGAGAGCCAGGTGGAGTCTCCCAGGAATGGTCTACAGGGAAGTAAGAAAAAGAGTCAGTGCACTCTGCCACATTCCGGCATGCCTCAGAACTGCCTTCACTCAAGCCCTTTAGATGCCTCCCATGCGCACGTGTGTGACAATGTGTATGACAAAAAAGTATGCGAGAATATCTTGTGAGAGCTGGCATCACACCCCGGGTCTTATGCACAGAGCTGTTGATATAGTTCCAACCCTTGCAATCCTGCAGCGTGATTATGTAAAATGGATGCATGGCAGTATAAACTGGCCTGTGTGATTATATGTGGATGTATCACTTGTTACCATTGCTACATACATATAAATGGGTACTCATATTCACTGTAGAGATTGTTGTTTGTAGATTCCACATTGCATATACAGTATATGAAAGTGAATGTATATTTAAAGGTCATTGCCCATTAACTGCATGTACAGCATTGTCCCACTTTGGTGTGCCTCATATGTCTATTCCACTCATTTGGATTTAAAACGTCACTTGACAAAGCATTTCTTCCCCGTACTATCTGCTCACCAGCATAACAAAAGTTTGAACCAACTCTGTACATGTTAAACACCTAGACATCAGTCATCCACAACCCAGGAATTTACCTTTCTTCATCTTGCTGTTGCTGTAAGTTTCATCCCCAGCAGTTACTAAGATGGCCACCTAAACTATCATTTCAGACAGGACTCTTTATTGCACGCACAGTGAGATGATTCTGGTTATGCATAGGCTGTCTTCCTTTCATTTTCAGAGAGTTACAACTGCCAATCAAATCAGTATTGCTTTTTACATTAGCTGTGTAAAAATATATTGATTAAAAAATTACCCAATTAATCACATCTAACAATAAAACATGCAATCATAAAATAAATACATGAATCATGACATAAAATATACACTAAATCACAAAATTAATTTAGAATCAACACAAAGAAATTGAATGACATAGTTTAAATTTAAACAATGACCAGAAACCTGACCTTTTAACAAAATACTACTTGAGCAAGTACAATCTATATCTGAATACATACCTAAAAGGCAAGTTGAAAGGAAGGCAATAAGAAAATGAACTCAGTATATTAATTCTCAAATTGGTATGGCATATGAGACACAGATGTGTCAAAGTAAAATGATCAAAATGACTACAGACTTTGAATGCACTGCTAGACTGATTTAATTGAAATCCCAAGCATCTCTTAAATGGACATATATTAAAACTGGAGTTAATACTCCACAAATATCATCTTTAATTGTTCATCACCACCAATGATTTTATAATTATACCCTAAACAAGTGTTTTTCAACTGGTGTGTAATGAGACCCACCCAGGTGTGGCATATAGGACCACCTGTATGAGCAGGCAAAGGGACGCAGCTACTGGGAAAATGTGCTCACTAAGTGCTATGTCTGTGAATGCCAATCCCCAAACTGCTTTTTGGTTTTCCTGGCGTCTCTGATAGTCTCACCGCTTCGGACAGTTTAGCAAGTGTATAGATTTAATGCTTTAGTGGTTGGTAGAATCGTGGCATGCCTTGGGATTTCTTGGGTTACAAAAAGCCACCACAGAAAAACGGTTGGAAAAAACTGCTCGACCTACATCTTTGCTCTCTCGCTTAAACATTGACACCATACATTACTTGGTTATATTGCGTTCTTTGCATTAATTAGTGAAGATACTGCAAACTGGAATAATGGGTAGGGATAATCATTACAATTCTGTTTCATAGAATTTTGTCATTATATTAGTGCAGTAAGCACTGTAAGCTACCTGGCAGACTGGCAAGTTAAATACAGAGGTACTACAGACTTATTTTGGTTTTAGTGCTTCTCAGAAAAAACATATTTCGTACGTATGCAGTATGAAATTGATTTAGTCCTCTTATAGAAACATGACATGAAGAAAAAAAGAAAGAGTGTAATTTTTACCTTTGCTACTTTTCATTAGTATTGCTCCAAGACTACCATAAACCCCCTTTCCTCCCACTCCCCTGCACCTATGTCAGTATGTATAAATCAAGAAAATGAGTAATAGTACCATGTACTGACATGTGGCAATGCACTATGAAACATGCAATTTGAAACTTTTCAATAAATAAATATTAGCTTAATTTGAATGTACAATGTCATTCTCATTCTTTTTTGAGTGAGCTGGTACAACTGGGTAAGATCTCCATACACTATGGGAAGTTACTGGCATAGGTTTCTTCTTCCTGAAACCCCATTTTGGTCAGGTAGATCTGCAAAAATGGAAGAGTAAATCATTTTACAAGTAAATTAAATTCTTACTTAAGTTATTCACAATTTAAGGAGCATTTGCAGTTCAATAAGCTCCATAGTTGTAAGATACATATGTAAGACATTTATGCTCACCCCTGATACAGTACAGCTGCAAAATATAGAAGTGATTTAGCAGGCAAAAAGAGGTTGTTGTCTGCTGTTAGCTTTCTTACAGAAAAGGTATACATTGTTTAATGCTGTTGCTTTATATTTTTGATATTAACTTGGTGCTGATCCAGGGTGTAGTGTTTTTAGGGCATTTTGTATAAATAATTGCATTCAGTTCATGTTTTTTGTGTGTTGTTTTCCATTCTTGTTAATTTTCCATTTGTGCTTGTTAACTTTTTGTTAACATTTTGTTTTCGTTGTTTACATAATGTTCTGATTAGCATCCTGTGACTAATTTAGTCATGCTATAGATAGGGAAATGATGCTATAAATATGGTGTCATTCATATAACTCATTATCCCTTTGTGGATTTACTTAACAAAGCTCTAAAGAACTTGGTGATAGTTAGTTTCAACTTAAGTTTGTCCAAGTGACAAGTGTCTGAACTCCTTTATAAACTTTGACTTTTTATTCATTGTCCCTTGGTTTTGGTTTCTGGTATGGGGACTGGGCAGTCTAATGGTCTGGAATCCCTACAGATTTTATTTTTTTCTCCAGCCGTATGGAGTTTTTTTTTTGTTTTTTCTGTCCACCCTGGCCATTGGACCTTACTCTTATTCTATGTTAATTAATGTTGACTTATTTTATTTTCTTACTGTGTCTTTTATTTTTCTGTTCTTCATTATGTAAAGCTCTTTGAGCTACTTTTTGTATGGAAATGTGCTATATAAATAAATGTTGTTGTATGTGTTTTACATCTCCTGGGGCCTCATGTATAAACAGTGCATACGCACAAAAATGTTGCATACTCCAATTTCCACACTCAAATCGGGATGTATAAAACCTAAACTTGACATAAAGCCATGCACATTTTCACGCTAGTGCAAACCCTGCTGTATGCAAGTTCTCTGCTCGAATTTGCAAACTGGCGGCACCCAGCGTCAAAGCAGTGCTTTTGTTCCAGTGCGATTTCCCTTTCTTTTTTAGATCCACATCCCTGATACGGCTTTATCATATACACTGAAATTAGCCGCATATTGTTTATTAGTTTAAGACATCTGATTGTAATTCACCTGTAACAATATAATGGTCCACGGCTGGAGCTCCATTCATGGATTGTTCCTGCCTCGCTGCATTCTTGCTGGGACTGGTGTGACCCTGCATGGATAGATGGATAGAATAATTAAACATGTATTACAAAGATATTTCAATGTTCCTTAAAAGTTTTGAACATTCAGCGTTCTCAGCTTACAGATGGCTTGACATCTATTACAGAGCTGATTGTGTGGCAATTGGGTATTTGGAGAAAGAAAAGGAAGGACAGGAATTGGAGGTTAGTATGTTTGAAAGAGACAGTACTGCTGCAATAAATTATTTCATTGGAGGTCGCACACAGCGGAGCAAGCATCTCGCGTGAGGCAGGAACAATCTCTGGACAGGGAGCCAGCTCGTCACTATCACTGCGCCACCGTGTTCTCATGTTTAATACATGCTTTAATTCCTATCATCATGAAAATGGTATCAAGCATACATCTCAGTATTTTAATTATTCAGAGAGCTGTAATATCACAAATGTATTGGATTCTGTGTCCAGTCCGAGGAAGAGACAGCCCGTGTAAGAAGCACGTAGTGATTCACACACATAGAGCACATAGAAGAACAAATATAAAGTATTTAACGTGCTACTTTAGATACGATGGAATTTGAGAAACTAGTAAATTAAACAATTTTAAGATGACGTTTACGATGTTCTACTTTAATGACAAAATAAACTATGTGATTAAAGTGGAAATTTCGAGATTAAAGTTGACATTTCGTGCTTTTTTCCCACTGTGTCCCTCTTTTTTTCTTTTCTCTGTACCCTAATAAGCTTTCATATGACACTCAGACGGTGGGCTACTACTCTCTTTTTCACGGCAACTTTGATATCTGACAACTTTTTTATTTCGGGCACTGTGCGACTTTGTGAACTTGAGCTGTCGAGTTTCTCCGACACTCTATGTCACTCGATCAACTTCCTTTTGTTGATTATACCACTGTTTAAACCAACAAATAGTACGTTTTTCCTTGCCTCCACTTGGTATTCACTAAAATTCTTCTATTTACCCTTTTGCCATTGTTTTTTCACATAACTCTGAGCTTAAGGGCTATTTATATTGATTTGCATATTCAAAGAGGCATAATTCTGGGAGGAGTTTGGGAGTGGCAGCAGGCCAGTTCACGTGCATTACTTTTCACACTAACTGGGATTTATGGAACGGAAGAACGTGGAAGTTGGCGAACGTACAGATTTATGCATCTGGATTTTTTTGTGCGTACGAACATTTCCTCTTTTGACCATATGACATGTAATAGTGCGAATTCTATGCACGATGTAAAGGATGAGGCCCCTGGGCTGAATACTCTTCTCACAATAATTCTTAGATGGTATGTCTCAAAACTCAAAGAGAGCTGGGAGGTTGGAGTGTCACCTTCTAACTGACTAGAGCCAAACATATAATATAAATAATGCTGTGCACCTAAAAATTCACACCAACTTTTACCACACTAGCTTAGCTCAAGGAAGTTTTAGTGCAATTTTTTGTGAAGTCAGTTGAATGTACTTCCTTGTTTTGTACTGATATTCTGGCCTTCATTTTTGATTATCCTTTTAACACAAAAACAAGCAATTCATGTAAAAATGAACCATGGCTTAACCTGGATTCTGGTGTGATTGTGCACTCTGATTCAATAGCATCCCATTAAAAGCGGGTCCCTGCTCTGCATATAATACTGTTGAGATTAATGCTGGTTTCACAATACTCTGTAAAGGAATAAGCAGTTTTAAACAAATGATGGATAGCTAACCATAATGAACTGGCCTCCTTTCTAAACTCTGATTTTAGTGTGTCATATTTAAGAAGGTGAATGCTTAAGCGACCAGTTATTTGTGCTTTATGTTTGGAGTTCTTTTCTGGTGTTCAAATTCAAAAAGCCAAATTAAATCCATTTTGACTTATAGTTGTATAATAATATAATGTGAGAACCTCCAAGGTGGTGAATGATTTTTATAGGCATTATATGTTGGACTTGGCATAGCCGTCCATCACACCCACATAAACTTATCCAGCATGGCCTGCTTGAGGACAACTGATTGGAAGGCAAAAACAACCCTGGACAGGGTACAGGTCCATTGCAGGGCACCCATACTCACCCACTGAAACTTGGCCCCTCTAATGTCAACAATTAACATAACATGCATGTGTTTAAGAAAACTGAAGTACCAGTCAGAAATGGGCAGAACATTCACACAATAAACAGCCAGTGACCAGGCCGTAATTGGAACCCAGGGCTCTGGAGTTGTGCTACTCCAGTCATAATAGTCTGTGCATATAAACATCTCCTCTGTAGTGAAGACACAGCTGCTGCCTCAGCTCTAGTATGTCTACGTCATTCATTCGCAGTTTTTTTAATCTGTCAAAATAAAAATAAAAATGGCTTAACTTTATGCTGCCTTCTGCTCATTTTTGTGTCACATTATCAATCGACTGAGAAGAAATCTTAATTTACCTTATGATTTGTGAAAAAAGAAAGGATAAAGCATTTTTAACATGTTTTTTTTTGTAGCCCTTTGTCTAATAATTGCTGACAAAGGAAACTTTTTTTTTCCTCATTGCCATCAATCTTTATTTATTTCTTTTGCATGTGTGCAAAATGTCACTAGCAAAGTTCCAGCCTTTGAAAGAGCAGCATTATAAAAAATTCATGACCACAATGATCTGATAATGCAGCGTTCTGGTACCAGCAGATGTTTTGTCTAACATGTTCCCCGAAGCTGTACTCTGTGCCTTCATATCTTTCATTTCCAGTTGCTATCTGCCGACTGTTGGATGTCATGTACATACCCTATAGCTATGCGCAGCCATTCTCATCTAACACCACTGTGCGTAATGAGCATCACAAGATGCTTGTCGCAATGGCTCTGCACTTCCCTAACCATATGGAACACAGTGCTCTAAAGCCCACAGACACTTTTTTATTACAGTTCAGATTCCTAAAACATAATCCTTGTGATGTCTACTGATGGTATGTGAGGAGCTGCTGAAAACAAAGTTAACACTTGTTCATATCATCTGTTACAAATGCTTAATTTGGGACGATAAAATTCTGCAGAATCCCATTCTTTTGCTGACTTGCTGCTTTATCTTTTTTTTCTCTTTCTCTCACACCTCTTTTTATGAACTATGCATATGCATTAAAGGGGATTTGTTGTCCCTAGATAATAATTTGCATAAAGTGCAAACCATCATTGGTTGGAGGGGAGCAAATTACTTCTCTTGAAAGATTTCTCTCTCCCTCTTTTTTTTGTGTAATTTTATTTTAACAAACCGCAGGCTCGGTCTGTTAACAGCACTTAACTAGATATGCAAAGTATCACTTTTCTTAAATCGCCTTGATCAATGAGAGAGAGAGAGAGAGAAAAAAGAAAAAGAAAATTATTGAATTAAGTGGTAGGCCAATCGTTTAACAATTCCCTTAGCTGCCTTTGTGAGAAGCCTCTTTCTTAAGCCTCTGGTTTAAGAATTTAGAGTAATCATGTAAAAATGATACCCCTGTGCTCTCTGATCCTCTGAATCTCTCTAATGCCGTATCCCAGAAGAGGGCTTATTAATGGAAAGATGCAGTGCTTTTCTGTCTCAGCTTCTACTTCTCTGAAATATCTCTCATGGATTTCTGCAGTAAACCTCACCAACAACAACACACAGATAATGAACTTCTCATTCTCAGCAGTCGGGCAACTGGAAGCAAACAGATGGAGAAAAGCAAGACTCACCTGAACAATAGGTGCTGCTGCTAATCAAGATGTGCCCTCACATTTTCCCTCAAAGAAATGATCTTTGAATTATTTTAGTATGATATGATCTAATGTTTTGTCAAAGAACATTATTTTTGGAATTTTTCCACATTCTTTGTTCTCCACCATTTTAATCTATGAGGTCTGACAAAAAAAAAAATTAATTGAAATCAGCTACGCTTGGTTTCTGACCATTTCAGGCTATTCCCTTGAGTCACATTATTGAAATACTTTGCATTAGGAACTGTTACGAAAGTAATTTAAATACATTTACTTTCTGCACAAACTCTAAATGTGTTCTGTGGACCAAGCTTTTTGGAATGGATGAAGGCCAAGATTATGTGTTAAAGACCGATTTTGATCACCAGTTACCTAATCTACTGGTTCTTGGTACCAATTCAGTGATCAGGGACCAGGATCTACCCACCATCAAGGTAGTGACTAAGCCTGGATGAGGTGCTATTGTATCAAAGGGGAATATTCACAATTTAGAGTCAGCAATTACTTTAACCCACAAGTCTTTGGGATGTGGAAAGTAAAGGACTGTGCAGACCTGATTTCAGTGCTTCTGCTTCCCACTCCTACACAGAATCAACCTCAGTACTGACTGCCTGTAAAACATTTTATTCTATTCCTGCCTGAATAGTATAGATCCTGCCCTTCTGTAGTTTGATTTCAATATGAGGTGGAGGAATGAGTATAACTAATTTTTCTTTATCAATTTCATACCCACTTCACACACAGAACCAACCTTAGTGTCATCTGCTTATCAAACATTTTGTTCCAGACTAATAACCTGGGACAACGCACACTAACTTCAGGTCTTAAACTTATGGTTATAGGACTGCTTTTCTAATACTCTTGCAGTCCAAGTCCAACATAAATAATGTCGAATACCACCCACAGCACTAAAAGTACATGTGGTAAGGGTCTGTTGCGGTGCAGGTTTGATTTATAAAAAATGTACGGCTCAGGATTGGTGGATGTGGGTGCATGCTTCTAGAAAGCTGTGCAGCCATGGGGTGTTTAATGGGGAAACTGGCTGATGGCATATTCACTTGCAAACATGACCAGCTCAGCGGAGTTTCCCCATTGACACTTTCTGGGTAAGCAAAGCACCTGCATTCTCCAAGTATATGAAGAGTAGGATAGACAATATGAAAAAGGAAAAAGGTTCAGAAAGAGATCCAGAAAGAAAGACATGTTTGAGAATAAAGGAATCAAGAAACAGAGCTTGTAAGGGACTAAGAGTGCAATTGGGAGTGCAAGCTAGTGCAGCTGACAATAGGAGAAGCGGTCAGAAAGAGACCCTGCAATGAGAAAGAGGAACAGCACTTCAGAGACAGGTCATTCCTACTGAACTTCAAGGGAGCAGAAGAGGCCGATTGTTCTCGGGAACCGACCCCAAAGCAATGGTGGTGGAATGGTGACGCCGGGCTTAGGGCAACCCAGCAGTGACCAGCTCAGGTGGCAGGGAAATTAATCCTGGTACTGTAGCAAACAACTTTCAAACTGTACAAAATTCAATTTAGAATCAAACAGGTAAGAAAAACAACAAGCTCCATGAAAAACAACTCTTTTATATCTGCTGTGTTGGAAAGGTGACCAATCAGGGAAAGAGATGTTCTATTGAGCAGGATCCAATCAGGAAAGGGATATGCAATAAGCATAAATAAATTAGAGTGTGATTACAGTCTGCAATTTCAAAAGTATGCATTTTCAGCAATCCACATTATGACACAGAGGTTGCGTTTTCTGCAGTATAAGGCTGTAGAGCAGGGGTCCCCAACTCTGGTCCTGGAGAGCCGCAGTGGCTGCAGGTTTTCATCCTAACCCTTTTCTTAATTAGTGATCTGTTTTTGCTGCTAATTAACTTCTTTTGAATTCATTTTAATTGACTTGCTGTTGAAGATACAGACCCCTTAATTGTTTCTATTTCCTTAATTAGCTGCCAAACAATAATGAGATACAAAATGAACCAAAACAAGAGCAGCAAAACGGGTCCATCATAAAATATCTCAAAATAAAGGAAAACGAAAGTCTCAGGAATGTTGATCTGCTCAAGTCCTCAAAACATTTTAATAGTGCAATTAGAAAAAAGAAAATCAGTAAGTTTGGAAATGTACGCTATTGCACAATGGGAGCAGTCACAAGCCATGGAATTAAAGAACAGGTTTAATTAACTACAAGAATCAATGCCTTGTTAAGCAACTGGTTGGAGTGAAAATGTTTGGAGTTTGAGGCCTTGACTTAGTTGATCTTCTGTTGGCTCACTCACTTCACATTTCAATTGTTTGGGTTCTATTTAAGGAAAGAAATGAAGCAATTCAAACGAACGATGAAGAAATTCAGGGAAGCAAATCTTTAAAAAGCAAGCCAGTTAAAATTAAATCAAAAGACGTTAATTAGTAGCAAAAACAGGTCTCTAATTAAGAAAAGGGTTAGAATGAAAATCTGAAGCCACTGTGGTCCTCCGGGACCAGAGTTGAAGATCCCTGCTTTATGGGGTGTTTTCAAACGTCTTCATTTTCATGGGTCAAAAACTCAGAAGTAGTGTCGATGAAAGTTGAAAATGGAGACTAATGTCTGTCTTTTTAAATTAAAATGTTGTAGTATGGACATGCCCTTAATCTGTTTGCAATTATTGAAATTATATGGTATGTACTAGTTTTCAAAAGTTTGTTTCTTATAGGAATTAATACTTTTTTAATCAAGTTATCATTAAATTGATTTTAAAATATAGCTGAGACATTGCTATTGTTGCAATGGCTTTTACTGTTTGCAATGATGGATTTAATATTAATTATTCAAATATGACTGCAAAACCCAGTTTTCAACAGTCATGACTCCAATGTCATAATGGTAAACTCTCTTAATTCATTAATAATTTATCATGTTTTAATGCTAATTGGTTATTAGAAAAACTCTTGTAATTGTGTTAACACAGCTTAAACATTTTATTTGCTATGAAGGTGCCGCACACCATAGCACAAAGGAGGTGCAGGTCTCCAGAAAATCCCAAACCAGACCAGCACTCACCTGGTCTGAAACCCAAAAGCCGGTTTCAGCCTAGGCAACCTGACTCCAAATTGAACAGGAAGGCTTAAAGGCCTGTAAAAGTCCAAATGAGGAATATGGCTTTTAACACTAGAATCCCTGCCAAACTTTCATTCGCTATAAAACTTCCTAAGTTTCCTAACATATGAAACTTATAGATCCTTATCTTCTCACCAATTGCCCACTGATAGGAGTTTTTGCTTTGCAAATGTGTCAATTTGTGGCACAAAGCCTGCATTCACCCATTCTCAATTCAGCCAGCTTCTCATAGCTCAAGTCTGCGTTGAAGATCTTATCTAGTAACAAGTTGTAAGGAATTATATAGGTAATGATATGTAGTGATTTGAAATACATACATTTCATGTGCATTCAATGTGTACAACGATGTGTAAAAAACTGAATTTTTTTTCATATCATAATAGCAATATAATGTTGCGAATGTATAAAAACTGAAGTCCAAATATCATACCAAATAGATAGATAGATAGATAGATAGATAGATAGATAGATAGATAGATAGATACTTTATTAATCCCAAGGGGAAATAAAGACATTTGCATGCATGTGTTTGTTTACATGCTTCATTTTCAACTGGTTATATCTGATATGCACATCGTTGTCACAGTGATAATGCTGCTGCATCACAAGTTAAACAGAGGTAACATTGCTGCCTTGTACTAAGGAGGTCATGGGTTCAAATCACAGGCCATATATGCATGGAGCACTTTGAGTAGTGAGCTCTTATTATTATTATTTTTGTATAATGAACACATACATTTGATCTGAGTTTGTAACAGTCTGTGTAAATTTATGGTGCTTGTAAAAGTTAGAAACGGGGGTGAATCATTTCTTCTTGGTATCTTGTTGACCAAAGAGACACTGCAATGTCTATGGAGTTAGTTTTCCTTGCACATGGACTTTGGCAGTAATCTAACTAATCAAATCTTTTGGCCTCACACTTCTTATGTCATCCTACATTTACACAGATCATTGTAAACACAGAACATACATGAAATGTATGTATTTCTAATCACAATATATCATTTACCTACATAGTTCCTTACAACTCATCACTCAATAAAATCTTACATACTTACTTGAGCTGGAAATGAGAATAGAGTGGATTAGTGTCCAGAGGGCATACAGATGGCTGAATGGGGGTGGATGAGTGCAGGCTGTGTGCCGTTCACCTGGCACATTTGCAAAACAAAACTTAAACTTACAAGTGAGCAATTGGTGAGGTGATAAGGGTGTACAAATTTCATCATGGAAAGGAGAATACATTTTTTGCAGGCTTTTAGGAAAACTAGTGTTAAAGTTAAAAAATAAAAGCTTTAAATACCCAAATCTACAAAAATGTTCTTCAAAGGAGGGAAAACCATAAAACCTCTGGCTTGAAAGGACAAGGTCATTGAAAAATGTATTTGAATAAACAGAAAGAATAAGAAAATGGAAAAAACCAAAGGGTTTACCCTAAAGGCAGTACAAAAAAAGAGTTTAAATCCACAATCCAATACACAGAATCCAAACACAACAGAATATATCAGAAAACTTGAAAATCAATATAATATTCACAATAAGATCTTTTCCCCATCAGCCTCAGTGAACCCCTAAGGGACTCACTTGCCATCCTGAAAGAAGAATTAATGTATAGATGTCCCTGCCTTTTGGGGGTTTATTCTGCTGAAAAAAAGTAAATATTAATACTTATATACTCAATACACAAATACTATATAAAACATAGGAATTTTAACAAAAAATATAACAACAATAAACACATAGAAAATAATTTTAAAAAGCCAAACAAATAGCAATAAAACATAAAATGAACAAACCATGGCTGTGGCATAACATTATTTTGTTCAATAAGCAAGTGAATTTGGTTGTAAGGTATTAGCATTCCTAAAGTTCAATTCCAGGTTCAAAAATTGACAAAACAAAACACATGTCCCAATACACACATCAGTTTATTGTTGTTTTACAAAATGAATGTTATTCCATGTGACAGATTGCTACAAAAGTGGAGATTTTATATAAAGGTGTTCACGACTGGCTTGAAAAGAGGAAAGTGGACCTAACCAGCATGCAAATAAAATTGGAATGCCCAGATGCACAACTGCATAAAAGTATATTACATGCACTTCAGAAAAGGCCATTCACCTGATGCTTAGTATATTTGGGCCTGGCCAGTACTTGAATGGGTGACCATCTATTAAAAGCTTGGGTGGCTGCAAGGTGTATCCTGATGTCCAGGCTAAATTGCCTTCTATGGCCTAGCCATTCTGCCCCCCAACCATCCCCTGTCTCTAATTTGCTAATTGTCTCTTTCAGCACTTAATAGCTAATGTGTGATGATTATACTGGCACAAAAATGGTTGCTGTTGCATTATTCAGGTGGATGTTACACAATGGTGGTGGCTGAAGTGGCTCCCCACTCACTAAAGCACTTTGAATAGTGAGATAAGGACTATATAAATGTAAAGAATTATTATTATTACTATTATTATTATAAGTATATCAAAGTCTGTAATTTGAGAAGCAAAAGCCTAACAGGTCCTCAGTTGGCCTCTTACTTAAATACATGCCAAATACCAGTATCATGTTACAGAGAAAAAACAACTCAAATTTAGACTCACCTGTCTATAACAATCCATTCCTGTCCTCCACTTTCCAATGTCTTTGTTCTTTTGCCCATTTGAATCTTTTTCTCTTTTTTTGCAGGCATACCAGAGTCATCTTTTCATTATGGCAGATGACAATGCAGAGCTGCTTTATGGCTGTTAGTGCATGGATAAGCTGTGGCTACTGTGCAAACTCCAAATGTGTTAAAACGGTTTAGAAAAACGGACTGGCTGAAATTTATATAAATGTGACCATGGATGTTGAACTTGTACAGTAGCCTCCAAGTTGAAAAAATGCTTCAATTCATCCAGAGATTGAATAAAATGTATACTGTCTGACAGTCACAATTTGTGCAGCAGTCCTCACAAACACTATATGGGTTTTGAAACCAGATGACAGCAGGTTGTCATTGGACAGCTTGCTACCTCTCTCTAGAGATATGGTTACAACCTAGTGATGTGAGTCACACTTTTGAACATGGCTCATAGGCCCAACAGATGTTATCCTAAGTGGGTTCAACTCAGAGTGGGGAGGTCTTCCTCCAGGGGCATGTATATTTTTAAAGCTTAAGTGGAATTTTGGAAATTATGTGTGACTTTCCTCATGCACATAGCAGTAATGAGTGTTTTGCATACCTTAGAGCTGATCAAAAGATGCAAAACTGTCCAAAGTTCATTAGCATTAACATCATGATGCACAAAAGCAGAACATGGAAGGAGAACTGTATTGGTTTAGTTATTGATTATGACATTAAAATGTTGCAATTACATGAGACTAAAAATGGGATTACATAGCCTAATATTTAAGTGTTTAATTCTTATAGCTCACAATGTGTACAAAATATACATTAACTATTTATGTACATCCATTTGTATTTTTAACCCACTTCTAACTATTATAGGGCTACAAGGAGTGAAGGCTTGTTCCAATAGCTTCTTGTGGTAAAGACATCTAATCTTGAATGCGGCATTAGTCAGCTGTAAAAGATCCTCACATACAAATGCATGCTTACTTATACCAAGCCTGTTTGAAATGCCAAACTACCTAACCTTCTGAAAGGAAAGGAAAACTTCAAGGATATCGGGAGACCATGTAATCTATATAACTGTGACTTAGTTGGTATTGAGCCATAGTCTCTACAACTCTGAGGCAGCAGCACTAGTCACTGCATTACAACGCCTCCCATATCGAGTGCAGTTATTTTAAAACATGTTTTCTATTCATCTTTATTCTTATCTTGTATAAGAAACCACCTATTCAATATATTTTGATAACTTTTCAAAAATATAAACATAAAAATTAATTGAAAACAAATGACATTCTCACACTGTTAAATTCAGGCCAGGGCCATAGTACATATGATAGTTATCGCAGTAAGTAAAATAGACACTATATAAAATGATATGTGAGACCAGTAGGGTAGTAGAGAGATAAAATAATACACTATAGTTTGAACTGAGTTTTGGTTTCTTATGTTGTTGCTGAAGCAAGTGAATTTCTCCTTTGTGATAAGTAAAGCACTATCCAAAAAGGACTCCAGATACTGTAGGTATATAGATACAGTGACAGAAAAAGAGGAAAGCAGACAAAGAGGGAGAGTATACGAAGATATACTTCTTCATACAGATAATGTCCTATATAAAATAAAGAGGGAAATAGGCACATATTCAAAAACAGGAAAGGGACTGAATAATGTGTGCACATACTGTATGTATACTGTACTGTATGTACATTCAGTATATAAATAAAAGGAACAACATTGTTTTATAAAGAGTGAGAGTATACTCAAGTATACACAATGAAAAGCAGAAAAAAGCAGAAAAAGTGGGGGAATGATGAATGTATTAATCAAGGAAAACTATATATTTAAAAAAAAATCACTAAGCCCAAAATCACAGACACAATTACACCACAATAGTCCCAAGTTCAAATTAACTTATTTTTATTAAGCAAAGTACTTTCATTTATTTTGTTTATTGAGCATTTATTCAAATCAAGACAATTAAAATTCTTTCTTTCCTTTCCTTTATTTTTTTACCTCACTTCTTCCTTCGCTCCTCCAGGCAAATATTGTCCTTTTCCTCTCAACTTCCTCTCATTCTCTAAGTGAAGTGTGGTGGCTCCCTTTATATCAGACCGGGAGCACTTCCAGTGTTGCAATATTGCAAGAAGGAAGCACTTCCAGGTCTGGCTGAAAAAGCAAGGGTGCATGTTTTCAGCAGCTTCCAGTGGTGGGCCCCGCAGCTGTGCAATGGGACTGCAACACCCAGGTGCCCACGTTGCTCCACAAGTATGTGCATCTGCACTCCAACCTAGGGTGTCTGCAGTCTACAACAACAACAACGTTTATTCATATAGCACATTTTCATACAAAAAGTAGCTCAAAATGCTTTACATAATGAAGAAAAGAAACGCCAAAATAAGAAATTAAAATAAGACAACATTAGTTAACATAGAAAAGGAGTAAGGTCCGATGGCCAGGGTGGACAGAAAAAACAAAAAAAAAAAACTCCAGACGGAGAAAAAAATTAAATCTGCAGGGGTTCCAGGCCACGGGACCGCCCAGTCCCCTCTGGGCATGTATTAGCCTGGTGAATTCCTATTGGCAGGCTATTACAGATTTTAGGTGCATAACAGCAGGAGGCCTGCCTCACTACTTCTTTTAAGATTTGTTCTTGGATATTATAAGGAGACCCTTATTTGAGGATCTGAGGTTACGATTTGGAATATAAGGTGTCAGACATTCCGATATATAAGATGGGGCGAGATTATTTAAGGCTTTATAAACCATAAGCAGAATTTTAAAGTCAATCCTGAATGAGGTAAATCAAGTAAATCTATCCTATATATACCTATATCTATATATATATACACTAGACATTAAGCCCGTTACAATAACGGGTGCTAGAACAGTAGTGCATAAACATTAGTAGGAACAGTCTATATTAAATGGCAAGGGACCTTTTATGTGGCTGTAATATGCGTCACTGTATTGTGTGCCTTTAATTTTCTCTCTCAGTAATACTGGTTTGTATTTCCGTAAAATGCCTGTAAGTTTGTCTGACTAATAATACAGTGGAACCGAAGTAATTTCCCCCATAGGATTGTATGTAAATACAATTAATCTGTTCCAGACCGTATGAACTGTATGTAAATATATATATTTTTAAGTTTTTAAGCACAAATATAGTTAATTACACCATTGAATGCACAGCGTAATAGTAAAATAAATGTAAAAATAATGAATAACACTAAGAAAACCTTGAACAACAGAGAAAGCTAACACTGCAACAAGCCACACGTGCACCTGTGTGTGTGTGTCTCTCTCGCGGGCCTGCGTGTGTGTCTGTCTCTCGCGTGTGTGTGTCTCTCTGTTAAGTGCGCTCCTCTGTGTCTGTGTGTGTGTCTCTCTCGCCTGTGTGTGTGTGTCTGTCTGTCTCCCTCTCTCGCGAAGGGTGTGTGTCTGTCTGTCTCGCGCACACCTGTGTGTGTGTCTATCTGTCTGACGCGTGCCTGTGTGTGTCTGTCTCACGCGTGCCTGTGTGTGTGTGTGTGCCTGTCTCGTGTGCGCCTGTGTGTGTGTATCTCGCGCGCCTGTGTGGTGTCTCTCTCTCTGCACAGGGAATTCACAGGAAGAGACTGAACACGTGCCGTGTGGCCCCACGCATGCGCACTTCACCAGAAGACACACACAGGGACACCTGGACGCACACAGGGGTTTTATTGAAGATATATATATATTTAAGCAGGAAATGATGTCACTGGAACTGCCAATCATCTGATATGTAGGAAAGAAAGTAGGGTAAGTATTAGGCAATAGCATCATCCCTTGACTCGGGGTGGATTTACCATCAGATACATCTTTAAGTTGTCTTCCAAGCGCACGTTTGATTGTGTATATATAGACAGATAGAGAGAGAGATAGACAAATAGTAGGTGCCCAGGCAGGCATCCCAGCCAAGATAGAAGATTTATTGCACAGCCGGGAAGCCATAATGGAAAGATTGCCAGGTTGTGGACACTACCATGTTGGGACGCCTTATAATTCTCATCATAGCTGGAATGTTAGTGGAAAGAATGGACTAATAAGAGCGGGAAGCTGGGAGCAGTTCATTCACCAAAGTAATAGGTGGCGGTGTTCCTCAGAAGTAGTACCAGGGCTGAATGGGATTTTGAGTAGGGAAGTGCAGCCCTGTAAGGGTCCTTGGGGTGCTGCTGAGTGGGAATCTCCCTGGTTTCCGTAAGAGCCGCAAATGCTTCCAAGAAGCCGCAATGTGCCACCAGAAGTACTTAAAAGTAGCCCTCAGCCCTACCTCTGGGAGTCAGAATCGGGTGGAAGAGGGCAAAACACATTAGAGAAAAGAAAGAAATGAACAAAGACAGAAAGTGTGTATTATTTAAGGTTTTTTTATTGACTGTCTTGTCTATTGAGAGCTGTGTGGATTAAAAAGTGTTATATTTGAATTTTATTTGTTTCGTATATAATTTAATATCTGTGTGTCATTGCTGGTATTATTATGATCCATATATTTTGTAAGTGGATTGCTACAATATTACGAGTGGCAAAATCTACAGTTTGGTACATCCTAAGAAAGAAAGCAAGCGCTGGTGAACTCAGCAACACAAAAAGACCTGGACGTCCACAGAAGACAACAGTAGTGGATGATCGCAGAATCATTTCCATGGTTAAGAGAAACCCTTTCACAACAGCCAACCAAGTGGGTAGGTGTATTGATATCCAAGGGGGGTAGGCGTCTTGATATCCAAGTCTACCATAAAGAGAAGACTGCATGAAAGTAAATACAGAGGGTACACTGCAAGGTGCAAGCCATTCATAAGCCTCAAGAATAGAAAGGCTAGATTGGACTTTGCTAAAGAACATCTAAAAAAGCTAGCACATTTCTGGAAAAACATTCTTTGGACAGATGAAACCAACATCAACCTCTACCAGAATGATGGCAAGAAAAAAGTATGGAGAAGGCGTGGAACAGCTCATTATCCAAAGCATACCACATCATCTGTAAAATGGTGGAGGCAGTGTGATAGCTTGGGCATGCATGGCTGCCAGTGGTACTGGGACACTAGTGTTTATTGATGATGTGACACAGTACAGAAGCAGCCAAATGAATTCTGAGGTGTTCAGAGACATACTATCTGCTCAAATCCAGCTAAATGCAGTCAAATTGACTAGACACCGTTTCATGATACAGATGGACAATGACCCAAAAGATATAGCCAAAGCAACTCAGGAGTTTATTAAAGCAAAAGAAGTGGAATATTCTTGAATGGCCAAGTCAGTCACCTGGGGCCTCATGTATAAACGGTGCGTACGCACAGAAATGTTCGCGTAAGAACTTTTCCACGTTCAAATTGCGATGTATAAAACCTACACTTGGTGTAAAGCCACGCACTTTTCCACGGTACCTCATGCCTTGTCGTACACAAGTTCTCCGCTCGGTTTTGCAGACTGGCGGCACCCAGCGTCAAAGCAGTGCTACTGTTCCTGTGTGGTTACACCTTAGTTTCCTGGCGCGGCTTTATAAATACACTGAAACTAACTGCATATTGTTTATTAGTGTAACGCATCTGATTGTAATTAACTTGTAACAATATACTGGTCCAGGGAACGCCCATAGTATTCCAAATACCATAACTACTTTAGTGTTGTTGCTCTCACTTCTCCTTCTTCTTCTTCTTCTTCTTTCAGCTCCTCCCGTTAGGAGTTGCCACAGCGGATCATCTTTTTCCATATTTCTCTCACTGCACCACTCGGAGTATTTATATCACTGTATCTGAGTGTGAATCACAGCAGCAGCTGATCAGAAAGAGGATTATCGATATACAGCTTTAAGGATATGCTGTCTCAGCCACTGCAAAACGTTTTAAAGCCTTTCCTGTACAGACCTCGTGGTTTCATCCCAAGAACTTTAAATGCACTCAATCAATTGCTCCTTGTAGAACGGTTTGTACTTATAAGTACAATCACCCCACTGTAAACTTGCACTAATTATAATATTGCACAACCTGAGCCACTTTATAAAGCACGTATTTACATATGATGACGATATCATTTTTAAGGTGAAATGCAGCAAAATGTTTATTAAATTATACAGATAAAACTTTAACTTCATTTAAATAATCTATATTCTTCACTGGGAGTATCGTTAAGGATAGAATAATTAAACATGTACTACGAAGATATTTCAATGTTCTTTAAACGTTTTGAAGAATCGGCTAAGCTTACAGATGGCTTAACTTCTATTACAGAGCTGATTGTATGGCGATCGGTTACTTGGGGAAAGAAAAGCACTGACTGCAGTGACGGCTACGCCAATATATATTGAATATAAAACAGAAAGAAAATAACAACACAGCTAAAAGCATGACAAATTTCGGCAAAAGTTAAATGCTTGTGTCATGAGCACGAGGCGGCTATGCAGTGTCCACAATGGACGTGGCCATCGACCATGCATAAGCTACCTTACTGACGGGCGGGCGAAGGAGCCACCGATTCTTCCTCTGCCCAGTGCCACCACAAGCCTAGAGCCGCCCCTGAGTACTGCTGCAATAAATTATTTCATCGAAGTGAAACACATGTTTAATAACGTGCTTTAACTCCTATCATCATGAAAATGATATCACGTGTACATCTCAGTATTTTAGTTATTCAGAGAGCTGTAATATCACGAATGTAATGGATTCTGTGTCCAGTTGGAGGAAGAGAGCCGGATTAAGAAGCAAGTAGTGATTCCCACATATAGGCACATAGAAGATCAAATACAACACAAAGCATTTAAAGTGCTACTTTAATTGCGATGTGATTTGAGAAACTGGTTAATTAAACGATTTTAAGATGAAGTTTATGATGTTCTACTTTAATGACAAAATAAACTACGTGATTAAAGTGGAAATTTCGAGATTGAAGTTGACATTTCGTGCTTTTTCCCCACTGTGTGCCTTTTTTCTCTGTACCCTAATAAGCTTTCATATGACACTCAGACAGTGGGCTACAACTCGGCTTTTCACGGCAACTTTGATATCTGACAACTTCTTTTTTATTTCCGGCACTGTGCGGTTTGTGAATGTGAGCTTTCAAGTTTCTCCAACACGCTATGTCACTCGATCAACTTCCTTTTGTTGATTATACCACAGTTTCTACAGCTTCTGTGAAAAGACAATGGCAAAAGCACGGGGGGAAATATAAGAATTTCAGTGAATACCAAGTGGAAGCAAAGGAAAAACATACCATTTGTTTAATTAAACTGTGGTATAATCAACAAAAGGAAGTTGATCGAGTGACATAGCGGAGAAACTTGAAAGCTCACGTTCACAAAATCGCAAAATTCGTGTCAGAAATAAAAAAGAAGTCACATATCAAAGTCGCCGTGAAAAGGCGAGTTGTAGCCCACTGTCTGAGTGTCATATGAAAGCTTATTAGTGTACAGAGAAAAAAAAGGCACCCGGTGGGGAAAAAGTACGAAATGTCAACTTCAATCTCGAAATTTCCACTTTAATTACGTAGTTTATTTTGCCATTAAAGTAGAACATCATAAACTTTATCTTAAAATCGTTTAATTAACCAGTTTCTCAAATCACATCATAATTAAAGTTGCACGTTAAATGCTTTGTTTTGTATGTGATCTTCTATGTGCTCTATGTGTGTGAATCACTACTTGCTTCTTAAACCGGCTCTCTTCCTCCAACTGGACACAGAATCCATTGCATTTGTGATATTACAGCTCTCTGAATAACTAAAATACTGAGATGTATACGTGATATCATTTTCATGATGATAAGAGTTAAAGCACGTTATTAAACATGGGTTTCACGGCACAGTGATTGTGTGCGACCTTCGATGAAATAATTTATTGCAGCAGTACTCAGGGGCGGCTCTAGGCTTGTGGCGGCCCTGGGCAGAGGAGGAATCAGTGGTCTCTTCACCCGCCAATGTCAATATGGTATCTTATGCATGGTGGATGGCCACGTCCGTTGCGGACATTGCATAGCCGCCTCGTGCTCATGACACAAGCATTTAACTATGGCCGAAATTTGTTGCTGCGTTTTTAGCTGTGTTGTTATTTTCTCTTTCTGTTTTATATTCAATATATATTGGCGTAGCCGCCCCTGCAGTCCTTGTTTTTCTCTCTCCAAGTAACCGATCGCCACACAATAAGCTCTGTTATAGACGTTAAGCCATCTGTAAGCTTAGAGTGCAAATTCTTCAAAATGTTTAAGGAACATTGAAATATTTTCGTAGTACATGTTTAATTATTCTATCCTTCATGACAGTCCCAGTGAATAATATAGATTATTTAAATGAAGTTAAAGTTTTATCTGTATAATATAATAAACATATTTTGCTGGATTTCATCTTAAAAATGATATCGTCATATGTAAATACGCGCTTTATAAAGTGGCTCAGGCTGTGCAATATTATAACTGTAGTACAAGTTTACAGTGGGGTGATTGTACTTATAAGTACAAACAGTTCTACAAGGAGCAATTGATTAAGTGCTTTTAAAGTTCTTGGGATGAAACTGTTTCTGAACCACGAGGTCCGTACAGGAAAGGCTTTGAAACGTTTTGCCGTGGCTGAGGTAGCGTGTGCTTGAAGCTGTATACCTAGAATTCTCTTTCCGATCAGCTGCTGCTGTGATTCACACTAGGATACAGTGATATAAATACTCCAAGTGGTGCAGTGAGAGTAATATGGAAAAAGATGATCCTAACGGGAGCAGCTGAAAGAAGAAGAAGAAGAAGGTGCAGTCAGAGTAACAACGTTAAAGCAGTTATGGTATTTGGAATACTATGGCTATTCCCTGGACCATTATATTGTTACAAGTTAATTACAATCAGATATATTACACTAATAAATAATATGCGGTTAGTTTCACTGTATTTATAAAGCCGCGTCAGGAAAATAAGGTGTAACCACACAGGAACAGTAGCATTGCTTTGACACTGGGTGCCGCCAGTCTGCCAAACCGAGAGGAGAACTTGCGTACGACAAGGTATGAGGTACCATGGAAAAGTGCGTGGCTTTATTCCAAGTGTAGGTTTTATACATCGCGATTTGAACGTGGAAAAGTTCTTACACAACATTTCTGTGCGTACGCACCGTTTATACATGAGGCCCCTGGTGATTTCCATGAGTTCAAGACTTCAGGAAGTCATTGCCAGCAAAGGGTTTTCAACCAAGTATTAGAAATGAACATTTTATTTCCAGTTATTTAATTTGTCCAATTACTTTTCAGCCCCTGAAATAAAGGGATTGTGTTAAAAAAATGCTTTAGTTGCCTCACATTTTTATGCAATCGTTTTGTTCAACCCACTGAATTAAAGCTAAAAGTCTGCACTTCATCTGCATCTGAGTTGTTTCATTTAAAATTCATTGCGGTAATGTACAGAACCAAAATTAGAAAAAAGTGGTCTCTGTGCAGATATTTATATATATATATACTAGCAAAATACCCGCACTTTGTAGCGGAGAAGTAGTGTGTTAAAGAAGTAATGAAAAAGATAATGAAACATTTTGAAAATAACATAACATGATTGTCAATGTAATTGTTTTGTCACTGTTTTGAGTGATGAGTGTTGCTGTCATATATATATTTGTATATATACACACATACACATATACACATATACACATACATATACATACACACACACATATATAAACATATATATACATACATATCTACATATATACATATACACACACACACACACATATATATATATATATATATATATATATATATATATATATATATATATATATATACTGCTCAAAAGAATTAAAGGAACACTTTTTAATCAGAGTATAGCATAAAGTCAATGAAACTTATGGGATATTAATCTGGTCAGTTAAGTAGCAGAGGGGGTTGTTAATCAGTTTCAGCTGCTATGGTGTTAATGAAATTAACAACAGATGCACTAGAGGGGTAACAATGAGATGACCTCCAAAACAGGAATGGTTTAACAGGTGGAGGCCACTGACATTTTTCCCTCCTCATCTTTTCTGACTGTTTCTTCGCTAGTTTTGCATTTGGCTACAGTCAGTGTCACTACTGGTAGCATGAGGCGATACCTGGACCCTACAGAGGTTGCACAGGTAGTCCAACTTCTCCAGGATGGCACATTAATACGTGTCATTGCCAGAAGGTTTGCTGTGTCTCCCTGCACAGTCCCAAGGGCATGGAGGAGATTCTAGGAGACAAGCAGTTACTCTAGGAGAGCTGGAGAGGGCCATAGAAGGTCCATAACCCATCAGCAGGACCAGTATCTGCTCCTTTGGGCAAGGAGGAACAGGATGAGCACTGCCAGAGCCCTACAAAATGACCTCCAGCAGGCCACTGGTGTGAATGTCTCTGACCAAACAACCAGAAAGACTTCATGAGGGTGACCCAAGGGCCCCATGTCCTCTAATGGGCCCTGAGCTCACTGCCCAGCAGCATGCAGCTCGATTGGCATTCGCCATAGAATACCAGAATTGGCAGATGCACCACTGGTGCCCTGTGCTTTTACAGATGAGAGCAGGTTCACCCTGAGCACGTGACAGAAGTGAAAGGGTCTGGAGAAGCCATGGAGAACATTATGCTGCCTGTAACATCATTCAGCATGAGTAGTTTGGTGGTGGGTTAATGATTGTCTGGGGTGGCATATCCATGGAGGGTCACACAGACTGCTACAGGCTTGACAAAGGCACCCTGGCTGCCATTAGGTATCAGGATGAAATCCTTGGACCCATTGTCAGACCCTATGCTGGTACAGTGGCTCCTGGTGCACGACAATTCCTGGCCTCATGTGGTGAGAGTATGCAGGCAGTTCCTGGAGGATGAAGGAATTGATACCATTGACTGGCCACCACACTTTCCTGACCTAAATCCAATAGAAAACCTCTGGGACATTATGTTTTGGTCCATCCAATGCCACCAGGTTGCACCTCAGACTGTCCAGGAGCTCAGTGATGCCCTGGTCCAGATCTGGGAGGAGATCCCCCACAACACCATCTGTCATCTCATTAGAAGCATGCACCGATGTTGTCAGGCATGTATACAAGAACACAGGGGCCATACAAAGTGCTGCATACAATTTTGAGTTGCTGCAATTAAATTTTGGCAAAATGGACTAGCCTGCCACATAATTTTTTCACTCTGATTTTTGGGGCATCTTTGAATTCAGGGCTCTGTAGGTTGATCATTTTCATTTCCATCAAACAATGTGGCATCCTTTCGTTCCTAACACATTACCCAGTCTATATCAGTATAGATATCCAGGAGGATTTCTTTTTCCCATTGAGATCTGATGTGTTTTCAAAGTGTTCCTTTAATTTTTTTGAGCAGTTTATATATATATATATATACAATCTTTGGGGTGCGAGCAACTGTTGCTGGGGGTGCCAGAATCCATGAAGGAAGAAAAATGAAAAATATTATTTGTACAAAATCTAATTTATCCATTCCTAAATAATTAAATGGGCAGGCTATTTCGTATCAGTGTAATACGCTGTTTGTTAAAAACGGATGACTCCCGCTCTTACGTGCAAGTCTGTCTGGATATTATGAACTATCATATCTGTTAAAGTTCTATTTAAATTTTAAATAGAAGGAATTTTTATTTAGTCGACAGAATATTATTCCGGAATAAATCAACTCAAACCTTAAATAACTTATAATATAATCCATAAAAATATATCCTGTCTAAATTATACAAGTTAGAAATAAAGTAAAGGTTAAAAGAACAAACATTCATCTTTACTCTTATGTAATTTTCTATAAAAAATAAACTTAAATTTTAAATATCCCAAAAGATTTTGCTCTCCATAAAAATATATCCTGTCAAAATTATACAAATTCAAATATGAACATAGTGCATAACAAAACCTGGAAATATAAATAAAATGTGTTCTTTTCAGCAATAACAAATCAAATCATTCAGTTGTCTTTGCTCTTATGTCATTTTATCAGAACTGGACACCTAAGAAAACTATCTTCATAAACTGGAAAAAGAAAGATAATCTTTGCATTAACCAGTATAGAAATCTTTTATTGGATCATATTACACTTGAGACAGCCTCTGCCTCCACTTCAAATCAATCTCTCTGGGCTCCTTTGATCGGTTCCATCACATAGCGATGATGGAGGGTCATTGATATGGTCCTGCGGGATGCTGTGGTTGATGTGGTGGAGAGTCTGAGCTTGGAGTATCTGGAGGATCCCTGGGGTGGGTTCACTAGGGGGGTCTTGGGCTGGGGGGCTGCTGCCCGACTCTGGTGGTGCTTGGGTTACCTCCGGGGGTGGGCTTCTGGTGGTTGTGTGTGGGGCCTTAGGGGGGTCTTGACGGTGGCTGCGGTCGCTGCCTAGTGGCTGCAATGCCCCTGGGTTGGTCTGGGTGTGGGCCTGGTGGCTTAGGGTATGGGGGCGGCCGTCCCCGGATGGGGATATGGGTGGGGCCTTGGGGATTGGGTCCTGGCATGTACGCTGCCGGGAAGAGGGCCGGAACGTGCGGCAGTTCCACCATGGGGGAGGGGGATGTCCGGGAGGGGGAGGATCCAGCTTTACCTGGGTGTCTTATGTCTTACTTAATCTGAATGTTGAGTAAATGTGGGGATGGGAGTAAATATTCTGCTGGGGTGGTGTGGGTTGGTGGCCTCAGACTCCGTGGGGCTCTGTGATGCTGCTGCTTCGGGCCATGGCTAGATAGGCTGGGGCCTCCGTGCCCGGTGGATTTTGGGAACGGAGGTGCCTATTGGGGCCAGTAGGGGAGCTGGCTCCCTGGAGGGCTCAGGCCCCTCAGCCGTTCCTCCCCATCCTCAGACATTTCCCTCCTCCTGCTCCTTCACATCATCACACAAACATGCACATAGGGCCTTGGGGTGTGGGTAAGTCAGGGGTGCGGTATGGATCCCGTTTCCGCAGTCCTGTGGCAGCCTACACCCCAATTTTATTTGCACATTAAACACTTCCACAAAAAACATTCCACACAAATGCACACTTAGGGCCTTGGGAGTGGGCACACTCAACGGCATCCGGTGGGGGGAAATTTCAGCCTCACTCCAAGTGCCGGTGTCCACTTCCAATTTTAAACTGCACCTAGTCACGGAGAGTTTTGGGGGGGAGGTGGGGCTGTGTGTTGGCATCAGCTGGTGTAGGCCACATGGTGCCGGCACTGCCGCCCCCAACCACAAAATGCACCTTATCAACACACACCAACACTACATTAGAGCAGGCGGAGGGAGACTAGAGGTCTTATTACACCTCTGTTCTCAGTTAGCTGCCCGGGCTGGAGGCTAGGAGTGGGAGCTGGCCGTCTGCCTGTGGTCTGGAGTGGTGGGTTGCTTTGCTCTACGTTGGACGGGGTGCCTGCTCACTATTACCCCTGCGGAACGGGCTAACTCTGGCGTCCAGGAATGGCTGTACCTCAGGTACGGCAGCACGGGACCAGAGTTAGGTAGGGTGTGTGTGGGGAGTGTGAATGGGTGTCTGGCGTACATCCTTGTAAGTCTTGGGTTGTATGTGTATGTGAGAGCATGAGGGAGGGAGTGTATGACTGTGTTTGTGTGTGACTGTATATGTCAGGTGGGGTTTTGGACTCCTCCCTCTCCTGGGACATCTGGCAATACTACAACATCTTTGCCTACCCTCCCCCTGCCTTAAGCATCTGTCTGGTCGCTCCCGGTGGCTGCCTGGTGGGATCTGGTTCCCTGGGCTCTGTTGGGTCCTTGGCGGGTGGGGTCGCCCTGGGGTCCCGGGCTGCTGGGTTCCAGGCCCGGCCGACTCGGGGGAGAGCGGCTGCGGGCGGCCTGAGGGCTTGCCGTTGATATCTCCGGGACTCTGCCGGCTGCTGGTTGTGACCCCGGGTGATCCTCTGCGCCTCGGTGGGGGTTGGGGCTTCTCTGGTGACGGCCTCCCTGGGGTCTCCGCGCTGGGGTGACCTCTGGATCTCTGGGCTTGGAACTCCCTCCATCTTCCGCGTTTTGGGGGCAGGTCTGTGGCCCTTCACACTCACTATTGGATGCTCCTATAGAGAAACCTTACACACAAGCGCGCACGCACACAGGTGCTCACATGGTGATTTCATAAGTATGACTTGGACATCTTCAGCACATGATCTAAGGTTGTGGTGGCCCTAAATGCCTCAGTAATAATTACTGTATGATTGTCAGCAAACATTTTTACTTTTATATATCTTCATGTAGCTGATGCAGCAATGTTTTTGCCTTGTGGTTTCCCCTCTCTTTCTGCAGGTCTAGAAGCGGATTCTGGTTCATTTATTGTTTATTCTATATGAAACCCCCCCTCCCCCTTTACCTCCATCTCTTCCTTCTCTCTCTTCTTTTTCTTTCACTTTTGTCTCCGTGTCCGGTTCGAATCTTAAAAACATCTAAAAATATTTTTAATAAAGTTTTGGTATCAGGCGTGACGTCAGCAGAAGCTGTAACGCTCCACCTGAGAGAAAAACTGTAAGGCTAATCGCTAGCATTCAGACATCAATTCTGATTGCTTCACAGCCGAACAGGACAAAAAAAAAAAGAGCTGGACACCTGGCATCTTTTTTTGGCAACAAGTTCGTTTATGTTTGGTGTGAGGTTCTGTGTTGTGGAGATTCTCAGGATGGACTGCAGGTACTCATCAGTGAGGCAACTCCTGTGTGCTGCTTTGTTAGTCTTCATGACTGAGAAGAGCTTCTCACATAGATATGTGGTACCAAACATGCACAAGGTTCGAGCCGCATGTAGACAGAGCTGGAGCATTTCTGCGGGAATGGAGTGAATAAACTGTGCGGGCCGTGCAGTATTGTACTTTGCCTTCAGTGTGCCATTACACTGCAGCTCAATCACCTCCATCTGAATCTGCACAGGTGCAGTTTCCACATCGACGGCAAATGGGTTGCGAAACAACTCAAAATTCTTTTTTTGTTTTTCAAAGTCACCAAAGTGCCGTGCGAACTCAGTGCGCAGTGCGCTCAGTTTATCAGCAAAGTGCGTATTTGAGAACACCGTTGTGCCGACTTGGTTCAACATTACTTGGCAACAGGGAAAGTGGGGCAAGTTGCACTGGTGCATTTGTGTCTCCCATAAAAGTAGCTTTACTTGAAATCACTTTGTGATTTTGCACGGTAAAACATCTGCTGAAGTGTCAGATTCTTCTTTAACTCTTCTGCTTTCTGTATCTTGTGCATTGCATTCAGGTCTTTCAGGTTATCTTGATGTTTTGTCTCATAGTGCCGTCTCAGATTAAATTCTGTAATTACAGCAACATTAGCTCCACAAATGAGACACACGGGTTTACGGGCAATGTCAGTAAACATATACTCAGCCTCCCATCGGTTTTTAAAGGCTCTGTGTTCAGAATTACCTTTTTTCTTTGGCATCGTGTGGGCTAGCTTCGCAAAAAACTTGCAGCATCATAAGCTAGACTTGATTAACGCGGTAAGTGTTCGGCAAGGCAGCTGAAGCGCTGCATTATGGGATCTGTAGTTTATTGTGTTACCAGCGCTTCATATCCCCGGCCATTAATAACAATAATATATAAAATGATCTCGCGGGCTGGATATAATTACATGCCAGGCCGGATGTGGCCTGCGGGCCTTGAGTTTGACACATAAGGACTAAATAGAACTTGAAAAGATATATTTTTTCAAATGTACTACAGTACATCGAGCCTGCGTGCTATTGTGGTTTTGCCTGCGTGCCTCAATAAGTTACCTTCCCCTCGCTCTTACTTTTTTAGCGTTCATCTAATGAATACACTGAGTATGGCTTTACCAAAACAATCATTGATCGCGAATAAAGTATCCATTATTCATATAGCTTCAATTGGTGATCTGTCTTTCTGCGTGAACCGCATATTTCTTCATACATCTCAAACCAAGGGGATGCGAGGCTAAAATGAATCAGGAAGCGCGTGTACATACTCAGTGCATCCTCTCTCGGGAATCGAACCTCGGACGCCGGCACTAGAGGCGAAGCCTCTACTATTGTGCCACGCTGTGTGGTTTGTCTATTTGAGCGTAGCAGTGTAATTCGGTTTTTGTTCAGCACTCTTTGGAACTGTTGCTTTTTGTCTGCGCACTCGTCCAGTTCACGTGAGCCGCTGAATATGGTTTTATATGTCACTCGCTCGCTTCTAATTGTTTCTCTGCCTTCTTAATTATATAATGTATGTTTTCTTCAGCGGTTTTTGGAGCTCTTCCTGGTTTTCTATGTACTGCGTGATTACGTGGGAGGCGTGATGATGTCACATGAAACTCCGCCCCCTCGACTTTCAAGCTCAACTCCATTACAGTATATGCAGAAAAATAGCTTCCAGTTATGACCATTACGCGTAGAATTTGAAATGAAACCTGCCCAACTTTTGTAAGGAAGCTGTAAGGAATGAGCCTGCCAAATTTCAGCCTTCTACCTATACGGGAAGTTGGAGAATTAGTGATGAGTCAGTGAGTCAGTCAGTCAGTGAGGGCTTTGCCTTTTATTAGTATTAGTATTAGTATTAGTATTTATTATATATATATTGTTCCATACCCAGCTAGGATGCCTGGAAGGACCGGGAGAGGGATTATACCATGAGGGGACAGCCGCCTGGTTGCTACGGGGGTCACGCGAGCTGAGCTGGGTAGCTCAACCCTATAGGGGCCCGTGGCCACTGCCAAGGGGCGCCTGCTGGATCAATAAAACCCTGGAAGCCAGCACTTCCGCCACACCAGGAAGTGCCAGCGGAGGTTCATCAAGGGGCACCTGGAGCATATCCGGGTGAACATAAAAGTGACCGCCTTCCAACAGTCGAGGAGCGGGAGTCGGGATGAAGCAGACAAGGCTTTGGAGAGTGGAGAGAAGGCGGCCCAAAGAGGACCATTGAGAGGCCCAAGGAAAGGATGTTTGGTGCTGGAGCACTGTGTGCTGTGTGGGATTGTGTTGGACTTTGTAAACAGTGTAAATAAATCGTGCGTGGTGGACTTAAGAACGGTGTCTGTCTGTCTGTGGTCAGGCTGGCTCTCACAATATACTGTGCCCTCTATAATATTTGGGACATTTTTATTTTGATTTACCCCCTCTGTTCCACAGATTAAACTTTTAAATAAAACAATTCAGACATGATGAAAGTACACATTACAAACTTTAATTTAAGGGTATTTGCATACATTTTGGTCACACTATATATACTGTACTCCAACAACAGACTATTTTTGGAGTAATTAGTTACCTATAAATACATATTGGGGAGCCTTTTCATATTGTGCTTATGATGTCCAGATTTTTCATTTAAATTAATAGGGTTAAACGGGCTGGAGACAATAAACTTGCTGTAAGGGGTCTCATTGTGCTCAAAATGCTGAGAACCTCATTACTGTGTACATAATTATATTCCAGAATTGGAAAATGAGGAACCCCTTTATAATTTATTGTGAAAATAATTCTAAATTTCTATGAAAATAGTTTTATCATTGCAGCCTACAGTATACGTTGATTATCAATTTCTGGCTTAATGATAATTTAGGTAGTAGCACAAATACAAGCAGTATAACTGGTTTGTATATTGCCATCATACCTCAAAAAATAGTGTTTAATTAATGCTTTTTATTGACAGCTTTTTGGACTTCTTCTTCACTAATTTAAACTGATGCATAATCACTTTATTTAAATTACCTAAGTAAAATATGCATAAAGCCTAAGCATTATTGTAGTTTTAAATCCTTTGTTAATTGAAAAATTCTATTTTTACCTGAGAATGTGCTTAATTATTTTCATACGAATACATTTTTCATTAGTAACACAGGAAATCGGTTGACTTTGATGTGACTTCATGACTTGACTTCTTCCATCTTGGAAAAGCTGTGTCACAGTGGTTTTGATGAGGAGTTAGAGATGACCTGGCTAAGTCATGGCCTTGTCAGTTAGGTAACTGAAGCTGGGTCCTTGCTAGAGTTACAATGATTCTCCTGTTAGAAGAACTGCACAAATTCCTTTGATTTTTCTTGTTTTATCTTCTGCTTTTTCTTTGCTAAGAAACTGTGTGTGCGTATGTGTGTGTGTGAGTATAGACTTTACAGTCTCTTGAGATATACAGTAAAAAGATGTCACAAAATCTAATGAAATCTGCTACTTATTAATAAAGTAACAAAGTAAAACAAAATATTAACACTTATTATCTGGTGGGAGGAGGGGGTCTGATTTTTTTTTTAACTGACAATTAAAACAAAAAGTTACACAATTCTTCTTACACAAACAGTATCCCTTTTTGCAGAATTAACTGTGTATTTGATGAGGCTCAGTGGCGCATTAGTGACCAGTGCTGCCTTAAGGATCTGGAGACCTAGAATCAAATCCCACATCTAATTGCTTTATACTATGGAGTCTTGCCTTTGTGAGATTTTCTGTGAATACTGTAGTTTTCCTCTGTGAACAGTTGGTGCCACTGAGACCCAAAACACACAATACCCAACACAGCTCTAGGTTCAAATATAAGACGTTTTAATCCACACAGCTTTTAATAGACAATTAAGACAGCCAATACACAAGGTTTAAATGCACTCTTTCTTTCTTCCTCTCTCCCTCAGTGAGTTTTGCCCTCTTTTACTCGACTTTGGCTCCCAGAGGTATGGCTGCAGGTACTTCTGGTGGCATGTTGCAGCTTGTTGGAAGAAATTCCAGGTCATACGGAAACCAGGGAGAACCTCTCCAAGCAGCACCTTCTATTGTCCTCCTAGGGCTGTACAGGGCTATACTTCTGGACTCAAAGTCCCATGCTGGCTTGCGGGTGTCCAAACTGGGACTACTTGTGAGGAACACTGCCACTTATTACTTTGGGGAGTGAACTGCTCTCGGCTTCCCATTCTTATTAGTCCATTCTTTCCTCTGACATTCCAGCTAGGACATGAATTATATGGTGTCCTGGCCGGCTAGTGTCTGCAACCTGGCCATCCTTGCATTATGGGCAGCCAGCTGGGCAAGAAATCTTCCTCCATCCTGGCGGGGATGGCTGTCTATCCTCCTGGGCACCTATACCTCCTTCATCCCAAAAGCAGAAATTTTGAATTAACTGAAGACTCTAAAGTGACTGGATGGATATAAGTGTGAATAAATACTAGCACCCCATCTAGGACTGCTTCAAGTTTTTCTAATGATACATTTGTTATGTCTTTGGGTTTGAAGAAGACAAATTTATTTAAAGAGTCCAACAGGGTGATGTATTGATTAGCACTGCTCCAGAGTATGGAGTATGGAGTTTTCACTTTCTGCCTCTGTTTCTGTGGTTTCCATCTCTCATCCCATAGACATGCACATCACATTAATTTACAACTTGAAACTGGAGAGTGGGTGAATGTATAAATGTGCCCATTGCTGGCATGGGATCCATATTGCACCCAATATTCTAAGAGAAAAAGGTTTAATTCAGTTATTTTGCACATTATTCCTAAACTGAAATTAAGCCTTTTCTTTAAGAGTCCTGTAGCACTAGGATGTTGTAACATGTTATCCATTATGAATGTAGTGAGAAGTCAAGCAAACTGACACCTTCTATTGGCTAACTAATTAAGCCAATAAAAGCCAATAATTAAGCCAATTAAATCTCACTACTTTAAGAGTTTTTTAAGAGTTTAAGAGCTGGTGCTCTTTTCCTTCCAATTTTTTTTAGTTTTATATACGTATTCCCTTTGTTCCACCAACTATAAAGCAATATTTCCACAGACTATTTGAACAACTGTGAATATAATTTTGGTAAAAAATTGAGTATGTAGTTGACTCAGAAATGTCAACATTTATACATAAGACTTGTACAGACTTGATGTTGCCCGAATATATCTTGAATCTTGCATGTAGGTGGTTTGCAATTTCTCTGCATGTTGATTGTTGTCTCTTTCTCTCTCTGTCATAATTGCCATTGAGTCAATGTCGATTTATGCCAACCAGCCAGGACTCATAATTTTCTTAATTACTTAATTTTCATAATTTGTAACAGACTGTGTCTTTTACAGGCAGCAAAACTTTACACTGGCTTTTAAAGACTGAAAATAAAGGCTTCTTCTTTTTGGGCACATACACCATCAGCATGTAATTGCCAGATCTAAACACTAGTGTGGCAGGTAGAAGTTCCATTTTACTTATAGTGCCAAGCAGAGTTGCGTTGCAGTGCATCAAAAGTGAAAGCTCCGTGAAGAAGCTATCTGTTGTTATGGTTCTGTCTTTGCCCAGTCTGATAGCGGTCACGGGACATTGTATCTTTGATTACTTAACCTCTAATAATTTGATGGAACCCTTTCAGTCTGGCTTCAGGGCACAGCACAGCTGTGAAACTGCTCTTCTTCAGGTAACCAATGATTTACTTATGGCAGCAAACTCTGGACAAACCAGCATATTAATTCTGTGAGACCTCAGTGCTGCATTTGACACTGTCAGACATGACATTCTACTGTCCAGAATGGAGAACATGCTGGGTATCTCTGGCACTGCCCTCAGTGGTTCAGGTCCTATCTGACTGATAGGCAATAGTTAGTTAGTCTTGTCAACAGCAGATCCAGCTCAGCACCAGTCACACAAGGAGTTCAGGGCTCTGTACTCGGCTCTCTTCTCTTCTGTATTTATATGCTTCCTCTTGGCCATATAATTCGTAACTATGGACTGGGTTTTCATTTTTATACAGATGACACTCAACTCTATTTCAATGTCAAAAATGCAACTTCATCAGAGTTTTCTCAGCTCACAACTTGCCTCAGTGAAATTAAAACCTAGATGGAGCAGAACTCTTTAAAATAAAATTGCAACAAAACTGAACTCCTGCAAATTGGCAATAAAGCTCTAATTAAGAAAATGAGATGCTTTTCAGTCACTCTTGACAACGATCTCATCAGACCTTCTTCTCATGCAAGGAATCTTGGTGTTATTTTTGAATCCTGCCTTTCTTATTCCGTCCACATAAACCACATAAAGAAACTTTCTTACTTTCACCTCCGTAACATATCCCGTGTTCGCTCTTTCATCTCCTTTTCTAATGCTGAGAAACTTGTCCATGCTTTTATCACATCCCGCATCGGTTATTATAACTTATTGCTGGCAGGTGCCCCTGCTAATCTTATATCACAGCTCCAGTTGATTCAAAACTCTGCTGCAAGAGTCCTTACTCAAACCAGCAACAATGAGCACATCACACCTATCCTGCTTCGCCTTCACTGGCCCCCTGTGTCTTACAGGATTGAATATAAAATTCTATTAATAACCTACAAAGCTTTAAATGGCCTTGCACCGGACTACATCAGTGACCTTCTAAATCACTATGCTCCTGTCCACCTACTAAGGTCCTCTGATTCTGGCAATCTTTTTTGCATCCATATGAAGTGATGGAGAAGTGAAGTGAAGTGATCATTCCCTGAATTCTCGGGGACTGCATAGTGTGTGACATCTTCAGCATATCCATATAAAGGTCAGGAGGTTCTCCATTGCATTATCACATATTGGATAAAATTTGTATGTTATTGTATAGAAGAACAGATTGCCACAGATTATAAATATGATATAAATAATTAATTTACATTACTGACAGGAAAATAATGCTTTCACCTGCTGCTTCTCCATGACATATCCACCCATTTGAAAATATTGAATCACAAGTTGAGCACAGAGGAACAAGCCTGATTCATTCATTATTTCTACATATATTAAGAGAAATGTTATACTGGCAGGGGAGGCATCTTTAAGGGCATTATGTCATGTCAATTCATCCAACATAAAATGCAGTAAAAGATTGTACTGATTTATTGAGCACATGATATTGCAACATTTCCCATCATAAAAAAATGTACTTTGTTGACTTCTTTTTGTTAGGACTCCATCTTACATTTCGATTACAGAAAGTGCCATGTGTCAGATTTTACCACTGTTTGCCTTTGGCTGATACATTTTTAGCTTGTGCAAATTTGTCTTTCTTCTGAAAAGTAGCTACTTCAGGTCACCATCCCAATTTCTCTGCACTGCAATTTCCCAAATGTTACCTATAATAAATCTCCTATATTTTAGAATGATCATAAATAGTATATATTTTGCATCTTTTGGAATAACTTGCATTGATGTTTTCTTAGTTTTATTTATTTAATTTATTTTGAGTATGTATTCACTCACAGGCATTCTGTTTAACCAGCAAATTTGCTGCCCACACATTAATAGTGAAATGGTATATTCATTCATTAAATAATTACCAAGAGGGGATTAACTCCTCAACTACGCACTTTATGTTCCAGACATACCACTTGCAATACAGACATATGAAAACCCCTCAACCTTCTTCTTGTTACCCTTTTGTGTTCTGTAAAACCTGCAGGTCTGACCAGCTAGTGTGGAATTTTCTTTTTATTCTTACTCCATTCACAGTCTTTATGAGTCCATCTTAGCAAGGCTGCTTTCCTCAGTAGCAGAAGAATACCCCTCATTACCTTCTCGCCCTTTCAAGTTCTCTGTTATTTTTTTCTCTAAACAAACATCAAAGAGGGGACTTACTTGAAAATGGAAAGATGCCACATAACTTCCTTCACATCCCACCAAGTTTTGTGTGGTTGTTTTCTTGCCTTTGATCTCATTCTTCCATCTCTTTCACACCTTCCATTTTGTATTATCAGTTCATTGGGTCCTATTCTCATAAGAGTACATAATTGTAGCTGGTTACGATCCTCATCCATGTGTAAGATTCAATACCTGTGATCTTAAAATAATTTTTGTATTATACTAATTTTCTCTTTCATTGAGATCAGCCATCATTCTTTGCGGTCCAACTCCTGCATGCACAATTATTACCTTTCTTTGAAAACAGTGAATCTTTTTGCTTCTCTGGTTCCTCCTTCACATCAGTGAGTGGATTTTCCATACAGGCTGTCATCAGTGTAGACAATTAGTCTCACCCCTGTCCCAATCATGCATCAAAATGACCTGCTGCCGTTGTGATTATGTCTACTGTCTCTCCAAATACAGTGAATATTTTATGTAAGATTAGCCTTTTTTAAAAAAGAAAAAAGTAAACCCAAAGTGCAAAGATTTTGTCATTTAAATCTTTCAGTAAATGTACTCATCTATTTAACATTTTGTCTTAAGTACTTTAAAAAAAAAAAAGCTATGTTCAGAATAAAATCATCAGTCATCTCATCACCATTTGCTTCATTTAAGTATGTCTATGTCTTTTTTCTCTTTATCGGTGTATTCCTTTTATTCATTGATTTTTTTAGATTAGCCCTATGAGCATAAGAAAAGGTTTGTTAATGCATTTGGAAATGGTATGTTTCCAATTGAAATTAACAGTCAGTGACAACATGATGCTTCTGCATGTGAAGCTACACTGTAGCTTTCTTGCTCTCACTATGTTTTAAATCTTTCACTAACAATATCAGTTCCTGTGAGTCATCTCAGAAGCAATGATCAAAGCCAAATTAAGCTTGACTTCTATGCAAAAAGTAATATGTAAGCCTCCAGCAATATTTTCAATATGGATTTTTTTCATTTTAGGACTCTACTGCACCTAACGAAGTTGATGAAAAATTAGCAAAATTATTTGTACAATCTCATGTAAGCATGTTAAGATAGATTTGATTCCTTGCTAGTCAATGCATAAAGCATTAAAAATTACAGCTTAGATGCTGAAAGTCTAAAAAATGTGCAACAATACCACCACCCTACTTAGAGTGGTGCATTATCTAGCTGCTTAAGGACTTGATACACTATATATAAACACATTTATATATAAATATATATATATATATATATATATATATATATATATATATATATATATGTATACTGTATGTCTAAAATAATCTTGTTCACAATATTAGAGCTGTTAAGTGGCAGCAGAATAAATTGAAATCACTGAATATCTGAATAGTGTTATGTCAAGTCGGTAACACTTTATAATAACTTTCATTAATAAATCATTAACAACCATTATTTAATGTTTAACAGATCATGAGTTCATTTTCATTCAAATAGTTATAAATGTCATCAAATGATAATTTATACATTAGGTATTGTACTTTTAAACATATACAAATTATTTAACAAATGGCCTGTAAGGCATTTTTTTATGATTTGTGAGTACATTACTCATGTTGCGACTGCATTCACTAATGTCTAGCTGATTTGTGACAAATATCTTTAAATATTAGTTACAAACGTTTTATTTATCATATGTGGGTGTGTTGCTCATGACTTGTACAGTCTGTAAAACTGGTTATTTCATTTTCCGGCCTGCTTGTAACACTGCAAGAATATTTGCTTTGTCTCACACTTTAAATAATTTATTCAATAGTTGTAAATGTTTTTGCAGTACTCACTCTAAAGTTGAAACTCTCCATGCATTAGACAGGTGTGCACATGTTTATAAACCATTTATTCATTAGTTGTGGAGTTTTTTGAAGTATCTAATCTAAAGTTTCATGCATTATAAAAGTATGTAAAAGGGAAATTAATACATTAAAGGCACTGGACTTCAACATGACCAGATCTACATCCTCCTTAAGAGAGCAATTTGATATAAGGAGTAGTTTGATGAACAGTTTAGTTTTATCCTTATAAAAGAAACTGACAGGATTAACAACATCATGTTTATTGCCTCAATAACAGATGCATAATACAGTACATTCTAAAACAGAGAATATCCCTCATTCATCATAAAGTCATAGCATTATCCAAGAGTAATTTAAATTTTTCACTTTATGGTGTATGTGAAGATTTGGCACTTTGTTATCTTAAAAAAATTAATTATATAAAAAAAGTAATAAAAAACGAAAAATTGTTTATGAAAGATTAACAAAAATATCAGATTTTATATCATTCAAGTTATGTCTCCAGGAAACAATATGACAGACTTCTCAAACAGTTTCACTTCCAAAAATAGTTTTGAAACATTTTTCTACCTGAAGATGCAAAGCAAACATTATTTCAATTTTTAAAAATGTTTCTAATAAAACTATTGCTTCAAGGACTGTACAACTGACAATACTGGCCAACTTAAAGGAAGTACTAATTTCTCAGACAAAACAATGTGAGACAATATACAGTATGTAACAATTTTCAAAAGGGAGCATCAACATTTCTAAATTCTACAACAGATGTATTGCATAGTTTTCCTAAAACAAAAAAAAAATCATCCAGTTAATTCCAACAGCATTTAACAAGGTCAATAAGAAGCAAGGTTTGATTGCATATCATAATCAGAAATGTTGCACCAAAAGCTGTACATGTTTTACATAAAAATGTTTCAAAATTATATAAAAATAAAGAACAAAATATTTTTTATATCATTTGAACCACTATATCAATTATTACAGTATACTATTGAAGAATTTCTTAAAGTTTCAGGGAACTGGTAAAACTAATGCTATATTTAAAAGTAGCAAAAAAGGCTTTGACTAAGCAATACTGGGTCAATATGCAGCCAATTGACATTTTTTTGAGATGGAGAAACAGCAAATCATTTTTGTATTTTTCTGTTTCCCTCTGAGCATCTGGATCATTAAAAGCGATTCAGCACCTTTTCGCAAAATCAAGAAGTTTTTCCTTTCTATTGATATAACTGGCTAACTCTTCATATTTCGCAGGGCTGTGATGGCCAACTAGGCGATTGGTGCAATGGACACAATTTTATTTCTGTCAACATATAGTGCCTTATATATAGTGTCACACACGCACGCTTAGGAAGCAGTCAACAAGTCCAACAAGTCAGGTGAGTGAAATAACAAATGATAAGGGTTTGTCTCATGATACTAATGCCTCTCTCTCTGACCTTATAGAACTAAAGAAGACAATTGAACCTATTCATAATGTAAACAATAATTCAGAGAATGAACCATCTACCATTTCCTCATTCACTTCACTTCCGGCTCCTGGAGATGACATCACTTCCGGTCAGTCATTGATGACGTCACTTCCGGCTCCTGGTGATGATGTCACTTCCGGTACCCTCACTGACGATGTCACTTCCGGCTCCTGACGATGACGTCATTTTTGGCCCCTCAGTGATGACGTCACTTTCAGTCCTCCTCTGATGATGTCACTTCCGTTTTCATCACTTCCTGCAGCCATTTTGTCTTCCCTATAAAAGCCACCAGTTCACCTTCTGTGTTGTCTGATATTTGGATGTTTTTTTCATTTAATTGGTCCAACGTTTCCTGTCAAGCAAAATACGGGGCAATCTCCAAAACACTTTTTGAGTTGTTTTCTCGAATCATTTATCACAACAGAAACAAATGATTTTGTTTTCTTATAGTATTTGAGAACTGCTGTGTACCTTCGCACAACCTGATCAGGATCTCTTCCTGTGGTAAAAAATAAATAAATAATACAAACTAGTAATGACAACCACTATTTCATTTATTAGTTATCAGTTAACTTATTGTGGCACATATTTTAGAAACCTTATATCGTGCAGAAGGGGCAAATGTTTAGCCCATTCACATTTTACAAAAACATTTAAAATGCTACTTGTCACATTTTGACATTCAGACCTAGTAAAAAGCTGGATACAATTTACATCCCAATCAATTGTTAGCTGGAAGTGTATTACAGATAACAGTAACAACGCAACTGGACACGTGCACCTGCAGGTGCTTTTTTTCAGGTTTGAAAATGAATTATCATTTAAAAACATGCATAACTATTTGAATGAATATGAACGCATGACCTGTTAAACATTAAATAATGCTTCTTAATGATTTATTGATGAAAGTTATTATAAAGTGTTAGAGTTTTTAAATTCTATTTATTAAGAATTTCAAAAATAAATTAAATCACTTTTCTACAAAGTCACCTTCCTTTGTGATGCAATTTTCCCAGAGTCATACCAACTTTTTAATGCCATCAGCAAAAATGTTTTTGTTTGAGCGCGTAGCCACTGATGCACCGCTGCTTTCATATTAGGGTTCTTTCTTCATTCCTCAAGGTCGTGGATGTAGCTGGATGGCCGGAGCACTAGCATGGCCATTTTCAAACATTTCAATCCACTCATAGACAACTCTACGAGAGTGAACTTTATCCCCATACCGAGCACACATACGAAAATGTATTTGTGCACCCAGCACATCTTCTGCCCACAAAAAGCGTATGACAGAACACTGTTCCTCTTTGGTGCAATTTTTAAGTTTCGCAGCCATCTTCACCACAGGGTGAAACTCTTATACTAAATTGCAAGGGCAGCCGACTTGCCAGACAGAACTAGTCACATGACACTCTCTGACATGACCAATTACTACTCCTCCCGTCTCCATCATTTCCAACAAAAATACAAAAGTGCAGAAACGTTTTGATCAACCCTCACAATCAAAGATAGAGTCAGTCAGTCACTCATTTTCCAACCAGCTAAATCCTAACACAGAGTCGTGGGGTGAGTGACATTGGTTTATTTTTTTACAATTCAGCTCCTTAATGTAATGCACAGATCCATTGTTCTTGGTTCAAAGTTTGTCTCTACTAATAGTATGTGTGGAGCTTTACACATTCTCCCCTTGTTTGTATGGGTATTTTCAGGTGCTTGAGGTGAAGTGAGAATGAGGTCCATGGTGGTGCAAATTTTTAGGTATATATGGATACAAAGCTGGGCTATGCAGTCCATGTCTGCGATAACCAGGAAAGGTGGCATACAGGTGATGTGGCGGGGTGCACTAAGAGAATACAGAGTGATGTCCAGGTGAAGGGAATACCTTTTGGACATTATAGCATTTATTGCACGTCAAGACACTGTGGTTTTATTAAGAACTAGCTAACCCGCGGCGTACCATACGCCGCATAATCAGGCTGGTTTTTCAATGATTTTTAAGCACAGGGAAAAAATTTACATTTGAAAAATCGGCAATGTAATAAATCAGCAATAAAAGCAACATTGTAACAATACACGGAATGAACCAACACACAATCGTCCGTGACTGAAAACTGGTGGATCGCCATCGCTCATGTGCCCACCTCCAACTCGTCACTTGAGTCGTTGTCGTCTTTGCACAGTCCAGATGCACTTGTGACTCACGTAGACTTTCCGTGTTCCTGCAGGAGCATCTAAGAAGACGAATGTTTGTCACAGATGTGAATTGCTGCATGTAGCATGTAAAACAGTTTGCTATGGTGCACGTGGTCGTGCATCATAACTGAAAACTCGTTTTTTAAAGACTGCTTACTTCATTGTGTTTTAACCTCAGTTGTAAAGGATTGTTTTAAGGATCCCATGGGATACCCCTCGCAAACCGTTTTACATGCTGCATATGGCGATTCACCTCCGGCGTGGCTCCTTGCTGCATGCGCCATAGGTGTCTTACTTGTCGGCGGCTTAGTGAATCCACGCCCCTTCCGGCGTGCTTTCCATGGGTGTCTTGCCAGGTGTCTTACTTGACGGTGGCTTATTGAATCCACACCCCTTCCTCGCGTGCTTTCCATGGGTGTCTTGCCTTAGTGAATTATATATATAGATTATTTATTTTTTCAGCTGCACCACACTTTTCTTTGGACACTGCAGTGTTCTCCCCAGAAATTTTGTCCAGCTGGGTGACATGAAAAAGTAGCCGGGTAGGGTGGGACGGGGAAAATTAAATGTGCATTATTTTTATTAGTTAATTATTATTAATTGCCTCGCAGTTGGGAGACCTGGATTCGCTTCCCAGGACCTCCTTGCGTGGAGTTTGCATGTTCTCCCCCTGTCTGTGTGGGTTTCCTGCAGGTGCTCTGGTTTCTTCCCACAGTCCAAAGACATGCAGGTTAGGTGCATTGGTTATTCTAAATTTTCTCTAGTGTGTGCTGGTGTGTGTGTGTGCGCGCCCTGCGGTGGGCTGGCACCTTTCCCAGTGTTTGTTTTCTGCCTTGCGCCCTATGTTGGCTGGGATTGGCTCCAGCAGTCCCCTGTGACCCTGTAGTTAGGATATAGCAGGTTGGATAATGGATGGATGGATGGATGGATTATTAATAATTATTTTCCAATGCTCAATATGACTTCCTTTTTTAAGGTTTGACACTTATGCCAGAATATTTTTATTAAATTTAAGAAGTATCCTAGTGTGTCCTAGTGAGCTGAATGACTTGCTCTGACGTCACATGTGATGAAGACCATGGAGCGGCTGCTGCTTCACCACCTGAGGCCACAGGTCCACCATGCCCTTGACCCTCTGCAGTTTGCATACCAGGAGAAGGTGGGAGCGGAGGATGCCATCATCTATATGCTACACTGATCCCTCTCCCACCTGGACATAGGCAGTGGTGATGTAAGAATTATGTTTTGGACTTCTCTAGTGCCTTAAACACCATCCAACCTCTGCTACTTAGGGACAAGCTGACTGAGATGGCAGTAGACTCACACCTGGTGGCATGGATCATGGGCTATCTTACAGACAGACCTCAGTATGTGTGTCTTGGGAACTGCAGGTCTGACATTGTGGTCAGCAACACAGGAGCGCTGCAGGTGACTGTATTTTCTCCGGCCTTGTTCACCCTATATACATCAGACTTCCAATACGATTCTGAGTCCTGCCACGTGCAAAAGTTCGCTGATGACACTGCTATTGAGGGCTGCATCAGGAGTGGGCAGGATGAGGAATACAGGAAGCTAATCAAAGACTTTGTTAAATGGTGTGACTCAAACCACTTACACCTGAACACCAGCAAGACCAAGGAAGTGGTGGTGGGTTTTAAGAGGCCCAGGCCCCTCATGGACCCCGTGATCATCAGAGGAGACTGTGTGCAGCGGGTACAGACCTATAAATACCTGGGAGTGCAGATGGATGACAAATTGGACTGGACTGCCAATACTGATGCTATGTGTAAGAAAGGTCAGAGCCGACTATACTTTCTTTGAAGGTTGGCATCCTTCAACATCTGCAATAAGATGCTGCAGATCTTCTATCAGACGGTTGTGGTGAGTGCCCTCTTTTACGTGGTGGTGTGCTGGGGAGGCAGCATAAAGAAGAAGGACGTCTCACGCTTGGACAAACTTGTTAAGAAGGCAGGCTCTATTGTAGGAATAAAGCTGGACAGTTTAAAATCTGTAGCAGAGCGACGGGCACTAAGCAAACTCCTGTCAATCATGAAGAATCCACTGCATCCACTTAACAGTGTCATCTTCAGGCAGTGGAGTAGCTTCAGTAGCTTCTGTTTCCCAATCATAACATCCATCTGACCCTAGTCCAACCAGATTAGCAGTTTTCAAGCCTAGGGTGTCCATAGTCTCATTCAGTGTGTTGGTTATAGTCTCTGCTTTGCCATCAATCATATTGTGGGTTGATACAAAACTAATTCTGAACTCTTTAGCAGCCAGGCAAACATATTTAATGTAAATAATCAATTGTTTTACAACTGAGATGTTTCTAGTTTCATCACACAGAATACTGAAAAAAATTTCAGTGTGTATATTTTTCAGTATGTCAGACTTTATTACTAATGCTAAGACATCCAGCAGCTCTTCCATTATTCTTTTAGAGGTGTAATGTGCATTTTTACCAACATTGATATGTTGTAAAAAGAAACAACCGATTTCTTTACAGTGTTCTAAAAGTTTTTCAAACGATGCTGTATGTGGCAACTAATTTTTTGCCAATCAATGCATGGATTTTAAAGCTCCCACAAAGGCATCTCCCTATAATTTATTTAACACAGATACAGATCTTTCAATTAGACCGATTCCAGTTTGCTCTAGTACACGCTTTCCTAAAAGGTCAGCAGAAGTGTTAATGTGCGTTTTACTTTTTTCATGGTCCAGCAAGCTTTGTTTTCGAATTCTTGTGCATGGCACGTTTACCCAAGGTACCTCCCTCCTTGGGGGGTGTTTGTTTGAATATTTCCTGCACAATGAGCACCACATACAATTTTCTTTGATCATTAGCTAACTAAAATCTTTAAACCATTGTTTGTTTATGCCGGATAAGCGGTGCTTAGATTTATCAATTGGCAGAGTGTGTGCTGAGGAAATTTCCCCTGATGGACCAGCCTCTGCAATGTCTTTGTCTGAAATTGCCGCATCAGGAGTTGACGCCACACCTTCATTAGTTTCTGAAATAACTGAGCAGTGTTGTTTTCAGAACACTTTTTTTGCTCATGTTGGTACAACGTTTGGAAAAAATTAAAAGTACCTATGAATAAGACTTTTGAGTGGGAAAGTGAGAGAAAGTGAGATATTCAATGCATACTTGTATTACGGCAGGGCAAGATATGAACAAAAAAGGAAACCCTATGGAGTGTATTAAGAACACAATGAAGAAGAAAAAATACGAACACTGTGAAGAAAAAAATACATGTCGAGAATAAAGTAGACATGTTGACTTTATTCTCGACATTTCCCGTTTATTCTCGTCGTTTAGATTAAAGTCGACATTTCCACTTTCATTGACATAGTTTATTTTGTCATTAAAGTAGCATGTCATAAACTAAACATCTTAAAATCAATGTTTAATTTACTAGATTTTCTCAAACCTCGTCGTAAGTTAATGTAGTACATTAAATGCTTTGCTTTAAGTGTTCCCCAATCGAGTTGTTAATTGATATGTGCTTCTTAAACTGACTTCCTCTTGCACTGAGCTGGCAAGATTGCCGCACAGAATACATTCATTTCAAGATATTCCTCCTCTCTGAACATTTACAATGCTAAGATACATACATGATATCAAACTACAAGAATAAAGTCAACATGTTGACTTTAATCTCGAGATAAGCATTGAGATTAAAGTGGAAATGTTGAGAATAAAGTCAACATGTCGACTTTATTCTTGAAATATAGTTTTTTTTCTTCACTTTGTCCGTATTTTTTTTCTTCAACCCGGCCCTAATACACTTCCGCACAAAACCCTCAGCAATTCAGTGACAAAACCTTTGCTCAGGACACAGTGTGTGTTCTGCAAGGGTTTCTGCACAATTTTTGCAATATGGACGCAGGTCCAAATATGAGCAAATATGGCAGATGGGGTCATTTTAACAAAACCCTCAGTATGAGCAAATATAAAAACGGCAGAGGGAGTCACTTTAACATGAACTACAGTGAGTGCTACAAAGATTTTTTGCATACAGAACACACCTAATGCTTAAACAACTCTATATACTGTATATATATTGGTTTGCTAAGTACTGAACAAGAAGAGAGCAGCTGTATGCTTAGCAGCACTACACAGACTGCATTGACATTGAGAACAGAGATGTCACTTCCTGACACCCTTTTTCTGACAGGCTGGTTCCACTAGACTTTTTTCATTTTATCAGTCCTCCTCTCGACTGCCCACCTCCACATCCTCTTTGCTTATGAACTGCTGTTCCACTCTCGCTATTAGCATGTACAGCCCCCTGTCGCCCGTCCTCCTCTCCATACTTCTTGCTACTGTATTAAGCTGTTCCGCCCCTGCTCTTACCATGTACACGCCCCTCTTGAAAGCCCACCTCCCCTTACTCTTTGCTTGTGAACTCTGCTCCACCTCGTCCCCAATATTAGCTTTAGCATCAAGTGATCAGCGACATCCCATCCCACACCTCTCCCCTCGCAACTTGCGATCCTGCTTCTAAAATATTTGCCCAACTGCCTGCTCATCCCTTACCATCTCTGCAGATCATTTGATCTGTCTGTCCCTGTAGATCTGCGGCTGTCATCTCACAATGTCATGCGAGAAGACAGCCAGGCGCTCAACTACATTAGCTGGGCAGAGCGCCCGGCTAAAAGACGCTTGGGAGAACACTCCACTGTTATAAATAAAAGCACTAAGCTATGTTATTTTTCACCATCTCTTGTTGTGTGTTCTTATTCACCCTAGTCCATCTTGGTCTATGATTATCAAAGTCCTGGATTCAAGAATGCTGTGCCAGATGCGGCAATCCGATAATCACAGTGTTCCAGCTTTCCACCTACATCCCATAGAAAGTGCACCAAATTGGCCCCGTGTGAGTGTGGGTATGTGTTAATTGGCAATTCTGAATTAACTGTGTTCATTCTTTTTGAATTATTCTTTTTCAATGAATCATGGGAATCGATTCGTAAGCATAAACACATCGATTCGGAAGAGCACAAATGGAGTGCTAAAATGCATTTGTGATGCTGTCAACCTCCATCATTTAAATGTTTGAAACACAAGTGTAAATGCTGCCTGTCTGATTCACAATTCTCATTCATTTCACTTATGACGTTTCTAGTTAGAATATTATTGGCGAACAAGAACACCGTCATTGATCATGAACTCTCGTTCATCGCACAAGTACAATACAGTCCCAACACATTTGTATTAGAATGTTTTAATTGTTTGTTTTGTACAACTCATTATTGGAATTGTTTTAAACAGAATATATAAACATATTAAACTAATACATTATGTCCTTTTGTACTTTCATCAAATTAGTCCCACAAAACTGAACTTAATAAAAACATCATTTTAATTTCAAGCAGTTATTTTGCTTTCAACTTTACTTTAGTGTAAACTTTTTCATTGAATCCACTGAGCATATAATATTAATTAATTCTTTAGATTTCAAACAAAATTGTTAACTGAGATGGAGTCACACGATTCTTGTTTGATTGTTGAAGTGAATCACTAAATCATTACCCAAGAAGGTGTCACGCAAATCTTGTTCACTTATGTTTGTGACCTTCTGTCTTATTGTAATTATTCTTTTTCTATATATTGGCATACTTTATGCTTTCAATGAGGTTAGTATTATAATTACAATCATAATTAATATATAATTTATAACCCTGAAAAGGTTTTGTTTTTATTACTGATGAATCAAATGAATCAACTCACCTTATCAGGTAGTTTGAAAGAATCAAATCAGTAAAGTTAATCAAAATGTTAACTCTCACAGATACAAGAGACCTCTAGTACTAGCAACTCACTTTAATATTGTTGTAGTGAGTGATACAGTGCTATAACTGAGTCACTGAGGGTGTCACACTACACAAGTGACAGTGGCAGATGTTCACCATGACTACAACTCATTGAGATTTTTTAAGACTAAGGAAATGAAGGCTATAACTGAAAATTGGAGGAAAAGTTGCATAGTTTGGCACCAGCTTTATTATACTTAAACAATGGAACTAGGTTTTATTATAAACATCAAAGTTATGTAATATTTTATGTTCTTATTCCACAGTTTCTAATTAACTAACATCTTGAATATTGTCAGCATTCAGAATTCTGTATAAACTGGCTAAAGGTTTTCAAGTTCTCTGATTTCTTAATCCATGTAGTAGTAGATAGATAGATAGATAGATAGATAGATAGATAGATAGATAGATAGATAGATAGATACTTTATTAATCCCAAGGGGAAATTCACATAATGGTCACATAGTGGTAGTAGTAGTAGTAGTAGTAGTAGTAGCTAGTAGTAGTGCTAGGTGCTAGTAGTAGCACCTTAGTGAAAGGAGCACAAACACTAAGTGTAATATCATCTCTTGAAAATTCAAGGTGATGGCAGGAAAAAGGGAACACTGCATAGGTCCACAAAGTAATCCTTTAGTATAATGACAAAGAAGTAAAATAGAAGGTAGATAAAGAAGCTAGAAAATTTTGACTTAAGGTATGAGTGTAACTATATTCAATAATCATGCCAGAGGAGGGTTGCAATGTGTTACATGTTGCTTTGCTCCTGCGAGTAAGAACAGAAAGTCTGAAGTTGGGTAAGTTCCTAAAGGAACTGATGCAGTTTTAAAAGCAAAGGGTGATCATACTATTGATTTAATTTAGTTTTTTACTGTTTACTTCTCTTCCTAATAATTTTATGATAGCTAGAATTTTTTTTATTTTTGAAATCATCCTCACTTTTTTTACACATTCCCCAAAGTCTTGCATGGTACTGTATACTGTACATACTTACATACAGTATATTTTTTTCCAGATACATGGACTTAGTGAGTATTTTACAGAGCTTTGTGTGATGAGAATCAGGAGTGAAATGAGAGAGTGTTGCACAGTAACTAATATGACTTCCATTTACATGTTTAGAATAAAGCAGAAGTCGCCTGAAGACATGTGTCATCACTTCTGGTCCTGCACCTACCTCAAGTGCTCAATGGTATGGAAAGTATACCATCAGATGAATACATTCAGTATTAGAACCAGCATCGGAAGGAGTGGAACTTGCCCAGGAAGCTCAAAAGCTCAACCTTATCTTTGAAAACATCTTTGCCTTAAAATTAATTAAACAGAGTTTATCCTTTATGGAACCTAAATCTTTTTTCAATGTTTTGTGTCCATATATTTTTATGCTTATTATACTCTTAATAGTGGTTATATTAATGTAAACTATTTTATGCTACAACCACTTGACAAAGGAAAAGAGGAATACAAAATTCCAGACAAAACACATTCTAAAGAAAATATACTCTTGGTGACAAGGGCAGTCTGTTTGTCTGTTTCTGTAGTCCCATCCCAAGCTCAAATTTTGTCAAAGCCCTAATGACACCAGGTGTCACCTTAGGACACTACTTAGAGGTAGCATTGAAAAGACATAATAAAAGGCAATTGCAATATTTCCAGCAATTTAACAAAAAAGAACAGTAACAATTTCCGTTCAGGCCTCTCAAGTGTATGCTAAGCTATAGAAATGAGTCTTAAGTCCTCATCTGCATGTTGATGGACAGTGGACTATCTCATATTCCCAGACAGATCATTTCCAAGTTTGACTGCTCTATATCTAAAGACCAAGCCTACTACAGTAGTTGTATTTGTCCTTGAAAAGTGCATGCACCTGTAAGGTGAACAAGAGAAAGCTCATTGACATCTTTATATGTCTATTGGGAGGTTTTCAAAAATGTCCATAAAATGGATGCAATTGTGGAGAATTAAGAAATGGATATTTTTTTCTACAATGCTTTATCTTAAGAAAACAGTGTCTGCTACATTAGTAAATACAATTAAATGTTATCAGCAAACAAAAGTAAGAAAGAATTTTAACAATGATACTTTCTATGGACAACCTAGGAAAAAAAGAGAATACATCCTTATACTATCATATACAAATCATATACAGTATATACACTATGTGATCAAACACTTGTGGACACCAGAACATAAAACCTATATCAAGTTCTTGGACATCCCATTTCTAAACCATGTGAAATTAGAATGAAGTTACCCCCCACTTTGCAGCTATAAAAGCCTCCACTGTTCTTGGAAGCCTTTCCACAAGATTTCAGAGTCTGTCTGTGGGAATTTGTGCCCGTTTAGCCAAAAGATCATTTGTGAGGGTCAGGTACAGATGTTGAATGCAAAGACCTTGCTCATAATCAGCATTCCAATTCTTCCCAGAGGTGTTCAATAGGGTTCAAGTCAGTGTTCCTTCATGTCTTTATAGACCTGGCATTGAGTACAGTGACACAGCCGTGCTGCGACGGAAAAGAACCTTCCCCAAAATGTTGGCACAAACTTGCAAGTGCACCATTGTCTAAAATGTATTTGTCTGCTGTAACATTTAAAACCAAGGGGCCTAGCCCAAACCCTGCAGAACTGCCCATGGCCATTATCACTCCTTCACCAAACTTTACAGCATGTACTATGTAGTCCACAGAGTAGCATTCTTCTGGCATCCACAAAACCCAGATTCGTCTAAGAGACTGCCAGATAATGAAGCATGGTTCAGTGAATATGTTTCCACTACTCCAGAGTCTAACGGTGGCATCCTTTACACCATTTCAGCTGACACTAGGTATTATACACAGGCTTGTGTGCAGCTGCTCAGCCAATGCAATCCCTTCATATAGCTTCCAACATACTGTTCTTCTGCTCATGTTGCTTTCAGAGGTAGTTTGCAACTCTGCAGTGCGTGATGAAACAGAGGATAGGCGATTTTTACACGCTATGCACTTCATCACTCTGTGGCCACACGCTGTGCGTTTGTGTGGTCTACCACTTTGTATCTGAGCTGTTGTTTCCTCTGGCGCATTCACTTCACTATAAAAGCACATACAGTTTCCCAGGACAAATCAAGCAGAGCAGAAATTCCATGTACTGACTATGACAGTGCCATGTTTCAAATAAAGACCATCAAAAAACATAATCATAAACAGAACTTTGCACAATACCTTGGTGAGCTCTGTAGGCCCTGCTGTTTTGTTGAAGGATACGTGTGTGGCGGATTCTCTGGCAGGGTGACACCCAACCTCTTACTGCATCCAAATGGTGCCATCTTTTGCATTTACGCTTGGTGCAGCTGCATTGTTCTTATGTGTGACTGGACATATCTTGCGGGGAGGGCTTCTGTTCTCTTTGTCCGATGTAGAACCCTCATCCTCATCTGAGTTCACCTCTGTTATAGAACGTCTTTATTTGAAAAGTAACAGTGTCAGATTGGAGTGAGCGTGAATGTGACTGAGAGAATAAAACCGAATAAAAAAAACATTAACCTTTGCAAGTACCATACATTTACACTGGCTGTTACAGACTCAAGTCAAACATATGTTTTTATTCTATAATAGTAACAATAAGAGAAGCTCACTACTCAAAACAGTAAAAGGAGGAAAAATCCAATATCGAACCCACAACCTCTTGATTAAGAGACAGCAGTCCCCAAACCAATTTTTTTTTCTTCGGTTATATTCTTGAATAAGAGCTCACTTGTTTTGTTATTATTGTACCTTTTGTGAAAGGTGAAAGGTTATCACAAACTTATTTGATATTTGTGATAAATGTCAACATTTTGTCATTAGTACTATAACATGCCAAAAGTTTCTGTTTTAGTTATGCGTTTAACATTTCTTGCTTCGTTATTTCTTGTCATCCTACATTTACCCAGATCATTGTAGACAAAGAAAAAACACATGAAACACATGTTTTCCAAATAACAATATATTATTTACCTTATACAATTCCAGACCTACCTAGCACCCAGATAAACAGACTTGAGCTACAAGAACTTTTTGTCCAACTTGAGCTGCGTCGGTGGTGGATGGGATAGCAGGCTGTTTGCTGCCACTGATAACCGACATATATTCAAACCAAAGATGCTGATGAGGAGGTGTGAAGGAATTTAAGGTGGCCCAGAATTATGACTTTTTTCATAGGCTTCAGGGATTCTAGTGTTAAGAATCTATGCTGTAGAAAATAAATAAATGTCATTGCTATTTTAATTATAATTTTAGTTATTTATAATATCACTTTAACTTTTTATTTTTATCTGTATAATCCAATTCTTCCTTTAATATCAGACATTTTATTGATTTCTTAAATAATAGGCGTCTGAATTTGGGTCCCACAGAGTCTTAATTCACAATAGTACTGAATGGGAAAGGGTCGCAAATATATTGCAATGTGCAGTCACAAGCGGTGAACTGCGTCTACAATTCTCCAAGGGGACCCCTTTCCTCAGGATGACAATTGCCAACAATTTTCAAATGTAAACCCACCCCTAGTGATGACGGTCTGCAGCAATGACACAAAACAGTCAAAAAAGAAAAAGTTTAAGAACCACACTGTTCTACAGTAATGCATAGTATTATAGTAACTTGTATCATATCGTTTTGTGAGTTGTAGCATTTAGTTTGAGAGAAAGAAAAAGACCAAAATGTAACATTCAGTTTCATTCATTTGATTTGCAGGGCAATCAAATGTAAAACCATCAAATTTAAAATATATATATGTTATCTCCAGTATAAATCTGACTAATTTTGTTTTTTCTTAACTGGCTTTATGATAACTAGATTCTACAGCATTATAATGCCATCATTGATAGAATGTGTTAAAAGCCATTGATAGAACTTCTTGGAAAGTCATTAATTAGACTGTTGGGTTAAACAGTTACATTCAGAACTTTTTTCTGAAATCTTGCCAAGATCTCTATGAGAAACGTTTGCAAGATGCTCTGTTCAAAAGTCTATCATCAAAAATATACTAGAAAAAAAAGGATCCTTCACTCAGATGAAAACAGAAAACTAATGTTTACTAATAGGAACAAGAATACTACAGCCAGGTTTACCAATCTGAACATACCTGTAGATTATCCTTAAACATTGTAGTATATTCTGGTTGACATGGATCCTGGAAATAAAGAATTTTATAGTACAGTCAGAATATCATACACATGCTTAAGAACTGATGTGTTTTATCATGAGTTTGGGATGCATCAGAACATAACTTTTTTGGAGTTCCTTAGTCAAAGCCTTGATCATGACAGCATTGAGATATGGTTGTAGGATCTGAAATTAGCATTTTAAGCTTGAAATATCAAGTAGTCAAATCCAAAGAAATTGTACAAACAAATCTCAAAAGTTGTAAAACATAAAGCTAAAATTCAGTATCAAAAATTCAGTCCTATTTTTCCAAAACTCTAAATAATAATCAGAAATTGTAGTTTTTAATTCCAAGCTCTAAGTTCTTGGATTGTTAGACATGTTTGAAAAGCTAAGCACACGGTAATGAGCTGATTTGTTTTCATCCACAAATCTCAAACAACCAGGAAGTGCACTGTGCTGACCTTTATACCACAATGGTACCACCTGCTCCACACACTCACACAGTAACACCTTAGCAGTTGGAAAAAAACAATGTCCACAATGGCCATATATACAGAAAAAACATAATGGTGTTGCAGTAAGACATAATTTATTTTTGCAAGTAAGAAAAACACTCTGAAGTTGAAAGATTTGGATACTAGAAAATCAAAAACCATAAACACAACCCAAAGTAACCATGATAGATTGCAAAAAAAAGCCATAAACATTGAAAACGAACCTAATCATAACATTTGACTGTTGTAGCTTTAACCCTGATTCTGGGTGTTGCTTCTGGCAAGGTCGTGAAATAACATCTTGTTTTGAGGCAATCCGTACTTTTGATGAAGGAAAAATATTCTGGAATTCACTACACCCTTAAACCTTATATTGCCTTAAATAAACTCATGTCTACGATGGCTGTCCTTTTGTTTACTCTCTTAAAAAACAAACCTAGACACTGATCTCTTAGCCTGAGTCTGTCTGTTGCTTTTAACTTAGCAGATCTTTCATATTTTTGGAGCACTTTACTCCCTTACCTTTTTGGTAAGAAAGGTAAGATTCCTCTAGTATCGATCTGCCATGTAGCATCCTAAGAGCATATTACACATTTAACATCCCGACTGTGTTTCCTTACTTGTTCTGTTAGTTTGCTGTCTTTTCATGGCATTTGGTACTGTATATTTACAGTGCTTACCATTCACTGGAGGTGGCTTTCCTTCTGAACTGGCGTGACACACTTCTCTTACATCCTCTGTTCTGGACCATATTTTCCTGTCTTGGAATGTTTTGCACATTGAGCCACCCATTTCAATAAGTTACTAATCAGTTGCAAATTCTCAAACTATAAGGATGAACTGAACAAATATATTACATACTAGCAAAATACCCGCGCTTCGCAGCGGAGTAGTGTGTTAAAGAAGTTATGAAAAAGAAAAGGAAACATTTTAAAAATAACGTAACATGATTGTCAATGTAATTGTTTAGTCACGTTATGAGTGTTGCTGTCATATATATATATACACACACACACACACATATAAACATATATACATATACATAATACATATATACATATAAACATATCTACACATACACATATCTATTGTCGGCGTAGAGGTTCTGATCCACCTCTCGAACCCTCAGGTACCACTCCAAACACCAGGTAAAAAGTCCACAATTATTATTTATTATATTATTATACCCTGACCCGGAGGTGTTCCTGCCCAATCAGTCCACAGTTCCTTATTCCTTCCGGGTTAGGGTAAACAGTCCTTTTCTTCAACCCGGGAGCACGTCGTTCCTTCCTGTCATGTGACCGTGACGTACTCCCAGATTATAGGGCACATAAGAGCCCACGAGCCCCCCTACAGCGACTCCCGGTAGCCCCCAAGGTATCCAGTAGGGCTGTGTATAAACACTACATAGTCCATGAGGCCCTGCTGGAACTCGGGCACGATTCTGCTGTCAGGAGAGCTCCTCCTGGCGCCTGGGGTGAGGGCCAGAACACAGCCGGCAGTCCTCCACACTATATATGACAGACTAAAGAGATTGTTCCTCCCCCACACTATGCGACTCTTCAATTCCACCCGGGGGAGTAAATGCGAACATTAATTTTATTTTAATTCTTTTCATTTTTATTACTATTTAATTTAATATTGTTTCTTTGTATCAGTATACTGCTGCTGGATTATGTGAATTTCCCCTTGGGATTAATAAAGTATCTATCTATCTATCTATCTATCTATCTATCTATCTATCTATATCTATCTATCTATCTATCTATAGTATATATATACACATCTACATATATATACATATATATACACATATCAACATATATACACACATACATATACATACATACATACATACAGATAAGTATACATATTGTCACAATAACGAGACATGAACAGATAAAGGTTTGGGGCAGCCACCCGTGTAACATGGTATCCCGGCTGCAAAATTCGTTTTTATCACAATAATTAGCACTGAATGTTAACATGTTGTCACAAAGTTGAGACATACTCAAGAAAAGGTTTGGGGCAGCCACCCGTATAATCTCGTAATCTCGGCTGCAAAGTCGTTCTTTTTATAAAGATACAGCACTGAAGTGCATACAACGAGTCCAAAACAAGACTGAGGGAAAAGGGGAAAAGGGCAGGCTTTTAAAGGGGAAGACAGGAAGTGAGGTCATAAGGATCGGGCATGTGTTCATCGCTCATTGGATCAGGCCCGGACATGACATCAGGGGGGCTGGAACTGGTAAGGTCTGTTTCCATTGGTTCGGTCCCGGAAGTGATGTCAAGAGAGCCAGGTGGAGTCTCCCAGGAATGGTCTACAGGGAAGTGAGAAAAAGAGTCAGTGCACTCTGCCACATCCCGGCATGCCTCCGAACTGCCTTCATTTAAGCCCTTTAGCTGCCTTCCATGCGCACGTGTGTGACAAGGCCCCCTTAGCCCAGACCTGTCGGGTCGGGCGACCCTAACCGATAGGTCGTGAACCCGAGAAAGAGCATCAGCGTTGGCATGGAGAGCACCCCAACAATGAACGAGCGAAAACTTGTATGGCTGTAGGTCAAGAAACCACCGGGTTACCCGCAGATTCGACTCCTTGTGCAGAGCCATCCACTGTAGAGGTGCATGGTCCGTGACAAGGGTGAATTCCCGGCCCAACAGGTAGTACCTAAGCTGAGTAATCGCCCATTTAATCGCCAAAGCCTCCCTTTCCACCGCTGCATACCTGGTCTCTCGGTCCAACAGTTTCCGGCTCAGGAACATGATGGGGTGTTCCACACCATCGACACTTTGGCTCAGCACGGCGCCCAGGCCTGTAGTAGTACCCAGGCTAACCCAAGAAAGGCTTGGACCTGCAGCTTGGTTCGCGGATGGGGCCATTTCAAAATGGCATCAATTTCAGAGCACTTTGGCTTTACGGTACCCCGACCCACCAGGTAGCCTAAATACTTGGCCTCGCTTAATCCAAAGAAGCATTTCTTGGGATTAATCCGGAGCCCGGCCTCACCAAGTGTCCGTAATACTGCTTGGACATGCTGTAGGTGTTCCTTCCATGTGCTGGAATAGATGACCACGTCATCCAGGTAGGCAGCACTGTATGACTTATGAGGCCTTAGCACTTTGTCCACCAGACGCTGGAAGGTTACTGGAGCCTCATGTAACCCAAATGGAAGGAAACGATACTGCCAGTGTCCGCTAGGGGTACTAAACGCGTTTTTTTCCTTCGCGGAGTCCCTTAAAGGAACCTGCCAGTACCTTTTTGTCATGTCAAGTGTGGTCAGATATTGAGCCTGTCCAAGCCTCTCGAGGAGGTCGTCCCACGCGTGGCATTGGATAGGCATCAAATTGGGAGACTTGATTAAGCCGACGGAAGTCACTGCATAACCTTCAATTCCTGTCAGGCTTACCGACGAGCACAATGGGACTGGACCAGGGATTATAACTTTCCTCAATTACACTTAGTTCCAGCATGCGCTTGATCTCAAGCTCCACTTCAGCCTTTTTTGCCTATATGGGCGTTCTCGGACAATAACCCTGGGCTCTGTCACGATGTTGTGGTCAATCAGAGAGGTCCTTCTGGGGTTTTCACTGACTACCTCCTGAACGGTCCGGATAACTGTTTCCAGCTCCTGCTGTTGTCTGGGACTTAAGTCCGTACCGAAGTTAAGGTGTGTGTGTGCGCGAAGAGTGAGCGGGGCTGGCTGGAGGAGGGACCGGGGTCCCTGTCCTTCCACGGTTTCAGCAAGTTCACATGATAAACCCGCTCCTTCGGCCGATAATTGGGTTGACTCACCAAATAGTCGACCAGTCCCTTCCTCTCCTTAACTTCGTAGGGGCCCTGCCAGTGGGCAAGCAACTTAGAGTGGGAGGTAGGCACTAGGACCATGACCCGATCTCCGGGTGGAACTCCCGAAGAGGCGTGCCGCGGTTGTAGTAATGGGCCTGTGCTACTTGAGCCTCTTCCATGTGACTTTTAAGGAGAGGCCGAATCTTTCCAAATCTATTGTGTAACTGCGCAATATACTCTAGTATGTTTGTAGAGGGAAGAGCCTCTTCTTCCCACCCTTCTTTTAAAATATATAATATGCCCCGAGGTTGTCGCCCATACAGTAGTTCAAAAGGGGAGAACCCCGTGGAGGCTTATGGGACTTCCCGATAGGCAAAAAGGACGAGGGGGAGGAGCTGATCCCAGTTCCTTCCATCCTCGCTGACCACCTTACGCAGGATTTGCTTGAGAGTTTGATTTAACCTCTCTACTAATCCATCGGTTTGAGAATGATACACCAAGGTCTTTAAATGCTTTATTTTCAGTAACTTGGCAGTCTCCTTGAACGTCTCTGAGGTGAAAGGGGTCCCCTGGTCCGTCAAGACTTCCTTGGGGATCCCCACGCGCGCAAATACCCCTAGTAATTCTCGTGCGATGGCTTTAGAGGTAGCTGAGCGCAACGGAACAGCTTCGGGGTATCGTGTAGCATAATCCACAGGACTAAAATGTACTTGTGTCCTCGGGCTGAGGGCTCTAGGGGTCCAACCAAGTCGACCCCATTCTGTGGAAGGGAACATCAATCAGGGGAATAGGAACGAGAGGAGCACGGTCCCTCCTAGGAATTTGTCGCAGTTGACACTCCGAGCAGGAAGCGCAAAAGCGACAAACCTCCTCATTGATTCCCGGCCAGTAGAAACAGAACTTGATCCTCTCCAGAGTTTTCTCAGTGCCCAAGTGGCCACCTAGGAGGTGGGCGTGTGCTAGCTCGCAGACCTGCCGCCAGAAGGTATGCGAAATTAGCAGCAGCTTTCTCTCCTGCCCGTCATGCATTGCTACATGGTAAAGAAGGTTGTTGTCTAACACAAAGTGAGGGCCCTGTGGCATCGACTGATCAGTGCGCTGTCCATTGACAAAGACCACTACATTTTTTGCAAACTTCAGGGAGTCGTCGTTCCATTGCTCCCTTCTCTTTAAATTGGAACCGCAAAACGAAGAGAGGGTCAGCATCGACCTCAATGGGCGTGGTGTTCTCCCGCTCCGCCGCGGCGCTGGTGGATGACGTGTCAGCACGCGACGGCCCGGGAGTTGCCACGTCACCCAGGACGGCCGCTTCGTCTCTCTCTGCCGGCTGATTACACGGTGTGGAGGCAGCTTGAGATGGTTCATCTCCGTCCATAACGAGGCCCAAATTAACCCCGGGAGTGGTATGTGTCTCACCGCTTTTAATTTCAGACCAGTCCCGCCCTAGTGTCACCGGGTGTGGAGGATCAGGAAGGATTGCCACGGTTACTTTCTGAACTGATCCTCCGTAGCTGATGACACAAGCGGCTGGCCTGTACCAGCGGGTTTCCCTGTGGACACAGGTTATACTGGTCTTAAATTTTAACCACTGTTGCGGTAGCACAAATTGGCGGGCAACAATGGAAATGTTGCTGCCGCAATCGAACAGAGCTGAAGTTTTAAACCCATTAACAATCACCACGCCTGTGTGTGGGACCGTCAACGGGTTTGTCAGAGCACACCAACCCCTCTTCCCCCTCCTCCTGCATTCCACCTTATTCCCAAGCGGTTTGCGTGCCCGGGCCCCGGGGACGCCGGCACAAGCTCTGGGTTGTACAGGGGGGGCTAGGTTTTGGGACATACTCCGGCCGAGTTTGGCCAAGGGACGGTTCAGCTCCCCCAGATTGCGAGGGCATTCTTTGTTTTTCTATGAGCTCTGCCATGTTCGTGAACTGTCTACCCCAGACCGGCTAGGTGAAGCCCTGGGGTAGTGTGTCTAGCAGCAGGTAACAAGACACCTGCTCTATTACAGTATTTGTTAGGGCTTAAGATTCTGTGGCCGTAGCCACTGCCCTACCTTTGCCCATAGGGACCAGGCTTGCTTTGGGGTTGGCAGCTCTGGATCAAACCTCCAGTTTTTCAGGCTACTCACCTGCCAGTCTGGGGCACCCCTAGGTGGAAATCGGGACTCTGGCTTTACAGGGAGGCGGGCACTCTCCTCCGAGAGAGCACAAACAGCCCTCTTTGCCTCCCCCTTCCGAAGCAGCCCACATCTGTGAGCCCCTCCCGAACACTCCCTGGCCTGCCTAGTAGAGCTTGCCGGGAGCAGAGCCTGTACTGGGCCACTCCGAAACACGGGACACCCTCCCCGCCTGAAAACTCTGCCCCGGTACGCTCCCACCTGGTTGGGTTGCAAGTCCTTTCCCCTTCTCTTCCTGGACTTCTCCATCATGCCAACTACGCCACTGTCACGTGTAATATGGTATCCCAGCTGCAAAAGTCGTTTTTATCACAATAATTAGCACTGAAGTGCATACAACGGAGTCCAAAATAAGACTGAGGGAAAAGGGGAAAAGGGCAGGCTTTTAAAGGGGAAGACAGGAAGTGAGGTCATAAGGATCGGGCATGTGTTCATCACTCATTGGATCAGGCCCGGACGTGACATCAGGGGGGCCGGAGCTGGTAAGGTCTGTTTCCATTGGTTCGGTCCCGGAAGTGATGTCAAGAGAGCCAGGTGGAGTCTCCCAGGAATGGTCTACAGGGAAGTGAGAAAAAGAGTCAGTGCACTCTGCCACATCCCGGCATGCCTCCGAACTGCCTTCATTTAAGCCCTTTAGCTGCCTCCCATGCGCACGTGCGTGACAATATATATACACACATACACATACATATATATATACACATACATACATACATACAAACACACACATATATATATATATATATATATATATACAGTGATCCCTCGCTATAAACGAACGCCATATAAGACCATTGTTTCTCCTTGCTTCGCGGTTCTGTACTGTTTTATTGTTCGTTTATTACGATTCTTATAGTTATTGTATCCAGGAGAAAAGCAATCTTGCCTGAAATCAATGCCATCCTTTTGTAGGGTCTGTCCCTGAGACTTATTACTTGTCATCGCGCAGCAGAGCCGTACTGGAAATAGGAGGCATCTGAATTGAAATGGGAGATCAGAGAGTATAAAGGGGATGCAAGGAATACATTGAGTGTGGAGAAACTCTAGAGACCGCGTGTGTATTAACTTGCGAATTTGTCTGTGAGTATTTGGTGGCAGCGTGACGAAGTTGCTTCCGCAAGACCGCGTTAGCTGTGGAGCTCAACTCAGAATATATTCTTTTCCTACCTTGTAAATTGTGTAATGCGTTTTTTGAACAGGTTTGATGCATGGAAGTGATCACTCGTAATGCCTTCAGTCAGTTCACGTGAGCTGCTCTCTTGTGTGATGTTGCGTTGTCCACGGCTTTATTTAATTTTAGCTAAGACCCGGCACTTAAAAGTTTCTCGCTACAGCAATTTTAACTCCGTTACAAAGTGATCCAAAGTTTTGTTTATACCTTGTGTCTTCTCATTAAACTTGTATCTCGCGAATAAAGTATTCAGCATTTTTCTTCAGCGCTCTTTGGGAGCTCTTCCATTTTTTCTACATACTGCGGTCACAGTCAGTTCAGGTGATTACGTGGGAGGTGTGATGATGTCACACGCATCTCCGCCCCCCACGGCCATTGAGCTAACATCCATTACAGTATATGGGGAAAAATAGGTTCCAGTTATGACCATTACGCGTAGAATTTCGAAATGAAACCTGCCCAACTTTTGTAAGTAAGCTGTAAGGAATGAGCCTGCCAAATTTCAGCCTTCTACCTACACGGGAAGTTGGAGAATTAGTGATGAGTGAGTGAGTAAGTGAGTGAGTCAGTGAGGGCTTTGTCTTTTATTAGTATAGATTACAAACTAGTAATTTATATATCTCTCTATTATAAAAAAAATCCTGTGGGAGGGAACGATGAGGAGACGATACGTGATCTTCATGTTAAGATCATGGAAGACAAATAAAAGATCTGCGAGACGAAAGATTGCGGGGATATAGAACATTAGATTCTTGCAAGAAACGCCCTACTTACCAGCAATATCAGAGCACGGCCAGCCAAAAAATTCAGTAGTGTAATAGGGAAGCAGCACACACAGATACAGGTATCTCAGTGCATATAAAGGGTATAAAGGACAATAGGTTATAAATTAAACGTCGACGATTAAAAGATTGTGTTAGCGCATACTAAAGGGAATTAATCATCAAGACCAGGTGTAATTGAAAAAATAGCAGAACAAAGCGAGGTCAGAAATAAAAGGCAAAGAGCAGAAAACAGGATAAAGCGAGTTCAGAAATAGAAGGCAAAGGGCAGAAAACAATGTCTTTTCGCATTCACATCATTCAATGCACAAAATGTAGATTTAGACAATAATGGAACATATGCTATGAGAATCTGTGGTCCCGCAACAGTTAAAGCAACGACAAGTTTAATTTCAAAGAAAACACAATTCGTCAGCCGTATATTTATGATTACAGAGAAGTGAGCACAACATGAGCTGCAGAGACACGAGGTGGCAAAAAGGAGAGCAGCTGTACAGGCTTTAAAATGATCGAAGGGTAGTGTGACAGCAGCTGCCCGAACCCCCCCAACGCGAGCAGCGTTATACTTCCTTTTTACAAGGTCACACGAGACAAGACAGTGAGTAATCATTTAAAACAAGTCCACAGACATCTAACCTAGCAGTTGTTGGATTGCATTTGGCAGACAAGCATTATGTGCTTCCAGCTCTTAAAACAATGACATGCAACAAGCAGAACAGGCATCTCGCAAGCAGCAAAAAGACAGCAGATGATCCGATGGCATATGCTTAGCCTGCATTCAGCCCCCCCTTAACAACGCGAGCAGCATTATACGTCTGGCGAGAAAGAGATATAACCACACATGGGGACGGAAATAAAGGACAAGAATTGTTTTTAGAAAAGTTTTTAAAGTAAAAGTGAAAATAATGCATATGAAAAAATTCCCATGAAAATAACAATCTCTTTAAATTGTATATCTGGTAAACCAAACATGAGTGGGCGAGCGAAGCGAGCAGGGGGCGGAGCCCCCTCGTTCTATATATAAATATTTTCTTTATAAATACACATGAAATTACATAGTCTCCATATTTTTGTAACTTTCAGTTCTGTTAAAAAAGAAATATATATATATATATATATATATATATATATATATATAGTTTTTGGCATTATTTTTCATATCTGCTATAACTTTGTGATGGCCAGAGTTATTTTCTTTGCTGTTATGTACTGGGCTGGTAACATTACTTTTATACAGGCCAATAAATCAACAGGCTAATAAATGGGCACATTCAGTTATAGGACACATTCTGGACCCCCTGGAGGTAGAAGCAAAAGAGAGAATTTAAACAAAACTGAATGCCATTATGAACCATGCTGCACATCCTCTGTCCGACACAATAACACTGAGTACCTTCAGCCCACAAGTGATTCAGCAGAAGTTGTGTCTAAAAATGCCAACAGCAATATGTCTGGATAATGCCTCACTGTGACTGTGACAACCAAGTCAGAACTATTCTTTCTTTTTAATTTTCTTGTTTTATAGCCATTCTGGTGTGTGTTCAGACCAATGCATGTGTTTATATTTATTTATTTTTTATTTATGTACCTATTTGTGTATTTATTTATTTATTTAAACAGCTTCTGTAAAAAGCCATATTTCCCCTGGGGACAAATAAAGTTCTATCTATCTATCTATCTATCTATCTATCTATCTATCTATCTATCTATCTATCTGTATGTGTTTAATATTCTGTATGTCAGTGCAAAATTGATAGTTACAGTATATCATAAAATCTTACAGGTACACCAATACAGCACATAAATTACTCTATATTAAACATGCCTTTCCTGCCATATCATTTTAACATTTTGTTTTTGTACTCTTAAAACCTCTTTCTTTAGTCAGAATTTGTTACTTTTACCAATTTTTTGCATAGAAATAAGTATTTTTAAGTTGTTTATAAAAGTATCAAAGCTATAGGTTCACTGATCTGCCTTTCTTTGCAGCTTTATTAAATATCCTACAGGTGTGAATTAATTAATCACATCTGAAATGATTACAAGGGCCAATGACAGAGTACCTAAAATGTTAATTATCTGCAGCAAATCTGAAAACATGTATTTGTGCTAATGATTATGTTAAGAGATTTTGTTTTTCTCTACAAGGTTTATTTATGTCTATTTTACAAATCCTTATTATCAGTAGATTTAAATGAAAAATTATGATATTGTTCTATTAACCAATTATTTGCTGCCATGGATCAAATCCAGCTCAGCTAAATAGTCTTATGTGTACAGTCATTTGTGTTATATTTCTGAAAATGCTGCAGTTAACTCTATCGCATTTCACTTCACAAAGTTGATGTATTTCTTAAATATTGTATTCATTACAACATTATTTACAATCTGCCTCTGTGGATTAGCTAAGAAGTACTGTAACACTGATAATTATTTATTAATATTAAATGTGCTTTAATGTTTGTTTACAAGACAAAATAATGCTGCTATTAGAAAATAAACAGACAATACTAAATTTGTTAGGTTTTTAGGTGTTTTGCTTATTCTATGCTCTTGTATATTTTAAGTGCTTCAAAAATTTTGTAATTTAATCTTTAAGAAATACTGAAATTTACTCAAGAAAAAGATTAAAGCTTAATTTTTAACTATGGATTTTACGTTTTACTCATTTTTACATTTACTTATTTGGCTGATGCCTTTACGCAAGGTGGCTTTCAACATTCTAGATACGATTGGTTACATTTCTTTTGTTTTTCCAATTGGGGCACAAATTTGCTTATGACCACACAATGTCAGTAGTGGGATTTGATCCAACATCCTTTGGGGTTTGAAGTCCAAAGCCTTAGCTACCACACCTCACAACAAGGTAATCAAGTCAAGTTTATTGTCATGTGTACACAGGACAATGAAATTAGCACTTACTTCTGTCCTCTGAAAAGTTGACAAAAATGCAAATAAGTAACTAAATAAAAAGTATTTAGTTGTAACATAAATACACAATTAAATGCAATATATACAATATGTAAATGCATTATACAGTTTATGTATGTTGTTATGTTACCATGTTTCTTCTAATATTGACCATTCAGCAACCTTGCAACTTGTGAGCAGAAACTGTCACTAAATGAACAGTTGTGTTTGTCAATAGTCATTTAAAATAGGAAAAAAATATAATAAAAAAAAAGAATTAAAAATTTTTTTTTTACAGAACCAAATTGTACATTTTTAAATATTCTTTGTTAAAATAAATAGTAGTTTTACCTGTCATCATATGTATATATGAAGGATTCAATTGTATATTAGATTATTAGATGTTTACTTACCTAAGTACATAAAACCAGAGCCACACATGTGGCTGGGTACAAAAAGCAAAAAATTCAACTCACAACTGGCCTAATATGAATATAGATATGCCTGTATAACTAAGGTTCATTGCTGATTTGACATCCAATGACACTGAGATAGATTTCTGGTCCCATAATAATGAGGAAGCCTCTGGGAAATATAGTCCTTCACTGTAGGGGACAGTGGAACTACTGGTGCTACAGCATTATGTTCCACTCTTTATCTTCTTCTTCAGTGTAACTTTACTGAGTTGTGTGGTTCCTCATAGAACCAGAGCTTGATGAAGAACCATCCTCCTTCTATGAAGGGTTCTCTGCATATGAAACTGTTTTTTTGAGATTTAAAAAGTTCCCCTATTGCCCTGATCTTAGGAACAACTGTAGCAACTTTATTTTTAAGAGTGTAGTTCCACCTTAGAACAATTAAACTGAAAGACTGAAAGTCTATACATATATATCTCAAAAAATAGTAATGTGAAATGTAGATTTCTAATTTCGATATTGTTCTTAAATACCTTGCACACTAAAACACTGGGACTCCTGAAGCACTTGTTCTTAAATACCTTGCACACTGATACACTGGGAGTCCTCCAGCCTTTGGAAATGTGAATGCATTTGCATTCAGCAGATAGGAGACACAATATTATATACCTATGCATGTGCTGAACATTGCTGATTACATTGTGATCTGTAGCGATAGTAGGGAGCAGGTTGAGGATACCATGGAGAGGTGGAGATATGCTCTAGAGAGGAGAGGAATGAAAGTCAGTAGGAAGAAGACAGAATTCATGCGTGTGAATGAAAGGGAGGTCAGTGGAATGCTGAGGATGCAAGAAGTAGAGTTGGCGAAGGTGGAAGTTTAAATACTTGGGATCAAGAAGAGTGTCAGGAGTAATTTGTGACAGACGGGTATCAGTAAGAGTGAAAGGGATGGTTTACAGGATGGTAGCGAGACCAGCTATGTTATATGGGTTGGAGACGGTGGCACTAACCAGAAAGCAGGAGAAAGAACTGGAGGTAGCAGAGTTAAAGATGCTAATATTTGCATTTGGTGAGACGAGGATGGACAGGATTAGAAATGAGTACATTAGAGGGTCAGCTCAAGTTGGACAGGTGGGAGACAAAGTCAGAGAGTCAAGATTGCGTTGGTTTGGACATGTGCAGAGGAGAGATGCTGAGTATATTGGGAAAAGGATGCTAAGGATAGAGCTGCCAGGGAAGAGAAAAAGAGGAAGGCCTAAGAGATGATTTATGGATGTGGTGAGAGAGGATATGCAGGTGATGGGTGTAACAGAACAAGATGCAGAGGACAGAAAGATATGGAAGAAGATTATCTGCTGTGGCAACCCCCAACGGGAGCTGCCAAAAGAAGAAGATGTGCTGACCATAATAATAAACAAAGGTTTGATTGTGTTTAGAACTTTATTAGTGTAAAAATTTCTTATTGTTTATATATTGATAGTTTTTAGATATTTTGTCTTTAATGTGAAACATTATTTTGAATTACCAATTTTTGCTTTCTTCACGACAAAGACTGGGTTTCTGGGGTGATGAGTGACTGATTATTCAGGGAAGAAAAAAAATTAACTTGGTATAAGATGACAGTCCTTCTTTAGGCACATTCACCTACTCACCCAGACTCACACCGTGCTAGTTTAGAGTGTCCAATGAGCCTGGCACGTATATCTTTCAGATACGACAATTAACTGGAGTACTTGGTGAGTGACTGAAGAAAAACAGTTATTGTATTGTTCTTCTTAATATAGTTTTAACATGTTTAATTCTGCTTAGCACCTTTGCCCAAAAATTAGAAGAAAAAACTAAAGTTTTAAACAAGCAATATAAACCTAGCAAAAACTATATTACTAATATTATGCTTGAGACCAGATAAGAAGCACTATATCTTGAAACACTAATTTTATTTAAAAATGATCAATTAAATATTTCCCTCAGTTGGTAAACATACTTGAATTGTCCAACATCTTAAGAATGTCCTATTTAATAAACATTGATATTTCATAATTATTGTTGTTAAATTGCAGTATTAAGCATTAAAAACAAATGTTTTAATTCTATCAGCTTATAAATTTAATAGTTCATTAAATAATATATCAGACTTTCAAATAGTCTTTTGTTTCACAATTCAGATTCAACATGGTACAGATACTTGAAGGCTGTTGTGACAGTTTTTGTAAACAATATTACCTTAGCAGTGGTGAGTTGTTTTCATCTTCCTTCTTTAATTACTGATGCTAACAATACCTAGATAATTAAAACCTGTAGAGTATCTTAGCATGCCCGGCACTCATATATCTTGTCTTCTTACTTAAAATTGAAGAGATTACAAAGGGGGCAACATACCCCTGAGGGGTTCCCTTTGTCAAGCTGCCTTCTCATTTCCTGAGCCCTCCTCTGATTATCGGAGTACTGACGGAATAAAAATAACCTCATATCCCTACATGAATCATGAATAAAACCCTTTTATTTCATCAAAGGAACTGGCAGGTTTATAGTCCTTTGCAATGTATGCTGGATGTTGGTGACATACCTTTAATTTTACTGACAAGCTTGTCGGGGTTCTAATGAAAGACAAGTGACTTTTCCAAAGGACTTTTTTATTTTTGATGGATGCCCTTTTTCCCTTTAGAAAATATATTTCACCTTGCCATCATAATATGGAAGTCAACTGATATTCCTCAGAAATAATAAACTTGTCAATTACAGTTAACAAGCATTCTGATTGAGAATGAAACTACTACTCTACAATTGCTATACTGTCTAACCTAAGACACAGACTTGCAATGATTAATAAAGTAAACATGCTCACAGAAATAATGAGTGACCCTGTCAAGAGAAAACCAATTAATATTATTGTCATGATTTTTACAACTAATAATCACTGCTTAAATGTATGTGGGAGTATCATATTTACGCATATTGTTTTTCTTGATGAGCTAAAACACTAAAACATTTGCAAATGTTTTTTATAGTATCAATAGGGAATACAGTATCTTACAGCAAGCAGTTTGCATGTTTTATGTCATGTATGGTTCTAATAATTCACATTTGTTATAAAAAATATAAATATTATTTGTTTAATAATCATGGTTTATTAAAGGGCTATGCCCTACGTGATACATTAATAATGCCATGTAAGGGGGAATACATTTAACATTTCATTTATTTTGAAAAGAAATTATCATAGCAGACATGTTTTCACATTTATTCATCATGTATGATTTTATAGATAAATATATATATTGTCAAGCACACATGACACGGGGACATCTGATAATCTGCTAGTTCAGAAGCATACTAGTCAGACGTAAGCATTCAATAAGGAACCTGACTTGGAGGAGGACGGAGAGATTCATCCAAACCACAACTTTGTTTTTGTATCAAATGTTTCAAACTTGTTTAGCACCCTCAAGTGGTTTTTGTTTTCTTATTTTTTAAAACCACTAATTACAGAGGGATTATCAATACTTCTACTGTCTATCAGTTGTTTTTCTTAATTTACTATATATATATATATATATATATATATATATATATATATATATATATATATATATATATATATATATATAAACTGCTCAAAAAATTAAAGGAACACTTTGAAAACACATCAGATCTCAATGGGAAAAAGAAATCCTCCTGGATATCTATACTGATATAGACTGGGTAATGTGTTAGGAACGAAAGAATGCCACATCGTTTGATGGAAATGAAAATGATCAACCTACAGAGCCCTGAATTCAAAGACGCCCCAAAAATCAGAGTGAAAAAATTATGTGGCAGGCTAGTCCATTTTGCCAAAATTTAATTGCAGCAACTCAAAATTGTAAGCAGCACTTTGTATGGCCCCTGTGTTCTTGTATACATGCCTGACAACATCGGTGCATGCGTCTAATGAGATGACAGATGGTGTTGTGGGGGATCTCCTCCCAGATCTGGACCAGGGCATCACTGAGCTCCTGGACAGTCTGAGGTGCAACCTGGTGGCATTGGATGGACCAAAACATAATGTGCCAGAGGTTTTCTATTGGATTGGACTTTCAGGAAAGTGTGGTGGCCAGTCAATGGTATCAATTCCTTCATCCTCCAGGAACTGCCTGCATACTCTCACCACATGAGGCCAGGAATTGTCGTGCACCAGGAGCCACTGTACCAGCATAGGGTCTGACAATGGGTCCAAGGATTTCATCCTGATACCTAATGGCAGCCAAGGTGCCTTTGTGAAGCCTGTAGCAGTCTGTGTGACCCTCCATGGATATGCCACCCCAGACAATCATTAACCCACCACCAAACTGCTCATGCTGAATGATGTTACAGGCAGCATAATGTTCTCCATGGCTTCTCCAGACCCTTTCACTTCTGTCACGTGCTCAGGGTGAACCTGCTCTCATCTGTAAAAAGCACAGGGCACCAGTGGTGCATCTGCCAATTCTGGTATTCTATGGCGAATGCCAATCGAGCTGCATGCTGCTGGGCAGTGAGCTCAGGGCCCATTAGAGGACATGGGGCCCTTGGGTCACCCTCATGAAGTCTTTCTGGTTGTTTGGTCAGAGACATTCACACCAGTGGCCTGCTGGAGGTCATTTTGTAGGGCTCTGGCAGTGTTCATCCTGTTCCTCCTTGCCCAAAGGAGCAGATACTGGTCCTGCTGATGGGTTATGGACCTTCTATGGCCCTCTCCAGCTCTCCTAGAGTAACTGCTTGTCTCCTAGAATCTCCTCCATGCCCTTGAGACTTTGCAAGGAGACACAGCAAACCTTCTGGCAATGACACATATTGATGTGCCATCCTGGAGAAGTTGGACTACCTGTGCAACCTCTGTAGGGTCCAGGTATCGCCTCATGCTACCAGTAGTGACACTGACTGTAGCCGAATGCAAAACTAGTGAAGAAACAGTCAGAAAAGATGAGGAGGGAAAAATGTCAGTGGCCTCCACCTGTTAAACCATTCCTGTTTTGGGGGTCATCTCATTGTTGCCCTCTAGTGCATCTGTTATTAATTTCATTAACACCACAGCAGCTGAAACTGATTAACAACCCCCTCTGCTACTTAACTGACCAGATTAATATCCCATAAGTTTTATTGACTTTATGCTATACTCTGATTAAAAAGTGTTCCTTTAATTCTTTTGAGCAGTATATATATATACTGCTCAATATATATATATACTGCTTCCTATATATATATTATATATATATAATGACTCATGTAACTTTTGGTCCCAAACCATTGTTTCCAGGAAGCATTTCTGTGTCAGGCAGGACCATCCTGGAACTCCCCTCATTTGCTCTATATTGCCTTTGATTCTTGTATGTTTAATCCTTTTCCACTGTTGATGACACCTGATAGGTGTCGAAAGTTCAGTAATAAAAGGCTACTTTAAGATATGTTATTCATTTTCTCCCTCTGTGGATTCCTAGCTATAAATATGAAAACCACAAATATGCAAGCTGTATCATACATCTTCATATTTCTCTCTCTCAGTAAATATATACCTGTATATATAATGTTGATATATAATATTAAAATCTTGGGACTTTTTTTAGAGAGACGAGACAATAAAAGACAAAGAGTAGATGACAAGGTATAACATCGTAAAGAGGTTCAAAAACGCTGGCACAATACACATGCAGAGCAGGTTAGAGATAATGGAAGTACGAAAATTCTCAAAAAAATTATAGTAAAAATCACATTGGTGCAAACAAATGACATTATTACTTGGTGAAATAACGGAACAGTGAAAAGAGATTGAATATATTGTTTGGATTTAAACTTTAAGTCGGAGACTTGTAGATCGTCTAATTCATGTTGCCATCAAGAATATGTATTGTTTCTTCCCAATGAAGAGGTGTAACTGCGAGAATTAAAAGATTTGTTGTTTGGTGAAAGTGAAATCCACATACGCTGTCATGCTTCGGTCACAAAGTTGCACAGTGTGGGGAACAGCCCGGATACAAACAAGTAGACATCATTAAATGCACCACAACACGTTTATTTACAAATATATACAATGATGAACATGCATAAACCCAGTGCCGTAGCACCAAACACCGCAATGTCCAGGCCTCTTTTCACAATGCCTTTCCTCTTCTGACCGCCTCCACTCCTCTCCTCCAAGCTCTGTCCTCTTCCACCCGATTCCAACCCTTGAATGGAGGGAGGCGGCCCCTTTAACTACACCCGGATGAGCTCCAGGTGTCTCCCGACTTTCTTCTGCCAGCACTCCCCAGTGTGGCGGAAGTACCGGCTGCACACCCGGAAGCACTCCGTGTGTCCCTGGTCTTCTTCCCCCCAGCATTTCCGGGTGTGGCGGAAGTGCTGAGGGCCAGGGCTGCAAAGGCATAGGGGTGCCCCCTGGCGGTGACCACGGGCCCCTATAGGGTTGAGCTTCCAAGCTCAGTTCCCGTGGTCCTCAAAGCCACCAGGGTGCTCACACCCATGTAGTCTGGGGGAGGCGTAAAGCCTCCTCCAGGGCGTCCCGGCTGGGTACCATCCCCAGTCACCTGTGACAACAGATACACAAGAACATTTAGAGATAGAAACGTTATTCAAACACTTCAAACAAACATAAGTCTGTTTCAGGAGTGAATTGAGATCTGTGTGTAGTCGGAGGGGACAGTTCCATCTCTCAATTAAAAGAATAGAAAATCTTCCTCTTAATAGGGGTGCGCCTCGGGAAAAGGATCTCCCATAGGAGCAGAGGATGTCTTGGGGAGAAGAGAGACAAGGCAGTAAGACAAAATGACAGCTGCTGTTCAGGCTTTTAAATATACAATCTCTTTTCACTGTTCCGTTATTTCACCAAGCAATAATTTCCGTTTGTTTGCACTAATGCGATCTTTACTCTCATGTTTTTGAGACTTTCGAATTTTCGTACTTCCATTATCTCTAACATGTTCTGCATGTGTATTGTGCCAACGTTTTTGAACCTCTTTACGATGTTTTACCTAGTCATCTATTCTTGGACTTTTATTTCCAGCCCCGGGCATGGTTAAATCTCTTGCCACAAAGTATGATCTCACGGGATGTTACAGTGTCTCTCTGAGAAAGTCATGTCCCGTCTCCTCCCAAGATTTTTTTAATATAATATATATATATATATATATATATATATATATATATATACAGTAATCCTCGCTATATCGCGCTTCGACTTTCGAGGCTTCACTCTCGCGGATTTTAAATGTAAGCATGTTTAAATATATATCACGGATTTTCCGCTGGTTCGTGGATTTCTGCGGACAATGGGTCTTTTAATTTATGGTACTTGCTTCCTCAGTTTGTTTGCCCAGTTGATATTATACAAGGGACGCTATTGGCGGATGGCTTAGAAGCTACCCAATCAGAGCATGTATTACATATTAACTAAAAATGCTATAAGATATGCTTCCCGTGCTGTGCTCGATTGTTTGCTTGTCTCTGCCTCTCTCTCACTCTCTCTGACATTCTCTGCGCCTGACGGAGGGGGTGTGAGCAGAGGTGCTGTTTGCACAGAAGCTGTTTGCCTAGTGGATACGGAGGCACCTCTAAGAAATGCCGCTTTATCGCGGTGCTTCCAAAAACACACTTATTGATTTTTTGATTGTTTGCTTTAATCTCGCTCTCTCTCTCTGACGTTCTCTGCGCCTGACGAGGAGATGTGAGCAGAGGGGCTGTTTGCTTAGAAGATACTGACGCTCCTCTAAAAAATGCCGCAGCAAACCTTAAAGCACATGTATTGATTTTTTGATTGTTTGCTTTTCTTTGCAAGCGCTCTCTCTCTCTCTCTGAAATTCTCTGCTCCTGAAGAGAAAAAGATCTATTTGCATTCTTTTAATTGTGAGAAAGAACTGTCATCTCTGTCTTGTCATGGAGCACAGTTTAAACTTTTGACTAAAATGTGTTATTTCATGCCTAGAGGGCTCTAATAATGTTAACAGTGTGGGAGAGTTTCTAAGGGCTTAAAATATATAAAAATAACTATACAAACATATGGTTTCTACTTCGCGGATTTTCATCTATCGCGGGGGGTTCTGGAACGCAACCCCCGCGATCGAGGAGGGATTACTGTATATATATATATATATATATATATAGTGGTAGAATAAATCGTCACAAAGACAAAAATAAAGTTTTGGGGACAATCCCTGTATATTGTGTCCAGACAATAAAAAAAAAAGAAGTGATTCAAAATCTTGACAGTGCAATGAACAATTTACTGAGACAAAATGGCGGTTATATATTAGAACAAAAAACGTGACAGGAAATAGTTGGCATGGTGTCACGTTGCAGCAGGAACCAGAAACGTCATTCTGATGAGCCGGAAGTGGGGTCATCGTGGCCATTTTGGAACCCGGAAGTTGCGGGATTATTTTTCTTCTTGTTTTCTGTTGAAGAAAGAGAGTTCAGGTAAGTACCACGTGACAACCCCTTATCTCGCGGTGTTTTACTCACCCTTAGGTTCTTTGACTGCCTCCTAATCGCATATGTGTGACATGACCCCCCCATCAACCCAGACCACTCAGGTCGGGCGACCTGCACTACGAGGTTGTGGACACAAGAGAGAGCATCTGCGTTGGCTTGCAAGAACCCAAATCCAAGAACCACCTAGTGATGCGCGGGTTAGACTCACGATGAAGGGACATCCACTGTAAAGCGGCATGATCCGTCACCAGAGTATCTCGCGTCCCAATAGGTAGTACCTTAAAGACATGATAGCCCACTTGATTGCCAAGTCTTCTCACTACACCGCAGCATACTTGGTCTCCCGTTCCAACAATTTACGGTTAAGGTACATAATGGGGTGTTCAGCACCATCGACACATTGGCTCAGCACGGCACCCAATCCTGTGGCCAATGCGTCGGTCTGGAGAATAAAAGGAACAGAAAAATTAGGGGATTTCAACACAGGTGCTGACGTAAGGGCCAACTTTAGGTCACAGAATGCTTTATCAACCGAATCGTCCCATACCACTTTTAAAGGTGCTCGTTTCTTTGTTAAGTTAGATAAGGGCGAAGCAATTTCAGAGAAATGCGGTACAAAACCGCGATAGTAACCCGCCAACCCTAAAAATGCTTGAACCTGCCACTTATTCATTAGACGGGGCCAATTCATGATGGCATCAATTTTATTACATTGTGGTTTAACAACACCCCCACCCACCATGTAGCCTAAATATTTGGCTTCTTTCAATCCGAAGAAACAGTTCTTCGGATTAATGCGAAGCCCTGCTGATGCCAATGTGGAGAGCACTGTTTTAACCTGCCATATATGATCCTTCCATGTGCCGGAATAAATGACTACATCATCCACGTAGGTGGCGCTACAGGAATTGTGGGGCCGTAGCAGTGTGTCTATCAGACGTTGAAAAGTAGCTGGTGCCCGGTGCAAACCAAAAGGAAGAACCCTGTATTGCCAATGTCCACTGGGTGTACTAAAAGCGTTTTTTTCTTTAGCGGAGTCCGTTAAGGGAACTTGCCAATACTCTTTAGTTATGTCAAGAGTAGTTAGGAATCGAGCGTTCCCTAACCGATCAAGTAAATCATCCACACGCAGCATAGGATACGCATCGAATTTAGAGACCTGATTAAGTCGTCGGAAGTCATTGCAAAACCTTCACGACCCATCAGGTTTAGAAAGTAAGACAATTGGACTAGACCAAGAGCTATAGCTTTCTTCAATAACCCCTAGTTCCAGCATTTGTCTAATTTCCAACTCCACTTCCACTTTCTTTGCCTGTAAGGTCTCTCTCTGACAATCACTCCAGGGTCCGTAATAATGTCATGAACAATCAACACAGTACGTCCAGGTGTCTCGTCCACAACTTTAGGGACAGACAAGATAGCCCGTTCGAGATCTTGTCGTTGTTCAGATGTCAAATTAGGACCAAAAATAAGATGTGCACATGACGTGAAAAGAGAACAAGGTTGTCCGGAGGAGGGATCAGTCAGTGTCCCTGTCCTACCATGGTTTCAGCAGATAAATGTGATATACTCATTCACTCGGTCGACGATTAGGTTATTTAACCAAATAGTCCATAAGTCCTTTTCTTTCCTTTATTTCATAGGGGCCTTGCCAATGTGGTAAAAATGTGCTAACAATTTTGAATGGGAGGTTGGGACGAGCATCATTACACGATCACCCTGGACGAACTTCCGAATGGTGGTGTTTCTATTATAATAATGAGACTGCGCTGCATGTGCTTTTTCCAAATTGTCCTTTAAAATTGCTCTAATTTTCTCAAGTCTATCGCGTAATTGCGCGATATATTCAAGAATATTTGAAGTATGGAGGACCTCCTCTTCCCATCCTTCTTTTAACATATCCAAAAGCCCCCTGGGTTGTTTCCCATACAATAATTCAAAAGGAGAGAAACCTGTAGAGGTCTGCAGGACTTCCCAGTAAGCAAACAAAACGAGGGTAAGCAACTGATTCCAGTTTCTTCCATCTTCGTTAACTACCTTACGTAACATCTGTTTCAATGTTTGATTAAAACGTTCTACCAACCTGTCAGTTTGGGGATGATAGACTGATGTTTTCAGATGTTTTATATGGAGTAATTTGGCTATCTCCCTGAATGTCTCCGAAGTGAAAGGAGTCCCTTGATCTGTTAAAACCTCTTTGGGGATCCCAATACGAGCGAATATCTCTACTAATTCCCGTGCAATGTTTTTTGTGTTAACTGAGCGCAATGGAACAGCTTCTGGAAAACGAGTGGCATAATGAACTAACACCAAAATATATTTAAATCCTTTTAACGAGGTTTCTAAGGGTCCTACGAGATTGATTCTGACTCTTTCAAATGGAATATCAATAAGGGGAAGGGGAACAAGAGGAGCTCGAGTCTGTCTTGGAATCTGACGAAGTTGACACTCCGGACAGGAAGCGCAAAATCGACAGCGGAATGTTTTATGAAGCAAACCGGGTCGATCAGCTGTTCCCCAAGCGCTCGTGTGTGACAATATATATACACATACAGTATATCTGAGGAGGGTACTGGAGAAAAAATTCTTAGGTTTGAATGTCCATCCTTATACCGGCTTTCTTTAGTTACCTTTTTATGACATGCAAGAGGGATGCTGACCTTTTTCTTACTGCATAAATATATATTTATGCTATTACATAAATACCCCCACATGCACACAATCTTCATATATATTATATACAGATAGATATATACACCTTGAGTTACATAATTGTTCCATTATAGAAAGACTTACACAATTACAGGTTTACTATGTATCACCACATCACCCACCCAGTAGTCACACTTGACAGACTATGCATTATTTAAGAGACAAACCCTTTAAGTTAAAAGTTAATGTTAAATTTACCTTAGTGTTTCCCTTAGTTTAAATGAAAATATAATGTACCTTAAACATAGATAATCAAATATTCTGTTTAACCCCCTATCAGCTTGGAAGTAATGTTAATGTTCTAATGTTTAGCCGTGTGTGACAACAGAATAGATCTTAGACTGTAGTTTGACAAGCAGAAAGAAACATTAACTGTTAGTCAGGGCATATTGTTTTCTGACCATATGTACGTATGTATGGTGAATGACATAACATATACTGTAAAAACCTTAAGAAATATAACCTAGACACAAGGCTCAAGCAGAATACCATAGACTAAAGTTTCCCTATTTCCCTGTTTTTGTGTATTACTAACTTTTTTTCTTATTTTGTGCAAAGTTTTTGCTTTGAATTCCACTAAAATCTTGACATTTGGACTGTGGATTTTTTCTTGTACAAGGAGTCATACAATTGCTGGAATGCCTTTCTGGTAAATGCATTTGAACTATTTTGAACTATCTGGCAACCGTGGACAAACACAGTTACACCTTGCATTAGTCATAGTATTACATTGGCTGTTACATGAAAACAAAGAGATGTTGCTAGAGGCAATACAGTACATAGTGACCAAAACTTTTTTCAACCAGTCGGTGGCAAGTACAAATCAAGACAGAGCCTGAGGGGAAAAGGTGGAGTGTGAGGCTAAGCTGATGGGTAGTTTACTGAATGAATAATGTAAGTTTTTAATTACTTGGAATTTTTACTTAGTGACTTTTTAGTATATGTGTAAATCACAGATGATGTAGAGCTTGAAAGGTTCCTCTGCTGTAGATGGTAAGGAGGCAGTAAATCTGAAAGAAAATATGAGTTTGGAAAAAATTAGACACAAGGAGACCTATAAAATATTGATTTTAAAAGTGGTATGCCAGGGTAAAGATGGACAGCAAGGTGATCAGAATGAAGAAAATAATGCAGACAATGAGGTCAGTGGAGCAGATGTTAGTAGAAACACGTTTTGCCCATCAGCATGAATGGGAAAATGAACCAACAGTTAAAATGAGTTAGCAGAAATAAAAAGAGCTGGTAAGAGCTAAGAGCAGTCAACATTATTGAAGAAGGAGACACATCAGAATATAATTTGTTTAGGTAAATGGTACAGAAAGAAATGCTCTGAATTCAGAGATTGTGGCAGAATCGTAATGAGAGAGTAGTAGCTAATATCAGTAGATCATATTCAAATGAACGGTAAAATGAAAGAAAAAGGTAAAGAGAAAATATAATAATACTTCATTAATATCCTAGTCTGCTGGTTGTTGTCAAAGCTTGTGGAATTACCTGCAACATCACAGGGCTTTTTTGACTTTAAAGGCTATATTGCTTTTTGGTGGCCCAAGGCTATCTGTAGCATGATCTAAGACCATAGTCACTGAAGGCACAAGTGCTGTGGACTACTGCCCAGGCACTCTAGTCATACAGTCAGACAAACAGTCTCCCAGAATTGTTTACCTGATTGTCTGTTATGCCCTTGAAGATATGAAGACTGAAATTTAAAAAGATGTCTCCTCACACTATAGCACCAATATTTCCTTATTATATTCAATGGTGAAATGTACCACTTTAAAACCAGGTATTCCATAGTAATGGTCTTAATAAATGTACTTAATTTCTTTAATATGTTTAGTTTTTCTTAGGGACTTTAACTCACATAAAAATATCTCACTGATTTTGCTTTTTAAAAAAATAAAAATGAAGCTTACATTTCACTCATGGATATGCACTTTTCTTAATTTGTGCTTGCTATGTACACCGAAGAGCATCTCTTGTAGACAGTATGATGTAGGACTAAAGTAATACAAGCATCTGCTCAGGGCTTTTGTGTTCAAAAGATTCAATTAAAAAATAATTACCAAAAGATTAGTAGTAGTAGAACATGGCTGTTCTGTTTGAATTGATGTTTCCTTTTCATCTTGTTTAATAATAGAAAGCTTTCTTAATTAAGAAAAAAGAACTGCTGCAGAGCATCCTACATGAACAAAAGTTTGTTTGAAGTTTTTAAATATTAAATATTTTTTGATCAGACAATTAATTTTTTTTCAGTATGAGATAAAGACAATTAATTAAGATAGAAGTGACTTGAACAAAACCATGCTACACACTTTAGCTAGAGAAATAAGCCATTCGACAAAATCCTAAACAATTACTTGTCATCCTGGTCACCTACTGAATGACATCAGGAAACAAGAATTGTGTTGTATATTTACTCCATACAAGCAGAGCTTGAAGGGCATCAGGTTTCCATTTTACGACACTAAATGTTTTTCAGTGTTACTCTATGAAAGTAGTATGTTGGGGAGGAGGTTGCAAATGAATGGAAACAAATTCTGGCAGATATCCTGTAGATATTGTTCCATGACACATTGTTTCATTCACTAATTTGTTAACTTTCTAACTTAAAACAACACACATATTTCATCTAAGGGTCACTGAGACTTGAGTCACAGCAGCATTGGACACAAGTCTGAATGGAGCATCAATGCATTCCTGGGCACTTTCACACACACAAAAACACTTACTCACAGAAGAGGAAAGGTTCGAATAAACCACTAACCTAGCTTGAAAATCTTTTTGGATATGACAGTAAAACTGAAGTACCTGGAGAAATGCGCACACAGGGACTGAAAATGTGAGAAGTCTACAATGATGATAATTCAAAGTCAGGACACTCTCAACTCCATCATTCAGCTGTAAGGTGCTACTGATGCAGCTTAATGTACAGGTTTATCTTACAAGAAACAAAGTAATTGTTGTACTAATTGAGTTTCACACCTCAGATATGTGACTTACAGATACATCACATAATGAGGAACAGATCAGCTTACATCAGAAAGCCTAACAGTGTGTTGAATTGTGTTTAAAATACTGAATATACTTCAGAAATAATAGCCTATTCTTCTAGTTATGAAGACTCGGGCACAGTAGTAATAAACTTAAAGGCCAAGGTTGGGCAGGAGCTTTTTGAAGGACTTTTTTCAGATTCAAATTGTAATTATCCTTTCAATCAATGGACACAGCAAACGTATTAAACATCAAAACATTTTACTGATATCAAATTCTTAAGTGTAGATTTAGTTTGTTAGGTAAAATGTTCTGATAACAATGGTTATCGACTTTGCTTTAAACACAATTCAATAATTTAATTCCGAGAATAACTGCAGTGTTAACTTGGTATATTCACTTTGGTAATTTTAATGAAAAAATGAATTGACTTGAATCAACAAGAAGACTACTTTAATAAACACTCTAAAAAATTGTAAAAATTTAGTTAGAGTTTATTTAAACAAATCATTATAAGGTATTGGTAAAGTAAAAAAAGAAAAGATATTTGTAAAGAGAATGTCAATTTAGAAGTATGGTTCTAATACCTGGGTGGCATACTGATACAGTAATTACTGCTGTTGCCTCACAGCTCCACTACGCTGTCTTTGATTCCCAGCCAATTACCACGTGTGGGAAGAGTGCACTTCCATTTTGCTCAAATCCATTGTCTTACTCTCATATCCCAAACACATGTATCTAAGGCTAAGTGGCAGCTCTATGCACATCGCAAGTATCACATTTAAAAGGAATACTTGTAGTGCATTGGACTGTGAAATGATCTACATTTGTTTCTCAACAATCTTGCTAAATAAATAGCACAAAAAAATAACCATTTTGATTAAATTTGTACACTTTTGTTACAGTAGTTTGTTAATTTTTAAAAAGTTAAAACACAGAGGTTTGTAACAGTAATGCAGCAGTACTATAAAAGGTAGAATGAAAATATAGTTCTGATATTCTTTCCTTAGGTACTATTCCTCTAATGAAAAAGGACAACATGGCACTACTGATCAAATCATAGAGATGATCCACTGTTGGACTCTAGTCTTATTATTTATTTATTTCTCTTTGTTTTAGAAAAGCATCTAATTCCTTGTCTACTGATTTTAAACTGAAAAGGAATATTGGTTAAATATACCTAAGGTGGGCTGGCGCCCTGCCTGGGGTTTGTTTCCTGCCTTGGCTCCAGCAGACCCCTGTGACCCTGTAGTTAGGATATAGCGGGTTGGATAATGGATGGTTAAATGCATTACCTTTATATCTCCATTTTTTTGTTCAGTCCTCAAATTCACTAACACTAGGAGGATCAATGAATGCTTTCATTTCCAGCATGTGGAACTTTATCATGCAAATTGACTTCTTCTGCTTATAACATTTCTTTGTCGAAAGTTCATAAACACAGACATATTCAGCCATGCATTATAACTATAACCCTATTAATGTAATTTCTCAGCTTTAACTGCAAAGATTTAAACGGGTATAAGCATTTATGCAATTGTAGTTGTGAGGAATACAATTAATATCATTGTGAAGTTATTGAAAATAAAAAAAATATATTTTTTATCATGATCCTTACCAGGATGAGGCAAGATGAGATTTGATTTAATTAGGAAGTTGACGTACATTTTAAATATTATAACAAATTACAAACTCTTTTATTCATTTTACTGTTGAGGTTGCCCACAAAGCAGTCAAATGCAACAGAATTCATGATATCTATGCAAGTCTAATTATACCATAGGATGACTTAGTCTGGAAAATTGTGTTTTATATAACATACAAATGCATATCCACAACACATTATTTCAACCTGTTTCCAAAACCACCTTAAGAATGTCATTTTAAATAAAACTGATATTTACCAAAAGCAACACCAGGTTATTAATAAACCTGTCTATCACAAGTATTTGGTGAAAGAAAGTAAAGACTGATAAAATAAAAGAAAGAATGTGATATAGCCTAGGATAAGGAAATAAATTCTATTAATATAAATGGCAGTTCCCAAAATAAAAACTAATAAAAGTATTTTTGCAAAAATCAACGTAGAAAAAAATTGCTTCCATTTACTTAGAAATGGTTTTAACCAATAATGTAATGTAAGGTTACACTGTATACTCCTACAGTAGTTGTAATGTTACCCATAAGTGATTAAAATATATATATTTTATTTATATAAAATTATAATTATGTATATATATATATATATATATATATATATATATATATATATATATATATATATATATTGTAACAGAAAAACGCTGTATTGGCACCTGACCCGACACAGACAGGCGCGGGAGGCACACTGATAAAACAAATGTTTTATTTCAATTTATTTCAAATCCCCACAGGCACAACACCACAACACAGTCCCACAAACAAAAACACAACACTCTTCCTCTTCTTCCAATACTCCTCTTCGTCAAGCTTTGTCTCCCTCTTCCTGACTCTGGCTCCTCGAGTAGTGGCTGCAGGCTCCTTTTATAGCACCCCTGGAAGTGCTCCAGGTGTTCGTTGACCTACTTCAGGCTGCACTTCCAGGTGTGGCTGCAGTCCAGCCCACATGGACTTGTTAAGCCATGCAGCTTCCCCCTGGCACTGGCCACGGAGCCCAACAGGGATGAGCTCCAGTGTTCCACCATTGTGGCCCCGATGCAACCCGGAGGGGCGGCCACCAAGTGTTCCGAGGAACGTAGGGTGAAGCCTATGGGTATTCCCCCAGATCCAGTGTCAAAGGGGCATCCCAGCCGGGAATGGGACCCGCCACCACTATATATATATATATATATATATATATATATATATATATATATATATATATATATATATATACACAGTATATATATATATATACACACACTCACACACACACAAGGTGAGTCAAAATTATGTTAACATTTGAATGGCAGAAATAATTTATTTACAAAACATACTTCATAAGTGCAAGATGATTTACATGAATTACATATGTAAGTATATACATAGCAGTACCATTTGTGTTAACATAATTTTGACTCACCCTGTATATTTATATATACAGTCATATGAAAAAGTTTGGGAACCCCTCTTAATTCTTTGGATTTTTGTTTATCATTGGCTGAGCTTTCAAAGAAGTAACTTCCATTTAATATATGACATGCCTTATGGAAACAGTAGTATTTCAGTAGTGACATTAAGTTTATTGGATTAACATAAAATATGCAATATGCATCATAACAAAATTAGACAGGTGCATAAATTTGGGCACCCAAACAGAGATATTACATCAGTACTTAGCTGAGCCTCCTTTTGCAAATATAACAGCCTCTAGATGCCTCCTATAGCCTTTGAGGAGTGTCTGGATTCTGGATGGAGGTATTTTTGACCATTCTTCCATACAAAATCTGTCCAGTTCAGTTAAATTTGATGGCTGCCGAGCATGGACAGCCTGCTTCAAATCATCCCATAGATTTTCGATGATACTGAAGGAGGGGAACTGTGATGGCCATTCCAGAACATTGTACTTCTCCTCTTTTTTCTTTGTAGATTTCGAACTGTGTTTTGGGTCCTTGTCTTGTTGGAATATCCAACCCCTGCATAACTTCAACTTTGTGACTGATGCTTGAACATTATCCTGAAGAATTTGTTGATATTGGGTTGAATTCATCTGACCCTCAACTTTAACAATGGCCCCAGTCCCTGAACTAGCCACAAAGCCCCACAGCATAATGGAACCTCCATTAAATTTGACAGTCGTTTTTTCTTGGAATGCAGTGTTCTTTTTCCACCATGCAAAGTGCTTTTTGTTATAGATAGATAGATAGATAGATAGATAGATAGATAGATAGATAGATAGATAGATAGATAGATACTTATTATGACAAAATAACTCAATTTTTTTCTCATCAGTCCAAAGCACTTTGTTCCAGAATGAATCTGGCTTGTCTACATGAGCATTTGCATACAACAAGTGACTCTGTTTGTGACGTGAGTGCAGAAATGGCTTCTTTCTCATCACCCCATGTCAATCAATGGACGCTTGAGGGTTCTGTTGCCCCGTGAAACCCAACAGACAGATGCTGACACAGGTTTAAAAGCACCCAAAAGTATTTTAATTTTTTTCTTTACAGTGCCCCAAAGTACCTCCACCACCATAAACACAATCAATAAACACAACAGTAAATACAATAATTCTCCTCTTCTCCTCCCAGCAGCTCTGTCACACTCCCTTCCAACTACGGCTCAGCTTGCTGGGTCTCTATCCATCACAGTTCCCCACCCTTAGCTGAGCACAGTGGGGCACAGCATCCAGTCCCGCGAGGGTTGTCCTCCTCCAGGAGGTGCCATTTGCTGTGGCCAGTCTGTGTTTTTGTCCTGAAAAATAATCACAGGAGAACCGTGGGGAGAAACTGTACACATGCTTCACTTACTCCCCGGTTTTCCATGGGCAATTTCTCCACATATGTCCCGGTCAGTGGCATTCGTAGCACAGCCACCTACCTCCCAACAGTCTCGCCCTGTGAGACTGAAAACAGGTTGGAAATGCTTGCTCCGCCCCTTTAACAGCCGAGGATGGGCCGTCAGCTGCACATGAGCTCACAGCTCCACGCTCTTTACTATAAGGAGGTCCCTGCTTTTGTCCTGGGACCTCCTTTTTAATCTGTGGTTTACTTACAGTCTGGGTCTCTCTATGTATAATAGAGAGACCCTTTGCTGTTTGCACCCCTCTAGTTTTACTAATGTCTCAAGGGTCAAAATAACCCAGAAGTCAGCACTAACCAGCCCCTCCAACTTAGCCGACCCTTCCAACAAACACTCGGTCATCACCTCTTTATAATGTGTAGGACGTGAAGTTACTTGGCAGCCGATATGAGTCTATTGGACCATCCCTACACTCTGCGTCCACTCATCCTGTACCATCCCTACACTCTGCGTCCACTCATCCTGTATGGTACCGGTAGAACTCACCTGTACCGCCGAATCAACCCTCTCGGGAAGCTCTTGACCTAATCACCGCAGGTATTCCTTCACCCGTCCAATTCCAATTCCTCAATTCAGTTCCTTGCGGATAGGACCTGGAAGAAACTTTGTATGAGCTGGATCAGCTTTTTCAGGTCCCGTATATCAATGTTATTATATGAACCAGCTGGAGGTGGGCTCGGGCTATCATCAGCCCCACCTCCCAGCCGTGAGCCAATGAGGATGCCCATCTCTGGCGCATGCTCAGTTAGGACTTGCACAGGCTCTTGGGAATTGAAGTTTCGAAAAATAGAGGTCCGGGGAGCCGCCACCAGCCGACTGCGATCTGCCTCTTCTAATTTAGTGGCAGACTGTTCAGTCATACCGCGTCTCTTTTTACCATCATATGTGGCGGGTGTTGCTTCGCTCGCCTCCCCCTTCACTTTCAGGGAGTTTGGATCTGTCGGGGAAACTACGACCTCACACACGGGACGACGCTGACCTCCTTCCCACAAAGACCTTTGGGACAGGTCACATGTCCCTTTTCGGCAAACTGCAGGAAACTTCGTGGTCATGTGACTCTTTATCGTCATCTTTGCTTTCCCAGCCTACCCCGGGCTAGACCACGTGACTGCTCTGGTTCAATAAGATCCCAGGGTTCAGACTCCTAGATTGGCAACACACTCTGTCATCACCGCCATCTTGCTGTGGTGGGTTGTGGCACATGTATGTTTCCGACTCATCAGTTTCAAGGAAACAGGCTTCTGAAAAATAACTAAGATAATGTCCAGGCGAATCAGGATCTCTTTTGGCACATACCTCAGGATTCCCAGTAAGAAGAGATTGTCCTTTGCGTCTGACATCCGACGGCCATCCCACTGTCGTAAAGCTCGGGCCCTCTTGGTGTCAATCCCCGCCCTGTCTCCCTCGCTTCTCACCAGATATGTCCATAGGCGCATGGCATCATCTATAGTCTGCTCCTTTCCCATTCTTCTTCTCGGATTTCTTCCCCATTACGCTGCCTGTTGGGTTTGCGTCCACGTTAATTTTAAAGGTTTTCTGACCTTTGCCCCACGAAACCCAACAGACAGATGTCGACATAGGTTTAAATCCCTTCACACCTCTCCGCCAGCGTCCTTTGTCTTCTAAATGTGCTGATAAAGAGAAGCTAGGAGCAGCCGGCTATTCCATCCCCCCACCAATTTAGAACGTGCACGAACTTCTCCCAGCTCATGCCTTGATTGAGTATCTGGGAGTGAAGTGGAGTTTTAGAGTGGAAATAATAGATCTTTATTTGGAACACACACATTTCATGTCTGTTCCGTTTCTACAGTAGTCTGTGTAAACACATTGTTAAAACAGAAACGTTTTTTATATTCTAGTAGTAGATGACAAAATGTAGGCATAAACTATATAATGTATGAAGCCTGAAGTCCAAATAGCAAAGAAACATTTTCACAAGAATAACACAATTGCGCTTTTATTCAAAAATATAACTGCAGAAACAAAAAGCCGCCTTAACATGCGACATTGACAGCCACTTTTTGTAACTGCCTCCATGGTTCAACAGAATCAGTTCCCACTTGGGAATCAAAAGCTCACGAGTTTGATCCTGCGCCACTTCGTTTTGAGAAGTAAACTGCTCTTAGTCTTACTATTTTACAATAAAAGTATACATTTGATTTCAGTCTGTAACAGCCGGTGCAATTTATGATCCTTGTAAAGGTTAGCTTTTTTTAATTCACTTTTCATTCTCTCAGTCGCGTTCAGAATCAATCCATACAACCCCATCTGACACGGCTGTTTTCACATAAAGACGCGCTATAGCTCTGCAGTGTACCACGATGCATACTAACGCCCCAACCGGGTTCTGACACACAAACGCTGGCTTGCTGCCTTCTTCGTATCTCACCGTCACTTGCTTTTCTTTTTATTCAGTTTTATTGAGTGTTCCTGCCAGTCCCCGCATGTTGCTGTATGCTGTTTCTTTTGTACTCCAGGACATGCAGAGGAAAGAATGGTAAAGAGCAGTAACTTCGGCGCTATATGCAATAATCAGACACTCCCCATCTGCCCGTGTCATTCAAACACAGGAACATATATTGGTGTAAAAGTATAACAAAAGTGCACTTTTATTCAAGTGCACTTTTTCCATCGCCTTTTCCTGTAAGAAGCAATGTACACACTTCTCTCTATGCTGTGGTTTCTATTACACACTTGAAAGAAAGAGACAATACATGTGAAAATATCATCGCACTAATGCAATATTATTTGAAAACGAACATCGTCAGATCTGGTGTGAATTTATGCAGTAACTGGAAATTCTGTGATGCGGGACCTTCCCACAGGGAAGAAAGTACAGTTTCAGGTGCTGATTCAGTGTAATAGGAACCATAGCACAGAGAGTTGTGTGCACGGCAACAAGTACACATGTCGTGAATGTAGGAAGGACGGTCCTTGGGTGTGTGGGAACTGTTAATATTTGAATGTGATGATTTTATATAGCACGGAATGGAAATCAGCACTTCTTAGCATTGCACCATGCAAGCTGTCGTATCAATCGCCTACTGTAACTTGCTTTCTTTTTTCTTCGGTTATACAGGTAGTCTTGAATAAAAGTGCACTTGTTTTGTTTGCGAAATGAAGTGCCTGCGTGCACTTTTCGTGGCATTACACGTGTATTTTTTGAGCATGCCCGTTTGAGCAGTATAAAAAGTATTAAAAAGTATAACAAAACAACGGGCAGATGTGGAGTGTCTGATGATTGCATATAGCGCCGAAGTTACTGCTCTTTACATTCTCTACTCTGCATGTCCTGGAGTACAAAAGAAACAGCATGCAGCAACATGCGGGGACTGGCAGGAACACTCAATAAAACTGAATAAAAAGAAGATCAAGTGATGGTGAGATACGAAGAAGGCAGCTTCGCCAGTGTCTGTGTGTCAAAACCCTTTGGGGGTGCGTTAGTATGCATCGTGGTACAACGCAGAGCTATAGCGCGTCTGTATTCTGTTTCTTTTGTACTCCAGGGCATGCAGAGGAGAGAATGGTAAACAGCAGTAACTTCGGCGCTATATGCAATCATCAGACACTCCCCATCTACCCGTTGTTATGTTATACTTTTACATCAACATATGTTCCTGTGTTTGAGCATGCTCAAATGGGCATACTTAAAAAATACACGTGTAATGCCACGAAAAGTGCACGCAGACACTTCATTTCGCAAACAAAACAAGTGCACTTTTATTCAAGACTACCTGTATAACCGAAGAAAAAAGAAAGCAAGTTACAGTAGGCGATTGATAATGACAGCTTGCATGGTGAAATGCTAAGAAGTGCTGATTTTCATTCCGTGCTATATAAAAGCATCACATTCAAATATTAACTGTTTCCACACACCCAAGGACCGTCCTTCCTACATTTACGACACGTGTACTTGTTGCCATGCACACAATTCTCTGTGCTATGGTTCCTATTACACTGAATGAGCACCTGACACTGTACTTTCTACCCTGGGGGAAGGTCTCACATCAGAGAATTTCCAGTTCCTGCATAAATTCACAACTGATCTGACGCTGTTCGTTTTCAAATAATATTGCATTACTGCGATGATATTTTCACATGTATTGTCTCTTTCTTTCAGGTGTGTAATAGAAACCACAGCATAGAGAGAAGTGTGTACATTGCTTCTTACAGGAAAAGGCGATGGAAAAAGTGCACTTGAATAAAAGTGCACTTTTGTTATACTTTTACACCAATATATGTTCCTGAATGAAAAGTGAATTAAAAAAAAAACTAACCTTTACAAGGATCATAAATTGCACCGGCTGTTACAGACTGAAATCAAATGTATACTTTTATTGTAAAAAAGTAAGACTAAGAGCAGTTTACTTCTCAAAACGGAGTAGAGCAGGATTGAACTCGCAACCTTTTGATTCCAAGGCAAGAACTGATCCCATTGCACCACGGAGGAAGTTATAATAAACTGCTGTCAATGTCGCATGTTAAAGAGGCTTTTTGTTTCTGTAGTTATAATTTTAAATAAAAACGCAATTGTTGTGTTATATTTGAACCTTTTATGAAAATGTTTCTTTGCTATTTGGACTTCAGGCTTCATACACTATATAATTTATGCCTACATTTTGTCATCTACTAGTAGAATATAAAAAACGTTTCTGTTTTAACAATGTGTTTACACAGATTACTGTAGAAATGGAACAGACATGAAATGCGTGTGTTCCAAATAACGATCTATTATTTCCACTCTAAAATTCCACTACACTCCCAGATACTCAATCAAGGCATGAGCTGGGAGAAGTTCGTGCACGTTCTAAATTGGTGGGGGGATGGAATAGCCGGCTGCTCCTAGCTTCTCTTTATCAGCACATTTAGAAGACAAAGGATGCTGGCGGAGAGGTGTGAAGGGATTTAAGAAGCAATTTAAGGTGGGACAGAATTACGAGTTTTTTCGTAGGCTCTGGTAATTCTAGTGTTAAAGGCACCCAGTGCCCCAAAGCACCTCCACCACCATATACACAATCAATAAAAACAATAGTAAATACAATAATTCTCCTCCTCTCCTCCCAGCAGCTCCATCACAATCCCTCCCAACTCCGGCTGAGCTTGCTGGGTCTCTACCAGTCCTTTCTATAGTCCTTGACCCGGAAGTGCTCCTGTCCTTCTGTCCATATGATTCATTAGCACTTGGTCAGATGGAGACTTGTATTTTTCTTCAGCCCGAAAGTACGTCTGTTCTTCCGTTTCTGCAGCTTGGGCTATATGGGAAACAAAAATCCCCTCGTCTCCCTGCAGCGTCACACGGTGGCAGCCACGGTACCCAGCAGGGTTGTGAAGCCAAACTCCATCTTTCATGATGCTCCGCAGGAATCCGGAGCACCTCTAGGCTGTAGGGAAGACGCCATCTAGCATCCATTACACCTGCCATACAGATGTTCTTTGTGCAAATTGTGCTGAATTGTAGAACGATGTACAGATACACCATCTGCAGCAAGATGTTCTTGCAGGTCTTTGGAGGTGATCTGTGGATTGTCTGTATCCATTCTCAAAATCCTGCGCATATGCTGCTCCTGTATCTTTCTTGGCCTGCCAGACCTGGGTTTAACAGCAACTGTGCCTGTGGCCTTCCATTTCCTGATTACATTCCTTACAGTTGAAACTGACAGTTTAAACCTCTGAGATAGTTTTTTGTAGCCTTCCCCTAAACCATGATACTGAACAATCTTTGTTTTCAGATCTTTTGAGAGTTACTTTGAGGATCCCATGCTGTCACTCTTCAGAGAAGAGTCAAAGGGAAGCACAACTTTCAATACCTTTTCTCATGATTGGACACACCTGTCTATGAAGTTCAAATCTTAACAAGCTAATTTAACCAATTTGGTGTTGCAGGTAATCAGTACTGAGCAGTTACATGCATTCAAATCAGGAAAATTACAAGGGGACCCAAATTTTTGCACAGCCAGTTTTTCACATTTGATATAATTTCATACAACTAAATACTGCTTCAATAAAAACCTTTGTTCAGAAAACACCCCAGTACTCATATGTTCCTATAAAATGAAAGACATACCACTGTTATCTTTTTTGTTGAAAGTAGAGTAAAATATTATGCAGACTGAGAAGGGTTCCCAAACCTTTTCATATAACTTTCAGATACCACAAGCCTTGCAAGTGCTCAGTGATGAGTGAAACAATTTGCACACAATTGTGCTTCACTAAAAAAATTTGAAATAAATTGAGTTTCACTTCCAGCAAAGTTTCTGCCATTGATATAAGATGCTTATGCATGTGTCTTTCATTTAGTATTTAAGTAATGATATCTATTGAGAAAAACAAATCACCAGAAGTGTGCATGTCTTTAACAAGTACGAGTATAAGTGAATTTATTTTTACATTAAAGAGAAAACTGTAGTAGAGTTTCTACAATAGATATAGAATTAAAGTTATTTCATTTAGGGGTTCTCAAAGTTGGTCCTGGTGCCCCACTGTGGTTTCAGGTTTTTGTTTCAAACAGATTTATAATCATTAACAACAGCTGATAACACTGATCTCATTTAATTAGCTATTAGTAGTATTAGTTAGTATTTATTTCTCTTCTTTTATTCTACATTCAGAAAAGCACAGCAGCATGATTTTTCATTATAAGACATTTAGAAATATTTCTCTTTCAGCTATACATTTAAATACTAAACTCTTTTTTAGTTGATTTCATTATATTTTACCCTTTTCCTGTGTGGTTTGCCCCCATCATTGTCTCTTAATAATGACAATTAAAAACAAGCAGAGCAGACACCCAGGCAACTACTTCAGCATCTGACCCACTGATTAGTAAACAATTGATTAATTAAACAAATAGAACACCTGTAAAAGTAGAATGAAAATAAAGATGAAAATATTGTTAAAAAAACTACATTATTCCCATATAACTGCTTAGCACATTTTAAATTTTTTTTTTTTTTTTACCAAACTTAGTTTTCTAGTTTCTATATTGTTCCCAAAACACAGAGGCTGGGAAGTAACAATATTAGACCAAGAGTCCAATTAAAAACAGAAGTTGGTTGGAACAAAACCCTGCAGCCATAGTGGGTCCCTAGGACCAAGTTTGAGAACCCCTGATTTAGTCACCTTGCTATTTGGTTTATGGTGTAATTCTAATCTATGGACATTACAAGTAAATTCATACTGGAGTACATAGATATAAAGTATTTACCGTATATCTTTCAATAGTAGCCCCGGCGTTTATTCAAAAAATTATTCGGATGGCACGGCGTTTAAAAGAGACCGGTGGTTGTTGGAGATCGGCTATTATTCGCCTCGCAGACGGAATGGTGATGGGTAAACGGGATTCATTTGGCAGTAAAATATGGTCTGGTACCGTATTTACGGTCACAAAATGTAGGCAACAACACCGGATGAACATTTCAGGATTTAATGAAATTATCAGTACAGCAGTACGGTCTTATTAAAGCAGTATACAGTACGGTACTACCGTAAGCATGAAAAACAGGTACGGTAGACATCAACTTTCTTGCCATTTATGCCACCAGCACTGGCCTGCACCAGTCCGAATTTCGCAACGAAAGCGCTCATCAGCCCGACAAGTCCCCTGCGGAACATAAGGAAATGCAATAAGCTCCAAACTCACGCATATACATTACAACATGAGACTGGATAAGATACAATAAAGTACAGTATTTACCATCTACTCGGTAATGATTGCTTCGTTATTTGCGAGTTTTTCTTCATCTTCCTCTTCTTGTGATGGCAATACAGGTACTCCCATTGCTTGTTGTCGCGCAGTAATCAGTTTTATCATGATTAACATGTCGAAGATGGCATTTTAATGTTCTTCCCGCCACCTCTACCCTCCCTGTGGAGTTATGATTGACGTGGAGAAGAAAGGGCAAAATGTACACAAAGAAATTTCTTTTTGACTTTCTCGCTTCCTCGATAGCATCCGACGACAAAAGATTTTTGACACGAAAAGGTACTTACCGTATGATTCACTGCAGGAGGGCGGTAGCACAGGTGGTACGAAAAGAGGATTAGCATACGAAAAAGGCAGTGGGTCATTGGAGATCGCCGTTTACTACAGACAGGCACTTAAAGGAGACCGGCTACTATTAGAGACCGGCGTCTATTTGTCGAGACATCTCTTCAAACCTGGCGTTTATTGGAAACGGGCGTCAATAAGAAGTCAGCCACTACCAGAAGATATACGGTAATCACAAAAAATAGAAAAGAAAATGAAATATCAGAATTTTTCCAGCAAAAATGAACTGGATTCATGAAGCTTGCAAAATTGTAAAAGTATTTTATTGTTACTAAAGTCCAGATCACAAAATAATTGATCGCCTAAGAATTTCTCCCCTTCAAGACAGTATTTAGTAGGTGCCCTTTAGGCAAACATGATATGATATTTTGCTGCATTCATTTTTCCCTCTACCCTCACATGCCTTCTAAAAGATTTAATTACAGAGAAGCATCCCCACAGCATGATGTTGTCACCACTATGCTTCATGGTGGGGATGGTGTTTTTTGATAATGTGCAGTGCTCAAACATAACATTTAGTCAAACTCCATTTTGGCCTGATCAGATCAAAGAACCACCTTACAGATGACTTATTGTACCTTATGACATACTCTAGCTGAGATGTTATGTGTGTTCTATTAATAGTGACTTTCTCTTTGCCACTGCCGTACAAATCTGTGACTGGTAAAGCACCTGGGCAACAGTTGTTATCAGTGGTGCAACGGATCAAAAAACTCACGGCTCGGATTGGATCACGGTTTTAAGTCACAGATCGGATCAATTTTCGGATCTGCAAAAAAAAAAAAGACAAGACAAATTTAACTCTCCATTTATTTAGTTAAGTATTTTTGCCCATTAAAAACATTCAACTCAAGACTCATTCCACTCAATTATATAAATACAAATTAAGGTGCAATATAGGGCATGATAACTATTTCCTGTAATGTGGACACACTTTAAACAACAAAAACAACTTTAAATGCAATTTAAGGCATCATTGCTTCTTACTTTGAACATGGAGAGAGAAATAAAAACTAGCTTATGTCCACATCATCAAAAAAGAAGAAAGAAAGCAAAGCAGACCTGAGCTTATAATTTCAATTTTTTTTAAAAAACATGAGGATGTCTACATTTTCTGGGGAAAGTGTAGATCTCTTTGCTGTAACTATGTTCCCTGCTGTTGAGAACGCCCTCTCTCTAGGCACTGAAGTGCCAGGCACAGCAAGATGGTGTCTTGCCATTGTGGCAAGGTGAGGGTATTTACATTTGTTGCTTTTCCACCAAGTCAGTGGATCACCATCGACTGAAATGCCACTTGCTGCCTCATAGGATACCACCTCCTCTTTGGTGTCAGCAAAAGCCTTGCTGACCATGTCCTTCTGTGCAAAGGTCTCGCGAAAAAGCTCCGCCATTGCCGACTTCTTCTGAGGAGGAGATGTGTCTGCTCCTGTTAGTGCTGCATATTGACGCTGCAGGGAAAGTTACATTATTAAAACTTTTATTTTAAATGATGCTGGAGGTTTGTCGAGCTCCTCTGCTAAAACTGCTACCGCTGTGCATGACCACGCGTATGAAGCGGCAAACCAGACAAAAGTCAAGTGAAAATGTGTGAGAGGTTGAATTAGTGCGCGAGAGAGACGGAGTTAGTGCGCGAGAGACACGCGCACAATACAGTGGAACTTTTTTTTTCTCGGATCTTCGGATCACGTGCGTACCGAACCGTGGACAGGAATCGGTCCGTTGATCCGTTGTACCACTAGTTGTTATCTGCACAGTCTCTCCGATTTCAGCTGCTAAGACTTGTATCTCCTTCAGAGTTATCTTAGCTCTGTTTGTGTCTTGTGTCTTATTCACCTTCTTCTTGCACAATCATCCAGTTTCCATGCTGGCCTGGTCTAGGCAGATCTGCAACTGTGCCATACAATTTCTGTTTCTTGATGGTTTATGTAACTGGACCCCAGGGGATACTTAGTGACTTCTTCTATCCATCACTTGACTTGCACTTTTCAATCACTTTTCATTGGCTACCATATGGACTCAGCACACGTTGGTCCTTTGATATCAGGGAAATTTAGATTTAATTACTGGAAACCTCAGACAGGTGGCTTTGCTGAACTAATTATGGAACTTCTAAAATCTACTTGCTGCTCCAATGATGACTTAGGTGTGTCATATTAAAGGATGCGAATGCTTATAGAATCAATTATTTTATATTTTATATTTGTAATTAATTTAGACCACTTTACAATGGTTTCTTTTCACTTAGACATTAAAGAGTCTTTTCATGTTGATCAGTGTCAAAAGGCCACATTAAATATATTGTGATTTGTGTTGCATAACAAAAAAGAGGTGTGAACACTTATAAGGGGATGTATACTTTTTATACACGCTGTATAAAGATGAAAGACATGAATGATACATGATACATGCATGCTATTTTCAGAGCTCAATTGCATGAAAGTTACATTTTTAAAATTGTTTTACTATATTTTTTCTGCAAATAGTCACATTTGTAATTGATATCTTTGTGTACTGTTATAAGCCAATACTTCTTTTTTCCATTTGATGTTGCTTTCATTACAATGTTACTTTTTTCTGAATTGTGTAAATAATAATTATATTTTTGAATGGTTTTAATGGAAAATTGTATATATAAATGCTAAACAACTTTTGAATAATGATCTATTTTAAGTATTATTTTACAGTTACTTCATAATAACTCCATTATAGTCTTAGCACTAATATTTCATGCCACTCTAAAACACCTCTGAATCATAAATACTTAGCTTCTTCTTAAGGAAAACAATACATGCTTGATTACAGGTATTTATTTTATACTGTACATGTTATACTTATATATATTTGCAATTACTTCAGCAGAAATGTATAATTAATGCCATAGAAGTTTTACTGAAAATAAATATTACAGTTTCCTTTGTATAATACTCATAACAAGTTTAATGTGCTCTGCTGCTGACACCTGGGTATGCTTTGCTTTTATACATTTTAATTCTGTTGATATAACTAATTACGTTTTTATTGTGCAATTATATTGTTACTTCATTGCACATGAACAAGGAACCTGTTATTTGTTTCAATATATGAAGTCTTTTTTTAGACTTTGTAGTATAAAGTTAAGAAGAATCTGATGCCAGAGATGCTGGTCAAGGAGAACCGAAAGACAATTCATAGGAGATCTCATGCTTCATGGGTAACTGAGGATGGGTTGCCTCCTGATATATAAATCAAGAAGAGCTAAAGCCTAATCCTTTAACTATGGAATGTGGCTTATGTTACCAGTACAGAGACCAATGAACCTAAATTACCAGTTACCAATAAGTCAAAAAGACTTATATATAGTATTATTAATAACATGTAGGTAACAGAAAAAAATCATCATAAAATACTATATATTAACTATAAAATGGTGCCAGAAATAGCAGTAAATTCCCTCCATTAAATGCAGCCCTCATTTGGAGCCAATTAACAAATACATCCCTGAAATATTGCATGACTAAATATTTGTCCTGTTCACTTAATGAGTAAGGTTGTAAAAGGACACGTCCTGCACTAAAATGATAACTACACTCTTTAAAATAAAGGTACCAGAGTGGTTATTCAGAGCGTGCTGTGAAAGAAACTTTCTCTGTCTTCAAAGAAGGCAGAGTCCATATGAGAATACAGAAAACTCTTTATTTGCAGATGCACAAATGTCTCAGTCCAACTGTAGAGTGAGCAGTACAATTCAACAATTCATCACCTTTTATACTTTTTTTTCTAATTACCAATACCTCATCTAATACATCACGTCAGCTGACTCTTAATATCCAGAACTTTATCACCTCCTCCAATCAACTAAAACTAATTTCTGACTCATGTTGAATCTCCCATTATTCTGAACATTGCTTTGTTAAGAGGGGTGTTTAGCGGATTCTCCCATTTGATCTTAGCACCGCTTCATAGGAGAAGGGTATGGGCTTTCTCTTCAGTTTATCCCCACTTTCTGGAAAGGTGTTCATTACTCATTTTCCCTCATTCTAACCTTGTAAAATTTTATTGTTGGCTTCTCTTAGATGACATAAAAGACCTCACGTGCTTGTTTTAAGTTACATTTAACCGTTGAGTTACATTCAATCCTTCTCCTTATCTTTAATAATTCATTCTGTTATAGTTTCATATATATATTCACATATACTGTATATTATATATATGTGTAATTGATTTTTAAGAGATTATTATATATAAAAATTCCATAAATCATTTTTGATTTCCAAAATCCTTTCCACATGAAGGTTGCATAAATTTGATTAGATTCATAACAGGTTCCATCCAGTAAATAATCATGAACAGAGTGTAACAGATGGGTGCATTATAACAAGCCATGATTTTAAAATGACATTTGCTGCATAGATTCAGTACCACAAAGTTCATATTTTCTTAATCTGTTAGTGTCCTGGTAGGTAAATTACTATATATTAAAGATTTCAGTTTTATCAACATATCGGGAAGTTTTTCAAAACACAAAGAACCAACTTTATACACAACAGCTTTTCACAGAAGCTTTTTAACATATACATATATAAATAGTTAGATACGTAAGTACATTAGTAAGTAAGTAAATAAATATACAGTCACACACACTTTGCTCTAAACAAATAAGAATATTTAAAAGAAAGAAAACTTCTGAATTGGCTGTCACAGTCACTGTGATGCATTATGCAATCATTATTCTGTTGCTATGAAGGAAACCCAGTAGCATTTCTTGACAACCTCTGCTGAATAATTTGTTGGCTGACAGTTCCCACTTTTAGAGTGTCAGAGGGAGGATGTGCACCATTCTTCATAATGGCACTCAGTTTGCTTCAAATTCTCTCCTTTGCTACTACCTCTAGGGGGTCCATAGTGCATCCTATCTCTGAGCATGCCCTTTTAAATAGTTTGTTGATTTAGTGGGCCTCTTTTTAAGTGATGTTACCGGTCTAGCACACCACAGTGTAGAAAATTGTACTGGCCATCACAGATTTGTAGAAGATATGCAAGTGACATGAGCTGCTGTTATTTTTATAGTCTGAGGTTTACAGGGTGAATAGAAAAGGAGACATGACTGTCCCTTCAGTTATGGACAGCCCACAATGATGATCAGAGGTGGACTTGTCACTGGCCATTGACATGGTAGTTGTTGTTGTATAGTAGGGATGGTGTGGGAAGACTGAGGGAGGCAATGGGAGGGAAAATCTATCAAAAAACTGGTTCAGGGTGTTAGCTTTATCCACACCCCCTTCTAGCACCTGAGCCCTGGATTGATTAAGTTCAGCAATTATACCCAGTCCATTCCAGACATCTTTCATTTTATTCTGAGTGAGTTTGTTTCCTATTTTAGCTTTGTAAGCAACCTTTCCTTCACTAAACATTTTCTTTAGCACACGCTGTATGGCCTTCAGAGACTGTTTGTCAATGGATTTGAATATTGTATTTTTCTCATTCGGGAGACATTTCCGCTCCTTAGCAATGCACTGTGTTTTGGGTACTACTACATCAACACAGAAGTTAATACAGGCTGGGATGCAGTGACTGAAGGTCTCAATATCATCCCCATGTGACTTGCACATCACTTCCTAGTCTGTGATTTGGAAGCAGACATTATGAACTTCTTCAATGAGTAAATGAAAAATATAAGATCCCAGATCTCAGCATCACAGTACAAACCAAATACTAGCTTAGCAGACCCTGCTGCACATTGCATTCAGCACTTTAATAATTTTAATCCTGTAACTGAGCAGGAAGTCTTAACTTTAATTACTAAAATGAAGCCCACTACTTGTTCCCTAGATCCAGTGCCAACAAAACTAGTAAAAAGTGCAATGGATGTTCTTGCAGCCTATTCTAAACATTATCAATAGTTCATTACTGCATGGCACCGTACCTGATGCACTAAAAGTGTCAGTCATTAAACCTTTACTTAAAAAGTCAGACCTAGACCCATACATACTAAATAATTATAGGCCTATTTCAAATTTACCATTTCTCTCTAAAATACTAGAAAAAGTAGTCGCCAGTCAGCTTCAGTCACACCTTATGCATTACAATTTATTTGAGAAATTCCAGTCTGGTTTTCGCACTGGTCATAGTACAGAAACTGCACTAACACGGGTTGTAAATGACATTCTGATATCCTCTGATGAAGGAAACTCCACTGTAATTATGTTGTTGGACTTAAGTGCAGCATTTGACACCATTGACCATTCTATTTTACTGCACAGGCTAGAAAGCTATGTTGGGCTTACAGGCCCTGTGCTCGCTTGGTTTAGTTCTTATTTATCAAATCGATTCCAATATGTACAGAAATGTGCTGACAGTACTCCATCATTATACACAGAAGTTCAATATGGTGTCCCGCAGGGCTCAGTACTGGGACCTTTACTGTTTTCACTTTACATGCTTCCACTGGGATCTCTCATTAGGAAACATAATGTTAATTTTCACTCATATGCAGATGACACCCAGTTATACCTTTCATTTAAATCAAATGAAGTTTCTCCGATGTTGTCTTTAATTAGTTGTGTTAGTGAATTAAAGGAATGGATGAATGAGAACTACTTGTCTTTAAATACAGATAAAACAGAGATGTTAATTGTTGGAGGGAATGACGCTGATCACAACAATATTTTGTCATCATTTAACATCATTTTACTGAATCAGCCCGCAATCTAGGAGTTATCTTTGATTCTAGCAAGTCATTTAAAGCACATAATACAAAGTTGTCCAAAACATGTTTTTTCCATCTTAAAAATGTTCTAAATAAACAGGATTCTGAGAAATTAATTCATGCATTTATCTCTAGTAGTATTGACTACTGCAATGCGGTGTTCACTGGCTGTTCAAACTGTTCTTTATACAGCCTCCAGTTAATCCAAAATGCGCTGCAAAATTATTACAAGAACAAGAAAATATGAACACATAACTCCAGTTCTTAAATCCTTACACTGGCTCCCGGTTAAGTTTAGGGCAGATTTCAAAATCCTCCTTTTAACATATAAAGCATTAAATGGCCAAGGTTCGGCTTACTTGTCTGAACTTATCATGACTTACAAACCTAAGCGCACATTAAGATCTCAAGATGCCGGTCTGCTTATGATTCCAAGGATTAATAAAATAACAGTGGGAGGTCGAGCTTTTAGTTACAGGGCCCCTAAACTGTGGAATGGTCTTCCTGTTTTTTATAAGAGATGCCCCTTCGGTCCCAGCCTTTAAATCCCGGCTGAAGACTCACTACTTCAGTTTAGCATATCCTGACTAGAGCTGCTGATTAACTGTACATACTGCATCTCTGTTGTTAGTCATTAGCACTAAAACATAAGTAACATGATAGCTATAATTGAATACTAACCCATCACCTATTCTGTTTCGTTCTCGGTACTCAAATGTGGCAATTGGTGCCACGGCCCACCTACCAAGTTGTTTGCCTGCCTATGGTAAAGTCATCCCTGATGGAGGATCACAGGAATCATGGGAAAGAAGGGTCCTTTCATCGGATTGGCTGGCCGAGCAATGTTTCAGCCGTGGAATGGCCAAATGGGGGAGGCAGCTTGATGGATGAGGTCTCCAGGACTCTAAAAATATCCAAATCTTATTATGTAATATCATCTACTGTTAAATTCTACTCTGTACTTCTAAAATTTGTATTTTTTTGCTGCATTAAGGATTTGTTCTGTTCTGTGTATTGTATTGTATTGACCCCCTTATTTTGACACCCACTGCACGCCCAACCTACCTGGAAAGGAGTCTCTCTTTGAACTGCCTTTCCCAAGGTTTCTTCCATTTTTTCCTACAAGGTTTTTTTGAGAGTTTTTCCTTGTCTTCTCAGAGAGTCAAGGGTGGGGGGCTGTCAAGAGGGAGGGCCTGTTAAAGCCCATTGCAGCACTTCCTGTGTGATTTTGGGCTATACAAAAATAAACTGTATTGTATTGTATTGTATTCAGGGCCATTTCAGTCTTCAGTCTCCACTTTCTCACTATTCTGGTGGTAATGGGTTGCTAATAACAGGCTTGTAGCTAGGAATAAGATGAATCAGGTAGTGGTCAGATTTAAAGGCATACTTAACATTTGAATACAGCTGGTTCTGCTTGTTATTTCCTTGAGTGGAATAGGTAACAAACTAGTAGAAATCTGTAACAGCTCCTTCAAAGGTCACGTGGTTAAAGTAATCACATATTATAACTGTTAGTCATCCTTAAAGTGTTGGTGATAGAATGAACCCTTTCCATTGCTAAGTTCCCATTTGCAGATGGCAGAATTTAAATATTAATAGGGATGATATAATTTATCTCTTTGGACAAATGCTCTAACCCTTGAACATTTTGTATTCTTAGCATAAATGACTTGCAGAAGGGCTTTCAGAGTCACATCAAGGAGAATCAAATGCTGTTCTCTATATTTTTTTTACTTTCTTTAACTAAATAACACATCTGTATATATATACTGTATATATAAACTACTCAAAAAAATTAAAGGAACACTTTGAAAACACATCAGATCTCAATGGGAAAAAGAAATCCTCCTGGATATCTATACTGATATAGACTGGGTAATGTGTTAGGAACGAAAGGATGCCACATCGTTTGATGGAAATGAAAATGATCAACCTACAGAGCCCTGAATTCAAAGACGCCCCAAAAATCAGAGTGAAAAAATTATGTGGCAGGCTAGTCCATTTTGCCAAAATTTAATTGCAGCAACTCAAAATTGTACGCAGCACTTTGTATGGCCCCTGTGTTCTTGTATACATGCCTGACAACATCGGTGCATGCTTCTAATGAGATGACAGATGGTGTTGTGGGGGATCTCCTCCCAGATCTGGACCAGGGCATCACTGAGCTCCTGGACAGTCTGAGGTGCAACCTGGTGGCATTGGATGGACCAAAACATAATGTCCAAGAGGTGTTCTATTGGATTTAGGTCAGGAAAGTGTGGTGGCCAGTCAATGGTATCAATTCCTTCATCCTCCAGGAACTGCCTGCATACTCTCACCACATGAGGCCAGGAATTGTCGTGCACCAGGAGCCACTGTACCAGCATAGGGTCTGACAATGGGTCCAAGGATTTCATCCTGATACCTAATGGCAGCCAAGGTGCCTTTGTCAAGCCTGTAGTGGTATGTGTGACCCTCCATGGATATGCCTCCCCAGACAATCATTAACCCACCACCAAACTGCTCATGCTGAATGATGTTACAGGCAGCATAATGTTCTCCAAGGCTTCTCCAGACCCTTTCACTTCTGTCACGTGCTCAGGGTGAACCTGCTCTCATCTGTAAAAAGCACAAGGCACCAGTGGTGCATCTGCCAATTCTGGTATTCTATGGCGAATGCCAATCGAGCTGCATGCTGCTGGGCAGTGAGCTCAGGGCCCATTAGAGGACATGGGGCCCTTGGGTCACCCTCATGAAGTCTTTCTGGCTGTTTGGTTAGAGACATTCACACCAGTGGCCTGCTGGAGGTCATTTTGTAGGGCTCTGGCAGTGCTCATCCTGTTCCTCCTTGCCCAAAAGAGCAGATACTGGTCCTGCTGATGGGTTATGGACCTTCTATGGCCCTCTCCAGCTCTCCTAGAGTAACTGCTTGTCTCCTAGAATCTCCTCCTTGCCCTTGAGACTGTGCAGGGAGACACAGCAAACCTTCTGGCAATGACACGTATTGATGTGCCATCCTGGAGAAGTTGGACTACCTGTGCAACCTCTGTAGGGTCCAGGTATCGCCTCATGCTACCAGTAGTGACACTGACTGTAGCCAAATGCAAAACTAGTGAAGAAACAGTCAGAAAAGATGAGGAGGGAAAAATGTCAGTGGCCTCCACCTGTTAAACCATTCCTGTTTTGGGGTCATCTCATTGTTGCCCCTCTAGTGCATCTGTTGTTAATTTCATTAACACCACAGCAGCTGAAACTGATTAACAACCCCTCTGCTACTTAACTGACCAGATTAATATCCCATAAGTTTCATTGACTTTATGCTATACTCTGATTAAAAGTGTTCCTTTAATTCTTTTGAGCAGTATATATATATATATATATATATATATATATATATATATATATATATATATATATATATATATATATATATATATATATATATAACATGTTTAATTTGAAAAGTATTTTGTCCAATACTTGTTCTTCAAAATGTAACTGTGATCAAAGTACAAATCCAAAACATTTTTATAGGCTTCAGCTCAGTTTTTCTCTGCTGTTTGCTTTCTGTTTAGGATTTAAGTAACCAAGAGAATTTGCTAATTAGGCAATAATTCAATTAGCTTTGTGGGCTTTCATCCCAGGCTCTTGTTTCCACAAAGTGACGGAAAACAGCTAAATGTAATGTTTAGTTTGATCCATGTATTAGGCTTATGTGTCCCATTTTAATATACGCAGTAATGCAAAAGTATACTCTCACTAATGAACCAGAATATAATACTGTAAGTGTGAATACTGATATATGCATTACCCATATTTGTATAACAATACAAAATTTCTATACAATTTTTAAAAAAGGGTTTGGCCATACGTAAATCATGGTATTACCTTTGAATATAAATACCAAACAAGTTAGCAGTAAGGGAAAAACCAAATGGCCGTGTATACTGTAGCCTTATCAGCCTATAAATATTTATATTCAGCTTTTCAATTCACTCAGTAATTCTTATAAGTTGATTCATGTAATCTGTGAAAGGCTCCTGAAGTGTGATAATTAAGGACCTGTAGAACTCTGCATTTTCTCAGAACCGATGGGGTATTTTACTGCACTTGCACAGTGTTTAATTGTTTCTTGGGGACCTTTTAACATTTATTTGATATTTTCTTTCTACATGTTTGTATTTTAATGCTTACAATGTTACATGCTGAGGATATCATTGTAAGCACAGCAAATTGCATGTTGCTCTAAATGGATGCATGATGTCCATTAAGCTCCTTTTTTATATAAACAGGCTGAAAATCCAGCACACTCTTAGAACTTCATGAGCTGGTGGCCAGTCATGTGGGTTTTAGGTATGAAGAAACCCCTCCCCTGCAAACATTATCATCATTCTTGTCCAGTTTCCTTTGTACAAGTGAATTCCCTTTGATTTTCAGCTGCCATATCACCTGCATTTGTGAAAGGATTATTCACCTGAAGCTAAGCATGTTTGGCTCTGGCCAGTAGGTAGATGGGACATATAAAGGAAAAAGCTTGGGTTGCTGTTGGAAAAGGTGTTAAGGCCATCAGGAGAGGGTGTAGATTTTAATACCCCAGTGCAGTGTAATGAATGTTGTCTGTAAAAATTGGTGACGTCCTTTGAATGAGATGTCCACCTTGGCCTGGTCATTCTACCTATCTAATCACCACCCCCCCGGACTCCCTCCCTCTGATTAGCTAAGTCTATCAACCCTTCACCACCTAAAAGCTAACGTGTAGTGAATGTACTGGCACATAAATCGCTGCTCTTGATCATCCTGGTAGATGCTACACATTGGTAGTGGTTGACGTTGTTCTCTACTGACTATTGCAAGTGCTTTGAGAAAGTTACATGAAGTGCTATATAATTGTTAGTATTATTATTATTATTATTATTATTGGTAGTAGTATTAAATATCTTTATAATTGTAGAGATTTTTTTCAATGGAACAGAGAATAATAATGTATCTTAAACAAGTGCTGAAACAGAACAAATGAATAACTTATTCTGGTCATTTAGATTCAGCATCATGATTGAATGTGTATGCTGAGGATGTGGACACAGGCCACAGTAGCAGAAGAGGACTATACAACATCTTTCACATACAGCTCTAGGCAACCCCATTGACAAATGCTCTTCATATTAGTTTTTGTTTTTTTTTAACTGGTAAGATTAATAAGATATATTTTATTATACCACCTGTCTCAGCTCTTTTGTTGTGATACAGTCTTTAATCAATTTGATTCTGGTTATTGTGCAATTTGCACTTTTACATCTCCCGGGCATGCCTTTAAACAACCAAACCACGACTTTGAAATATACCAACAGTCCAAAAATGCTTTCTTTGAAAACAAAAAAAAAAAAAAAAGAAATCCATCCATTCTGTTAATCTGTTTAGTTAAAACAGGTCAAAGGGAGTCAAAGTCTGCACTGGCATCTTTGAGCTTAAGACAAATGTTCTCTCAGTATTGTGTCAGTCCATTGCATAGAATACTCACTTATGGCATACCTTTAGGTAAACTGGAGCATCTGGAGGTAAGATTATGTGGTCACAAGCAAAACCTTTGGTGGTGACTAGGTCAAAAACTGAACCCAGTTTGCTGGAGCTCTAAGGCAGCAGTGATAGCCAATGTGCTACACATGTTATGATCATGTTTCATTTTTCATTTTAATTTCCTCTTACTTTTCTACTGTTTATATATCTATTTCATGTAAAATTATATGAAATGATTTTTTGTTACTTACTCATTATTATTCTTACCTAATTTCTTTCTTTGTGAATGAATTTTGTATACAAAACATAGTTATTATGGTTTTTGGGGTGTGTTTTTCTAGTGCCTTCTTAGTTTTCACATGTGCCACAATTTTGAGGTGCAGTTGTCACCGAATCACTAATGTGATAATATGCACATAATGTAACATCATCATCTTCATGGCATAAAAGGTCACCCCAGACATTCTGGGTCATGTGAGATTAGGAAAATGATAGTGAACCTTACATTCTGTCTGCTCCACAGAAAAATAAGATATTCAAATAATCATAAAATATTTACTCAACTCAGGACGTAAAATACCTTGTATCATTCTAATCTGAAAGAAAGAAAGAAAGAAAGAAAGAAAGAAAGAAAGAAGGTCTGTTGCATATTAAATATTTTAATTAGTACAGTTTACAAGCTTTGGTTGAGTTTGTTGTTACACTGTTCAAAACTCAACCACACAACGCAAAAGGAAGTAGAGTTGGAGTTGAAAGCATAAAGGTTTTTGTATTTATAATAACCATCTGTGTTTATTCACTTATCCATTGTCTGATGGTCATGTTTATTTTTTGATATTTATTTTCAGTTTTATTTTTAGAATCCCCCATTGCACACAGCTATATGTGTGTTTTGCTTATTTTCAGTTTACATGAGCCTGTGTGCTTGGTTGTGCCAACTTCCATTTGTTTAATCAAGATCACCTACATGTAGTTTGTTACAGTATAGACTTGAATCATTTGGTTGTGCAGGACAAACTTGCTTGCTCTTATCTGTTGTGTATGCACTCTCCAATGATCCCCTGTTAAATTTGTTCTAGTGTCAACCTTGCTGTCATCTTTTCTTTACAGTGGAGATATCTGCTTGTTGTAATTTTTACAACCATGAGCAAGTAATGTGCACATGTCAAAAGTGTCCTATTTGCAGCGTATTTTTATTTTATTAAATAACACAATAATTTGTTCAGGTAATATGATTTACATATAAGTGTTTATTAAACTCAGAGTGAGTGTAAGAGGGTAAACTCTGTGTTAACACTTTCTAGTATTAACAGACACTAATTCCTTCCACTTTCATAAATATGTGGTTTTCTCAGAATAGTAAAATATACAGTGCCAGATGCACAGGAAAAGTATTTCTCTATACTGTGGAAGAGTTTGGAAGTTGAACATCTGCTAACCTGTCTTCCTTTTACACCTCTAGACAGGAAGACAGTACCCCAAAAAAAGAACCCGACTGACCCTTGTTCTGCCACTTCTGTCCCTCAGACTATAAAACAGCATAAACGGGAAGTCATGACTGCTCCAGTCCAATCAATGGAGTTACCCAGGCACCCAAACATTTATGTTTTCCTAGACTCAGCAACCTACTCAAAGAACATTAAAAATTGTCTATTAATTTAAAAGATGGTTTCACGAACAGCATACAGCCACTGCAGACCTATACTAACTGAACAGACCCTTGAATTTTGCACTTTATCATACATCCAGAACCACTGGAAATGTACACATTTGAAAGGTAGCAGTCTGTGGGCCAAAAACTTAAAACAGTTTTCACTGAAGTAACCTGAAAACACATTTACTTTACATTATAGAACAAACAAAAGCATCACAGTAAAATAACAATTTAGAACTGTAAGCAACTAATTCATCTATTTAAATGTCGTGTTAAAGGTCAAGCCAAGTGGAGTTAACAAATCTTAATTTTCTAATTCTATCCAATAATAGTTATTACTGTTGACATTTCTACTTCATGAATGTGCACTTTAAGCATTAAATATAAAAATTAAACAAAAATTAATTTAAAATCTATTTATGCATTTACAAATATACATTAGTTGGACCAATTTAGCTGAATGACCTTTAGAATGGAGTAAAATTGCACATACAGGGAGCATCAGAAATGGTATGTGTTCTTTGTAACAACATATTTGTTTATCTAATTATAATATTACATGCATATTTTATACCATAAATGGCACAATTAATTTAAAAGAAATTTAAAACTCAATAAAAAAAAAACCAAATACCTTAAAATAAAAAATACTTTTAATAAAGGAAAAAATGCTTAATCTTAGCATTCTGTTCATTCCACACTATAATTTGTTCCATGAATTTTTCAGTCAGAATAGGTCTTGGCAATTCTGAAAAAGAAAAAAATATCTATCTAAGAAACTGAAGTTCAGAAATAATTAGCATCTACTACAAAATAAAACTCTAAATAATGTTATCAGTTAATTTTGCATTTAATTTGAAATGTTCATTGCAGAATGCTATTTTATGTTAAAACAGTTCATTTTCGTGTTTACTTGTGAATGACATGTGGAGTAAGTTTAATCGACTAACCTCGACTGTGGCTGCACAGTGTGCTTTAAGTGATTTATAATATTAAATTGATATGGTGATTAATTATTTAATTCAGGCTTCAAAATGGCATAAGAACAACTTTCTTTCTCTTCGTAAATAGTGCTGGAAAATATTGTGGGTCATTTTGTTTTGGAGTACAAGAACAGCATACATATTGCAGAAATAATGGTAGCATGAAAAGAAAAGATATTAATTAAGACTAGAATCCGTGTTGACTCAGACTTGTACATAAGACAAAAGGTTAAGTAAATGCCAAGACTGCTATGTCACTTCAAACAATGAATATTAGCTTTGGAATCATTAATGTCTGCAGAGAAAACTGAGTCAAATTGGAGTCTTGATTGCCAGAAAATCCAAGGCCAGAGCTGTTTCATTTCAATCTATAGCTAAATTAGCCTCCAACGGAGGGTTGAAAATACACAATTAACTCTGTTAGGTGGGGCAATTGGGAATGGAACCTTTAATAAAGTGTTAGATTGAGAGTGAGCTTCTTTAAGAATTATAAACTTTTCACTAAATGTGTGTAACATAGACATGCAAGTATTACTTTTTGTTTTAATTATATAAAATGTTAACATTAACAATTTCCAACAGACGGATAGCTTAATGTCTGAACTGAGCGATGGATTTTACAAGCAGTGCCAAAACACTTTATTTTAAAAGGGAAGTTTAAAATGAGAAGAACCTAGCGATATTAATGCCAGCTTTGTCCAACTTCTTTGGGTATTCCACACCCCTTACAATCCTCAGTACCTTAACACTTCATTGACTGTTTTGTGTGTGTGTCTATATATATATATATATATATATATATATATATATATATATATATATATATATATATATATATATATATATATATATATAAAACATCCCAGAATGAGGATTTGAGGATTTGGGAAATTTTTGCTAATGTATTAAAAATAAATTGTAACTGCAAATTTTAGGCTGTACATGTACCTAGATGTGCAAAGGCATGTTTAGAACACTTCAGGGGTGAAGGTTTTTAAAAACAGACTTGCTGTACTTGCAGCACAAAGAAAAGTGTACGTTTATCTATATATACAGTATTTCTGGATAAGAAATTTCTTTAAGCATATCATATAAATTCAGAAACATTTGATTATGACACCTATGCTTAATTTGCTATAGACATTTTTGTAGTACTACTGGTCAAGCCTCTGGCCAACATAAACAGTGTTGATTCTACAGTCATATATTAGAGAGACGTCAACTAATTCCATACAGTCTCCCAGGGTAAGAAACATGGATCTAAAGTAATGGAGGTGTTATTTTGGAAAAACAATTGGCTCTTCCAGATTTATTGTGGTGGTGTGATTACTATTGACCACTGACTGACTGTTGTGAGCTGTGCACATTCCCATCAGCAACCAAGTTGATTTAATGCAAATTAATTTTTACGTGCCGACATTAACTTCAGTGCACACACTTGTATAATTCATTTGCTTGTACAGAGCTCACTTTACATGAATACATACTTTGATTCATGAAGAAAGATGCAACGTGGATAATGTACCCCAAGCAGTAGTAAGCTAGCACATAGAACATAAGTAGAATCAGACTGATACTTGGTTACCAAACATACATCCTTCCAGATCCAGTAAAGCTCTCACATAAAGGGATGGATTTTTCTTTTTACTTATTTTTGTCTCTGGCAGTATTTGAGTTTGGCTCAATAACACCCTCTAGAAACCACAAGTGACATACAGTATGTGATGCCAGATATACTTACCGACTTACACAGTAAAACTGTCACATAATAGAGGATTATTGAGACAAGTTAACTACTTATTTCATTTCTGCACAACAGCATGTCTGCTAGAGGATAGAAAGGCATGCCTGACCTTTCCCCAGTGCAGAGACACCACTGACTATAAGGATTCTATTGCATTAGATCTGACCCTCACTGCAAGTACAGTTATGGTTTCTTGTGTAGATTTAAACACTGTTTAATAGCTGTGGCAAATGCATAAAAGAAAGCTCAGGGAACATACATTTATTCATTAATTTTATCAATGACAGTTTCATGTGAAGCTACAGTCTTTCCCATCAGAGTCCAGTGGAAGGCAGGAACTAACAACAGACAGGATGTTAGTCACTCTCAGAAAATGTTAATATCTACCCAAACTCACCACTGGCCAATCAGAAGACGCCAACCAACATGTCGTGAATATGAAAGAAAAGCATAGTACCTGGAATAAAAACAGACAGACACAGGGAAAACAGACTGGAAAGAGAACCTTCTTCACTGGAGCTGTGAATTCACAGTAGAAACCACTGTGCAATTGTGCCACCTCAAATTAATTGTTTGAAAAGAAAATTCACCTTTAAATTTAAGTGTACCTGAAGGCAAGTCAGCTGGCTGGGAGTAATCCATTACTGTGTCCCCTGTGTTGCTTTAAATGCAACTGCACATTTAACCGCAATCAATTAAAAAGTTAATGATAAAGTTTATTGCAGTTCACTTTGACATAATGGACAGATAGAAATGGGGGTGACAGCTGACTCAGCAGTTGATGAAGTCCAAGGTAAAGTATTTTGTACAGTGTAATCCACAAAACAAGAAGCCACATGAAATTTAATAAATTAAACATAGCATCTTTGTCCTGGCCTAATCAGGAATACAGTAAACTTTTGTATATTTTTAAAAATATTATAAGTAAAGCTTTGGATAGACTCCTTTGATTACTGGCTGAATCAGAACATGAACGAATACTACATTCTCAAATGGAAATTGGTTCTCCTATAGTTGACTGTCATCAAGTTTGAGTGACATTGTCAGAGACAGATACTTTGGACAAACTCCTTCTAGAAAAGGAGCTGCTTATTTATGTGATTGGATAAGTGGAAACAAACAGAAAATTAGGTAAAACAGATATACTGCGTCACACACAAGTGCTTAGGGGGCAGCCAAAGGGTCCAAAAGACAGTGAAAGTACAAATCTCAGATGGCTGGAAACAAGTGCTAATGCCTTTTCTCTGCCTCCTCCTGCAGATTAATTTTGATTCCCCACTAAAATCAAAATAAAAAAAAATACATACCTGGTTTCTGTCCTCCACTGACGATGTCGATTCTGGCCATTCCCCAATGACATCACTTCCATCCATCCTTGATGCTGTCACTTCCGTCCATCCTTAATTACGTCACTTCTTCTTTCTTTTCTGGACTTTACATCATATCCACCAGCCATTTTGTCTGTATTAATTCATGTATACTCACTATATAAACCAGCCTCTGCATATTCTGATTGTCAACTGTAATTTGTTTGCAAGTGACCATAATTTCAACCTTTTTACTACTCCACAGAAGGTGACTATAAGGGCAAGTTTCCCTAGAACTTCATGATTATTTTGTCTGGTTATTTCGTGACAACTGCTAATGATATGGTCTACAATATACTGTAGCACCATTTTTGCACAATTAATTCATTATTATCTATGCAAAGGTATTGGAGGTTGTAGAATATTGCAATTAAAACAGCTAAAAACATATTAAATCACATTGTGCTATGAGAACATATACTGCTACATTCTCAAACCCATTTAACCCAGTTTTTGGTCGCAAGGGGAAACCACTGGGCACAAGGCAAACAACAATCCTGTACAAGGCAACAGTTGGCATTACAGGCTGTTATGAAACAGATTGCTTAAATTATAAAATTTCAGAGTGTTGAAATTACTGAGAAAGCTGTGAAGCATTAATTTCTTCACAAACATAAATAAGAAAACATGACTTCTCTTGACTACTGAGCTGAAATTGTATTGGCCACCAGGAAAGTTAGACTTGGGTGAGGAGGTCAAACAAGTAATATTTATAATTAAAGCATTTATTTGAAAAAAATAGAAAAATATAAGCAAATTGCTCAGAAGAGCAAAATTAGGCAAAAAGGAGTTGCTTAACAGGCAACCCTAAGCAGAAAAGCGCAAATATATAATCCAGAAGAGAAAACCAGGGACAGAAGCAAAATAAATCACGAAAACCAGAAAATCCAACAAAAATAATGATGCAAGAAAAATACTACTTTCACAAACACAACACACAGCAATCTCCTGATGTGAATTTGTCTAGCTGTGGCCTCAAATAACCAGAGTGAGGGCTCAGAAGAAGTGATGTCTAGAAGGCCCCACTTCTTTGGACTCCACTCTCAAAGCACATGGAATATAAGGACATTTCAAGAAGTGGCAAATAATTACAAACATCACGGAAAAATATATAATAATATGAAAACTAATAATTCAAAATCAATAATGACACACATACACACAGGATAAAACATACAAATTTTACTAGAAAAAGTGGAAACATTACGTTTTCAGGTGCATTGAGGGTGCACCAATTGTGGAGTTGTATGCCTGCTTACTATATATAGGAAATGCCCCTTTGATCTCAGGTTTTAAATCCATGTTGATGACTAAGAACTTTAGTCTAGCAGTATAGTTGCTCATTACCTGTGCATATTGCATCTCTTTTTATATATAAATATGGAAATACAATATTAATAACCCCTTACTGACCCTTCTCTATTCTGTTTCTCTTCTCAGTTTCCTGCTGTGGCATTTGGTGCTACTGCCTGTACGCCAAAGCCATTTTCTTGCCCATTGAAAAGAATATGAGATACAGGGAGCCTTGGAATCAATGGGGTAGGCAGCTATTTGGCCAAGGTATTAAGACCTCAGACTATGTCTGACTTTGTCTGTTATAATTGACCATGATCCTTCCAGAGGTTTATTTTCTTCAGGCATGCTGCTGACTGGAGTTTTTGTTTTCCTCTCCTCCATTGTGAACTGGCTATAGTCCAGCAATTATTAGATGACAAATGTAGCTGGGCTTCATTTATGTACTTAGCAATTAAATTTGTATTGTTTGTATTTTTATCTACCTGTGAACTTGTCATATCACTCTGCACCGACACCCAGTGAAAATTGCTTTGCAAAAATAAACTGAATAGCCGACATGTACTTACGCAGGCTCAGGACTAAATTTCTCCCTGTGAAGGAGGCAGAAACAGATGAAGAGGTAGAATGGATCTTCATCAGCAAATCTAATCATAATGTAGGGAGGGATGAGCAACTTGTGTCCCTATTGCTTCTTTTATCTTTCATTACTAAAGGTCACATTGTGATCTCGATTGGTAAAAGACGGTGGTGAAGTATACGTTGTTTCAAAAGTGATAAAATGAAAGTGGAACAGCAATTAAGTATAACTAAAACAAATTGCCTAATTCCATATATAACAATATCACTTGAATCTGGGGTGCTACTGAAAAATTATGAAATGAACTGGAAAGAAAATCAATGAGTATATTATATGGGCTTAATTTCTTCATTTAACTCTACTTAATATCAAATCTTTGTCAAAAAACACTTCATTTCTTTTGCTTTAATGCATTATTTTTAAAAATAGTATTTTTGTTGAAGCACAGTTTTATCATCTTGCTATTTGATAAGCAAAGAAAGAACTATTAAAATTTGGGGGAACATTGTAATAAGAATTTTAGTGAACTCTCCAGTGAGTGAAAAAGACAGATGCCTTCTTTGCTAGAAATTGTCTAAGTGCTTAAATTTGCATAACAGTGCATTTTAAAGAACATATTTTCATTCCTGTTTGTATCATTAGATTAATTCTGGCCCTATGTATTTCATTTGCCACAAGAGGAACATTTAAATAAAAAAACTCAAAAGGAGAAGCTTAAGTTTGCTTTGAATATATCTGAAAAGTAAAATCAACAACCATATTTACTTTCCCTTCTATATCAGATTTGATCAGTTGTCTAACTTTAGACAAGTAAATGCAGAAAACAGAACAGACAATAAAAGTGCACTCTGATATGGTTTTATAATTAGGAAAGCTGTTACATGATTTATTTTTAATTTCAATAGAAAACTAATGACAAACAGTGAAAGAAGAATAAATATACAGCATGAATATTGTCACTGATGTAAAGATAACTGATTCACAAGCTAGTGTTCCTTTCAGATATTCACATTGCTGGGTTTGTTGAGTTAAAAGAAATTTCTTCTGACATCTATCGATAATAGTTCTCATTCTGAAATTTATTTTATATTAAGAACATTACAAGAATTGGATCTGAAAGCAGTGTGTGTTCACTTTGCAGCTACAAGACCTCATTAATTCAGGGAATATGGCCGATTGAATAAACACATTAAACAATTTGCATTGTTGGGAAAGCAAGTAGCTGAATATTCAGTTTACTTATGATTTAAATACTTTCAAGTGTACAGTTCTCTATGTTTATTTTTATAAAGTGGTGAAAATAAAAGTTACATATCATCTAAACAATATTTTCAGACATTAAGACACCATTTATTTATTATGGGGAACAAGATTCTTTCCTGGGTTTATCAGGGAGGCATGAGGCAAGAAGCAATCTATCACAGACTACACTCACACACACACACAAACTAACATGCAAATCTTTGGGATGTCTGAGGATATCAGAACACCAGTAAGACCATGGTGAAAAAACAGAGCAGGCTGGGACTTGAACTCAGGTTATACTATGCCTTGGACCACCTTACCACTGTCAGGATGAGGTCTGACTCCCAAATTCTGTCATTGGTGCCAACTTCTGAAATATATTGGGATGCTCATTTTATATGCATATCTATAAAAGCTTACATAAGCACTTCAAGTGTCTACTGAATTATTTTTACCTGGTGTTTCAGGCAACATTGCAGTAACCAGCACTTTGACTGTCTGTTTCTTTGCTTATGTAATTTTTGCCTAAATTTGTACCTTTTGCATTTGGGTCTACGTGAGTTCTGCACTACCTTGCTGGTGAAAACTTAATTTGCCATAACAAGAGACCTATTTACATTTTCATTTTCGTTGTCCTGCTATTGTTTGTCATGCTTATTGCATGAAGCTCTCATTAACTAAACATCACAACCTAATTGTGCTTGCATCATATAAAATTGATATTTAAATATATTTTTTACGTGTATACTCTATTGTGTAAATTTGCACTTACATTAATATTCCTCTACTGCTGTGGACCTTGCATACAAGTACCTTTGTACAATTGTGCTGTACAATTGTGTTAAGTGATGTGACAATAAAGTGACTTGACTTGATTAGTGTGCCAACTATGGGTAGTACAGAACAAATAAGGCAATCAAGAGGCACAATTCAACACAATTATAAACAGATTCTCGATTCGTCTCGATTTTTGACGTTTCTAAATATTTGGTTAATTTTTGTCAAAAACTGCTGATTTTAAAACAAAATCATGATTTGTCCTGAAAAATAATATGCTGGATTTAATTTCATTATTTTTATTACAATTCAACAACAAATGGAAAATTTCCTCCAGTGTCAGCATATTTTACAATACTGTGTAGCGTCAACAAGAAAAATAATTGTGCACCTATACAGTATGTGGTATTATTTTTTCATTACATTACCCTGAATTTCAGTCTGTGGTCAATCAGTTAAAATGACGTAAAGGTAGTCCTACTACTCATGCATTTTACTACACATTTCTTTTGGATGTTGCCCACTTTGGCATACATGGATAATCCAAAAAACACCATAAAAGAGATGCAAGCTCTTCGTAAGCATGGACTCCATTTTTACAGCTGGTACTATCATACATTTTCCATCAACATTGTATCTGGATATAATACACTAGGAACATTCACAGTTACACTTTCAAATGCACCTCTAGTGTTAACATAATGACCACTGAGATTGTCTCATTGATAGTCCGACCTGCGAGCTCTAAGATGAGAGGCCCAGGAAAAAGGGTGCTGTTAATTTCGTACCACCTTAGAATGTGAATTTACACTTTTTTAATGTGGCCAGTTGCTATCCTTTAGTGAGAGAAAGAGAGGCTCTGAGCCTGAGCCAGGTACTGGGTTTGATCTGGTTGGCTGGGACAATGTTATGTGTACCTTTACAATATGGGTTACATTTACCTGTGTGTGTTGATTTTTACTATTGTAATTACATTTAAACTATTTACATTAGTTATGTACATTTAAACTAAATTACACTACATTATCATTTCTTTTTAAATAATATATATTTTTTTAATTTTAGTACATTATTTTCAAAGTCCAGTACTCCAAGGATGCACTATATTATCTGTTGTATCATTATGTTCCCACTGTATCTTTTTTCACCAGAAATATTTTGAACAGAGAATATTTTCCTATTCTTTCTTAACCTTATACAAAATTGCAATTATGAAGTAATGTGCATCAATGCCAGATCTTTCAAGAGAGAAATCATGGTGCATCAGATAACCTTTGTGTTTTCCCAACCAATTGTACAGAAGGTTAACCAGACATTATAACAGCAAACAGGTGCCCTTCCTGTGAGTTGAACTGAAAGACTTTCACAACAAAGCATTGTTAAACTTTAAGTAACAAAAGAACATGATGAATGTTTTGGGGCTATGTCGTATTTAGAACTTTTGGTGCTGTTTCAGCTCCAGGACATGCTATGGAGCTGGCACCTTAGCATAGTGTATAATGAAGTTTTAAAAATTGATGGATAGAATCTACTGTGTTAGAAATAAATATAACAATTTTAAAAGTAGTTCTGCATATAAATGAATTCTGCAATTTAAATAAAACATGTTTAATTGCAGCAATAATTTCCAATGGCAGCACATTGGGTGTGTCAGTTCACTGGCAGAGCAATACTTGATCAAGTAGGTGAGTCTACATTCATCAAGTAGGTGTATGTAGACTGTAGGTTCTACAAATCAAACTTTAAAAACCCAAAGAAAAGCTCTGGCAAAATATTCATAAATTGATCTTCTCATTAAGTTATGCTTTGCTATGTACTAATCTAAGTTATGCTTAGCTGACAAGAGATGGAGGAGCACCTTTTGGACATGATGAGAACTGTACAGCTGGAACTGGTTGTATTGGGATCCGAATGTTGTGTTAAATAGTATAATAAGGATTGCTTAAACTACTGACTGGTGTGAGCAAGGATCAAAAAATAAGCTTGATTTTATTATTCGGTAAATGTTTGCTGCAGTAATGTTAACAAATATAGTGGATGTTAAAGTCTAAGAACACTTATTTAAATGTCAGATTTTGCTGATACAAAGGCTGAAATCAAGACAATCATGTCAGAGCCTTTTACGTTAAGAAGGATGTTTTAAATAATAACATTTTATTAAAAAACAAATTTATCATTAAAAAGTACCTAAAATTAAAAAACTAATTCTATGTATTTCTGCATAAGTGTGTACAGAACTTCCTTTCTAATGGAGTTGTAACTATGTTTAGATTTAACAAATCACATTAGAGTTTTTCTATAAAGCTAATTTGCCTTCACTCTGCATCAGCTGTAGTAATTCTGATTGAGCCCTAAATAAAGTCAATCAATGTGTGTTGGCTTTCCTTCAAGCATAATGTCTTTAGGATCCTTATTTCAAAATGCACAGAGAAATATAAAAAATATGAAGGTATTACATACGCTATATCATGGAACAATGTAGAAAGTATAGTAGAAATCAGTACAGTACTGATTTTTCTAGCTCACGGCCACCTCTGATGTAAATTCATTACACTCTCAACAAAATTCCATTATGTTTTTGTGCATTTTCTCCTGCTCCCAATCACATTCCCGCTTTCTACTTTAAAAGGTGTTTGAATTGAGCGTATAACCTGCATTTATTTATGGATTTATAGACCTTGGGGTCTATTTTCCATTTTTTAGATTTATCCTGCGTTTTTCTTAATGGTTTTCTCTGTGGTAAAGCTGCTGTTTGTGGCAAAGGTACTGTTTGTTTTATCTGTTCATCTACCTTCTTCCTTGTTTATCCGTCTTTTCGTTACTCTCCATCATGCTCTTTTCTGGTATCCACCAGTCATTATCAAGGGAATCCGATTCTACTGTGCAACGAGACCTCTGTGCAGCTTACCTGTGTCCAAGAGAGTTTTCTCTTGGTTTGTGTCTTTGATGTTGTTGCTTTCGATTTGTCTATCTCAGAATGTGTTCTGCTTTGTTTTGTACTTTCAACATTGATTTCTTTCCGTTCTGCTGACTGCAATATATTTTGCACTAATGTCTCTTTGTCCCTAGTACTCAGGTTCGCTTAAATTTCTTTTAGTATAAGCTGGGTCTGAATTTCTAATTGTTTTTGCTGGTCTCTTTTAGTGAAATTAGCTTGTACGATTTTAAGGTCATTTGTTAGTTGGATAATCCACATACCTGATTCTAGTAGTGAATACCTCATCTTAAACCATCTTATAGCCGTGTCCAAGTATCTGGTCCAATTCCGATCCTCTTTTAGAAGTTGTATATAATGTTCGTAGATTATCTGGACTGTAATTGCCTGCCAGTTTCAGGCATTTACCTCGATTAGCTCTGTGTTCTTAGGGTCACTGTAGGCATTTCTGATAAATCTTGCTAAGTTTTCCACTTGTTGTATTATTGTTTTGAGGACATTACCTGTTAGGGCTTGTGACATAATCTTTAAGTGCCTATTCACCCGTGCCCACCTGAATAGGTTCTTAGCTTTTTGTGAGTAAAAATTATTTTCACTTTCTTCCCTTTCTTGATGAAAAGGGGTCTGAAAGTCCTCTTGATCAACTGCATCATTAAATGCTCTTTGATTAAATCCGCCTCCTCTCGGGTTAAATACACTTCCTCTGTAATTCATTCCCCTGCAACTATAATAACTTGGGGTATATTCTCAATCATTCCAATTATAGTTTGGCTTTTCATATCTTCCTTCATATCTCAATTTTGTTGGTTTTCTGTCTCTATCCATATACCTAAAGTAATTATTATTCCTAACGAATATGTTACTTCTGAAATTTCTGTCTCTGTTGAAATTATTGCTAAAGTTACCATAGTAACATCTGTTATCCTGTCTGAAATTGTCATTCCTATAATTAGTTCTTTCACTTGTCATATCATAATTATTTACTCTAGCACCCCAATCGTTCTTATTATACTCAAAAGTTTCATATCTATTTTCAAAGTCTCTACTTGTGAAATATTGGTCTTGTAAAGACTACTCTGTGTTTTGGTGTTTTGTTTTTTTTTTTCTTTTACCATACTCACTGTATCATACTGTATTTATTCTTTGTTACCTTGTTTACTTGAATATCTTTCCCCTTCTTCTTCCTCCAAAAAAAGTCTCTGCTCCCATCTCACTGTCTTCACAAATGTTTTCTCAACATCCATTTCACAAACAAATATATTAGAACAGTGTTAGAAAACGTATGCTCATACAAAATCTATTCAGAACGTATCTTTTAAATTTTCTTTTCTCCTTTAATTTTATATTGTATACAAATTAACTCACTTTTATATTTTTTTCACATTTTTTTTTCAAAACATTTTTATTTACAAATTTAGTTACAAATGAATATTTACACAGTGATATTTACACAATCGTATATATATCAATTTTAGGTATTTTATGTTGCATTGTACAATTATATGTTTTGCTTTTTCCACTATACAGTTACGAATTTTAAAGTAATTCCACAAAAATAATTATTGCAAAAGAAATATTTTTTAGCATATATACACACAAATAATTGTCCAAAATTAATATATAGATATTTATCCTTCATTGTTTTTTTAGAGAAATATACAAAGGTATCTTAATACAGTTTACTCCAAAAAGATTTTTTCTTCCTTTATTTTAAATTAACAATCTCACAAAAAGGATCTCTTTCCTGTTGTTTCAACAAAGAATCAGAAAAATATCTTTTTTTGTTTTTAAGACAGTATTATAACGTATTTTTACAGTTTTAGTTAACATTTTAATTAAACTAACAATGAACAAGGCTCCTTCTATGTTAAAGAGGATAGGAAAGATGTAGATAAGATAGAATAAAACCTTAAAGATAGACTAAATAAAAGTTTTCGTACCAGAAATTAGGGTTAGGCTTAGGGTAGGGGATAATCGCATTACTGTTATGGCATGGGCTCACTGCTCTCCCTATTAACAATTACATTAGTCTAGTTTTTAAATTAATTATCTGGAACATCCTAATTAACTAAAATTAAATCAAATTAATTAAATTAAATTAAATCTCATAAATACAATAATACCATTATACTAAAAAAATGCTATCTCTCTATTTCTCATGTCCATCTGGATATGTTCCCACGTTTGTTAATCCAATCATTCACTTTTCTTAAACATATTCATTAGGACGAAGTAGTGTTTTGTCCTGGTCCGTGTACTTTTTGGTATTTGAAATTTCGTTTCAGAAAATATCATTTAAAAAAGAAAAAGAGACACTTATTTGATTTTCAACTTAATTGGGAAATATGAAAAATGCAGAACAATTACTTTTTTTCTTTTGTTCTTTTGCACATCAGAAAAGAAAAATGCAAGAAACGAGAACGAGAAAACGCCCTTTATTTATTTTATCTAAACTGGAAGTTTTTTTAGGCCAAAAACCTGGTCAGGTAATGCGCCACTTGCAGCAAACACTGGTCACTGGTGTTGATACTGGGCCATCATCATGATGTTGGAACAGTACTCAAACGTGATTTTAGAGATGGCAAAACAAGGCCTGTCATCGAAAATTATATCTAAGCGTCTGCCATATGAACACGGAGAAGCGAGAGGGTTTTCTACGAGAAATGTTACAAAGTTTTGTGCTTAGCAAATCTCAGGCTGTCGACTCTCTGACACACATTTGGAGACAGAGGTGATAAAAGCTATAAATGAAGTAAGGCACTCTCTTCCTACACCTTATGCAGAGGTGGGTAGTAACGAATTACATTTACTCCATTGCATTTACTTGAGTAAGTTTTTACTGCACCATGCTTTTTACTTTTGAGTACTTGAGTATATTTTTGAAGAAAAAAAAATGGTACTCTTACTCTGCTACATTGGGCAACACTCCAGTTGTTACTTTTTTTCCATTAGATACGCTATACTGTATTTTTGCCAGAGAGGAGCCGCCACTGGATCTACTGCATGATTGTTTCACCAATCAGACGTAGCAACAATAATCACATGGCTCTGTTTCACAAATCAGACATAACCATGCAGTCACATGACCACACACACACTGTGGCAGCATAACGGCACAAACTCCTCACAGACAGTGGACAGGGAAAGAAAGAATACAAGAGGAACCTCGGTTTGCGAGCATAATTTGCTCCAGAAACGTACTTGCAATCCAAAGCACTCGTATATCAAAGCGAATTTCGCCATTAGAATTAATGGAAACTCAGATGATTTGTTCCACAACCCAAAATTATTCATATAAAAATGATTAATACAAAATATAAAGTAAAAATACATAAAACAAATTAACCTGCACTTTAACTTTGAAAAGAATCATGGCTGGTATGAGTGAGTTTCTCAACTCTTGTGGGATTTCACTTAACGGGACTACATGCAGAAGAGTGTCCGGAGGCGACTGTAGGCACCCAGCGCTGTAGCAGTTCGCCGTAAAAGTGAATTCAAAAAGATCACGGTCATGCTATAATGGGTGAGTTGATGGGTGATACAAGGAACATTATAAATGTGCAGGACATATTATTACTTGGCCACAAACCTGGGCATGACCCTGCCTGAGTGCTGTGTACAGGAGAGTGGCAGATCCCACTACAGTAAATAACCACACTGTTCCTGTTTCAAGCTGAATAAAGATGGTGTCGCTAAAGTATTGAGACTCAGCTTCGTGTTTTAGGGTGCAAGACGGGGTCTCACACATCACAGCACACACACGTGGTCAGAATGTTGTAGTAAACAGTATATGCTTGTAGGGATGTTGATTATATGAGTGAGGTACACTGACTGACGATTGCCCACAATCCTGGGGCGAGAGAGAAGAACCATCAGCTCAGTTGTGATCACGTGACACTCGGCAGACAAAATATAAAAGGACTACTCGTATTGCAAGACCTCACTTGTTTATCAAGTCAAAATGTATTAAAAAATTTTAGCTCGTCTTGCAAAACACTCGCAAACCAAGTTACTCGAAATCTAAAGTTCCACTTGTGCATGAAAAATGAGAGCCAACTGCTGCTAAAGCTTAGTCATCACTTCACTGATTGAAGAACAAGCACGTTTTAACCAAACATACACAAACACAGACAGTCAAAGGTGTAAAGTGAGAGTTCTTGTATGTGCACAAGCTGCCTTGTTCTAAGGGTATTTTGTATCACCTGTGCTATTTGGAGGGCAAGTGAATATGCAATATTATACTGTCAGTGTACAGTATATCTTGTCACTGTAACTAGTTTGCACTGTTCAAACATACATGTTACCTACTGTAGGTATTGGCTTCAAAAGCTTTCAGCAGCCACAAGCTCCTTTCGGCCAGACGCTGTCTTGGCTCTTTTCTCTTTTTCTTTAATTCCCCCATCTTTTTTTTGTGCTGACCCGTATATATGTGGACCTTAATCACACGCCGCAGGAAGCCAATGAAGCAATTGAGAACAATCGCACTCGCATATGCAGGTGTGACTCACTCCAACTACCTCATTAACTCCCAGCAGTTGTGCAATTGCACCCACAGAGAGCAATACGGCTTTATGGATTTGAAACTGGCCTTTTTTTTTTTTTTTTGAAGCCACAGACCCGCTACACCACAAAGTGAATATGCAATATTATACTGTTAGTGTACAGTATATCTTGTCACTGTAACTAGTTTTCACTGTTCAAACATACGTTACCTACTGTTGGTATTGGCTTCAAAAGCTTTGTTGTGACAAAGTGAGATTTGGAACTTTGTGTTATTTGTGAATCTTTATTTTGTAAAGATGATATTTATTTTTACTCATTTTTTATTTTATTTGGAAATAGCAGAATTTCAAACAATTCCTCAGTACTTGAGTAGTCTTTTCACCAAATACTTTTTTACTCTCACTTGAGTAATTTTTTGGATGACTACTTTTTACTTCTACTTGAGTAATATTATTTTGAATTAATGCTACTCTTACTTGAGTACAAGTTTTGGCTACTCTGCCCACCTCTGACCTTATGATTGTGTCTGCTTGTCTTAACTGGGGGTAGGGGGGTTATTTTAAAACTGTGTGTGCATGCGTTCATGCATCTTGCAGGTGGTGGGTTGCTATTTAAAAGATGTCTGTCACTGATATTAGTACAGTTAGTTAGCACAATAATGCTTTAGCGTTACACATTTGGTTTTAGAATAAGCTACTTTACATTGTTTATTCTAGCATGAACTTTATTTTAAACAGGTTGGCCCAACATGATGAAGTGTTATCTGTCCACGAAAGGGATACATGCTGCAGAGGGACGAATTGGGTCAATTTTAAGAGAGGTGCATCAACCTTATCATGGAGCAAGATGACAAGTATGTTATTCAGTAATCTTCTGCCAGAACTGTGTTCAAAAGCTGTTTAAGTCATATTTGTGCTATAATACCTGTAATGGTAATTCTATTTCACCAAATACAGAGTTTGAATTAGAGTAGACTTCTCCAGCTACTGATAAAATCTTTCTTTATCCTATTTGCTGTCTATTATTCTTGTGATTTTGCCGATCAAAAACAACTTGACCATTTATGAAGATGTTTTCAGGTAATATAACCTCTCAATCCTTTTATTTTATTACTGACTCATTAACAGTGTTTAGATGGACGAGTATCAAATATAATTTCACAGAGCCCAATATGACTTCTTTTCTGTTTTTAACTGGCACAAAACATTTACAATATTTGAATTTAAACTAGAGAAATGCACCAAATGTTTCTGGTACCATGTTCCTGACTATATAACATTAAGAACGTACCAAAATTTTGATCAGTATTTCATCTTAATGTTGACGATATATATGGTGTTTGGATGAAAAGTGAGAAAAGTAAAATAGAATTGTACATGAATCAGATAACTCACATTTATTGCACAGTTAAACTGTGGTCATTTATGAATAGAACAAAGTTCTTGGGTTTCCGCATTTCTTTCATTTGTATTGACACACATCTACAAAGTCTGAGCATAACAGTGACATTACAAAGAAATTTAAGGCATTCTGGGTAGGAATGGTGTCTTACTACAACTAATAAGTAACACAAATCAACATGAATGGTACATTCAACATTAATAATTAATGTAAAAGTAACCCCTTTAACTGGTCAAAAATTAAAATACTTACTGAAGAGACAGTAAAATAAATGTGCATTATTTGTCCTGTACCAGGCCTGCAGTGATCTCCTATGGTATGTTTGGACCAGGAGCGAGTGGACCATGGAAAGGAATTTTATTTGACACTGTTTATGCAGGAGATGCTGTCACATCATCGCTTCAATCAGGAGAGACTACCATATTTACAGACTTCATCCACAAGAGTAAGATTTTAGTACCATTAACAAAAGCTGAAATTCTTATACTACAGTAATCCCTCCTCGAACGCAGAACCCCATGCGATAGGTGAAAATCTGCAAAGTAGAAACCATATGTTTGTATGGTTATTTTTATATATTTTAAGCCTTTATAAACTCTCCCAAACTATTTACAAATATTCCCCAGTTATACAGCATAAACTCTTTGTATTCTCTTAGATATCATGTAAGATTCATTGAAATTATGTATGCAAACACACTGTTTATATACAGTAAAACCTAATTACCTAACCTATTACTTTAAAGATATCGAGCATCTCCGATATAATGTACAGTATGTTACAGACATTACAATAGACAGGCCACCAGCAATAAATACGTACAATGCAAGAAAAATTGTATACAGTAAATGTGTGTACAGTGACACTAAACGTAGGTCCATGTACTAAGTACTGTAAGTAGAAAATTAATTATGGTTACTCACCAAAAATGACACGACGACTTGTCCGATAACGATGACTTTAATTTTACTGCACAACAAAGGAGAGTGTTACAGCCCTTCTAAAGGAGCCTCTTCAGGCGACTGTGTAGCACCACAGTTGTTCTTCTTCCGTCAGTCTTCAATCCAAATCCCTGAAGCAGATTCCATCCGGACTACTGTCTTATTACGTCCACTAACAACTTGTTTTGCACCCTGGTTAAAAGGACACTGTGGCCATAGATCTTATATTCTTTTCCTCCTTTTTAACCAAGAAAAAGAATCGTGGACTCATTGATGCCGTAATGGCATCCTACAGCGGTGTAGCTTTTCCCTTCCTTCAACATATCCAAAACTTTTACCTTTTCGGCAATCGTTAGCATCTTCCGTTGGCACTTGGGCATGGCCCCTGAAGCAGTAGCAGGAGCAGATCATTTTGGAGCCATAACGGAGGGCTTGACTACACACAAAGATAAACACAAAAGAACACAAAAGTTAACTCTTTACACAGCGAAACACTTTGATGCTGAATGAGTGAGACGAGACTTCCTGGTTAACACCGTGGAATTGAATCCAGCACTCCGTCGCTGAGCCTAATCAGCACACAGGAACTTAACTGCATGCTCTGATTGGTTAGCTTCTCATCCATCCACCAATAGCGTCCCTTGTATTAAATCAACTGGGCAAACCAACTGAGGAAGCATGTACCGGAAATAAAAAGACCCATTGTCCGCAGAACCCGCGAAGCAGCAAAAAATCTGTGTTATTTATTTAGATATGCTTACATATAAAATCCGCGATAGAGTGAAGCCGTGAAAGTCGAAGCGCGATATAGTGAGAGATTACTGTACTACTTACATACTTGTAAAACATTTAAGAGATGTTTCTGCTAACTCAGAACCACACAGTTGAAAGGCTTTGGCCTGAGATCAAGAACCATGTCAACTATCCACTGAAAGCAGACCTACTTCATCTGATAGACCAGGAGGAGATAGATATGGAGGACAACCTTGTGTGATACTGTGGGTCCAACCTGACCTGCCAGCTGTGCCACATTGGTGTTGCAAGTGTAGCAGAATCATGTCAAAAAAGTGTGAGAATGATTACAATCCCAATAATGACCACATGTACACACCTGCTCTTATTTTGGCAGGAAATGGCATACCAAATCACTTTGCGGAAGCTGGGTGTAAAAGAAAAATTTCTCCAGAGCTCTTACCACACGCACTTGAAGCTGCAGACGCTTACAGGCAGCACTTGGGATCTGCACTCAAAGAATATTCAACTTTTGGAGTTGATCCCTTCACAAGAGAACAAGACACACTAAGAACAGAGAGTCATTTTGCAGAAAACTATCCTGACATTTCACATTTGTTTTTCAGAGCCGTAAACAGTGACTTTACACCATACAGAGAAGCTCTACTCTTTCTCATAAACGTAACTCAGAGAAATGAGTTACATGCTGCATCTGAAAACTGTACAGAACAGACAGGAAACGATCAACTGACTATAAATGTAAATCTTTGTGTGTGTAAACACCACATTACTCCTCTATGAAAAATTATTTCAACACAGAAAATGCAGCTGTTAGAACGGTACTGAGATGTCTCTAGCCACTGCTCCACACATGTCTTGCAGCCAATAATGCTTCTGCAGCACTGTGACAGCACTGGTTCCTCAATGATGTCTGCAAAAGTAAATCAGAAAAGTGACAGACTGTTATCCATTTACCTAGAACTTAGTTCAAACTATATGTTCCAAGTCTGTCTTATGATACTTTGTATTAATTTACAGACAGCATATACCTATTGTAAAAGGAACAGACTCGACACACGAAAAAAAGGTTTGGGACAGCCACCCATATAATATTCCTAGCTGCAAAGGATTCTTTAAGTTTCAACAGAGTTGTTGATAGTACGGAGTCCAAGACAGAACTGATGAAGGTTGGAAAAGATGGCGGTTTTAAGTGGTCAGACAGGAAGTGATGTAGGATCACCGTGATGTTTTCCTGGCATCATCCTGGGCGTCGGAACTGGAAGTGACATTCTTGGTTCAGATAGGTTTTCCCACGGCTGGTCTGAAGAGATAACAGGAGAAGGTTTAGTGCACCCCATCCTCACCTTGCCTGGTGTGGAATTACCTTTACTTGATCCACACAACGTACCCCTACTCGCACGTGTCTGACATGGCCCCCCCCTTCAGATCAGACATGTTAGTTCGGGCGTACCGGTCCGAGAAGTCGTGGCATCTAGAAAGGGCATCGGCATTGGCTTGCAGAATTCCCCGGCGATAAAGGACCGAATACTTATATGGCTGTAGATCCAAAAACCACCTTGTGACACGTAGATTGGACTTCCTGTGCAAGGCCATCCACTGTAAGGGCGCATGGTCTGTCACAAGAGTGAATTCACACCCCAAGAGGTAATATCTCAGCTGAGTAATCGCCCATTTAATATCCAAAGCCTCCCACTCCACTGCCGCATACATAGTTTCCCGATCCAACAGTTTCCAGCTCAGGTACATAATGGGGTGTTCAACTCCATCAACGCTTTGGCTCAGCACGGCTCTAAGACCTGTGTCCGAGCGTCCATCTGGAGAATGAAAGGTAAGGAAAAGTCTGGCGTCTTTAATATAGGAGCTGGCGTAAAGGCCATTTTCAAGTCACTGAATGCAGCCATTTTCAAGTCACTGAATGCAGCCTCTGATATACCTTCTCATACCACTTCTATTTTAGAACACTGTGGTCTTACCATACCACGCACAGCCCACTAGATAGCCTAAATATTTGGCCTCAACCAACCCAAAGTAACACTTTTTCGGGTTGATACGAAGCCCAGCTTGTGCAAGTGTCTGCAATGCAGCTCCAAACTGCTGTATGTGTTCCTCCCAGGTGTTGGAATAGATGACAACGTCATCCAAGTAGGCAGCACTATATGAATTATGAGGGTTTATCCACCAGGAAAGGTCCCCATGTAATCAAAATGGGAGGACTTCCAGTGACCGCTAGGGGTGCTGAACGATGTCTTTTACTTAGCGGAGTCCATTAAGGGAACCTGCCAGTACCCCTTAGTCATATCTAAAGTAGTCAAAAATTTGGCATGCCCTAGCCGCTTGAGGAGGTTGTTCCAACGCGGCATTGGATAGGGAGACTGAGAGACTTGGTTAAGCCGACGGAAGTCATTGCAGAGTCTCCAACTTCCATCGGGCTTACTGACCATAACAATAGGACTGGACCAGGGACTACAACTTTCCTCATATACGTAGTTCCAGCATTCCATCTCCAACTCCACTTCAGCCTTTTGCTCCTTACAGGCATTCTTGGACGATAACCCCAGGTTTCTTCACAATGTCATGCGCAACCAGGGAGGTCAGACCTGGATTTTCACTAACTACCAAAGGGACAGACAGGATAACTGCTTCGAGCTCCTGACGTTGCTGGCGAGTCAAATTATCTAAGGTGTAATTGATGAGAGAAGAGAGAGAGCTGAGCTGTCCGGATGAGGGTTTGGAATCCCTGTCCTTCCATGGTTTTAGCAGATTGATGTGATAAATCCGCTGACATTTGGTTGTTTAACCAAATAGTCGACCAACCCTTCTCCGGCGGAACTCCCGCAGAGACGTACCTTATAGCATCGGGTCTGAGCTGCTTGCACCTTTTCCATGTGTGTTTTCAATATGGGTCTAATTTTCTCAGATCTATCGCGTAACTGCGTGATGTACTCTAATATATTTGTTGACGGGAGGGCCTCTTCCTCCCATCCTTCTTTTAAAACGTCTAATATGCCCCGGCGTTGTCGTCAATATAGCAATTCAAAAGGTGAAAACCCCATGGAGGCTTGTGGGACTTCCTGATATGCAAAAAGGACGAGGGGGAGGAGCTGATCCCAGTTTCTTCCGTCCTCATTGACTACCTTTCGCAACATCTGTTTGAGAGTTTGATTAAACCTCTATACAAGACCGTTGGTTTGAGGATGATATACCGAGGTCTTTAAATATTTTATTTGAAGTAGCTTGGCAGTCTCCCTGAACGTCTGCAAGGTGAAAGGAATCCCTTGATCCGCCAGGATTTCTTCAGGGATTCCGACACATGCAAATACCCCTACTAATTCCCGTGCGATAGCTTTTGAGGTAGCTGAGCACAGAAGAACAGATTCTGGAAACCGGGTAGCAAAATCTACCAGGACCATTATATATTTATGACCTCTGGCTGAGGGCTCTAGGGGTCCCACCAGGTGGACCCCGATTCGCTCAAAAGAGATATCTATTAGGGGTAAGGGGACTAGAGGAGCACGGTCCCTCCTAGGAATTTGCCTTAATTGACATTCTGGACAAGATGTGCAAAAGCGGCAAACCTCCTCGTTAATCCCGGGCCAAAAAAATAGGAGCTTAATTCTTTTGAGTGTTTTTTCAGGGCCCATATGGGCTCCCAGCAGATGGGTATGTGCTAGTTCACAGACCTGTCGCCGGTAAGTCCGTGATACTAACAACAGTGACCTCATCTGTCCCTCATGCTCTGCCACCCAGTATAACATCATTATTGAGCACAAAGTGAGGACCCTGTGGTATCGGATGTGAGGTGCGCTGGCCATCTATCAGAACGACTGCATTCTTTGCAAATTTAAGGGAGTCGTCATTCCATTGCTCCCATTGAAACTGCAGGCATGAGAGAGGATCAGATTCGCCCTCAAGGGGATTGCTGATGACGTCTCGGGTTGCTACGTCCCGGGTGTTTCTTCATCATCACTAGAGGCCGAAGTCCGCTCCTCAGCCAGCTGTATACACGGCGTGGAGGAAGTTGATGGCGCTGAATCCATGTCCGTGACTAGACCTACTAATTGAGGAGAAGAAGTGACTGTATTACCGCTATTTACGTCGGCCCAATCTCTTCCTAGTGTCACGGGAAAGGGAGGATTATTTGTCACTGCCACCGTCAACCTTTTCACTACGCTGTACTGACATATATAGCAGTTGGCAGATCCCCGTGAATACAAGTAATGTGTGTCTTATTCTTACACTATTGTCGCAGTAATATTAGATGGCAAGCAACAATGGAAATGTTACTGCCAGAATCAAATAAAGCGATTACTTTAATTCCATTGACTAGCATTTCTCCCGTATGCGAACAGGCCAGTGGATTAGTGAGAGCGCACCGTGCCTCCTCACATCACCCCGCAGACCCCTTCGTTGCTTTACAGGGCCTGCCGGTGCGTCGCAGGGTCCACTCTAATATGCTTTGCATTATAGTCGCGGGACTCTGTATTAGGGACGTAAGCACGCCCAGGTTCACATAAGTCCCGTTCTGACTCTGCCAAGCCGGTTTCCGCCTTCAGGTGATCTAGGGGAATATTGTTATGTTGTAATAGAGCTGCATCTTGATTGTCCCAAGTCTCTAAATGGACACTGCTAAGTAAAGAGCCAGCTTGTTGAAAATAAGTTTGACCAAAATATTGCTTGAATGTGGTTTGATAATGTTTTTACAATTAACAGTGTGAAATGTAATGAAAATATTAGCTAATATAGTTGTACTGCAATTAGTTTGCAAATTGTGAACATACTCATACAAACCACACACAAATCCCTCCTTGATGGTCTACAGTTCGGGAGCAGTGAGTGTGACTCTCTGGGTAACTGCAAGATCAGTGATCTCTCTGATTGCTGCTGTAACAGCTGGTAGACTTTGAGATGTCATCACCACCTCTTCTGTTTTGTCACTGAGTTCTCCCAAACTGGCACTGTCATCATCTTTACGGTTGCTTCAAATACAAACGGAAAATCAAATGTCAATATGTGCTGACTGGCTTAAAGGTACATCACTGTATTGATAAATGATGATAGATGTGATGATGTCTTACTACTATTATGAAACATAAATCTAATTAATTCTTCTGTATTACTGTTCATCCTATAGAATGTAAATTTGTATTGATTTACGTACCTCAGTCTCCTCCTCTTTGTTCCCTGGAGAGCTATTAAAGTCTTGTTCAGGTACAGCAAGAATTTTTCATGCATTTTGTTTCCAGTACTGTGACCCTATGGATGAAAAACAAAACCAAAGAAAACTGTTTAGAAGCTAATACCCTAAAACTAAATATTACAAAGAATCAGGTAAGAAGTCTCTCTCTATAGGATATTATGGGTTTTAGCTGTGATACTGTTGCTCACCTGTTGTGCCTTCTGACTCCAGAATAGCATTGCCCTGTGCATCTGTCAAAATTATGTGGTTGTAATTGCCAATGGCATCATAACTTTTCCTAATATCCCCTGAAGAGTAGCCTCACACTCTTGGAATCGTACAACCACCATTTTGTTGGGAATGAACCTCCCACCAACCACATCTGCAAGGTACACTAATTTGTAAAACAAAACATAATTTTACATTTCTTGTAAAAGGCAACAGGCCACAAATCCATTCAGTGATTGTTTGCTACTTGGGCCAATTCTACTAGCACAGCTTTGCTATTCTTAACAATTCACCTATCCATGCTTGTCCCAGGAATTATGTTCTTATTATTATGTCCTAGCAGGCCATGGACCCTGGTCATTCACCACAATTGTTAAGATTAGGGCTGGGGCAGGTAGATAATTCTTATAAAATAGGTTAACATCAGGGATGGGTTTAAGATTAGGCAAGAGTAAGGGAGGATTGTTAAAATTAGGACTGGGGAGGGGCAGAACGTCTTTAGAAAAAAGATTGGTATAAGGGAAAGGGTTAATATTAGGCAAGATAAGAGAGTATTGTTAAGATTAAGGTTGGGGAGGGGCAGATTGTCTTTAGAAATTAAATTAACATAAGGGATAGGATTAAGTTAAGGCAAAGATAAGGGAGGATTGTTAAGATTAGGGTTGGGGAGGGGCAGACTGTTTATAGAAAATAGATTGACATCAGAGCTAGGGTTAAGGTTAGGGCTGGGGGAGGGCAGGTCATTCTTAGAAAATGGATTAACATCAGGGACGGAATTAAGATTGGGCAAACATAAGGGAAGATTATTAAGAACAGTATTAGGGAGGGGTAGATCATCTTTAAGAGATAGATTAACATCAGAGATGGGGTTAGGATTAGGTAATAATACAGGGGAATTGTTAAGATTAGGGTTGGAGGGGGCAGATTGCTGTTGGAAAATGGATTAATATCCGTAATCGGGTTAAGATTAGGCTAGAACTCAAGAGAATTATTCAAATTAGGTGTGGGGAGGGATAGGTCAACCTCAAACAATGGATTAAATTCAAAATTAGGTAAACATATTGAAAAATTATTCAAATTAATTTGATCCTTAGTAGGTTGGCCATCACACTCTGGGAGAGTAAGAATACAACATTGGTGATTCTGATTGGTGTAATACTGGGCATAATTAAATTTGTATTTCTTATACTTTTGTAATAAACAAAATGCCATATTTTATGGCCCCAATTAAACCTAAAATAGAAAATTGTAATAATTTATAAGTTGATGTGAGATTCACATCCCAACATGGCAGGAAAGCATCAGAGAAAAAAGTAGAAAAGAAAGTTGGGATTTGTGTTATATTGTTTTGTAAGGTAAAAGTATGTGTTTGGAGAGAGGCGGGGATCCAGGAAGAGAGTGCAAGCAGAGAAAACCAACCATTAATAGAGAAGAAAACAGAACAGAATTATCTAAAGAATCACGTAAAGTTAGGAGAGATAAATTACTTTGTGACTCATGAAAAGATGATACCGATACCCGAGGAATACCTGTGTTCTGGTTAATTTCTTATCTATCCATGTTCAAATAAGTTATATGATTATGGGCTACCTCATCCTGGATAAGTCTCAAAAAACGTTTGGTGTAGCCTCTTTTCCTAAGTGCTTGAAATAGAATGTGTGTTGCTTCTTGAGTTTATTGATTCTATATTGTGACTTAATCATTCCTCTGAAAGTGTGTTTGGGATGATAACTTGAAGCATGTAAAAGAGCATGAGTGTCTGTGGGTTTGAAATATAAACATATTCTATTAAAATTATATTAGAGTAAAAAATGAATTCAAATAAAATGGAAATAAATAATAATAGTGAAAGTTTTGTTGATTCTTTTGTGCACTAAAAGAAATACAGGCTTCTCACCACAAAACTCTTGGGCTAGCTGGAAAGAAATCGTACATTAGACAATCAATTAAAAAAATAGTCACAAAGAAAAGTAAATTCAAAAACAAGGCTTATTACTATCTACTACTGATCAGCACTGCAGTCTGCTTTAAAGGATGTCCATTTCAAAGTAGTTGTTGGACAGGATGTTATCAAGCTCTGTACGAGATTCTGGGTAAGAACTATAAGTGCATGGTACTTCCAGTGTAGCTCCACGGGTGTGAGCAACAGGCCTTCTGTTGAGCCCAGTTTCAGCATTAAAGCTGACCAAAATCTTGTCAACACTTATAACAGAAGAACCAGTGCAGAAACATAGAATTTTATCAGCTTTGTTTAGGTCAGCATTTTTCACATAACACTGGAGATGGTTGAAGGTTGTCTGTTCCCTTTGAGTCAGTATCACTTTTGTTGTCTCTAACAGTTATGACGCTCTTTTTCCTGTGGATTTCTTTGACTCATACATAGACAACACACTTTCCTTGTCTGGCAGTTTCAGTTGTACCGATGCCTTAGGTGTGGAGAAGCAATCTACTATATATTTTGGCACTTGGAGAATGGCTTTATGAGCCATTGTTTGGATGGCTGCCTCAGTGTTGTACTTTGGGGGGAGGAAATGCGAATCCATCCTTGTAAAATGATCAAGCAAGTCCTCTTCATCACTTTCCTCCATTGTGTCCTGGAGAGCCTTTTCAACAGCTGATCTCTCAACAGGAGGATGGTAGTTTATGAATTACATCATCAGAATATCCGCATCAACAGAGTAGATTCCATGGATGCAGGCTAATATAAAAGCCTTTGAAAGTTTAGCTGGCATGACACCATGGTCTAGTAATCCTTTCACCCAGACACGTCCAACAGCTTGTCATTCAGCCTCACAGAAATCTGGCCGCAGCCCCAGAACCCGCTCTGTTTTCCATTCACACTGTTCAAGCAACTGCTCCCAGAATGCTGTGTAAACCTCCCTAGACACTCCAGCATCATCAATGGCTTTCTCATTTACAAAGTCCATTTTAGGGTCAGATTTATTATGCTGCTGTCCATAAATACTTTCAAAAGATCTTGAACAATCTTTACCCTTGCGCCGTGGGCTCTCTGGGTTCCCCAAGTTGTCAGCTGAGACAGATGGGGAGAGTTGGCTGCTTGAATTTAAAGGCAAGTCTTGTGGTTTACTGTCCTGCTACCTGCTAGAACCAAAAAAAAAAAAACACATCAAAAAACATGATAGCATCATTATGATATTAAAATTACTTTTCCGGTCCTGCCACATCCCTTCAGAGCTTCACAGTATATTAAACAACTGCATATACAGGAACAGAATTGGTATACCAGATGGCTGACTTTTACATGTCAAATTCTCCCTTAAATCATGACTCAATATTTGGATTAAGTAATCTTCGCAGTAATTATATTAACAAGTAGCAGTCATATAAATGATATAACTTTGTTTGTAAAACAGCAAAATAGAAAAAAAAGAAATCTTCAAAACAGCTGCATGTAGGATCGATTGATATGTTTTCCCTTGCCTTGCATCTGCTATCAATACGGATCAATTCGGATGAGTGGAGTAATGTTCACCACAACACCACCATATTATAGTAGTTATCATTATCCAGAATATAAGGAGATCATCAAAATTATTAATATTTTGTTTGAAAAGAATCTCTGTGTTCTAACTAACTGCAGATGGATATAAATTAGCCAATTCGCTTTAAAAGATAAATTTGTGATTGATAACATTAGGGCACAACACACTGGCAGCATATGTGATCATCCACCACCAGACTGATTTGAAAATATGCACTTTTATCCTGGTCTTCCCTATTTTTTGAGTTACCATATAATCAGCCAAAAATGCCAAATATTTCCAATGCACCAGTTCTAAAGGATGTATACAGCCTGTTTGCAGTGCTGTGGTTTACCTGTGTAGTCTGCATTTCTTCTTCATTCACGCACAGCACATGTAGCAGATGTTGGCCACTAGCTGATGACAAAGGCTCTCCATCCAGTTCTGCACTCTTAAATAATAAGTAACATGAAAAAACACAATCACTGTATTAATTTATACAGTATTAACTGACAGCAGAAATACAAGGCAAAAATTTTATTGCATACTGTAATTTGCAAAAGTTAAAATGTTAAAATAATGCCTTTTAATTTAAATCCAGGAATGCACATGAGACAGTAAAAATTTGGATTTTGACAAAAGGTAAAAAAGTAAGACAACACTTTTTTTTCCATAGGCAAAAGATATCATAAGATGTTGTTTATGAAAACAGTGTCATTAGATGCATTAGATCCATGGGCCTTTGCTAACAACAATTATTGCTACTTTGTTGTTCGTCTATGATTTGGACATAACACTGTTCAGAGATACGAACAAACTAAAAGTTTATTATAGAACTTATAATATATCTAGTACTTTTCATTCTACTGGTTGTCATCAGCACTTGTTTGACTTTATGCAGTTTGAAAAATAAATGTATATCAATTATTGCCAAGAGGATAAATGAGATCTTAAAAAAAACAAGGGGCAAACCAAAAAGTAAGTTAGTGCTGCTCTTGTACTACAGCTATTTCATATACAGTATACACAGTAGCAAAGATGCCATATAAAATAAAACACGGTTCATTTTCTCAAAGTAGAAATGTAGTTATAGTGCACAGTTGAGTAATAATCATAATTGAGTTTGCTGAACATAAAAACCTAAAAAAAGTTTTACCTTAATAAATGTAAGTAGTTACACATTTTTATTTGGTCTGTTTTTAATGGTATTATTATTCCTGCCTCTATTTCAAAAATGATTCCTGATCTGATGCATTACCTGTGTGACATCCGTGTTGTAATTCCATGTTATAACATGTCTCATCTCCAAATTCTCCACCAAGATCATCTACTAGACCCCATGCAATTGTATCTGCCTCCTCTGCATTGAGTTCTGCAATATCTTCAGAAGATTCAGGAGAGATGTGTGCACCAGTCAGATCAATACTTTCAAAACAGGAGTTGGGGAAATCATCAGAGGATTGGGGAGTATCGTTCCAAATGCTGTCGTCATCATCACATGAGTTTGTGTCCTGTCTTTTTCCAGTGTGAAACATTTTACTGTCTTCTGGAGTTGAATGAGAATAACATGATTTCCACTGGCATTGTGCTCTCACAGTCTCAAAAAGTACCATTTGTTGTTTGGTTCTTGGTTGCAACTGAAAATGAACATTCTGCAGTAAATAAAAGCAAAATGTATTAGTACTAATTTAAAATAGTGGTAATGAGAAATATATGTTTCTGCACTATTAACAGTTGTGCACAAAATACATATGGAAGTTGATTCCGTCTCTATCTATGTTCCCCATCATCATCATTACTGTATTTATTATGAATACTTCTAATATCACAAACCTATTCATTGGTTCCACTGTCAGATGCATTTCTGTGCTCCACCAGAACTGTGATCAAATCATCTGCAATAGTTTGAGTCAACTGTGGATTCACTTCATCTGTTGTGCTGACAGATGAATACAGAGAAGATTCCTTATCTGAGAATTCATCTACTTCAGATGACGCATCTGTTAAAGGTGCATCTTCTTTTGTGCAAATGTAAAATCTGAGCAACTTGGTGGTTTGTTCATAAAATGTGCCAACTGTAACACCCTTATGAATCTGTTTTCTTTTAAAATCATAGACATCAAAAGTAAAGTCTTCAACTCTTCCTTTTGTTGAATGTCCATTTGGGAAAAACAGCTCCTTTCCTATTTCCTATTTTGACGGCACGTTTTAATCGGCGCTATTTTGTCAGCACGCATATGTCTATCGCGCAAATGTCGGGTCACAGTAAATTTGATCAGAATTAGGTAAATGATGGGTATAGCAGCCTCTATAGCGTGTGTCGTACCGTGTTAGTTACCTACGAGGTAGCGTTAACGTTTCTTAACTTAGTAAACTAGAAAATTGCATAAATTGACATAAAGCAAATGAAACATTTCCAAATTACAGTTTAAGATAATGTTAATGATGATAGCTATGTTGTTACTGAACTGTCACACTGAATCTTGTTGTTTGACATTAACATTTGGTTCAATATATATACAAGCACTTCAGATAATGAAAGGAATTTCAGCCCACCTTGTCTCTTTGTATGTTCGCAATGTCCTGTTCTGGGATGTCTCTCTACCACAGGAAATCTAACAAATCCTCCTCCATGACTTTTCAGGCTTTGGTGTATCAGAACCGAAGCACTCTATTTGTTATATTTATCGTTTCCTCTGCTGTCTCTGCGTTTGGTGGTGAGCACTGTTTCTGCTGCCCCTCAGTGCAGTTATAAACAGCTAATTAACCTAACCTGCTGAGGCCAAGCACAGAGAAGCTAACACAACATGTGTCCTATCCTTGTCGTTTCTATGGTGACCAAATGACTTGAAAGTATATTTGCCTTGAAAAGTTTTGCGAGATGTCGCAAAAGTATATCTTTTTTTTCCACCCATTAATTTTTTTTTTTCTCCCATGTTCCCTCGTTGGCTTCGTATGAAACATCCTATATGGCAATACAAAATTCATCAAGTGGGACTTCATTTTAGTCTGACTGCTTTGGAAAAAGGAGAGGGAAGAGAACCCAGATTCCTGGAGACCAGTCCCAAAGATAATTTCCTGTCCCAAATTGTGCCAAGATCTGTTACTTAAGGATTGGACTCCTCTGCCATCTAAGGTCACACATTTAACAACACATGACCACCAAAAAAGAGAGAAAAAGAGAGAAACCTAGAAATCCATTCACTTCTATTCAAAAAACGTCCATGGAATCTTGGTGATTGAATAAAAGCAAATAATTCTTTTACTGTATTTTATGTCTAAAAGCAAGAAAAAATATACATTGTGCATAAATTAATATATGTATATTAATTAGTGTTTTTTTTTTAATTCTTAGTAACAGCCTTTAGGAAATAATTGTGTCAAAGCGCAGTCTTGCCAATCATAAAACTTCAAAGGAAGCTTGCCTGCTGCTAGACAAAAACATATGTGAAAAATTAACAGCCATTGTAAATGTATTTTGATATTCATATTTTTCAATGTTTATTAATGTCAGAAAACATAAAAATAAATTAATTGCAAGTGAGATCTGCCTGACAAAGTGACAATATTATTTTTTTCAGGAGTGACAAAAAATACTACATTAGTGCTTTGACAGCCCTTGTTCTTTTCAAACAACAGTGTTTCTTTACATCTTTGTCAAATTCTCATCTCCTGTGAACTTGACTCTTCAGAAGTGTGAAAACTATGTATCTAACTGTGAGCCACTTAAAGGAAATCAGAGGTGCAGAATAATAATAATAGTAGTACCTGTAATAATATCATTCTGTGTTATTTTTTTTTCCAATATACACTCTGTTGGACAAAGACACTGATTCCAGTCTGAACATGTTACTGATCAATGAAATACTGTAATTTTTTTAAGAAAATTATTTGACACTGATCACTTTGTAGACACAATTGAATAATTCAATTATATCTTATAAAGCCATTTATTTAAAAATCTACATTCCCAAAATTGTGTGTGTGTAGGTGTGGAGTCACTGCTTTTATTTTGCAAATTGAATACGTTAGACAGTAAATTTTCAAAAATACTTTAATAAATGCATGAGATTTTTTAAGCTTTATTAATGATTGCTTAAAAATTAAAACACTTTAAAGATATTATAATGTATGCACTGTAAATAAATTATAGCTGTGAATGTGCAAGACTAACATTTTGAAAAATAAACCAAACCAAACAGTCATATTTTTCTTTCTGCTTTTCTTATACTACATTCACCAACTATGAAAACCCCATTGCTCCAGTCTACTCACTTCACAAAACCAAAACAGCCTCTCAGCTTGTGTTCTGTGGCACACTATCTCATTCTTTTTTAATTGTCTTCCTGTGAAATGTATCAACAGATTACAACATGCTTGGGCATCTGCGTAAATAAAGTTGTTAACAGCCTTGTCTTTATTATTCTGCCAACAGTTGTTAGTTCCGGTTTGGCCCCAGAAGTCCTGCCGCTTCCTGTCTGCAGGCTATTTAAAGAGCAAAAGTTCCGGAAGTCAGCATTTGTTAACAAACCATATTTGAAAGTGCACTGAGCTCCAAGAAAATATAGAAAATCAGTTTAGAGAGAGAAGCAGCATCATATGTGTGGAACATTTTGTTGGTTAACTGCTGGTCTCCAACTCTTCATCATTTCCTTGTTTTCTTCATAGTTAGAGCACATAAAAAGCATTTTACCTATTGCTACTATATGAAATAAAGACAATGGTTTTAAGCTGCTGGGAGAGGGTCATGGTCAAGGAAAAAATAACGTATACAGGAAACAGATAAATGTACTGAAGTAACAGTTTAGCTAGAATGTTTCCTCTATAAATTGTTACTTCTCTAGTGGCACACTTAAAATGGCTTTGTGGAGATGAACAAAATACATGTTACTGAGCCACCTGGACAGCAGTTTTAACAAGGGAATTTTTCTAAGAATATCACTGTAGCAGACCTTAACATTAAAGTGAAAATGAAGCTACACTGTAGCCTTACAGTATGTTCAGTGAAGTGAGATGAGGTTCATAGCTGGTGAGGCATCTACAAATATATAAACCCAAAAGAGTGGCTTATTTACTATTCAATTTGCTGCATGCATATTATCTACTGGTTATGTTTCATATATCATCACCATTCTTTACACATTCAGCAGGTAGGGTACATATTTGGCTAAGAAAGAACTTTACATTTATAGCGGCGAGAGAGAGAGAGGGGAGAGCACATTTGCTCTGTACCTTCCATGTGTTCCAAATTTACGGTTGCAATTTCACAATTAATACTCAATTCAATACAAATGAAGGTATACAGTGATCCCGTGCAATATTGCGCTTCGACTTTCATGGCTTCACTACATTGCGGATTTTATAAGTAAGCATATCTAAACATATATCACGGATTTTTCGCTGCTTCGTGGATTTCTGAGGACAATGGGTCTTTTAATTTATGGTATATGCTTCCTCAGTTGGTTTGTCCAATTAATTTCATACAAGGGACGCTATTGGCGGATGGCTGAGAAGCTACCTAATCAGAGCACGTATTATGTATTAAATAAAACTCCTCAATGATATACAATATGCTTCCCTCGCGGTGCTTCGCATACTTAAAAGCCATAGCAGCAAGTATTGATTTTTGAATGTTTGCTTTTCTCTCTCTCTCTCTGACATTCTTTGCTCGTGACGGAGCATGACGGATGTGAGCAGAGGGGCTGTTCGCACACTGACCTAGAGGATACAGAAGATCCTCTAAAAAATGCTGAAAGACTATCTTCATATTTCTCCCTTCCTTGCAGCTGCTTTGTCGGCGGTGCGTCGCATACTTAAAAGCACATATTGATTTTTGATTGTTTGCTTTTCTCTCTCTCTCTCTCTCTGACATTCTCTGCTCCTGATGCGCACTCCTTTGAAGAGGAAGATATGTTTGAATTCTTTTAATTGTGAGACGGATCTGTTATCTCTGTCTTGTCATGGAGCACAGTTTAAACTTTTGAAAAGAGACAAATGTTTGTTTGCAGTGTTTTAAAGTCCCCGTCTCTACAACCTCCTGTTTTTCTGTGCAAATCTGTGACCCAAGCGTGACAATATAAAAATAACAATATAAACGTATGGTTTTTACTTCGCAGATTTTCACCTTTTGCAGGGGCTTCTGGAACACAACCCCCGCGATTGCGGAGGGATCACTGTAGAGTGGTGTACAAAAAAAACGGATTTCAATTTTGAAATATTTAGTTGTTTTTAAAAGCTTTTAATTCTGATGCTTTAATCAATTTTAAAACATACTGTTTAAACAAAAGGATAAAAAAAAAAAATATTTTATTTAGGGTCAAAATTTAGTTTTTAAATATTGGATCATTTTTTTCTTAGTCTGATCCCATTTTTTATACAACCGAAAACAGCTTATGGTCTTACCTTTATTTGTAAATGAAGTCCATGCACCTATCTTTTTCCATAAAAATTTCCATCACTTTCTTGTAAAAGTCCTCCTTATTTTCCTTTAGTTTTAAAAGTCTTAATCTTCCATTTTGGCAGTCAGTCGAAATAAAAATAAAGACTGATATCACTAACTTATTGGCACAGAGAGCCTCTACGTAAAACAGCAGAAATAAGCACCTGATTGGGCTCACATGTGTCCTCTTCAGTGCGGCACGGTACTGTCTGCCTCACCTTGTGCCTTTTTACTGCAGTTTTATGTCCGATCTGTAAGACTAAATATGCCACGCACATTCATTAAAGATATTAGCCAGACTGTGGAAAGTCAGGGTGTATAATAAATGTGTCTGCAAACATTTTATTGGTGACATACAGAGAGGCAGCAACAGGCACATGCCAGTTGCATGCATCAACCCAGCGTGTACGGGAGAGTGTAGTCCAAGGTGAGGTGAGGCTCGTCGCTGCCGCACCTCACGTTACTCACCTGTATTTGAACAGGAAATGCTCCAGTTTAGCAATTTTGACTATAAAAATTATGAAAATTATTGGAATCATACAGAAAACAAATTTATAGCACAGACCAATAGACACATTTATTTTATGTTATCATTATTTTTTTTTTACTTTTCATGATGCCTCCCCTGACCGTACATCCCAGAGTATATTGAACCAGTAAACAGTGCACCCTTAAATTTTTTTTGACTGATAAATGGATGTTAATAACAGATGAGCTGGTACTTAGTCTGCTGTGGCGAAGCACCAGTGGCGCTGTGTGTGCCTCCATGGAGTACCGAGAGTTACAATTCATTGGGCATGGTTAACATTAAATGTTGACATTTTGTAGCTAGAGAAGCCATATTATGTACTGTTGTCAAAGCCCCATCCGACGTTTGTAGGGGTGTGGTTTCCGGCGTCGTGACCTTGCGTTAATCAGCATACGGCATACAAGGTCACTCTTTTACTCGGAGCACTCCAATCTGTGCATAAAATCCTTATTTTCATTTTGACTTATTGTGTGTTTACTCTTCTTGTTTTGCCTGGTTTTTCAACTTATTGCCTGTTAATTAACCTGGATTTTTGCTTCTCGTCTTGGTTTTGGTTGCTACAGTTTATTTTTATTTTCTTTTGTTTGCCTTTTGCCCACTTCTTCCAGTTTACTCACGACATTAGGTATCTGTTATCCTGCTGAGTCATCCCAAGATGTGGTGTATTTTCAGAGACATGAGAGATATGCAGGGGAAAATGAAAACCCTAAAGAAACAAGTTGAAGAGCTGCAGGTGTCTGTGGAACAACTGGTGGGGGTGGTAAGTTAGTTAATGCTCACAGTTAATGCATCAACAAATCCAGCTCCCCCTCCAGGTTGCAGCCACCATCATGAGCCTCAGTTTCTACATCCGATGAGTTTTTCGAGAGACCTTAATGAGTGTCAGGGTTTCTTAAAGCAATCTTATGTGTCTTTGTACCCCAATCTAAAAAGTGTCTGGAAAATCAGATATGTACATCTATATAAATAATTCACTAAGGCAAGACAACCATGGGAAGCACGCCGGAAGGGGCGTGGATTCACTAAGCCGCGGACAAGTAAGACACCTATGGCGCACGCAGGAAGGAGCCACGCCGGAGGTGAATCACCATATGCAGCGTGTAAAATGGTTTGCGAGGGGTATCCCATGGGTTTCTTAAAACAATCCTTTACAACTGAGGTTAAAACACAATGAAGTAAGCAGTCTTTAAAAACCGAGTTTTCGGTTACGACGTACGACTAGGTGCACCATAGCAAACTGTTTTACATGGTACATACAGCAATTCGCATCCGCGACAAACGTGCATCTTCTTAGATGCTTCTGCAGGAACGCGGAAAGTCTACGTGAGTCACAGGTGCATCTGGACTGTGCAAAGACGACAACAACTCAAGTGACGAGTTGGAGGTGGGCACATGAGCGATGGCGGTCCGCCAGTTTTCAGTCACGGTCGATTGTGTGTTGGTTCGTTCCGTGCATTGTTACAATGTTGCTTTTCTTGCTGATTTATTACATTACATTACATTAGATTTTTCAAATGTTAATTTTCTCCCTGTGCTTAAAAATCATTAAAAAAAACGGCCTGATTATGCAGCGTATGGTACGCCGCGGGTTGGCTAGTTGTTTATAATATCGGTACAGGGCAAAAAACCTCTTCAATGTGCTTCTGTTATGCATGGCACTATAAATCTGTGCTGCCTTTCATTGGCTTTATTTATGCAGGAATTTCAGAAAATGTTCGATATACCTGTTCGTTCAGAAGTAGCAGCTGAGAGATTGTTAGCTTGTCATCAGGGTTCAAAGGCCATAAAAGAATGTATTGTTGTGTTTAGTATGTTAGCTACTAAGGCTTGTTGGAATGGCGTGGAAGTAACTCCAGTGTTTAAATGAGGACTGGATGCTGACATAAAGGCGGAGTTAACCAGCCATAATCTTGATAACACATGTGATGCGGTGATAAAGGTTACCCAAAGGTGGGTACATGTCTATCAGAGAGAAAGGTAGAAAAGAGATGGGAAACAGGATCTGTCTTTAGACCCAGTGATTTCAAGACCACACCACAGCCTATGGAAATGGGTAAAACAGCAATTTCTATTAGTGAGCAGCAGTACAGAGTGATGGAAAAACTCTGCTTTTACTGTGGAGGAGTAAGATACATGGTGTCTTACTGCTCTAAGCTACAGGGAAATTAATATACTCACTGTACATCGGGGTTAGTAGGGTGGAAACTTGTAGCCAAACACCTAATAACAAATTTTTTGTAATTCAGAGTATGGTTAATAATACTATCACAGGTGCTCTGATTGATTCAGGCAGAGATGAGAGTATTATTAGCTCCTCCACGATTGAGCGTTTACATATCTAGTACATCTTCAGTGTAAACCTCAAGTCCTTTAAGTGAATGCTCAGCCCATTAGCCCTGGGTGTTTAGATTATACTACACCCCTGCTCTCAGTGAAGATAGGAATCTTTCATGCAGAAACATTGTTCTTTTTTGTTACTCAGTTTCCTTTACTTCAAATAATCCTCGGATCTCGGGAGTCCAAAGATATTCTACAATAGAGCTCGTACTGTGTTCAGAATTTCTCAAGGACTGTATCTAAGCCAGTCCTTGGTAGTATCAATCATGCCTTCTGAATATGATGATGTTTTTAATTAGTGACATGCCTTTGTGTTACCTCCACACTGGGACTATGATTGCACTACTGACTTAATGCCAAGGGTCCCGATGCCTAAAGTGAAAGTTTACACCTTTTCATGGCCAGAACAGGACACTATGAAATAATATATCACAGAAAACTTGCAGAATGGTTTTATAACTCTGTCTAATATTCTTATAGGAGCTGGCTTAATTTTTGTAGAGAAAAAAGACAAGGGTCTTTGACCTTGTACTGATAACAGAGAGTTAAATAGATTACCCCTAGCCGCTTATATTCTCAATTTTGGATCAAGTTACTGGCTCTACAGTTTTTATGAAATTAGATTTAAGTATTGCATATAATCTTATTTGAATTTGGGAAGGGGACGAAAAGAAAACTGACTTTAACGCCCCAACTAGACGTTACGAATACAAGAGTTATGCTATATGGATTAGCTAATGCTCTGGCTGTTTTCAAGTCCTTTGATAATGATGTTTTTAGAGATTTAATGAGGAAGTGTGTATTGGTATACATAGATAATAATTTGATTTTCTCTGAGACCTTAACTATGCATGTGAAGCATGTTCAGTAAGTAATTTGTTAAAATAACCTATTTGTTATAATTGTTTGAGTTTCACCAGGAAAAGATTTTGTTCTTGGGGTTTGAAATTTCACTGACTGATTTAATTATGGGTAATACTAAGTTCACCGCTATCCTGGATTGGAAACCACCTGAGAGAGTTAAACAGATCCAGAGATTTTTCCATTTTACAAATTACTATCAGCGATTTATAAAAAACTTCAGTTCTGTTATAGCTCCTATTACCTTGTTAACCCAGAAAACTCAGCGCTAATTTCAGATGGAGGAGGCAAACGAAGCCTTTGAACATATAAAACAATTATTTACTACATCTTACATCACCCTAATACTGAAATGCCATTTATCGTGGAAATAGATGCATCCAGTATTGTAACTGGAGCGATACTATCTCAAAGATGTCCCAAAACAGGAGTTATTCATCTTGTGTGCCTTTCATTCTAAGAAGTTAACTCCTACTGAGAGGAACTATGGCGTAGGTAACTGCGAGTTGCTGGCAATTAAGTTGAGTTTGGAGGACTGGCATCATTATTTAAAGGGAGCCAAATTTCATTTTTTTATATACACCAATCACAAAAATGTAATGTAATTAAACACAACAAAAAGAATCAATGCTCAATGGGCTTTATTCTTCAGCTGATCCCAATTCACATTATCATATAACACAGGCAGACAAAATGGAAAGGCAGACACCCTTCCACGTCAGCTATTTTGGTAAATGCTACAGAAATGCATAAAGTACAATATCTGGTGGATTCTAGAAGATGAGGGTTGAAAGTGGAATATCTGGTGCATTGAGAGGTATAGTCCAGAAGAACGGTCCTGGGTCAACTTTAATGCCCTTCATGCCCCTCGCCTTCTGAATTGTTTTCATAATCGTTTAACATGAAAACTGGATAGACACGTCCAGAGGACTTATCTTTGATAGAGGGTTATGTCATGGTTTAGGCTGAATACTGATGTTGCCATATTATGTACTGTTGTCACAGTCACGTCCTGTGTTTCTAGGGGCGTGGTCTACGGGGTCTTGACCTTGACTTAATCAGCAGATGGCATAAAAGGTCAGCTTTTTTCTATGAGCTTTATCTTATCTGAACTTTCATTTTGACTTATTGTGTGTTTACTCTTCTTGTTTTGCCTGGTTTCTGACTTATTTCTTGTAATTTCATCTTGATTTTTGCCTCTCTTTTAGTTTCATTTGCTTTGGTATATTTGTATTTTCTTTTGTTTTGCCTTTTGGCCACTTTTACTGGTTTACTCACAAAATTAGTTATCTGTTTTCCTGCTGAGTCATGACATCATTAACACATGAACAATGAACTTGAGGGTTCCAAGTGGAGTTCCAGGAGTCACAGCTGCACAGGACTTGCAAAGTGTTGCATTGGAGAGTGAGTGAGCAGCTGACGAAAATTCAGAAGTGCTGCAAGGCACCTGGAGAAACAATACTCTGCCACGCCATCAAACAGCTTAGAGAGAACATAGAACTCAAGGACTTACTTCATCTGCTTGGTGTTAAAAATGTATTTGGAAACTGATTAAATTTTAATTGAACAAAGTTATTAAACCACACTGTAATCTCAAACTTCTGGGTTACTGTTCAACACTGTCTCTACATCATCCTGCCTGTTTTGACTTTTAATTTACAAAAGATTTTAATTAGAGAGGACCAGAAGATGAACATAGTCAAAGGTTGAGTTGGTTTGCTATAGAATGATTTTGTACCAGTGGATTAGCCGGTTCCAGAATACTAGATTTCAATTGGCTCACATAATTCTGGGTAGGTTCATCTGGATTAATGTGCGTTCACAGCAAAATTTACAAGCCCTTATGAGTAGAGCATTGAACAGCTGATCAAACACAGACTATAAGTCTGAGAAATAGAGGGAATAATCTTCATGCCTGCAGTTTAAGAGGTTCTGGTGGCAGTGCATGACAATTATTGGCATATCATTCAAATGAGGAGCAATTCTGCAGCAGCAGCTGCCAAGGAAAGTAAAACAGTTACAGAAAACAATCACAGTAATTAGTGGAATCCATGTAAACTTGGTCTGGTAAAACGTACCCTTGATAATAATACTCTACTTGAAATGCTGTAGGCCCCAAAGTAAGCATTGTATATTCCATTTTGGAATATCAGTGGTAAACAAAAAAGTCCAAGATCTATGACATTAATTGTTCACCCTACATACAGTGGTTCTAGTCCTTACTGTGAGAGATGCTGAGTGTTATCCTCCCTGCACTTAACCTTGTATTGCTCAGTAATTACATGCCAAAAGAAAACAAAGGTTAATTATAGTCATGTACAAATCTACAACTGAGTACTCACTGTGCCCACTGTTTGAATTTTTGCCCTGTTCAAACCTGAGACCCTGGATACTTGGCCTTAACATTTGTACAGTAATTATGTGCATGGCATCTCATTTTATTTTAATAACATATAAAAGGACATATTGGTATTTGTGCTGAGTATTTGATATACATCTGTACGCTTCATTCATAAAAGCCAGCAGCCAAATGAACTTTAGTACAATACAGAAGTAATATTGTTGCCTAATTCCATTACAGAACCCCAAATGAAAACTGCATTAATAAGCATATTAGATATCAGTATCTGCTGAAGAAGAGAGTGTTCAGTCATTTTTTGAAAGGTGAAGGACTCATCAGAAGTAATTATATATATATATATATATATATATATATATATATATATATATATATATATATATATATATATATATATATATATATATATATATATATATATATATATATATATATATACACATATTGTAAAAGGTTAGCCCAGCTACAGACAGACACGACAACGCAGTGTCCATAAGACACATGTTTATTTATACAACTATTTACATATTCTTATTTACAACATCCTTGGTTCCTTTGGCCGCCTCCACTCTTGTCTCGCAAGCCCCGTCCTTCTTCCACCCAACTCCGGCTTCCCAAATGGAGTGAGGTGGCCCCTTTTATTTTCCCCCGGATGTGCTCCAGGTGCCTGACAATGAACTTCCGGCAGCACTCCCCAGTGTGGCGGACATGCTGCCCTTGCACCCAGAAGCACTCCAGGTGTAAACCATCCTTGGTTTGTCAGCACTTCCTGGTGTCCCTGAAGCGCTGTCCCTCAGGTAAATGGATGCTCCGTTCATTAACTATTGTGACCTTAAAGTGTTATTCCTTCACATTAAACCAGCTATTTGCATGTTAGTTTTAGAGCTTTGGACAATTCCAGTAACTGAGATGGATTTCATCAGATTTATCTTTCTGGAACAGGAAAATCTTTATCCTGTTCCAAAAAGCAGGATAAGCAAGTTTTCCATATCATTAGCCTCACAGATAACAACTGACTTAATCTGTTCAAGAACTGCAGGTTTGGCTAAATCCAGGTTTTCTGGAACAGAATAAGCCTAATTTCTGTGAATCACGATTTATTTACCCAGATTTCACAATAATCCTGCTTTTTGGAACAGACCCCTGGTGTTCTTCTCTTCACAGACCTCTGGATCACATACTCGTCTTCTGATGGTAATGTGATTTTTATGTCATATGCATTTATTGGGTTTATTTTAAGGGATTAAACAGTATCAAGTGCAGTTTATACCGTAATTCTGGTATAGTACCATTTTAAAAATATGGTTTTTCAATACTTTTTCAGTATCGGTATACTATGCAACAGTTGTGCAACTTAGAATTTTATTAAACCTTGCATGTCTGTGTATACCAGAATGACATTACCTTTGTAACTTGGGCAAGTAGTTATGCATATAGCACATCTTCTGTTGTACAATCTTTCATATTTCCTTAAAGGCATCCTTCTTTGAGATGGATTTAGGATACTAAGAAAAGCTTTGTAAAGACAAGGTTTCTCATCCAGTATACTTACTTTATATCAACATGACTTTCTTCAGAGCACTCCTTGTACTTTGTAATGGCAGGCTCCTGAAACTTTGTAGCAGTGTTACAGAGCAACTCAAGAATGGTCAACCAAGTTGTTTAAACATTGTGGTGGAATTGTATTGTTAATCCAGACTGTTAAAAAAGACTGCTTGATATTTTTCCTCTTTAGCTTGCAGACTTTCAGTTGTCTTGGGGCTTTTATTCTTTGTGGAATTATCTTGGGCTGGATATGTAAATTTAGTTTGGAAATGATGAGAAGATGGTCTCTCCAGCCCTCAGAACCACATGTGGACTTTGTCACATTTTTTCTCTGCCTATTTCTCTTCCTGATGATGATATAGCCAATTAGATGTCACTGCTTAACAGTGAGGATATATCTGTGACATTCTATTATGAGTAGGAAAGTAAATGAGAGCTGATGATCAACAATTAATTTTCAGTTGTCACACATGTGCGCTTAGGGGGCAGCCAAAGGATCCAAATGAGAGGAAAATAATAAAATATAAGCAATTGGAACAGAGCACTAATGACTTTCTCCTTCTTTTAACAGGTCCCCAACCTAGTGGGCCGCGAGACTCACTCAGTGAAGGGCTACAGGAAAAAGGCTTTTCAGAAAGCTAGGCGGGCGGGGCTTTGCAGTGGCGCAGAGAGGGGAGAGAGACAGAGGTGAGAGTTACAACAAAGTATTTTTATGTTTCTGACAGTTTCCCCATATGACACAAGTCTATAGAAATCTCGTTACTACGAAGTACATTCAGCAGCAGATACTTTCATTACAATGAAGTGACCTTGAAATGATTGAATGAATCATCCACAGAGCAGTTAGTTCTGTGGCCGCAGCTCAATTGTGCACATTTGCACAATGATCCCCAAACAGAAACATTGTAAAAAAATGTTCTTTCTTTGAACTTTCCTTGTACTGTTTTTGTTTTCTGTGGTTTTCAGTGATACCTTTTGCTTATTGCTCATCAACATTTGAGAAATATACATCGGAATTTAACTCATTGTCACCCTTCTATAGAAATGGCAGACACAAAAAAACAATAACAGTGTTAATGTTCATGATATGCAATCTGTTGGAATGACAAATGCAATGCATATATCTTTGTTATATGGAAAAAAGAATAAAAATCTCGGGTTGCAAATGTATGCGAACTGCTGCATTTGAAGATGGCGATAAAGCCGTTTTTATGTGGTTCAGTGATGCTCCTTCAAGAAACATTCCTATTAATCCAGCAGTCATTCAAGAAAATGTGTGGTTTTTAAACTCTCTGTCAACAGGACAACACACTGTGAGCCTGGCGTTTCCCTGCCCCGGCAATGGACAAACAATCTTACACAGATGCTGCAATCTCTTTTCGGGATGCATTTCAGTGAGACATTCATTTTGTCCCAAAATAGTTCAGAAACCTCACAATATGAAGAAGAAGAAGATTATTCAGCTTCTGATTGATAACTGTGCTGCCCACAGCATACTTCCACATTCAGATAATGTTTGCGTTGAATTCCTCCCGCCCAATTGCACAGCAGTGCTTCAGCCATTGGGTTTGGGCATCATTCGCACCCTAAAAGTGTATTATCGCAAGGAAATGCTGAGAAAAATTTTCGTCAGCATAACTGGAGGAGATTAAAATTAACACTAAAGAAACTATTGAAGCTGCTTCCATTTCCAACATCCTATCTTTGTGACAGCAACCAAAACAAGATTATGGAGTAGACTGAACATAAGCAACACACTTTGCGTGTCACTGTCTTCCATCGTCCCCAGATGGGATCTTCTGGTTGCAGGAAAACAAGTTCAGAGCTCCAACTGATTCTGCATTATGGTTAGCTGTATAATTTCTAGTACGATATTATAACTTAATATTAATAAAAATGTAATGTAAATTGTGTATAAAATGTTTTAATATTTTTTAACCAACAAAAATCATTTTTTTGACAATTTTGTTCACCGGACATTATATGGGGAGGCTTCCTCCAATCTTTTTCTGTGTCCTCGATCTGTTTATTGCTCACACAGTACATGTTTAGAGTAGTAGCAGTTGCAGTGGTCAATGCCATATTTTCTAATGACCCTATCCCAGAGAGTATTGTCAGAGTCAACACTTGCAGTGAAATCTTTTCAGCTTTAGGAACACACACAACAGTTGATTTCAATTTCTTTGCAATTCAAACTCTCTTGATTTGCATTGGATTGGTCATAGTTGAGCATAAGTACTGACGATGATGACTTGCTTCCTACTATATAACAAGGGGAGTTTCAAGGTCATACGCTGATCATTCATGCCCCTTGAATGTCCTGCAAAATTGCAGAGATCTTCAGTCCATTTACCACTTCAAAAGAATGGCAATACCTACTTTAAGCAGAGTCTTATTTAGGGCAGAAATGGTGATGTTGTATCAAGTTAACTTCTTTCCCAATAAGGCAGTTCTCCACTGAGGTATATCAGCATCATCTCTATTCAACAGTCTTCATTCATTTCATGTAAAGAGTGAAAGGGCAATGGTCCTAGATTTTCTCTCTAGTATACAATATATTGAATACTATGATAGCATCCTTGGCAGCCATAGTATACTGGCCAAGGGAGGGCTGAAGCAGGCAATTATAAAGGCACATTTTCTAGCCATTTCCTTAACCATGGAGGTAAGCATAGCATTCCTAAAAATAGCTACTCATTTGTTCAGTTGGCTGTTGAGGTCCACTTATGTTCCATGTCAGTGAATAACAACCCTTTGGCCTGAGACACCTGCATATAGGTTTGCAGTTGCAATTACTGGTGTGCCCACTTTGACACTAACCTGTTGCCACAGGACTTTAGTATACAGAGTAAGGGTAATGTATAGATGGCAAGAGTCACATGCATGGTAACTTGGTTTAACGTTAGGAAGTGATGCAATTCATGTGGTCATCCATAACTAGTGGAGATGCTATAGTATAAGTGCTCCACAGTGCCTAGCAGGTTCTGTCAGGTCCAGACTTTGTATGCAGGTATAGGTAATCATTGACTCACCAGAGGAGTTTACCACAGTGTGGCTTTCTGTCAAATGCATGCAGCTTTCTCCTTCCTTCTGCCTGATTAAAATGTCTTGCTATTGTTAACAGTATGTATTATCCACTGAGTTGACAAAACTACTGTTTTGTGGCCTATAGGGGATGCTTGACCTTGACACCCTAACTCAAATTAAGACAAGGAGGCCAAAGTATCTGAAAGAAACAGTCCACTTTAACAAAAAAAAAATGTAAAGCAAAGATACAGGGAATTAAATCCAAACAAGTACAAAATAAAAAGAAAATAAATAATTTGCAAAAATATTGGGCCTATCTATACATAGGTTTTACCCATATCTGACATAATAGGTGCATATAGTACTTTTCCACCAAGTTATGTCTCTTCCCCTTTGCTCCTTCACTAGCTCTCCATCTTCATGGCCAATTTTCCATCCCATTTGTTCCCTTAGCCAATGCCAAACCTTCTAATTCTAAGCTCATTGGCATTTGGCTGGAAGAAGCTTTTATGTTATGACTAGGAAATATTCCTGGGTCAGGCCTGTAGCTAACTTTTGAGTTCAGGAATGGAATGAACGCTTGGGGAATATCCTCCCTAGGTGTTCCTGTGAGTCTGACCCACATATCTCCCTTAAAGGGCCAGGTCACCCTCAAGGCATTTGCCAAAAATAATAATAATAACAATAACACAGATACATTTTATAATAATAATGTATATATAACTGTTTAGAACCTTTATGTTTTGTTTAAAGGTGCTGGCCTTGAGTTATGGAAGATGGTGCTGATGAGAGTTCCAGAGAAGAAAGCAGCAATGCGGCTGCATGGGTGGATGCTTCCAAGGCAGTGTGGAGGTAACTTTAAAGAGTGAAAAAAAAAAAGAGAAGGAAAAATGACTTTGCTATTAATCATTGTGTTTATTCTTTCTTCATATTTATTCATTCTCATGGAAACAGTAATTTGATGGACTTATTTATAATATTTTTGCACTTGTTGCACCTGTTTTTAGGGACTGTCTATTTTTCTAACATTTTGTCCATGTTTCTGTCACTCACCTTGGCTTATCATCAGTACAACTAGTAGATTCCATGCTGTATGGTTAAACCATTATGAGGTATGTCATCTCTGAAAAAGAAGCATTGGAATCATCAGGTAGACGGGTTCTTTCATCAGATTGGCTGTCCCAGGGCTGATTCTGCTCTGGAATGGCCAGTAGCAGGGAGGCAGCTTATTGGCCAAGATCTCCAGGACCCTGAACAAATCTGAATCCTCATATGTGATATATCTACTCTTGCTTTTTGCTTTGTACTATTACTACTTTATTACTGTATTGTATTACTGAGGTGGCAATGATAGATTTGCCATCTAGATCGGTGAATAGGATTACTTGTGTTCACTTCTGTGTATTATATTGTATTTACCCCATTTTTTGACACTCATTGCATGCCCAGCCTACCAGGGAAGGGGTCTCTCTCTGAATTGCCATTCCCAAGATTCCTTCCATATTTTCCTACAAGGGTTATTTTGAGAGCTTTTTTCTTGTCTTCTAAGGGAGTCAAGGCTGCAGAGGATATCAAAAAACAGGGCCGGTTAAAGCTCATTGCATCCCTCCTTGTGTGATTTTGGGCTACACAAAAAAAATGTTGTTTTTGTATGTGGTGGGTACTAGGCATCACATGGCACCATTCGCTATGTTGAAGTGCAGCCTTAGCTCCTGTTCTTCACTTTTTTGCTGGTAAATGTGGTCCTTACCAAACCTCTGAGTATAATTTTGAAAAGTTTATCGTTAAAAAAATATAACATGCTTGATCCAATTCATTTTCATGAGGAAAGCGTCAGGCTATTACAGCAACATTATATGCAAGGATGGAACCTGTCCTGAACAGAACAGGGCCTACTCACGCACACACATATTAGGCTAATTTACAATTAACCTAACATGAACATGTTTACAGTGTAAGAGAAATGCCAGAGTACCAGGAGGAAAACCTACAGAGACACAGAAAGACCATGCAATCTCCACACTGACAGGTACTAGATGAATCATTCAGATTAAAAATGCTAACCCATTGCACCTCCATTTTGCCATTTATTGTTGATTACATTTTAAATGTGGTTGTTTAGAAGAAAAAAAAGTTATATTTTATTTAAAAGCAAGTAATGACAAAAGATGCAGCACAATGATCAGCTTTACCCTTATAATGCTATGACAAAATTACATTATTAAACTGTGAAAAGATGCTATGTGTGCGACGTGGTCAAAGAAATCACCCCCTTTGTAGCAAGGGGCACTATAATCACTTTTAAATGATGGGGAATAAGGAAGATGTGTTGTTTATATCAAAGCCAGCCCCTACAGAAGCGTTATCATTTCTAATAATACTGTTACCACTGCCCCCAGCTGCTTCCATCAGCCACACAGCCTTAATTCACTTTTTCCTGTGATAAAAACAAAACCTCTTCTGCTACATTTTTGTTGAGGCTGTGCCAAATAGCCGTTGGCACTGTACTAGGCAAACTGTGACATACACTGTGGCATACATTGATTCAGTTTTCTGCATGGAAGCATAAGTGCAAATACTGACCTTAATTTCTATAGTCAAATAAAGAAAATTACTTTTTTATGCACAAACCAAAATAATTACACCAGTAAATTAAAGGCATCATATATGCTCTTTGCTATATGATCTTATGCACCCATGCCAGTGTGCATATGATATCGTTCAGATAGAGTTTTCCAACCATAAGTAGTAGCTTTGTCTAGCTTTAATGTGACAGCTGTTCCCTGTTTTGCTTTAAACGATTGTAGGTTAAATACCGTATTTTGGATAATAGGAACAATACGAAATTTGAACCTCGAGGGATGTACTGAGCTGCAGGGCATTCTCCCAGAGTTCTGGCGAGTAATAATGTGGTAAAAATGTGGACAGAGAACCATCGACCTCAGCTTTCCCCTGAACATATGCGGCTCTGATCAGCCTGGTATTTCAAGAAAAACAAGGTCCTGAACCCTAATCCTCAGACACATAACAAAGCACACTTCACAGCTGCGATGCACAGCAACTATCAGCTCCGAGGCCTGAGTGGGTCCCAAGACAATGCCTCCTTTATCACCCTGAGGACAAATATCTAGACAGCAATATTTTCTGCTTGAATGCTCCAAGCATCTCACACAACTCCTGAGTGAAAGAGAAAACTGAGCCTAGAGTGTTTGCTGAGTGATTATTTTAATTTACTACCTGATGTAAATCTAAATGAACTGACATCAAGCTAGAGATGGACAGAACACAACCACAAAGACAAGATAGAAGGCCTGTACAATAATATAATTTAAGCAGTGTTGCAGGTAACCTTAGCAACACTGAAGCAAAGCAGACATTAAGAGAGTATTATTATATATATTTTAGGGGCGATAATTTGGCACTGGTGGAGGGATAGTTCAAAATCAAAATGAGACACACCTCTGTCAGTTTGGTCCTGTGGAAAGAAAATAGTCAAAGGTATCCTGATTCTGTGTGCCAACCAATAATATGAACAAATACTGTCTAACGTATTCATAAATATACACTGATTGCAGTATATAACTTCAGATTAATCTGCATAGAAATATACATAGCAAAGCTCTGCCTCGACTAAACATGCTGCATTCAAGTGTTAATTACTGTAGGTACCTTGTTGATAAAAATAATAATCTAATGTCTATCACTCGCTTCCTTTAGGTCCATAAGCATTCAACAAATGTGTTAGCTAAACAGCTCCATTTCTTTGGTACCAAGTGATCCTCTTGAATGAGGATGTCCTGCTAGACACAGTGGAGAGCCCCCTCTACTGACAAAAATGTTATTCCATATGAAAAGTGATCCATATCTCTAACAGGTCACTTTCTGGCTCTAGCTGTTTTAGGGCAATTGACAAGATAGCCATGCTGGAGACAGCAGTTCATGACCTGCTATTCAAACTATATGTGAACAAAATGTTTCATGTTGCACTTTCTGTCATTTTTTACAGAGAGACCAATTGAATAAAATAGCAGTTCCGCAACAGAAACATGCCACCATACATGCAATATCAAGGTAGATAGTGAAGTCATGAATGAAGCTGTTATTTGTTAAGGAATTCTCTCATTTTTCAGAACCCTGGAGTGCCATTATGAAGTGATTGACAGTGGTGTCTCAATAACTACTTCCTCTGTCATCTCTTCTCCTAACACAGATGAGAAAATGTTACTCTGTTTGGCTTGGCAGGTAGAGTTCAAAGAAATATCAAGTTATAAAAGTCCAGTTATGTGCATTTGGCACCCTGATGCTTATAAGAGGAATAGTATTACATGCTGAATACCTAAATGTATTTAAACACAATGTACACTGCATATATATATATATATAGTAGTAAAAGACTGGGGGTGTCACTGAGCCCCAAAACCCCCCACACAGCACACTAATCAGTCCCAGGTACAAATTAAAGATTTTTATTTTAAAAAAATGCCTCAAACACAGGTCAGTCTTCTAATCCACAATCCTCCCTTTTCTCCTCCAGTTGATCTTTGCCTTCTGCCTCCCGACTGTGACTCACCAGAGGTGGCTGAACGGCTTGCTTTTATGTCAGACCTGGGAGTACTTCTGGTGCCAGGACAAGGCCCAATGGAAGAAAAATGTCTCCTGAAGCAGGGAGTTTTTCTCCCTGTAGCACCCTCTGGCCGCACCCAAGAACCCTGACAGCGTTGTCTCTCAGGACTATGACTCCCATAAATCCATGCCAGCAGAGCACTGCTATCTATCACACTGAGAGAGAAATTGGAATAAGTTATCCCTTCGTAAGAGATGTTGCTTCAGTTCAATCCTGGCCTGGTTATGCCTCCTTCCATACTGCCCCGTCCAGCATAGTACTCACTATATATATATGGCCAGCAGTTTATCCTGGCTGGGACGCCCCTGAGATGGAAGGATGGGAGAGGCAGCTTTTCCAGGACACTGTCTCCCCCAAATACGCTAGATGGCAGCTCCCCTGGATTGTAACGGTGCCCCGGGTTTCCGCAGGTGTGGTTTCTCAGCCCTCTTGGGTGCCTCCAGGAGGAGCTGTGAGAGGACCGGAGAAGCAATGCCTCATCCATAGCCCAGAAGTACTCCTAAGTCATGAGGACAGAAGCCCGGAAGTACTTCCAGGCTGAACGAAAAAGCCAATTTTCCATCTGACCTGGAACTGCGGGCAAGTCAAGTGGTTGGAAGAACAAAACCACTTCCGGGTCAAGGACTATATAAAGGACTGTTGGAGACCCGGCAAGGGAGCCGGAGTTGGAAGGTAGTAGGACAGAGTTTGCTGGGAGGTCTGGAGGAGAAATTAGGAATTAATATTACTTTACTGTTGTGTTTATTGTGGCTGTGGTACTTTGGAGGCACTATTACAGAAGAAGAAAAAAGATTAAATATATATATATATATATGTGTGTGTGTGTATATATATATATATATATGTGTGTGTGTGTATATATATTGTGAGCCGGAGGGTTGATCGCACCCCAAATACAGACAAACGCCCCTGGGAAAACCACAAACCCTGAAACACTGACCACCCTCACATTGCTCCTTATCCTTGCACTATAACGCGTAATACAAGCCTCGCGCGGTACTCCGACGACTTTTAAGCCTTCCGCAGCGCCTGTCAGTTTTGGAAATTGATTGTTTGCTTTTATCTCTTTCTGCTCCTAGCGGAACTGTCATCTCTGACTTGTCATGGAGCACGTTTAAGCTCATGTGTTTGCGGTGTTTGAATAAAAATCCTTCTTTTTTCTACAACCTCCTGTGTCTCTGTGCAAATCTGTGACCCAAGCGTGACAATATATATATATTGGAAAGCATACCCCCAGACACAGACAGACCGACACCAGAATATCCAAAACACACTTCTTTTATTTTTACAGCACCACAATGTCTTAAATCATCAACTCTTTTCCTTTCTCTTTTCTTGTTCTTTCTCGACCTCCTCTCCCTTCCTCACAAGCTTCGTCTCCTTCCTCCCAACTCTGGCTCGTCTACTGGACGGAGGCGGCCTCTTTTATCATGACCCAGATGAGCCCCAGGTGCTCCCTTTGACGTCACTTCCTGGTGTGGCGGAAGTGTCAGGAAAGCACCTGGAAGCACTCCAGGTGTCCTTGGAATTGCTTCCAGCAGCACTTCCTGGTGTGGCACAAGTGCTGCCATCCAGGATTTCCTAATTGTCCGGGCACCCCTGGTGGTGGCCACGTCCTCTCATAATGAGCGTACCAGCTCTGTCGCTGTGGCCCCCAAATAGACCTGGGCGGCTGCCCTCCCGTGGCCGAGGAGAAGTATCTTTCAACTCAGGGACTGTCCAGGCGACCCGGCCGGGCAGTGTCCCCGCTCATCTGTGACAATCTATGTACACAATGTGTATGCAGACAGAGAGAGGGACATATATATGTATAAAGTTTTGCATGTATTTTATATTTAAGATATTTCAAGCTGCCTTATCTGTTCTGTGTGCAGTTTACATTTGATAATAGCTAAAATTAGCTGACTGCTGGGGGACTTTACCACTGAATCTATATTCTGGCCATCTTTATATTAAAGCTCCTTAAATCAAATATCAATTCCAATTCTAAATATGCACTTAACTAAAAGACATCTTTGACATTGGGCACCTTTAGGCAAAAGAAAAAAAAAAAAGCTGCTGGACGTATGTTGTTACAGAGAGACAATCTGGAGGGTTGCATAGTAGTGCAGTTGAAAAAGATTAGATTGCCAGTTAATCCCATATCAGATGTGTGCTACAAGACCAGTGCACTTTTTTAAAAAAGTAACAGCAGTACCGCTCAACTTGCCTTGACAAAAACTGCTGCCAGCATTCTGAAATAAGGCTATAAGAGGCACCCAGAGCATAAGGTTTGTATTTTTTGAAATGCTCACTAAACATTGCTAAATAAATTATGTTGAGAGTCAGTATTCTTATGGGAATGTGATCAACACTCACATCTTTATCGGTTAGCCTTGGCCTAAGAAAGTGCCCATTATCAACACAAATATATGGAAAATATGTATAGGCATTTTAGTAATAAAAGTGATGGCAGACGCAATTATTTATTTAGATTTTTTTCTGTTGTACAGTATGTTTATTTCACAGCAGTAAATCCACATGGATAAATGCATTGCTATAATGCATAAATCATGTTTGAACGTCTGGTCTCCATTCTCTTCAAACAGTTTCATTTATAGTTATAAAACTAACAATAGACTCATACTCAGTCCACTACATTATTCTGCTCTAATTGTGTTGTTACACAGGAAAGAAAAATAATCGCAATGCATTGCACTGCAATAAAGATATTTTCCAATTTGTTTCTTTTTTTACTGTCTTCAGTTTTGTTTCAAAATTTCTTGTGATCTTTTTCATGAAAAAAAAATGTGATGTACTGGTTTATGATTTTCTTCAAATCAATATAGCTATAGAGTGAACAATCATAATGGATGTTCGTACACAATCATTTACTGCATTTCTTTGTTTCCCTTTAGAATGGAGGAGGATATTTTGCAATCGCCATTGAACCACTGGCAGTTCACTGTTGAAATGCTTATCAGATAAAGGGGATTATCAGAGAAGGACTTGAACAGAAAATTTCTCTATATGCAGAAGATATGGTATTGTATATATCAGACCCACAAAATACTGTGCCTGCAGTCTTAACAGCACTTACAGAATTTCAAAAGATCTCTGGTCTCAGAATTAATTTTATAAAAGTGTGCTCTTTCCAGTGTGCTCTTTCCAGTGAAAAGTTGTATTTTGTGATAACCTTGTAGTTTACTTTATCATTAAAGCAGACCATCGTAAACGTCATCCCAGTTGTTAATCGTTACCTGCTTCTGGGGCTTCCTCCTGACCCGACAGCAGCGGTAAACAGCAATAGATCACTACACAGAACACATTAAATGTATGATATTCCAACTCTCTGCACATTTAGAATCCTTAGATTTAAACTTGATATCACTTTCATGATGAAATGCATTAAAAGTATTTGTGTTACATTTTACAGATAAATCATTAATTTCATTTAACTAATGAATACTGTTAATAATTAAATCCCCTAATTGCACACATGGGGGTGACACAGCAGAGCTGTAGCGCTACTGTCTCATTGGGAGTCATGTCATTGGTATTACCGGCCTGGAGTTTGCATGTTTTCCTGCTGGGTTCCACACTGTGCTCCGGTTTCCTTCCAAAGATATGCAGATTTGATGACGCTTAAATGACGCTAGTGTATGTGAGTGCTTGTATTCACCTTGCGATGAGTTGATGCCCTGTCCAGGGATCATTTCTGCCTCGTGCCCAATGATAAGTGGAATGGGCACATCCCTGGATTGATGGATTTAATCATTAAACGTCTTTTTCAGAGATATTGTGGTAAGGTGTCATCGGAATTTATTGGGTGTTCCAGGTGATTCACAACACAGCGAAGCTGAACCTATTCTCACCGTGATAATATCTCGCACTGCCATCTGGTGGATTCTTCCAGAAGTACGCATGCAAGTATAAACAGTAAAACGCTTGCATAGCAGGAGCGTCCACTGGAGCATGCATTGCGTCACGTGAAGTATAAACCTGGCCTCATGGGTACTGCACTGCTTGATTGCAATGCATGTATGAACATCTTTATTTTGTTAAAATGTTGTTGTATTATATTATACATTTAGTGTACTCTATGGAGATAATAAAGGCAGACTTAATCAGAATTTTGAAGTATACAGAATTATTCATTTTGGATGCAAATTCAAACCAATGAACATTATAAAGCAAAGTAAGCTAAAGATTGCAGTGAATGTAGATGTAGAAAATGTGAACAGTGTAGCAGGCAAATAATGGGACATCAAAGTACAGGCAGAGGGAGCGAATTACAGCTTTCACGTTTTTTAGCAAAAAGCAGGAATTTGAATTAGCTTGTGTACTAATCTGAAAAAGACACAATGTGCCAGGAGAAAAAAGGAGACCAGAAACTTATAACTATAAGGACTGTACCAGAGAAAAGAAGAGTACCATTAGGGGTCAGGCAAAGACATACTCAAGACACATATGGCACTGTCAAATACCAAGAAAGGCAAAGAAAAAACAAACATACTGCAAAACAGTGTAAATCAAAAGCCTAAAGACTCTAAATTAACTAGTGTTCTCTTTCCCTTAACCAAAACTATAGCCATTTTATTTTTTTTTATATAAAGAGGAGTTCCAATATCAGGATACTAACTACTACATGCTGCTGCCCGATACAGGTGGAACAAGATGACATGGTGTTCAAATAATCTATAGCTCAGATAATCAGCCATTTAAACATACCGCAAAATGGTCATAATCATGGTGCAAAACATTCCAAAACCATGATTACACCACCATCATTACATTCAAAATGATAAATAAATTTAATAAAAAATGCAACAATATAGCAAAAAGGCTCCAGGGAAGCTAAAACACAGATTCATGATTGAATGAATTTTTCAGTCCTGACTACCTATATTAATGGAATTTCGGGCTGCTGTAAATGAAGAAGTGAACAATGAAATGTATTAAACATATACACTTCGGAACCATTTAAATAATATACATAGATATACTGTATGCATAAAAAAAAATGTGTACTTACATTAACCCTGGAAAAAAAAGTTACAGAGAACCTTCACTTTAGTAGGTTATGCTAGACCTTCCTATGGTAATAGCTGTTTAGTCATTGACAGCATTAAATTTGATGACAATTCTACATAAGACAATGTTGCGTAACTTCTTGTCTTGTAGAGCAAACAACAAGTTGTTTTTTTATACTTGGATAATCGCACACTTCTATATTTTTTTCTGTTTTAGCTGTATTTAAAACTGAATAAAAAAAATTGTTCAAATGACATGTTCATATGAATGTCCGTGTGTGAGGAAAACTAACAGTCACCATACAAATTGTGGTGTCTGTTTGCTCAACACAACACTAGGAAGAAATGATTCATAGGTGTTTGTGTGTCTATTTTTATCCCGTCAGCACTAACTTTTACAAGTACCATAAATTTACACAGGCTGTTACTGGTTCAAATCTAGTGTATGTTTTTATTATATGGTAATAATAATAGAAGCTCACTGCGCTAAAATTTTAAACCCATTATTTCCTGCCTGCTAAGCTGTAGTTTATCTACTGTTCCACCTACATGGATCTGAGTAACAGTAACATCACCACTGTGAGAAATGGTTGAAAATGAAACTCACAAACACACACATGTATGCAAACATTTTTTATTTTTTACCAACTCATATTCGGGCTTCAGCAAGATGTCAATGGAACAATATCCTTTTCTTCAGTTTTATATATACTAATAAAAGGCAAAGCTCTCACTAACTGACTGACTGACTCATCACTAATTCTCCAACTTCTTCAACACACTACTTCTCCGCTGGCTGCTGGTATATATATATATATATATATATATATATATATATATATATATATATATATATATATATATATATATATATATACCCCGATCTACATACTCTCAAATAGACAAAAGAAGAGGCTTCACCTCTAGCGCCGACGTCCGAGGTTTGATTCCCGAGAGGGGTTGCACTGAGTGTGTACGCCTGATGACCCCAAAATTAGGGAGAAACACATCTCGCATACTCTTTGCATAATTTCACAGTAAAACTATTTCAATATATATATACATACATATATATACAGTACACACACACACCTACATACTGTATATATCAGCTTTCCGATTCATTTTACCCTCGCACCCCCCTTAGTTTGAGACGTATGAAAAAATATGCGGTTAATGCAGAAAGACAGATCACCAATTGAAGCTTTATGAATAATGGATACTTTATTCGCCATCAATGATTGTTTTGGTAAAGCCATACTCAGTGTAATCATTAGATAAACGGTAAAAAAGTAAGAGCGAGGGGAGGGTGACTTATTGAGGCACGCAGGCGAAAGCACAATAGCACGCGGGCTTGATGTACTGCGCGTCAACTCAATCTAAATTGGGCGAGGCTCAAGTTCTATTTAGTCGACACAAATATCTTTGGTTGAAATGTAAGGCGAATTTACTCTTTACATTTCTATGGTGAAGAAAAATTTATGCAATGATGCCTACATTTAACTTACATTCCTACCAAAGATATTTCTGTCGACTAAATAAAAATTCCTTCTATTTAAAATTTAAATAGAACTTGAACAGATACGATAGTTCATTATATCCACACAGACTTGCACGTAAGAGCGGGAGTCATCCGTTTTAACAAGCAGCGTTTTGCACTGATACGAAATAGCCTACCCATTTAATTGTTTAGGAATGGATAAATAAATTAAGATTTTATACAAATAATGTTTTTCATTTTTCTTTCTTGATGGATTCTGGCACCCCCAGCAACAGTTGCTCGCACCCCAAAGAGTGTGAGTGAGAGTATATATATGTGTGTGTGTGTATATGTATATATGTAGATATGAATGTATATGTATATATATGTTCATATATGTGTGTGTATGTATGTGTATGTATATGTATGTGTGTATATGTAGATATATATATGTGTATATGTATATATGTAGATATGTATGGATATGTATATATATATGTTTATATGTATGTGTGTATATATATATATGACAGCAACATTCATCACTCGCAACAGTGACAAAACAATTACATTGACAATCATGTTACGTTATTTTCAAAATGTTTCCTTTTCTTTTTCATTACTTCTTTAACACACTACTTCTCCGCTGCGAAGCGTGGGTATTTTGCTAGTTCTTGAATAAAAGCACGCTTGTTTTGTTATACCTTTTGTTAAAGTGTTTATGTAATATTTGCACTTCAATCTTCACTCATTCTACACTTTACTTCAACATTATGTTGTTATTACTATAACATATGAAAAAAAGTTCTGTTTTAGCTGTGTCTTCAACATTGCTTGCCTTGCATTTCCTATATCATTCTACATTTACACAAATCATTTTAGACATGAAACACACATGACATGTATGTATTTCAAATCATGGCATTTCATTTACCTATATAATTCCTTACAACTCATTGTCAGATAAACACAGACTTCAGCTGTGAGAATTGTAGCTGCCTGATGCCTTCATCTGGATGAGTGGGGGGTCAGAAGAGTGCAGGCTGCGTGGTGGTAATTGACACATTTGCAAAACAAAAGTTTGCAATTGGCATAGTAATAAGGAGATACAAGCTTCCTGGCGTATGTCAGGAAAATTTAAGAAGGTCAAGCGTAAATTTTTGTAGGCTTAAGGGATTCTAGTGTAAAATAATTTGTCTAGGTTCCTACTTTATTATCTTTAACTTCCTCTGTTGTAGGAGGTGGTCTCCTGCCTTTACACTTTTATCAAGGTAACTGAAACACACTCGTTTTAAGAAACAGAATAATACAATTTATTGATGATACTGTGTGTATATACAGTTGTGTGAAAAACTATTTGTCCCCTTCCTGATTTCTTATTCTTTTGCATGTTTGTCACACAAAATGTTTCTGATCATCAAACACATTTAACCATTAGTCAAATAAAACACAAGTAAACACAAAATGCAGTTTTTAAATGATGGTTTTTATTATTTAGGGAGAAAAAAAAATCCAAACCTACATGGCCCTGTGTGAAAAGTAATTGCCCCTGAACCTAATAACTGGTTGGGCCACCCTTAGCAGCAATAACTGCAATCAAGCGTTTGCAATAACTTGCAATAAGTCTTTTACAGCGCTCTGGAGGAATTTTGGCCCACTCATCTTTGCAGAATTGTTGTAATTCAGCTTTATTTGAGGGTTTTCTAGCATGAACCGCCTTTTTAAGGTCATGCCATAGCATCTCAATTGGATTCAGGTCAGGACTTTGACTAGGCCACTCCAAAGTCTTCATTTTGTTTTTCTTCAGCCATTCAGATGTGGATTTGCTGGTGTGTTTTGGGTCATTGTCCTGTTGCAGCACCTAAGATCGTTTCAGCTTGAGTTGACAAACAGATGGCCAGACATTCTCCTTCAGGATTTTTTGGTAGACAGTAGAATTCATGGTTCCATCTATCACAGCAAGCCTTCCAGGGGGCTGTTCCACGAAGCAAGCTTATAAAATCGAGGATTATTTGTAATAGCCTCGCTTGAGTTAGCCTAACAGTTCACTTCAGGCTCATTGAGTTCCACGAACAAAATTCAGGTGTATTTAATCTCCGCTAATTCAAGCCAAGCTTGATAAGCGAGGCTCGTCGGCGTCCAGCGATATAAAAGGCAGCCTTGTTAATTGATGCTGGATAAGTAAGAATGGAAACTAAGGAAAGAGCTGCGTTTTTTTCGCAGGCAGAGCAAGAATTATTATTACAAGCCTATGAGGACTACAAAGCTATAATAATTAGAAAGGGGAACACAAGCTGTATTATCAAAGCTCGTGAGGCTGCATGGCAGAAAATAGCTGACAAGTTAAATGCGTAAGAACATGATTTTAGTAACTTTTGTGTTAAGGATGTCAAACTATTTAACAACTAAATGAGAACAGTTTCAAGCCTTCAAAATGTATAGTCATTAAAATTTCCTTTTACATATGCATTTTGTTACCAGTTGTAAGGTACTTTAAGGTTATTTTAACACATTGATAAACAGGACAGCATGTTAATTATATGGGTTCATCTTGGATAAAAGTGATATATAATTGTAATTATTAATATAATTATTAATAATGCTTGGTTTCAGGAGCAACATGAGTGGAACGAAAAGGTCCTGGCAGCAAGTGAAGAATGCGTCATTATTGGCATACGCTCCTGCTGCAGTATTGCCACATTATGCAAAACTGCACAGGCTACTACAATGTCCACGCTCTGTCTGGTGTAACTCTGAGATGCCGCAGGCAGTTAAACCTGGATTTTAACTGTCCAAATGTCATTTCAATGCGTGCCCTTGTCTTACAATGGGCATGGTTGAAATGTCTTTCTGCTTGTGTTGCAGGATCTGTATATGGTGTGAGAAGAAACGGTAGACATGGGTATCCTCTGTCACCAAGCAGCACACCAGGAAAAATTCCTATAATGGAAAGTAGACACATTAGACTGTAGTATAATAAACTATAGTATATTTGTGAATTTTAGTTGACTTGCCTTGTCTGAGGCTTTGAGCCAGTGAAGACTCATGAAAAATTCTGGCATCATGTACTGATCCTGGCCATTTTGCCACAATGTTTGAAATTAGATGTTCAGCAGTGCATACCATCTGAAACATTTTAGGAAATGGTAATGACATACATTGCTAATGTTGGACGACTACACTTTCACCTCTTGTATATAAATGTGAGATATTATCAGTACTTACCTGTACATTAATACTGTGATATGATTTGCGGTTTATGTAATCAGGCTCTGTTGGACCTGCTGGAGCCTTTATCCTCACGTGTGTACAGTCAATGGCTCCAATGACGTTAGGAAAGCCTGACAAATTAAATTCAGTTACTTATCAGGTAATGATTTATGTGCTGTAAATGAGTAGATGTTTAAAGATTAAGCACCATTAATTCCAAAGAAAGTTTCCTTAATGGCAAGAATTCCTCGGTGGCCAGGAAAGGTAATGAATATATTTAAAAGGACTTTAATGCAACGCAAACCTTCCTGATTTCACGGCACACTGTAGCTTTGCTTAAATGTTCAGCATCCCCCACACTGTACAGAAATGAACCACTGGCAAAATAACGCAAAGCGATACACAAAGACTGTGCAACCGTAAGGGCTTTAGAGCGACGTGTGTTTTAGAAATGTAAGGTTCCAATAACTGACACAAATATGCAATACTGTGTCTACTAAATCTATAGCGCTCAGATAAATAATCATCCAAAATGCAACGGATCTATCCTGGGCAAGTAATTGTGGAACCTGTTGCCTTAAAGCTCTACGAATGAGCCTCGCTCCCTCATCAACTGGATTATGAATAAATGGGCACGCCATGGTTATTCATGTAAAAGCCTTCAATGCACTCCTTGTCATTTTATACTTTCTAAGTAATTAGAATCGCCTGCATGTAATCTGTAATAATTTTATATTGGAGGGTCGATGTGTGCGAAAGAGGGAGTGAACAGCAGCAGAATAATCCCAGCCACGCAGAATGTCGTGCTGTGACATCACATGGCTTGTCCAATCATATTCATCAAGCTAAGATAAGCTTCACAACTAACCTGCCACGGAGCAGGCTTGTCCAAGAGCATATGTTGGCATAGTAATTAAGCGGAGCTTCAGGTTAGCTTCATTTGTGGAACCGAATTTCGAGAAATTAAACCGGGATTATCGAAATAAACCTGGATTTTGAGGTTAGTTCGCTTCGTGGAACAGCCCTCAGGTCCTGAAGCAGCAAAACAACCCCAGACCATCACACTACCACCACCATATTTTACTGTTGGTATGATGTTCTTTTTCTGAAATGCTGTGTTCCTTTTACGCCAGATGTAACGGACATTTGCCTTCCAAAAAGTTCAACTTTTGTCTCATCAGTCCACAAGGTATTTTCCCAAAACTCTTGGCAATCATTGAAATGTTTCTTAGCAAAATTGAGACAAGCCCTAATGTTCTTTTTGCTTAACAGTGGTTTGCGTCTTGGAAATCTGCCATGCAGGCCGTTTTTTGCCCAGTCTCTTTCTTATGTTGGAGTCGTAAACACTGACCTTAATTGAGGCCTGCAGTTCTTTAGACATTTTCCTGGGGTCTTTTGTGACCTCTCGGATGAGTCGTCTCTGCACTCTTGGGGTAATTTTGGTCGGCCGGCCACTCCTGGGAAGGTTCATCACTGTTCCATGTTTTTGCTATTTGTGGATAATGGCTCTCACTGTGGTTCGCTAGAGTCCCAAAGCTTTAGAAATGGCTTTATAACCTTTACCAGACTGATAGATCTCAATTACTTCTGTTCTCATTTGTTCCTGAATTTCTTTGGATCTTGGCATGATGTCTAGCTTTTGAGGTGCTTTTGGTCTACTTCTCTGTGTCAGGCAGCTCCTATTTAAGTGATTTCTTGATTGAAACAGGTGTGGCAGTAATCAGGCCTGGGGTGGCTACGGAAATTGACCTCAGGTGTGATACACCACAGTTAGGTTATTTTTTAACAAGGGGGCAATTACTTTTTCACACAGGGCCATGTAGGTTTGGATTTTTTCTCCCTAAATAATAAAACCATCATTTAAAAACTGCATTTTGTGTTTACTTGTGTTATATTTGACTAATGGTTAAATGTGTTTGATGATCAGAAACAATTTGTTTGACAAACATGCAAAAGAATAAGAAATCAGGAAGGGGGCAAATAGTTTTTCACACCACTGTATATATATATATATATATATATATCGATGAATAAGACAGAACACAGGCAGACCAGACAGACAAAAAGTAGTTCTACAATACCAGTTATTTAAAGATGATGTCCAAAGCTGTGTAGAGTTGTTACTTTGTTGCTGCTCTGGGTTCAAGTGGAGGATTCTTTGTGCTTTGGAGTGCACACTTTCTGTTTGCTGTGTGAGTCTTCGTCTGTATTGTGCAGTGCTTTCCCCTTGTTGTGTCATCTGCAACTTCATAGGGAAGAGCATTACTCTTCCTGGAATAAGAGTTTAGATGCTGAAGTTCTCTTCTTGAAGTAATGGGTGCTTTGTGGCCTTTTCAGACTACTGGCGCACATTTTTGACTTGGCAGACTGGATCTCAGCTTTCTGGTCCCAAAAAGAAAAATGTTGTTAGTTTTCAGCTTCCCAAAGAGAGAATGGCTCATTATCTTTTAGTTACAGAGAGAAGTTTCAGAAGGTCATTTTGCAGATTGACGGCACACCTTTTCTCTGTGGTGTACTGCCCCAGAGAGATTGCCCAGAGATAGTCATCAAAGAGTTCAGTGACATTCAGTGTGTCCCTCGGGAATGGGTGCAGCTAGTTTTTTAAGAAGATATTCATACCCCTTGTGATTGGATTAAAGCCGCTTCCAGTTACAAAATCAAGGTCTTCTCATAGGCAAATTATTCTGTCCACCCAGTTGTCATTTCTCAAATTATAGGTCTTTGTTCATTCTTGAGTTCATTCCGTGCTTTCTGATTCAAGAGGTTTGTAGAAGCATCTGGAAAGGTGTCAATTCAAATCTGATTTACATCTTTGTTATCAGATGAAGATCAGGCAGATCCTGGTACAAAATGGAATTCAGTCTTTTAGTTTGGAATATAAGTGGGGAAAGGCACGGCTGAATTTTTGCGATATCTTCTACCTTTAGAGGCCTGATGTGCCATTAAAGCCTAGCAGAATGAGAAATGCCCACTTGGTCCTACACTGTAGTATAACCATCTGCAAATAACCTCTTTCAGAAGGATGATACTTAATGCAAATAATTATGAGAAGTCCTGAAATGACTGGAGAAATATTGGCAATTAATTCATCTTAATTCAGTGGCCACCCTGACAATCCAGCATCTGTGGAGTGAGGTAAAATGAACCTTTTTGGAGAAAAGACTGACAATCAGCTAATTTATAACAAGTAAGGGACAAAGACAGGCCAGAATTCCGGTGAATCCAGTTTTTGAGTCCAAATCCTGCAAATTCAAACTGTTCATAAAGAAATAAAAAGACAGAAATAAAGATACTGTGTCATTAGATTCGTTGAGGCTATTGCCTTTCTGTTAATTTAAATGCCTTGTCAATTTGCTCACCTGGAAAGAATTATCAAGCAGTTTCACATTCTCTTTCCCTGATATGTCACAGTCTTTACACTGTAAGCTCTTCAAAGATTGATGTATTTATTAAACAAAACAGAAGAAGATTAAACAAGGCAAACTTTAAACTTATGTCTGGAGTCAGGAAAGATTCTTCAACATAAAGTTTTGTAGTAACCTCAGAGTATTGATCTCTTGCAACTCACTCGTGAACAAGACCCCAAGATACTTGAACTCCTCCACTGGATCTCGCCCCAACCCTGAGAGGGCACTCCACCCTTCTCCGGCTGAGGACCATGGTCTCGGATTTGGGATGCTGATTCCCATCCCAGCCGCTTCACACTCACCTGTGAACCGATTCAAAGAGACCTGAAGATCACGGCCTAATGAAGCAAAAAGGACAACATCATCTGCTAAAAAGCAGTGACCCAATCCTGAGTCCACCTCAACACTCTGGCTGTGCCTAGAAATTCTGTCCATAAAAGTTATGAACAGAATCGATGACAAAGGGCAGCCCTGGCGGAGTCCAACTCTCACTGGAAATGGGTTTGACTGCCAGCAATGCGGACCAATCTCTGACACCGGTTGTACAGGGACCGAACAGCCCTCGAGCACCCCCAGCAGGAATCCCCGAGGGACAAGGTCGAACACCTTTTCCAAGTCCACAAAACACATGTAGACTGGTTGGGCAAACTGCCATGCACCCTCCAGTACCCTGCTAAGGGTGTAGAGCTGGTCCACTGTTCCATGACCAGGACCAAAACCACACTGTTCCTCCAGAATCTTAGGTTCGACTATCCGATGGACCCTCCTCTCCAAAACCCCCGAATAGACTTTTCCAGGGAGGCTGAGGAGTGTGATCCCTCTGTAGTTGTAACACACCCTCCGGTCCCCCTTCTTAAAGAGGGGGACCACCACCCCAGTCTGCCAATCCAGAGGCACTGTCCCTGATGTCCATGTGATGTTGCAGAGGCATGTCAACCAAGAGTCCTACAATATCCAGAACCTTGAGGAACTCCGGCCGTATCTCATCCACCCCTGGGGCCCTGCCACCAAGGAGTTTTTTAACAACTTCAGTGACCTCAGTCCCGGAGATGGGGGAGCCCACCTCCTAGTCCCTAGGCTCCGGCTTCCTCATTGGAAGGCATGTTAGTGGGATTGAGGAGGTCTTCGAAGTACTCCCCCCACCGAAACACAACGTCCCAAGTCGAGGTCAGCAGCGCACCATCCCCACCATATACAGTGTTGACACTGCACTGCTTCCCCCACCTGAGATGCTGGATGGTGAACCAAAATCTCCTCGAAGCCATCCGAAAATCTTTCTCGACGCCCGAGTTTTTGCATCAGCAACCACCAAAGCCACATTCTGCTTGGCCTGCCGGTACCTATTAGCTGCCTCCAGAGTCCCACAGGACAAAAGAGTCCGGTAGGACTCCTTCTTCAGCTTGATGGCATCCCTAACCGCCGGCGTCCACCAACGGGTTCGGGGATTGCCGCCACGACAGGCACCGACCACCTTACGGCCACAGCTCCAGTCAGCCGCCTCAACAATAGAGGCACAAAACATGGCTCATTTGGACTCAATGTCCCCCACCTCCCTCGCTGTGAGTTGAAGCTACTTCTGACAGGGGATTCTGCCAGATGTTCCCAGCAGACCCTCACAACATGTTTGGGCCTACCAGGCTTGACCGGCATCCTCCCCCACCATCGAAGCCTACTCACCACCAGGTGGTGATCAGTTGACAGCTCCACCCCTCTCTTCACCTGAGTGTCCAAGACATGTGGCCGCAAGTTTGACGACACGACCACAAAGTCGATCATCCAACTGAGGCCTAGGGTGTCCTGATGCCAAGTGCACATATGAACACCCCTATGCCTGAACATGGTGTTCGTTATGGACAATCCATGACGAGCACAGAAGTCCAATAACAAAACACCGCTCGGGTTCAGATCGGAGGGCCATTCCTCCCAATTACACCCTTCCAAGTCTCACTGTCATTGCCCATGTAAGCATTGAAGCCTCCCAGGAGTACGAGGGAGTCCCCAGAAGGTATGCCCTCTAGCACCTCCTCCAGGGACTCCAAAAAGGGTGGGTACTCCAAACTGCTGTTTGGCGCATACGCACAAACAACAGTTAGGACCCTTCCCCCCACCCGAAGGTGGAGGGAGGCTACCCTCTAGTGCACTGGGTAAACCTCAATGAACAGGCTCCAAGTCAGGGGGCAATAAGTATGCCCACACCCGCTCAGCGCCTCTCACCGGGGGCAACTCCAGAGTGGTAAAGAGTCCAGCCCCTCTCAAGGAGATTGGTTCCAGAGTCCAAGCTGTGCATCGAGGTGAGTCTAACTATATCTAGCTGGAACCTCTTGACCTAGCGCACTAGCTCAGGCTACTTCCCCTGCAGAGAGGTGACATTCCACGTCCCAAGAGCCAGTTTCTTATAGCCGAGGATCGGACCACCAAGGTCCCCGCATTCGGCCACCACCCAACTCACACTGCACCTGTGGTGAGCCCATGGGAAGTTCGATAAGTTCCTTCTCAAATTTTATGACCACCAAAAGAAAGGGCTCAGTACTGACCTCAGGTACCCATCAATCAATCAATCAATCAACATTTATTTATATAGCACATTTTCATACAAAAAAATGTAGCTCAAAGTGCTTTACAAAATGAATAGAAAAATATAAGACACAATAAAAAATAAACATAAGTCAACATTAATTAACATAGAATAAGTAAGGTCCGATGGCCAGGGTGGAACGAAAAAACAAAAAAAAACAAAACTCCAAAGCTGGAGAACAAAAAATAAAATCTGTAGGGGTTCCAGACCACGAGACCGCCCAGTCCCCTCTGGGCAATCTACCTAACATAAATCAAATAGTCCTTTTTGTATTTAGGGTTTTCATGGAAGGACCTGATGATGATGGTCACGTAGACTTCATGCATGCTTCATTCTAGTTTAAAATGGTAGTAAGGTGAGAAGAACGTGTGTCCAAAATATCCTGTCTGGGAGAGATTTTCCAAACCAGTCTTATGACTTTGGATTGATTCTTTTGTCTTTGGGTCTTCTATAAAAGCAAACTCCTATAAATGTCAGAATTAACACCACCAGTGAATCTGAATGTCAGAGAGGTTCTATAGTTGCCTATATGATTTTCTGTTTAAATGCATTGTCCTGGTTGAGTCCAGTACCCAGTGGCATAGCCATGTTTATTCTGCCATACTCATATTAAACACATTAAATGCATCTTTATATTACTGCATGAAAAAAATGTTTTATCAAATAAATATCTCACACATTTGGATAACAGAAAGGTTTTTTTAATTACTGTATTGCTACGAATTTAAAACACACTTTTTTATATTTTTCAAATTTTAAACTGAGATGCATCTTAAACTCAAAACAGTTTTGACATGCGGGTGCTTGTGAATGGGAAACAGATTCAGCACACATGGGTTTCTCAAGCTAAATTGATTCTTTGAAAGGAAATAAATGTTCTAAGTATGCCGTATATTTACTTGAAATTCTTTTATATTTTAGTAATTTCTTTTTGCCTCCAAATATGTTTTTGAAAGGAGGGTGCATCCTAAATGAAGGTGTCTTAAATTGGGAGCTATAGTGTATGTTATTTAATTATAATAATTGCTTGTGCCCACAGGGATATTTAATGTACAATTCGAGTCAGAAGTTTGGCAAGACTGACACTAGGAAATCAAATACATTTTTCAAACAACCCAAAGACGTAAAGTAAATTAAGTGAAAAGGGTCAGAAGTCAGTAATTTCTATGAACAATTATGCCAAAACAAAAGACAAAATCATAGCCGAAAATGGAAGAGAATTTACACCCTGAATATTAGGAAAAACTAATTAAGCAACGGTAGAGTTTTTTTCGTTGAACTATGCACAAACTTGGACAACCATGTTTCACTCTGACTTGCATGCCTTTGACCTGATGATGTCACACACTGCACACTTTATGTTGATGTTACCTAGCAATAACTTGGTAACAGTGTGGCAGGTGGCCAGGGGCTATGACCGTCCGGGACGCCTAGAAGGATCAGGAAAGGGACAATTCCTCCCCTGGACCAGAGAGGGCAGCCATCCTGGTCTGTGTGGGGGCCACGGGAGCCAAGCACGGAAGCTCAACCTTATTGGAGCCCAGGGCCACCACAGGGGGTGCCTGGAGGATTGTGGAGCCCTGGATGTCAGCACTTCCGCCACACCCGGAAGTGCTGCCGGAAGGAATTCCAGGGACACCTGGAGTGCTTCCGGGTGCTCATGCAGCACTTCTGCTACACCAGAAGACTGGAAGACTGTCACAGAGCACCTGGAGCACATCTGGGTGGCTATAGAAGAGGCTGCCTCCCTCAAGTAGACAAGCTGGAGTCGGGAGGAAGATGGCAACACTTGGGAGGAGAGGAAGAATGGCGGCAGGACACGTTTGGAAGGGAGAGATCCGAATCGAACAAGGGTGTTTGGTGCATGGGCACTCTGTTGTGTGCTGGACATTGTAAATAAACATGTGTGATTACAGGACATTCTGTGTCTGCCTGCTTGTGTCCTGGCTAAACGTACCACAACAAACAAAAGAAAACACACAAAATGGCACAATCACGTCCTCAATGTGTGCAGGCTCATAACAGGTGCAGGTATGTGCTTGATGGTGCTGCTCTGGGGTTGATTGCAGTGCTTGGCTGATCACGCACTCATATGCAAATGTGAGTGGATCAGTCAGGTGCCTCAGTCACACATCAGAGTGGGTAGATGATCACATCTGCACCGTGTCAGGCTGTATAAAGAAGCCTGCATGGCCGGGGGAAAGGGAAAGAGAAAGAGACAAGGAGAGAAAGAATGAAAAGGAGGGAATGGAGCTTAAAGTGAAAGAAAGAAAGAAAGAAAGAGAGAGTGATAGGCAGGGTATGGGAGAGTCCATGCCCAAGAGAAATGGAGTCAGATGGCTAGGAATAAGCTCCATTGAGAAGAGAAAAGGGCTGAAGCAGGGGCTTTCCTATTGAGTGATACTGCGGAGAAGGAGCAAAATGTAATGCGGTATTTTCCATAGACACTAAAGGACTGGCTGTGAGAGATGTGTGTATGGCTAGGCATTGAGCCACACGGATGACAAAGGACATGAAATGGGGACCTAAGCCAGGTATTTAGGGTTGATTGCACCTGTCGGAAGGAACATGTCGTCCAGCTGCAAAGGTCCGGACAGGATAAATGGTGGTGACGTCATGTTTTGAAAGGAAGCATCACACCTTATGTGCTTTAAACACTAGAATTACCATCTGTTCGCACCTCTCCATCAGAGTCTTTTCTGTTGTAAATGTGTCGATAAGCACAAGCAGCAAGCAGCCTACTATCCCATCCTCCCACCACTGCAGAAGCAGCAAAAAGCTCTCCCAGCTCAAATCTTGTTTATCTGGGAGTAAGGTACCGGGAGCTGTATAGTGTTAATAATAAATTGTTATTTGGAACACATAAATTTCATGTTTTTTCTGTGCCTACAAAGATCTATGTAAGTGTAGCATGACAGAAATATTGAACGCATACCTAAAAAACTTTTTTCATGTTTTAGTACTAACGACAAAATTTTGACATGAAGTGTATAATGTGTGAAGACTGAGGTCCAAATATCAAATAAGCACTTTCACAAATATACAAGTATAAAAAAACAAGCGTGCATTTATTCAAGACTATAACCAAAGAAAAAGAAATCGGGTTAGTGTATTGCATTGTTACAACTGCTTTGGTAGTACAGCGGTAAGAACTGCTGACTCATAATCAGCAGATTGCGGGTTTGAACCTTGCCGCATCACAAAATAAATGTTTTGAGTAGTGAGCTGCTCTTATTATTACTATTATACAACCTCTGCTCCTAAGGGACAAGCTGACAGAAATGAGAGTAGATTCATAACTGGTGGCATGGATTGTGGACTATCTTACAGATAGACCTCAGTATGTGCGTCTTGGGATTTGCAGGTCTGACATTGTGGTCAGCAACACAGGAGCGCCGCAGGGGAATGTACTTTCTCCGGTCCTGTTCAGCCTATATACATCGGACTTCCAATACAACTCGGAGTCCTGCCACGTGCAAAAGTTCACTGATGACACTGCTATCATGGGCTGCATCAGGAGTGGGCAGGAGGAGGAGTATAGGAACCTAATCGAGGACTTTGTTAAATGGTGCAACTCAAACCACTTACACCTGAACACCAGCAAAACCAAGGAGCTGGTGGTGGATTTTAGGAGACCCAGGCCCCTCCTGGACCCCGTGATTATCAGAGGCGACTGTGTGCAGTGGGTGCAGACCTATAAATACCTGGGAGTGTAGTTGGATGATAAATTGGACTGGACTGCCAATACTGATGCTCTGTGCAAGAAAGGACAGAGCCGACTATACTTCCTTAGAAGACTGGCGTCCTTCAACATCTGTAATAAGATGCTGCCGATGTTCTATAAGACGGTTGTGGCGAGTGCCCTCTTCTACGCAGTGGTGTGCTGGGGAGACAGCATAAAGAAGAAGGATGCCTCATGCCTTGACAAACTGGTGAGGAAGGCAGGCTCTGTTGTAGGCATGGAGCTGGACAGTTTAACATCCGTGGTAGAGCAACGGGCGCTGAGCAGGCTCCTGTCAATCATGGAGAATCCACTGCATCCACTGAACAGTATTATCTCCAGACAGAGGAGCAGCTTCAGGGACAGACTGCTGTCACTGTCCTGCTCCACTGACAGACTGAGTGGGGGGTGGGATAGGGGTTGGGGGTAAGCATTAACATTATACAAAGTTATTGCTATTTTACCTGCATCTTTTATCACTCTTTAATTTAATATTATTTTTTATCAGTATGCTGCTGCTGGATTATGTGAATTTCCCCTTGGGATTAATGAAGTATCTATCTATCTATCTATTTAAAAACATACATTTGATGTGTTTCTGTAACAGCCGGTGGAAATATATGGTGCATGTAAAGGTTAGCAATTTTTTAATCCAGTTTTATTCTCTTAGTTGCATTCACGCTTGCCCCGATCTAGCACTGCTGTTTTCAGATAAAGACGTGCTATAACAGAGGTGAACTCAGATGAGGATGTGGGTTCTACATCGGAGAAAGAGAACAAAAGCTCTCCCCGGAAGAAATGTCCACTCACACATAAGAACAACGGAGCTGCACCAGGCATAAAGACCAAAGATGGCAACGTTTGGATGCAGCAAGAGGTCTGGCGTAATTGTGCCAGTCAATCTGCCCCACACCTGTCCTTCAAAGAAAAAGCACGGCTTACAAAGCTTGCCAAGGTATGGTGCAAAGTCCACTTTGTAATTATATTTTTTGATGGTGTTTAAATAAAAAAAATGTATATTTTATATAAAAGCCAGATCAAATGTTATTTACCGTATTTTTTGCTCCTTAAGACGCACCTGACCATTAGGCACACCTAGGTTTAGAGGAGGAAAACAAGAAAAAAAATATTTCAACCACATAAAGTCAACAGCGGTATTAAGAACCATCATCACTGTCATTAACAAATGAGGAGAGAAATTAAGGTTCAAGCACTCATCTAGTTTTCTGGAAACCCCAAGAACTCTTCATCGCTAGTGTCAGAATTTATGAAGCTCAGTTGCTCACAATCACTTTGCAGGAGCAAGTACCTATCATCACGCGGCATAACCTGTCCAAAGCTACCAGGGGACAAAGCACATTTGGACCAATGCTCCCTGAAGTTATATCGCCAGTCAAGTCCCATCTATATTTGTAATGCAACAAAGCACTTCATCTCGTCTTTTGTTGTGGGTTTCCACTTTGAAAAACGAAAATGCGGTGCAAGCGCAGCCCACAATTCCAAAAATTGCTCTGCATACCTGTTTGTCTCATCTGACAATAGCTGAAAGGCAGCCTCAGGAAAGAACAGCCTGCATTAGTCCAGTGGCTGGTAATCTGTCATGTCCAATAGCAAGCCATGCTGCCTTGTGAAGTCTGGTAGCCAGTTTGTTTCCCATAGATCAATGTCTGGGTATTCCTCCCACACGAACCTTGCCGTAGGTGCATCAGCTGTGCGAATGCTCGATCTCATGATCACTCTCACCAAAATCAGATTCTGAATCAGCGATCACATAATCAGATTATCTGACTCGGTGATAATGCGCAAAACATCGTCTGCTGAGTATTTTGTTTTCTGCACTCTCTTCGCTCCCTTGTGAGGTGTTGATGCCATCTTGCCTTTGTTTATATTTGTTTAATTTCGTAACTCATGCACACACAAGGATTAGATGCAGAGTCAATGAGTCTAATATTCCCCCAAGCAGAGAGGGAATGCCTGTAATGTAATGGTGAGTTTTGACGCCATTAACAGCTGATTTGTCGCCCTTGAATGTCGACTTTTGTCAGGTAATACACATCATGGTCTGTGATGCAATATTTGCTCCATAAGACGCACAGACATTTCCACCCTTCTTTTGGAGAAAAAAAGTGTCTTATGTAGCAAAAAATACGGTACCTTGATTTATTTACATATCATCCTACAGCGTAAAGTTACAAGTAGACTGCAGCGCTTCCTCTGTTTGATCAACACGGGCATACTGATAAAGTACCTGTATACTGAAGTGACTTTATAGTCTATCAGTTTCCGACATGTAGCTTCAAAATTCCTATATGTGGTTTGATGTTTGGAAGCTTGAGGTGCGGCAATGTGTTGTGAATTGCATTTCTGATACAATTAAAACTTTAACATGAAAATATGTCTTACAACTTACGAAAAATGCACAATATATATATATTAGGCACATGAAATGTATGCAACTGTTAAAATTCATACTTTTACTTTTTATAATATTAATTCATAATGTAAAACTGCCACACTGACTGAAGAGCCACCTAAGACAATTACCCTTTGCCTCACTTCATGCTCCCATAAAAGAGGATACAGATATCAGTGACCAGGCCTGTACCAGTTTACCACCAATTACCTCTACTGAGAGCAACAAAAAAGATTAAAGAGTTTGTCAGAGAGAATTAATGCATGGCCATGGGAAAAATGGAGGTGGGGACTAAAATTTGCCATTGTTTCCCAGCTGTTTATGCATGACTTGGGTAGAGCCCTACCACAAAGAATCTTTAAACTTGGTAAAAAAAAAAAATACCGGTGGTATTAAATTCTGTGCGGATTTTGTAGTAAAGAAGGGCTCCAGTCAGGTTGGCAACAACACCACGAGCAAAGCAGAGTGCTTGTGACAGCACCTTCTCCTTTTCCGTTTGGAATACCAGCTGGAAGATCAGTATCCTCACTTCCTTGCCCCTTCTGAGAGGCAGCTATAAAACCTCACTAGCAATTGGAAGTGGGTGTTCTTTATTGGACCTGTGTCTGGGGGGTATGGAGCACCATCTCACAAGTGACGTTCTTATCTGAGACACCTTTTTCTTTTGGCCATGGAAAAAGCAGTTATTTTGCACCCTTAAGTGCTATTAATTTTCCATCTTTTCATTACCATCTTTATTAAACAGGCTTTACCACTTTTTGTGCTGATCCAATATTGCTTATTTCACTGTCTGATTGGTTTATACTCTATACTTATTTTCTACTAATATCTCAGCTGAATCATAAAAATAATATACCCATTACTTCTGGTACGACCTTTATTTGATGCTGTCACGACCTGAGTAGTCAATAAGCAGAAATCAAAGTGGATTGTTAGTAAAGGTTTAAGGTTTAATGGAGAAACAAGAAAGTGATGTCTATGGCATTATGGAAAATCACCATTTTTATTTGCAACCATGCTCACAGTACTTGGTTTTACCCAATGAGTTATTTGCGTACGACTTTTGGTTGTAGCTGGGACAACCATTTATAATAATTACTTACAGCAATTTCTTCAACTTTATTTTATTTTTATTTGCAGCTCTACCATTTTACATATAGTTCTCCCTTTTCAGTAATATAAATCAGTTTCAAATTTTTTTTTCCAGATTTTACTTACAATGTTGGTAAGTGACCTGTGAAATCATTATTAATATTACATTATAACCAGTACTGGGTAAGACCAAGTCAGTAACTCTTTTTTAGTAATATTTATGAAGTTCAGATAATTTATTGTGGTTATTCAATTACTTTGAAAAATAAAAAAACAATTTAAGAGTAATACTGGAGAAAATGACAGTAGTAAAAAGACACAATATTCGCTTGAAATTAAAGGCAGATATGCAGGCTTCTTGTGATTATACCTGGTCATTTTAAAATGGCTTCAAAAATTTCAGCTGACAGGTAATTAGGAGCACAATAAAGGCTAAAATACATTTTAGTTCATGTCATGCAGTTCATATGGGATAGAGATATATGAAAGTTTCATGGGTAAATAGGTGCTTTTTGTTTGGACAGTACACTGGGGAAGAGCTGAAGTTAACAATTTGACATCATGTGGTATATGACAGACACTGCCAGCAAAATAGCAAGACCATAGAATGTAGAAGAAAAGGAACATTACATGCATATTCTAACAGAAACATATGGACCAAATGCTGAAGCCTCTTTTTTCTAGATCACGCTGAGAGTGCAGAACAGTTGGTTCAGAGATCCAGTTCACTGCACATTCAAACTGCGTGTGTTTACTAATTGCATCCCATGTTTGTCAATCAAAAATTTGCAATTAACTAAAATATTCCCTTAAGAGTCACAGAGAATGTAACAGTTGAGATGATTCTGGCTGGAAAAAAATTATGTCGATGTCAGCTCCAGAGGAATTATGGCTTCTTTACCACCACCCCTCAAATTTGAGGACTACTGTACATAATTTGAGATAAAACTACAGAAACAGTGCACTTTTCTATCTCTCAGCCAAAGAACTGATATAAGATAAAACATTCACCTGCAGCTGAGAAGCTAAAGCAGTTGCATACAAAAGAGAAGAGAGAACAGTGATTTAACCCTTTAGCTTCTCCAGCAGCACACTTCGAAAGCTGAAATCGTCAGGGCTTGTTCTTAGCACTCTGTTTCTATAGTCATATTAAACAGATAAATGACAAGCTGTTTATTTTAAATTTTGAAATACCTTAATAGCACCAATATAAAATATCCTCAACTTTATTCATAGTTTTAAAACAATCCTTCATTATTTCTTAAACTTCAGACTTGTGGAATGTCTAATGTTAAAATTAATGTGTGTATTCTACAGTACACAATACAATAAGCCTTTCACCTTTACCAAATATGTAATTATAGGGTACAAGAACATAATAAAAAATATATAATTATCCAATACTTGTTAAAATGGCAGAGAGAAAAGGAAAATGTATTATTTTTCAAACTAATAAAAGTAAATATAGAAGTGAGTAAATAAATCAATGTAGGAATGGAAATGCCCTCTTCAGAACAAGATAAACTGTACTATTATGTTAAATAATTTTTATAAACGTATGGCATGTCAAACATAACTGTATTTGTTTTTGAAAATGAATAGAGAATGACTGCACAGTTTACCTGAGAATCATTTTTCAGAATAGCCTCCATGTTATTAACACATAATAATAATAATAATAATAATAATAATAATAATAATAATAATAATAATAATAATAATATTTTATTTATATATTACCTTTCCCATGATTAAAGCATGTAAACAGCATGGTTTATGTAATATTGGGTACAAATATTTTCTGTACAGAACACAGAACAGATAAATACAGGATATACAAAGCATTAAATAGAATAAAAGAAAAAAAAATAAACCAGAGTAAAATCATAAATTCAATACTAAAGGAAATACCTAAACAAATCTCATAATTTGTGCTATAACACAAACACACATTTTCCTGAGCATCTGGACAGAGAGGTAAATTGAATGAAGGGAAAGAATGTTGGGTTCTTCATGCCTCATCACATCTCCGTGAAGGCAGCGTATCACCATTTAACACTAGAATTACCAGAGCCTACGAAAAAACTCATAGATCCATCCCACCTTAAATCGCTTCGCACCTCTCCTTCAGCGTCTTTTGTCCTGTAAATGTGTCGACAAGCAGCAAGCAGCCTGCTATCACATACCCCACCACCGCACAGTTTTCTCAGCTCAAGTCTGTGTACCTGCATGTCAGTTGCTTGGAATTGTATAGAGTGAGAAGTCAAGCAAAATCGCACCTTTTATAAATTCTATATTGTTATTTGGAACACATGCATTTCATGTGTGTTCCGTGTCTACAACAATCTATATACAATAAACACATTGTTAAAACAGAAACGTTTTTCATGTTTTAGTAATAATTGACAAAATGTAGACATGAAGTGTATAATGTGTGAAACCTGAAGTCTAAATATCAAATAAGCTCTTTCACAAAAGGTACAAATATAAAAGAACAAGTGCGCTTCTATTCAAGAATATAACTGCAGAAAAAAGAACCCATGTTAGGTTGCAACATCGAAAAGCATTTGCTACGACCGCTTCAGTGGCACAACAGGATCAACTGTTGACTGGTAATCAAAACTTCACGGATTCTCAGTATCTTAGTTTGATAGTGTGGACTATGGCCGGCCATTAAACCCGGCCAATACCCCTAGGCTGCCAGGTGGAGCCCTCCCTGCAGCATGGAGGTGCCCCGAATGCCAGCAGAGAATTATGGACAATAGAGTTTTCATCCATAGCCCTGCTGGATACTACAGGAGTCAACAGAGGACGCTGCAGGGAGGCCCAGAGACTCTAACATGCCCTATAACCCGGAAGTACGTCTTAGTCACAGTGACAGAAGGAATGACGTACTTCCGGGATGAAAAGAAGAGCTTTCATCTTACCCAGAAGTGCTAGGAAGTCACATGGACAGGGGTTCAGAAGCACTTCTGGGTCACGGGCTATATAAAGGACTGTGGGAGACCCCAGAGTTGAGCTGAGTTGGGTGGCAGGGTGGCAACGCGTCTGGGAGAGTGGAGGAATTTTGGATTATTGTAGTGTATTTATGAGTATTGTGGAGAGGAGGGTGCTTTGGGCACATGTTTGTGTTAATAAAGTCAACTTTTGGAATTTTCCCTGGTGTCTGACATATTGTCTGAGGGTTCAAGGGGACGACAGCGCCCCTATCTGTCACATTAGTCAACCCAGTTTGATTGTTTCACAGGTTGTGCTGTGCTGGTGTTGTTAGCAATATTTACTGTGTTTTACAAAACAAAGTTCTTTGTTTATGGGCTGCGTGGCAAACTGCATATGACCACAATGAACAGTATGCTAAATTGAGGGCGATATACCAGTCACCACAGAATTTACAATTTGGTGAACTTGTTAATTTTACTACACAATCAACTTATCACAAACATATACTCATCTCAATTAGTTATGAAAAAACAGATTTGATACATTTTTATTATATAGAAATTTTAGAAATAATAGCTATGATAATGAATAGGAGAAGAAAATGGGTAACCTTGGCTTCTACCATGACCCCAAGCAAACGTGTTTGGGTTTATATTGTTAGTAAGAAATAAGAATGTAAGGATTGGAATACAATGCTTATATGCAGGCTAAGATTTTAAGGCTGTACCAAGCCATTTTATGCAATGTGGCAATTAAGAAGTCCAGTTTAACCCTAGCCTTACCTTTTTCTGTATCTAGAAGACAGCATTACTGAAGGATGTTCTAAAAAAGATGAGGTAGAGTGGATTCAGAAAGTATTCAGACTTGTTCACTTTGTTTCAGATTATGATATGTTGCAGTCTTGAGCTAAAATCAGCTAAGTTTATTATTTCCCCACATCAAGCAACACTCAATAACCAAAAATGACAAAATGTGTAAAGGATTTCAGAATTTTTCAAAAATTCATTAAAATTATATAAAAAAATAAAATAAATATCAGATTGACATAAGTATTCAGACGCTTTGCTAAGACACATAAAATCTGGCTTAGGTGCATCCAATTCTATGATTCATCATTGAGATGTTTATACACCTTGTTTGGGGTCCACCTATGATCAATTCAATTGATTGGACAAATTAAGAAAGACACACACATGTCTATTGAAGGTCTCACAACTGACAATGTGTATAAAAGCAAAAACTAAGCCATAAGGTTGTAGAAACTACCTATAGAGTTTATAGACAAGAATTTGTTAAGGCACAGATATGGGAAAAGCCAAAACATTCCAGCAGCATTGAAGGGTTGCAAAACACAGCGGCCATCATAATTCATCATTTAAAAAAGTTTAGAACAACTGGAGCTGGCCATTTGGCCAAAGTAAGCAATTGTGGGAAAACAGCCATGTCAAGAGTAATGACAATAACCTGATGATCACTCTGGCTGAGCTCCACAGAACCTTTGTGGAGATGGGAGAAACTTCCAGAAGGGAAGCCTCCACGACATAACTTTATCAATCTGGGCTTTAATATAGAGTAGCCAGACAAGCCCCTCCTCAGTAAAAGATATATGGAAGCCTGCTTGGAGTTTGTGAAAAGGCACCTAAGGGACTCTCAGAGTGTGAGAAAAAAAGATTCTCTGCTCTAATGAAACGCCATCACGTCTGGAAGAATCTGTACACTGCTCATCAACTGTGCAATACCATTCCAACAGGGAAACGTGGTGATGGCAGCATCAGGTTGCATGGTTGCTTTTCAGGGGCTGGGACTAGACAAGGTTGAGAGAAACCTAAAGTTCAAGTTTAAAGTTTATTGTCATGTACACAGTAAGTAAACAATTTTCCCTGTACAATGAAATGGTTTCTTTGCTGTCCACACCAAATGACAAAACCAACATATAAAGATAAACATAAATAATAAGTAGCAGATGGATAATAAGTAACAGAGGCAGCATAAAGTATAAAAACAGAATAGAAGTATAAAGTGTAATGTGTAGGTAGGTGTGTGATGGAGAAGTCAAATACAGTTGTGTGAGGTAGATAGAATGAGGTGAACCACAGTTATAAACTCCAGTCAGTTATTTAGGAGTCTAATGGCCATGGGAAAGAAAGAGTTCTTTAGCCTGGAAGTCCTGCATTTCATACTTCTATACCTCCTGCCTGAGGGTAGGTGTGAACAGATTGTGTTGGTAATGGATGGGGTCCCTGAGGATCGAAGCAGTTATCCTGCGGACTCTGTAGTTGTAGATGCTCTGCAGAGAGGGCAGTGGGGTCCTGGTGACCTTCTCAGCAGTCTTTACCACTCTCTGCAGGCGTTTGCGGTCCATAGCAGTAGTGTTGCCGTACCACACAGTGAATCAGCTGGTCAAGATGCTCTCAACAATGCAGCTGTAAAAGTTGCCGAGGATCTTAGTCGACATACCAAACTTCCTCAACCTCCTCAGAAAGTACAGCCGCCGTTGAGCCTTCTTGATCAGCTGTGTGGTGTTAAGTGTCCAAGTGAGGTCCTCACTGATGTAGACGCCCAGGTATTTAATGCTGCTCAGCCTCTCCACTTCAAGCCCTCGGATGAACAGTGGCCAGTAAGGTCTCCTCATCTTCCTCATGTCCACTATCATCTCCTTCGTCTTGTCTGTGTTGAGGGTGAGGTTGTTGTCCTCACACCATGATGCCAGACTGTCCATCTCCTTTCTGTAGGCCGCCTCATCCCCTCCAGTGATGCGTCCTATCATTGTGGTGTCGTCTGAGAACTTTAGGATGATGTTATCTTTGTGGGAGGCGACACAGTCGTGGGCGAACAGGGTGTAGAGGATGGGGCTGAGGATACATCTCCGTACAGAGATATCTTTAATGAAAACCTGCTTGAGTGTTATGAGTCTCAGTCTTGACTGAAGGTTCACCTTCTTACAGGACAATGTCCATGAGCACAAAGCAATTACAACACAGAAATGGCTAAGGAACATCTTTGAGAATGTCCATGAGCTACACAGCCAGAGCCCAGATTTGTTCACTGACAGCTGCCTCTATTCAGTCTGACAGAGCTTGTTGTCTACACAGAAGAATAGCAGAAATCCCTAAGTTCAGGTTTGCAAAGAGGCTCTTCTGGTAATCGAGAAGACTCCAGACTGTATTTGCTGCCAATGAGGCTTCAGCTAAGTAAAGGATCAGTGTGGTATTAAAATAACTTCGCAAAAATTTCTAAAGTCCTGTTTTTACTTTGTCACTCTGGGTTATTTAGCATTGCCTGATATTGGAAGAAAATGAATGTAAAAGGCTGTAACATAACAATGTGGAAAAAGTGAAGGGGTCTGAATACTTCCTGAATTAATGGTCCATGTCATATTGAATAAGTAGTGAAAATAAAGAAAGATTGTCTGCCGCTCATATTACCAGTAGAAAGAAGTAAATATTCTGTATGACTAGAGTGTGTTTTTCCAGGACACTATTGTCAGAGAAAAAGGTGAACATTTGCAATTAATGGAATATTTATAATTTTTGAGAAAAACTAACTTGGAAGCATAACACATTGTTTTTGTGAACATTCTATTCCTCAAAGTTTCTTAAAACATCAGTAGTTTAATATTTGATATCATTTTTATATTTTCTAGACTAACCCTGGAGTTTTAGCATGTCAGGGCTTTTATGAAAACATTTTATTTCTGTGTAAGGCAATTATTGGATTCAGATGAGTACAAGGATGTACATTATCTCTTAAATACATGATTTCTTACTTATTCCATCTGTTGTATTGTCTCACTAAAAAGACTCCAATTTTCTGTTTATTGTTTTGGTTGCTTAGATATTCCTTCACTTCTTTTCATGTTCAAATGTCCTTTAATTAGTAAGTATTAAGTATTTTTTTTTTTGTTGTTTTTTATTAAAGGTTAAACTTTGTCGGAAGTGTGAGGCCTTTCCTATAAGGGTCATAAGGTCAGATGTGGAATATACGCTATATTTCTCCTCAAAGGTTAAAATGAGGTCAATTGGCTCTAATTTTCCCTTTGTGTTTTGCTTCTTTATTATGCATAATGTCATATACTAAGTGATCTCTTAGGAATTCCTTGAGAGATTTGCTCATACAACCTCAATGAGCAAAATCCATATAATAAGGAGGCATATTTTAAAAAGTCTTTGTCTACAAATAGGATTGAATTAAGACAGCAAGCGATGGTTTGAGTGTTTCTAGCAGATTCATAATACTTAATCAGAGAGTTTGGAGTGAAAATTAGAATGAAACATTACTTCTACCCATCCTTTGGTCAAAATCAAGTAGACAACTTTCTACAAATGAGTCTTTTACAATGAAAAAAGGCAAATCTTAAGGTTGGTGAGATGAATTTCATTCCTTTATAATTCTCCTAAATAATTTCAGTGAGCGACTGGATACTTTCTGTCCTTTAACTTTAGGCATCACAATTTGCCTACTTAGAAAAGCTGTAGATGCCTGAAACTTGATACTGGATCGAGCAGGTTAAGGAAATGGATGGATGACCATGCCTTGTAATAAACTAGCAGCTTCTCTAAAATTGGTTCTCACAGTGTACCAAGTGCTGCATTTAGAGACACCAGCTCCCTACAAACCCTGGGCTTGATAAATGGATTAGAATATGGATGTATAGAATTTTTTTCTCTTTTAGGGCTGTGTGGCAGCGAATTATAATAGTATATTCTTTTGCTTTACAATATTTTGCCAAAACAAGACCAATGAAAAGTGTGGAGATAAGAATATAAAACTGAACCCTTCTCCATGGTAACATATATTACTAAAAAATACAATATAAGCTACTAAGAACTAAAAATATATTATCTTACTGATTTCTAATTATTCTTAAAAACATTCTTCCACTTCTACAAAAAAACCTAGAATGCTAGTACTTTTCATTTTTAATACTGTTCTTTGTGTTTTTTGTACCTATACTATCTTTGTAATTTTTGTATAACACACTGTGCTATTAATTTGAAAAGTGCTTAACACATTTCAAAATTGAATTGTCTTATAAGACAAATATGTAATAGCATCCACATATCAATAAATAAATGTCAACCACAAAGAGATAAACAAAATTGTAGTCTTCAACTCCAACTAGCTTTAGGCAAGCTGGCAGCCAAGCTTCTCTACTGGAACACCACAATGTACCAGAAATGCTACAATTATTAAAAATCAATGTGAACAGCTTCCACAGCAGCACTAATAACAGCTTGCTATGCTAAAATAATGAGTCTTCAACCTTCATTTAAATGCTTTGACCGAAGATGCATGTCTAACATTGTTAGGCAGATCATTCTATTTGGTATTAATAATATAATATGATAACAAGACTATTATTAATACTGCTACTACTAATATGAACCGGGTAGAAAAAATAGAATTAAAATAACATGCAAATAAGCAAAAATATATTAAAGCACATATATTAACCTTATTAAGTTACATACTAGTAGTTTAACTAATCATTTCAATGGCATACATTTATTTTATTAGCAACTAATTACATTATTCTGTTCTTCACTGAAGACGGGTTTAGAGCATTCATACAGATTTACAAGAACAAAGTCTAAACACAAAAGGAATATAAGCATGCATAATTTGTATACATTTATATTTAAATTAAAAATAATACTCTAAACATAGGCTCATCATGTCATGGTTTACTAAGGCTCCATCCCTAACTTTACTTTTGTTCTTTGTGTCTTGTTTATTTGGGTATTTTTTATAAATTGTTTTCTTATGTTTGTCAATTGCGCTGTTTTTGCTTATTTCTTTCTTTTTGGTTAGCTCTTTTTCGTTGAACTTTTTTTTTTAACCATTTTAAACTATCCATTTGTCTTTTAATTGTGTTTTTTCCTGTGACACTTTATGGTGTGCCTGGGAGGGGGGACTTCCCAGCACTGTACAGCTGCTACCTGAGGCTTCTTTAAAGGGTCTGAATGTCTTGCATACATAAAACCAGGAAAAAGTGAGTAGCCCAGTTAAGGCAAAAACCCATTCTTAAAAACCTTTGTTTACATATGCAAGACCACTTTTGGAGTTCCCCCTTGGCAAAATGGTCCGACATCATTAAACTGAACAAAAAAGAGTTAAATGTCATCATTGGCTGCTGTGAATCTGAAAACAAGCATGAAGCCAATGTTTGCCGATCAGCTTGTGGAACATTACTGTTAAAAGAAACCTATTTACATTATTCATTATTCACAAAAAAAAGAAAAAGTAAATATTTTGTACAGTTACTTATAAAATGTAATGCTTTGCAAAGAGTGAGTTACTTTTTTGGATGAAACACTGCACATTTGACTGGTCAGCATTTGTTACAAAAACCTAAGTTCATTTATGAACCTTCATGAAATTGGCTAGAAATAGAGCCAAACATGCTAATTTTCCTGTGTTTTATAAATGTGTTTAGTCCTTCATGTGCTGTGAAGTAAATAACATCCAACCCATTTTTACATCCTTGACCTGAACCCCCTGAAGATTTTGCAGTATGAACACTGGCCACTGCATCACCTGTTTCAGCATATCTAGACCAAATGGCTAAAATAAAACTAAACTGACACTTTATTAATATGTTTCTGTTACCAGATTACATAAAGCACACTCTTTTCTGCTTGGAGATTGAGTACTTTTATAGACCAGCATACCGATATGTTTTCTTATTGCCTTACAAACAGTACTGCTAGGATAATAGTAACACAAGTATTTTGACTCCAATAAAATAAGTATTGTGTTAGGATACTCTTTAATTTGAAAAATAATCAAACTATGTAATGCATTACTTTTAATACATTACCCCTAACACTGTAAATTCAGCCTATCAAAATTAATTTAGTGATTTCTGAAAGATTGATACTGATTATTTCAGCCAAGAGAAGGAATAATGTGATTGTCTTAGCATTTTCTTAAGCAAACTTATCTTTGTTGATGTTTTCACCATTTTATAGAAGGGGGAAATGAAGGATAGTGTTTACTAGGATAGGTGAACACTAATTTAGCTTATAGGTAGGCAGGTCATCAAGGGGCAAAAACATTGTTGTCTGTACTGTTTGTTATCCTCTTCCCGCCTTCCCAAAGTAGTCCTCCTGTGTATTACTTTTAGATTACTCAACAAATCCATATTGTTATTATACTTCAAGCTTTAGTTGTGTTCTAGGTGAGGGTGTGCCCACCATCTCATATAGTGAGTTGGCCTCTCTGACACTGCCTAATGAATGCAAGTAAAACATACAACATATTGAACATTCCTGATTCAATAAACTTATGTGCTTGTACATTCTCTTTTTGATTTTGATCAACCAAAGTGAATTAATAGCAGCTTTCCATAGACACAAAGTAGATAGTTGTTGTTAGACATAACCTGAATAGTGCTGATCATCACATTTTGCCAAAGTAGTATTTGCAGTGAATTTTCTGTGGTTGTGTTCTCCCTTGTTCCTTGAATTATTTACTCATAATTTGGCCGATTTAGGAGAGAGCCTGATGCCCACTCCCCCCAAACATAGAAGACTCTATGAAATAATAACAATAACGAAAGATTTATTACTATATTCAAGATGTTTCTATCTCTTTGATAGAATAAAAAGTGCAAAGCATCAGCACAGACAGTTTGGAAAGCCTTCATCATGACTTCAAAAAATAAAACAAGCCAGCGGCTTCAATCATGACATGCCACTTTTAATTTCTGCCTTTAAAAGACCAACATATTTTTTCTGCCTTTTGGATACAATTTCAGCATTTCCACTTTATTTTGACGAAATATATGATTGTGCGTCTCTTACTGAGTTCTTTCTTCTTTGATCTTATGTAGCGATTGTGGTGCAGTGGTTGGTACTGCTGTCACACGGCTCAGGTCACATTTTTGGCCACAATAATCGGTCCAGTATAGTTGGCAGATGTTTCCATAGCTCTTAGGGACACTTTAAACATGATTGCACCATTACAATCCAGTCAAATCTAGTTCAGTTAATTCTTCCCCATCGACTTTAATGCATTTTACCAAGTTCACCGAATATTGAGAACGTTTTCATGATTTCAGGGCACTCATGGCGAAACAAACTCAGCAATGTTCGTTCATCATCTCAGTTGTTTCTTTATGAATTCAGTTTAAATGTATTTTTAAATGAATTTAGTTCTTTTCTTTTAATTAAGTTCCCTACATCAAGTAACCTGCTGGACTTGTCACTGCCTATGCCAAACTTGAAGCACTCTAAGAAAATACTTTCCTGTTTATAACCAATTCTTGGCCATGTGCCAATGTTTGATGTTCTTTCTACTTATAGGACAGCCATTTTTCTCATTTGGCTGTTGGTTTATTAAAAAAATACAAACTGGACATTTTTTTCTTCCATGCTTTTATTATTTTTATATGTTATTTTTTAATGTGCCATTTCAATTTCAGTTTAGTTTTTGTTTCTCACTCAGCTTTTAGTTTTGTTTGTATTTGAATAAACTTCATACAAAGTATGGATTGTCACAGGAGTAAATCTTGGGTGAAATAATCAGTGAACCTAAGGAGAATTCCAAAGCTATGCAGATACACACATCAGTATTGACATTCGTACTATATACTCTTATCCATTTGATTGAATGTTTGTCTGGTTTTACCAAGTGAATAACCAGATATTTATTAAAACTTAACGGAAAAATGGGTATTTCATTTAGAGCACATGGTGAAAAACCAGGATGCTAATGAGAGAACTTGGTCATCTAGCTTTAAAAATAAAGTCAGAACTAAAAATATAGATTCCATTATGTATTCAGAGGTCAGCTTCAAATCACAAATTAACCAGGTTTTAAAGACAGCATTTTAATTTTCAACAAACAGCACTTTTTCTGTTGCTGCAAGATTCTGAGAAGTTGTCACTTGTTTCTCTATCCATCTTCCAAAATCTCTTATCCAGGGCTGGGGTGCAGTGCAGCATATGATTTAGGTAACTAGTCTACTGCAATTCTGCTATAACAATATTGGCAGAAAATATAAACATGCGACAGTTTGTTCAAAATACATTAAGAGTTTCAAGGAAAATTGAAAGGAAAATCAGTTGCCAAAAACAAATAAGAAAAACAAACATACAAGCAAAAACAGTTATGAAACCAAGCCAGACAAATCCATAGAAATCCAAAGAAATTGGTCAGTCATCAAGAATTCTTTGTCTAGGCCATTCATTTATTGAAAACTAGCTTTAACCTGATACCAATAACCATCGCCATGATGTGCAATGCACAAAGCTAAAACCCCAATCACACATAGTTACTCTCTATGACATGTGGCATCATAGCAATAAACACATTGTTGCCAGAAAAAAATAACTAATTAAAAAGAAAACAGTAAAAAATAAAGTAATAAAAAACAAAGGAAGCAATTTCATTCAATTCTCTTCGGCTCCCATTATACTTTAGAATTGATTTTAAAAATTGTATACAACACTTATGCACCTTTATGTTTGGAATGAATTTGCATTCATATTTTCTCCAGTCTTCAAGTGTTGACTTTATTAAAATGTTTAGAATGAAATGTGGAAAGACTGGAGAGGCAGATTTTCGTTTTTATGCACCAAAGATTTGCATAGGTTTACCAGTAAATTTATGCTAAGAAAGCATTGGAGAACATTTAAAAGTATACAAGGTACAATAATTTAACTCAGAATTTAAAATATGTGTGCTATTCCGAAACATAAATTTCTTTATTTTGTAATTTTCATAAATATTAAGAACTCTTTCTTTAAAACTTTGGATTCTAATACATGCTGAATTTATTTTGGTTTAGTTTGTTGAGCTCATCTGGTTTGTTTGATCACATTATTCATGAGATAGACATTCTAATTTATAACCACGTTATTAACCCACCTCTCTTTCTCTTTCAGAGAAATCCTATGGTTTTATGTGCCACCACACCATTGTTGAAATTTTTCAACAATCTAAAAGCACATGTCCATGGTTTGAAGGACAACATTTCTACAGTGATGCCAGCATCATGGGAGCTCTATGACTTCACAAAGGTAATGTAAAATAGAAATCCCAGACAGGCTTTTAGCATATATCAACAAATGTATTCTTACTAGATAGAAGATAATGAACACCCAGAAGTTTTTTGTTTTTTTTTCTCCAGTATATGACATTTTATTTTCCTCCCTGTCTTGTGATAGTTGTGTTACTATATAAATTATAGTCTAATACTGTATATTCACTTTGTGGTGTAGTGGGTTCAAAAAAAAAAAAAAGGCCAGTTTCAAATCCATAAAGCCGCATCGCTTTCTGTGGGCACAATTGCACGACTGCTGGGAGTTAATGAGGTAGTTGGAGTGAGTCGCACCTGCATATGCGGGTACGATCGTTCTCAATTGCTTCATTGGCTTCCTGCGGCGTGTAATTAAGGCCCACATATATACGGGTCAGAACAAAAAAAAAGAAGGGGGAATCAAAGAAAAGGAGAAAAGAGCCAAGACGGAGTCCAGCAAAAAGGAGCTCGTGGCTGCTGAATCTCCACCGGCTACGTGAGCAATGGGTGAGCCAGGAAAATGAGAAGGAGGTGGGCAGAGATCAGGAGGAGTTAGTCTGCATTTTAATCTCGGATTTGTAATGGATTTATTTATTGATTTTTTTATCCTTACTTTTCATAGTGATTTTTATGGATTTATATATGTACTGTTTTTAGTACACTGCACCACTGACGCTTTTGTTGATTTTATTATTGTTTTGTCTGGTTTTTAATAAAAGCACTTGAGAACTTTTTTCACTATCCTCTGGCCTCATCGGTGAATTATCCTCATATGTTAGCTCATCTCGGTCATAACTATCTACGATGTGGGTTCAGCAGACTCCCATGTGAAAAGAGGGGGTCTGTAGGGAACTGGCATCATCACACACTTGCCCTCCAAATAGCACAGCTGATATAAAATAGCATTAGAACAAGGCAGCTTGTGCACGTACAAGAAGTCTCTCTTAACCATGACTGTCTGTGCATGTTTGGTTAAAACATGCTTGTTCTTCACTCAGTGAAGTGATGGTTAAGCTTCTCAAGGTTCTTGTAGTGAAGCTGTGACCGTTTAGCAGTGAACAGGAGCCCCGCATAACTAAAAAGTCTCTCGCAGGCTGCAGACGCAGGAAGTTTGTGTTGTGGTCATGTGACTGCATGGCTACATCTGATTGGTGAAACGGAGTCAAGTGATTATTGTTGCTACGTCTGATTGATGAAACAGTCATGCAGTAGATACACTGGCGACTTCTCACTGGCAAAAATAAAGTGTAATGTATAAAAAGTAATGAGTCGAGTGTTGCCCAATGTAGCGGAGTAAAAGTAGCGTTTCTTCTTCACAAATCTACTCAAGTAAAAGTAAAAAGTATGGTGCAGTAAAACTACTCTTAGAAGTACAATTTTTTTAAAAGTTCCTCAAGTAAATATAACGGAATAAATTTAACTCGTTACTACCCACCTCAGGCAATAGCTAATGTGAAAGTTACATCAATGAGTGTATCACATCATTATTGGTAGGATACAAACATAGTTTTTTAACAACTTTTAAATTATTCTGTATGCTTAATATTATAAATGTTTCTCCTCATATTACTGGAGGTTTTTGGTTACTGTCCTCCATTGTAAACTATTCTTAATCGCTTATTCCTCTTACTCTGAGAACAGATATGTTATGAATACAAAGTAGAAAATGAAAAGGAATCCTTGAGACCAAAAACAGACCTTATATAAATGTAATTTATTTTGCTATAATCTCTAACTTTTTTATGTAAGTTCCTAGCAGTTTATATATGGATTGTAAGGTTTTGAGACTCAACAACAACATTTATTTATATAGCACATTTTCATACAAAAAATGTAGCTCAAAGTGCTTTTCAAAATGAAGAATACAAAAATAGAAGACACAATAAAAAATAAAAATAAGTCAACATTAATTAACATAGAATAAATAAGGTACGATGGCCAGGGTGAACAGAAAAAAAAAACTCCAGACGGCTGGAGAAAAAAAATAAAATCTGCAGGAATTCCAGACCAAGAGACCGCCCAGTCCCCTCTGGGAAATCTACCTAACATAAATGAAACAGTCCTCTTTGTATTTAGGGTTTTCATGGAAGAACTTGATGATGATGGTCACGTAGATTTCTGGCTTTCAGTCCATCAATGTTTGAGCATCATGATGCTTTGAGTAGGTGGTGGTGGCGTAGGCCGCCACCACAAAGAAACCGGAAAAAGAAACAGAAGAGAGAGTAGGGGTCAGTACGGATTTTAGAGCCACTATGAATAGTTATTATGATGAATTGAACATACAGAGTATCAGGATTAAGTTAAAGTGAAGTTAGGAGAAAGCCATGTTAAAGTAATGTGTTTTCAGCAGTTTTTTAAAGTGCTCCACTGTATTAGCCTGGCGAATTCCTATTGGCAGGCTATTCCAGATTTTAGGTGCATAACAGCAGAAGGCCGCCTCACCACTTCTTTTAAGTTTAGCTTTTGGAATTCTAAGGAGACACTCATTTGAGGATCTAAGGTTACAATTTGGAATATAATGTGTCAGGCATTCCGATATATAAGATGGAGCAAAATTATTTAAGGCTTTATAAACCATAAGCAGAATTTTAAAGTCAATCCTGAATGACACAGGTAACCAATGTAGTGACATCAAAACTGGAGAGATGTGTTCGGATTTTCTTTTCTTAGTTAGGATTCTAGCAGCTGCATTCTGCACTCGTTGCAAGTGATTTATGTCTTTTTTGGGTAGTCCTGAGAGGAGTGTGTTTCAGTAATCTAGTCTACTGAAAACAAAAGCGTGAACTAATTTCTCAGCATCTTACAATGATATAAGAGGTCTAACTTTTGCTATATTTCTTAAGTGAAAAAATGCTGTCCTAGTGGTCTGATGAATATGCGATTTAAAATTCAGATTACAGTCAACAGTTACCCCTAAGTTTTTTACTTCCGTCTTAACTTTTAATGCTAATGCACCAAGTTTATTTCTGATAACCTCATTGTATCCATTATTGCCAATTACTAAAATTTCATCCATTCAGAAATACCAGTAAGACATTGTGCTAGTGAATCGAGAGAGCCGGAGTCATCAGGTGCTATTGATAAATACAACTGTGTGTCATCAGCATAGCTGTGGTAACTCACGTTGTAACCTGAGATAATCTGACATAAAGGAAGCATGTAGATTGAGAAGAGCAGCGGACCCAGGATAGAGCCTTGTGGAACACCATATGATATCATGTGTCTTTGAGATGTGATTACCACAACTCACAAAGAATTTTCTCCTGCCAGGTAGGATTCAAACCAATTTAAGACACTGCCAGAGAGGCCCACCCATTGACTAAGGCGATTTCTAAGAATATTGTGATCAATGGTGTCAAATGCGGCACTCAGATCTAAGAGGATGAGAACAGATAAATGGCCTCTGTCTGCATTTACCCGCAAGTCATTTACTACTTTAACAAGTGCAGTTTCTGTGCTGTGATTTGTTCTGAAACCTGACTGAAATTTATCAAGAATAGCATGTTTATTGAGGTGGTCATTTAACTGCATAATGACTGCCTTCTCTAGAATTTTACTTAAGAAGGGCAGGTTAGAGATGGGTCTAAAATTTTCAAAGCAGAGGGTCAAGATTATTTTTCTTGAGCAGGGGTTTAACTACAGCAGTCTTAAGACAGTCTGGGAAGACCCCGTATCTAATGACGAATTAACTATGTCAAGAATATTGTCAATTAGCACGCCTGATACTTCTTTGAAAAACCTTGTTGGTATTGGGTCAAGGATGCAGGTGGAGGGTTTCAGTTGAGAGATTATACTATGTAATTCAGGTAAATCTATCCTGGTGAAAGCATTTAATTTGTTTATAATGGAGTACCGGGGCTTTGGAGGTTCTGCAGTGTTGGGGAGATATACTATGTTATCTCTAATATCATTAATTTTTTGATTGAAAAATACAGCAATGTTCTCACAGGTTTCACTGGAAGTATTCTGGGGGCATTCCTTTGTGTTACCTGGGTTTAACAGACGATCAATTGTAGAAAATAAGACTCTGGGATTACTAGCATTGTTATTTATAATCTTAGAGAAATAGCAGCGCCTCTCAAGACGGACTGTGTTATTGTATTCTGTTATTTTAACCTTCAATATCTCATAATGGAGTTTTCCTCCATTTACGCTCAGCTCTACGACATGTTCTTTTTAAATCAGACACTCTTTGGGTCTTCCATGGAATAATAATGCTAGAAGATTTTTTAACTGTCTTTTCAGGTGCAACTATGTCAACAGCAGCTCTTACTTTAGAATTAAAATTTTCCACTTTACTATTCACATTTTCCTCGCTATTATAGTTGGCACTATAAACGGACTGATTGCTTAGAATGTTTGTAAGTTTTAAAGCTGCTGATGAGTCAAAGAAGCGTTTTTTAACAATACACTTCTCATGAATGTTTTCTATCATTATTTCTATATTAAATAGTAGAAGGAAATGGTCTGATAGACCGATATCAATGACCTGCTTTATATCAACTTTTAGTCCTTTAGTAATCAAGTCTAACATATGACCTGCTTTATGTGTAGGTTGAAATCAAAAGAGTCCAGGAGGTTCATGAATTCTTTTACTTTTTGGTCACACTGATTGTCGATATGAAAGTTAAAGTCGCCGATTATTAAGAGTGTGTCATAGTTCATGGGGCTTCAAATTTGGGGTTTAATTTTGTCTAGAACCTGTTTTGCGTCAAAGCAGTGCTTTTGTTCCAGTGTGGTTTCCCTTTCTTTTTTAGATCCACATCCCTGACGCGGCTTTATCATATACACTGTGTCACGCATGCATGAGTAGGAGGCCGCGGACGAATCTTAAACCGCTTCGAAAGACATTCGCCGGCAGGGAGTGGCAGGGTACTAACCTTTCTCCTTTGTCTTCCAGAAAAAGAGACGCTCCGCCATCATAGCCTGCCCGCTGTACGTCCATTTCCGCCCTTCCTCCACCATCTTTCCTGACGTCAGCTGTCCCATCCTCCCTCACTGTTCCTTCCCAGCATTCCTCCACTTCCGGCTCCTCCTCTATAAAATGGCCGCCGACGCCTCTGAAGGGCGTCGCGCATATGAACTGTTTTGTTTATATTTTGACCTACTTTCTTTTGAAAATATTGTGTATTGTCTGCAATATACGGGGCCGGAAAACCCCAAACCTTTATGTTGTCTATTGCTTCATCTTTTACAACTGAAATTAACTGCATATTGTTTATTAGTTTAAGGCATCTGATTGTAATTAACCCATAACAATATAATGGTCCACGGAATAGCCAAACTATTCCAAATAGCATAGCTGCTTTAGTGTTGTTACTCTCACTGCACCTTCTTCTTCATCTTTCAGCTGCTCCTGTTAGGGGTTGCCACAGCAGATCATCTTTTTCCATATTACTCTCACTGCACAACTCGGAGAATTTATATCATTGTATCTGAGTGTGGAATCACAGCTCTACAGCAGCTGATCAGAAAGAGAATTATTGGTATACAGCATTAAGCACACGCTGCCTCAGCCATGCAGCCTTTCCTGTACGGACCTCGCGGTTCAGAAACAGTTTCATCCCTAGAACTATAAATGTAATCAATCAGTCTATCAAGTGCTCCTTGTAGAACTGTTTGCACTTGTAAGTACAATTACCTCACTGTAAACTTGCGATACAGTTATAAAATTGCACAACCAGAGCCACTTTATAAAGTGCATATTTACATATGATGACAATATAATTTTTAAGATGAAATGCAGCAAAATATGTTTATTATATTATACAAATAAAACTTTAATTTCACTTAAATAATCTGTATTGTTAACAATTAAACATATGAGGACACGGTGTCACAGTGCTAGCAAGGAGCTGGCACTCCATTCACAGATTGTTCCTGCCTCGCGCTGTATTCTTGCTGGGGCTGGCATGACACTGGAAGGATAGATGGATAGAATAATTAAACGTGTACTATGAAGACATTTCAGTGTTCCTTAAAAGTGTTGAAGAATTGGCATTATCAGCTTACAGGTGGCTTAACGTGTATTACAGAGATGATTGTATGGCGAGTGGGTATTTGGAGAAAGAAAAGGAACGACAGGAATTGGGGATTAATATGTTTGAAAGAGACAGTACTGCTGCAATAAATTATTTCATCGAAGGTCACGCACGACGCAACAAGGATCTTGCGTGAGGCATGAACAATCACTGTGTCACCGTGTTCCCATGTTTAATACATGCTTTAATTCATATCATCATGAAAATGATATCAAGTATAAATCTCAGTATTTAAATTATTCATAGAGCTGTAATATCACAAATGTAATGGATTCTGTGTTCTGTTGGGGGAAGAGAAAGCCTGTTTAAGAAGCACGTAGTGATTCACACACATAGAGCACATTGAAGAACACATACACAACAAAGAATTTAACGTTACTTTAGTTTAGGGATTTGAGAAACTAGTAAATTAAACGATTTTAAGATGAAGTTTATGATGTTCTACTTTAATGACAAAATAAACTACGTGATTAAAGTGGAAATTTCGAGATTAAAGTTGACATTTCAAGCTTTTTTCCCCACTGTGTCCCTGTTTTTTTTCTTTTCTCTTTATCCTAATAAGCTTTCATATGACAATCTGACGGTGAGCTATGACTTGCCTTTTCATGGCAACTTTGATATCTGACAACTTCTTTTTTATTTCGGGCACTGTACGACTTTGTGAACTTGAGCTTTCGAGTTTCTTCGACACTCTATGTCACTCTATTAACTTCCTTTTGCTGTTTATATCACTGTTTAAACCAACAAATAGTATGTTTTTCCTTGCCTCCACTTGGCATTCACTGAAATTCTTCTATTTACCCCGTGCTTTTGCTATTGCCTTTTCACAGAACAATGAGCTTAAGGGCTATTTATATTGGGATTCAATTCGTTATTTTCACGTATACAAGTACCATGTACAATGAAATGCTTGCTTGCATGTGCCCCCTCAGACAGTGAACATAGACAAAAAACACACACTAAATAAACCAGAATCTTAGGAATAAATAGAGACAGTGCCAGTATATGTGCAGGTAGCAGTGGAGGTGACAGTCTGATTGCAGTTAGGTAGAAACTCTTCCTGAACCTGGAGGTGCGCATTCGAATGGACTTTAGTCGCTTCCCAGATGAGAGGAGGGTGAAAAGTGACAGTGCAGGGTGACTGAGGTCCCTCCTGATACGGTTCACTTTCCTGAGACATTGTATAGTGTGGATGTCATGGATCACAGGGAGCTGTGTGCTCGTGATCTGCTGTGCTGTATTCACCACATGAGTACAGTCTTGAACTGAGCAGTTGCTGTACCAGGATGTGATGCATCCTGTCAGGATAGATTCCACAGTACACCTGTAGAATCTTCAGTGGGTTGTGGGGGACATCCAGGCCTTACTCAGTCTCCTGAGGAAGTAGAGGCACTGTTGGGCTTTCTTGACTACTGCCGCAGTGTGACTTGCCCATTTAAGGTCATCAGTGAGTGTGACTCTGAGAAACCTAAAGCTGCTGACCTGCTCCACAGCCTCACCTCCTATGTAGATGGGGCTGTGCTCCATTGCCTGTTTGCGGAAATCCACGATCATCTCCTTAGTTTTGCTAACGTTGAGGGTGAGGTTATTGTCCTGATACTATTCTGCCAGGAGTCTGACCTCCTCCCTGTAGGCCGTCTCATTGTCCTCGATGATGAAACCTATTACAATGGTATCGTCAGCAAACTTAAGGATGGTGCTAGAGCTGTACATAGCTACCCAGTCATGGGTGTAGAGAGTGTAAAGCATGGGGCTCAGCATGCTGCCCTGCGGAATGCTAGTGTTAATGGTGATGATGGAGGAGGTTTTTTCACCAATATGCATTTGCTGAGGTCTGCCAGAGAGGAAGTCCAGTACCCAGTTGCACAGTGAAGAGCTAAGCCCCAGATCCAGGAATTTAGCAATGAGCTGGGATGGAATGGCTGTGTTAAATGCAGAACTGTAGTCCACAAACAGCAGCCTGACATAACAGTTCTTGTTCCCCAGATGAGGCAGGGTGGTGTGAAGTGTTATGGAGATGGCATCCTCAGTGGACCTGTTGCAATGGTAGGCAGACTGTAGGGGGTCCAGACTATCAGGGATGATGTCATTGATGTGTTCTAGCACCAGCCTCTCAAAGCACTTCATGGCTAAGGGAGTAAGTGCTACTAGGTGGTAATCATTAGGGTAGTCTACTTTATTTTTCTTTGGGACAGGGATGATGGCTGTGTGCTTGAAGCAGGTGAGGACAGGTGAAACCCTCAGAGATGTGTTAAAAATATCCATAAAGATAGCTGCTAGCTGGTCGCAACATGTTTTTAAAACTCGACCTGAGACTCTGTCTGGGCTGGGTGCTTTGCAGATGCTGAGTCAGGAAAAAGTCTTCCTCACGTCATCCTTGGAGAGCCTCAGGCTGGAGTCTTGCAGCACTGTGGGGGTCACACAGGCCTTTCTGTGTTAGTGCTTTCAAAGCAAGCGAAAAACACATTCAACTCATCCGGGAGTAGCTGTGTCTGCGTGTGTCTGGGGTTTGTAGTCCGTGATCAGCTGAATACCCTGCCACATCCGACGAGCGTCTGCTGTGCTGTTAAACCGAGAGTCCAGTTTGTGGGCATACTAGCACTTTGCATATTTAATGGCTTTTCGGGGATCATACCTGCTCTTTTTGTATGCCTTTGTAACTCCGGAGTGAAACGTATTGCTGCGCTCACAGATCCGCCGGCGTACTTCAGCATACATTCAGGGCTTCTGGTTGGGAAATACACGTACAGACCTTTGTGGGTACACAGTCATCCACACATTTCCTGATGAAGCCTGTGACAACTGTGGGATACTCGTCCAGATTCTCAGAGGACTCTTTGAAAACATCCTAATCCATAGATTCAAAGCGGTCCCTAAGTTTCGCCTCCTCCTCCGAGGTCCAACAGTGCACCTCTCGCCAGACCGGCTCTGTGCGACTGCTGCTTGTAAACAAGGAGGAGCAGCACAGAGTGCTGTTCTAACTGGCCGAGGTTCGACCGCGGGAGCAAGTGATATGCATTTTTGTGTGCGGTGTAGCAGTGGTCCAATGTGTTTGCACCCCTGATGGGACAGGAGATGTGTTAGTAGTATTTGGGGTAAACAGACCTGAAGCTTTCTTTGTTGAAGTGCGATGTGGCAATGATAACCAGACCTTCGGGGTGATCGTTTTCACAGTCTTTAATGAGGCTGTACAGTTCCTTAAGTGTGGTGCTGGTGTTTTCTTGCAGGGGGATGTAAACAGCCACTATGTGTACAGCTGTAAACTCCCTAGGCAGATAAAGCAGTCGGCACTTGATGAGCAGACACTCCAGGTCCGGTGAACAGCTTTGTAAAATGACTTACACAGCCATACACCTCGCATTGCTGATGAGGAAGCATACCTCGCCACCTCTCTTTTTCCTGGAGGAGACCGACCGATCAGCGCGGTGGATAGAGAAGCCATCTAGTTGGACAGTAGAATCCGGCATGCAGGTGGTGAGCCATGTTTCTGTAAAGCAAAAAACACAATCATGTAGATCACGCTGGAAACGGTCTGCCACAGAGATCATCTAGTTTGTTGTCCAGAGACTGGGAATTGGCTAGGAAAATGCTAGGCAGTGGAAGTCGCAGTCCTCTGCGTTTCGTCCTCGCTTGGATCCCGGCATTGGGGTAAGCAGACCTGAAGCTTGCTTTGTTGAAGTTCCCGGCAATGATAACCAGACCTTCGGGGTGCCGGCCATGTTTTCTCCTCCGCTTCCTCTGTGTGTGGTGTGATGGGTCGCGTCCGCCACCTTGGTCTCGAGTTATTGTGGTGAGCAGCCCCTGGTCGATAACTTTAAATGTAGCGACTGGTGCCTTTGTTGCTCCGATGTTTACCCGATGCTTACCAATGTTGTACGGTCGTACTTAATAAAACAGCGAACAAGCAGTGCAGACAGCGACAATAACAAAAATACAGACACAAAAATGAAAAGTCTGTGAGGTGCAGCACGCAACACGTCGCCTCTCTCCGGTGCCATGTTATTCAAAGAGGCATAATTCTGCGAGGAGTTTGGGGAGTGGCAGCAGGCACGTGCACGTGCGTTACTTTTCACGCTGACCGTGATTTATGGAGCGGAGGAACATGGAAGTTGGCGAACGCATACATTTATGCATCTGGATTTTTTGTGCTTACTCACATTTCCACTTTTGTCTGTGCGCCATGTTTTAGTGTGAATTCTACATACGGTGTTATGCATGAGGCCCCTGGTTAGGGGACCATGGGGTACAGTTAAAGATTTTGTTGCTTTGGCAAGTCTGTTAGCCAATGTATGTGTTAGCTTCGCACATGATTCCACCAGCAATAGGTAGAAACAACAGTAAAAGCAACTGAAGTATGGTGGTTCTCAAATACCAAATAAATTCAAGGTCCAAACTAGTGTGCAGCAGGAACATATGTAAATTTTTTATGTTAAGGATAAGAATGTAGCTCTTATTGATTACATGCTTAAAAGGTCCAGAGAACCTATCAGTAATATGGTGATTACATTGGTTAGCGTGGAAGTCAATTAGAAAACCTTCCCTTTTTGCTTCATAACAATGCTCAAGTTGTAAAGGTTTATCTGCAATGCTGTGAATTTAAACAGATCTTCTGTGATGCTCAGGTATCCACAGCTGGCATTTCTTCCTTGAACCTAGACATCAATATTCACGAACTGAGATAGACTAGGGTGAATGAGGACAGACAACAGCAAGTAGGTGCAAAGTGCTTTGTGCTTTTTATTTACCAAAGTTAACCTAGCAAAAGTCCAAGCTGTGCAAAACGTCTTCTGTTTTCGGCTGGCCCCCTGTGGCATTACCACAACGGATCATCTTTTTTCATATCTTCCTATCCTCTGCATCTTGTTCTGTTACACCCATTATCTGCATGTCCTCTCTCACCACATCCATAAACCTTCTCTTAGGCCTTCCTGTTTTCCTCTTGCCTGACAGCTCTATCCTTAGCATCATTTTCCCAATATATCCAGAATCTCTCCTCTGTACATGTCCAAACCAACTCAAATCACCTCTCTGATGTTGTCTCCAAACTGTCCAACCTGAGATGACTCTCTAATGTACTCGTTCCTATTCCTATCCATCCTCGTCACACCCAATGTAAATCTCAGCATCTTTAACTCTGCCACCTCCAGCTCTGTCTCCTGTTTTTTGGTCAGTGCCATCATCTCCAACCCATATAACACAGCTAGTCTCCCTACCATCCTGTAGAGCTACCCTTTCTCTCTTGCTGATACCAGACTGTCACAAATTACTGCTGACACTCTTCTCCACCTATTACATCCTGCCTGCACTCTCTTTTTCACCTCTCTTCCACACTCCCCATTACTCTGTACTGTTGATCCCAAATATTTAAACTAATCCATCTTCACCATCTCTACTCCCTGCATCCTCACCATTCAACTGACCTCCTTGTCATTGACACACATGTTTTCTGTCTTGTTACTACTAACCTTCATTCCTCTCCTCTCTAGAGCATATCTCCACCTCTCCAGGGTCTCCTCAACCTGCTCTGTACTCTCGCTACAGACTACAATGTCATCAGCAAACATTATAGTCCGCAGGGACTCCTGTCTAATCTAGTCTGTCAACCTGTCCATCATCATTGCAAATAAGAAAGGGCTCAGACCCAATCCCTGATGTAATGCCACCTCCATGTTGAATGCAGATCTCACCACTGTCACACTTCCCTCATACATATCCTGTACAACTCCTGCATACTTCTCTGCCACTCCCAACTTCCTCATACAATATCACAACTCCTCTCAAGGCACTCTGTCATATACTTTCTCCAGGTCCACAATGATGCAATGCAACTCCTTGTGGCCTTATCCATAGTTCTCCATCATTACCCTCAAAGCAAACATTGCATCTGTGGTTCTCTTTTGTGGCATGAAGCCATACTGCTGCTCACTAATCATCACCTCCCCTCTTAACCTATCTTCCACTACTCTTTCCCATAACTTCATGCTGTGGCTCATCAATTTTATCCCCCTGTAGTTACTACAGCCCTTATTCTTAAAACTTGGTACCAGGACACTTCTTCTCTACTCCTCAGGCATCCTCTCACTTTCCAAGATGCTATTAAACAATCTGGTTAAAAGCTCCACTGGCATCTCAAATAAACATCTCCATGCTTCCACAAGTATATCATCTGCACCAACATCTTCATGCTTCAACAAGTACGTCATCTGGACCAACGGTCTTTCTGTTTTTAATCCTCTTCATAGTCGTCCTTACTTTCTCTTTGCTAATCCGCTGCACTTCCTGATTCACTATCGCCACATCATTCAACCTTCTCTCCCTCTCATTCTCTTCATTCATCAGCCTCTCAAAGTACTTTTTCCATCTTCTGAACACACTCTCCTCATTTGTGAGCATTTTTCCATCTTTATCCTTTATCACCCTAACCTGCTGCACATCTTTCTCAGCTTTGTTCCTCTGTCTAGCCAATCGGTACAGATCCTTTTCTCCCTTCTTAGTGTCCAACCTCTCATACAACTCATCATATGCCTTTTTTTTAGTCTTTGCCGCCTCTCTCTTCACCTTGCGCCTTATCTCCTTGTACTCTTGTCTACTTTCTGCATCTCTCTGACTATCCCACTTCTTCTTCACCAACCTCTTCTTCTGTATAACAACAACAACAACATTTATTTATATAGCACATTTTCATATAAACAGTAGCTCAAAGTGCTTTACATAATAAAGAATAGAAAAATAAAAGACACAATAATAAAATAAAATAAGTCAACATTAATTAACATAGAATAAGAGTAAGGTCCAATGGCCAGGGTGGACAGAAAAAACAAAAAAAAACCTCCAGACGGCTGGAGAAAAAATAAAATCTGTAGGGATTCCAGACCATTAGACTGCCCAGTCCCCTCTGGGCATTCTACCTAACATAAATGAAACAGTCCTCTTTGGATTTAGGGTTCTCATGGAAGGACTTGATGATGATGGTCACGTAGACTTCTGCCTTTTAATCCATCCATCATTGTTGGAGCATCATGATGCTTTGAGTAGGTGGAGGTGGCGCAGGCCACCACCACAAAGAAACCGGAAAAAGAAACAGAAGAGAGAGTAGGGGTCAGTACGATTTTAGAGCCACCGTGAATAGTTATTATGATGAATTGAACATACAGAGTATCAGGATTAAGTTAAATTGAAGTTATAAAAAGGCCATGTTAAAGTAATATGTTTTCAGCAGTGTTTTAAAGTGCTCTACTGTACTAGCCTGGCGAATTCCTATTGGCAGGCTATTCCAGATTTTAGGTGCATAGCAGCAGAAGGCCGCCTCACCACTTCTTTTAAGTTTTGTTCTTGGAATTCTAAGGAGACACTCATTTGAGGATCTAAGGTTACGATTTGGAATATAAGGTGTCAGACATTCCGATATATAAGATGGGGCGAGATTATTTAAGGCTTTATAAACCATAAGCAGAATTTTAAAGTCAATCCTGAATGACACAGGTAACCAGTGTAGTGACATCAAAACTGGAGAAATGTGTTCGGATTTTCTTTTCCTAGTTAGGATTCTAGCAGCTGCATTCTGCACTAGTTGCAAACGATTTATGTCTTTTTGGGTAGTCCTGAGAGGAGTGCGTTACAGTAATCTAGTCAACTGAAAACAAATGCGTGAACTAATTTCTCAGCATCTTTCAGTGATATAAGAGGTCTAACTTTAGCTATGTTTCTTAGGTGAAAAAATGCTGTCCTAGTGATCTGATTAATATGCATTTAAAATTCAGATTACAGTCAACAATTACCCCTAAGCTTTTTACCTCCGTCTTGACTTTTAATCCTAATGTATCCAGTTTATTTCTAATAGCCTCATTGTATCCATTATTGCCAATCACTAAGATTTCAGTTTTCTCTTTATTTAACTTGAGAAAGTTACTATTCATCCATTCTGAGATACAAGTCAGACATTGTGTTAGAGAATCAAGAGAATCGGGGTCATCAGGTGCTAGTGATAAGTACAGCTGTGTGTCATCAGTATAGCTGTGGTAGCTCACGTTGTGCTCTGAGATAATCTGACCTAACGGAAGCATGTAGATTGAGAAGAGCAGCGGACCCAGGATAGAGCCTTGTGGAACACCATATTGGATATCATGTGACTTTGAGTTGTAATTACCACAACTAACAAAGAATTTTCTCCCTGTCAGGTAGGATTCAAACCAATTTAAGACACTGCCAGAGAGGCCCACCCATTGACTAAGGTGATTTCTAAGAATATTATGATCAATGGTGTCAAATGCAGCACTCAGATCTAAGAGGATGAGAACAGATAAATGGCCTTTGTCTGCATTCACTCGCAAGTCATTTACTACTTTAACGAGTGCAGTTTCTGTGCTGTGATTTGTTCTAAAACCCGACTAAAATTTATCAAGAATAGCATGTTTATTTAGGTGGTCATTTAACTGCATAATGGCTGCCTTCTCCAGAACTTTACTTAAGAAAGGCAGGTTAGAGATGGGTCTAAAATTTTCAAGAGCCGAGGGGTCAAGATTATGTTTCTTAAGTAGGGGTTTAACTACAGCAGTCTTAAGACTATCGTATCTAATGATGAATTTACTATGTCATACTCTCCTGTACTTCCCCATTCCATCACCAAGTTTCCTTTTCCCCCTTCCTCTGTCCAGATGTCACACCAAGCATCCTTCTTGCTATCACCCTTACTATTTCTGTTGTAATTGCCCAGCTATCTGACAACTCTTCACTGCCATCCAGTGCCTGTACTGCATCCTCCCTGAACTCAACCTTGCAGTTTTTCCTTTTTCAACTTCCACCATCTGATCATTGTCTCTGCTCTCACTCCCCTCCTCTTCTTGATCTCCAGTGTCATCCTGCAGACCACCATCCTATGCTGCCTAACTACACTTTCCCCTGCCATCACTTTGCTGTCTTCAATCTCCTTCAGATTAACCCTCCTGCACAGGTTATAATCTACCTCTGTGCATCATCCTCCACTCTTGTACATCACTCTATGTTCCTCCATCTTCTTAAAATACATATTCACCACAGCCATGTCCATCCTTTACACATAATTCACTATCATCTGACCTTCTTCATTCCTCTCCTTGACATCAAACCTACTCATCACCTCCTCATCCTCTCTGTTCCCTTCACCAACATGTCCATTGAAATCCACTCCAATCACCACTTTCTGTCCCTTGGGTACACTGTCCATCACTTCATCCAACTCAATACAGAAATTTCTTTCTCATCCATCGCACATCCAACTTGCGATATTCAACATCACACCTTCAGTTTCCAGCTTCATAATCATCACTCTGTCTGACACTCTTTTCACAAGCAAAGCACTCTTGACATACTTTTCCTTCAGAATAACCCCTTCGCCACTTCTCCACCCATCTACACCACGACAGAACAATTTGAATCCACCTCCGATCCACCCTGCCTTACTCCCCTTCCATTTAGTCTCTTGCAAACAAAATATATAAACCTTCCTTCTCTCCATCACATCAGCTAACTCCCCTTACTAGTCATACTGCCAATATTTAAATTCCTACCCTCAGTTCCACTCTCTTTATTTTCCTCCTTTCCTCCTGCCTCTAGACACATCTCCCCCTCTTCTTCTCCTTCTTTGGCCAACAGTAGCCCAGTTTTCAACAGCACCCTGTTGGTCCTCAACCAATCCGGTATGGAAGTCTGTATTGTTGTCCGCATATTGATCTGGCAAAATTTTACACTGGAAACCTTCCTGATATAACCCTCTCTGATTATTCTGCTTGGGACTGGCACAAAGAAACACATTGGTTTGTGTATCCTGTGGAGCAAAAAAAATCTTACATAAGTAAATAATCAATCCATAAAAACTCAGTGTTAAGGGGAGGAAGTTGAAATCACAATAGATACAGTAATCTGATAAAATCATGGGTAAAACAAAATTTAAAATCAGTCTTAAAATGCTCTTCCCAGTGCTGCTCTGTGTCTAATCTCTCTTGCTCCACTTGCTCCACTCACCCATTTCCCAGGTATAATCAGTGGAGGGAAGAGTCCAGTGATGGCGCTCCCAACCCCCTGTCCTAGCCCTCTTTTCATCAGCATCCGCATAGCTCCCACATCTGTGATGCAAACTCATGATTGTGCTGCTCAAAACAACAAATGGGGCTGCACCCTGTGTGACCCGACATTTGCGCGCCGACAAAATAGCGCCAATTAAAATGCGCAGTCAAAATCGCGCAGACAAAATCACCCCGACAAAATCGCGAACGTTTCATTAAATATGAATTACTAGTTTAAAGCATATATAATAATATTTATTTTAGAAGTCAATATTATGAGACGTGGCATGCTATCAGCCCGGCATGCAGATAGTCCTTAAGATCACGCCCTGCATATGTAGGAAGAATTGCAGCAAGGGCGTCCCACTCTCTTGGCCTCTCTCGCGATTTTGTCGTGGCGATTTTGTCAGTGCACATTTGTCGAAAACCAGTTAGTGGTGCTCATTTGTCCGTCACGGTCACGGGGAGCATATGTCTATCGCGCTTTTGTCGGTGAACCACACCCTGGTATTCAGTTACACTGCTAACTGCACCACCAGCCTTAGAGTTCTTAAACCAACCCTGCAGTCTGCACTTCTGCATGGTAAATGCATTTTAAAAAATAAACTGAGTTTAACTAGAATAATTCAGATAATTTACTTCTTTTGTAGGCTTATTATCTGAGTATTATATTCATTTATAATCTGAAAAGAGCATTTAACAATTATAACACATAGGTGTTATATTGTATCACCTAGCATTCTACAAGCCTTTATTATGTTGTCTGGTCATGACCAGATCTGTCAACTAGGACTCCCAAAGAATCATCTCAAAATGTTTAATTTTGAAATTGCCTAAACTTTTGAATTACCAAGTTTGTGGACACAGGGCAAATTAATAAATTTGCAAACGCTCACTGCCACTTTTTTGTCCAATAATAGGCAATTGAATCTTAAAACACTTTTTAAATATTTGACTAAATAATAAAATGTGAAAACTCCTCACAGTTAATAGAAAACAAGCTTTTTTTATGTAAAATAATGAGTAATAATAAGGATGTTAAGTACACTACTACTGATTTCCTGAAACTGCTTTTTTAATGTGCATATAGGACATACTAATCTATTAATGTTTGTCCCAAACACTCAGTATCTGTAGAAGAATACTATCTACGGACAAAACTGTTTTTGTATGTATGTGTTTACTGTATATAATATGGTGGTGTCTGGTATTGTATATTGTGTTGTTTAACTCTATATACCTTGCTATGTGTATGGATATAACAACAAGAGAAACTCCTACCAACCATGTTGCCTGGCAATAAAGTTCAAAGTTCAAATTCAAGTCAAAAGAAGAAGTGGAGATATATATTAGAATATCATCTAAACTGTTCTAAGATAAACTGAAAAAGTTTCTACATCTTCATTAAAGTCTGGTGTACACAAAAAGGTAAAATATAAACCTGGGATCAGGAAATTCCCCGTTCATTGTAATGACTCAGTGATAGATTTAATCAAAATAGATTAACAACACTTTCCCCACTATTGAATAAATGGAATTACCAGCTTCTTAATATTTGTACACAGTTTTCATTTTACAGAATTTTCAAGGTCAGGTCAGGTTGGGGAGCATGCACTGGTACAACATGTTGCTGCACCCATCACATGACAAAACAGCTTAGGATCCTGCTTGGCAACCCCTCCCCCCCAGGTCGACACGAGGTCCAGTCCCACCCTCCAGAAATGGCCATCTATCTTCTGCAATGAGATGTTACATGGGCATCTTATTGACCTGGCCCAGCCTCTCGGTCCTCAACAATGAGGATCCTGCAAGCCGGATCACCCTCCGAGAATCGCACCACATGGCCATAGTGCCGTAACTGTTGCTCCCTCACAATGCAGGTAATGTGCCTCCTATTAAGGCTCCATGAGCAACTGCACATTGAACACAAAGTTAAACCAGCAGTACCCAAGGATTCTCCAAAGAGACACAGTATCAAAGTAGTCCAATCTTCATCTCTGTTCACTGAATAGTGTCCATGTCTCGCAACCATATAGCAAAACAGGAAGCACCAGGACTCTAAAGACTTGGACCTTCATCCTTTTGCAAAGATATCAGGAGTGCCATACACCCCTTTTCAGCGACCTCATGACCCCCCATGCTCTCCCAATCCATCTACTGACTTCATAGGTAGATTCACCAGAGACATGAATGTGGCTGCCAAGGTAAGTAAACCTCTTGACAAGGTTGACACTCTGCAGACAGACACAGTACTGATGTCTTTGTCCAAGAGGTAATTAAAGGCCTGGATGCTTGCAAAGACACTCAAAAGCTCAGATACTCAGACTCCTCGCTCAGTCTCTTGAGAGCTCTGACCTGAATTTTCCAGTCAATACAGTAAGTAACTAATAACAAAAACCTGCAGAAAGATATATAATTATATGTGCTAACTGCAATTTGTGGATTGTGCCACTTAAACCAAAATGATTAATTACTTTATAAGTGAGGGCTCATTAAAAACATTGTGATTTCTGTTGTAAATCACCAATAAATTCTGTATTGTTTCTGATTAATTCGTTCTGATTAATATAGGCTTGTACTGTATGTTTACACTGACAACTGTAAAAAATAACAAACATCCATCTGACAAAAGCAAAAAATACAACAGTGTATGAAAAACCCTATGGTAATTAGAGTTGGCAAGAGGGCCTTCAGGGTCCAATCCCATCATCCAGACAAGTTTGACTTCACAATATGAATTCCTAAAAAACACTTTAATACATGTATGTGCATTTTTACTACATGTGTTTTACATAATAACAATGTTCATAATAAAAAATAGAGTCTTCAAAAGTACGGATCACTGCAAATTTTGATTAAAAATTATTTCAGACTGCTTTCATTCATCTCTTCTAAAGGTGAGTTCAGTGAATTAACTTCTGCTCTTGTATATGTGTGTTTTACCCCAGTAATATCACACAACAGACTTTGTACAGTTTTACATTATCTGTGGTGAACAGCTAATTATTAAGCCTGTAGTTAATTAAAAATGTGAAATTTATCAGACGTGTTACAAGCATACAGTAAGAAGCTAAGTGACAGAAGAGTCATTCTTGAGTTATCATGCTTATATTTACGGTATTTTTATTTTTCAATTCTGTGTTATGTTACTGACAACATATTTTGTCTTGTGTGCTGGTTTACCTGTATGTATAAAGCCTTTGTGCTTTTAGCATCACCTTACACATGTTTTGATCAATATAAACTCTGCTTAGCATTGGACTTGTTGAGCAAAAGTGCTAATTGTGCTAATGACCAACAATATAACCAAAAAGAAGAATGAAGACTGAATTTCCATGTTTAGGGTAAAACAGATCCATTTACTAAGCCTACTGTATCTAGGAAGCATTGGCTCTATTGTACAGATCAACGATGGGTGAATTCTTAGTCTGTTGAGGTCACTTCCGCACTCACTCATTGTGAGACAATTTAGAGTCATACTGTAATTCAAACTAATCTTCATGTCTGTGAAGAAAGCCATAGTACCAAGAAGGAAAAAAACTCCCAGACATTATACTATTATGAAAGTTGAACAAACAATGACTTGGTCAATGTAAGAGCCAAATCTTTTAAGTTAATGTTAATGGCAGTAGAGTGTTGTACCTTGTTAGCCATAGATTGATACAGGAGAAAGGAGGATGAAATGACACCTTTTATTGGCTAACTAAATAGATTACAAATGTAAGCTTTTGAGGCAGCTAAGGCCCCTTCATCAGGCAAGGTGTAATGTTAATGGTAATTTTCCTTAGACTGTTTAACTTGAATTTGAATATAATACAGCTTAACATAGATAATGGAAGATTCAGTTTAACCTCCTATAAGTTACAGAAAATGGAGTGTTCATAATCTCTGTGTGACTCTAGAATAGCCCATAGATTCAAGTTAGACACCTAGAAAAAACATGAATGGTCACACAGACATCAAGGGCATATAGTTTTCAGACCATTGAACAGAAAGTTGCATAAAACAGTAAATAAAAACCTTAAGAAATGTAACCTAGATGTTTAAACAAAATATCACATTTTACTCTTTCCCTTTCTTTTTTGTGTGTATCATTAGCTTTTTTTCTCTATTTTTTGTGTGAAGTGAATTTCACTAAAATCTTTAACAACAAAGAGAATTGGACTGTGGAGTATTTTTTTACAGTGAGTCATACTAATGCTGGTAGCTGCATTTAAACTATTTTGAACCATTTGGAAACCTTTGTCAAAAACGGCTACATTCAATATTTAAAACTCAGAATCTTTGAGCCACGATTACAAACAGAACAATGTTTTTCAAATACTTCAAATGTAAAATCAACAAACAACTACTAACCAGAACATATTTTATAAAGTATTAGAAAAAATTTTCAAATTGGTTAATAAAATATATGAAATAAAAAAGAACTCACTAACTGGAAGGTAAACCAGTTTGAAATTATTGTCAGTTTAGTAAGTTTCTACTATTTTGATATTATTACAGACAGTTCTACTGTTGTTTTTTGTACTGTATAATGTAGTTGGAATCAGTATCTACCTTTGCCAACATAAAAACAAAGTCAAATAAAACAATAAAGAAGCCAAATGTACAGTTTAAGATAAATTAAATATCTATTGTAAATAGTGATCATTCTCTGGTAAACTGTCTTTGAGACCTTTACCAGAAAAGTAAAATCCATCTGTTGAGGTTAGTACAGATTGTTGTATATATTTTAGTGCTTATCTCAGATTACAGAAAAAAGTACAGTAATCCCTCCTCGATCGTGGGGGTTGCGTTCCAGAACCCCCCGCGATAGATGAAAATCCGCGAAGTAGAAACCATATGTTTGTGTAGTTATTTTTACATATTTTAAGCCCTTATAAACTCTCCCACACTGTTAACATTATTAGAGCCCTCTAGACATGAAATAACACCCTTTAGTCAAACGTTTAAACTGTGCTCCATGACAAGACAGAGATGACAGTTCTTTCTCACAATTAAAAGAATGCAAATATATCTTCTCTTCAAAGGAGTGTCTGCATCAGGAGCAGAGAATTTCAGAGAGAGAGAAAGAGCGCTCGCAAAAAAAATCAAACAATCAAAAAATCAATAAGTGTGTTTTTAAGTATGCGGAAGCACCGCGATAAAGCGGCATTTTGTAGAGGAGCGTCTGTATCCTCTAGGCAAACAGCTTCTGTGCAAACAGCAACTCTGCTCACACCCCCTCCGTCAGGCGCAGAGAATGTCAGAGAGGGTGAGAGAGAGGCGGAGACAAGCAAGCAATCAGGCACCGCGCGGGAAGCATATCTTATAGCATTGAGGAGTTTTAGTTAATATGTAATACATGCTCTGATTGGGTAGCTTCTAAGCCATCCGCCAATAGCGTCCCTTGTAATAAAGGTGGTTTCACACCTAGTTCATTGGGACTAGTATTTTTATACTCTGGTCCGATCTCCTTGAAAGTTTGTTTAGGTAGATGTGAACTTGCCAATAGCACTCTGGTATGGACCAAAAAAGAGTGGAAAGGGTGGTCTTGATGTGGTACCAAGTGTACCCTGGAGCAGTTCACATGACCTCTAAATGTGATCCGATTTCACCAGTCAAATACTGTGCATTATGCATGACATTTTGTGTGCTGTTGTAGACAAACTGAGCCTCTGCTGTCAGTAATTCAGAAATCTTGTTCATACCATAATGAGTTGAGGATTAACATGGGGCATTAAAAAACGATAAAAAGGTAAAAAATAAATAAATGAATGCACACACAGTACAAATATAGCATAATTCACATAAAACAACTTGTGCAATTAGTCACTGAATTAGATCAGCTCCTGATTCATTCTCAGAGCCTCTCGCACTCGATTGGACTGCAGTTTGACCATCCATCCATCCATCCTCCAACCCGCTGAATCCGAACACAGGGATCTGCTGGAGCCAATCCCAGCCAACACAGGGCACAAGCCAGTCCCGGGCAGGGTGCCAACCCACCACAGGACACACACAAACACACCCACTAGGGCCAATTTAGAATCACCAATCCACCTAACCTGCATGTCTTTGGACTGTGGGAGGAAACCCATGCAGACACGGGGAGAACATGCAAACTCCACGCAGGGAGGACCCAGGACGTGAACCCGGGTCTCCTAACTGCGAGGCAGCAGCGCTACCACTGTGCCACTGTGCCACACGCAGTTTGACCAATTAAAAAAAAATAAAATAAAATGTGAGCAGAACACATATAGAGGTGGCAAGAAATGAACAACAGTGCCCTGTTAGACCACCAATCAAATGTCTTAATCTTACACCATGAATACATCATATGAGCAGGTGGGGTGTTCCCCTAATGCACTCACTAATTTTAAATGTTAATCAATGTTAATCAAGATTAGATTAGATTAGATTAAACTTTTAAGAATTCTGAAATAATAAGAGAGTAAATACACAAAATTATACAGTTAAACTTCCTTATTTTACCAATCACAGTGCCTCCTTGATATTGATTATTAATCCCAAAGCCTAAAGCCCCCATGCTCTTCTCTGACCCCAAACTACAATCTGATCAACACACACAAATCTCTGCTACCATCATACTTTAAAACTAATGCATTCAAAATCTGCCTGAAGATACACAAGTGTTCTTTATGTGTGTACCATTTTTAATGTATTTTACTTCTGTTATTTTGCACTTTTGGATGAAAGTTTTAGAATGGAAAATTATGCCTGAAGAGTAGATGTAAATTTGAACCAATTAAGTATATTGGATTTTTGTTAGTTTTTATTTTAATTATACCTGTCATCCTTCATCTCCCAATATTTCCCTAGTTAAATTGAATAAAAACATAAACTCTGCCTTTATCCATCTTTTCATTGTCTGTGCATGCATCTCTCCTATTCAAAATTTCAGGGCTATGGAGAGACTGGTGAAAGTAGTGTGTTCTGTTGAATATGATGCAGATCAAAAGCATATAGAAATAAACCCATCCATCCATTTTCATAACCTGCTTATCCAGGATGGGTCATGGGGACGCTGGAGTCTATCCCAGAAAGAATAGGACAGAAGACAAGAACAATCCATGGACAAGGTGCCAGTCCACACCAGGGTCACTTTAACAACACCAGTTCACCACACCTGCATGTCTTTGGACTGTGGAAGGAAGCCCACTTAGACATGAGGAGAACATGCAAATTCCTTGCGGGTAGTACCCGGGATATAAACGCCTGTGTCCTTGTTGTGAAGCAACAGTGATACCATTGCACCACTCTGCCTAGAAATAACTACATCAGTAATAATTTTATTTTAACAATTATCAATTATCTGTTTTACAAATGAAAATGTCTTATGCTTGTGGAAGAAATAGCAAAAAGTAAAAATAATTAGTATAAGGCCAATACAGAGAGAACAGAGTTTGAACTATACGTACAAAAAGGACATATCAGCAATTTCACATTGCAAATAAGTACCACTCACAATTAAAGTGATTTATGTTATATATGCTGCCAAGCATATGTTTATATTATTTGAGTTACATCTGATAATAGTCCTGGAAGAGCTCTGAGGGTTTTTTCAATCTCTAGGTTAAAATAGATGTATTCTTAGGGATGGATAATGGCCGTTTCAGAGAATGATGAACTAACAGTCCAGAAATATAGAGACAGTAATTTGTCAAAAGTGACTAATACGCTTTTAATAAAGTACTGTAGCTTATTATGAAAGGAGGATGATTTTATCGAACATGGTTTTATTATCTACATATAATCAAAGTAATTTTAGTCCTTTATACATAGAATATGACATAAGACTACTGTAGTTCATATGAAAACAGAATTCTAATTATATTAATGTGCCGTTTTATTAATCAAAACCAGATAAATCATAACGTTCAACCTCTCTTAAAATATCCAGCTTATGCTCTCACTATTTGAAATATTTGTTTGAAGCTAAAATTATGTTTGATGTTTATGTTTGACTTCCATGGTTGATACAGAGCTCACAAGGCTTGCAAAATTACTTGCAAAATACCCGTGCTTTACAAAGGAGAAGTAGTGTGTTAAAGAAATTATGAAAAAGAAAAGGAAACATTTTAAAAATAACGTAACATGATTGTCAATGTAATTGTTTGTCACTATTATGCGTAATGCTGTGATCAAGCATTTGATTATCATTATTTCTTTCAATCAGGTTCACATTTGGAGGACGTGTTCTGTTCAAGTTACATTCCGCGTTTGTCAACTGTTGCAAAGATACAACAGGTTTCATTGATAACTTTTTTGTCAGAGTTGAAATATTCCTAAACATCGAAGTGTCCACTACCCATATCGCTACCCGTGAATCTAAGGTGTTTAACGGGCATTCCCGTTAAAATATTTCCCCATTTCTATACACTTGAAACCGACAATGAAACAATGCCACGGCAGCTATCAGTTCACATGCAGAACCATAGGATGAGAGCTTAAGCATTTCACTGCTATAGTGGTCCTGTGTAGTATAATTGTCTCCTGTACTGTCATCAGTCCACACCTTGAACCTGTCCCAGTCATTCAGTACATAAGACACAATACTGTATCTCTGCGGATATCAAGGTTGAGACTGATATGACCATGCAATAAGTAAGAGAGAAAATTGAAGAGGCAGGAACAATCTCTGGACATGGAAACCACTGGGTACGGGTCGGTAAAATTGTGATCGATGGTGATCACTGGAATAGACATGTTATTCGGGGTAAACTTACACCCATTGGGAAAGAACAAAAGGAAGAAGGAAGGAAAGAAGTCATGGAGCAGGGAATGAAAAGCAGAAGTCAGCACCAGGAAGACATAAGTGAGCAAGTAAGGAAGCCCAACAATGACAGCCTTGAAGCGGTGGAGAAAAAGAAAAGGCAACAGTCATGAGGAGGGAGATGTGAGGAAGTAAGGAAGCCCAACAATGTCAGCATTGAAGCGGTGAAGTAAATGAAAAGGCAGGAGTCACCAGCAGGAAGACACGAAGCAAGGCCAACAATAACAGGCTTGAAGTGGTGGAGTAAATGAAAAGGCATGAGTCACTAGCAGGAAGACGTGAAGGAAGGCAAACAATAACAGGCTTGAAGTGATGGAGTAAAGAAGGGAGCAGTGAGCATGACGAGCAGCTGAGGAAAGTAAGAAACCGAGTGAGGAGGCACATAAGTGCGGGATGTTGTTAATGTATGTAACCTGGGCAAGGTTTTAAAAAAAAAGAATATTAGAATGTGAGTTTGTGCTAATAAAGTTTATTGACTGAAATGGGGTACAAGTTACTGGGGTTGAGCTTGATTCTCAAGGTTAAGCTTGTGTAAAGAAAGACAACACAGAGCGCTTAAAGTTTTGGGGTTGTGAGCCCCATATACTGTCAAAAAAGAAATTAAAGGTCTTTTGCCGTTTTCTCACAAACAAAATCATGGATCACTACAAGACAAATAGAGGGTTGGAGGGACATTTTTAAAAGGAGGACTGGAAATCAGGTGTGATGGCTGCTGGGTAGGCGTGGTGGTGCATGGGAACCTGACGTCATCATCAGGGGACCAGAGGGAAGAAGGAAATCCGGAAGTACTGTTCTGTTTTCAGTCCGGGCTGGCTTATGGCGGCGCCGCTTTGTCTTTTGTATGAGACAAGAGAGAAAAAGGTTAGTACGGCGCCTTCGTCCCCCGGCCGGCTGTTCGGCAATGCGCGTCGGATCCGCCAACTGCTCCCAATGCGCTTGTGTGTGACACTTGATATGTAAGTGTCCTCTGATTGGCCTATCGACAGTCCATGTAAGATAATTGTGAGCTGGGATTGGAGGAAAGTAGAGAGAGCACGGGGGGAAAAAGAAAAAAAACGAGAGGGGGAAAAAAAAGACCATTTGAGGCAGAATGCCAAAACGAGAAAGAACGAAAGATTAAATAATTTTAGAAAACCGCTAAAACAGTGGTTCTCAAACTGTGGGGCAGGCCCCCCTAGGGGGGCGCGAAGTAACAAAAAGGGGGGCATGAAGATGTGAAAAAAGGAAAGCAAGAATCAAAAATATGAAAAATACATCTATTGAAACCAAAATAAATGAACTTAAACTACATTCTGATAATGTCACTTCTCTGAAGGGGAAGGAGCCTAAGCTGGTGTGCTAGGTCGAGAGGTTCCGGCTAGATATAGTCGGGCTCACCTCAACACACAGCTTGGACTCTGGAACCAATCTCCATGAGAGGGGCTGGACTCTCTACCACTCTGGAGTTGCCCCCGGTGAGAGGCGCCGAGCAGGTGTGGGCATACTTATTGCCCCCCGACTCGGAGCCTGTGCATTGGGGTTTACCCCGGTGGACGAGAGGGTAGCCTCCCTCTGCCTTCAGGTGGGGGGACAGGTCCTAACTGTTGTTTGTGCGTATGCGCCGAACAGCAGTTTGGAGTACCCACCCTTTTTGGAGTCCCTGGAGGGGGTGCTAGAGGGCATACCTTCTGGGGACTCCCTCGTACTGCTGGGAGATTTCAATGCTCATGTGAGCAATGACAGTGAGACCTGGAAGGGCGTGATTGGGAGGAATGACCCCCCTGATCTGAACCTGAGCGGTATTTTATTATTGGACTTCTGTGCTTGTCATGGATTGTTCATAACAAACACCGTGTTCAAACATAGGGGTGTTCATATGTGCACTTGGAACCAGGACACCCTAGGTCTCAGTTCGATGATCGACTTTGTGGTCGTGTCGTCGGACCTGAGGCCACATGTCTTGGACACTCGGGTGAAGAGAGGAGCGGAGAGTTTTGGATGGCTTTGTGGGGATTGTGGTCCACCGTCTGGCATCTCAGGAGGGGGAAGCAGTGCAGTATCAACACTGTATATGGTGGGGATGATGAGCTGCTGACCTCGACTCAGGAAGTTGTGGGTCGGTGGGGGAGTACTTCGAAGACCTCCTCAATCCCACTATGCCTTCCAATGAGGAAGCAGAGCCTGGGGACTCGAAGGTGGGCTCCCCCATCTCTGGGACCGAGGTCACTGAGGTGGTCAAAAACTCCTTGGTGGAAGGGCCCCGGGGGTGGATGAGATACGCCCGGAGTTCCTCAAAGCTCTGGATGTTGTAGGACTCTCCTGGTTGACACGCCTCTGCAACATCTCATGGACATCAGGGACAGTGCCTCTGGATTGGCAGACCGGGGTGGTTGTGCCCCTCTTTAAGAAGGTGGACCGGAGGGTGTGTTCCAACAACAGAGGGATCACACTCCTCAGCCTCCCTGGAAAAGTCTATCCGGGGGTCCTGGAGAGGAGGGTCTGTCAGATAGTCGAATCTCGGATTCAGGAGGAACAGTGTGGTTTTCGTCCTGGTCGCGGAACAGTGGGCCAGCTCTACACCCTTAGCAGGGTCCTGGAGGGTGCATGGGATTTGCCCAACCAGTCTACATGTGTTTTGTGGACTTGGAAAAGGCGTTCAACCATGTCCCTTGGGAAATCCTGTGGGGGGTGCTCCAGGAGTATGGGGTATCGGTCCCCCTGATAACGGCTGTTTGGTCCTTGTACAATCAGTGTCAGAGCTTGGTCCGCATTGCCGGCAGTAAGTTGAACCCGTTTCCAGTGAGAGTTGGACTCCACCAGGTCTGCACTTTGTCACAAATTCTGTTCCTAACTTTTATGGACAGAATTTCTAGGCGCAGCCAGGGCGTTGAGGGGGTCCGGTTTGGTGGACTCAGGATTGGGTCACTGCTTTTTGCAGATGATGTTGTCCTGTTTGCTTCATCAGGCCATGATCTTCAGCTCTCTCTGGATTAGTTCACAGCTGAGTATGAAGCGGCTGGGATTGGAATCAGCACCTCCAAATCTGACACCATGGTCCTCAGCCGGAAAAGGGTGGAGTGCCCTCTCAGGGTTGGGAGCGAGATCCTGCCCCAAGTGGAGGAGTTCAAGTATCTCAGAGTCTTGTTCATGAGTGAGGGTAGAATGGATCGTGAGATTGACATGCGGATCGGTGCGGTGTCCGCAGTGATGCAGGCTCTGCATCGGTCTGTCGTGGTGAAAAGGAGCTGAGCCGTAAATCAAAGCTCTCAATTTACCAGTCAATCTACGTTCCTACCCTCACCTATGGTCATGAGCTATGGGTAGTGACCGAAAGAACGAGATGGCGAATACAAGCGGCTATAATGAGTTTCCACCGCAGGGTGTCTGGGCTTTCCCATAAAGATAGGGTGAGAAGCTTAGTCATCCGGGAGGGGCTCAGAGTAGAGCTGCTGCTCCTCCGCATCGAGAGGAGTCAGATGAGGTAGCTCGGGCATCTGATCAGAATGCCTCCTGGACGCCTCCCTGGTGAGGTGTTTCGGGCACGTCTAACCTGGAGGAGGCCCCGGGGAAGACCCAGAACACGCTGGAGGGAATATGTCTGGGATTTCCCCAGAAGAGCTAGAAGAAGTTCCCGGGAGAGGGAAGTCTGGGCATCTCTGCTCAGGCTGCTGCCCCTGTGACTCGATCTCAGATAAGCAGAAGAGGATGGATGTATACATTCTGATACTAGAAAAATAAATATAGAGTTAGATAAAGGTTGATAAAAGTTGAGTAGGTATAATAAAATATGCATCTATGATATATCATTAATTAAAAAAACAAATTGGTATTAGTGGGCTCCTTTCGTTAGGGTGGCACGATTAAAACTGTTATAAAAACTCGGGTCACAAATACTTAAAGGTTGAGAAACGCTGTGCTAAAATATAAAAGGAGAAGACAGGAGAAGAGAAAGTTTTAGCAACTCACTAACCTGATTAGACAAAAAGAAGCGATAGAAGAACGCTAAAGGGAGCATGAAATATACCGAGTATTGAAATGCCGCAACAAGTGAGAAAGAACAGTCTAGCAAAACGCTAGGGAGACCTTCCTTGACAAGAACGTGAACTTTGTTGATGGTTGTATTGGTGTTACCACTGCTCACAGAAGGAGATGTTTCATCTCACATGGCACCCTGGATGTCGCAGTGCATGGCTTGATGGAAACTAAAGTTTGAGAAGGATGGTTATGAGGGCTCTGATGGCAGATAAGGAGGAGTTTGTTAGAGAAATCTCTGTGCAAGTGACTCACCATCTATGGTCTACTGACCCACATCCTGCTTACAGAGGAATCAAAGAATTACGCACATCCAAATCGCAGTCAGGTCGGGTGATGGTACGGTCTTTACAGATGATGCTGCAATTGTGACCCACTGTGCTGGCTACTTTGAGCAGCTATTTAAAACTGATCCTCCGGCTAGGATATTGGACATTTCTGGGTCCACTTATCTTAATGCTGATCCTCCAATTAGCTGTGAACCACCCAACCTCTCTGAGGTTGCACAGGTGGTGAACAAGCTGAGGGTAGGGATGGCTGCAGGTATCTGTGGTATCCAGGGTGAACTTCTCGAAGCTAGTGGTAGGGCTGTCCGCTTTGTATTGCAAGCAATCTTTACTTTCATTTGGGAGATGGGCGTCATCCCAAATGACTGGAAAATGGGACTTGTCATCCCCATGTGGAAAGGGAAGGGTGATTACTTGGATTGCGGCAACAACAGGGGGATAACACTGCTCTCGGTGTCGGGTAAGGTCTTTGCTAGGGTCATCCTCAATATGATCCGTGCTCACCTACCAGCAAGTGGAGAAATCTGGTTTTATGCCTAAGAAATCTACCATCGACCACATCTTGGCACTGAGGGTTCTCATGCAGTGAAAACACAAATATTAGCGGAGTTTCTTTGCAGCCTTTGTCAATTTTCATAAAGCATTTGACTCAGTTGAATTGTGCTGCCCTGTTGGACATGCTGAGACTTCACAGGATCCCCACAAAGTTTCTGGACATTGTGGCCGGCCTGTACGCTGGTACTGTGAGTGCTGTGCGCAGTGGAAGCAGAACCTCTGCATTTTTCCAAGTTGATTCTAGGGCTCATCAAGGGTAAGTTCTTGCTCCTGTTTTGTTCAGTGCTTGCATAAACTGGGTGTTGGGCAGAGTCATGGATTCCAGCGGCCGTGGGGCATCTGTTAATGAAGAAAGATTCACTGATCTTGACTTTGCTAATGATGCTGTGATCTTCGCTGAGACAATGGAGGCTCTGACTGGACTCTTTTGGTACCATGTCTCTTCAGAGAAGCCTTGGGTACAGCTTGTTTGACTTTGTTTCGAACGAGTGGTTGCTCATGGAATCCCGAATGAGACACATTACCTGCATTGTGAGGGAGCGTCAATTAAAACTCTACGGCCCAATGGAGCAGTTTCCTGAGAGTGATCTGGCTCACAGGATCCTCATTGTTGAGGACATCAGCAGCTGGACAATGTGACAGTGCAGGTCCTGCTCCACGCTCCCTCTTCTAGATTTGGGAGCCTCTCAAACCTAACATCGTTGATAACATAACTGGATGAGCTGGTAGATGGGGACAAATCACACTTGGAGCAAGGGGATGGTGTAAAGTGTTTAGTGCTTTTATTAAAAAAAAATCAAAACAGTATTCAAATAAATAGTGCAGTGTGCAAAGAAAATCCAGTGTTTACATAAGTGATATTGTTTACTTCTGCTTTTTTGATTCTGTGATTTTATTGTCATTCTAAATATATTCTTCTTTTTGCTCTCCGAGATATTAGGGTAGGAGAACTTTTATCCAGTTCAAATACAAAGTTTCAGTATCAAACATAAGACAAGAACTATGGGAAGAGAGAGAGAGAGGTAAGGAGCACATGCTGATACAGCACATTGCCGCACCATCACATGACAAACCAACTCAGGATCCAGATTAGGACCTGAGTGAAGCCCTGCAACGGGTGACACCTCAGCACCACACTAATTCAGATGGAATGGAACAGTGTGAGGTTTTTTTATGGGGGCTGGAGTGCTAATTGTGCCACCAACCCCCAGGTTTTTCCCTGCAGGGTGGAGGGCCTACATGCAGGGCTGGATGCAGATTAATCAGGACAGAGCAATTGCAGGTTTAGGGCCTTGTTCAAGGGCCCAATGAAGTAGAGTCACTTTTGGCATTTACAAGATTTGAACCGACAAACCTTCAGATTACCATTGCAAATCCCTACCTCAGAGCAACCACTACACCTTTACTATGTGAAGGAGTTTTAACATTTAACGTCAAGTTATAATTACATTGTAACAAGTCAAAATACAATTTTGCATGTACACTAAATTACTACTAGTTATTTTTATGCATATTACGCACATTCCTGAGAAGAAGGTATTATACCATATTTTAAGGAAAATTTGATCGACAGAAGCATCATGATTCTTTAAGGAGTTTTAAGGTGAAGGAAAACATCAAATTTATTGGTTTGTTAAACAAAAACAATAAAAATTGAAAAAATTAAAGGAAATTGTTAATATTATTGATCCTTTGGAAATATACATTTTATCAAAAGTATAAAAATTGGAACATTTAAAATTGTGGCCTTCTTTTTAAAATAATACAGTATACTGTTTTGTTTGTATTGGACTAAGAGAAGAAAAAAAAGTTATACCATGAAAATTTTTATGATAGTGCTTAAAATCATTCCATTTTTAGAGAACTGGTTAAATTGTTAACATTACATTTAACTTTTTTCCCTATTTTATAAATAATTAGTTATTTAATAATGATTTAATTGAAATTTAATTTAAGTCAAATCACTATGGCTGATCCTGAATCAGCCATTGTCTTTTTCAGAAAGAGCTCAAATTCTTGGAAAGAGAAAAAAAAAAATGATAGGCTTTATGGAACGAAATAATTTATACAAACATTCTGCTATTAATATACATTTTCATTAAAAATACAAAATTATGCACATTTATATTTATTTAGCATCTTTATATTAATTTCTTATCGTCTTCAACTTAACCATCATGATAGCTTCCAATGTTAAATGGCACCTAAGGTATTTTTAAGAATATGTGAGTCTAAAGAATAGAAGACACAAAAGACTTCAAAATATTATATATACAGTATTTAAATCAAGTCTACAATTACAAAATATTATTTGTTACAATCAAGAAATGTATTCCTGTTAAATCCTGGCTTGCTGACATCTTTATACCAGAACAAGAGAAATATAACTGTTTTTAGGAATTTGCATTCCAGGACTAAATACTGATGGCATTATTTTTCCTTTGTTTTGTTTTTTTGGTACAGGCTAAATTGGCACACTTTTAAACCTATTATATAATTTCATAAGCCTTTAACAATGCTATCATTTCATAGAGAGCCATGATTGCAGACAAATATTACCTCCTTTCCATTCCATTTTGCAAAAAAAAAAATCAATGTTAAGGCAGTAGTTGCCTTAAATCCAACTGTACAGCTTGTACAAGGAAAAAGAACACAGTTGAGCTGAGGACAGTTTAGGTCAATAAGGAATCAATAAGAGTAGGAGAATCTACAGGAAGATGAAAGACTTGGAGCTTGCCACAGTCTGCCCTATTGTTTGCCAGCTAGTCTATAAAAGAGATATACATCTTTTTTTTACTGTACTTGTTAAAAATGAGTTCATTACAATGTCTTTATCTCTACTCAAGTCCCCTATTGGAAAAAAAACACCAGTTTGAAATACCATTTATTTACAGATATAAGACAAGATGCCCCTTTGTAAAGTATATTACAATGCCAGCCAAGTCCTTCAGCCAGGAACTCTTGCCAGCCTTTAAGCAGCTTAACCAAGCAAAGCATTTATTTCTTTTATTATACATTAATATACTATTTACTTTGGTGAAATACTTTTGATAATAAAAACCATACAGCAACACATATTTTGAAATTAATATATCAGATAAAATGGAAAGATACAAACTGGAACATATTGTTGCTCATCAGAAATCAATATGTACAGCCATATATTCTTATTCTTGTAAAATAAATTGCTATATATAAACACAGTGTACTGTAAAGTATAAAAGTATAATATGTATTTTGTGAAGGGGACTATTTGTGTTCTGTTTTGTGTATTGTATTTACCCCTTTATTTGACACCCAACCTACCTGGAAGGGAGTCTCTATGAATTGCTTTACACAAGATTTCTGCCATTTTTTTTCAATAAGGTTTTTTTTTGGTGGTTGTTTCTTCTCTTCTTAGAGAGTCAAGGCTAGGGACGTGTCGAATAACAGGGCTCGATAAAGCCCATTGAGGAAATCCTTGTGTGATTTTGGGCTATACAAGAAATAAATTGTTGTTGTATAGTCAACACCGTGCAGAGGAAATGAAACAGAAAATTAGACTTTAGACTCAAAGAAGGGAAAAACCAAATGTAATAACAAACATTCTTTATACACATATTTTGTGTACTTTTTGGTTTTAACCCATGTGATCCTGACATTCATTTTTCATTTAAAATTAAGTTTATAAAATTAAATTTACTAAAGTCTTTATTTTTATTTATTTATTTAAGTAACACTATTTTGATGATAACTACGATTGTCATGCTAATGACATAACAGAAGTTACGCTATGTATACAATGGCAATTACACTACATATTATCACTCCATGGATAAACATTTTGTCATATTCCTTAGTGTCAGGTAGCTAATTTACAGACAGGCCCTTCAACTTTACATTACCACTGACTTTCATATTTAATTTTTCTCATTTGTTTCCTGGTTGCCTGATTTGACTTGATATTACAGTTTAGACCCTTTTTTGTCTCTGGCTATGTCCTTATTGTCGTTATCATTTTCTGGTAAACTGCTCAAATAATTCTCAGGCATTCCAAGGTTTGCTTAAAACATAAGCACAGTCCATGAAAGGGAATAGTCACATTCAAAATGGTGACCAGTTAACCTAATATATACATCTTTGAGAGGTGGGTGGAAAAGTGAGTACCCAGAAATTAGTTAGGGTAAACATGACTTCAAACAATTAAAGAGAACAATTTTTGGTTTTAAGATAATTGTGACAATTCTTTGTGATGCAATGGGTTTCCCACAACATTGCATAACCTGTCCCTGGGATATTAATAGTCATGAAACACACAAACAACAAGAATGGTACAAAAAATGCAGTGCATTTTATTTCAAGCACATCAGTGACCAAATAATTAAGTGTATTGCTATTCTTCAATAAATAATCCATAAAAACAAGTGTTTAGAGGGAGTTAAAATTAATCCAATAAATAAATAGTTCTAACAAGGGTTAGAAACAAGTATAAAACCACAGAGCTGAAATCAGGTTCATTCCTTCTTTGTTCCCTGTGCCTCAGCGTGCGTCTCTGTCACCCACTGGGTTTTAGCAGTGGGGCACAGACACCAGCAAGTGCAGTCTGGTTTTAAATGGTTTTGTCCCAGCCCAACTTCATTGTCCCACCACCCCCCAGGCATCTGTTGAACTATCCAGAAAGCCAATGATCTCTTCCTGCTCTCTTCATGGTCAACAGGTACAACCCACCCCTGGAGCACCATTCCTGCCAACTGTTATGTCTCCCATCCACTGAACTGGCTCACACTCATCATTTATTCCTAGTTGTATTCCTTGATTTTCTCTCTCATTGATCTTTCTTTCTTTCTTTCCTTCTTTCTTTCTTTCTTTCTTTTATTTTCTGACGTCATGTCTATCCTCTTCAGACTCAGACTTTTATTTCCAGTTATTGCAGGTGTGTTAAGTGACCTGTGGAGCTCTGATGAGCAACAGCTGTGCTAATGGCCTTTGTGCATGATAAACACAATTAGCAAATTCCCTCATGCAGATCTCCCTCATGCACCGCCACAGACCCCTAACATTCTTCACCACATTCCTGTATTTCAAAATTTACTGTTGTGTGCCCCTGTGACATAGTGATGGCACTTAAACTTCAAATGGGACTGTTAAGTAGCTTATTCTGTTACTAACCAGTATGATCAATCTACACACATCATATGCCTACAGAGTCAGAGTCAGCACCTATATACAGATAGGCATTTTATGAGTTCCTTGCTCCTTCTCGACTATTGAGGTCTGCTGATGAACAGTGTCTAGTGATGCCATTTCTGCCTGGCATCAAATCAAATCCAGACTCAATCCTAGCTGGTGGAATGAGCTGCCGATTTCTATTCGAAATTTAGAATTCCTCATTGTGTTTAAGAAGAATTTGAAGACTCTTTGTTTGCTGAACCTAGAAGTTGTAATTAGCTTGTATTTTGTTCTGAGCTCTTCACTTGTGCTGATCAATTTTGCACCCTTATCCTTTAACACATGTTCCAAACAGTCCCCAAGACTAATGTTTATTCTGTTAAGTTGCCCTCTTTTGCTAGTTGCTTTGCATAAAACCATCTGCTCAGCAAATAAATGCAAATCTAAATATGGAGAGTACTTTTCATGCCCATCATAGTAATTCTTCTGTTCAGATTTATTTCTTTAACTAAATCTGGAACATCCTTGAAAGCCACCAGTCTCCTTAGTTTTAAAGAACCTGCATTTGCAGCTGGCTTATGTGAAGTTGATGAAGCTGAAGAGCTGGTGGTCTGTGAAAGAATATGACATCCTATCCTTGATTCTTGTGCATTTTATAAATGAAAAGGGAGGAATAATACTGACATGTACAGTGGTTATACATAGTTCATTTTATTAGGATGATGGTGCTCATCTCATGATGTACCCTTTTTTAACAACCATTTAGCAAAGTGTTCTTTCAACTTCCAACTGAAATGCCCTACTTCTCCATCACTTTGGACAAACTGACAACAACTTACAAGGTTCAGAATCAGAATCAAATATACTGGCCATGTACGCTCACATACAAGTAATTACAAGTTTTTTGATGACTGTCCAAATACATTCACATGACAAACATGCATGTAATACATGATCAAGGCAGATTCAGATTGTGGTTGTTGGTGTCTGAGAGTTATACCATAAGACGAGGGAACACCATGTTATGAATGTAGCGTTGGATGGACTGTACCACAATCTATTGGGTAGTGATTGAAAGTGCAAACATCCATTGGTAGTAATACATAATTTTTATCTTTGAAGGATGTGAGGAAATCTGTTATGTCAGTCTCAACTAATTCACCTGGGATTTTTGATGTCAAGGGTTTTTAAACTCCAGTTAGGAAACTGTACATCCATGAGACTGATACTGTTAATGGCAACTAAAAATGTCAGAGGACATAAATATTTAAAACAAGAAGGGAAAACAATGTCCAAATGTGGGATGAGCATGGACAAAATGCAGCATTCCAAAGATGTTTATACCAATAATTGCAATACCTAATGGCATATAGATCTAGAATTCTTCTGTGGCTCTTACCGTTCCTTCACACAAACCTCTGGAATAATCACCTATGCAGAAGATAGTAGAAAAGACCTTGTTTTCTTATATTATTTTGTATTAGAGCCAAATAATACAACTTGACATTAAGTGAACAACATTTGATCCTTGCCTCCACTCCCACATGTCCTACCTGGAAACACATTTGAATAATATCATTACCTTTTTTTAAAGATTTAATCTTATAATAGGAATGCAAATCTCCAACCTCCTGTAAGACTCAAAATGTTACGCTTTGCTAAATTTGTATTATTATTTTAATATTCACTTTAATTCATATTCAAAAATCAGTATTCTTCAGCTTCATAATATCTTATAATAAGACATATTTAAATGTTCTTTAATATTTCACTACACATGTGCAGCTCCAAGTGCGGATTCATCTGTGAAAAGAAAGCAGAGCTTTTGTATGGGTGAGTGAGTATTGATCCTTGCTTATTCTTTCCTTGTTTGTTGTCTGCAACATAACATCAGCAAAATATTGGCTTGGATGGAAAGAAAAATGGCTATTGAGTTTCACCACACCAAAGAGCCTCAATGCCCAGTCACTATTCAGGGAGGGGATGTGGACATGGTGCACTGTTCCAGATACTTGACGATCCACATCAATGACAAGATGAAATAGTCTAGTAGCACAGAGGATTCACTTTTACTGTTTTCTTTATCAAAGTCAGACATATTTTTTCTTTTTAGTAATTGTGCCTGTCCTTGATGTGGTGATAGGCTATCCAGCAAGACAGCATGAAAGTGTTAATTCACAGTTCAGATTTACTCTAACACAAATTCATATGGCTTTCTGAATCTTTTTTATAAGAAAAGGGGAGGAGATTATTTTGGATGGTAGTAGAACACTTATCTGCCACCTAAAGCAAGGATGAAGAATAGTGCTCAGTAATGCCAATTCTAAATTATACTATATGCTGTTGAGGTAGACCAACGTACTTGAGCTGATTAGAAAAACCCACATGAACTTACACATACCCTAGTGGGAAGCTTATGGATATACAATGCTTAGAGTTTCATTTTACTACATAGATTTATCACAGATGACAGCATGGATTCCACTATGGGAAGATAATTGAAAGTAGAAATTTTGTGTGACTGTTAGGGTGCTTATCAGCTGTTTGTGTGAGGATAAGCAGGGTCATTGACAAATAACTAATCACACACCTGAATGTGGACTTTGAAAGAGCCACAAGTTATCTTGCTTCAGTATTCAGGCTTATGTGAACTTGCATGTCCCCTCTTGATCCAGCAAAATAAATATTAAATGTTAAAGGTAAAGTAAAAAGAAACTTTATGCTTTTGACTACTGGTTAAGACTTTTTTTAAAGAAGCAAGTATAACTGATCAGAACAAAAGTTATACACATACGTAATTACTGAATAGATTTCATTACACAGGTGACTGATTTAAATGCAATGTTCTTTGTTGTGTTCTAGTGTTTAAAAATCACTGCAAAGTTTGTTTTAACTGTTACATCTTTATATAAGAAAATACCTGGAGAAGGAATAAGGAATGGAATGTGTTTGTTGTAATGTAGATTATTTGGGTTACAAGCCAAACCAGCGCATCAGCAGCTGTTGATAAGAAAGTGTCATGTGGACTTCTATATATCTTCTTGCTATACATCATTGTGTCCTCTCACCTTCTATCTTATGATCCATTTATCTTCCTAGTTCAAAGATACAGTGCACAGCCTCAATAATATTGATAACTGTATAGATACTGTAAAAAGACACTGTGAGGTGTAATATAGCATAAAATATAGCATATTTCAAATATGCAAAAATGACATTCCTGCTTTAAATTATTGAACAATTTCAAATAATAAAAATTGGATAAAAAAGTATATACAGTATATATAGGCTCTGCCCCCTGCTTGCTTCACTCACCCACCCCCAGGTCTGGTTTACCGGATATACAATTTAAATTTGTTATTTTCATGGGAAATATTACTTATGCATTATTTTCACTTTTACTTTAAAAAATTTGTAAAAACAAATATTTGTCCTATATTTCCAGCCCCGGGCGTGGTTAAATCTCTTTCTCACAGGGCGTATAATGCTGCTCACATTGTGAAGGGGGGGCGGCTGGACTCACGCTTAGGAGATGCTGTTCGTTCAGCTGCGGTCTTTCTGCTGCTGCTGCTGACGAGCTGTTTGTTCTCTTTGTGGCGCTGCGCGTCTTTCATTTAAAAGCTAGTACAGCAGCTGTCTTTTTGCCACTTCGTGTCTCTGCCACTCGCGTTGTGAAGGGGGGGGGGCTGAACGTATGCTAAGGAGAAGCGGTTGGATCATCTTCTGGCTTGTTGCTGTTGCTGGTGAGCTGCATGTTCTGCTTGTTGCTTGTTCTTGTTTTAAGAGCTGGGAGCACATGAAATGCATTCCAACAACTGCTAGGTGAGATGTCCGTGAACTTGTTTTAAATGCTGTCTCACTACCTTGTCTTGCGTGACGTTAAAGTGTCTCTCGCGGGACATCAAATTGCCTTACAACTATTTTTATAATATATATATATATATATATAGTGAAAAGGCGCTATATAGCGCCCGACCTGGCACAGACTACGCAGAGGCACGTGTTCATATTCAAGGGTTTTTTTATTTTTAATTCTTCAGCCGTGGGCACACGCGTCTTCCCGTGTCCCACAGGCCCAACACAGTCCAAGCACAAAAACCCACACAAACCAAACTTTTCCTGCTCCACCACTCCTCCCAGGCAACCTCGTCCTCTTCCTCCCGATTCTGGCCCTGATTGCTGGGAGGCTGGGGCTGATAAAGCGTCCAGTGTGGTGGCTGGTTCTCTGCAGCACCCCCTAGCGGCCACCCCATCTCCCAACCGGGCTGCTGTGGTGGACTCCATGTCCCATGGAGCCACGGGGGAGATTGAGGAGGGATCCACGGCCAGGGAGACTGCCCCCAAGTGCCCCGGGGAAGGTACTGCAATGTCCATGATGGCTCCCCGGGACGTATGTAGCAGAGGCGTCCCGGCCGGGCATGTCCGGCTGTCCGTCACAATATACAGTATATATATATATATATATATATATATATATATATATATATATATATACACACACACACATAAGCACATTTTGGTCACTAAAATGATGTCAGCAGTTTTGAATTAATTTAATTTCACTTTTCTTAATTTAGGAAAGTAAATTACTGTAATTTAACTTAAACTATATCTTTCTACTTTATAGAAGACTGATACCATTTATGTATTTAAAAACAAGAATGTGTGTTCCATTCCCATTAAATGTATATAATATTGGAGGATGTAAATCTTAAAAAGCAGTTGCCAGCAGTAATATTAGTTTTCCTTTGAAATGCTTTTACTTCATTTCATTATTTGTTACTAACTAAAGCATAATTAAACAGCCTTTGAAACAACCTATTCATTCTTATTGAATTCATATTGAGCTTGCATAAAGGACAATAAATTCACTTATAATGCATTTAACATTTTGTTATATCAATGCCTTAATCAACATTAATTTACCTAAATGAGGCACTTCCTTCAGACTATGACCAGTTAATTGATTTAATACAATTTTCCTAAAAATCCATCTAGAAATAAGTACAAAAGCTACAAGCACAGACAAAAACACTGTAATTTCTGATCATTATTTTTAAGACATTTAATCTGTACTTATTTCTAGAAATCTTCCTTAAAATCCTTATGATATTCAAAATGAACATAAACACTTATTTAATGGATAATGTAACAAACAATTACTTTTTAAAAACAATTTCAGTGCTTTGGCTGTGATTTTTCATTTCTCTCCTTATTCGCATGCACGCACACACACACACACACACAACATTCACCAAAGCTAGAAATTTGTTATTTACATATTTTACTACATAGGGAAACTAATCCATTTTGACTTGCAGATTCTATAGAATACTCTTTTCAGGTTCAGGCTTCAAATGTGTTGGCCACCCTTTGTAATATTTAATTAAAAACAAATTACTGTGCAGCAATATCCAAAAACAACATGCAATATGTATATGGATATCTGCTTTTTTAATAATACTAACATGTAACCTGAAGTATAAGTGTATAGGGCTAAGTAAAGGCCAAACAATGATAATAATAAAATAAACAAACTGAGCTACTACCTTTAAAAATGCTAAAAGGAAAGAGATAAAAATGTACTTAGTGTATACTATAGACTGCATAGTGTCTAGTAACAGTATTTCTTACCACTTCTGGCTTTGATTATGGATCTGTCACTATTTAGGAAAGATATTTTTTTTCTTCTGAAATGTCATGCAGATCCAAATTCTTGCTTTTATAATTTGGCATATGAACATGAGAAATTTGATAAACGAGAGGAGACCATTCAGTCTATCAAGCTCATTTGTTTATATGTAAATATCCAACCTGAAAGATATCTTTAGTGTTGTCATTTTGTAAGCTTGGAGAAATCAAGTTAAAAAATGAATGGATAGGTAAACAGTTATAATCACTAATTTCCTTTAGAGATTTTCATTCTAAAAATAAGTATGTTGGAAATAAGCTTGAAAAATACAGGAGTTGTTTTAATGGGAAAAATTTTACTTTTATGTTCACTGCAGAGTGAGTACTGTCTTTTTTAAAGGTTTGCAACGGTGGCATAGTGGGAACTGGTGTTCAAAGTTTTGGTTGCTCCCTCCACCGAGTTTACATGTTCTCCCTATGTTCACATAGGTTTGTTCCAGATGCTCCGGTTTCCTCCCACAGTGCAAAGACATGCAGGCTGAGTGGACTGGAATTGCTAAATTGGCCCTCGGCTGTGTGTATTCACCCAGCAATGGACTAGTGACCTGTTTTGGGATTATTCCTGCTTTGTGCCCAGTGATTGTTTCTTTTTTACTCTGGTTTGGATAAATGGGTTTAGAAAATGGATAGAATGAATGGTTGTTAAAATATATTTTTGTACAGAAATGAAATTGAAGATAAAGCGTATGATCTAGGAAAATGTATTTCAAATGAAAGTCCAGTTTAGAACCAAGGTGTAGGGGAAAAAAGACACCTGAAAATTGGACTACCCAGCATAAATCTAAATGGAATACTGTGGTTAGCACACTTTTTGTACTAACAGTGGCACAAAAAGTCTAGAGAAATTTACGACACTTAATCTAGAGCAGCAGGATGTGAATTATAAGTAAATGTTTTAAACAAAACCAACCTAGGTGTAATGGAATGATAAAATTTTAGAATTAAATTATTACAAAAGAACATCACAAAGGACAGAATACAGGCTTGGGCAGATTTGTGGCAGATGAAATTTAATGTAAGTAAATGCAAAGCATTACATGTGGAAAGTAAACGTGTTAGATATGATTACACAATTGGAGGTTGAAAATAAAATACAACTTATGACAAGGACCTAGGGCTTGTAGCACACTCGTCACTGTCTATAAGCAGACAATGGACAAAAGCCACTAAGCAGGCTAGCAGGATGTAAGATTACATAGTTTAATGTGTAGTGTACAAATCAAAGGAGTTTATATTTAAGATATCAATGTGCTGGTGAGGTCATATCTAGAGTACTGTGTGTAGTCTTGCTCTCCATATTACAAAAAAAAGACACAGTAGCGAAAAAAAAAAAATCCAGACAATTGTGATTTGGCCAATTCCAGGACTTCAGGAAGATTCAGAGGTGGCATGATTGAAATTTTTAAAATTATGACAGGAATTAGTATGGTGGTTTCCAGTTATTACTTTAAATTAAGTTCTTCAACAAGAGCATGGAGCCATGGATGGAAACATGTTAAGGGATGATTTCACACAAACATGAAAAAGCTTTTCTTCATGCTGAAATTCATAGACACACAATATATTATTAGGTAGTGTGGTGGAAAATTGTACTTTAGGTATTCAAAATTCAATTTGATATTATTTTGGAAAAAGTAATAACATAGTATTAGCCCTGTTATCATGAAATTTGTAATATTAGAATGTTCCAATAATGTTTTCAAGTAAAGAAAAAGACAATTATAAAGTGAATAGAGAGAATTATTGCTACATTTGTTTCAACCAATGGATCTATGTGTATTGATTAAGATGAAAGTTTTTAAAAATGTTAGAAAATATTTCTTTACTTAAAATTGTAGGAAAAGGAGTACTGCGGCAATTTAGCATATTCGGATTTTGACTCAACCTTAGTTATGAAATGTTTGTCTAATATGAATTAATAAACTATGTTCAACAAATTATCTATATCTAAACAACATTCTTTCTTGTCTTAAAATACCATGTTATGTCACTTGTTTTTTTACTAAAGCAATAGTATTTTACCATGAATAATTGTAACAAAAAGAGTTCAAATTTATGTAATGTGGATCAAATTATTACAATATTTGTTACCTTTTTGCTGGCTAATTAACATCTGTTTTGTCTACTAAATGCCTGTTGCTGTTTCTTATAGCTGACCCGTTTTGATTTTGGTCTTTCTTCCTTCATCAAACAGACTGCTTCTGTGCATAATGAACTTTGCAGTCTACATAATACCACTATGAATTATTTGATGGGCCTAATACTCAGCTGCACCTCAACGCATCCTATATCTTCATTCTTTACAAATGTCCATTAATAGACCAAGTCAGCTTTTCTCATCCTAACTTTCATATGTTATATTGGGTTTTATTGAATCTTAAACAAACATTTCCCTTCACTCAGAGTCTGTCAGATCTGTCACTTTACCGTTATTCCCACAGCAGCCAAACAACATCTATCGTCTTTCTACTATGTATCCAGTCTCTTTCCTGTAGTCCCATGCCACTCAGGATCCTCATTATTTTTTAATGCAATACTAATGTGCTAGCTGTGATCAAATGAGACCCTGTATATTTTAAGACACTAGAGAGAATTAAATCCCTGTTCATGTGTAATAAATAGAATTCTCTCAATAGCTGATCACTTCAACATTCTGTATCGAAACAGGTACATCCACAAAAACGTACCTTGCGTCAATATATTTTATTAGGTAATATGCCAATATTCAAGACAATCTAACATAAAAATTTCTCAGATTTTGGAAAATATATATTTTTTAATTACAATAATGTATGACCATCTATAGCTTATGTACAGTACGTAGTTTAACATCAGTACAACATATAACATTTTTATAAACACTAAATACTATAATGTTTATTTTTCTGTTTTTGTTTCTGATTCAGAAATAATATGATATTGCACAAAGCTCATCAGAGAGGACATTTCTATTTTTTCCCTTGACTATCATGGTCTGTTATTTCCGCCAAAAACTTTTGCTGTTGTGGTAAAATATCATGGGACTCCATATGTTTTGGGGAAACAACAGAACCAAGATGATGTGAAAGCTGAGTGTTCTGATTTAAGGCATGGGAAAGTAAAAAAACCCAAAGAGCTGGAATTCATTTTCTCTACCTGGAATCTTGGGACATTAAGCTTTATCAGTCTCAGTCAAGTGTGTCTTTTTATCTAAAAGTGTCAGAAGTGAAGAATGTGTCATTAACATTCAACATTTGTAATCAGATTATTTTAAGTTAATTTAACAAAAATGTTATAACGGATCCTAAATATACTGGTTTTAAACACAGATATTTTGTGTTATATATCACTATTTTTAATCAGAATCCTTTTTTTTATTTTCTTAAATACGGTTAATTGTTTATTATCACTTTTCCCTGCTTTCTCTTAACCAGAAAATGAGATATATTTGGCTGGTTTTCCTAAGTGTGTGCTGCAGTAATGAAAGTATTCTTGGAGGAACAATTGTAATTTTGGCAGCTCTTGAGTTTCTTCAAATTGCTTTTTCTTCCCCTTCTAAATAAGCACTGTAATTAGCTTGTGTTTATCGCAGAGTGCCAATTAGACCCTTCTTAAAGGGGCATTTTCAACAGCATTACAAATATGTCCTTTAAGTAACCAAAGTCAAAAGGTAGTCTTTGTAAGAACTGACTAAAGAAAGCAAAGTAAATCATAAACTGTCATATTGAGAGATAATAAACCAAAGTACATCATATTCTAAGACAGTAAGGCCATTTGCTACCGATTTGTCTCTTTACAACACCAGAATTATTCTTACAGTAATTACTTTTTTGTTGTAAGGTTTATTAAGTTTGTGTAATTTGGTTTGTTGTGTAGATACCCAAATCCAGTATTCTTCATGAAGTTGTTCATTGACTGATTTTCCTAATCTGACAAGGGATTTATCGGTTTACCTGGCAAGAGAAAAGGAGAGAGATAAGTTGGGTTTAGACCATTTCCGTATCTTCTTCTTTTAGGTAAGGTTAACCTGAAAATAAAAAATATGTTTTCCTTTTTAAATGTAAGGGGTGAGGAAATAAATATTATAGTAAACAATAAGATCATGTTTAATTTTTTTTTAAGATTATGTTCAATAAATGAATACATCTGGAAGACAGGAGGCTAACAAATCTTGACTCTCTTGCATCCATGATCTCACTGCAGACAAATGTCAACAAATAAAAGTGGAGAGATATTCACAGAAATCATGATAAACACAGTGATAGCTTCAAAAATCTAGCAGCAAAGTTCAGATGTTTCATCTGTTATTATGAAGCTGTGCATATAATGTAGGTACCCTTCTGTTTTAATTTCTATTTTACAAAATAATTTCCCCATCATTGTTTAAACGCCTGTAGCATTCAGAATCCCTTAAAGTGATCCAGCATGCTATTCAATACATAAAAAATGATGTAGGTTATAATTGTCATGTTTACCTGGTATTTCTGGTCAAATTCACCATTTTACTTTATACCCTATGTTTTTATGTGTTAGCTGCTGTGACCACCCTGCTAAGAAATAGTCTAGGGTAAAGAAAAGTACCCTCATGTACTGCCTATAGCAGTTAGCATTCATGTCAAGAGGTTAAATATTTCAGTGGAAATTTGGGACCACAAGAAGTAACATCACTGAAGCTATAAAACTAAGCTGGGTTGTCTCTCACTTTGTTCACGTAGTCTTTTTGTTCTTTCAGTGCATCTGTGTCCAGCTTCCACAAGGCAAATAGTGCAAATAATAAACGGATTGCAAATGCAATTTAAATATTAGTGTGGTGACTAAAATTTCTTATTAGTTTGTTTTTCTGGGTTTGGGTGTAGCCATTATTATGCACATTATATCAAAACATACTTTCTCAAAGTTTAATGATGCAATAGATGGCATGTTGACAGTATCTCATTTCATAGCATTATTTGAACCAGTTATGTCAATGGCTGCAATACATACAAATGAATTGCAAAATAATGCAATTTATTCTGTTCTCATATGTAAACATTTATTTGTACTGCCTGAACCAGCAATAGCTAAAATTACTATTTCATCAAGGTAAGTTTGGTGATCAAGGTAATTTTGAGTCATCAACCAATTTGCTCCAATGCTATCCCATCACAGACTTGGGGCCTCATGTATAATGCTATACATAGAATTCACACTAAAACATGACATATGGACAAAAGTGGAAATGTGCATAGGCACAAAAACCATTGAGATGCACAAAACCATGCCAATTTCCAAACACTTCAGCTCCATAAATCCCAGTCAGCCTAAAAAGTAACACACTTGCATGCTGCTCCACCCAGAGTCCTCCCAGAATTACACCCTGTGACACCCCACATAGTGGCAAGGTTAGCACCAGACCACACAGTGGGTGTGTTGTAGTGCAGGACCGACCAGGAACAGGTTTGTGAGAAGTCAGACATGAAGACAGACACAAAGAGGTGGTATTTCCAATGAAACACCAAGTCATTGTTTTCACTGCTTAATAATATCACACAACCCCCGGATTCTTTACCTTCTCACCTTTACTCAAGTGAATTTTGCAATTCCCTTATGTCTGTTTTTAATGAAAAAATCCAGAAGATTCATCAGTCTCTCTGCACAGATTCTTCTAGTATTTCATTTGAATTTCACCCACCAACTCATTCATTTTCCTCTTTTCAGCTTCCTACTTTTTCAGAAATCTCAGATCTTGTCTGTAATTCTAAGCCATTCACCTGTCAACTGGACCCCCTCCCTACAGTTCTAGTCAAAGCCTGCCTCCCGTCTCTGGTCCCCCTTATCTCTGCTATAATCGACTCTTCTCTCACTACTGGTACTGTTCCTTCATCTTTTAAAACTGCTACAATAACCCCAATACTGAAAAAACCTGGTGCCAATCCGACTAATTTCAGTAATCTCCGGCCTCTTTCTAATCTACCCTTCATTTCCAAAATTCTTGAAACAATAGTGGCTATTCAACTTCATTCTCATTTATCTCAAAATAATCTGTATGAACAGTTCCAGTCTGGCTTTCGTCCCCTCCACAGTACAGAAACGGTACTTATAAAAATTACTAATGACCTCCTTATGGCAGCTGATTCTGGTTTAATTACTATTCTCATCCTTCTTGATCTGAGTGCAGCCTTTGACACTATTTGTCACACTACTTTTCTCAATAGATTATCTTCGATTGGCATTACCCACACTCCACTAGACTGGTTCAGATCCTACCTCTCAGTCCACACTCAGTTTGTTCAGCTTAAAACTTTCACATCCCAACCCACCGCTGTAACTTCAGTTGTGCCCCAGGGATCTGTCCTGGGGCCCCTCCTTTTCATTATTTACCTCCTTCCCCTTGGCAATATCTTTCATAAATATAACATTAGCTTCCACTGTTATGCTGATGTCACCCAACTCTATCTCACAAGCAAACCTACTGCTTCCTTTCCACCCTCCTCGCTTACTGATTGCATAGCAGAAATCAAATCCTGGTTTTCTTCAAATTTTCTTAAATTAAATAGTGACAAAACTGAGGTTCTCCTCATTGGTACAAAATCAACATTATCCAAAACTGATCACTTTTCATTTGTCTTTGATAATTCCTCTGTCTCCCCTTCCCCACAGAGTCTGGGTGTCATCCTTGCCATTACTTTATCCTTTCAGTCCCATATCAATAACATCTCCCAGTCTGCATATTTCAACTTGTGTAACATTAATTGTGTATTCGCCCCTCTCTCACACCCCACACCACTGCTATCCATGTTCGTAGCCTTGTCACTTCTCGTCTGGATTATTGCAATTCCCTATTCTCACAAATATCTTTATAAGCTTCAACTGGTCCAGGATTCAGCTGCCCGCATCATTACTAGAACCCCCTCTATTCACCATATCACTCCTGTTTTGCAGCAGCTTCTTTGGCTTCCAGTTCAGTTCCGCATTCAATTCAAAATTCTCCTACTAACTTTTAAGGCTATCCACAACATAGCACATCCTTATCTGTCTGACCTCCTCCATGTTGCCATTCCCTCCCGTACCCTTAGATCCTCTTCCTCTATCCACTTAATTGTCCCTTTTCGTCCATCTTACCACTATGGGGAGCAGAGGTTTCAGTTGCTCTGCTCCCCAGCTTTGGAACTCACTACCACCTGAGCTTAGAAATATTGAATCATTTTCACTTTTTAAATCTAAACTTAAAACGTATTTGTTTAAGACTGCTTTTTCTCTTTGACTACAATTGCTCTGTCTGATTTAAACTTTTGTATTTTACTTTTGTTTATAATCTGTGTTTTGTCTATTGTTCAGTGTCCTTGAGTGTTTAGAAAAGCACCTACAAATAAATAAAATGTATTATTATTATTATTTCCAAACAAGAGTGGGTTTATTTGCAGGTGCAACAAAACAAAAATAATGTCCCAATCAAAAATAGTGGGCAATATATACAGTGAAATTTCCAGTCCTCAAAATTGAAAAATACAAACATATATCTGAACTGGAGGGGCACCAATGTATTGGGGAGGCGTATGAATAGGCTAGTCGAGGATTGTTGAAACTGGGGAATGGGGGTGTAGGGAGTTTAGGACAGGTCAGGTTTAGATCTATACATGGAAGAACAAACAATGGTGTAGAAGGAGCAACACATTAAAAATAGCTTACCTTAATGCTAGAAGTATCAAAAATAAGGTGAGTTGGAGTTGTATGTAGCAGAGCATAATTATGATATTAGAGCAATAACGGAAACCTGGCTAAATAACAAAGACGGAGATGAGTGTAACATAGAGGGATACACATTTTTTTAGGAGGGATAGACAGAGCAGAAAAGGAGGTGGGGTTGCTGTTTATGCCAAACAGGGTTTAAATGTAAGACCTCTTCAGTTGGATGATGAGCCCCATCTTAGTGAGGACATGTGGCTTCGCCTGGAAAATATTAGGGAAGGAGGTCTTATTTTATGAGTGTGTTATAGACCACCCAATTCAACACACATCTTTTTAGTAATATCAAAAAGGCAAGTTTACAGGGAGATATTATAGTCATGGGGGACTTTAATTATCCAAATATTAACTGGGATAACCTTACAGATGGAGGAGCACAAGAGCAGGAGTTTTAGAAGTAATCAGTGACTGTTTTTTAACACAGCATGTTAAAGCACCAACACGGGGTGAAGCCTGTCTGGATTTAGTATTTTGTAATAATCAGGATAGAATTGAGGGTGTAGAGGTGATTGAACCACTAGGGTCAAGTGACCATAATGTAATACAATTCTCAGTATTTTGTAAGAGTGTAGATGTAAAGACTAAAATTGTTAAGTTGAACTTTGGCAGGGCTAATTTTGAGCAGATGTGACAATGTTTAAGTAGGATACACTAAGATAAGCTTTTAAGTGTGGAGACAGTCGAGGAGCAGTGGAACAGGTTTAAAAATGTTTTACATGTAATGCAGGACAGATACATACCTAAATTTGGAATTAATAGAACATTTTAAAAACTCCACAGTGGATTAATAAAGATTTAAAAAAGAAGTTGCAAAGGAAAAAACTGCTTTATAAGGCATATAAGACTAATGACTGCAAAGTGAATCGTAGAGAGAACATGAGGGCAACCATTAAGAAAGATATCATGGAGGCTGAAAGACAGTTGGAGAGGAATATAGCAGATAAAGCAATAGAAGACCCTAAGAGATTCAGTATTTTAGTAGTAAAACAACAGTCAATTAGGAGGTCAAGTGCATCAGAAATAGTAAAGGGGAATTAAAAGATACAGACAGTGAAATAGCGGATGCCCTAAACTTACATTTTTCTGAGGTGTTTACAAGTGAGCAAGTGGATAACCTCCCAGAGGTAAACGTGACTACTAAGGAGGTACTGAGGGATTTGGAAATTGTAGAGGGAGAAGTGCTGCTCAGATTAAATAAGATGAAATCAAACAAATCACCAGGACTAGAAAATATTTATCCTTGTGTTCTTAAGGAGGCTAGTGAGAACATATATAAACCCTTGACACATATTTTTAGGAAGTCACTGTGCACTGGAGAGATTCCAAAGGACTGGAAAATGGCAAATATCATCCCATTATATAAAAAGGGTGACAGGGCAGATCCAAGCAACTATAGGCCAGTAAGATTAACATGCATCACAGGAAAATTAATGGAAGGAATTATTAAGGATAAGATTGAGAAACACATGGCAAGGACAGGAGTTATTCTGAACAGTCAGCATGGGTTTGGAAGAGGGAGGTCATGTTTTACTAACATGCTGGAATTCTATGAGGAGGCAACAAAAGGATACGATCAAAGTGGAGCATATGATATTATTTATCTGGACTTTCAGAAAGCATTTGATAAGGTGCCACATGAGAGGTTGGGCATCAAATTAAAAGAAGTGGGAGAAAATTTGGAATCTGTTATATCATTACAGAAGGACTTGGATAGCATACAGGCTTGGGCAGATTTGTGGCAGATGAAATTTAATGTCAGTAAATGTAAAGTATTACACATAGGAAGTAAAAATGTTAGGTTTGAATACACAATGGGCGGTCGTAAAATCGAGAGTACACCTTATGAGAAGGATTTAGGAGTCATAGTGGACTCTAAGCTATCAACTTCCCAACAGTGTTCAGAAGCCATTAAGAAGGCTAACAGAATGTTAGGATATATGGCACAATGTGTGGAGTACAAGTCCAATGAGGTTATGCTCATCCTTTAAAATGCACTGGTGAGGCCTCATCTTGAGTACTGTGTGCAGTTTTGGTCTCCAGGCTACAAAAAGAACATAGCAGCACTAGAAAAGGTCCAGAGAAGAGCAACTAGGCTGATTCCAGGGCTACAGGAGTTGAATTATGAGGAAAGATTAAAAGAGCTGAGCTTATACAATTTAAGCAAAAGAAGATTAAGAGGTGACATGATTGAAATGTTTAAAATTATAAAGGGAATTAGTACAGTGGATCGAGACTGTTATTTTAAAATGAGTTCATCAAGAACACGAGGACACAGTTGGAAACTTGTTAAGGGTAAATTTTGCACAAACATTAGGAAGTTTTCCTTTACACAAAGAACGATAGACACTTGAAATAAGCTACCAAGTAGTGTGGCAGAAGGTAAGACATTAGTGACTTTTAAAACTCGACTTGATGTTTTCTTGGAAGAAATAAGTGGATAGGACTGGAGAGCTTTGTTGTGCTGAATGGCCTGTTCTTGTCTAGAGTGTTCTAATGTTCTAATATACACAAAAAAATTAGTAGTCTTACAAATAGAGAAAAGAAGTTCAGGAAGAAACTACACATAAAGCCCAAAGAATACCAAAAATATTTATAAGGAAGAAAAAACAGTGCACATACAAGGACAAAAAAAAAAAAAGTGCACCAAAACCAAAAATCTATATAAACACCTCCACCAAAATAAAGCTACACTAGGAGATATCTATAATATACCTGTAGACCGAAAACGTACAAAATATGGCACAAGCCGCTGTTTTGTAAAGTAATTGGAAAAAAAAACCTATACTAACCACACCACCCTTACAAGGCAGGAAGTGCCTCTTACAGTCTGTGATAAATCTTTACCCAATCTCATGACATGTTACCTTTCACTAATGGCGACTGATGCAGGTTCTTTCTGCACAGGTGCACCTATCAACCATTGCAATGCATGAAATAAATAGGGCTAACGGTATCCTGACGCGCTCCCTCGGAAGAGCCGATACGCACTACAAAGTAAGTTTTTTTTCTTTGGGAATTCCTTCCTCACACTAATGCACGTTCTTTCCTAAAAATGCTTCTCACCTCTCTTTGCCAACTGCAGGACGAAAGAGATGCTCACCTTTATGATGGGATACACGCAGCATCCTCCACCAGGCCTGACCTGGAGGCGTGTGCCCGACCCATTGCCAGTGTCCCGCTGTGTGAACCTGAAGAAGACAAAGTTAAAATGACCGTGAAAGTGCACCCTGCACTTAATGACTTAAACAGGTTAGTGCTTTAATATTTATTTTGAAGTAAAATTTATCCTATTCATAAGACTTTCCTTTAAAGTGGTAATGCCTTGTAGGTGGATTACCACACACCCGTTTGAATATGCAAATCAATATAAATAGCCTGTTACATTCAGCGTTTTGTGAAAAGACAATGACAAAAGCACAGAAAAAAAAACTTAAGTGAATGGGAAATGGAAGCAAGGAAGAACTTACTATTTGTTGATTAAGCAGTGTTATAAGCAACAAAAGGAAAGTGATGGAGTGATACAACATGGTGGGGACACTTGAAAGTTCAAGTTCAGAAAGTCACCCAGTGCCCAAAATAAGAGAAGTGGTCAGATGGAAAAGGTGAGTCCTTTTCCACCATCAGAGTGTCATATGGAAGCATCTTAGGGCACAGAGAAAAGACAAAAAAATAGGGACACAGTGAAGGAAAAAAGGTTGAAATGTAGACTTTAGTCTTGAAATTTCCACTATATATCGCAAGTCAGCTATCATGCCCCCACTGCATTACGGATTTATTATTATTATTATAATTATTACCAGGGGGCTCTGCCCTCTGCTTGCTTCGCTTGCCCACCCCTGGGTTTGGTTTACTGGATAAACAATTTAAAAAGATTGTTATTTTCAATAGAATTGTTACATATACATTATTTTCATTTTTACTTTAAAATTTTTGCAAAAACAATATTTGTCCTTTATTTCCTGTCCACGGTGTGATTAAATCTCTTTTTCATGGGACTTATAACTCTTCTCACGTTGTGAAGGGGGGTCTGAATGTATGCTAAAGAGATGCGATCGGTTCAGCTGCTGTCTTGCTGCTGCTGCTGGCCAGCTGTGTGTTCTGCTTGTTGCGCTTTGCGTCGATCATTTAAAAGCCTGTACAGCATCTGTCCTTTTGCCACTTCACGTCTCTGCCGTTAGTGTTCTGAATGGGGGGCTAGTGAGGGCTGAACACTTGCTAAGGAGATGCACTTGGATCATCTGCTGGCTTGCTGCAGCTGCTGCTGGCGAGCTGCCTGTTCTGCTTGTTGTTCTTTTAAGAGCTGAGAGCACCTAAAGTGTGTCTGCCGAAAGTATTCCAACAACTGCTAGGTTAGTAGGGTGGGATATGCAAAAGTCACCGTCTCGCGGGTTTTGCTTCCTAAGGTTGTAATGTCTAGTCTTGTGTGTTGTCAAAGTATCTCTCCGAGATGATCTGGTCTCGATCGCTTCGCTCAATGCTTTCCCCAGGAGGCGCACTATGCTCACGTTAGGGGGGGAGCTGAACGCATGCTAAGGAGAAGTGGACGGATCAGCTACTAGCTTTGTGCTGCTTCTGCCAAGGTGGGTGTTCTGCTTGTCGCCCTGCGCTTCGATCATTTAAAAGCCTGAACAGCAGCTGTCCTTCTGTCTCACTGCCTTGTCTTGCGTGATGTTAAAATGTCTCTCGCGGGATGTCAGATTGTCTTCCGAGAAGATCACGCCTCGTCTCACTGCCAAGATTTTGTTTTATAATAGAGAGATGTTACTCATATCCTTAGTCTGACATCCACATATCATATGTGTTTACAAAGTGTGTTTTAATATGTTTACATGTGTTTAAAGCATGTGGGAGCAGTATTTTAAGGCTTAAACTATAAAAAAAATGTTTATCTATATGGTCTTTCTATATCACAGATTTTCACCTATCGCTGATGGGTCTGGAACGTAACTTTCGCGATAGGTGGGGGAATCACTGTATAATCATGTAGTTTACTTTGTCATTAAAGTAGAACGTTGTAAACTTCATCTTAAAAGCAATGTTTAATTTAATAGAGTTTCTCAAATCCCATTGTAACTAAAGTAGTATGTGTTCCCCGACCAAGTCCTTAATCACTATATGTTTCTTAGCAGGCTTTCGTTTTGGTGGACAGGAGAATAATGGCACTGATCTCCATACAGATTACATTACATTCATGATATTATAGCTCTCTAAGCATTTAAGAATAGTATGATGTATACTTAATATCATTTTTATGATGAAATGCAATTGCAGCATGTATTAAAAATGTGGAGCAGGAGTAGTGATGAGCTGGCACCCCATCCAGGGATTGTTCCTGCCTCCCTGCAAGATGCTTGTTGGGACACACATGACCCTGAATGGAACAATTTAAAGCAGCAGTAATGTCTCTTTCAAACAGACCAACCTCCAATTCCAGTCTTTCCATTTTCTTTCTCCATGTAACCAATCGCTGCCCAATGAGCTCTGTAATAAATGTAAAGCCAGCTGTAAAATTAGAACACTGATTCTTCAAAACTTTTATTGAACATTGAAAAATCTTTGTTATACATATTTAATTATTCCAACCATCCAGGGTCGCCCCACTCCTAGCAAGCATCAAGCGCGAGGCAGGAACAAGTTCAAATAGTCTCCGGCATGGCTGAGTGGAATCCAAGCAAATGCTGGTGGCTTTCTTTAAGCAGCAAGTGCTATAAATGTCCTCTAGGACTGGAAGCTGTATCCCAATAATCACAGAGTGTAGAGCTTTCCAATCAGCTGCTGTGCAGCTATGATACCACACACATATACAATGGGTTGAAATACTCTGAGTGGTACACAAAGAGTAACAACACTAAACCAGCTATGGTATTTGGAATAGTTTGTTCATTTTGTGCATCATTATATTGTTACAGAATGATTACAATCAACTGAATTAAATTTGTAAATTTCGATATATTTGATAAATCCAGCATCACTGATGTGATCTGAAAAAAGGGAGATCACACAGAAACAGGGGCACTGCTTTGATGCTGGGTGCCACGAGTTTGAAAAACTGAGCAGAAACATGTGTACACAAGAGGGGACGCTGCTGTAAAAAAGTGCGTGGCTTTACACCAAGTTTAGTTTTTATACATCTCAAAGTGAGCATGGAAATGGGTGTACGCAACATTTTTGTGCGTATGTGTCATTTATACATGAGACCCCAGCACAACAGCTTTTGTTACTTAAGAGCCCAGAAGGCAGAAGCATGCCATTTTGAATAGAAAACAAGCTAAAATTAAAGGAAACCACTCAACAATTACCTTCTTCTTGATTCGTATTTGAATTAATTTTCTCAGAAACCCAGTAATGGGCTTTGAGTGACTTATAACATTGTAACATGGTTTTTTTTTTAAAAACTGAGGGACCCCAACTTGATTTTGAGCCTTTCAGAAGATAGGAAAGTTTAATTAGAGGGTCCTGGGCATATTGCAGGATGCAATCCCAAATGGCTTTCCAGAGGTGCTAATATTTAATTTGATAATGTAATTATTATTATTATTATTATTATTATTATTATTATTATTATATGCTGTTAAGAGTTAAATGTTAAAAAAAATGACATTAAAGACTGACTATTGTGCTTTCATCATTAATCCTCCCTTAATTTTTTTTTTAATATTATCCCACCAGTGACAGGGATTGTATCCTTTTATATGCTTTCAGCTAGTAAGTATCTAGATGTGTTTTATAATGTGAAGACAGCAATATCATATGCTTATAAAATATAGAAAAGCATTACAACTATTTGATATTTTAGCATAAAAAAATTTTCAGTAATTAAAAAATTGTTTTGCGCAGGTGAAGATGTGGTCCATTGCCTTGAATGTGTTATTTTATATTCTAAATTTGGAAAATGATAATCTTTCTAGTCAAAATTATTTCAGAAAATATTTTTCAAGCAAAACCACAGGTGCTATCTTGTAAGGTTGACCTCCATTTTAATAGCATATAAACTGGAGAATTAAAATATCAGCATTTTAAAAAATGGTATGTTATTTTAAGAAGAGCATTGAAGAAACATACAACATTGCTTGTTAGAACCATTTAATTTGCCCAAACTGTGAGTACCTGAATTTTAAATTTGCAGTCAGAGCGTATTATAGCAAATTATTAAAAAAGAATCCAAATTTCTTGTTAGAGTTTTGGCCCTCAATTTTGCAGCTGAAAAAAACATTATGCTAATAATGAGTTATATATTTAATTCTGGTATTGTTACATCTGAATAGAAAATGTTTGTGTTTAACAAAACCACTGTTCCATGATTTAAATTGAAATTTAACCTTCAAAATTCAGTTACTTTGGTTCAGTTTTAATTAAAGTTAGGACATACAGTTTTTTATTACTTGAGATGTCTGTTGATTGCCTATAGAAATATTCACATTTTTGATATAATCTACATTATTTACACTTTGCATTATTTTTCTGATAATGTACTAGCTGAAAAAAAGTCTTCTTTCAGTTTCAAGGTCAGTGACATAACTATACGTAAAAAAGTACTGCAAACTTTCCATACTTTAACGAATGCTTAGATACCAGAATTTTAATGTAATCCTGAGAGAGAGCATTCAATGGTTGGTAGTTTAAACGTATCTCATTTACTAAATGACTACACTGTACCTCTGTTTAATATTTGGATTGTGACTGATCCAAAGGATATTGTGATACATTATGAACTCTAGCACATTCTTAAGATATAAATTGTTATATGCTCTGTGATGTTTTACTCTAACAATAAATAAAGCATGTTACCAGCTATTACTTCAGCAATAAACAACTGAAAACAATATAATAAATACAGTATATAAACAAAAAAGATTGTATTTAGAAAATAGAAAAATCAAACTATAATCATTTCATTGAAATATTTTAAAAATTATTTGACAGTTGAATAAAAAAATTAAAACATTTAAGAGTGTATTTTTTTTTTATAAAAAAGCAATAAAAATGTTTAACTTACAACATCAGCATACATTATATTGAATACATATGTTAGTGCAACATACACAGTTGGAGCAGAGTCAGGTTAAGTGACTTGCTCAGGGCTACAGAGACACAAACACATGTCAGTATCGTTTCCCAACTAATAACTACCAAATAAATAAAATAATGACTGAGACACTGTGATAAATTCATTTTGATAATGACTTTACCAAAAAATGAATGTGTAAATGCTCAATTTTTAGTTAGATTCAGTAAAAACTGATCTACAATTAAAAAGGTCCTGGTAATTATATTGTTTTAAAGATTAAGACCCTGTATATATGTTTTTTAAAGACAAAATGTAGTGCATGTGTTTATTTTGCCATAAAATATTGTTACAATTTAAAACTGTGCCAATTGAAATCAATCAATGGATTAGTATAGAAGAAAGTGACAATATCCCATGTAGTTTAAAGTGGCTCTGTGAGATGGCAGAAGATGCATGTTTTATCCACTAGATACCTCTTTATTCCATCTTAAAGTAAATAATAACACAACACTGAAATATAAAAAATGTTGCACAAATGAGTACAATAAAAGTCTTACAAATACAAAAAAATAAGCCAGCACGATTAATTATAACAACTAAAATTCAAGTCTAAAACTTTACCATCCCTGTCTTCTGTGATGTAAAGTCATGTATGACATTATCATTTGATATCTGCCCAGCAACCACATGGCTGATGCTAATGCCAGCAAGAGCACTCTGACAATCCCATGGCATGGTGGACATAAAAATATTTATGATGACATCATGGTATAATATACCTTTATCTTCAGTTCTGTTCTCCTCCTCTTCCTTTCATTGTCCCTTAAAAAAGAACCAGATGGCTTTGTCCTTTTCATAATCATCTATAACGATGTTTGCTTTGGCCTTTGCCAAGATGATCCAGAATAAAGCAGCCCGTCTTGTATTTAACCAGCCGGGATGGGCACATGTCACTCTTCTCTTTGTCGCTACATTGTCTTCCTGCAGCAGCATGCATCAAGCTCAAATCCCTGATACTTGCCAACAGAGTAGCCAAAGGGTCAGCACCTGAGTATATGGTGATGCTGGTGAAGTTCTTGCCCACTCAGGTCTACCAGGGAACAGCATCAGGTGATGCAAAGTCTCAATTCAAACTCTTCATTTGTGGTTCCGAGTTGGTGTAACAGGCTGCCCACCTCCATCCATACTGTTGACTCCCTCAGTGTATTCAGGAAGCAATTGAAGGCCCATCTGTTTTGTGATTATCTGTCTAATTGGGGAAAATAAACAAAAAAACTTTGCATTCCAATTCTTTATATTCTTGGCTATTTAAATGTAATTCCTTTATTAATTGTAAAAGTATATATATTATATATAACATATTTTCACCTGTGGCAATCAACTTTTGTTATCTGTCTTATTGCACATGTTGAACAAACAGGCCCTAGTCTAATGTTACTCGATTATGTTTGCCTCTTTTGTAAGTTGCTTTGGATAAAAGTATCTGCTAAACAAAATAAATATAAATGTAAATGCTAAAATAAAACGTTAAACATTCTTGTTCCGCCCTATATTTTGGAATGCTTAACCTCCACTCCAAGTTGTAACCTTAGATCTTTGAATGGAGTTCTGATTATAATTCCTACAGCCAGGCTTAAAAGAAGTGGTGAGGCGACCTTTTGCCATTGTACACCTAAAATCTGGAATACTTTACCTATAGAAGTTTGCCAGACTAATACTTTGGAACATTTAAAAAAACTGCTAAAAATCCGTTGTTTTAATGTTTTTTGTAGGTACATTTCTGTTATATTCCTAATTGACTGTATAGGTATAGAAATATCATATTCTTCAGGGATCTGTACTAATCCCCATTATTCTCTGCTGTCTTTTCTGGTTCTTCTGTGGTGGCAATCTATGCCACCACCACCTGATTAAGACACCATGTGCTTCCCTGTGATGATGGAATGAAGGCAGGTGTCTCAGCTGTCCACGAGATCAACTTCATCAGAATCCTACCATGTGAAACATGATAACAAAGAGCACTGATTTAGGAACATTTATGCTAGGTAGAATGCCCAGTGGGGGCTAGGTGTTTTTTTGGCCTTGGAACCCCTGTAGATTTTTTTTCAGCCTATCTGCAGTTTTTTTTTTTCTGGCCATTCGGCCTTACCTTGTTTCGTTGTTACTTATTCTTTAATATTATTATTGCCGTGTCTTAATTGTTTTTCTTTTCTTTCATCTTTTTCTTTGGCATCTTGTAAAACACGTTGAGCTACATTGTTCTATGAAAATGTGCTATATAAATAAATGTTGTAATGGATGGATAGGCAAATTAAGGATTCAAAAACTGTGGTATTGTTACACTGAAACACAATTCTTCAATAGCTGACCATTTTAGCTAGAAAGATTATGCACAAGGTTAACATATCAACATTTGTTTTTAGTTACTAAATTGGAAAACACTACACAAACTGTAGTTTCATTTTTTTCATAGACCAATATACTATACTACAACTAAACATACTCTTAGTTCTGTTTGACAATTGAATTGTTTATATTGAAAAACGTGAAATTATTTGTTATGTGGAACATGTTTAAGCGGTACGTAAACACACATCCCCGTTTTTATAAGCTGCATGAAAAAACAACTATGCAAATGCACTAAAAGTAGCAGACATCTCACCTCTGTGGAGTTAGGTTGCTTTAGGCTGCACTAGCTAGCATTCGGATCTCTCATTTTAAACACAACCCCAAAAAAATGTTCCACAAGCAACAGTGTTAAAGTTAATTATAAGCAGGATTTTTTCATTGGGTGTACAGCAGATTTATTGATTTAGACAAGGGGTGGTAGACATTATATATCCATGAAGTGGTATTAAAAAACAGCAAGAAACATTTTAAAGAAGAGAAAAAGCACAAATACACATGAACGTTGACTAGTTTTGTTAAAATTACAAGTGATTTGTTTTTTATTGGGCCACTATAATATGAAATGAGACAAAATTCAAGATACTTTAATAAAGACCACAAAACCATACAATATCATAATGAAATGGTTGATGTACTAATAACATCAAATGTAATTGTTTACTTAAGCATTCTCCTAATATGATTATGTTTTCTTATTGTAATTCACATTACTTTTTATTATTAATATTTTGCCATTTCCAGAGAAGCAATATTAGCTGACTCTTTAGGTCTCATTAAAAAAAAAAACATGCCAGCTTACAGGTTAGCAGGTCCAGGCTACATTAAACAGTTTCATTTTATACCAAATTAATTCCATTCAACTACTCAAATTACATTTTCTTTACTCCTCACCAGTACATAATGTCCAGGCTGCGTGGGATTTCTCCCACCATTGAAGTAAATAGTGTCTGACCTCTGTACATTTCCTGCAATTTAAAGTGAAGTGATTACATGTCCACTTACATAAATTATAATTTACCTAGATTTTATTATTTATATGTTTAAATTCCAATGAATTTGTACATGGAAGACTACAATGATAATTCAGAAATTGGAGGAAATGTGAAATACTATTAAGTAGTAAGTGTGTCTCTATTCTGATAAAATACTGAGTGTTTTGAATTCTGCTACATTGTGCTGTATATTATTACAGTATATACATTTAAAGTTTGTGTTAGGTAGTAGTATGCTTCTCAAGTGTTAAAGTGCAGACACTGAATAAAATACTGGTTTTGAATATGCATTGTGTGGACATAATATAAATAAGCTTTCAAAAATACTCTGCTTATTACATGCATTTTTAACCAGATTTGAAATGTGCACTTGGTGAGAAATTTAATCTTCCCTTTATCAAATTGTAATTAGTTTTGATGAATGCATCCAGTACATTCCAGTACATCATCAAAGTATTTGTCGATACTTTCAGAACCCACAAGTCTTTAAATAAGCTACCTGATACTTCACCCTATACTCAGGCCCAAACTCAAATTTGGACTTGGTCTGTTGTAGTGCTGTCATCTTCAGAATTTCGGGGACCTCCTATGGACCTCAGACTAGCAATGTTCAGCAACACACATTTCATGGAAATACAATATTAAGAGACTACACAAAATGTAAGTGCTGCCTTTAATAATTCATATACTGTAGTTGAACTGATGCATATGACTTAACAATAGGACAGGTTGGGTCTCCTGGCCTTGATGAACCCACATGTAGGTTAATAAATTCATGATAACTAAAAAATAAATTAGTGTTGTATAAAAACTACTAATCATATTGATATCGATCAGACTGATCCTGTCTCTGAAAAGATTAACTTCATTAATCCAAAGCAGAGTTTCTGGACTCTTTGCATCTGTTGACTGTTTCATTATTCAGTGCTTGGACCAAATTCCTCAAAGTTTTTTATCCCACCAATCACAATTCCAACATTACCAAAGGGGAACTTCAGACACTTTACACTCTGTGAGAATGAGATTATATTGTCATCAGATCTGTATAGAATGGGCAAGTGTGATGGTAGTCTAGCAGAAGGGCATTTATATTGCAGAAGCTTCAAAATAACTCTCTAATACAGTGTTTCCCAACCTCAGTCCTGGGGGCACACTGTGGTTGCAGGTTTTTGTTCCAACCAGATTCCTAATCAGTGACAAAGTTACAACACCTGATAGCACTGATCTCCTTTAACTAGCTGGGATTATTTTTCCTTCCTTCTACATTCAGAAAAGCAGCAGCATGATTTGTACATTTATAAGACATTTAGAAATATTTCTGCTTTTGCTATAGATTCAAATGCTTAACTGTCTTTTGTTGATTTCATTATATTTTGCCCTTTCTCTGTGCAGTTTTCCCCCTTCATTGTATCTTATTAATGACAAAAATGAGCAGAACAGACACCCAGGCAAACAACACTGAATACTTTAGCATCAGACCCACTAATTAGTAAATAATGGATTAATTAAACAATTAGAACACTTAGAAAAGTAGAATGAAAATCAAGATGAAAATATTGTTAAAAAGAAAAAAATAAATTATTCCCATATAACTGCTTGGTACATTTTAATATATATACCATTTCTGTTGTCATCAACGGAAAGGAATTATCTCCAAAAGCTAACTGTCTTATTGTTGAAAACCACAGATATCTGTGTTTTATCTTCTCCCCAAAATCCACAAGCCACACAATCTTGGATGGCCAATTACATACAGTTTTGGTCTCTTGGCTACAAAAAGGAAATAGCAGCGCTAGAAAAAGTCCAGAGAAAAACAACAAGACTGAATTCTAGGGATACATGGGATGAATTATGAGGAAAGATTAAAAGAGCTGAGCCTTTTCAGTTTAAGCAAAAGAAGATTAAGTGGAGGCATGATTGCAATGTTTAAAATTATGAAGGGAATTTGGTCAGTGGATCAAGACTGTTATTTTAAAATGACTTTAACAAGAACACATGGACACAGTTGGAAACTTGTTAATGGTAAAATTCACTGAAAAGTTTTCTGTAAACAGAGTACCACAGACACATTGAATAAGCTGTCAAGTAATGTGGTAGACAGTGGGACTTTAGGGATTTTCATGACTAGATCTGATGTTTGTTAGAAGAATTAAGTGGATGGGAATGACGGGCATTGTTGGGCTGAAATTTCTTTAGAATTCTCTGCACCTGCAATGTTGAGGTTGACTTGTGTAATGAAGCATTCAGAATGGGAAGTTTCTTTTTTGATCAAGGATACCCTTTTCAGATTGTCATCAGGGTTCACGATCAACAGAGAAATAGACCTAGTAACATCCAGTCTATGAGGAACCCCAATAATGAAACCCACATCACTCTGGTCCTCTCATTTCACCCTAACACTCTAAAAGGTCATTAAACAAAATTTCCCAATTTTGCAGATTGATCCTTCCATGGGAGCCCTTTTTACTAAGCCTCCCTTAACCTGCACCACTGACCACCTAACTTACGCAAACATCCTGTTCACAGTTCACGTCACAGAAGAGAGCCACATTACTCATCAGGCTTGTTGAGTGATAACTACTGTATCACTTGCAAATATGTCACCAGCAGCACCCTTGTATCTGGCCCCACGGGTAAATTCCATATTATATCATACCAGTCTAAAAATCTTATTTACTACATTTCTTGTGGGAAGTGTCCATCCATCAACATCTACATAGGTAAATGGCTAGTAGACTGTTTCAGAGAGCACATTGGAGTGGTTAAAATTAAAGACCTTTCGTAGCCTATTATAAAACACTTCGCATCTTTTGCTCATAGCCACACTGATCTCTCTATTTGTGTTCTTTCACAAGGCTTCAAATATACTTTTTAAAGAAAAACAGAAGAAGCTTAGCTCATTCTTAGCCTGGAATCATATATTTATCCAGGTCTTAATGACCAACTAACTTTAATCCTTTTCTACTTTCATCTGACCTGACTTTGTTCCCCCGTGTAATCGACTCTGTCCTTTTCAGTTGAACACCTACCAAAGTTTTTATAGCTGAAATGTTGTGTCTTTAACCTTCTTTCCTTTCCAGAGTGGAAATTAACCTTTAATTATTTTATCATTATTTTATGTAAAGCCTTTAAAAGCCTGCTCGCTCATGGTTTCTTTACAGAGTGAGCACAATTGCAATGCTGTAACTAGTATACAAACTAGATTAAAAATGTGTATAAAATTAAAAACAAATACGTAACACTGACAGATATTAGGAGGAGCTACAATAGGTAGTTTGATGGATAATTTCTCAGAGTAAATACCATCAAAAGGGGTATTAAAAATCAATCTTGGTTAGGAACAAAAGTTTCCATGTTTTTGCAGACGACATGTTGCAATACATTTCTAACCCAGACAGTTAAATTCACCATGTTCAAGATACATAACATTTTTAAACATACTTAGTCCAGTTGTAAATCATGTGGGGCCATAGCCTACCCCAGCAGCATCAGATGCAAGGCAAGAAAACACCCAGTATACAGTGCAAATCCATCAACAAGTTCACACATCTATACACTCAAACTCACATAGGACAATTTTTAGAACTATCTGTTTATCTAAAAATGCACGTTTGGCATGTGGACTTGCAGAGATGCAGGAAGGAATTGCAAATTCTCTACAGACAATGACCAGGGGATTTGATCATTCTGCCTCATTATTTTGACCGTTACTATTAGAGTCAACTTTTTAGGGGATGCACTGCGCAGGTAGCATTTTGATCGGGTCTTCTGGCTGCTATAAAGCCAATCGGCTTCTTGCTTTTTATCCAGTTGTGCTGTGGTGATCACTGGTTCTCTGTCACTCTGATTAATTTTACTCCTCAGCATATGCACAATTAAAAATAAACTTAGAACATTTGTTTAATTCTTTTACTTGTTTACACACTATATACTTTTAACTTTTGTTTAATTCTTTGAACTTAATTGCACACTATGCATGCGCTCAACATGTTACTGACTAGCTGTCACAGGACTGTACACATCCTAGATATTGTTCTAATAGCAGCAAGCAATATCTTTACCAAAAAAGACAATACTGAAATAATGCAGAAATACTTTTGTTTTCTTTTTTGAAGTGGCGGGAATAATCCACTGTAGTAACACAGTAACAGATACCTTTTGTTGTTGTTTTTTTTTAAAGTAATGCACATATTCTTATTTCAAGAAAATAAATTTTGGTTACATTATTAATTACTTTAAAAAGTTATCTGAATATGTAACACATTACTTTTTAATGCATTACCTATGACACTGGTCATATGAGTGAGAGAAGAGTATCATGATGGTGCAGTGGTTAGTGCTGCTCTCTCACAGTTTCTGCATCCTGGTGTAGAATGCCTCAGCCAGTCATTGTGAAGTATTCACATTCTCTCCATGTCCACCTGGGTTTTTGTCTAGGTACTAAGTTTTTCTCCTGCCCCCTAAAGACGTACATGTTAGCGTAATAGGTGATTCTAGACTGGCCTTATGTGGATGTAAGTGTAAATAAGTGGGCCCTACTGTGGACTGGAGCAGTGTCTAGGGGTGGGTTATTGCCTTCCATCTCATTCTGCTGGGACTGGCTGTAAAGCCAACTGCCATTAAAATGTATTTGAGAATGTTATGTTATGTTATCATTTGAGATACATACCAAATGCTGCCTAAAACATTGTGTTTTAATGGGCTATTCCAGTCATCCAAGGCTCAGATGGTTTCTTGCATTTTTGCACTACTTATTGTGCAATTATTCTTCCTTGTTTATAGATGTTGCTGTTTTTGTTCAAAACTAAAGAGGTTTTCCCCAGTACGATTTATTTTACATTTATATAATTTGCTGCATATTGTAATTTTTTTTTATACTCCACTTATTTTTTTTTTTGTTATTTCTGTTATTGTGACTAAGATAACAAATTTTGACAAATAAGTCCAGCATACAAGGTACAAATGGCAAATAAAAATGTAACTTTGCTGAGGTTCTCAGAAATTTTGAGTGCACATTTCAGAAGGATCCTCAAGTAATTGAAAGTAGCAAGTAAATGTACTAAAAACCTAGAATATAAAATATCTGTATGCTGAATATGATGTGCTCTTTTCACATGCTTCTACTGCATAATAAGCACCTTTACATTATATTGCATTTATTGACTAATTTGTTTATATTAAACTTTTTTGTTTAATATTAATGCTACTGCGTGTGATAGCCTGGGTAGCCTTTTAAAGAGGCATTACATAAAAATGAGAATAATGTTGGCAGAATAAATTCACTAGTAGGTTGCAGATGACATGTTCCTTCATCCACATGGTGTTTTAAGGAATAATTGTACTTAATCCCCACAGAAATTTAACATTTTCCATTACATTAAATTGGTGTTGATTCAGAGCTAATAACAGCAGGGGTATGCTGAAACACTATTTTGACTAGCCAGTCAAAGTTAACAGGCAAAAATTATGAAGAAATAATAGTCGTTAACAGAATTTCTTTTACACTTTAAAAGATGACCAAGTGCACCATTTGCTGTTCAAAATTATCTATAGAATGACACTTGGGAAATTTTGAATAAAGCTGTCATTAATTAATGAACACTGGGGCTATATGTTGAAATGTATGACAAAATTAAAAATAACATATTCTTTGTGAATTTGATTTTTCTGTACCATGGGCCCAAACAAATGAGTTGGAAAATATAAAGAATTAGAGCAATTTTACCCATATTACTGTATACATGAGAAAGGATTCAGCAGAATATCTACAGAGGAAAAAGTAATAGCTGTCTTTTATTTAATAAGCAGATATACACATTATGTATAATAGTGATACTTAATACAAATGTTTTAATAGAAATATTATTCTATAGAAAAATATCCATTTAATAAAAGGGTGACATATTGTCTCTAAATTTATCTTTCTTAAATGCTTGCCAAAACATCAGAAAATTGACAAAGAAGAGGGAACCATTCAGTCCATCAAGTTTATTTGATTAGCTAATAGCTAAGAAGCCCAAATATTTAATCTGGGTATCTACAATGCAATGAGATGATTGCAGCTGGCTCACCAAACAGGACTTTGCATCCTGTACCTTTTATGAGAGGTCATCACCTCTTCTTTATTTTCACAACACTTTCCTTTCCTAGTGCAAAATCTCTTGGTGTAGTCATTTGGCGTCAAAGGGTTCTCAGATGGGCATTCTACTTCACTGAAGTATAATTGATTACTCCATGACATTCTAGAAGGGTCTGTCAGTAGAACCAGTATCCTGGAACTTCACTCCACCCCAGACACTCTTATCTACTCAGCTCTGTTCTTTCTCTTTGCTGCCAGCTTGGCTTTGACACCATTTATTTCTTTACAGCTATATCCACTGGGAAGCCATTTTGCTTCTTGCTTAGACTGGATAACAACTTGCTCTGAGCTGATTTATTGACACAAAGACCCTTTAAACTTTTGCAGAGTGAATCTTCTGGGAAATGTCTGCAACCAGGCTCAACTGGTAGATTCCTTACTTTCCATCCTTTCTGCTGACAGTTAAGAATGAAGGGCTGGAGATCTCTTTGGTTGGGGTCAGTTACAACAATTTCATTTAGGTATATGAGCTACTACTTGTGATCTGCCTGCATCTCCCAGTCAACTGCTAGGGTTGCTTTGCCCCTTGACTTCTTAGTCACCCTCTAATCATGCCTGAGGAAATGTATGAATCAGAGGTATCATTGCATTTATGTTTCACATTTTTCCTGACTGCTTGCTCAAGTACCACAGCCAGGTCATGACACTATCCAGACTTCCCATCTGCTAGGTTTGCTTGGCAGAATGAAATATATTCTCCAAGCTGGGTGATATTCTGCACTGTGTACTGTACAGCCTATTTAGACTCACCAGTGTGGACGTTGTCGACAGCACAAAGCAGAAACTTAATTTATTGCCCATTCATATTCAGCAATTTCGGCCAACTCAAACAGTGCCTTAACGTATCTAGCTGCCCTTTTGTATCATGGCTGCAGCTATAGCCTTCCTCTTCTGCAGCTATTTAGGTCTCACTTGGAACCATGTATTACATATTTTCAGTCTTGCAATGTCCTAGCTTGACTAAAAGCTGTTCATTCCAACTACATGACTCTGTAGTTTGTTCCTGTTTGACATGAACCTTTATGGGATGAGGCAGCTATATTAAATACATGGACTCTTCATTTTAACAAGGGGCTTTCAAATATGTGATTCATTATTCATCTTAAAGAACTCTGTTGGCTCATGTGCAGTGATGCTAGGTGATGTAGGTTTCCACAAAGTTGTCGTTCTTTAAGACTAAAGAGGTATAGTTTCCCTGGCCCATCAGAGTAAGACACTCTCTTCAGTGTAGGGATGCATGTAGTCTTAAGTCTTCTCCTAGAAAACTTTCTGTAGCTCCTGCCAATCAGCCTCTTAATTCAAGGCCTTGATTGTTCATTTCTAATCTGCTCTTCCTTTGTAATTTGTCTTCTTTTCACCTGTTTATTTCATTTATCCTGTGGAATCAAAAATGCAGAAGAGTTTATGTTTACGAGTGCAAGTGACTACTACCTGTAACAGTTCTGCTTCCAGAACCCACTTAGAAACCTCAAGTTACATATTAAAAAGTAGCATGGATGAAATAAATGAACTGCAGTGACTTTCAGAGTGTGCACTCTTCAGTTAATATAACAGATCCTGTTTTGGCCTTCCTCTTGATTTTGTCCCTCCAGTTTACCTTCCAGCATTATTTTCAGAAATCCCTCTACTCTTGGTACATGTTCCATCAAAATTTGTTGCCTTCCAGTTTCTTCTCGCTGTTTCCAAAATGTTTCTTTCTTCAGCAGTCCATCCTTGTCCATACATTCAGTTCAAATACTTCCAGTTTATTCAAATAACTATATGTCTGTTTTAAGGACCTGGATAAAACTTGGAATTTTGAGAGATATGGGAGTAGATTGTTGGTACAGAAGATGTTTTAGGAATCTATTTAGGAACTAGTCAGCAAATGGAAGAGCCATATATGCACTAACAAAGGCATGTCAAATAGGAAGAGTTAGTAGACAGTGGTGCTCACTTTCATCAATCCTGTTTAATGTCTATGGTGATAGAATAATTAAAGAAGCACTGAGAAACAAGAAGTTGGGGGTGAAAGTTGGAGGTGGAAGGATTACATTTTAAGGGATGCAGATGATAAAGCAATGAAGGACCACTAAAACTAGTGAACATGTAGAAAATATGGCATGAAAATCAACATAAAGAAGGAAAAGGTGATGTGCAGAACAAAGAAAAGAAAAATGAAACTGGAAATAATAAGAATTGGAGAACACATCTTGGAAGAAGTAGACATCTCCAAACATTTGAGAAGTATCATGTCAAGGGAAGGAAGAAGAGAAAAATAAATAAAGTGTAGAGTAATGGGAAAAGCAGTTTTCAATGCAAAATAAAAATTACCTAACAACTAGAATGGAGATAATGCAGAAGAAGAGAATAATAAAAAAAAAAATAATCTGCTGACATGGATAATGAGGAAAAGGAATATAAATAGATTGGAAGCAATTCAAATTACATCATAAACGATCAATATTATGACAACTGATTCTAAAACATTGTTATAAGAACACTGATGAATTTGAACCTAGGGCTACAGGTATTAGACAACTAAAAAGAATGTTGTATCTAAAAAGATCTGACCTAATTTATCATAATCTGTAACAGAAGTTATTCCATATTATGCATAAAACTGTCCCAATGTTATTCCTGTGCTTAACACGTTATTGTATATTAAGAGTAAAATATGCAGGTTCACATTATATTATTGGAGTTTCACTTAATAAAATAATGAAAAATAAATAAATAACCTTATCTCTGCTGTACCAGCACCAAACCAAATAAAACAGAAGAAATATTTTCATGCCATAGATTGGGCCAGTTACATATTAAGCATGTTTTCCAATGCAATTAAGGATTTTCAGCTGATCCCTCCTGACACTATAATTGTTATTTCAAATAAGAATTAATAAATCATGTCCATCTAATTAAGAATTAAAATAGGTCTGTCGTATGGCTGCTTATACTGGTGTGCATGAGCACATAGATGAAGAGATATTTATTAAAATATCACTGTCTATTGCTGTGCAATTTGCTTTTGTATATTTAAAAAAAGATGAAGCCAGCGATACACTTATTTAATTCAGGCCACAAAATGAGCTTTCTGAAAGACTTTGGAGGTATTCATTAATACAGTATGCAAATAGTTTACCCCTAATGTTATGGTAAGGCGTTCATGCAGCTGCAAATACAAAATTTATGCTGAATAATGCTAACTGGCCACATGCTCTGCTCTAAAGGATCCTCAAGGGCTTTTGGTCTCTTGTGGCAACTACAGAGCACTTTAGCCATCACAGTGAATTAGTGTAAGGCCTAGTAATGCACCTTTAAATATGTGAGTCCTTTTAAGCCACTTAGAGGTCAACTCCATGGCTATATAAAGTAAAGCCTTTTCAGCATTAATTTTTACTTGTGCCTCAGACTGCACGCAAATATTGTGATTAATATATGCTATTTGTGAGCGGTAAATACAGAAGTCTTGATTTGATCTGCTTATGTAATCCTTTTTTATTGAAAGAGGGCAAAGTAAACATAACATATGAGAACCTAAATAAACACAAATTCTTCAATTAAGAGAAAACCTTTATAAAAATGAATTTTTCAATTCAGAATTTAGCCAATTCTCCCTGAAAATGAACAAATTCTCATTTGGTTACAGTGGATGTTCGTTTATGTAAAATGAAATAAGGGAGATTTTAAATGAAACCTGGACTTAAGTTTTGTATCTTCTGTATCTTTACTGATTACAGAATGGTGTTGGAAGAGTGACAGCACATGATTATCTTGATTTGTTAAACAGATTTGTATTAAAAAAAAGTACATGAAAATTAAGATATCTTAACATTTACTCAGGAACAGGATTTTTTTTCATAGCTATTCTTTAGCAGTTCTGTGATTTATACTGTATTGCTTTTTTAGGATGATTAAATACTGCTTAACCTGTAGTAAGAGATTACATCCTTGTTGATGCAAATGAGAAGAAAATAATTGTTAAATATGTGAAGGTACATAAACCATGTTCAAAATCCTCAGCCTTCATGTAATTTAGTCCTTTTTGCAATACATTCTTATTAAAGATTAGAGATTACATTAGAGATCTTTATTTTCATGTATAGTGCAAGATCATAGTGAAATTTCTGTTCCACAGTTGTGGTGATGTATAAATAAATGCAATAAATAAAGAAAATTAACAGAAGATAAATAGGGTGCAAAAATAAATAGAGTAAATAACACTGAAAAAGTGTAACATACAGTACAATGTCACATAAAACAGCAGGTGGGTACAGTTACACAGTGAAGGGCAGGTAGGATCAAGTAACTGACAGTTCAGTAATTAGTTTTTTTAGCATTTATTGCCATTTATAGTAATTTTCTATATATTGTATTTAGAAACTTTTTATCTCAATATTTTTGAAAGCAATTACAAAATGTGTTGCATGTGCCAAAGACTTTTGCACACGTAGTGAAATAAACAGGTTCAAGTACAGAAAAACACCCATGAAAATAAAACGGGAATTAGATTGCCCTATAAAGAAAAGCATTAGCTGCAGTGAGTGAGACAGGAGTACTAAAACCCGTATATCCAAACAGAATCTAATGGGATATGACAAAGATTGTTGTTTTTTAGTTGATTTGGGTTGAGTTAGTGATCTGTTATGTCAGGTGCATTCTGTAAAGGTCCGTTTTGTCTAACTAACTGTGCATATCTGAGTGAGGGAGTCTGCAACTAAAGAGGATTTCAGAGAGATATTTCTGTAAAAAAGTAAAATCATTATTGGGGTTTCTTAGTTTTTGTTATGAATTTTGGAGTGTGCTTTAATGCACATCTCTTTTCTACACTTGTTCCTGGGTTAGTATTTATATTTTTTACTGGTATTTTGTTTGTATTGCAGGTTGTAGCAGGGCTACATAAAATGTCAGTTGTGCTTGTTCTATGTTTATAAGTGTCTGTCTGACCTTTTTTCTTGTATATTTAAATGTACCTCAGCAAGCGTTTCCTTCTGCAAACAACAACATTAACCCTTTTCCTGAAGTTGAGGATTTCTTGTTGTTTTGTCTTAGTAGAGAAATATATTATTCTACTTTCCCCTTTTATATTATTAATATGTAGCCTTTGTCAGAATGCCTCAAATCTCCCAGACTTACCACTGTTTATAAGGTACTGTACCATATAACTTCTCCCCATCTTCCCTACTACATGTACTGTATAACCTCAGGCAATTAGGTGTAATAAAAAAAAACAGGGGTTAAGCTACAATTTAAAGAATGTATTATTGATAATATTCATAAATAATAACAATATGCAAAGTACATTTGAATATTGGCAACCATACAACTTGATAAATGGTGATGTGTAGTTTCAGGTGGCACACAGACTTGTTAGTTACTTATAATGTCTCTAGTTAAGGCATCATTTGTGGTCAGCTTTCTTCAGAACTGTGGTCTTCATTGTGTTGTCCTTTTCAGTCCATGGGGTAAGATGGTTTTTCAATAGTTTGGTAAGAGAGAGAGAGAGCTGGGTAAAGCAAGCAAATTTATAGGTTTTTCTGTCCAACCCCTAGAGCCAATAGGACGTCACGGTACTTAAAGGCTTTTGATACAAGACAGTATCAAACAGCCATACTTCAGACCAATGGGGGGACAGAAACACCTTCACACCTGCCCCTAAAACAATATGTTAAGGTAAAGCTTGGCAGTTAGGCAGCTTGGCTTTCCGGTGGGGGTTGAGAGAGAGTCCTGCAGAGAAACACTTGCCAAACTTGTTTGAGACACTTCCCCTCCAACCCTGTTGTACAATTACAAAGACAGTCATTCCTAAAAGTGGGAAGGGGTTCTTAAACCATTGCTGTTATTATCAATAATGTAACACTAATATTACATTGATTTGTCTAAGTTACAAATAAAGACATACAAAATATTCATCAACTTGTATGCAAAATTTCATATCTCAACACTTGTGATTGTAATATCAAGTTCCAGGTTTCATATATCATTAAAGTGTATTTCAACCAAGGAAAAAAGAAAAGAACTCATCTGTAAAACATCTGGATCACAATTGACATCATTAATATTGCTATCATCCACCAAAACGAGTAACCCATCATCACTTATCATCTGGTAACACTGATCAGTAAGGTATTTTGAACCTTTTAGCATTCACTTACCATAGCTGTTGATTTGCTTTCTTGACTCACTGATGAGATTGTTTTACTTTTTGGAGTAGCCCAGTTTGAACTGGCTCATCCGCTTTCATTTACACTAGCTGGACTTGCTGACTTCCACTCATCTTTTTTTTCTTACAAGAACTGCACGTTATGTTGGACTTTGTGTTTTTATGTGATTGTTTGTTCTACATTTTGTCAATATTTATGTCTCGTAGTTAAGGTATGGGAGGTGAGGAATTGATTTGTTTTTTTTAACACTGTACATATTTGCTTTGTATTTATATCAGGATCAGAGAATTGTGGTGATGAGTAATGCTTTGTTTTTGTAATATGCACACTTTACATTTATAAAACCTTTTATTTTGATTTGTTTAACTTTTTTTTTGTTAAACTGGGGAATTTGAGTAGATATTGGTTGAGGCATTAAAACATTAGTATGGTATGGAATGGCCAAACTTGCCAAACTCCAAGTGTGAGCTTGGTTGTTGCAAGGTCACTATTTTATTTCCATTATGGGAAACTCTATTTTGGGTATTTTTTTTTTTTTTTTGTTAGCAATATCCTCTTTTGCTAACATGTCATGACAAGAATTTGCATTGTGTGACATCAGCAGGTCATCACTATTTAAGATTTAATTGTGCTATCAATTCTTTCCAAAGTTTGATGAGAATCAAATAAAATTCACAGTGTTTTGATATCTAGTCTGTGCTCTATTTTTGGATATGGTTGCAGGTTAGAGCTTTGGGTTTGAGCCTTTTGCATTCATTGGTTTTCTTGGTTTTGACCTTAGCCCATTATTAGATGTTGATTCTCTCTTGTTTCGTTTTCTGTTTTCTCAGTTCTGCCACTTTCAGCATGGGCAGTGCAGATTTAGAGTGTGTACTGACAGTGCATTTTAGACAAACCACCCAAGCAGAGTAATCCACAATAAGGATATGAGCAACTAAATCTGAAAAATAAAAACTCTCACAGTTAAAAGTGTAATTAATGCAAAAGTATAAACTGAGTGAATAAGCGGCAGATCCAAATTTAGAAATCAGTAAAGTAAAAATTATACATTCTTAATATATAAGGGAGCCTCTTTGTAAATGAGTAAAAAAAAAGTATTTCAGGGAATTCCAAGATTAGTGATGAAGTTGTCAGACTGCAAAAAGAGAGGAAGACATGATAAAAGGACATACTTTAAAAATGTGACCCTAAGCAGAGAGAGAACAGCGGCCAAAAAAGAATAAAGACAAGAGCAATACCTTATACTTGATCAGACATGCAGAGACTTTCAAGGTAGTAGTAGCTGCCAGGGTTATGATGTGACGAGGAAGGCTGCCAGTTTGAACCACTCAATCTTGGTATAGGTCATTAAAAGAATGAGAAAAGTGGTATTCCCAATGAAAATGGAGTAGTCTATATGTAGCAATATGATAATTGAATCTAAACTGACATAGGCGGAAGGGCAGGAAATAGATTTTCACTGAGGAGACTTTAGCTAATAGATTATTTGTAGTGAACTCTGCAAAATGTTTGTTAAATTGCATTAATCATCCCACATGATGAATAATTATATATGCTTCTTGGAAATAGTCCTCATCTGTTATTATTGTTTTGCCATTATGGTAACTAATTAAGAACCAATGAGTCTACTCCTGGTCAATACTGCAAATTCAAGCAAATATCTTTTAACTATTTTTCCAATTTCTTTAAATTAAGTGTGCAAGTAAACTGTCTAATAAAATAGCACTAGTTTGGTATTTTTGCATTTTACAAGATAGTTTTATTCCCTCCTGGAGGCTCAGCTTCAAGAGACGGCCGCTGCCATCTAATGAACTGCCAGTTTTTTAGCTGATCTGTCCCTCAAAACTGTAGCCATTATCATCAGTGGACTCTCCTCTCTCCATAATCCTCCAAAAAGCACTTCTAAAGCCAAACAACTACTTGTGTAGTAAGTATTACATGTGCCTAATGCTTCACGACAAGGACCATACATATTTCTGCTATGCCAATCCACCACACATTTTTCATCTGTGAAGCAGATCAGTCACTGCAGTATCTTTTCAAAGCACACCTCTGGAATAGTTGTTTAAAATTAATAAATTAATTATATAAAATAATAAATAATTATAAAAAATATTTCTTAAATTTGTTTATGGCAATTTAAACATATTTTCTGAAAATATGGCAAATAAGATGGCTGTATCTCACACTCTGTTTCTGTATTATTATTCTACATGTTGGATGTGTGTTGTTTAATAAAGACTTTTAGACTGGTCCACATCTTCAAGTGATAGATATAATTGAGAAGATGATCACTGAAGAACTTTGACTTTTTGGGTTTGCTGATATCTATGGACTAAGGTATCTGTCATGACACCCTGCTGGAATCAAATGCTATAGGCTGCTGCTAACTCACTGGCTAGATTATATGATTAGAAAAGAAAAGATGAAAAGTTAAGTGCTCTGTGATACAATGGGAAATTATGTCATGGACTACTCAGTCATGAAGTATCTCCAAGTGGACCTTCAGAAGTCCTTGTCTAATAAACAGTATTTGAAAAGTGACAGTGCAGCCACAGTCTTAGAAAACAGTAGCCTTAATGCCTTTTTCTAAAAAGAGTAGTGCACACCTTTTTCCATGTAATGTTAAAAAGAAATCAACCAAAAGTCTGGAATCTTTAACTAAATACCTGCTGTGTTGTTCTGTATGCAAGAATATTTTCATGGTGAAACTATGAAAAACATGTGTTTTAGCTATTAGTTGTATTTCTTCCAATGTTTATCTTGTATGTTATGCTGCATTCAGCACCCGATCAGAGGGACATCGAATTGATGCTCTTGTTAATGAGCTGTGTCACACACATGCGCATGGGAAGCAGCTAAAGGGCTTGAGTAAGGGCAGTTCCGAGACATACCGGGATGTGGCAGAGTGCACTGACTCTTTTTCTCCCTTGCCTGGAGATGATTCACGGGAGATTCCATCTGGTCCTCTTGACGTCACTTCCCAGACTGAGCCTATGGATGGAGTCCTTGCCGGCTCCGGCACCTGTGATGTTGCGTCCAGGCTCGAAACTATGGCTGAAGACCTTCATGAGCCCGACCCCTTTGACTTCACTTCCTGTCTTCCCCTTTAAAGGCCTCCACTTTTTCCCTATTCCCTCAGTTCTGTTTTGGACTCGGTTTTGTACACATCAGTACTGTATATAATTTTACGATTTTGCAGCCAGGATACCAACTATATGGGTGGCTGCCCCAAAACTTTCTATGTCTCGGAGTCAAGTTTGTGCATCCAGGACACGAAATCACAGACTCCTAGATAGATAGATAGATAGATAGTGTGACAGGGGCTTGGTGTCCTTATCTAGCCAGGACGCCCCGGCACACTATGTTCAGGGGGAACAGCCATGGACATTGCAATACCTCCCCCTGAACGCTAGTTGGCCACCTGCCTGGGTGGAACAGTGTCTCGGGTTCCCATATCGCATCCTGGGAATTGGAGTTGGGTGCAGCCTTGTTGGGTCCCGCAGGTACCGCCAGGGGACGCTATATTTGGGACTCCTGAGCCCGTGTGGGCAACCAATTCATCACACCCGGAAGTGCAGCATGCCTCCTGTGTCTAATCTGTGTCGGGTCGGGTGCTATATAGTGTCTTTCTTACACTGGCGTAGCCAGCAGGATTCCAGTTCATCCATTTGGACTGGGACCTGTTTACAAAAGTTTGTGTAAGGACCCGGCACAGCAGCGCGAGGCACGGGATCAGCACAGCTGCGCAGAAGGCACGACCCCACGTAAGCACACTGAAGCGCGCTCCTGAGACAGAGCACAGAAGCTTGCGACACTCCTGAGGTACATTGCACCAGCCATGGGGAAAAAGAAATCCTCACAAAGCAGCGGGAGCCAACTCGCAAGCCGCCAGTAAGGAAGCCCAGGGTGGCGGGTTGCAACATGAAGCCATCCGGAAGACTACAACTTTGGGAGGCGGGATCCGTCAGGAGGTAGGTGTCGAACCTGGGGATGAATTTCCCTGGGGATATTCTGCCTTTTCGTATGCCTACCTCCTAGATGGCGAGTCGTCGGATCCTCGCTGTTGGCCAAAGCACACCGACCCGTGGGATGAGGGAGAGGCGAGTGACTGCGAGAATATTCCTGACGTTGACATGGGCCCGCTGCTTGCCGAGAGACAAAGGCTGGAAGACAAGCGCTAGGAGTCTCTCCCCGATGACGTCATGTCTATAGAGGAGGGGGTGGTGGAGAACAATGAAAACTCACCGAGTCAGGTATGGGGGTGGAGGAGATGTGTCGACTCCCCGCTAGAAAAAACTCACCGGCAGAGACAACAAATCTCCATCCCACACCCGAAGAACACCCGAAGGGGCCGTTGAGAAGAATGCAGGGCTTGGGTGGCTCGCGAGTGTCTTAGGTTCCCACAGGGCATCCTGGGAATTGGAGTTGGGTGCAGCCCTGCAGGTACCGCCAGGGGGCGCTATATTTGGGACTCCTGAGCCCGTGTGGGCAACCAATTCATCACACCCGGAAGTGCAGCCGGGAATCAGGGATCAAGCACCTAGAGCACTTCTGGGTGAACTATAAAGGAAGCCAGCGACCACCACTCAGAGGCCAGAGTCGGGTGGAAGGAGGATGAAGCTTGGTGTGGACTGGTGGAGTGAGAAGAAGAGGAGAAAAAAAGTGTTTATTGTGTGCTTGGGACTGTGTTGGGCTAGTGGGACACGGGGAACAGGTGTCTCTCAGCTGAAGAAAAATAAAAATGTATTTAATTTTACACGTGCCTCCTGTGTCTAATCTGTGTTGGGTCAGGCGTTATATAGCATCTTTCTTACAATAGATAGATAGATACTTTATTAATCCCAAGGGAAAATTCACATAATCAAGCAGCATACTGATACAAAAACAATATTAAATTAAAGTGTAATAAAAATGCAGGTAAAAACCGACAGTGACTTTGAATAATGTTAACGTTTACCACCCCAGGTAGAATTGAAGAGTTGCATAGTGTGGGGGAGGAACGATCTCCTCGATCTGTCAGTGGAGCAGGACAGTGACAGCAGTCTGTCGCTGAAGCTGCTCCTCTGCCTGGAGATGACACTGTTCAGTGGATGCAGTGGATTCTCCATGATTGACAGGAGCCTGCTCAGTGCCTGTCGCTCTGCCATGAATGTTAAACCGTCCAGCTTCATTCCTACAATAGAGCCTGCCTTCCTCACAAGTTTGTCCAGGTTGTGAGGCGTCCTTCTTCTTTATGCTGCCTCCCCAGCACACCACCGCGGAGAAGAGGGCACTCTCCACAACTGTCTGGTAGAACATCAGCAGCATCTTACTGCAGATGTTGAAGGACGCCAGCCTTCTAAGGAAGTATAGTTGGCTCTGACCTTTCTTACACAGAGCATCAGTATTGGCAGTCCAGTCCAAATTATCATCCATCTGCACTCCCAGGTATTTATAGGTCTGTACCCTCTGCACACAGTCTCCTCTGATGATCATGGGGTCCATGAGTGGCCTGGGCCTCCTAAAATCCACCACCAGTTCCTTGGTCTTGCTGGTGTTCAGGTGTAAGTGGTTTGAGTCGTCCCATTTAACAAAGTCCTTAATTAGCATCCTATACTCCTCCTCCTGCCCACTCCTGATGCAGCCCACGATAGCAGTGTCGTCAGCAAACTTTTGCATGTGGCAGGACTCCGAGTTGTATTGGAAGTCTCGTGTATATAGGCTGAACAGGACCAGAGAAAGCACAGTCCCCTGCGGCGCTCCTGTGTAGCTGACCACAATGTCATACCTGCAGTTCCCGAGATGCACATACTGAGGTCTGTCTGTAAGATAGTCCATGATCCATGCCACCAGGTGTGAATCTACTCCCATCTCTGTTAGCTTGTCCCTAAGGAGCAGAGGTTGGATGGTGCTGAAGGCACTAGAGAAGTCCAAAAACATAATTCTTACAGCACCACTGCCTCTGTCCAAGTGGGAGGGGGATCGGTGTAGCATATAAATGATGGCATCCTCCGCTCCCACCTTGTACTGGTATGCAACCAGCAGAGGGTCGAGGGCACGGCGGACCTGTGGCCTCAGGTGGTGAAGCAGCAGCCACTCCATGGTCTTCATCACATGTGACGTCAGAGCGACAGGCCGGAAGTCATTCAGCTCACTAGGATGTGATACCTTTGGGACTGGGGTGATACAAGATGTTTTCCAAAGCCTTTGGACTCTCCACTGTTCCAGGTTCAGGTTGAAGATGCGCTGTTAGAGGACTCCCTAGCTCCAGTGCACAGGCCTTCAGCAGTCATAAGGATACTCCATCTGGACCCGCTGCTTTGCTGGCACAAAGTCTCCTCAGCTCTCTGTTCACCTGTGCTGCTTTAATTGTGGGTGGGGATGTCTCTCCTATGCTGGTATCAGCAGAAGGATGGTTGGAGGATGCAGTACTCCGAGGTGAGAGTGGGTTAGGGAGGTCAAACCTGTTAAAGAAGTTGTTCATTTGGTTTGCTCTCTCCATGTCTCTCTCGATGGTGGCACTCCGCATCAAGTAGCAGCCAGTCATGATCTTATTCCCATCCCATACTTCCTTCATGCTGTTATTCTGCAACTTCTGCTCCAGCTTTCTCCTGTACTGGTCCTTCGCCACCCTGAGCTGGACTCAGAGTTCCTTCTGCACGTGATTGTGCTCATGCTGATCACCACCTTTAAAAGCCCTTTTCTTCTGGTTCAAAAGGCCCTTGATGTCACTTGTAATCCATGGCTTGTTGTTAGCATAGCAGCATACTGTTCTTACTGGAACTACAATGTCCATACAGAAGTTGATGTAGTCAGTATTGCAGTCAACAACCTCCTCAATGTTCTCACTATGTGATCCCTGCAGTCTCTCAGAGCCTGCCCTGCCTCAGGGGACCACTTCCTGAATGAGCGTGTGGTTGTAGGTAGCTCCCTTACTCTTGGTTTGTAGTGAGGCTGAAGCAGAACCAGGTTATGATCTGCTTTCCCAAGCGCAGGCAGCGGAGTGGCGCTGTATGCGTCTTTAAAGTTTGCATACAGTAGGTCAATAGTCCTATTTCCCCGGGTGTTACAATTCACATACTGGGAGAAGGCAGGTAATGTTTTGACCAGCATTACATGGTTAAAGTCTCCAGCGATTAGCACAAGCACCTCAGGGTGCTGCGTTTGTAATTTAGCAACTTCGGAATCGATGACGTCACTCGCTATCTCCGCGTTCGCTCGAGGGGGGATGTAAACAATAACAACAATCACGTGTCCAAACTCTCTGGTTAAGTAATAGGGACACAAACTGTCATGTATTCATCAATTATTAACATACTTACATTAGCTGTGGCTTTAATAAAATAAAAAATGCTCTTTATTTTAGAATTATATTAATAACAAAGTTCATCTCTTAGGGAAAATTGTTCCCGTGTGTGAAGTGAACTTAACTCAACATAGGAATATTATACACCTCTATAAAGATTACAGATTAGGAACTAAATTAAGGTCCTTTGTAGGTGCAGTATTTACTACTGTGCCATCATAAATGGCCACAGATATGAGGAGATTGTGGAATCATGGTCCCTGAAATTGTGGGGTAACAGTGCTTACTAGTATGGTAGGTGTTGTCCAAAAACCTCATAGGTTCTAAGAGTATATGGATGCTATAGACAATGGCTGGAAGAAGAGAAAGAGTCAAACCCAGAAGTCATCCCATAATAATCAGTTTCAGGAATATTTATGGATGACCAAGCACATTTTACATATCGTCATCCATTTTGTACTTTACACTGCCATTAGTAATTTAAATACAGAGCCACTTGTATTCAATGTACTGTATATACCCTATCTAAGTTATCTGCCATTGACTGGATGAAAAAGTTCAAAGATGAAAAGAAACTACAAATTATAAATTACTAAAGCTTATTGGCATTACAACTGTACTATTTACAATACAGTAACTACTGTTAGTTTAGGAGAGTGTCTTTGTTTACAATATTTTGTTTTTCCTTCACATGCAAAGAGTCTCAGATTGCAATAAATACTGTAAATACTGAAACAATGACTTGGGACCATTGCAAAAAAATTAATAAGCACGTACTTGGTAAGAGTAAAAGTTAAATGTAATGAGTGAGAACGAAAGCCTAAATTCTTGGTTGCAGTGGTGTCTGCACTGCTTTCTGCGATAAGGACAGGTGGGGGTGTTGGTGTGGGGGTCCTCCAACTTGCAGGGAAATCAACCCCCAGGTGGCAGGATTGGCACAACAACCACCATAAAAAAAACTTCACAAAGCTCTGAGACTACAGAAAGGACTCCTTTTTGCTCTCCGCAGGAGTAGCTCTGCTGCAGCCACCCAAAGGAAAGCTGCTTGCATCATGAAGGGGATGGGGGAAAGCCCTCCTGAGCCCCATCCCCGGAAGAGTCGAAACCATTGGAGAGCCAAAAGGGTTAGGTCTGTTGATGATCGGAACTGGTGTGGTGCTTAGGGTCGCCTGCTGCACGGCAGCACTCAGGTCCCAATTTGAGGCGGCCCATACAGGTGGGCGCATGGAACATCTTGTCTCTCCGGCAAGATGATCATCTTCCTCTGCTGTTGGAGGAGCTGCATAAGCTCTGCATTTCAGTGGCGGCACTCTCTGAGGTGCGCAGACCGGGGACTGGCCAGATCTCTGTAGGTGGATACACCTTTAATTGGTCTGGTCGGTCTGATGGTTGTCATACTCAGGGAATAGCTGTTGCTGTAGTGGATTGGCTTCTTCTTATGGTGTCCGATGTCACTCCTTTCAACGAACGTATTATGAGACTCAGATTACAGCACTTCCTGGGTGCCTTGTCTGTTGCCTCAGTGTATGCTCCGACCGCGGTCAGTGATGTCTCGGCGAGGGAGACATTTTATTTGCAGCTTCGCTCAGTGGTTGATGGGTGCCCACAGGATGACACTCCTCTGGTCATGGGTGACTTCAGTGCAACCACTGGCACTGACAGGGCTGGCTATAAGGATTGTCTCGGTCTCCATGGGTCTGGTGACCGTGGTGAAAGTAGTTCCATGTTCCTTGACTTTGCAAAATGTCAGGGGCTGAGAATTGCTGGATCCTGGTTCCAGCGCCCTGAACTGCATCATTGGACTTGGTACTCCAATACTGGTGGTGCGGTGAAGGAGATCGATCACATCCTCGTGGGCAGATGCTGAAGGCTCTTGCAAAACTGCAGGGTCTACAGAAATGCCCAGTTTGTGAATTCTGACCACAGACTTGTTGTTGCTACTCTTAGGATTCAGCTTAGGTCCAGTAGGTTACCACCTACTAGGAAAATGAGCCTGGACTTGGCCAGACTCCAAGGCCAGGCTGTTTCTAATGAGTTTGCTTGCAGTTTGTGCGAGGAACTTTCAAATTTGGATACAACTGCCGATTCTAATGTGAAGTGGGAGACCTTCCGTGACAAGATCCTGGAGGTTGCTGAGGATTGTGTTGGTGTTACTGGTGTTCCCAGAAGGAGGTGTTTCATCTCACAGGGCACCCTGGATATCATCGATAAGAGTCGAAGTGCACGGCTCAATGGCAACTCTGGTCTGTACCGGCAACTGTGAAGGATGGCTGCGAGGGCTCTGAGGGCAGATAAAGAGGCATTTGCTAGAGGAATCTGTGAGCAAGTGACACTCCATCTGTGGTCTAATGACCCATGTCCTGCTTACAGAGGAATTGAAACATTACATAAATCCGAATTTGTTCCTCGGAGAGTCGCAGTCAGGGCGGCTGATGGAACGGTCCTTACGGATGACACTGCAGTTGTGACCCGCTGGGCTGGCTACTTTGAGCAGTTGTTCAAAGCTGATCCTCCGGCTAGGATGTTGGATATCTCTGGGTCCATAATCCTTGAGGCTGATCCTCCAATTAGCTGTGAACCACCCAATCTCACTGAGATTGCACAGGTTGTGAACCAGCTGAGGGGGGGAAAGGCTGCAGGGATCTGTGGTATCCGGGGTGAAATTCTCCAGTCTGGTGGTAAGGCTGTCCTCCTGGCATTGCAAGCAATCTTTGCTTTCATTTGGGAGACTGGCATCATCCCAACTGACTGGAAAATGGGACTTTTTGTCCCTATCTCGAAAGGGAAGGGTGATCGCCTGGATTGCAGCAATTGCAGGGGATAACACTGCTCTCTGTGCCAGGTAAGGTCCTTGCTAGGGTCGTCCTCAATAGGATCCGTGATCACTTGCTCATCTACCAGCGACCAGAACAGTCTGGTTTTATGCCTAAGAAGTCTACCATCGACTGTATCCTGGCACTGAGGGTTCTTATGAAGCGGAAACGCGAATATCGGCAGAGTTTCTTTGCAGCCTTTGTCGATTTTAGCAAAGCGTTCAACTCAGTTGATCAAACTGCCATGTGGGACATCCTGAGTGTTTGCGGGATCCCCTCGAGGTTGCTGGGTATCATGGCCCGCCTGTACACTGGTACTGTGAGTGCTGTGCAGAGTGGAGGCAGGACCTCTGCGTTTTTCCCAGTTCCCTGGGGTTCGTCAGGGGTGTGTTCTTGGGCAAGGTCATGGGGTCCAGCGGCTGTGGGACATCTGTTGGTGAAGAAAAATTTACGGATCTTGACTTTGCTGACGATGCTGTGATCTTCACGGAGTCAATGGAGGCTCTGATCGTGGCGCTCGAGAGACTGAGTGAGGAGTCTGAGTGTCTGGGCTTGCGAGTATCCTGGATAAAATCCAAGATCCAGGCCTTTAATGACCTCTTGGGCACAGCCATCAGCATTGTGTCTGTTTGCGGAGAGAGTGTTGACCTTGTTGAGAAGTTTACTTACCTTGGCAGTGACTTTCATGTCTCTGGTGACTCTTCCTGTGAAGTCAGCAGACGGATTAGGAGAGCATGGGTGGTCAGGAGGTCGCTGGAAAGGAGTGTGTGGCACTCCCGATATCTATGTAAAAGGACGAAGGTCCAAGTCTTTAGAGTCCTGGTGCTTCCTGTCTTGTTATATGGTTGTGAGACATGGATGCTATCCAGTGACCTGAGACGAAGACTGGAATCCTTTGGTACAGTGTCTCTCCGGAAAATCCTTGGGTACCGTTGGTTTGACTTTGTGTCGAATGAGTGGTTGCTCATGGACCCCTGAATGAGGCACGTTACCTGCATTGTGAAGGAGCATCAGTTACAGCACTACAGCCATGTGGCGTGCTTCCCTGAGGGTGATCCGGCTCGTAAGATCCTCATTGTTATGGACCCGAGTGGCTGGACCAGGCCAAGGGGTTGCCCACATAACACCTGGCTGTGGCAGATAGAGGGTCATTTCCAGAGAGCTGGACTGGACCGCGTGTCTACCTGGGGGGTTGCAAACCAGGATCCCGAGTTTTTTCGCCGTGTAGTGGGTGCAGCAACACACTGTACCAGTGCATGCTCCCCAACTTTTCTTTTCTTGAGTTGAGTGCTGTGGTTGATGCCTGCTCAAAACTATTTGTTTTACCGACAATCAAAGATATGATGTCCCATAACCGCTATCAGACTGGACAAAGACAAGACCGTAACAACTGACAGCTTCTTCACAGAACTTTCACTTTTGCTGCACTGCAACACAATTCTGCTTGGCACCATAAGTAAAATAGAACTTCCCCATGCAGCTAAAGTCACTTTAGTATGCGAGCAATTTGCCACACTATTGTTTAGATCTGGCAGTTACATGCTGATGGTGTATATGCCCAAAAAGAAGAGGCCTTTGATTTCTGTCTGTAACAGCCGGTGTAAGGTTTTGCTACCTGTAAAAGATATTGGTGAAGGAATACAAGCAGACACACAAATACTGGTAAATCATGTTTTCTGAATATCTTGTTATCACTTGAATTTTTTGTTATTCAGTTTTATTCTTGAATAAAAGCACACTTGTTTTGTTATACCTTTGCAAAAGTGTTTACTTTATATTCCAGTAACCACCTGAATGAGATTGAATCTGTCTCTGCCTCATCTCTGCATGTCATTATTTGAAAATGCTATGCCAGATCTTGCCTGTACTCTGCGTTATGGTGCATTATACTGAAAATGCAGACAGAGCAGGAGTACTGGTGTGCAAAGTAAGTACCACAGGATTTCACTTCTATTGCAGACCAAGATAGAGTGTGTTCATCTATTTGCGTCAATATCCAGGTTTTTATAGCTTGTACATTTACCGCCCAGTCTTGTTTAATTTAATCCATGCAAACAGAAAAATTTTGTTGAAAAAGAGCTTTATATTTACTTGTGATGTTGATCCCTAGGTGTTTAAACTCATCTGCAATGATAAAAGGGAAGGTGTCTAATCTAATGTTGTTTGCTAGAGAATTCACTGGAAAGAGCAAACTTTTGTTCAAATTAATTTTAAGTCCAGATATCTTTTGAAATTTTTCTGCATTTCAAAAGTAATTTTTAAGTTTTTCATCATTATTATGTTTTTCATTTGCTTTTCCAGGTTACTAAATTTACTAATAGGCATGCTAGTAGGTTTCATTGATTAAATAGTTGAAGCCTTTTACCATTCAACAACAACAACAACAATTTATTTCTTTTATGACCCAAAATCGCACAAAGAATGCCTCAATGAGCTTTATGGGCCCTGTGTTTTGACTAGCCCCCAGCCTTCACTCCATAAGACGAAAAAAAAATTCCGAAAAGAATATGGAAGAAATCTTGGGAAACAATTCAAAGAGAGAGACCCCCTTCCAGGTAGGTCAGGCATGCAAGAATGGGGTCAATACAATACACATAACAGAACATATACGATATGGCCAATCTATCATTGCCACCTTAGAATTTCAATATTATAGTACAAACTACTTTGTTCAAATATAGGTGCAGAGCAAAATGAAAGAATACATTACACACTCACTAAACACAGAAAAATTACATATAAGGATACAGATGTATTCAAATACATCAAAAACAAAGTAGACACTAATTAAAATAAATGAAAAACAACAATATGTGTCAATCAGTTAATTGTAGAGCCACTGCCAGATTGTAGAATAGGAGTCGGGCAAGATGGACATGGTTAGGGTTCTGGAGATCTTGGCCAACAAGCTGCATCCCCCTTATTGGCCATTTTACAGCTGAAACTGTGCTGGGATGATCAATCTGATGAAAGGTCCCTTCTTTCAGATGATTCCACTTCTTCTTTATCTGAGATGGCTTTTCCGGGGCAGGCAAACAACTCAGCAGTACAGAAGTGGCTCCAAGTGCCATATGATGATAGCAAGAAGAGGTGAAAATAGATGAGGCTCAGTAATAGTTTTTAAAACTTGTATTACTTATATTTCAGTAATATTGATTAACAACAGAAATACAGTATGCACAGCTAATCAACAGCTGTACTGAGGGTATGCTAAACTGAAGTAGTGAGTCTTCAACCTGGATTTAAATGCCAAGACTGAAGTTGCACCTTTTATAGTAGCAGGCAGACCATTTCACAGCTTCAGGGCGCTGTGAGTAAAAGGTTGACCTCCCACTGTTTTTTATTAATCCTTGGAATCATAAGAAGGCCGGCATCTTGAGATCTTAATGTGCACTAAGGTTTGTAAGTAATAAGTTCAGATAAATAAGCCAGACCTTGGCTATTTAAAGATTTATATGTTAAAAGGAGCATTTTGAAATCTGCTCTAAACATAACTGGGAGCCAGTGTAAGGACTTAAGAACTGGAGTTATGTGTTTATACTTTCTTGTTCTTGTAATAATTCTTACAGCAGCATTTTGAATTAACTGAAAACTGTATAAAGAACAATTGGAACATCCAGTTTTTGTTGCTTTTACCAAAAATTACCAAAGCTCAGCAGCTCTAGTTTGCAAAATGGGATTCAGCAATAACTTGACATGTTGAAATGATTCTACAGACAAAATAACTTTGTTTAAAAACTTTAGCAAAAATTCAAAGTAAAACAGTTCACACAAAATAGTGAAAAAATTGATGTTCTTGTTTAAGAAAAGTCCTGTTTAAAGCTTAAAAATTTTGTTTAATTTCTTTAAGTTTCTAAATGTTTCTAAACCCTTTCTGAATGATCAGAAAATTGTATGCTTATCCCATTTTCATACTGTAAGTGGGTCTTTCAGTTTCTGCTAGCACTGGAACCTGTTCTGAACAACAATTGCCTCAATTAACATGCTTTATCTTAGGTATAGCAAGAAAGTTCTATCTCATATTAACTTGCAGGGGGTAAAAGGCTATACCATCGTCAATGACTATGAAAGAAAATTATATTCTATTTAAATTCAGAAAACACTAGTATATGTTTAACTTAGAGCATTATCTTTCTAAGATTGGTTCTTACAACAGTGAACACCGCATTGCAGCAGTCAAACTTACTAGAAATAAACGTATGAGTGAATTTCTCAGTACCCTGCATTTTTAGAAAACTCAATTTTCCAACATTTTTAAGATGGAAAAAACATGTTTTGCAATAGTTTTGTAACGTGCAATTTAAACGACATGCCGTTTTCAAATATAATGCCTAGATAGTGGGCTGATTTAGTAAAACTAATAGTGAGTTCAAATGAGTTAAATAATGACAAAATTATATTTCTCAATACTAATTTAATATACACAAATAATCAAATTATTCAGGAAATACAAACAATGAGACTTGCTGCATCTTTACTTGATATGATTAGTAAAAGGAACTGTTCACTTTTTTGACATTGTTACAAAAATAATAACCGAAAATTCTCATAACTCGGGGGAGGCTGTTTCTGTCATTGTAGAGTTACCAATGAAACATTACATAATGATGTGCACAATCATGTATTCTACATTTAATATCATGAGTCATTTCTTTAATTTATTCTAAGTGTTGCTCTCTGGACCTTTCTGCATTTCTCTTACATGCCAATTATGAGTTAATTTTTTATTCCTAAATTTTTATTATGTGCTGGCTTTGTTTTTATACCAGAACCCTCCATATAAAGTATTTAGAATAAGTAATCTGTTCCATTTGGCCAAATAATGGTCAATCAAGTTACAGAAGAAGAGTTTATAATTAAAATAGCTGTTATTATTTAACTTTTTCAATTATGGTTATTAACGGTATAAAGCATGGGTCTCAACCTTGGTAGGAGGATGCAAGGATAAACCAAAATAGAGAATTCTACAGATATGTGGTTGAAGAAGTTAAAAAAATGGATGTGAAGTTAACTGAAAATAAAAAAAGACATCCTTACATCTTTGCTTAAAATTATTTCACTTATTTGTAATAAAATAAAACAGTTCTCAATGAAAATGTGAATTTTAACTTCTAGAATTAATTAGTTAATTGACTATGCAGTGACCTCCTGTGAAACAAAGGCCAAATTTCATCCTGAAAAATGGATAAATGTCTGCTTTTTATTTTGCATCTATTTCTGTATTTTTTCCTTATAATTAAATTGAACAGTACTAAATAGAAATGTAACTCTTTACATTTAGTATACAGTATGTGTCTGTATATATATATATATATACAGTATATATATAATATATGTGTATGAGAAAGAATCATGTATTTCTCAATATGAGTTGATGATGAGTAAACATATGACATGTGTATACCTCTAGAAGCCTCCTTTGAATGTGCTAATGAGAGCACTGATGGTCCTGAATTGTTTTCTCCCATGTTTATCCTGGTAAAGTCTCTGAGCAAAATAGCTAATGTCTTTAACAACACTTCTTGCCTTTGTAAGTTCGTATGTGTTAAACATATCCTGAACAGAAGACAATTATGTGCCAGTAATATTTTATGCTGACTTCAACACACAGTGTGGTGCTTTACAGTCATGAGCTAAAAAGGTGCTGTACCAGTATGCTACGCAGCTACTCAATATGAATTCCAGTGTGCATCTGTAGAAGCTGGTGAGCACAGATGGAGATGTAAGGAGCTAAATACAATGATGAGCCTTATTATGCTCAATTCTAGACATCATTAATGGTATTTCCAAAAAATGTAAAGCTTCTGGCCCTCCCAATTGCATACCCTCCAATGAATGATAGTGTGGTCTGTCTTCTGCTTTCTAAAGTCTATAATCAGCTATTAGGTTTTGCTTATGTTAAGGGTTTGATTGTTGTCCTAGTACTAATGTGTCAGAAGACAAATCTGTTATCTGTAATACATCTCAGCATTGTTGATGATCAAGCTTGTAATGGTGGTATCATCAGCAAATCTATTGATGGAGCTGGAGCCTATCAAACAGTCAGTGTGGATATAATGATGTTGCCAGTTTGAACATGCTGAAGTCGGCTAGTTAGGAAGTACAAACTCCAGTAGTAGAACGTAACACTAAGTTTCAGGTCTTGTCACTTGGTGATTAGTTGTAAAGGCACAGCAGTGCTAAATGCTGAGATGTAGTCTATACAGAGCACTTAAGCCTAGCAGTTGTAAATAACCAGCAGTAATAGAATGATTTGGAGTACAAGGGATACTTGGACTGAATTTGGTAATATGCAAACAAGGTGTGGTCCAAAATCTCAAAATGTTATGCATGAGTAGAAAAAGACATGCCATAAAGCATATTTAAACAGTGTTAGGAAATGTGTTGGGAAATGTAGAGAATAAGACAAAGTCTGAAACAGACAGGGTTCAAAAGGAAGAAATGAAAATTAATTTAATCGAACAACCTAGATAAGACCAGTCCAATGCAACCCAACAATAAATAAAAATAACATCAAGTTGGATTTTAAATATCTCTAAAATCGTATTGTCTACCACACTACTTGGTAACTTATTCCATGTTTCTATGCTTCTCTGTGTGGATAAAAACTTCTGAATGTCTCTATGTTCTGTTTTAACTCATTTTAAAATAACCGTGTCGATCCACTGTACTAATTCCCTTCATAATTTTCAACACTTCAGTCATGTCTCCTCTTGATCACCTTTTGCTTAAACTGAAAAGGCTCACCTTATTTAATCGTTCCTTATAATCCTTTGTCTTTTCTGTAGCCTGGAGACGAAAACTTCACACAGTACTCCAGATGAAGTCTAACCATTCAGTCATAAAGCTTCAGCATAACTTCATTAGACTTGTACTCTACACACTGTGCCATATAGCTTAACATTCTGTTAACCTTCAAAATGACTTCTGAACACTGTTTGTAAGTTGATAGTGATGAGTTCACCATGGCTCTTAAATCCCTTTCATATGGCATACTTTCAATTTTCAGATATCCCATTGTGTGTTCAAACCTAACATTTTTACTTCTAACATGAAATACCTGTCACAAAGCTGCCCAAGTCTGTATACTCTCCAAGTCCCTCTGTAATGATTCAGTGGATTCTAGTTTATGTGCCACTACACTTAGCTTTGCATTATCTGCAAACTCCTATCCAAATTATTTATGTATGTTAAAAACAGCAGTGGCCCTAGCACTGACTCCTGTGGAACACCATTCCTAACATCAACCAATTCTGATAAGGTTCTTCACACCATAGCATTCTGCTTCCTGTGTCTGAGTCCATTTTTCACCCATTTACACACTACACCCTGAACTCACACTCCTTTTAGGTTGATGGCCAACACTGTCACGTGGTACCTTATGAAATTTTTTATGAAAGATAAGATAAATAATTTTGCATGCACCACTTTGATCATTTTCCTTTTGCTGCTGCCTCATAAAATAAGACCTACCTTGTCTGAACCCATGCTGACTGTTCAGTAAACTTCATAATCTTGCCATGTGTTGTTCAAATCTTTTCCTTTATGATTCCTTCCATTAATTTACCTGTGATGTAGGTTAATGTTACTCCCCTATAGTTGCTTGGATCTGCATGAGCAAACTTTTTATATAACAAGTGTGTCAATGAAGCAACAAAATCATCATAAAGATTTGGGGCAGCCACTCGTATATTGTTTTCCCGGCTGCAAAAGTTACGTTTTTTAAGCACGATGTGCATAGAACAGAGTCCAGAACAGAACTGATTATTTCCGACAAAGATGGAGGCTTTAAAGGCCCGTAATGGAAGTGACGTCATCAAATGGGCCAGAATCGGAAGTGATGTTTCTGGACCAGATGTGATGTCAGCAAAGGGCCTGACACCGGAAGTGATGTCTTCTGGTCTGGAAGTGACATCAGCAAAGGGGCCGGCACCGGAAGTGATGTAATCTAAGGCGCCGGAACCTTGCAGGATTTCCCGGGAAAGGTCTGTTGGGAACTGAGAATGACAGTCGGCACACTCCGCCGCCCCCTGGTCAGATGTTTTATTACAATTACACAGGCCCTTTAGCTGCCTCCTACTCGCACGTGTATGACAAAGCTCCCCCCTCAACCTAGATCCATCGGGTCGGGCGTCCTGCACTGAGAGGTCGTGGGTACGAGAGAGAGCATCAGCGTTGGCATGGAGAGAGTAACCCTAACTCTAATTAGCGAAAACATGTAAGGGTGGAGGTCAAGAAACCACCTAGTGACCCGTGGATTTGACTCTTTGTGAAGGGCCATCCACTGTAGGGGTGCATGATCCGTCACCAGAGTGAACTTCCGGCCCAAGAGGTAGTACCTCAAATGTCTAATCGCCCATTTAATCGCAAGGGCTTCCCTTTCTACCGCTGCATACCTGGTCTCCCGATCCAACAGTTTCCGGCTCAGGTACATGACGGGGTGTTCAACGTCATCGATGCTTTGGCTCAGCATGGCCCCCAGGCCTGTGTCCGAAGCATCTGTCTGGAGATTAAAAGGGAGAGAAAAATTAGGAGCTTTTAATATTGGTGCTGAAGTAAGAGTCTGTTTTAAGTCACAGAATGCAGTGTCCGTCGTATCAGTCCATACCATATGATTAGGTGCCCTCTTTTTTGTCAGATCAGTCAAGGGCACCGCTCTCTGAGGTACGAACTGGCAGTAGTACCTGGCCAATCCAAGAAATGCTTGGAACTGCCTCTTGGTTCGTGGAAAGGGCCATTTTAAAATGGCATCTATTTTTGAACACAGTGGTTTCACGGTACCCTGTCCCACCAGGAAGCCCAAATATTTAGACTCTTTCAATTCAAAGAAACATTTCTTGGCATTGATATGAAGCCCAGCTTCTCCTAGTGCTCACAATACCGTAGTGACCTCATGTATAAACAGTGCGTACGCATAAAAATCTTACATGCAAACATTTCCATGCTCAAATCGCGATGTATAAAACCTAAACTTGGCGTAAAGCCATGCACATTTCCATGGTAGCTCATACCCTGGCATATGCAAGTTCTACCCTTGGTTTTGCAAACTGGCGGCACCCAGCGTCATAGCAGTGCTACTGTTCCAGTGTGGTTACCCTTTCATTTTTAGATCCACATCCTTGACGCAGCTTTATCATATACAATGAAACTAACTGCATATTGTTTATTAGTTTAAGGCATCTGATTGTAATGGATGACGTATTCGCCTGCAATGGTCTAGGAATCTCCCTGTCCTCCTCGTGGGCTTCCGTATCTCTCTCCGCCGTCTGTGTACACGGTGCGGAGACAGCTTGAGACGAGTTATCCCCATCTGTAACGAGGCCTAAGTTTTTATCAGGAGTACTCAATAGTTTACCACATTTATTATCAGACCAGTCCCGCCCCAGAATCACTGGGAAAGGTGGATTAGGGTGGACCACCATGGGGAATTTTTTTAGCAATCCTCCCTGACTCACGAAACATAGGGTGGTATTGTACATATGGATGTCTCCGTGAATACATTTAATACTGGTCTTTTCTTTAATTCTTTGTCGCGGTAAGACATATCGGCAATCAACAATGGAAATGTTGCTGCCAGAATCAAACAAGGCATTGAGATTGTAACCATTAATGACTATAGGTCCCGTATTTGATAACTTCAGGGGGTTGGCAAAAGCGCACAAACTGTCTCCTCCCCTCCACCTACATCTCGCCTTGTTCCCGGGTAGGGCACACGTCCGGCAGCCCGGGAACTCAGAAACAGGCTCTGATTTATGTGGAAGAGACTTATTGGAAATCCACTAGAGGACTGTTCTGCTCTCCCAGATTTTCAGACCAGCATGGGTGGTTTTATGAGCTGTATAAGCTCTTCCATAGAATGGAAATCTCCCCAGTCTGTCTGGGCAAAGTTTTTGGGAAGGCCCTTTAGAAAAATAAAGCAGGCTACCTGCTGCACTATTTGGCAGGTGGTCAGTTCAAATGGCCTTAGCCGTAAGGCCACCTGCTCTCAGAAGGTCATAGCCTGCTCCTGAATTGATCTCTCTGGATTGAATTCCCACTTTTTTTATTATTCTTGCCTGCTGGACTGGGGATAGCCCATATTTAACTGGGACATCAGTCCCAATTGGCGGCTCTGCTCTCTCCTCTGTGAGAGCATAATAAGCCCATCTTGTTTCATTCCCAGAAACCAGCCCACATCTGTATGTCCCTTTCACACTCTCCACTTGGTAAGTTACAAGCCCGGGTTTGTATTTTGGGAGCAGAGCCTGCACTGAGTCCTTCATGACCCCCAAACGCAAACCCCCCCCGAAACTCTGCAGAGGTCTGCAGAGAACTGAGAAAGACAGTCAGCACACTCCACCGCTCTCTGGTTGGATATTTTATTGCAATTACTCAGGCCATTTAGCTGCCTCCTACTCTCATGTATGGACACAGGATAATTTTTCTCAATTTCCAATCTTTCAGAATTTCCCCAGTGCACAGTTCCTTCCTAAAAATATGTGTCAAGAGTTTATATATTTATACTCGCTGTCCTCATTGAGCACTCAAAGATACATTTTATCTGATCCTGGTGGTTGTTTGATTTCAACCTATTTACTCTAAGCAGTATTTTTCCCTCTACAATCTCCAAATCACTCAGTACCTCCTTAGTAGTTCCTTATTCCACTGGGTGGTTATTCACTTCCTCATATGTGAAGAAAAGACCTCAGAAAAATGCAAATTCAGAACATTTGTTTATTTAACTGTTTGCATTTTTAATTCCGCTTTACTATTCACAACACACTTCACCTCCTCCTTGACTGTTCTTTTACTAATAAAATATTGAAAGAACCTCTTTGAGACATCTTTCGCCTTATCTGCAATATTCCTCTCTGCCTTTTAGCTTCCCTAACATCCTTCTTAACAGTTGCCCTCATGCTCTCATATTCCCTGTGATTCCCACTGGAGTTATTAGTCTTCCTTTGCAGCTTCTTTTTTAACCTATCCAGCATTTTAAGTAAAATGTTATTTAAATCTGTTCCACTGGTTTAAGGAGCAAAAAGAGTAATGTAAAGTCTTTCAGCTTTAGATTATAATCTATAAAAATCTGATAACCCTGCCACAACTGACATTCGTTACGACTGCTGCTATATGCAGTTTTCAGTTTTTCCTTTTGTTGAGATTGAGCAACGTTAGCAGCTTTTTTGAGATTCTTTTGCTTGTATTTGTTTGCTTTAAATATAGTTCCATATCTCCAGATTTTGCATTTCTGTAAGCCTTCAGTAAATTTCAGATATCACTGCTAATTCAGTTTTCTTTGAAATATGCAAATTAGGTTAGGTTAGGTAGACTTTATTATCCCAGAGGGAAATTTGTTTTCAGAGACACAAAGTTGCCAACATGTTTTGATGAATCTAGTTGCAATGGTTGCATACTCTTCCAGATCTAATCTAATCGCAATAAAAAAAGATGTTTGTTAATGTAGTATTGACTTAGTTAAATGGTCCCAATAAAGTTAATATATTGCTATAAAGTATATGCTCCAAATGCAGAGCAAATTTTAAGATTGCACAATCTTCTTCTTTTTCTTCTTCCTCTTTTGGCTGCTGCCATTTAAGGGTTGCCACAGCGGATCACCCGTCTCCATCTATCCGTCTTTTATACTATTTTCTGAATCACTGACTACCTTCATGTTCTCCCTAACCAGATCCATTAATCTTGTCTTTGGCCTTCCTTTTTTCCTGTTGCCTAGGGATTCCAACCTCAACATTATTTTCCTGATGTACCCCTCATCTCTTCTCCCAAGAGAAGGTCTACCAAACCATCTCAATCTAGCCTCTCTCACTTGGTCTCCAAACTGTCATATCTGTGTTGTCCCTCTAATATACTCATTTCTGATCCTGTTTGACCTTGTTACTTTGAACAAAAATCGTAGCATCTTCAACTCTGCCACTTCTAGCTCTTCCTCCTGTCTTTTTCTCATCTCCAATCCATACAACATAGCTGGTCTCACTATCGTTTTATAGACCTTTCCTTTCAGTCTTGCATTTACTCATCTACCAAAAATCATTCCTGTAACTTTTCTCGACCCAGTCCACCCTACCTGCACTCTCTTCTTCACCTCTCTGCTGCACTATCTATTGCTTTGGACTGCTGAACCCAAGTATTTAACTTTGTCTACCTTCACCACCTCTGCTCCTTGCAGTTGCACCCTTCCACTGCCTTCCCTCTCATTTACACACATGTACTCCATCTCACTCCTACTGATTCTAATTCCACTTCTCTCCAGTGCATACCTCCACCACTCCAGGTTTGCCTCAACCTGTTATCTATTCTCATTACAGATCACAATGTTATCCGCAAACATCATAGTCCACAGATCACTACCTCTCCTCTTAGCCTAGCATCCATCACTCTTTCCCATATCTTCATGCTGTGGCTGATCAACTTTATACCCTGTAGTTACTACAGCTCTGCTCCTATCCCTTATTTTGGAAAAGTGATACTAGTATACTTCTTCACTCTTCAGGCATCTTCTTGTTTTTCAACATTTTGTTAAACAATCTAGTTAGAGACTATTTCCTATAGGGGGCGATAGCTCCCTAGTTGGAATAAGTTATTTTGTAATTGCGGTGTTTTAAGTAACCCGAAACTATATAGATGTAATTTTAAAAGGCGATATCTCTTCCATAGTGATATGGTGGTAAGAAATCACATAAGAGAAATAAGCTTTCTTTAATGATGATTTACGCGGCATTACAGACGAAGGAAGCCATAGCAAGACAATTACCAAGGTGAGATCTTGATGTATACAGTCTGCCATTTTTCGTCACTGCGATGGAAGGATTTTCAGGATGTCCATCGGCTTCGAGGTATTTGGCTGCTATCCAAGTCTTTTATACTGGTTTCTCCACCTGCAGGCCCTTACTTACGTTCCAAACAAGGCAAGGAGAGGATTCAATTTCATCTCTAACATACAGAAATAGTACAATGCCCATTTTTGTAGTTGTCCTCTTCTCTCTTCAAATGCTTGCCTAGCAGTTCTAAATGCTGAAAGCCCCTGTGTACTAACTTTGGTCTGGCATGTAGATGTGAGTGGATTTATAAAATAGCATTTGTACAGAGCACAGTGACATTAAACTTATATTCTGATTACAGAAACTCTATTGCCATCTAACCTAAACATCTCCAAGCCTCCACTGGTATATTGTCTAGGCCAAGTGGTTTTCCATATTTCATCTTCTTCATAGCTTCCCTCACTTCAGCCTTGCTGCTCCCTAATACTTTGTCATTTACTATCTCCACTTCATCCAACCTACACTTTCTCTAATTTTGTATATTTATAAGTCCTTCAAAGTATTCCTTTCACCTTTTCAACACACTCTTCCTGCTTGTTAGGACGTTTCCATCTGCATCTTTTATCACTGTGACCTGCAGCACACCCTTTCCCGCTCTGTCTGGTCAATCAGGTACAGGTGCTTTTCTCCTTTCATTATCTCTTTCATTATTCCAGATCTTTTTCGCTAAGCTTTTCCTTTTTATGCTTTTCTGTACTTCTTCATTCCACCATAAAGTCCCTTTGTCTTCCTTTCCCTGTCCAGATGTCACACCTTGCAGCTTCCTAGCTCTCTCTGTTACCACTTCAGCAGGGGTGTTCCAATCATCTCTATAATGTCTTCACCATGGCCCAGCACCTATCTCACTTCCTCTATGAGTTTCACACAATAGTTTACTCTTTCAGCAGTTTACTATTCATCCTGCATATCGATGCTGTCTAGCTACACTATCCCCTGCCACTACCTAACAGTCTCTAATCTCTTTTGAATTGCATCTCCTACAAAACATTTATAAAATTAACTTTACACATATTAATTCATTTTAAAACATTTTTAATTTAGTTGTTGAACGAGGAAGGGCATGTAACTCATTTTAGAAGCATTAGCAACCAACCTGAATAGGAAAACAAATCATGATAGGTCATACCCTTGCTCATCCTCATACTGGAGCAATTCAGGGACACCAATGAAGAGAATATCCCAAATATTATCTCAGCATTAAATATCTCATTCTCATTAACAATCCCTACAACAACTATCTTGCCAGCAGACCTAAATTTCTTTTTTCATCATTTTCATACCTGTATTTAGCTGGTAGAAAATTGAGTCGTGAACCTAAATACTCCATGGCAGACCATAACAATTATATCTTTAAATCACAACACTATGATTAATTCAGGACAAGAAATATGTGACATAGCACACCCCGCTACATAGTGCTTATAACAGCTACCTCAGTCTGTCAGTGGAGCAGGACAGTGACAGCAGTCTGTCACCGAAGCTACTCCTCTGCCTGGAGATGACACTGTTCAGTGGATGCAGTGGATTCTCCATGATTCACAGGAGCTTGCTTAGCGCCCGTCGTTCTGCCACAGATGTTAAACTGTCCAGCTTCATTCCTACAATAGAGCCTGCCAATACCTAACAAATTTGTCCAGGTGTGAGACATCCTTCATCTTTATGCTGCCTCCCCAGCACACTACCGCGTAGTAGAAGTCACTCGCCACAACCGTCTGGTAGAACAGGTTCACAGAAAAAAGTTTTTCACTTATTTAGACTTATCTCTTTCTATAACAACCAAGCTATATTGTGTAACCGCCAGGGTGCACCACACAGTCCCAAACAAAAGACACAGTAATGCCCAGCACATTTTTAGGATCAAATAAAAGGTATTTATTTATCCTGGGTACGTTTCCCACAACTAGTGTCCAAAGAGCAGCTAAAAATACACAAAATATTTTTCCTCCTTTCTCCTCCAGCAGAGTGCTGCCCATTTCCTCCCAACTCTGACTTAACCATGAAAGGCAGTGGGCTCTCTTTTATGATAGACCCAGGAAAACCTCTGGTGCCACACCATGTCTTCTGGCGAGCACTTCTGGGCAATAAGGAAACTATCCTAACCATTCCTGTGGTTGTCCCAACTGAGTTCCCATGTGAGGACCACTGCCACATAGCATATGGGTATTGGCATTGTTCCTGACTCCCAGCTATTGCTGGCACTTCCTTTATTTGATACCAGTCAGACTCAAAATTGTTTATTATTTCCACTGGCTAATCTGTCTGTTGCTTTTTTCTGGCACAAAATCACCCTTTTCATCAACAGAAATCCTGTCCTCATCCTACAATTTTGTAATATCTAAATATCAAAAATAGCAGAATTTATTTTACTATTTAAATATTCAAAACTAAATTAAAACTTTTCAATTTCTCCTATGTATGCAATTGTACGATCTTTGTGATAATCATCAAACATAGCCTCATTTGTGTATCATTTCCATAATTTACTACTCATGTTTCAATTTGGATAGCATTTTATTATAAAAATCTGAAAAGTTCACTTGGCTGGTCTGCAAGTATCCATTGCTCCTTGGTATCATTCTCCCTGTCAGCTGAAGGAGATTTCTAATCTCACTCCTATGGCTGAAATGGACAGTGTCATCAAGCGGCAATGGAGCTCTGTGAACAAATTAGATAAAAAGGCAAAAATCAAAAATTCATAAAAACAAAAATGACAAAGGATGAATGACATTAAAGGTATTTGTTTTTCCTATATTATTAATTAAATTTATTGTGAAATTAAAATTACCACAACCTATTGAATCTATGAAAGGTCATAGGGGCAGAAATCTATCCTGGCAGCACAGGACACGAAAAAGGTGTTAGCCCATTACAGGGCCCACTCACACAGTCACCCACACTTGGACTCAATTTAAAAATGCCACTTAACTTAATACACAAACATATTAAGTCTCATAATGAGTCAACTGCTGTCACAATTTAGCTTAAAATGCATATACTGTATGTGGGGTAGTGGGAAGATAATAATAGTATACAAAGGAAAAAAAAATAAAACTACATGGACAGAATTTGCAGATCCACACATTCAATGACAAGGCACAGGATCAGAAAGCAGATTGTTGAATCAATACGGTAACAGCCCTACCCACTGTCATACTGTGCCACTCTCATACGATATCGTATGCTATGACTTTCTGGTTGGTGCCATCTTCTACATATAAAAGTTGCCACCTGAATTTTTTTTACTATATTTGATAGGGATGGGAATCAACATAGACATCTCTATTCGATATTACAGATATTATTGTCTGCTGATTCTGTATGTGCATGTATTGTGATTTTTAAAGTATTGCAATTGTCTATATACTACAATTCAAAATTGTGATTTATTGCTGATTTTTTTATTGGAAAAATAATTTCTCTTAAACTTGACATTTTCAAGTCAATTTGAGTAATGCAATTAAATATATATTTTAAAGTGTTTCATTGAGTCAACAAGTAAACTTCATAACTGTGTTTTCTAAAAATAGAAATATATAGAATTAAGAAATTGTACACTGCCAGTGTCATATCATGGGCACCGGTCCACTGGAATGGCACATTGTTGATCAGCCTGTGCTGTATTAAATTTCTTCTTTTGCTGCAAAGTTTGAAGGCCTTGGGTACTTCTGTGGAAAAATGCAGTGATGTGTCCTGTTCTTTCTAGAAACCAAGCAACAAGAGATAGTTTGTGTCTACGTAGAGTCGCCAAGTTTCTTCAATTTCCTGTTCCTTACTGACATTGTGAAGTAGCTCAGCCATGTTAGCCCCGGTATGATTTGTATGCACGATTGATATTTGTAGGTCATAAGAGAATAAGGTCCACTCTTCAGTTACGTGATGTGATGTTACTGTAACATTACACTGTGTGGCTCTCAAAGTCCATGAATTACATGTTGGGGCAACACTTTTCACTTTACAGAGAAATAGTTTTAATTCTGATTTAGCATTGTTGTATATTTTGAGAACTGCTGTATCTGAGAAAATGCATGGTGATGGAAAAATGTACCTTGTCTCAAGAGTATGAATCATATTACATAATCCTGCTTTCTCAACTACAATGTAAAATTGCAAATAAAATATGCAATAGACTTTGTTATGCATTTTGTCTAGTCACAACTGCTGGGGAATTTATTTAAAGTTGTGTCCAGGGTTTGCTGCTTTCTTGGCATAGCTGCAGGCTTAGTGCTTAGAACTTATCTTTTAGTGGTATTGAGTGAGATACGAGCTGATGTTAGTGATATTACTACAATACTTGACTTTACTGTGGCAAATTTTGCATATGGTCGTTGTCATCTTGTGAAAACCAAACTGAGTTCAGGCTTTAGATTTAAAATGGTGCTTGCATGGCATAAATCTGACGACATCCTTGTTCAGTCATGTTCTCATTGTGCACTATTTTCACGGTGCACATTCCGTCAGCAAAATATGTCCATGTGCAGCAACCACATATGTACATTATTGATGTGTATTTAAATGCATATTCTAATGCTCTTTAATAAAACCCTTGTGTGCGTTCAGGTGTCTGTGTGTGTGTCTTCTGGTGATGTGCACATGCGCGGGGCTGCAACGCGCATTGCACGTGCTCGCCATGGCACTGTGGACGCGCACACACTGGAAGCTGGGCACACAGTGAATGGCCTAGCCGCGGCTGCACATGATAAAGAAATAAAGGGCATCATTGCTGGGGAGAGTGCTAATTGGGTAGTTGCAACCGCGCATATAAAATCCGTTGCTGGGGAGACGCCACACATACAATAATCAGCTGCACGCCACCACAGATTAAAATACTTGCTGGGGAACTGCACAGTACTTCCTGGGGAGACGCCACAGGCACAATTATCAGCTGCATGCCACACATTACATCAGTTGCTGGGGACACTCTGCTGATTGTCCACTGTTGTGACAGAAAATTAAAGTCATATTACGGACATCAAAGCCAGTATTACTGTCAGAGAAAATTACAGTCATTTTACAGAAATACAAACCAGTATTACTGAGAGAGAAAATTAAAGGCACACAATACATTGATGCATATTACAGCCACATACAAGCCAGTATTACTGTAAGAGAAAATATTACGGACGTATCTACTAATAACATGCCACCCAAAAAAAAGGACACGTCAAATAGGACAAAATACACAGACAATCAAATCCTATATAAGCAACATCTCCTGGAAGAATGGTCCACTCAACAAGTAACCATCAACAAAAGAAAGGCTGAAAGACAAAGAAAAATACAAGCAAATAGATCGATTGAAGAAAAAGAAAATGAGCGTCAGAAAAACGCTAAAAGAGAAAGACTCAGAAGAGCAAACCTTAGAAAAAGTTGGCATTTACTTGCCAGAACCAGTATCCGGCCACAGTCAGTTATATGTTGCATTATCAAGAGTTAGAAGTTTTCCAGATGTTGTTGTCAAGGTTGTAGATGGTCCTGAACAAGGCAAACTGTTGCCAAACTCAGACAGAATATTTACAACAAATGTTGTCTAAAATGAAATTTTATAGAAACATTTCATGAGGTAAAAAAATAGAAAATTTTTCCTAAATATCTTCTTCAGATATTGTGTATTACAGATTGTTAAAGTTTTACACTAAGGCAATATTAATTATACTTACTGTATTGTCACATACGTTTCTATTTTATTTTTATTATTTTACTTTAGGCTTCTTGCAAAAATATTTTTGACAAAAAAAAATTAAGATAACAAACAGAATGAGGTCCCTTTCCATTTAATATAGACTGTTCCTACTAATGTTTATGCACTACTGTTCTAGCGCCCGTTATTGTAACGAGCTTAATGTCTAGTACTATACTAATTGCAATAACTAAATCGTTAAAATTGTTATCATGGCAACAGCAAATGACTGGTTGCATGAAACTCATATTTAACTGTCTGTATTACATACTATGGTTTATGCATGATTGCACACAGTTACATTTTGTTAATTGAAATGTCAGCATTCTTTTTCATGTAAAAATCTATTTTTAATCAGCCTGGCAAACCAGTAATCACCGTATTTCAGAATCGTGATTTGTAAAATAATACATTTTTTCCCCAATCCAAATATTTGATAAGTCATGTAGTATTCATCTAGCATTTAAATCTAAATGCAAAATAATTTAACAGAGAGTAACTACAGTCCACAATACCTATGATAGTTATGTCACGGGTGTCATTCTCGATACATCTATTCAATGGCGTTTGTCGTGTATGCTAATAAAATGCATTGCATTTTTTAGTCCGTCATTTGGCGTATACAAACAGACCATGTAACCTCATAAAGGAAATTTTAAACAGAAATATTGATAGGAAATATAATAAGTTGATAGAGAAAGTACTAATCCCACTGAAGCCCATTGATTGTCACAAAGCGGGAAGAAGCTGATGGTATGACCTTAAGGGTCTCAAACTCTGGTACTGGGAGGCCAGCATGCCCTCTTTTAAGCAGTTAATGGAATTTGTTATTTACGTGATTTCTTTCCACTTTTATTTTATCATATTAATGGGGTCAGATCACCAGAATGTTTAATGGACTCAAATGGGATTAGTACTCCCTCTTCCATTCCTTGTTGTTTCCCTTGTTTATTATCTTTCTATTTAAAAGTTATAGTGTCAGTTTGTTTGATGTCCCAATTTTAATGCCACTTGCTATACGATTCTCTATGACAGTGTTAATGCTTGCAATGCGCCATCTATTGGAATGAAAAAATGCATTCAATTTTATTACTACATGTACTCTATTACAAAATACATTCCAAAAGATGTACATTTCAAGTAGTAATGCTGAATATGTCCAACAGAGTAAAACAGCCAGACGGACAGAAAACATCCTGTATTACATAGATAATTAAGTGAATCATACTTCAATAAATATTCACTTTTGAATCGTGGTTCAAATGTCAGTATTACCCAATATTGCAAAAGTATTCTACAGTATTTAACAGCTTTCAAAATTAAACAATTTTGTCACATTCTTCAGTTCATGTAATGTAATGAAGCATTTTTTTATATAGCACCATTCACTGAGAACATCATTACAAGGTGTTTTACAATTCATACAAATAACAATTCACTAAATTCAAAATTAGAAGTGTAACAAAATAGCTTGCACAGTCTAAGCAATATACTGTAGATTTCCAGATGTTTAAAGTAAAATGCATTAAATTAGCTTACCAAGGTGTTTCTGTGGTACTGGAAGGCTAATGGATACGCAAAATACAGCCAGCACAACAACAAAGGAATAAAGTTGAGAAAAATATACAGATACAATTAACTCTAAAAGGTCACAGTGTTAACAAGACCCTAATTTTGGAAATATGGGAATGAGAGTCATTAGACATACCAGAAAAGACTATTCAATCAAGTATAAGTACATTTAAATTACCAGAGTAACATTTGCAAGCAATCAATGGCATCAGTACCTTAGTTAGATTTGTATGTACTGTAATGTTACTTTAAATTACAGCAAGGTGTTCAAATTAACAGTTCCCTTAAACATACAGTAAAACGCTTTCAAATGAAATAGATTCCATACGATGAGATTTATCTAATGTAAGTGCAGAGGTGTAAGTACAAAAATGTTACAGTAACCCTTTCTAGTGATTTGTTTACCTGTAATACATTAATAAAAATAAGTACATTTTCTCCATGAAAGTATTTTTTAGAGACCCACAGTGAATTCGACCTTTATTACAGTGTAGACGTAGCAGTTACACACCTGTTCAGGAGCATAACATGCAGAGAAATTACACAATGACAAGAGGCTTTATTTGTATTTGTTCCCTTAGAGTAAAGGAGTAATTCTTGGAAGACCTTTGACATTACCAGTTGAAGCCATCTACTGAGTCTCCTAATGAGTTTAGGAAGGTTATAATTGGTTTTGAATTCGGAAAAGGAAAGGTCCAAGTGCAATTCTCATTTTAAGACATATATCACTGATAGCAATTGAAGGGAATAAGAAGATGTATTGTGAATTCATAGACTTAGAAAGAGTGTATGACAGAGTGCTCATGGAGGTGACCTACTGGTCCCTGAGGATAAAAAGGGTGTCGGAAAAGATTATTAGAATAGTCTAAAAAATGGATACCAGAGCAAATGCACTGATGCAAATGGGAAGTGGAGAAATGTAAATTAAACTTAATTAACATTAATATAGGTTTTCATCAGGGGTCAGTGCTTACTTGTATCTTTTGATATTGATGACTGACATATTAAGTGAAAACAGGGAACAAAGGCTGGCAGCCTCCAGGTGGTGTCCCCAGGATCAGAGATCGCTAGTTTCTGGAATCTGAACCATCAACAGGGATGTCCTGCATTTGACATTTGGAAACATCTTCTTTGACAAGGACACATGAACCATCCATTCCAATCTGCCATCTTAACCTAAAAGGAATTAAAGTAGTAAATGGAAATATCAGTAGTTATCAATAATCAATAATCCTCTCTAAAAAGTTGGACAGTTGGGAGACAAAGTCAAAGAGATGAGATTGCATTGGTATGGACATGTGCAGAGGAGAGAAGCTGAGTATATCGGGAGAAGGATGCTAAGAGAAGGTTTATGGATGTGGTGAGAGAGGATATGCAGGTGATGGGTGTAACAGAACAAGATGAAGAAGACAGGAAGATATGGAAAAAGATGATCCATTCTGGCAACCCCTAACGGGAGTATCTGAAAGAAGATGAAGAAGATCAATAATCCCAAGGGAAAACAATGCAGAATTGGCTGCCATTTAAGAAACACATACTGAACATACAGATATACCTGTAGAAGGTATACTCTGACCTATAGTTTATTTCAGTTAAATACTGATCATTCTTTCTTCCAAGAGAGCTAGTAGTAGTGATTATCACTGCTGTCTATACACAGCATAGCTAGCATAGTTCTTGATCTTCTTCTAAATGCCATAAATGGACTCCAGCAAGCTTAACCCCGATGGCTTTCACGCCATAGTGGGGGATTTTAATCAGGCAAACCTGAAGTCTGTTCTTGCTTAAATTGTTTTACCAACTGCAGGGAATACCCTAATATTTTTATTGGTTTCATTTGTGAACATCACCTCATGATTTTTATTGTGGTATGCTCCTGCTGGCACCAGCCACAGGTATCAGTAGTTGGTCTAGTCTTAGCCTTAAGGGAGGAATAACCTGCAAGACAACAGGTATGGATTGCCATTGGTTATAACTGAGTTCCTCCACTCTGTGATAGGTTTTGTTGTCTGCACACCCCCCTCACAAAGACAAACTAAACTGGAGCACCAGTTTTATTTATTATCAGTATTAGAAAAATTAGAAAAACATGGAGCATTTCTAGTTTTTGTTTATTTACTCAATGAAAGATAAAGATGTGACATTTTTATGAAATATTATCACAACAATAAGTCATTCAAAAATAACAGAAATAATAGAATTAAATTACATTTTTATAACAGCACACAAATACAAGTGATTTAATACTGTAGCATTTTACAATATTGTGTGGTTAAAACAAATAAGCTTCTATAGGGATAAAACAGTTTTCATAGACACCAGATAGTAACTCAAGAGGTGTAAAAAGTGCACATTCAATGTACTAGTGTTGTTTGCTTACTGTAGAGTTATTTCTATGTTGAAGTCCTTTCACTCACAGCTTGGAAACTGCCATCACCTCAGTTGCTTGAGCACACAGCTCTACTGGTAATTCAGTAACGTGTACTGGGATTTGTTCTTATGTCAGAAGCAATTATTGAATGTGTAAAAGATGAAACTGTACAAGTTGCAATAACCTCTCTCAAGATAAATTTGAAAGACTAAATTAATTGGTAATTAAGGTTACATAAAATATTTATCTTAAAAATTGTTTTTTAACATGGAGTCTTTGAAATTTCAAACATTTGTACATTTGCCTATACAGAGATAGATAGATAGATAGATAGATAGATAGATAGATAGATAGATAGATAGATAGATAGATAGATAGATAGATAGATAGATAGATAGATACTTTATTAATCCCAAGGGGAAATTCACATACTCCAGCAGCAGCATACTGATAAAAAACAATATTAAATTAAAGAGTGATAAAAATGCAGGTAAAACAGACAATAAGTTTGTATAATGTTAACATTTACCCTCCCGGGTGGAATTGAAGAGTGGCATAGTGTGGGGAAGGAACGATCTCCTCAGTCTGTCAATGGAAGAGGACAGTGACAGCAGTCTGTCGCTGAAGCTACTCCTCTGTCTGGAGATGATCCTGTTCAGTGGATGCAGTGGATTCTCCATGATTGACAGGAGCCTGCTGAGTGCCTGTCACTCTGCCATGGATGTCAAACTGTCCAGCTCCATGCCTACAACAGAGCCTGCCTTCGTCACCAGTTTGCCCAGGCGTGAGGCATCCTTCTTCTTTATGCTGCCTCCCCAGCACACCACCGCGTAGAAATAGGCACTTGCCACAACCGTCTGATAGAATCTTTGCAGTATCTTATTGCAGATGTTGAAGGACGCCAGTCTTCTAAGGAAGTATAGTCAGCTCTGTCCTCTCTTGCAGAGAGCATCAGTATTGGCAGTCCAGTCCAATTTATCATCCAGCTGCACTCCCAGGTATTTATAGGTCTGTACCCTCTGCACACAGTCACCTCTGATGATCACGGGGTCCATGAGGGGCCTAGGCCTCCTAAAATCCACCACCAGCTCCTTGGTTTTGCTGGTGTTCAGGTGTAGGTGGTCTGAGTCGCACCATTTAACAAAGTCCTTGATTAGGTTCCTATACTCCTCCTCCTGCCCACTCCTGATGCACCTCACGATAGCAGTGTCATCGGTGAACTTTTGTATGTGGCAGGACTCTGAGTTGTATTGGAAGTCCGATGTATAGGCAGAACAGGACCGGAGAAACTACAATCCCCTGCGGCGCTCCTGTGTTGCTGACTACAAAGTCAGACCTGCAGTTCCCAAGACACACATACTGAGGTCTGTCTGTAAGACAGTCCATGATCCATGCCACCAGGTGTGAATCTACTCCCATCTCTGTTAGCTTGTCCCTAAGGAGCAGAGGTTGGATGGTGTTGAAGGTGCTAGAGAAGTCCAGAAACATAATTCTTACAGCACCACTGCCTCTGTCCAAGTGGGAGAGGGATCAGTGTAGCATATAGATGACGGCATCCTCCACTCCCACCTTCTCCTGGTATGCGAACTGCAGAGGCTCAAGGGTGTGGCGGACCTGTGGCCTCAGGTGGTGAAGCAGCAGCCGCTCCATGGTCTTCATCACATGTGATGTCAGAGTGACAGGCCGGAAGTCATTCAGCTCACTAGGATGTGATACCTTTGGGACTGGGGTGATGCAAGATGTTTTCTAAAGCTTCGGGACTCTCCCCTGTTCCAGGCTCAGGTTGAAGATGTGCTGTAAAGGACTCCCCAGTTCCAGCGCACAGGCATAAGCAGTCGTGGCAATATTCCACCTGGACCCACTGCATTGCTGCCATGAAGTCTCCTCAGCTCTCTGCTCACCTGGGCTGCTGTAATTGTGGGTGGGGATGTCTAGAAATAACTATATCTATAATAATATCTAGAAATATTATTAGAATTATTAATGGTTTTAAGGTAATTAATTGTTATTAATTAGTCATTTTAAGATTTGGCCGATGGCTTGTCACCATACATTTTTGAATGAATTTCTAAACTAAACAGAAGAGATGCTGCTGACCTGTGCACCACCCCGCCTCAACTGCCACTCAGACAAGCTGCGAACCTGAGAAATGTCACACAATAAGTGTAAAAGATCTGATGGCTGCTTATGTCTATAACGTCAGAAACTATAAAGGACTCTAAAAAAATGTTAAGTGGAATGTTTTGAAACATTCCTGTATTCACCTGGTAGCACTGCGATCACTGCTGTCTAAAGAGCCCCGCTGTTACTCCTTGCCTGAAGAGCTGCTCCTCTGTAAATGAAAAGGGTGAAAGGAGGAATAGCCAGAACAAGAACAAAAAGTTACAAGCTTGTCTGGAGATAGAAAAGGCGAATATCTGGTGTGAGGATTAAAGTAAGAGAGTTATGGCAAGCTCAGGTAATAATAATAGTAATAATAATAATACTTTTTATTTATATAGGACCTTTGCCCTGCTCAAGGCACTTGATATTTGGGCACTGCGAAGAACCAACTTCCACCTTTTATTTCAGATGCTATTTTAATGCTGGATGGATTTCATCAGACGGAGTAGAAAAATCAGGAGGAGGGTGGGAGATTTTTGTGAATGTGCAGTGATGAAAAGGGGAGCACAGTATAATTAAAATTAAATGTGTGGTCCAGAAATTGAATTGCAGACTGAATTTGCCTGTTTCACTGCCTGGGAAAGTAAGTTACTAAGCCTGGCTGACTTAGTAGCAGAAATGATTCACTCTATGCCAATATCTTTTTGATAAATCATTCTTAATACTGGTGACTTCAAAGAAGGAATAAAGGCCTATTAGGCCTGTGCCTTTCATAGACATTGCTCTATCCAAATGTTATTGCCTTTAAATATAAATCTGTTGCCCAATCTAAGCTGGTCTAACCTCATCTTACAACCTCTACAAGCCTGTATTGATAATAGCAGCTCTTTGTTATCCAACCCGTATTTTTTTTTGTTGGTGGGCTTTTTTGGGCGGGGGTGGAAGTTGTTTGTTTTTATCATATTTATTTATGTAATTATTTTTTGAGCTTCTGTAAAATTTGTATTTATCCTTGGGTACAACTAAAGCACAATCTAATCTAAACTCATCTAATCTATTCTATCAATTCTAATGTGATCAAATCATGCATAGTTTGGAAATGTGGAACTAACATTGAACTTTCCTTGTGAATAAGTGTACTAAATTTCAAATAAATTGGTCATAAAGACAACAGACATGAAAATAAAATTAGGTGCTTTGGCATTTTATTTGCGGCACGGTGGCGCAGTGGTAGCGCTGCTGCCTCGCAGTTAGGGCTCATTTATACTTCACGCGACGCGACGCATGCTGCAGCGGACGCTCCTGCTACGCAAGCGTTGAAGTGTTTATACTTGCGCGTACTTTTACGTAAAGCTGGAGGAGTCCACCAGGTGGCAGTGTGAGATAGTATCGCGGTGAGAACATGTTTGGCTTCTCTGTGTTGTGAATTGCCTAAAACACCTATTAAATTCCGATAACACCTTACCGCAATATCTGTGAAAAGGATGTTTATTGATTAAATCCATCAATCCAGGGATGTGCCCATTCCAACAAGCATTGGGCACGACTGAGAAACAGTCCCTGGACGAGGTCTCTGCTCATCGCAAGGTGAATACAAGCACTCACATACACTAGCGTCATTTTAGCGGCACCAAATCCCCAAATCTGCTTATCTTTGGAAGGAAACCGAAGCACAGTGTGGAATACAAGCAGGAAATACCAGCAACGTAACTCTCTGCGAGACAGCAGTGGTATTGCTCTGCCACCGTGTCACCCCCATGTGTGTAATTATTAACAGTATTCATTATTTAAATGAAATTATACGTAAAATGTAACATACACACTTTAATGCATTTCATCATGAAAGTGATATCAAGTATGAATCTAAAGATTCTAAATGTGCAGAGAGTTGGAATATCATACATTTAATTTGTTCTGTGTGGTGATCTTTTGCTGCTTGCTTTATTTTTGTACTTTACCTGCTGTCAGGTCCAAGAAGCTCGTAGCGATTAAAAACTGGGATGACGTTTACGACGGTCTGCTTTAATGATAAAGTAAACTACGAGGTTAAAGTGGACAATTCGGGATTAAAGCGAAATTTCCACTTTAATCACAAAATACACGTTTTCACGCGTCAAATATAACGCTATACATTATGTTGCTTTTGTTAAGTTGCAAAAATAAAAAAATTAAAAAAGACGACACAAAAGATGGTATGTGAGACTTTTAAAATGTGTTGTGTCATTACATTCGGGAACTATCTACATGTGACAGAAAGCCTCTATGCCGATCCTACGGGATGGATGCTTCGATGTTGTGAAGCAAAATGCCGACATACAAATGCATTCGTGGTGCTTTTATATTCAAGCGTCGCATATTCCCGATCGTAATGACACGATACATTTTAAAAGTGTCAGTGCCCTCTATTTTTTTTTTTTGCAACTTCACATCGGCAACATAATGTATAGCGCTGTATTTGAGCCACTGAGAAAAAAATAAAAGACACGGTGAAAACGTGTATTTTGTGATTAAAGTGGAAATTTCGGCTTTAATCTCGAAATGTCCACTTTAACCTCGTAGTTTATATTATTAATAAAGCAGACCGTCAGAACGTCATCCCAGTTTTCATCGCTACGAGCTTCTTGTACCTGACAGCAGGTAAAGTACAAAAATAAAAAATAGACGGCACAAAAGATGGTATGTGAGACTTTTAAAATGTATCGTGTCATTACGATCGGGAATATGCGACGCTTGAATATAAAAGCACCACGAATGCATCTGTATGTCGGCATTTTGCTTCGACACTTTGAACCATTCATCAAACAGCAAAGCGCGCACATCGATCCCGAAGGATCTCCATAGAGGCTTGCTGTCACATGTAGATAGTAAACAGAGACTCTGACGTCACGTTCCGACTTTTAGCACACTGCGCCCCCCGACTTTTGCTGGTACTGCAACTCGCGCACGCGTCGCGTTAATTTCTGAGGACCTGCTCAGAGGACGCGTGAAATGAACGCTGGGAACGCGTGGCAGCCATGATGCGGACGCGTACGCGTTCTGAGCGTGAAGTATAAATGAGCCCTTAGGAGACCTGGGTTCGCTTCCCGGGTCCTCCCTGCGTGGAGTTTGCATGTTCTCCCCGTGTCTGCGTGGGTTTCCTCCCACAATCCAAAGACATGCAGGTTAGGTGGATTGGTGATTCTAAATTGGCCCTAGTGTGTGCTTGGTGTGTGGGTGTGTTTGTGTGTGTCCTGCGGTGGGTTGGCACCCTGCCCAGGATTGGTTCCTGCCTTGTGCCCTGTGTTGGCTGGGATTGGCTCCAGCAGACCCCCGTGACCCTGTGTTTGGATTCAGCGGGTTTGAAAATGGATGGATGGTTGGCATTTTATTTGAATGCAACTAAAATAGATTTAAATAATCTGCAAGGTCCTTTAAAAAATAAATATTTTTGTCTTGCTGTGAATCCTGACTTACATCGAGCAGCTTCAGTAACACACCAGATTGAGAGCTGTAAGTGTGTGTTACCTGATACCATGTTATACTGCACAGTAGGTGTAAAAGTTGTCTTGCGATGATTAGGAGAGGTGACTGAAGTGGCATTGTTAGCTGCTTTTTTAAATTAATTGAGATTTAACACGTTAGTTTATTGGAGTTATCATCTAAACACACAGTTTGGTTTATTTAATAACCTGATGCAAATATTTCATGACGATGAATGTTATGTTTTGTATATCGTAACATTTTAAAAAGAGAATGATACTATTTATGTTCAGTAATGCAGCACACAGAGGATTCAAGGAAGTCCTTTCTTACTGCATTACTCGCAAAACTACAAAATAACTCACAAAATAGACACATCTACAGTAAGCACTTCAACTCATTGGAACAATGTATGGCTCACAAAGTCATATTTCAGCCAGGATGTGCTCCAGCTTTTGAACCCAAGTCTCCAGTATTTACAATTTCCATGCTTCACTTACTTTTGTATTCTCTGCCATTAAACCTTCAGGGTCTTGTCACAGAAGGTCTCCAACATCACATTAGGATCAGCAGCTGCACCCAAGTCTGCAAGCTGCTCACACAAATTGTGCGCAAACTCATTAGAAAAAGCCTGATCTTGGAGTCTGAGTGGGTCCAGCCTCATTCTTCTAGTATGTGGTAGCCTACTGGACCTAAGCTGGATTTTCTGAATAGAAACAGCAGGTCTGTGGTCAGAATTCACAAGCTGGGCACTTCTGTAGACCCTGCTGTTCTGTATGAGCGTCCAGAATCTGTCCACAAGGATATGATCAATTTCCTTCATCACACCACTCATATTAGAGTACCAAGTCTAGTGAAGACTGGATGCCCCTCAGTACTGTGTCTCTTCAGAGAATCCTTCAGTACCGCTGGTTTGACTTTGTGTCAAACGAGTGGTTGCTCACAGAGTCTCAAATGAGGCACATGACCTGCATTGTGAGGAAGCATCAGTTACGACACTAAGGCCATGTTACACGATTACCCAAGGGTGATCCAGATCACAAGATACTTACTGTTGAGGAACCAAGCAGCTGGACCAGGCAAATGGGGATGGGACTGGACCGCGTGTCTGCCTGGAGGGTTGTCATCCAGGAACGTGAGCTGTTTCCTCATGTGGTGGGTGTGACAACGCACCATACCAGTGCATGCTCCCCAACCTGACTTAACTTGACCTGCTACAACCACCTACAACCCAGCATGCTGTTTCCAACATTGGACTATCTATTGTTTTGTCTTTTTCACTTCAGTTGAGCCACCTACTCCTGTTTGTGCTGCTTACATTTTTTTAGCCATCCAGTCCATTATTTGTTGCTAAATCATTTGTCCCACCAATTCTGGTGTATGTTTCTTTCTTATTTGAATTAGGTTAATTAAGAATCCACAGACTGTTCTTTTGTCATTTTGATCCCCTATCTTCATCTGTTTCTTGTCCAGTGTTAACTATGCCTTCTGATTCTATTCTTGCTAATCAGCCTGGACCTCCATTGTTTATACCTGCTAATCAACTGGGACTTTCTGCTTTTGCTTTCGAGTTGTTCATCTCATTTCCAAGAGAGGACACTATTTTGCCTTTCGTTACATTTCCAAAAATTCCCAAACCACTTGTGTGACTTGAGATGTTGCCTGAGTTTTGTCAGGATGTGGCTGATGTCCATTGCTGCAAGAGTGTTATGAGGAGGTCCTTGTCACAATCATTAACTGAGTTATTTACAGCGGAGAATAACTTAAGGCCAAAGTAACTTTAAGTTAGAGGGTCAGAACATTACCAATAGAATGTCCTTGGTTAAGTAGTCAGCAAAACAAAAAAATATTGTGTTAAAATATCACAGGCATCAATAAGGAAATGAAATCTCTTTTCATCTTTTTCTCTTCAACTTATTTTAGCATGCTCACCTCTCCAAGCCCACCATGATCATTACATAAACTCATGATAGCCAGAGCTTTCTAGAAAGCCTGTAGTGCAGTGCAAACAAACAGTGCCTATGGCTCAGTGATACTACAGACTACACAGGGACTCCTGGCCATTGTTCAATGCCATTAAAAGAAAGTGGGGTGAAATACTGTGTCTAATCAAGATTAGCCAGATCTATTCATCTGGAAGGTTTGCACACCATTTAATGGGAGACTGTGGTAAAAACCATGAAAACAGATTTGGTTTAATTAGACTCATTGTTGTTTTAGCCTTTGGTTTCACAATTGGCAAATAATCTGTAATTGAATTGCACCTTTTTGAAATATTCAAATGTTTATCATTATTGTTCACAGTACTTTTACTTTGTACTATCAAATAGATTTTTGCACTGCTGAGAAAAAATGGTCTCCAAAGAATAAAAGAAGTTGAATGTAAATGCCTCTACTAATGATTTCCAGAGTTCTAAATTAAATGACCCTTATTAATCTTACATCAGATATATCTCAATGAGACAATTATTACAACCATTTAAACATATCTTAGATTTCCTTCCCCCAGACAAGTAATCATTTTCAAAATCAAATAGAAAAATCCTACAGGGATTTTGGACATTTGCAACAGAACTGACCATATTTTCCTCAAAAATATTACCACATTTAAATGCAGGACTTTTTCATATTTTAATAGATAAATGCTTTTTCAGTACCACAATGTTCACTTTTTCCTGGTATGAATTCTAAAAAAAAACACTATCTATATTCTTCTATTGTAATTGCTAATTTGAATTAAAAAATAAACAATATACAATGTACCTTTATTTACATTATTTGCAAGTTCTTGATAGCTTAATACATTTTTCTCATCTTCTAAGTATCACTGATTACCATTTTTATTCAACCTTTATGTTCATTTTAACATTTCTGGTGTAACAAAATGTAATAAACACTACTACACATCATGTCATTATGATTGTAATGCAAAGCTGGTGTCAGTCAACCATGTAAATTCATCATACGATTTAAAAAGCAGCTGACAACGTGTGTTGCTGATGTCAAATAAGAGGACAATTAGCTGTTTTTTCTTCTTCTCGGTATTTAAATAAATTTAGATAACAAAAGCCTATCTTCCTTTTATTTGCTAGAGTTTGTATTACAACATGAGGTCCAACTCAGCCTGACAAGTTCAAGGCTTGAGCCCCTGGTTGTTAATAGCAGAGAGAAGAATGTCTGGCAGGACTGGAATGAATTGTGCCTGTTTAGTCCAGACATGTCATGTGGCTAGACACAACTTATAGAGCCTTTGACCTTTCTGGCTGACCTGTGTTATAAAGTGACCATAAAATATTGAGTTGCAGACAAAATTAGTTCCCTGCCCCCCTTTCCCAAGGCTTTGTCGCTTTTGCAGATGTGGATTTCAGCGTTTGAGATGCACTATGCAAAAAAAAAAAGTTTTGTTGTGAAGCAATACTAGTTGTTATAATGCAAAATAAAAAGGTTTATATAGTAAACTGGTCAAAGTGAAAAAAGTGAAATACAACAAAAGAATGCAGTACATGAGGTAAATATGTATTGTCTGCAAAATATTTAAACAGCTTTAAAGTTACATCACAGCTATTGATACATGATAATGGTGGGCAGCACTGAAATACATTTATTTACACTGCTGCTTCACAACTCCATGATCCAAGATTTGAATCCCAGACTAGGCACTGCCTGTAAACAGCACAGTCTTTGTTCGACTTGTGGGATTTTCTTCAACCACCGTACTGTTCCTCTCACATCCCAGAAATGCACAGGTATTCGTTAACCCATAAACCAAAATTGGCCAAGTAAGAATGTACCTGGGCTGTGCTCTTCAGTGAACTGGTGCCCCATCCAGAGGGTTTTTTCTGGATTGTGCGGAAAGCTGCAAACGTAGGAATTGGTTGTGAGGTTACAAAAGCATTGAAAGAGAAAAAATTGAGACCCAGTGTACATAGTAAAACAAAAATACTTTTCTTAGAGAGAAAGCACTGGAATTTCTCAACCTCTGGAATACTGCCAAACACTCTACCTTCTCACCTTTTGTGCAATATTTACCAGATTAGCACTGTTCCCTCCTACTGTATTTTTAGTCTTTTTTTATCTAGCTACTTATCATTTGTTAAAAAACACTCATGTTAATTTTAATTGATAATTCTTTACTTGAATATGGTTATAAGTACATCAAATATTCACTTGGTGACAGTGGGAGTATTGCTGATAATTCCCCTGTGCACTACATAATGTAAAGGAAACAATCAGTATCATTTTATTTACTTGTAATCTCTACAGTGTTTAACAGAAACATATGCTTAATGTCATTAAATATTTTAACACAATGTTGAAAAAAAAATTACATTTTTCTTTTTTTGAAGGAAATCACCTTTCATTTGTTTGTGAAAACATATAAGGTAAGTGACTTATTTGTATATAAATATTAATATTTCTATATTTATTCTGTATGGGAGACAATATATATATATACATAGTCACACACGTGCACTTCGGATGCAGTCAATGGGCTTGTCTAATGCATGTCTTCCTTCTTCTGCAGATCCCCAGAAGTAAAACCCACCCAACGTCACTTCCGGTTCTGCTTCTGGTGACCTCCCATCCACTCTCAAGCCTCTCATCACTTCCAATTCCAGCGCCAGAGACCTGCCTTTTCCTTCTGACCCACTATAAAACCACCATATTCCTGTTAGATAATGCTCAACATGAGTTTGACTCAGTCCTAAGAGATTACTCTGATACTTTACACTATAATATACACACACACACACATATATACAGTGCATCTGGAAAGTATTCACAGCGCATCACTTTTTCCACATTTTGTTATGTTACAGCCTTATTCCAAAATGGATTACATTTATTTTTTCCTCAAAATTTCTACTCACAACACCCCATAACGACAACGTGAAAAAAGTTTACTTGAAATTTTTGCAAATGCATTCAAAATAAAAAAATTGAGAAAGCACATGTACATAAGTATTCACAGCCTTTGCCATGAAGCTCAAAATTGAGCTCAGGTGGATCCTGTTTCTCCTTATCATCCTTGAGATGTTTCTGCAGCTTAATTGGAGTCCACCTGTGGTAAATTCAGTTGATTGGACATGATTTGGAAAGGCACACACCTGTCCATATAAGGTCCCACAGTTGACAGTTCATGTCAGACACAAACCAAGCATGAAGTCAAAGGAATTGTCTGTAGACCTCCGAGACAGGATTGTCTCGAGGCACAAATCTGGGGAAGGTTACAGAAAAATTTCTGCTGCTTTGAAGGTCCCAATGAGCACAGTGGCCTCCATCATCCGTAAGTGGAAGAAGTTTGAAACCACCAGGACTATTCCTAGAGCTGGCTGGCCATCTAAACTGAGCGATCGGGGGAGAAGGGCCTTAGTCGGGGAGGTGACCAAGAACCCGATGATCATTCTGTCAGAGCTCCAGAGGTCCTCTGTGGAGAGAGGAGAACCTTCCAGAAGGACAACCATCTCTGCAGCAATCCACCAATCAGGCCTGTATGGTAGAGTGGCCAGACAGAAGTCACTCCTTAGTAAAAGGCACATGGCAGCCCGCCTGGAGTTTGCCAAAAGGCACCTGAAGGACTCTCAGACCATGAGAAACAAAATTCTCTGGTCTAATGAGACAAAGATTGAACTCGTTGGTGTGAATGTCAGGCGTCCCGTTTGGAGGAAACCAGGCACCACTCATCACCAGGCCAATACCATCCCTACAGTGAAGCATGGTGGTGGCAGCATCATGCTGTGGGGATGTTTTTCAGCGACAGGAACTGGGAGACTAGTCAGGATAAAGGGAAAGATGACTACAGCCATGTTCAGAGACATCCTGGATGAAAACCTGCTCCAGAGCGCTTTTGACCATCGACCATCCAGGGCTGGACTTTCAGGGACTTGTGGGTTTGTGTGCACTTGAACTTGTGTAAATATATTGTAAATAAACGTGTGGTGGTGGAATTGCAACATGTCTGCATGTCTGTGCTTGGGTCTCATTCACAATATATATATATATATATATATACATATATGTGTGTGTGTGTGTGTGTGTGTTGTATATATATATGTATGTGTGTGTGCAAACTATAATCCATGCACCATTTGATTCTTGACTTTTTGTTGAAAATTCTACATTTTTCCACTGATGCCTTAAGATGGAAATTTGTTTTAGTGCCATTTCTATTGAATTATATTGACACATATGACTTTAAAGTTTTTTTTCATTTTTTGCTTAACTTTTAAACATAATAAATGAGGGGGGCAGCACAGTGGTACAGTGATATTGTTGCTGCCTCTCAGGAGACCAAGGTTCATGTCCCAGGTCCTTCCTGTGTGGAGTTTGCATGTTCTCTCTGAATGCGTAAGTTTTCTTCAAGTGCTCCGTTTTTTTCCCACTGTCCAAAGACGTGCATGTTAGGTCAATTAGTGATGCTAAATTGGCCCTAATGTGTGTTTGGTGTGTACATGTGTATTTGCTCTGTGATGGACTGGTGCCCTGTCCAATGTTTGTTCCTGCATTGTGCCCTATGCTGGCTGGGATAGGCTCCAACCTCCCTGTGACCCTGGTCTGGATTAAGCAGGTTACAAAATTACATGAGAGGGAAGAATTGTGTCTTCAGCTGCCTTTTGTGTGATGCCTCATTTTCATACTATTTAATTAACTTTCAAGTACAATATGGTTATAAATGATTCCCTATTTGCCTATATATGAGGGTTGAAGGTTAGTGAAGACTAAGAGTATTTGATCATTTTATTTTATGCTACTGACTATACATTATTATCATTATTATTTAACTATATTTTTACGTGAGCAACAGTAGAAAAGACTAATGCTGTCACTTTGTTCTTTCTGAAAAATCAGAAGAAAGTGTATTTATATACTCATTGTGTAAAATGTGTCATTCACTAATTCCACATCATCCAAACTTCTCACTCTTTCTCTCTCATTCTCTTCATTCATCATCCTCTCAAAGTAATTTTTCCATCTATTCAACACACTATCTTTGCTTGTATGTTTCCATTATTATCCATTATCATCCTAAGCTGCTGCTCATCTTTCCCATCCTGGTACCTCTGCCTAGCCAATCGGTACAGGTCCTTTTCTCTCTCCTTTGTGTCCAACTTCTCATGCAAGTCATCATATACCTTATCTTTAACCTTCGCCACCTCTCTCTGCACCTTATGCCTCGTCTCTTTGTACCCCTGTCTTCTTGCTTCATCTCTCTGATTATTTCACTGCTTCTTCTCCAACCTCTTCCTCTGTATACTATCTTATACTTCCCCATTCAACCTCCAGGTTTTCCTGTCCTCCTTCCTCTCTCCAGATATCACACCAAGCACCCTTCTAGCTGTCTCCCTTACCACTTCTGCTGTAGTTGCCCACCTGTCTGGTAATTTATTACTGCCACCCAGAGCCTGTCTTACCTACTCCCTGAACTCCACCTTTCAGTCTTCTTTTTTCAACTTCCAAAATTTGATCCTTGGCGTTGCCCTCACTCTACTCCTCTTATTGATCTCCAATATCATCCTACAGACCACCATCCTATTCTGCCTAACTATGCTTTCCTTTGTCACCACTTTGTAGTCTTCAATCTCCTTCAGTCTGAGTCTCCTGCATGGGATATAATCCATCTGCTTGCCTCTTCCTCCACTCTTGCATGTCAGCTTTTTTCTTGCTTTTTTTTAATATATTGCAGATACAGTCTATGGATTTTCCAGTTGACAAATCTATCTGGATAAAACTGAGAAAACCCAAACCATCTATCTATTTTCTATTCCTACCTGTACATGCGGTGAAGGAGAAACTGACTGAGCCTCAGGTTCCTGGACCTGTAAGGGAAAAGTTCTAAACATTGCAATACCTCATAAATGATAAATGATAAATGAAAAATAAGATTTAATAAATTAACTTTTGACACCTTAATGGTGTCAGTCTGTTAATATTTTGCATCCAGTTACATCAAACAAATCTAAAAATGGAAAATGTCATGTCCAACTATATAGGATTTTCAATTAGGCTTTTTAATTTATTCTCAAGTGACGTGCTGATAAAGTTTACTTTTTTATTCTGCAATAAAATATTATTAATCATAAGTTTTGATACTTACTCGTTTTTATAGATTATACAGTATTGGTTAATTTTATTTATATAATCTTATTACATTTATTGGCTATTAAATTATTGACAGCTTTTAGACAAAAGTATACACATGAATTATATCTGAAAAGTAGATTTTATATTTAACTCATTTTATGTGATGACAATTTAAGTATCTGTTAAAAATATAGAACAAACCCTTACAAACCTCTTTTAACAAAAAATTATTGTCCATATTCAGTCTCCTTCACTACCAATGATAGTGTAAACAAAAAATATAAAACTAAGTGTGAGCATATTGTTCAATTAATAAAAAAAAACAAAACACTTAAGCAACACATTAATTTAGATATGGTCACTTTATATTGTATTTCAAGAGGTCTCTGATGTATTTATCCGTTCCACACTCACACATACAGCATGTAAATTCAGCCATGAAATAATTTAGATATCCCATTTCTAAAAGTGCACATGTATTTGGGATGTAAGGGAGAAACTGAAACACCAGGAAAAAAAAATCCAAACAAGCAAGAATCATTTTCCAAATCTCTTAGGCTACTTTTCTATTCAGTTTGTTACGTTTTCTTCATCAGAGATTTTTTTATGATGTACACAACTTACACATTTAAAAGTACAAGAATTGCTTGTTTATTTTTTTTTCATTTACAATATAAAGTGCATTAATTAGCTGTTTAAAAGTATTCAAGCAATACCATACATTGCATGAAAATATGCAGAAATTGTTTATAGATTTAAAGAGCAGTTATAAAGGTATACATATGTTGAAAACTTTGAGAATATTACCCGCCAAAATTCCTTCATGTTTTTCTTTTTCTTTTTTTAACATTTTATTGAATTTATTAAAATCAAATTACATTCCATACAAGCAAGTCAAGTTTTTCAAAACTATGTTCCAAACAAATCAAGCCCCATGATTTTCAGTTTACTTAACCTCCAGAGTTGTATCTCAGTAAAACACTGCATTTTCCTTGTGTGATTTGCTACAAATATTACAATTCTACTTATATATACTTGGGAAGTTAAGTCACTGATGTCACTACAGCATTTCTAACTACATTAGGCAGAATTAATGTAATGGTCATGGTTGTATGTGTTTCAGAGTGATAGCAGTGTAAGTTTACCCATCTCCAAACACTATATTAGTAGGAATATGGAAGACATCACTTATCTCATTATGTTTGCTTTTTGAAATAATTCATTGTTACTATGGTTATCCATGGATGCCATCCTGATTTTATCTTTATAGTAACCAGGTTTCTTGTGAATCTTAGGCTTTTGATACTTGTCAGTACATGATACCACAATAGGTACTTTCCCACCACAAGAAATTTTTTTATAACCAGGGTTTTTTAGCTACTCAGGAAAGTTTTTAGCATCTCCACTGCCAGAACTCAGGCTACTTGTAGTTCCTGGTAGGTAGTTCCTTCAACTTTTTTTAACTCTTACTCCAGGGCATGTACTTTTCTTTCAACCAGAAACTATCGTGGGTGGGGCTTGAACGATGAATTGTGCTGATTGGTTGACCACAAGCTTGTGGTGCTCCAGTGTTTCTCACATCCATATTAAAACACAAATGTAAACATGTATTTGGATCAAAGTGACAGTAAGTTTCCAATCTATAAATCAAACATCGAAGTTCCAGTTCTTTTATTAATTTTAGCTTTAAAGGTGTGTTTGCAGGGATTTGCTGTCAGCAAGTGCAAAATTTTTAATGTGTTTTTGCTCTTTTTTAAAGTGTTGACTGTAAGAAAGTACCACTTGTGTTTTCTGAAATAAGAGAACTGGCGCTTTGAATAAAGAAGGAGCATCAGGAATAATTCTGGTGCAGGGGCATTTAATTTTGTTCTGTACTAAGCTTATAGAGTTGTTTTGTACTTCAGGTTATCACTTTGATCTGTTAATCTCTGAGGACATTATGTCTGTTTTAAAACACCACTTATTAATTAGAACTGTCGGAATACATTTTTACTCTGTTTGAAATATTTTTCTCAGCTCTGCTCTTTCCAAAATACATACTTTGATCGAGAAACTGCTGTAGTAGCATCATTTGTTTTATTTTTCCTGGTTTGTTAGCCTATAAGAGTTGCATGTTGTAATTATTTAATAGTACACCTGAATGCTAACTGATGAATCTGTATTTTTATGGTATATTGTGTATAAATGAAGAAATATAGAAAATTGTTTCTGCTCTTCTACTCTTTTGGCTGCCTGACAGCTATAATATTACCTGAAAATGTGACATGCAACTTTCGTTTCTTACTTGTAAGTTAGCTGTTCTAAAAACATTTTCATCTGTTAATTTTCAGTAGAAGTGAGACTGGGATGGTAGACTGCTTTTTCATACTGATTGATTGAAGCAAATTAGTAAAGATGCATCTTTGTTGCTCTTTCAGTATTTTAATTTTCTTATTTAAAACAACATAGACTATTGCTATAGTCTATCTTGTTTCACTTAAAATGACCTTTGACTTAAGACAAATTGATTTGTTTGAAGCCAGTTTCACATCGGAGCTGTAGTTATTTGTATGTATGATGACTTTGTTCATTACTCAGTGTTTACGTAAAAGAATAGTAGCCGATCAGAAGTAAGTAAATAATGGTATTACATAGATTAAGTAAAAGTAAGGGTAATTATTTTTGGAATAATGACAACATGAATGATAATTATATTCAAAGTATTATTATTAAATAGGCCATTTACAGTCTTGAAAATCAGGACAGGGTGGCCTGGTTGAACTAGTTGGCATGTTTCCACAAAGACCCTCTCCAAAAAGTGAAAGTATGAATACATAAATCAAAGTTACTATATTCAGCTAAGAATGAGGAATACTATATGGTCTAAAGGGTCTGTAAATTAATTACATACATATTTTTGAATTAGTTTTAAATCTAACTTTAGAAAGAATGTTAATATCATTACACAATTTGGACACAATTGAAGTTTACTAATAAAAGTAAATGTAAATTTTCCCCCTTTGCTTTTTTATATGTGAATTATGGAAAAAGACAAAACTAGCAGGGAATGGTGTTTGTTTCTCTAAATTATTTCAGATAAAAAATAGTATACCACACATTGTAGTTAAATATTTGCAAAAGATATATAATAGATGATGTAAAAAAAAATGAAGTTATTTGTACCTGAAGTGTTTATATACAGTAATGTACGTAAATATGGAAAATGTGTTGTGGAATATATGACTTTAATAGAATAAAGAGATAAAATGTTATCTCTATATGTTTTCCACATGTGATGTGTTTTATTTGTAGTTGATTTTGAAGTAATAGCAAAAAGTAGTTTTTTGAGGTTTACCCTCTTCAAGGATCATTAGTAGAATTCCAAGTAAAATTATATGTGGAATGATATATGCTTCTATATTTTTACATTGTAGAGCTGTGTTCTAGATAGTGTCTTATCTAACTAACTATTAAGCTATTTTCTGACACTTAGGGTGTATAGGTTGCTCCTGAAAAGTCCAGACCATACTCAAAATACATTATTGCAATATGATTTTAATTATTTACAAAGGCTGCTGTTTTAGATGGAGGCTAGGTATGTAACCAAATTTTAAATAAGGCAAGCTGCTATAAACCACATATGGTTAATCAAACAGTCAAACAAAATTAAACTCTGATATATTTTTTGCTTTGTAAATCTTGATATTGTGAGGTTTCTGAACTCTGTTGGGACCCCCACCCCTTCGGGGCAACAAACCATAGCTCGATTTCCACTTCTATGGAAGGCTACCTATCTGTCACAGAGGCAACCGCAGGTTCACAGCGTAGCAGCAAAACACTGCAGAAACAACTCTGAGCCAGTTGTTGTTGTGCTATAAGTGCCCGTCGTCGATGGGTGATGCAAGGAACATTATAAATGCAGGGAACAGTATTACTTGGCCACAACCCTTCCTGTTTGCTGTGTCTGTATATAGGAGAGTGGTAGATCTGCGACAATAAATAACCCTGCTGTTCCTGTTTAAAGTTGAATAAAGCTTGTTTTGCTAAAGTACTGAGACTCAATCTCAGGTCATGGGGTGCAAGACAGGGACTAGCGCATCACAATATAATGCTAATGCTACAACTTCTAATTTCTGAAAACTGATGTTATTAATGGTTGAACGAATAAACGAATGAACAACACTTGTATGTTTGCCAAAATCATATAACATGTTTGCTAAAAAGTGTCTTTGTGTGACAAACATTAACATTACACTAGTGATATAGCATAAACAATAAAGTATATTTATCATTAATGCATACTGAAATATTAAATGTAAATGTGCAGTAAATAGTAATGTAGTGCAGATAATACAATAAGTATATAAATAAAACAATATGACATTGTAAACAAATGCCTACAAATCTTGTGAAAACATATTTTTCCTTTGTCATTATGGGTTATTGAGTGCGACTGAAGTGCACAAATGGCAAATTTATTCATTGTAAAGTTAAATCTACAACACAATAAAGTGTCCATAAAGTGAAGTACTTCCTGAATCCACTGTATATTAAGTTAGGCTGAGGGATTTAGAGAGCTGACAAGGGCAGGGCTGAATCAAAAGTTATAATTTACCAGACTGGTGGAAAAAATCTATTGACGTGTAGAGTGATTCTTACTTAAAAGGGGGATCTATAAGGTTTCACCCAAATGTCACTGATATTTTTATAACCAACGTGTAGGAGGAGGGGGCTGACTCGTGAAAGGCACCATTTCCATCATTTTCAGAGTAGGCCCACTGATTCATCTTCATTGAATATGGCATCTTGTTCCTGTCTACAATCAATGGAGTGTCATGAACAGACCTTAGGCGTTTTACAGACATGTCACTGAAAGTTCAGTCATTAATACATAGTATGATTATGCATACATGTGACCCAAGGAAGCTGGCGCCTGATGATATTTCTCAGGAAAAGAGTATTGTCCCAGATATATTTTGGATTGTGTAGTTTGACAGAAATTTGTATAATGCACAATTTTGAGATGAATGAATTGGATCGTGTTCCATACATATTGAGAAAGTGTATATTTTTTCGATAGACAACTTTCTTTCATTACCTGAAAATATCGATAAAAGGTCCTGTTCCCAAGTTCTTTGGATAATATACAAATGCATTACTTTGGAAATACTACTTATGTCAAATATAGTGTATGGTGAGGGATGTTTAGCAAATAACACTATATTTGTTTAAGGTACAGCTGCTCAGTGGGTTCAAAAATATTGTAAATATCACATTTCTAAAGTTCCTACACCCACTTTATTCAATAAATGAAATACTCTTTAAATGCTTTTTCATTCAACCAAAGACTTCCAGAGATTCTGTTGTTGATGATTAGTGATGTGCAAACCCTGCAGAGTTTGTTTCACTGTTAGTTCTGTGAAATCATGGAAGTGTTCAGGAACTTCATTAAACTCCGCTAAATACATTGAAGTCAATAGGGAAGGAGGAGCTGAACTAATTTTGAGTGGATTATAATGGTGCAGAGCTGCTTTAATTATCCCTAGGAGCTAGGAAATCAACTATCAACTATGATGGACAATTATTGCAGCCAAACCTGTGACCTGAGCTGTGCACCACAGTGCCTCAAGCAAAAAAAGATGCAAAGACGAAACAATAACTACAAACAAAATACAACAAATGACCACAAACTAGCAATAAGTCGAAAAAAATATATATAATTGTGTTCACAGAGATCCAATCTTCTGATGCAGCTGGAATTTCTTTTTTGTTTCTTTGATATCTGTGCAGATGCTTTGCACTTTGTTCTTCCATGAAGAAGACTGAAAAGCCACGTACGCAGTAATACATCTTCTGGTATTACTATTGTTTCACATGGTTGCATGTGTTTTCTTTCTTGGGAAGGGAGAGAGCTCTTTTAGGGTTCTTTTGATGTAGCTGAAACACATGACCAATTATGCATGCAAATTAGCCATGTTGCACTGTGCACAGGGATCTGTGTTATACAGTATATGTAATGTCAGTATTCATAATATTCTCATTATGGTCAGTTAATGTACCTCTGAAAATAAACTCATGCACCAATTTACAGCAAACTGAGTTGAGGCAATTTGTACTTAATGGCTGACGGACATATGAAAACAACAGGGTAATAATGATCTAGAAATTGCCAAAATCAGCCAGTAAAAAAAGCATTATTTATTATTATTTCCCAGGCCCTTGTATGTTATCTGGCTCATGGAAGGCCCTTTAAGGTTTGTTGTGGTTGGCACTGCCCCATGTGATAAATTCTAATAATAATAATAATACTTTACATTTATATAGTGCTTTTCTCACTACTCAAAGTGCTCAGCATTTGCAGGTTAAGGGCCTTGCTCAAGGGCCCAACAGAGCAGAGTCCCTATTGGCATTTACGGGATTCGAACCAGCAACCTTCCAATTGTCAGTGCAGATCCCTAGCCTCAGAGCCACCACCTTTAAGCAAAAGAAGATGGAAGGAGACATGATTGAAGTGTTAAAAATCATGAAGGAAATTAGTACGGTGGATCAAGACTGTTAGCCTAAAATGAGTTCATCAAGAACACAGGGACACAGCTAGAAACTTTAAAGGTAAATTTCACACAAACATTAAGAATTTTTTCTAGATAGAGAACCATAGACACATGGAATAAATAGGACTGGCGAGCTTTGATGGGTTGAATGGCATCTTCTCATATAGATTGTTCTAATGTTCTAATTTGACCCACACCACCTTTCGTACATCAGTGTTTTTCATCCTTTATGGTGCTACAACCACCCCCTTGGTGAAATGGGTGGAACTGGGGGGGTCCTCCTTGGAGAAACAAATTCATATACAAACAGGGAAACATATCACAATACATTGCTGATTGCTTAGGCAACACACCGAAACCCACTTGCACCCCACTGCAACTCACTTACAAACCTATGACAGTAATCTGCAACCCACCAGTAGCAACCTAGGTTCAAACCAGTGGATGAGAAACACTGGTTTCGGAAATCCAGCTTGACCCACTCGCAAACTTTATCAGAATTGGCCGATGTTAAGAGTGGTGTCCCACAGGAGTGAATGCCAGCACTGCTGCTATTTTTAATATACAGTATATAGATGATTTGGATAGAAATATAAATAACAAGTTAGTTAAGTTTGCAGATGACACCAAGTTAAGTGGATTGGAAGATAATCTAGAATTCATTTACAAAGGGACAGAGGAACTTGGACAGCATACAGCTTTAGGCAGATTTACAGCAGATGCAATCTAATGTAAGTAAATGTAAAGTATTACACATAAGAAGTAAAAATGTTAGATATGAATACATAATGGGAGATTGGAAAGCTGAAAGTACACTTTATGAGAAGGATTTAGGAGTCATAGTGGACTTGACACTAACATCTTCTGGACAGTATTCAGAAGCAATAGGTTATGTAGCACAGTGTGTGTAGTACAAGTCAATGGAGGTTATGCGAGGCAAGAAATTTTAAATGCATAGCTAAAATACAAACTTTTTTCATGTTACAGTAATAATGACAAAATGTTGACTGCAAGTGTTTAATGTGTGAAGACTGATGTCCAAGTATCAAATAAAACACTATCTACAAAAGCTATAACAAATAAAAGGTGCTTTTATTAAAGGACATAAAAGAAATTGGTCAATTTACATGTTGCTGTCAGAAACCAATGTAAGATGTAGCTGTTTCAGTACATTTACTTTTTAGCCCAGGCCATCTTGTACATATTCTTCGTCCTCACTTCCACACATGTTTTTACTGATCATTTTGTCACTTTTCATTTCTTTCAGTAAAGGTAGACTAGAAGACTTCTGACCTGGTCTAAGTTGCAAGAGGAGGCCCTGGGAATTTCATGTATCTGAGAAAGTGCTGCAGCAGTGTTTCAAATGCCACCATGAAAAATCAGAGTAAAGTTAATCACCTTCCAGCTGATCCAAATCAGCCTTAAAATTAAATATTCTGAGACAAGCAGTCATTTTATTTGTACTTGACTTATGTCCAAAGGACCATTTAGCAATTACTTATATGATGACATTTTAAACTACTGAATCACCAGTAATATACATTGTATTTTTAGCATGAATTGACATGCTGATATTCATGCTGTGTAATCAGGATGAAGTTTGGTAGACTGGATACAAAAGGTATAATATTTGAAGCCTAAGACTCATATCTACCTGCAACCCAGTCATTTCTGTGTTTGAGCTATTGCTGGATAAAATGAGTCCTGGAGAGTAAGGAGTGGCAAAATGTCATTTTAAATGTGATTGCTTGGATGGGTGATCTCAAAAAATCCCCCCTCACTTGTGTGTTGTATATGCGATCATGAGGGTGCTGATCACCAGGGGGGACTCCAACTAAAAATATATTTGAAAAGGACCAGATTAGAGACAACCTAGGGTCACATACCAGGTACTCATTGTGCACCAAAACCAATTCATTAAGTCAAAAGTAACAAGTTAGATTTCTTGTAAAATAATAAAACTCTCAGAATCACTTGCAAAGCTACTACAAATACAGAAACATGATGTGGACAGTAGGGGGCGCTCCAGCTCCCCAAACACCCAACACAAGTAGGCTCAGGACACAAGTTCAAAGCACAAAGAGTCTTTATTTGTGACAAACTGTTCCCTATAAGCTTCTCCCACCATAATAACAAGCATAAGTACAATAGCACAATAAATCACTCTTTGCTTTCTCTCCCTCAGTCACTCACTGCATCCTCCACTCCTCCTCACAAACTTCGTACACCTCCACTTGACTCTGGCTGTTGGAGCAGTGGCAGCAGGCTCCTTTTATCCTGTGCTCTGGAATACTTTCTGTTGCCCCTTAGAACGGTCCAGAAGCACTTCCAGATGAAGCACAAGCCCAATAAAGTAGGGATCCACAGTCGCTGCAGCATCCCCGACAAGATACATGGGACCCAACAGGACTGTAGCGAACTCCAACTCCCATTGGGCCCTGTGGGAATCTGAGGCACCACTGCAACCCAGGGAGGCTGCCATTTAGCACTCCAGGGGCGATAATGCCCTGTGTATGATCTCTCCCCCAGCCCTTCCATTACCAAGGCATCCCAGCTGGGTGAGGGTCCCTGTCATCCGCCACACTTGGAAAGTGGAAGACGGACAACAATGACCTTTATACTGTTGCACTAATTGTGGTCATGTGGTAGAATAAGGAAAAAAAATTGTGGTGTACCAGGACTCAAAATGTTTTTACATTTTTACACAGTCAAATTGGGAACCATGCACTGGTACAGTGCGTTGCCATACGCACTACACGATGAAAGAACTCGGGAATCCGATTTACAACTCCCCAGGCAGACAGGCCATCCAGAAACACCCTCAAGAAATGACCCTCTATCTGCCGCAGCCAGCTGTTATGTGGATGACCCTTGGTCTGGTCCAGCCACTCGGGTCCCCAACAATGAGGATCTTATGAACCGGATCTCCCTCTGGGAAATGTGCCACATGGCCATAGTGCCGTAACTAACGCTCCCTCACAATGCAGGTTATGTGCATCATTCGGAACTCATTCGACATAAAGTCAACCCAACGGTACCAAGGATTTTCCAGAGAGACACAGTACCAAAGGGGTCCCGTCTTAGTCTCAGGTCACTGAATAGCGTCCATGTCTCACAACCATATATCAAGACAAGAAGCACCAGTACTCTAAAGACTTGGACCTTGGTCCTTTAACATGGATATCGGGAGCACCACACACTCCTTTCCAGCGACCTGAGGATGTCTCACAGGGCAGCTCGATCAACTGTGTCGAATGCTTTGCGAAAATCGACAAAGGCTGCAAAGAAACTCTGCCCATATAATTGCGTTTGCGCTCCATGTGAGCCCTTAGTGCCAGGATGCGGTCGATGGTAGACTGGCATAAAACTAGACTGTTCTGGTTGCTGGTAGGTGAGCAAGTGATCATGGATCCTATTGAGGATGACCCTAGCAAAAACCTTACCTGGCACCAAGAGCAGTGTTATCCCCCTGTAGTTGCTGCAATCCAGTTGATCACCCTTCCCTTTCCAGATAGGGATGACAAGTCCCGTTTTCCAGTCAGTTGGGATGATGCCAGTCTCCCAGATGGAAGCAAAGATTGCTTGCAATGCCAGGAGGACAGCCTTACCACCAGCCTGGAGAAGTTCACCCCGGATACCACAGATCCCTGCAGTCTCAAACCCAGTCTCAGCTGGTTCACCAACTGTGCAATCTCAGTGAGAATGAGTAGTTCACAGCTAATTGGAGGATCAGCCTCAAGAACAGTGGACCCAGAGATATCCAACGTCCTAGCCGCAGGATCAGCTTTAAACAACGGCTCAATGTAGCCAGCCCAGCAGGTCACAACTGCAGTGTCATCTGTAAGGACCGTTCCATCAGCTGCCCTGACTGCAACTCTCTGTGGAACAGATTCAGATGTGCATAATGCTTTGATTCCTCTGTAAGCAGGACGTGGGTCACTAGACCACAGATGGTGTGTCACTTGCTCACAGATTCTTCTAACAAACACCTCTTTATCTGCCATCAGAGCCCTCACAGCCGTCCCTCTCAGTTTCTGGTACAGACCAGAGTTGGCATTGAGCCATGTGCTGTGACTCTTATCGATGATATCCAGGGTGCCCTGAGAGATGAAACACCTCCTTCTGGGAACACCAGTACCACCAACACAACCCTCAGCAACCTTCAGGGTCTTGTCATGGAAGGACTTTCACATCACATTAGGATCAGCAGTTGTTTCTAAATCTGAAAGTTCCTCATACAAACTGCATGCAAACTCATTAGAAACAGCCTGGTCTTGGAGTCTGGCCAAGTCCACCCGGGGATTGCCATAATCTTATAATACGCTCGTTGAAAGGAGTGACATTGGATACCATTGGAAGAAGACAATCCGCTACAGCAACAGCTACTCCCCGAGTATGACAGCCATCTGACTGACCAGACCAATAAAAGGTGTATCAACTGACAGAGATCTGGCTGGTCCCCAGTCTGTGCACCAGAGAGAGTGCAGCCACTGAAATGCGGAGTTTACGCAGCTCCTCCGACAGCAGAGGAAGACGTTCCATACACCCACCCATATGGGCCACCTCAAATTGGGACCAGACTGCTGCCGTGCAGCGGGCAACGCCTTAGCACCACACCAGTTTCAATCCCCAACAGACCTGACCCTATTGACTCTCCAACAGTTTCGATTCTTCAGGGGATGGGGCTCCCGAGAGCTTTCCCCCTTCCCCTTCATGATGTGAGCAGCCTTCCCATGGGCAGCTGCAGCAGAGCTACTCCCGCGGAGAGCAAAAAGGAGTCCTTTCTGTAGTCTTGGAGCTTTGTGAAGTTTTTTACAGTGGCTGGAGTGCCAATTCTGCCACCAACTCCTATGATTTCCCTGCAAGTTGGAGGAACACTTGCAGGGCTAGATACAGTTTAACATCATACCCAAGACACATGATGAAATTGCTTGCGTACTAAAGTGACTTTAGCTGCAGGTGGAAGTCCCATTTTACTTTATGGTGCCAAGCAGAGTTGCGTTGCATTATAGCAGTCTTTAGCCAGCGAAAGCGCTGTGAAGAAGCTGTCTGTTGTTATGGTCCTGCCTTTGTCCAGTCTGTTAGCGGTTAAGGAACATCATATCTTTGATTGTCGGTACAACAAATAGTTTTTAGCAGGCATCAGCCACAGTGCTGCTCTTGTGAAAAGAATGGAGATAGACGGCATCAACTCACAGAGGGAGGGGCAAGTTCATTGTAACATGTGAATGTCACTAAGAGAATAAAACCGAATAATAAAAAAACAGGTGCTAACTTTTACAAGTTGCCAAATGTTACACCGGATGTTTCAGACACAAATCAAATGTATGTTTTAATCATATTATAGTAATAATAATAATAATAATAGCAGCTCACTACTCAAAACATGGAGCGCCCAATCTCAAACTCAGGACTGTTGGGTTATTAGGCAGCGGTTCTTACTTCTATACCATTCAAGAACACATTTCAGTTTGGGTTTTTAACTCATTGACAGCAGCATGTAAATTATTTTTTTTTTCTCGGGATATATTCTTGAATAAAAGTGCATGTGTTTATTTGATATTTGGACTAAAGTCTTCACACATTATATTCTTCTCATCATTATTATTACACTTTGGAAAAAGTTTCTGCATTAGGTATGTGTTCAGCATTTCTTGCCTCACATTTCCTTTCATCCTACACTAACCCTGATCTTTGTAGACACGGAACACACATGAAATTAATGTATTCCAAATAACGATATACTGTATTATTTATTCTATACAACTCCAGGAACCTCAAATGCAGATAAGGAGCCTTGGCTTCAGCTGGGAGAACGTTTTGCCTGAGTTGAGCTCCGTCAAAGGGGGGATGGGACAGCAGGCTGCTTACTGCTTTTGCTGATCAACACATTTACAAAACAAAAGATGCTAATGGAGAGGTGCAAAGGAATTTTCGTAGGCTTCAGTAATTCTAGTGTTAACAGATGTTAAGAATTACAAAGTTAAATAAATAAGACGTGCAGTAAAAACAGGTACCGATGAGCATCCATTCATTAATAACCTGTTTATTTTGCTTATAGGTAGGGTTCACTTTTTGCATAAAGTATTTATTTATATGGATAGTTTATTTTTCAGTTTAAAATGACAAACTGTTCTGCTTTGATAATTTTCAAATCCGATTTTGATCCTCCAGCTAGGATATTGGACATCTCTGGGTGTACGGCTCTTGAGGCTGACCCTCCAATTAGCTGTGAACCACTCAATCTCACTGAGATTGCACAGGTGGTGAACCGGCTGTAGGTAGTGAAAACTGCAGGGTTCTGTGGTATCCAGGGTAAACTTCTCTATGCTAGTGGTAAGGCTGCCCTAATTGCATTGCAAACAATCTTTGCTTCCATTTGAGAGGTGGCATCATCCCAACTGACTGGAAAATGGGACTTGTGATCCCTATTTTCAAAGAGAAAGGTGATCGCCTGGCAACATCAGGGGGATAACACTGCTCTCGGTGCTGGGTAAGTTCCTTGCTGCCTTGTGGGACATTCTGAGACTTTGTGGGATCCCCCCAAATTTTCTGGTTATCATGGTTGGCCTGTACACTGATACTGTGAGTGCTGTACAGAGTGGAGGCAGAACCTCTGAATTTTTCCCAGTTAATTATGGGCTTCATCTGGAGTGTGTTCTTGCTCCTACTCTGTTCAATGCTTGCATGGGCTGGGTGTTGGGCGGGGTTGCAGAGTTCAGGGGCTGTGGGGCATCTATTGGTGAAAAAAGACTCGCTGATCTTGACTTTTCTGACAATGTAGCGATCTTTGTGGAGTCAAGGGAGGTTCTGATCAGGGCTCTCGAGAGACTGAGCGGGGAGTCTGAGTGTCTGGGCTTATGAATGTCCTGGATAAAAACCAAGATCCAGACCTTTAATGACCTCGGGCAGTCATCAGCAGTGTGTCTGTCTGCGGAGACATTTATGGGGGCATGAGGTCACTGGAAAGGGGTACGTGACGCTCCTGACACCTTTGCAAAAGGATAAAGGTCCAACTCTTTAGAGCTGGAGTGCTTCCTGGCTGCCTATGTGGTCGTGAGACATGGATGCTATCCACATAATTATGATGTGTGGATTTGTGTGTATATAAATATATATATAGGTTTATTGTTAGTCAATCATTGTCCAACTCACAATATCCTAACACAGGGTCAATGGGGTCTGCTGGAGCCAATCCTAGCCAATACAGGGCACAAGGCAGGAGCAAACCCCAGGCACGGCGCCAGCCAACCGCAGGGCACACACCACACACCAATCACACACTAGGGACAATTTAGGATTGCCAATGCACCTAACCTGCATGTCTTTGGACTGTGGGAGGAAACCGGAGCACCCGGAGGAAACCCACAAAGACATGAGGATAACATGCAAACTCCACGCAGGGAGGACCCGAGAAGTGAACCCAGGTCTCCTTACTGCGAGGCAGCAGCGCTACTACTGTGCCACCGTGCCGCCCTAGGTGTATTGTAACAGAACAAAGGACAAGAGTAAAGAGTTGGGATACCAAGACAGCCATCTTATATATTTGGAGGCAGTGAGATTAAAAATAAAAACATGCAAAATATTGTGTCATTGTCTATACAGACATCAGTTCAAGACGGAAATGTTCAAAGATAGTTGAGCTTCCAGTTTTGGCCCCTTCTGACAGGAAGAGGCAGGTCCAGGTGGACAAACACTGGAAGTGACGTTAGAGGTGTCCTAGCCTTCAATTAACTGATCTACAGAGGGAGAAAAAGAGAGAGAGGCATCAGGACATGGCGCCATCCCCTGCAGCTGCAGTACAATTACAGTCAGTAGGACCGTTTTGGTGTCCTCTATGTGTATGCGCATGATAGTTTCTAGTATACAGTATATTAGTCAAATACGCAAGTTTGATAAGGACCTTACGAGGAATTCCTATCTGAGGAACAATAATGTCTTGTTCTCCCTGCCACTGTATATCTCCTCAAGAGTCCATATCATAAAAGACTTCACAGTCAGGAAGCCTTTGTCTTTTTCCAACCATTAACCACTAAAGGAAGCACTGCTGTGTTGACCTGAAGTGTGTCAATACTTTTTTGCCTCTCTGTTGGAATTCACTTCCCATGCTTTCTCAATTATATTTACCACAACCATGACAAGCAAAAGGGAATCCCTGGCCGATATTCCAAAACTTCTTCACATCTTTGTTTGCATATTTTTCAATATCTAAAGATATAGAAAAATATACATGTATATAGATAAGTACACATGCACATTTTATATATTTATATAATTATATACAATGTATAGATTTACATCTATTGTTCAACAGACAGTAGTTTATATTATAACTGAGTTTTGCTGCCTTCTGTATTTTTCAGCCAGTGATACAAACATCATCACAAAGGATTGCCTTGGCTTAGCTATTTTAAAACAAAAGGCTTGCACTTTACAGTAAATTTACTGACCTACATGTACCATCATACTATGGATGTCTGTCAACAGACCACTGGTGCATGACAATGCCAGTTTGAACAAATGTTATAAAGTTGTCAGCCCAACAAAATGCTAAATAATCTGATATGCCTCGTACAAGACTCTACATAAAATTAGAATTTTGAAATGTGAATGATATGATGGCACAAACATCACAACCAAGAAAAAAAGAACTTTGTAGAAATAAATGGACTGCACACGTCATTTTTGTCACAATGAAAGAACATGTAACAATAAAAATTACTTTGTAAAAATATTTTCTTTTGTTTAGATTTTTTTAAATTGATTTTTGAATGTATATAATGTGGAGCCGACCCGGACACAGACAGACGGACATGTTGTTCAATACCACCACACGTTTTATTTACAACTATTTACAAATATAATAATGGTCACTTAGACTGAGTCCCATGCACAAACCCCAATAATCTCAGTCCTGAGACAAATGCCTTCTTTTCGGGCCGCCTCCACTCCTCTTCTGCCTTGTCCTAATTCCACCCGACTCAAGCCTCGAATGAAGGGAGACGGCCCCTTTTATACATGACCCGGATGAGCTCCAGGTACTTCCAACACTCCCCCGTTGGCCACGTCCCAGCGTGGCGGAAGTGTCGGCTGTTCTCTCGGCAGCTCTCCTTATTCTTCCCCCCAGCACTTCCTGGTGTGGCAGAAGTGCTGAGGTAACAGGTCCCCAAGGCATTGGGGCGCCTCCTGGCGGTGACCACGGGCCCCTACAGGGTGAGGCTTCCATGCCCTTAACCCGTGGCCCCCAGAGCAACCAGGAAGGCGGCCCCCACGTGATCCAGGGTGGGCCTTGACCCTCTTCCGGTCCCTCACGGCATCCCGGCCGGGTCGTTGCCCCTGGCATCCCTGACAATAATTACTAGAAATGACAAGACATGAGAAAACATTATTACTTACGTACATTGCTGATAGGGAATAGTATTTGTAAAAACTCAATAATGACAGATCAAGGTGTGGAATAGAATGGACAGATAGACAGAAGAAAGGACTGGTCACTGATTGTCATAAGAAAAATTTACATTTTTTAAGTCTCACAAACATTTGATGGTTATCATGATTATTTAAAGTAATATGCGCCATTTTTCATATACGTGTTCTTAATACGTTTCAGTTATGTAGCTGGTTCCTATGACTGTTTATGGCTATTTTTCTTTTGTCTATTTTGCATTATTGTGTTTTATTTATGTTTACCCTTTTGATCTTGATTTTGTTCTTATTTTTCTTTCACATCTTTATCACTCTACTATCTTTCCATTTTTATGTTAAAAGTCATTACAACTATTAAGTATTTCCTTTTGTTACTTTATTTTCCTTTTACCATGTATTTTAACCTATGTTTTCTGTAGTTTTCTGCATTATTCTCCTGCCTTTTTTAAATATATACCCCTATCTTACTGTTTATTTCAAACTCAAATTTTCTGCACTTTTATTACTCTTCAGCTTAGTTTCATCCTTTCTGACTTTATATGCATCAAGAGTGCAATGAAGGTCAGGTCAGGTTGGCAAGCATGCACTGATACAGCACATTGTCGCATCCACCACATGACAAAACAGCTCAGGATCCTGGTTGGCAACCCCCAGGCAAAAATGCGGTCCAGTCTCACCCTTCAAAAAATGACCCTCTATCTGCCACAGCCAGGTGTTATGTGGGAGTTCCCTAGACATGGTCCAGCCAATTGGGTCCTCAACAATGAGGATCCTGTGAGCCGGATCACCCTCAAGGAATCGTGCCACATGGCTGTAGTTCTGTAACTGACGCTCCTTCACAATGGAGGTAATGTGTCTCATTCAGGACTCCATGAGAAACCACTCATTCAAACCACCTGTACCAAAGGATTCTCCGAAGAGACACTGTACCAAAGGAGTCCAGTCTTTGTCTCAGGTCACTGGATAGCATCCATGTCTCGCAACCATATAGCAAGACAGGAAGTAACAGGACTCTAAAGACTTAAACCTTTGTCTTTTTGCATAGATATTGGGAGCACCACACACTCCTTTCCAGCAACCTCATGACCCCACATGCATTCCCAATCCGACTACTGACTTCATAGGAAGAGTCACCACAAACATGAATGTCACTGCCATGGTAAGTAAACTTCTCGGCAAGGTCGACACTCTCTCCGCAGACAGACACATTGTTGATGGCTGTGTCTATGAAAGCCCCAATCTAAGTCTCCATTGACTCTACGAAGATCACAGTATCATCAGCAAAGTCAAGATCAGTGACCTTGCCCAACACTCAGTCCATGCAAGTATTGAACAGAGTAGGAGCACACTTCTGGCGAACACCAGAATCAACTGTGAAAAACACAGAGCTTCTGCCTCCACTATTTACAGCACTCACAGTATGAGTTTTTAGGCCAGCCATGATATCAGGAACCTTGAGGGGATCCTGCGAAGTCTCTGGATGTCCCACAGGGCAGCTCAATCAACCGAGTCAAACACTATGAAAATCGACAAAGGCTGCAAAGAAACTCTGCTGATATTTGCATTTGTGCTCCATGAGGACCTTCAGTGCCAGTATGTGGTCGATGGTTGACTTGTTAGGCATAAATCCAGACTGTTCCTGTCACTGGTAGGTGAGCAAGTGATCCTATTGAGGATCAAAAAAAATGTAAAAAAGTCATGTTTATTCACCGTTTCCTTTTAAATTTCACTACATCTGACACAGGCACATGAAAAATGTGTTTAAGAAAAACAATAACAAAGCTATAACTGGACAAAATCTGAGGTAGTAGCAATACTTTTTTCCATTTTTGAAAAAAAAAAAAAAACATTTTGGTCATATCCGACCTAGGTACACATCAATGTGCATAAAAAATAGTGCACAGTATTGACAATAACATTTGTTTCTCTCTATCTGACCCAGGTACATCACAAAGTACATTTTATAGAATAAGAACTATCAATGCTATTAAAGCTATCAGTGCACAAACCCATAATAAGTGATACAATTAACTAACACACATGAATACAATGTCTACTGCACACTGAGGGAACACAGGTTTGTTTTAAATCACCACATGTGTGATTAGCAGTGCCTCTTCTGTAAACGGTGGCGGTACACATATGTTGTGTTTTTGGTCAAGTTTCAGGTACCGCAAAGGTATATAGAGACAGGGAGTCCTAGTTTTACATGTTTTGTTTATTTGATGAAAAAAACACGTTTAAAATTTGAAATTGACAAATCATCAAGTATAATGATAATTGTTTATATTTATATAGCACTTTACAAACTCCACGCAGGGAGGACTTGGGATGTAAACTCATAAGCTCCTTTTTTACAGTCAGCGGCACTACTGTTGTGCTATCTGCATAGGTGTACTGTCCTCCATAATATTGTGCTTGATGGTTTAAACATACAAACACAGAAATTCTGAAATTGAAGAAAATAACTGCAGGTTAATAACAAACTCTACATTCTACAAAAAAGTTGCTATGTATTCCCACAAAGCAATCAGTGCTTAATTTGGTTGAAGAAAATTCTAAACGTTTTGCATGTTTTCATCAAAAGCAGTCTTTCTAATTCATTCTTTGCTTTGAGTATCAATATTTCATCATCATCCTCTTAACAGATTCCTCTTGAATCTGCAGGAATTTCATGAGAGTGGAGGGCCGATCAATCATATGAAGAGAAGTTAAATTCTGCTCTGTACTTGTAATTATTATATTGTACCTGAGGATTACTTGTGTTCTGTTCTGTGTATTTTATTGTATTTACCCCCATTTTTTGTCACCCACTGCACGCCCAACCTACCTGGAAAGGGGTCTCTCTCTGAACTGCCTTTCCCAAGGTTTCTTCAATTTTTTTCCCTTACAAGGGTTTTTTTTGGGAGTTTTTCCTTGTCTTCTTAGATAGTTAAGGCTGGGGGGTTGTCAAAAGGCAGGGACTGTTAAAGCCCATTGTGTCACTTCTTGCGTGATTTTTGGGCTACATAAAAATAAATTGTATTGTATTGTATTAAAAGTGCGGAGACAGTGCTTGTCAGTAACAAGGCTCTCATTGGAGTAACAATTGGATTAATTTGCAAAAATCGATATTAACATTGATTTTTCTGAAACTGGAATACAACTAAGACTCAGCACACAATTGATTATAAAATCATTTAATATGTAGTTGATGCCATGACCACGAGGTACCAGCACGTACCTTCACAAAAAAACACTGTATCACATACTACTACCACAACACTTCTAGACACACAACAGCGCACTGCATTGTGGGCTGAATGTTGCTAGGCTACGTGGAGTATTGCATTCATGGTCTGTATTACTGTAGGAAAATTTATGTAGGAATTTCTGAAGGCTCACAAAGTGTGTTTTTCTAATTTTTTTTCTGTGTTTCTGGCTGAACCACAGGCTGGGCCACTCAGAGGTTGCTCCTGGGCCACATGTGACCCGCAGGCCACCATTTGAATAGGCTGGCCTTACAATAACATCCAAGAGCATAATGAATTTTTAAATTACTTACTCATTTGGGTTAGCAGTTATTTGCAATGTATTTTTTGGTCTGTAGTACATGTTGTGTGGGATACTGTAGGTCGTGTGCCATTTTACATTACCATTTATTTTTTAATTCTTGAGCATACTGAATGCAAATAAAAATTCTGATGTATATGAGATATATGGCATTAAAAGTTTAACAGAAACTGAAAGCCATGTTAAGGCATAAACTAACAGCTACCGCTCTTTCACAGAAAGTAAAAGATGCTAATCTCATTCCCAGATCAGGACCACATATTTCTCTGGCACTAAATGAACAAATTGTCTTTCAGTCTATTCCTATATCTTCTCTAATGGCTTCTTTTTGCATCAACTTTTGTTGTCATTACTTTCACCTCCAGCTGGTTCCTTCTCTTCTACTCCTGTATTTGTTCTGTATATTTGAAATCTTCTTTTCTACTTTTCAGTATGAGAATCTCCTTTATCTGTGTTTTCATTTTGCTTGTTTATATTGAAACAGCCCTTCATTAATTCTCTCATCATCATTCATGTAGCAACTTTGAGCTTACTCTTCAAAAAATAATACGAAAAGACTGATATGAGCATCTGACAAAATCAATTTGTTTTTCACAAACTTAATGCACATCCTACTCACAAATTTGACTTTCTGCGGCATAAACTAGCATGATAAAAATAGTTTTAATTACAAAAAAGTATTTTTTAAAGTAAGTAAGCAAAACACTAAGACAAATTATATTTTTCTAAGTTCAACCAGTTTAACATGTATTTTATTTCTCTTGTGTTATTATTTAACAGGTGTTTTATTATAGCACAGAGGAAGTTTTAGTTTTATTACTCTTATTTTTATTTATTTTTGTTTTTATTTTATGCATACATCTGTAATACAAATCGTAATGTGCTTGTAATTTTTTTGGACAGACTTGACTTCTGGCACAGCTCTTCTTCCACCCACATATTAGTATTACTTTTCACATTGAAATAAATTCACTTATTTACTCTGTTGCCACCAAGAGAATTAAGCTTGTATAATAGATGAGAAATATGAAATTGTGTTTTATATAGCAGAAACATCTTTCAATATATATAATTATATGTTTCAATTAATTTCTAAAAGGGAACATTTAAATTCAGACAACTAACAATCACTTTAAAAACTTTTCTTTAAAATTTAATATGTATTAGAGCACATATACATTTATATGTATGTTTTTGCATATGTACAAGTCAAATTCCTTGAGAATGAATTCAGTTATAGCAATTTTTTTTGGTCCTGGTCAATTTCCTATAGAAATAGTGTAAAAAGAGCCTCATTACAGCAGGGTTGATTTTATCTGCAAAATTCAGTACAACAAAATCATTTTTCACAAAAAAGCAGTAAAACCCACATATTTGTATTGTATTCAGGAGCTCCGCTGATCAGCCAATTAGATTGCATGTTTATGTCACTTGGTTTACTTGATAGTTGTCATACTCTTGCAACAGAGGAGAGCTCAAGAAGGGTTCCTGCAGAGGCATTATGGGTGTATCTAGGGACAGGATAACTGTCAATCAAATATGACTTCAGCTGCACTTGCGGAGCTCTGGAGGCTTTGCTGAGCACATTGATCAAATTGAGGATTAAAATTTGGCTTGCCCTTTAGCAAAACTTCCTGTTACACACTGACCATGGTTCTTTGACTTGGCTTCTAATTTTCAAGGAACCTGAGGGCTAAATGGCTACGTAGCTTGAGAAGCCTCAAAGGTTTAATTTTCAAGTACATCACAGAGCTGGGAGCCAGCATGCATACAATGATGCTCTGCCTCGCCACCCTTGTGCAGAAACCGACTACCACCACTATTCAGGAAGTGAGCCACTTTGGACCAATGCATCTTGTCTCTAGCCTGACGAAGGAGCCACACTGGTAGCACTGGACCCAGCTGAAGTAGGCAGAGCACAAGCTGCAGATCCAGTGCTTTCAAGGGTTTGACAGTGGGTTGAGTCTGTTAGCACACCAGATAACAGAGAACTGTCCCAGATGAGTACCACGGCAAAGGCCTACAGGTCTCAGCTTAACAGCCTTGAATTACACAACAACATCTTATATTGCAAATGGGTGGAGCCTTCCCAGGGAGCAAGGCTCTGGCAACTTATGGTTCCTCCAGCACTCCAGAAGACCGCTGTCCATGGTCTGGTGGGGGCGGCACAATTAGGAGTGGCAAAGTCCCTACAGCGGCTAAGTGAAAAATTTTACTAGGCTGGCTGCTAAAGGAATGTGGATCTGTAAGTGGGGACTTGCACCACTGGTACTGCCTACAAGGGGCCTACAGATCGCTACCGCACCCCTTTGCAATAATATTAAGTAGGAGCACCCATGTAGAGAGTTGATATAGACATCCTTGGCTCTTTCCCATGCACTGACGATGGAAACCACTTTGTGCTGGTCGCCATGGACTTCTTCATCAAATGGCCAGAGGCTTTTCCGGTCCCTAACCAGAGTGTCACCACAATAGCTAAAAAGCTTGTAGCTGAAATGTTTTGCTGCTTTGATGTACTGTGGTGTTATGGGTCCACAGCTCGCTGAGCAAAGGCCGTTTCTTTTTAAATAAATAATCACGCTCTCGTGAGGGGGCGTAGTGGCCATAGCAAGCCGCGGGGCGATCTGCGGTGTGGCCGTTTCTCAATTAGTGCACAGGTGAGGGACTGCCCATATCCATGATTGTTCCCATGGCTAATGTGCTGCAGCTGCTATCGCCCCTCACAATATAAAAAGAAGCGCGAGTCGGTTGGGGAAAATAAAACAGAGGATCAGAAAGAACAAAAGGAGAAAGATCAGGAAAAGAACGAGAGAAAACGAAAAGAGAAGGAGACAGAGGTTATTAGGAAGCATGTCGGTGCAAGAGAGAGAGAGCCACGAAGAGCAAGTGGGTGAGCGAGCGAGCGAACAAGCCCTCGTGGGCAGCTGCGAGGGCCTGGGTGTTAGGCCTACACCCAGGCATTGGAGTTGGAAGTTGCTCCCGCTGAGCGAGCAGGTAGCGGGAGTGACCAGGGGAAGGCGACTGGCCGCAGAAGGCCGCAAAGGCAGCGGGAGTTGGGAGGCTTGGTCGGGGAGTATTCAAATTGAGTGTCCTGGCCGTTGGATTGAACCAAGTCTCGAGGCTGGGATGAGTGCCAGACCGAAGCCAGGGATCGGGAGGTCTCCAGTCTCGTGCGTATGAAAGGAAAAGGGCAGCTGCAGAGAGTGGCTCCCCTGTTGCGAAGATTGGACAGGGAGAAGCAGGGGAGTCACCAGTTAAAAGAAGCACCAAGCTTGTTGTTTTTAAAGACTACTTCCTAAGGTACGTTTTAACCTCGTTTTTTAAAGGATTGGTTTTTTTATTGTTTCTAACCTCCACATTTCTTTTATGGGATTATTTATTTAATGATTAATTTTGGAAAGCACTGCATTTTATGAACACTTTGATTGTTTTGTTGACTGTTTTTAATAAAAGCTCTTTTGTACATTTGAATCATCCCCTTGCTCAGTTGTTGCCTCCATTGTCTAGCTCATCGGTGACATTAACGACAGTGTAGGGTTCAAAGGCTTCTGAACAATGATGGGAGCGTGGAGCAGAACCCACATCGTCAAACGTACCAGAAGAACTCCATAGTGATCAGGAAAGAAACTTTGAAGCTCAACTGTTCAAAGAGGTTTGCCAGCTAATTGGGGTGCACAAGACCAGAACCATTTCCCTACATCCACAAAAAGATGGGTTGATGGAGTGCGTCCACCACCTTTAACCACCCAATGGCTATGCTCACATCCACCCACCAACAGGACTGGGACTGACATCTACCACTCGTTTTATAGGCTTACCGCTTGGTTGTTCACCAATGGAGCAGATGCATCCCAGTAGCCCTGATGTTTGGTTGTGAGCTCCATACTACAGTTGACCATGTCTTTAGGCGGCCTCCAGAAGAAGAGATTTCTTGTGCACCTGGTCTGGAATATCTGACTCAGCTCCGGAACAGGTTTGAGACAACCTATGAATTCTGACAACCGAATCTGTGGCCTGCCAGAAAAAAACTTATGATCACCGATGTCTGGGGCAACCTTTTACTCCTGGAGACCAAGTGTGGGTGTTTAATCCCTGCTGCAAATACAGATTGTGCCTAGAGCTTGCCATCCACTGGGAAGGTCCAGGTACTGGAAATACTCTCTGAAGTAGTGTATAGGGTCAGGATGCCTAAAAGGAACAAGTTAATGGTGCTCCATCAAGACTGGCTGGTACCTTTCAAACACAGAGGGTCACCAGAAGTCCCCGACATACCACCATTCCACTTGGCATCTCCAGAACTAACCTGCTGAGCCTTCCTGTAGAATCCAGCACCTAAGACATCCTCCTTGCTGGCATCAGGATTATTTTATGGACTGTGGGGGTGATGAGGACAACTGAATCCCTGGGGGCATTGTAGCGATGGAGGGCACTGATGTCCCAGAGGCTCTGCGGCACTGCACCTGAATTTTGGACCGTTAATTTTAATTTCTTCCATGTTGGGTTTCAAACAGTTGTGTTTAATGTTGATTTATAGCTTTTCATAATGGGAGTGTTTTATTGAAGTTTAAAGGGGGGGGTTTGAGTTTGCCGACCACCACTAACTGTTGCTGCCAGGTGTATGCGTCCCAGGATTGGGACTAAAGACTGGGGATAATTTGAATATTGCCATTTGTAGTGATTGCATTACATTCACAGTATTAAGAAAGGAGTAAAGAAAAGTGTTTTGTTGAAAAATCCAGTGTGTCTGTTTGTCACAATATGTATACATACTGTGAGACTTCTGAACTCTTTGAGACCCTCCTCAATGGGAAGACACACTGAAGCAAGACTGCCACGTTTGTTGAAGGTTGCTTGACTTTTGCTGAGGCAACCGCAGATTCGCAGCACCACAAAAACAATTACTGCCAGTTGCCCAATCGGTGATGAAGGGAACATTATAACTTGGCCACTGACCTGGCCCTGACCTTGCCTGTTTGCTGTGTCTGTATATAGTAGAACGGTAGATACCACTACAAAAAAGAATCTTGCTGTTCCTGTTTCCAATTGAATAAAGCTGGTTTTGCTAATGTACTGAGGCTCAGATTCGTTTTTGGGGTGTAAGACACCAACTCACACATCACAATATGTACACATACTGTATATATTGTGAAGAAGGGGGCTGAATGCACCCCTAGAAGATGCAGTCACTCCTTCGAAACCCTCTTTTAAACGGAGATTCAATGGGAAACAAATACAGTTTTTTACCTCCTCTTTGCTAGATTAGCTCTGCTGCTGCTGCCGTGCTGCATGATCTGCTTCTTGTGCGGTGCTTAGAACATTTAAAGCCTGTATAGCAGCTGTGCTTTTGTCTTATTGCCTTGTCTGACTTCTTCCCCAGACATCCTCTACTTTATGCTTTATTATGCTGTTCACGAATAAAGTTTATGTTTCTCAAAAACCCTGAATGAATCTGTGCAAATGTGTAACCCAAGCATGACAATATATATACAGTCATATGCTGATTTATGGCTGATCAAGTTGAGGCAATTCATACCTACAGCTGGGGTATATTGTGGCAGGGTCAAAATTACAATGTCAAGTTTTCAATATATTTACACTTTTAGGCATCCCTGGAGTCTCTCTGTCTGTATGGTAGGATGGGAATTTATGAATCCTCGTGCAGGATCGTCCAGATGACCGTGGTGGAGCCGATTCCGGCCGGATTGGGTCCAGCTTCGGTAAATGTAGGATTGGCCTGCCTTGGGCGTTTCCTGCGTGGGGAGTCCCTGACCTCCTCCTAGCCGATACGAGGCACGACTTGACGGGCATTTCCATGCAGGTGGATGGAGTCACGGTGAGTAGATCGGGAGATTCCTGTTAGTTTGACTGGTGTGCTGGAAGTAATACGAATATAGAAGGAAAAGGAATAAAAAGCATATGCAAAATAAAGAATAAGAAAGCATACTGTATGGAAAATACATAGGAGGGTTCTAAGGGCTCACGGAAAGTGACTTGGGACCCTACGGAAAACGGCACAGTGTGAATGTTAGCTAGTCACCCCTGTGGAAAGGATTAGAAAAGGGGCGAGTGGCACGGTCCTGTCATAATTTGAGGAACGGGGGTGAAAGGGTGTATTTAGAGAATGTGTGTCTAAATAAACGGGAGGTCGAGTTTTTCATCTGCTGTCTGGTCATACTCTTGTTTCAACGGGTTGCTAAGGTGACGGAGACAATACCCTGGCAGATTGACTCATACAAACCGTCTGATGAAGGGATCGGGGTAAAAACCTCCATATCCTGGACTCCACGGGGCGTATTGATGTAGGATTCTGCTGATGCGAATAAACGGACACGAAGTCACCTGAAGCTGTAATCCGGGAATAGGAGCGGGTGGAACGGGGTTTATCAAGGGCTGAGTCAATTTTTGCTGAGATCCTGCCACTCACTATGAGAAAAACAAATCAGTAGCCAGTCAAACAGTCCCCCAAGAGTCCTAAAAAACCTAATGTTAGAAGGATTATTTTCGGGGGATCGCCAGGCTCCTAGTGCGCTGTCGGGATCGAAAGGCGGGTTACCTAGAAAGCTCATTGAAAAGAAGACAGGATTAAAAAAAGCATGTAGGAGGTGGAATAAGGACAGTGGAGGTAGATGGCCAGTGGAAGGAACTGGAGATATGAATTAGAAAAATACTGTGCAGAAATACACAGGGTTGTTGTAATGGAGGTCCTTATCGGATGGATATCTATGACAGATGGGAATTGGTTATTAAAGACCGTACATTGGAAGCGGCACAAAAACTGAATGAGCTTTTAGTTGCTGAACTTAAGAATAGAAAGGAAAAAGAAGAGCTGCTTATAGCTTTACAGAAAGTGTAGGCTGATACGGGACCCCAGTCTGAAGGAAGGAGGAAAAGGAGTGATAAAAAAACTTTTATATCCAGTGCTCTCTTCCCCAACACTTTACCCACAACCCCTTCCACTGCCACATTCAATCATTGCCCCAACGGCTCCTGTGGTTACCGATGCCCCAGTTACTGATGATTTCTTTGATGAACAATATCAATGTGACCCCCCCTCACTTACAGATCCTGATGATGAGACTGACGGCCACTTGTTAGGGGCTATGGGAGGCTCTTCTAACTTACATAAAAAGCCCTCCATTTCACAAAGTACTAGAAGCAAAACCCTCAGAGATAAGACCCCTCATAAACCTTACCCCGTTTAAGTCCCCAAAACCTTTAGCATCCACATTTTCATGCCCTTTAATTGAGGTTCCTAACCCCGACACATCCCACACTGCCCCAGGAAATGCTAACCCCACTACTGTAATGATACACCGTAACTGGGATATTCAAGAGCTGAAAGACGTAGTGTCCGAATTGCCTGATCGTAAGGTAATCGGTGGGTTGAAGTTTGTGGAACAGGTGCAGCAGCTAGATAATATGTACAAACCCGGTGCAGCCGAGTGGACCCAAGTGCTACGCAGAAAGTTGAGGACTACTTGGGCTACTGTCAATTATGGGCAGCATAATGGAGTACAGTGGCATTGGAATGAGGCATTGCCTCGTGGACAAAATAATGAGGGTCTTTTCCTTGCCAAATGGGAATCTGTGAAAACTGCAATAGCTGCAAAATATAAAAAGGGCACCGACTGATACCTTTTCAGCTGCCAAACAAAAGAAAGATGAGACAGTAGATGAATGGGCACACCGCATTCAGGACTTGTTGACAAACCATTCTGGCTTAGACAGCCCAGACGACCATAACAAGGCAGGAGTTCCTCCTTTTCTGTCAGGACTCAGAAGTGATATTCAAAATAAAGTACGCACGTCCTGTATTTGGATGGGAAAGTGCCACTTTTGATGAAGTTAAAAAAGACACGCGGAGCATGCTGAACGACAGACTAAACAAAAGAGTCAGACACTCAGACCAAGTTAATCGCGCACAAATGAATTATTATGCAGGTGGAGCTGCCTCAGGCAGGGGCGAGGACGTGAAAGGCGTGGATTTTCCGAGAACAGGGGCAAGCCGGGGAGAGGTCGTGGATTTTTCCGAATTCTTCGTCTGCTCAGCCGCCTCTCCCCTCAGATCAAGCACCTACACATCTTGCCTGTTACGATGGGACACTTCTGCCGCAATTGCCCACATCAGCTTCCTCCCCCGCCTTCCTTACCTGAACCTGAGGATATTCCTTTCACAGGGACCCCAGCCACTCTTTTCAGTTGCCTTTGCTCACTTGCCATGTGGACACAGATCCTTTATTGACTTTGCTGAATGGCACTGAAACTGCTTTTCTAGTCTGCCTCGAACGATACACTGACTGTACTTACTACTTCTGGACAACCTCATGTTTTGCTGGTGTCTAAAACTCTTCGGGTTCAGCTTCATTTCAGTGGTTCCACTTTGATGCACCGTTTTTTGTTAAATCAGCTCTGCCCTGTTAATCTGTTAGGAAGGGATGATGACTAAGCTCTCCCTCTCTATTTCTCTAACCAAACGAGGGTTTTACTATTCTATTCCTAAATTCCTGTGCCAAACCTCCCCCACACTAAGCCCTCTTGCAGCCTGGACCCTGAACATTTCCTCACACACCATTCTCCTTAAAGCCCTACACTCTTTTCCTTCATGTCTTTTCCCCACTTGCAAGTCCCCAACACCCTCCACTGCACTGCCCAGTACTTCCCTGCTGAAGTGGACACACCTTGGTTAGAATCTTTTCTCTTTTCAGGCACTAGCCCAGAGACCCTTCATATCCCTTGCATTTTTTTTCTCATGCAAACAAAGCTGCTGCTCCAGTGCACCTCACATATTCACAAAGCGTTTTCTATTTAGGAGGTTCGGTTCCCCATGTTTTTCTTTAGCCAATTATAGCACCGTTCACTGAGTTGAAATTGGGGATTGGGTGGAACAATGTTTCAATAGGACGGACTGGCTACATGTTGCTTCGGGTATCTTTGATACCTCAGATCATTTGATAACTAAAGTTTGTGCTTCAAAATGATTTTTTAGTACATCGTGCATTGTGCCGTCCTTCCCTTTCTGCTTTTTCATTGCAAACCGCCTCTCCCACTTGGCTTTCCTCACTTCCCGATGCACTTTGGTCCCAGGGGAAAAATGATTATGGAAGGATAGCACACTGTGAGCCACTGGTGATTTACCCAAAAATCCTCCTTCCGCCCGCATCGCTCCCAGTATCCTCTGTCTCCAGCAGCAGAGGCTGGCATCTCCGCCGTACATTCCGATCTCGTGAAATGTGGAGCAGTCATTCAAATTAAACACTCTCCAGTCAACTCCCCCATTTTACCTGTTTAAAAGGCTGACGGTTCATGGTGTTTTGTTCAAGATCTTCGACAAGTTAATTCTGCAGTTTTTCCTAGGGCACCTATTGTTACTAATCCTTCCACTATTCTTTCTACGATACCCTCGTCTGCCTGTTATTTCTCTGTTATTGACTTTGCTAACGCTTATTGTTGTATTCCTTTGCACCCCGACTCTCAATTCTGGTTTGCCTTTACTTTCCAAAACCGCCGTTGGACATGGACCGTTATGCCTCAGGGATATATTGTAGCCCTTGTGTATTGGATAAGCTCTTGCTCAAAATTTAAAAGGCTTTTGGCGGAAAAGACAGTGTATTGATACAGTATGTGGAATGTTGTGTAGTACTAGTACTACAAAGCAGATTGTGCACGGATACTCAGCAATTGTTATTATTTAGCAGAAAATGGCCACAAAGTTTCTAAAACAAAACTGCAGTTAATTCAAACAACTGTGAAATATTCAGGTCATGACATTTCTTGTGAAACGAGAGCTCTCTCTCTCTCTAGTGACCGTATAAACACCATTCAAAATCTTCCTAGACCTGTTACAAAGCAACAGGTTGTGTCTGTATTAGGCGTTATAGGATACTGCCGGCAATGGATTTTAAACTTCAATGAAAGAGCACAGCTTTTGCAAACTTTAGCGTCACCCCTGATCTCCCCCTTTTTGGTCAGGTGGCATGGAATGATCAAGCTGGGAAGGCTCTATGTGACTTAAAAAAAAAAAAGTGCCCTACTGTTTGCATGCATTGGGACTGTTGACTATCTCGTCCATTCACTCTGTTTGTGGACGAAAAGGGGGGATATATGAATGCATTTTTTACACAACTCCATGGAGAAAAAACAAAGGCTTAGCCTAATTTTTGAAAAAATTGGATCCAGTGGCTGTGGGACATCCAACCTGTCTCAGAGCTGTAGCAGCCACAACAGAGGCCGTGCTAGCCAGTACAGATATAGTGCTCATGAGCCCCCTAGTGGTAAAAGTGCCTCACGCGTACACTCCATTTTAGTACAGGCTAAAACATCACATCTCATTACTGCTAGGGCAATACACTATCAAAATATACTCTGTACATTGTCAAACGTTACCATAGAAAGGTGCTCCACCTTAAATCCAGCTACATTGCTTCCAACTGAAAATCAAGGGAACCCCACAACTGTCATGATGAAATAACTAAGGTTATAAAACCTAGACCAGACCTACAGGAAGCAAACCGAATTTCTTCAAGTTTAAGCGCGCAGGCAGCTGAGTTGATAGCTCTCACCGAGCTTGTCAGTTGTCAGAGGGAAAAATTGTAACTATCTATACTGATTCTAGATATGCTTTTGGAGTCTGCCATGATCATGGGGCATTATGGAAACTCAGGGGATTCAAGACCAGTACTGGCAAGCCCATTCAGCATCAAAAAACTAAAAGAATCCCTCTTAGAGGCCATAACAAAACCATCAAAGCTAGCGATCATTAAATGTCAAGCTCACACAGGAAAACAGGATCCTGTCAGCAAAGGAAACAAATTAGCTGATCATTTTGCTAAACGGGCTGCGTATAATAACACACCAATCTTTTATTCCAACAGAGAAATGACCAGGACACTGATAATCAAATTATTTCTTTACAGAATGCAGCCACGGACACAGAGAAGAAAAATGGTCCAAAGAAGGGTCCCTCTCTGATGGAGTCTGGACCCATAAGCAAACTAACAAACCTTTCCTCCTAAAGCTTCTTTCCCAGGTATGGAAAAAATCGCCCATGGCTTAGACCATGCTGGAAAAGACGCCATGGTTCAAGATGTTGAAAAATATTGGGAAGCTGTAGGTTTCTCTACATATGCAGAGCAGTTCTGCAGGTGCTGTGCATTATGTCAAAAGTTTAATGTAGGAAAGGGCACCCAGGTAAGTCCCGCCATTACACCTAACCTAATGGGTCCATTCAAACACCTTCAAATGGACTTCATTGAATTAACACCATCAAAGGGGTACCGATACTGTTAGTAATTGTTGATGTGTTCTCCCGATGGGTGGAAGCTTTCCCTTCCAAACATGCAGATGCCAAACCTGTGGCAAAAGCTTTGATAAAGGAAATCATTCCTAGATGGGGAATACCACAGAAATTACAAACTGATAATGGCACCCACTAAATTCCATTATAAATGAATTAACCACCTGGCTCCAGATAAATGTGCATCATTATTGCAAATACCACCCCCAGAGTGGAGGTATTGTGGAACGATGCAATGGTACCTTGCAATCTAAATTGGCTAAAATCTGTGAGCAAACAAATTTAACTTGGCCTGATGCTCTGCCTCTGGCCTTGATGGGATTAAGGGGAAGAACACATTGGCAGTTAGGGCTGTCGCCATTCGAAATTCTGACGGATGGCCATGCCAGTCGGCATGGTCATAGGTAATGTTACACTGCATACTGTGGACAATGATCTTCTTTCCAGTCTTACAGGTCTCCGAGCTTCTCTGAAGGAAGTCCACGAGCAGGTGAATCAGGCCTGGAGAACTAGTCCTCCATCAAAGGACTCCCTGATTCCATTAGGAACCTGGATTCTGGCTAGAGATACTCGAAGGAAACATTGGCATCACCCTCGTGGAGAGGACCGTTCCAAGTTCTGCTGTAGACACCACATGCTGTTAAAGTTGAGGGACTGCCTGCTTGGATTCACATCTCACATTGCAAAAGATGGCACCCTTGATTGTGGTCCTACTATGTCTTTCCATCCCCTTGTCGACTGCTCTGGTCACCTTGACTTTTCCTTTCGGAATCACCACATCAGTTCAGGTGGATTTCTGTTCTATTATTGACTGTGGGACTGATCGACAAATCCAGTGGAACTGGTCTGACAAATATGTGTGTGTAACTGTTACAAACTCTGGATTCGGAAGTAACTGTGACATGTGGGACTGGGTTTTGGCTAATACTGGAACTGATGACTGGGGTTTATCAACCCTATAAGGCCCAGAAGTATGGTCTGAAATATCGTTTTCTATTATAAAAGGACATGCCCCTCATGAATGTGCCGAATACCATTGTAACCCTTTGATCATTACTCTGAAGAACCCTTCTTTACATGATTCAGGAACCTGTATTTTAGGGGCATATGTATCTGGAATAGATCCTCTAGGGAGATTTCAAATTAAGGTTGAGAACCCTGTTACTAACACCTCCCATTTCCCCACACACACACTCTCTCTCCTACCCCTGGTCCAAACCGCCCCTGTCAAGGTCATGAATATTTCCACCTTTCTTCCACTTTTCGATTGAAATTGGGTATGGGATCAGAACCGTTGGCTGCAATGGGTATTATATTCAGCTAGACAAGTGAATCAATCTGATTGCTATGCATGTGCTATAGCTAGGCCACATTTGGCCACTGTCCCTTTTCCTCTTTCTAACATATCTGATCCTACTGGCCTTCCTTGCCTACTTGCCCTTTTTATCTCTTCCTCTATTCCAATCGACTCTAATTACATTACACTTTCCCTTCTTTTTCCCCCTACTCTTCCCATGACTCCCCCGATATTCCTTTATACCTGTTTTTTTAGAAACCTCACTTCCTCTCGTGGCACAAATGTTGGTAATATCCCATCCTCTTTTTGTTTCCAAACTTTTCCGATTAATTCTTCCTCTTTAGCTTCCAAATTATCAATTTTTCTGATTACTCAGAATACTGATATTTGGTGGATGTGCCATAGGTCTAAATTGCTTGACATCCTTCCACCTGACTGGACTGGCACTTCTGCTTTAATACAATTTGTTATGCCTTTCCGACTTTTCCCTTTAACTGCCTTCCATGTGTCGACCATGTTTGGCCGACATCGTCAACCCCATTCTGTGGACCCTTCCCAGTTTTCCCTACATGGCCCTGGGGTGTATTTTGATTCCATTCGAGTCCCTCGTGGAGTCCCTGATAAGTTCAAGGCAAGGGACCAAGTTGTTGCCGAATTTGAGTCTATTTTTCCTCAGGTTACTATAAACAAAAATGTAGATTGGATTAATTACCTCTATTATAATCAACAAAGATTCTTAAATTTTACTAAAGAAGCTGTTGAAGGTATCCATGAGCAACTTGATAAAACATCCCTCATGACCTGGCAAAATCGATTGGCTTTAGATATGCTCTTGGCTGAGAAAGGAGGCGTTTGTGCTATGTTTGGTGATGCATGCTGTACCTATATCCCTAATAATACAGCTCCTGATGGATCAATCACCCGTGCTTTAGCTGATTTGACATGAACTAGCTACTAATTCTGGCATTTCTAATCCTTGGGACAAATGGTTTATGTCCACTTTTGGGTCCTGGGGCCAATGGCTTAAATCAGTTTTCATCTCTCTTACGGTTGCTTTAATTGTTCTCCTGCTTGTAGCTTGCTGTATTGTTCCCTTGATAAGATACATTGTATTCAAGTATTTTACTGCCTCTATGGCAAAGGCTTACTTTTTACACAAAGAAAAAATGCTTCAGATCAGCACAGCCACCCCACACTCCTCGCCCACTCCACTCCATCCTCCTCTCCTACCCTTTCCTACTCATCTCTCCCTGATCAAATATTTTTGTTTGCTAAAAAAGGGGGGAATGTGGAAGACGAATGTTCTCTTCGTTCCCTTGTACTAATTCATGTCTGAGAAGTAAGCTTTACAAAACCATGTAATAGCATGCTTTGTTTTAGCAAACAGAAAAATGTTTGTGCAAAGGACTCAAGGTCTGAGCATTCCACACATGAGTCTGCCTTATCACGTTTTCCCTTAGCTTACATCTGAACGCCATAACAAAAGGAGCCAAGAAATCAAGTTGCACAAGGGGCGTTGAAGGGGCTAAAGGTTTGTGTATAATAAATGTGTTGACTGTTACATTTTATAATGATATTAAATTACGCATTCTAGGGGTATAAAACTGGACCCCACCCAACAGACGGGGTTCAGAAAAGCCCTGACACTGTCATGTATATTTGATTGTCTGCTTTTCTGAAACTCTTCTCACCGTGACTCTGAAAATAAAGCTGCTTTATAACCGCACCTGCTGTCGGGTCTGAGATTTCGTCCACATGACTTATTGAGGCATGCAGGCAAAACCACAATAGCACGCGGGCTTGATGTACTATAGTGCGCGTCAACTCAATCTGAATTGCGCGATCACATTCGAAAAAATATATCTTTTCAAGTTCTATTTAGTCCATATGTGTCAAACTCAAGGCCCGTGGGCCACATCCGGCCCGGCGTGTAATTATATCCGGCCCGCGTGATCATTTTATATACTGTATTATTGTTATTAATGGCCCGGCGATATGAAGCGCTTTTAACACAATAAACTACAGATTACATAATGCAGCACTTCAGCTGCCTTGCTGAACACTTACCACGTTAATCAAGTCTAGCTTATCATGCTGCAAGTTATTGCGAAGCTAGCCCTCACGATGCCGAAGAGAAAAGTTGATTCTGAAAATAGAGCCTTTAAAAACCGATGGGAGGCTGAGTATATGTTTACTGACATTGCCGGTAAACCCGTGTCTCTCATTTGTGGAGCTAATGTGGCTGTAATTATAGAATTTAATCTAAGACGGCACTATGAGACAAAACATCAAGATAACCTGAAAGACCTGAATGCAATGCAGAAGATACAGAAAGCAGAAGAGTTAAAGAAGAATCTGACACTTCAGCAGACGTTTTTACTCGTGCAAAATCACAAAGTGATTTCAAGTGAAGCTGCTTTTATGGGAGACACAAATGCACCAGTGCAACTTGCCCCACTTTCCCTGTTGCCAAGTAATGTTGAACCAAGTCGGTACAACTGTGTTCCCAAATACGCACTTTGTTGATAAACTGAGTGCACTGCGCACTGAGTTCGCATGGCGCTTTGGTGACTTAGAAGAACAAAAAAAGAATTTTTTTTTGCCGTCGATGTGGAAACTGCACCTGTGCAGATTCAGATGGAGGTGATTGAGCTGCAGTGTAATGGCACACTGAAGACAAAGTACGATACTGCAGGGCCCGCACAGTTTATTCACTCCATTCCTGCAGAAATGCTCCAGCTCCGTCTACATGCGGCTCGAACCTTGTGCATGTTTGGTAGCACATATCTGTGTGAGAAGCTCTTCTCAGTGATGAAGACTAACAAAACAGCACACAGGAGTCACCTCACTGATGAGCAGCTGCAGTCCATCCTGAGAATCTCCACAACACAGAACCTCACACCAAACAGAAACGAACTTGTTGCCAAAAAAAGATGCCAGGCGCCCAGCTCTGATAAAATAACATAAGAGCAAAGACAACTGAATGATTTGATTTATTATTGCTGAAAAGAACACATTTTATTTATATTTCCAGGTTTTGTTATGCAGCATGTTCATATTTGAATTTGTATAATTTTGACAGGATATATTTTTATGGAGAGCAAAATTTAAGTTATTTAAATTTGAGTTGATTTATTCCGGAATAATATTCCTGTCTGTTTTTATTCATATTTATGTTCAAAAAAGTTAAGTTTTAAAAGTTTTAAAGTTTTAAAAGTTTAGTTTTAGTGTGTTCAATTAATGTTTATCCTGTTCGGCCTAAAGTGTGTTTTGGATTTTGGCCCCCTGTGCAATTGAGTTTGACACCCGTGATTTAGTCGACACAAATATCTTTGGAATGTAAGGCGAATTTACTATTTACATTTGTATGGTGAAGAAAAATTTATGCAATGATGCCTACATTTAACTTACATTCCTACCAAAGATATTTCTGTCGGCTAAATAAAAATTCCTTCTATTTAAAATTTAAATAGAACTTGAACAGATACCATAGTTCATAATATCCACGCAGACTTGCACGTAAAAGCGGGAGTCATACGTTTTAACTAACAGCGTATTGCACTGATACAAAATAGCCTGCCCATTTAATTATTTAGGAATGGATAAGATTTTGTACAAATAATGTTTTTCATTTTTCTTCCTTGATGGATTCTGCCACCCCCAGCAACAGTTGTTCGCACCCCAAAAAGTGTATGTATAAATATATATATATATATATATAATATATGTGTATTTGTGTATATGTATATATGTAGATATGTATGTATATGTATATATATGTTTATATATGTGTGTGTGTATGTATGTATGTGTGTATGTATGTGTATATATGTAGATATGTATGTATATATGTGTGTGTGTATATATATATATGTGTATATGTATATATTTATGGATATGTGTATATAAATATGTTTATATGTGTGTGTGTATATATATTGTGGTGGATTGCCGGCATTTCACTCCGGCCCTCAACCCCAGGCCGCCAGGAGGAGCTCTCCCGACAGCATGATCATGCCCCGAGTTCCAGCAGGGCATCATGGACTATGTAGTGTTTGTACACAGCCCTGCTGGATACCTTGGGGGCCACCAGGCGTCGCTGTAGGGGCTCGTGGGCTCTTATGTGCCCTATAACCCGGGAATGCGTCACGGTCACGTGACAGGAAGAAACGACGTGCTTCCGGGTTGAAGAAAAGGACTATTTACCCTGACCCGGAAGGAATAAGGACTTGTGGACTGTTGGGCAGGAACACCTCCGGGTCAGGGAATATAAAAGGACTGTGGGAGCTCCCAGACGATGAGCTGAGTTGGGAGGCAGGGTGGCTAAGCGTCTGGGAGTGGAGGATTGGTTTATTATTATTATTGTATTTGTGATTATCATTGAGAATTGTGGAGAGAAGCGTGCTTTGTGCACTTTATTATTATAATAAATATCATCATTGGATTTTACCTGGTGTCTGACGTATAGTCTGAGGGTACAAGGCTGCGAGAAGCGCCCTATTCTATTACAATATATATATATATATATATATATATATATATATATATATATATATATATATATATGTGACAGCAACACTCATCACTCACAACAATAACAAAACAATTACATTGACAATCATGTTATGTTATTTTCAAAATGTTTCCTTTTCTTTTTCATTACTTCTTTAACACACTACTTCTCCGCTGCGAAACGCGGGTATTTTGCTCGTTCAATAAAAAAGTCACAATTTGTGCCTCTTACTATGTTACCAATCAGGGCATACAAAACTCTTGTGTTTTCTGTGTGAGTAGACCAGCTGAGACAGGAATACAAAATTGATGAGCTGGAGAAAAGCTACAGTTGGTGCCAAATTAATTGTAAGAGCCAATTTTAGAAAGTTAAAGTTTTGAGTTAAACTCATTAATGTTTGCTTAATTTGAATAGAATATAAATTTCTCCCATAGTCATAGATAATGGTATAGTCTTTTCTCCCTATAAGTTAGTAAGAGATAGAAACTTCTTGCTATAACTGAGAAACAGTGTGATAATAGATCCTGTTGTGTTTAGAACAGGTCCCAGTAAAGAGGGACTTGAAAGACCCATTTTCTACTCAGAAATGGGATAAGCATACAGTTTTGAAATGGTTCAGAAATGTTCAGTAAATAGTAACGTTTTGAGATGTAACAAGATTTAAGCTTTGAACAGAACTTTTCTTAACAAGAATTTTTCCTTTTTTTTGCTATTTTAATTTTCTTTTTTGTGTGAACTGTTTAACTATGAAATTTAACTAAACGTTAATCCCATTTTTTGAATTAGAGCTTGAACTTTGGTAACTTTGGAAAAACGCAGCTACATTAATATTAACCTTTGTTTAATCTGACAGTTTGTCAAAGCCCTGTGAGCCTGATTAATGTATTTATGTCATATGTTTCTGGGTTTGTCTGAGGCTAAATTAAAAAAGTTCATTTTTGCCAGAATATATATTAGAAAACTGATTTCTGATGCTGAATTTGATGGTGCAACGAGTGATCTGGAAAAAGTGCCCTGAGTATCATTTAAATAAGTAAGCTTTTAGGTAACAGCAAAGATCCAAATTATTAAGAAACTGTGAAATGTCATAGTTAAGTTGAAGGTATTGTGTTGCAACATGAGTCTCAAAATTCACATTTTGGGTTCACAAGTTTTGGAGCAACGAATACAATGAAGGGAGAAAGATTCCATCAGGATATCAACAACATAGAAAAAAGTACCAGGGTTGTTGGGATGTCAATGTGACGGCAAAATACTCCTGGATGACCTGTAGGGATGCACCGGCAAAAGTATAGAAATGACAGGCCCACCAAACCAAGTTTCAGATCAAAAAAGTGACAGAAACTAGTTAAGTTTTATTTAAGTCAACGAATATGTAGTATTCTTTTCTTAACATATACTATATGTTAAAAATGCTAGATTGAATAATATGTCAGTGATAAATTGATTTAGAAAAGTAAAGTATTGCATACATCAATAAATTGTAGAATTTGTTCAATTTCAATTCCATTTTTCAATTTTTTACTTAAATGTGATGTGATGGAAACATTCTAAATATATTTTTATGTTCATGAATGAAAATAAAAATAGAAATTCAAAATTAAAACATTTTTTGTTTAATTTTGCAGACCTGTGTCAAGATATGATTCTTCAGTTTTATTGTGCTTAATACAAAGTAGGCCTACAATATTTTACTAATAGGATGTGACACCCTGTGCATTGGAATTGTGGGTGCCAAACTACACACTCTGTGTCCCTGTAGTCCAGAACCAAACAGGACCAGTACAGGAGATTTAAGATGAGAGGAGTAAGAGACATGACAAAATGTTGGGTTTTAAACAAAAAGTCTGCATTTTATTTGCAGCTGCAATAAAAAACAAGACAACAAAAATGTCATGTGGGCATTGACAATCCAAAAGCAATGACACACTAAATAATTAAAGAAGAAAAATGATGGTTCTTAACAGTAATTACAGTGAAGATCCTGATGTCCCAGAAAGAAAACCAAACAGGAAAAATAAGTGTATATGCACAAATTTGTTGTAGTCGTTGTCAATTAAAATGCTGCCAAGAAGTTACTCTAGAATAACACAGTCGTAAAATATGAAGAATCCACAAAAATATGTACTAAAAAAAAAATAAATTAATATAAAATAAGATGAAAAGGGCACCAAAACCCAAACTATATAAATACCTCTGCCAATCAAGATCTGTAATATCAATATCTATAATAGAAACAAATTATATGCGAAAATAGACACAAGCCGCAATGATTTACTGCACTGTAAAATGCTCTACAATAAACTGCTCATCACACTCACCAATTGACCCTATATGCAGGAAGTGCCTTTTAGGTTCAGCTCCATTTTTGCCAACCAATCCAAGTGCATGTCGTCTATCCAGCCAATCACAGTAGACGTGAGCACTTCTGTGCTGCGCAACCCGTACCTTGTGTGCAATGCTTCTATTAATTTTATTGCAGTCTCACAAGCACTCTCAGGCTTTGGGCTCAAACACACCACTGCTTTCAAACACTACAGTAAGTTTTTGCCTTTTTATTTTTTACTTTGGGGTCTCCACTATCTTTCACAATGAACAAATTTCTACACTTTTTCTCTCCACAGAGACAGTCATTTGCAAGCCACTAGCATTTGACCTCTACAAGCCTTCATGTGTGTTCTTGTGCCAGGGTCTCATTGTGTAACCCCACTGTAGCAGCACCAAACCTCCAGCTGATGCATCATCTTATGCACACAAGTTCAAAAGAAAAAAAAATGTGTCATTTTCCTTTTTTTGTGTTTCTCCCGAACTTAAACTGTACTAAATTCCTTTGCTTTAGTAATGCCTGCCTAGGAACATTACCACAAAGGATTACATATTTATGGTATAAATGCCTTGTGCAAAGGATATTATTTTTGTTCAGAAAAAAAAATGCTTGCTATGAATTATAGCATATTCCTAAGCATTATTATTCCATCCATTAATCCATTTTCAGTGAGAGCCAGACTATATTATGCCCATACTGGACACAACACAAACCTAACCCTGGATTGTACACCAGCATGTGAAAGAACACATTCATATACTGACTATGTACCCTACAGTCTGTTTAAATTGCAGAGCCAATTTAGACACATCTGTAAAACTAACATGTACGTAACTGGGATGTACAGTGGGAGACCCAAGTTATACTATACTGCACCTTTTTTCAGATACTGTATGACTTTTTTTACAGTTTAATCAATGATAATAAGTACTAACTGAGAAAAAACTGTTCAGCAAACCTTGCGATAGGAGGCACTGAGCATGGGGCATGAGCTTAGCTTGCACTGATTGGCTAATATATAACCTTTGGCTAATATATAACCAAGCTGTGAAACACATACACAATACAGCTTTTACGAAAGTGATTAAGTACATTTATATATGGGTAGATTTCTTCATACACTTTGAATTGTTGTTAGTGTCTGTTTTTGTGGGTTTGATTAATTTTGTTTGAAAATTTGTATTTTTCTTATTTTTCCATGAATTTTTCTTTTTTTTAAAATCAAACAGTAATATTTTTTGGCCATTCTCATTGTCATCCTCAGGTCCATTGTTTTGGTGTCAGTTGTTCTGAGAATGCATTGTGGACTACTTGTTAACTTCTTTTATCAAATGTTTCTTGTGTGAAGTAATAGTACCTGACTTTTTTTTCACAGGAGAGTGAACAGTGGACCGTGAGACTGACAGGTGAATGGATGCAGTGGCAGCAATTATGAGAACAATGTGCCAGACTGTGGTGGTAATATGGGAATAAAGTGCTCAGACAAAGCTTTTTTGATGTATTGGGGTACATCCCCATGCTCATCTGATCATGATCTGTGAGAAATAATGGTAGGGAGTACAGTATAATGTAAGTAGAACAAGTCAAATTAAGGCACTTGTCCTGGGCTGCAGTATAGCAATACAGGAGGACCATGGGGTAGATCATCTAGTTCTTAATGTTGGGAGGAGCTGTTTGAGCATATTGTTTGGAGTCCCATTGAGAACATACAGTATCTGGTATACTTGGAAAATACAGCCCCAGCAAACACTTGGTGATTTACTGTACAGTATCTCTCTCAACTGGCCTAAGATCATCTGAAATTACCAACAAGAAGTTTGGTATCATCTGCAAACTTAACCAGCTTGTTACTTATATTCATATCTAAATTATTTATATATATTAAAAATAGCAGCGGCCCTAGCACTGACCCCTGTGGAACACCACTTGTTACAGGACAAGGAAACTAAATTAATTTCCACAAGTTTGTCATGGAGTTTTTAGGATGGAAATCCTGATGGGACCATACCAGAATTTTCCCATATGTATGCAGGTATATCTAAGGTAAACATAAAAGTACCTAACGCCAATCAATAATATCTGTCTCTGTTTTGCTAGTGACTAGTGAAACTGGCAATTTCACACACCTTTCATGTTATGAAAAATCATACAGTGGGATACTGGTGTCCGATATGCCTTGACTGGTATCCGATCATTGTGATGTCCTTGCTCATCATTGTTATCTGACAAAATACATCCAAATAGATGTAACTTTTAAGTAAACTGCGAGCCTCATGGCCACCTGCTGCTCCAGAAAATATATTGGTTATAAATTGCCTACTTTGAAACAGCAATACATCAAGTTTAGAATCAAATGGCTTTGAGGTGAAAAAGAACAGGACAAAACAACATTAAAATAACACACAAACTACACAAGCTGTACAAGTTAAACTGTCATTGCACATTCAGTAGCAGTGCTAATTAACATGCTAGGTGTTTGCTGGTCAGCGTGAAACCAACAAACGACTGAAACCAGGATTCTGTGTTTTTTTCAAAGAGAAGCCTCATTCTGCTGACTTCTTTTCCACAAAGTGGGATAATCACAACTAGGCTTCTGTGGTGACTTTTTCAAATTTACCATGGTCCTCCTGAGAGGTGGGTGAAAATCAAGATGCAGCACAACATCTAGTCAACAATGAATCCCTGATATTGGGCTCCTTTCTTTTTTTCTGTGGCTACCTTTACACGTGCATATAGTACTGGACTTTTTGTACCTTTTTGCTGGTGCGTGCTACACAGCCTTAGCTTGGCTGATAACTGGAAGTTCAAACAAATGATTTAAAAAAAGAAACAAAAAAGGAGATTCTCATTTTAATACAGGTATTGACCTTCAGATCCCATCATTAAACTGGAAAGTTCAGGCTGCTTATGTGTACACACACACGGGTACAGAGAACACTGCATGGTTAACTAGTCCAATCGCTTAGCTGAAAATTGGCTTGTCACAAGGACAATTTCATATACTACAAGAAGCAATATTTTTCTATATAAATAATTATATTAAGAATTTGATAGAACCATTGGATCTAAAGCAGTAAAGCCTCTTATTGGAACATGTTTGAAATTGATGACTTATTCTCAATCTTTGTTATTTGATATATTTTATCAAATATATTATTTTTTAAAGTTTTTTCATGACTCCTCAGTCATCTGTTTTGTTCTTTTTCATTTGTTTCTGTGTGTTTAAGTAAAAAATAATAGTAATTAATGAGTCCGAATTTTAACTACTCAGTGAACAAAGAAACATAGAAAACATACAAAATATAATGATGTGTATAGATTTTGCTAAATGAACTCTGTTTCATCTATCTGTTTTCTGTAGCCACTCTATTTCATGCAGCATTCTTTGGGGACATACCCTGTCAAAGCATTTATTCAGTACAGAAAAGGACTCCACCTTATGGGGAAATCATTGTGAGGCAGTGTGTCCCAAAAGCCATAGCAAATGGGGCTGTTCAGAGTGCAATGAAGTGAGGCTTGCACAGACGAGCACCATCAGCCATTCTTGATTAAAGCAACTTAAATGCTGGGGCAGGAATTGATAAGGAAATTTGGAACCCTAAAAAATGAAAAGGATTAGCTCAGTGGTGTGTGTACGTAGTTACATTTTTCAGACTACAGTTTTTTTGAGTTTACCATGATGTGGTAGAAATTAAATTGGAAATAAAGAAAGAAACCTTGTCCTCCACTAGGACCTCTTTGGGTAAGGAATCATGCAGGAGGAAGCTTGTCCATTGAGTCTTTTATTTACTCTTGGAGCAACTTGTACAATTATCTACTAAGGGACAGTGCTCTAGGCAGAGGTTGGCAGCAAGTGCTCAAAGAATAATAGCAGAGGTCTATATTTATAATCAATTGAATTTACAAAACAGTGCTGAGTTAAAAGATAACACATTAGCTGACATTTACTCTGATTGGTTCGTTGGCTCTCACACCCAAATAAATTACCCAAACAGTCTCATTCTACTACACTCTTGTTCTTCTCATATCTCTCAGGTTTAGCTCTTACCCTTGACATTTCTGTGTGCGTCACAACTGTTCAGTCTTGCTGGGTGCAGTAGATCTGCTGATTTCTTAATCCTCCTAGAACACCCTCTGTATGACCTCAGTCATCTCATAGTACAGTAATTGCAAACCTTTTGTGCTTGGCATGTCAGAAATTCTGAAAATGCCTAACTTGACTCTATTGGCATGTAAAAAAACAAAAGAGAAACAATTCTATACATATTCATTTATTTAAAAAAACATAGCCCAATCATGTGTGGTGCTATGTATCATAAAAGTAAGAGAAAAATCAGTGACTTACAATAGAGAAAATGATATGTGGACTCATAATTGGATTAACATAGTGCACTAAAAAAGCACCCTGATTTTAATAGTAATTTTGAATTGAAATAAAAAATATCAAACACATTATATTTGACTTGACATCAATAACTTTTTTGTTGCTGAGTATTAATAGATAAATCTGAAATTCAAGGTAGGTACTTTGTGCACTTCAAGCCCAGGCATGTAGCACTGACATAATCTGTCAGTTACTTTTTTTGTCTGTTTTAAAGTTGTTTAACACTGAGCATAAGGTCTTGCAAAAGTATGTAGAGGAAAAAATTGTGAGAAAACAATTCCTTGATGTACTTATTGGCACTGTTTCTAGCTCTTTCAGCTCTTCTCTCATTGTCTGACCATTTGAAAATCTAGTAATGATGGCCAACCAAGCCAGTGAGGTGACATCAGTAGTTTCAACAAGACAAATCGAACAAATATTTAGTTTTTTAAGTCTCCTTTTAATTGATATTATACATTGGAGATCAGTGTCATCACTCTTTCTTTAAAGGTATTTCTGCTGAGTGGTAAATCAGAAATATGCCTAATAATGGCATCTTTATTTTGCACATCTTCAAACAAAACTTTTACAAGAAATTCTTAAATAAATTCTCCTTTACTGAGAGCCTTTCAATGTAATGTAATGTAAAGATGTAAATTTAAGTTGCCTCATTTATTGCTTAATACATTGGAAGAGTTTTATATTTAATTGTAAACTTGAATTGTGGTGAATAAGCTAAAATCTCTTTCCTCAGACATACAGTATGCACTTTTCCTGCTGGAATACTTAATTGGATCATTGTTTTCAATATGATTTGTGTTATTTTTTACTTAAAGGTACAAACCAGCAGCCATAACATACAACACTGGCATCCATTTTGTGTGGTCTCACCACTTATCAAAGAAGATCTGAAAAGAATAAAGAACGTGGTGGCTACACCTGAACTACTGAAGAATGTTGCTAAACCAGGAATCAGAATGAGACACAAACGTCTGATATGTCAAAATGACATTTCACTCGACATCATAAATGTTTCAAACCTTTCACATTTTAAAACCATTGTGAATGTTCCATTATTGTAATGTTTAAAACATTAAAAAAATACACTTCTATATTAAATTTATACAGTATGTTACTGTTCTGTATCTGAATAACTATGTCCTATATTACTTTGACAGAAATCATCAGTGCTGAAGGATATAGCAAGGGCAAGTCATTGGGTAAACAAAAAACAAAGAACTAGTTACTGGAGTAATATCTGAGCCTTCAGTCCCGGATATGACTCCGAAAACTGTGGGGATGAGGAGCAAAGGGAAGAGTGTTTAAAGCCATTTATATTTCTTTCTATAACTCTACAGATATGCATATGTTTCTATTATAAACAAGATGTTGGTGTTTGTACATAATTAATCACATGAAATAAAATAAAAATCTGTTGATTTCAGAAATTTATATTCTATATTTGAGAAAATGGTTGATTTACAAATTATTAACAATTTAACATACAATTCAATAAATGTTTGTGAAAAATGGAACATACTTTGACATAAATCCATGAATTTGTGACAAACTTTCAAAGCAAATTGAACAATCTACCCTGCAGTGAGCTGGGAAAATTCAACTGCAGCTGAACAAAGCCTTTTGTCAAAACCAGTCATGTTTAACCCTTTAGAGTGCTCATCAAACATCAGAGGTAAACCTATTCATTAGATGAGTATGCCAACTTTGCCATTCAGGCTGGGTCAGGCAAAACCGAACTACAATTTAACAAACACATCTGTGTTTTGTCAAAACTGTGAACATTAAGGTGTCCCAATGGCATTTAACCCTTTACTGTGCCATCAAACATCACAGTAAATTCCATTCATTACATGAAAATGTATGCCAACTTTGCAAGTCCATTTGACAAATCTATACTAATAAAAGGCAAAGCCCTCACTCACTCATTCACTCATCACTAATTCTCCAACTTCCCGTGTAGGTAGAAGGCTGAAATTTGGTAGCCTATTTCCTTACAGCTTACTTACAAAAGTTAAGCATGTTTCATTTCGAAATTCTACACGTAACGGTCATAACGGTCGACAACGTCCGCCATATTGAACTTTCTTATTTATGACCCCATCTTCACGAAATTTGGTAGGCGGCTTCCCTGCGCTAACCAAAACCGATGTACGTACTTATTTCGGTGGTATGACGCCACTGTCGGCCACCATATTGAGCTTTCCAATGTTACTAATTCTCCAACTTCCCGTGTAGGTAGAAGGCTGAAATTTAGCAGGCTCATTCCTTACAGCTTACTTACAAAAGTTAAGCAGGTTTCATTTCGAAATTCTACGCGTAACGGTCAACAACGTCTGCCATGTTGAACTTTCTCATTTATGGCCCCATCTTCACGAAATTTGGTAGGCGGGTTACCTGTACTAACCGAAACCAATGTACGTACTTATTTCGGTGGTATGACGCTACTTATGGGCCCATTTTCAAGAAATTTGGCATGTGGATTCCCAACGCTAACTGAATCCTACTAACGTACATATATACGTCCATAGCCTGCAGCTCGGTCACCGTGTGAGGCGTTGGGTCCCCCATCCCAACGCCTCTCACTTTGTTGGCTGCCTATATAAGGCCGTCCTTCGCTCCAGTCTCTACATTCATTCATTCAAGGTTTAATTTTCTTCTTAATAAAAATTTTAAGGCAGTACTTTGCCGCTGCGAAGCGCGGATATTTTGCTAGTATATAATAATATTGAATAAGTAACTGCTTTACACAAGGTATGTAACTAAGTAGCTGGCTGGTAGGGAGTAAGTAGCCAGTTAAATATGGAGGTGCAAATAAGTACTCAGCTTCAGCCTTGTACCTTTATGCAGGGTGCCAGTCTTTCACAGGAGATTCTCCAGTCCATACCCATATTTACTGTACTTAACAAGCTAGTTTTGATTTATTTTCCTTTGACTGCATCTAGATACTTAGTTGCTGTAAGAAGATGCAGGTAGGCTTCTAGGTTGTGAACCTATACAATTAAATTTCAAATAAATAACACTGAACCACACCAAAACAAACATCTTCTGTTACTGGGTGGAGTCTGTGTTTCCTACACTAGATCAAGTGTGCAGATTTCAAATCTGAAGTCAGATTTTGTTAATTAAGTCAGGATCTTAAGTTAAGCATACATGTGCAAAAATTAACTTGTCCATAATACAGAACTAGTTTCTGCTGGATAAGTGTGTGATGACATACTAATGTATTTATATCAACAAAACAGAAAATAATATACTGAAATGAAAAGATGTTCAAATGATTCACTGTAAGCTCAATGTGATTTTCTTCAAAAGTGTTTAAGTACTTATTTTTGCACGTGTGAACGGTTGTAGTTGCGTGTTACAGAAAAATCAGTTGTCACCCATCATGGTGGCCCCAATATCTTGTTTAAATAATAATAATTTCTTGATGGAATCTCCCTCCATGTTCATCACTTACATCACCCAAATTTTGGAGGAAAAATTCCAGATGCAAATGTAAGAAATGCATTTTTAGTGACAGCAACCAAGTTTTTGTTATGTTGTTAGCATGTTGTTTACAAATTCATTATAGTTTTCAGATTACTTGTTCCCAAGAAAACTGATGTAAAATGTTCCAGTTATGTGCTGAGTAGTTTATCACTTTCAAAATAAGTTCCATTGGTTCAATTGTCTCTTTCATGTTTACCTCATGAACTACTGGAATAGAAGATTTTTCTTTAACCTTGTACATTAAGACAGCTTTAAAGCTCGCTTTGCCAGAGTCTATGAATAGTCTCCAATGGTCAGGCATGTATTTTCAACCTAACTCCAGCATGAGACCATTCACATCGGTACAGAAGCAGATACCATTTTCCAAATTGTGGTAGTTAGACAGTTTTCTGTGGCAAGCTTGAAAGTGTGACATTGTGCTACATTCCTGTACATTGGAGGCTAACAGTTCCGATTTCTCTTTTGACAGTGACAGATCTTTAACTAGATCATCTAAATCAGATTGGCTTATCAAGTGCAGCTCACCCTGTTCAAATTCTGGATCATACAACTCAACAGCAGCAACTTCATCTTCCAGATCTTTGTCAATACTGTCAGTTTCCACAGCAGCAGTTGCAGGAGGGATTGCCACAGCATTGACTTCATCATGAGCTACCATCTTAAGTGCAGACTCATAGTCAGGATTAACAATTTTAGATTTATTGTTCTTTGAAAATCCAGCAATTGTAGAGGTAGAGTGAGACTAGTCTGAGTGTTTATTTTTTTATTCACACCACACCATAGGAAACAGCAAAAGACTGAATTCCTTCTGTCATTCATCCACTTGTTAAGCCCAAAACAAGATACTGTGCGGAAGATATGAGGTTCCCAGCTTTTATCCTAATCTCAGATTTTACATCCAAAATAATACTTGCAAACAATTGTTACTTTCTTTGTCGGGTTCTTGTGTTGATTAAGCTGAGTATATTTACCACAAATGTAGCAAAATTTGTAAGGATGGTTGATGCAGCTGTGCCTGTCTTTTTAAGTTTAAAAGAGAAACACTGACAAAACCTTAGCAAGCTCTAGCTGTACCCTCAGTCTCTCTTGTCTTATATAGTTACTGTTGGCATCGGCTGACTAACATGCCAAAAGGGTTCTGGACAATGCTGCAGGCATTTGTCCAGGAATGTATTAATTCTAGAGGTTAGCAGGTTTAAAGATGTTAGTAGGGGTTTTCATGGTGCCAAGCCACAGGATGAATAGCAAACTGGACGTGCTTGTCAAATCCTGTTTTAAGATTTGGAATCAGCATATTCAATTTACCATATAACACATATTTTATCCCCAGTAGCAAAACATTGATTTTTCAGAGTAATTAATTACTAGAGATGCTTAGGAGGTGTTGAAACACAGTCTTCTATGTAATACAATATAACTATCACATTCTTTTATGTTATAAAGCATTCCTTGCAGCAAAACCATTAGTAAATATCATAACTGTTTATAATAAGGTACCAATATTGATTCAGGCTCCAACAGAAACTTGTCGTGCTACATCTCATGATTATGAATGACTCCAGTTGTTAAAAAGATTTCTAAAATTGAATAAATTCAGAAAGCTGTATTGGGTAGCTTTTAGATCGCTTCTATGACCTGTCTTAATTTATTAAATGGATCCAAGTCCATGACAAGAAGTCACAATACCTACATGAAGGTAGGGAAAATGGTAGGAAATGTGTTAAAATCAAAATATTTTAAAGTACTTTCCCCAGACAAGGGAGATAATTCTCCTTACATCTGCTTAAAACAATCTTTGCTATCTTAAAACACATAAAGATGTGAATTAAATATATAAAAAATAAACATAGACACACATGCTCTGTAGTACTGAATTGATGAATTGATTGAATATAGTACATCAAAATAAAATGTTGAAGATAGATAAAGTATAGAAATATAAATGTAATCTTCCACTTTTCCTTTTTTATATACAAATTTGAAACATTGTTAAAAGCAACCAACCCAGAATCCTGCACTTCTCATATATCCCTGAGGTGATATTGGCTTCTCTATGTGAACATGCAGGCTGCATTTCTAAAGTATACAGAAATATTTCATGGAATTTACAGTTTAATGATCCCAGAAAATGATGGGAAAGGGTTTTCTCAATTAAAATTTCTATAAAGGAATGGAATCCAGGTATTTGGAGTACTACCAGATGTGATGCTATGTGCATTACAGTGCATTATGAGAAGTCACTTCAAGTACATAGACTAATTTTGCTCAACGGTAAAAATCCCCATTCATCTTTAATAACTCATTCTCAAAGCGATGTACTGTTATCTCAAACTGAAAAAAAAACCTCTCTTTAAGAGGATCTTTTGAAACATGGGAAGAAGTCAATATAATTCTAAGATAAGAACACTGGGCCTTTGTTTAATTTAATTAACCTACCTCTATTTATTTATTTAGATGGGACTTTCTTTTCATATTGCTGTAATTTTTTTGTTTTTGGATGGAGCTGAATGCAGCGTCCTTTTCTTGGACTGATTTGAAGCATACAATTGTTATTTGCTGTGTTTATCTTATTTGTTCGATTGAATTGTATTCTGTTGTAAACAAATTTCATACATTTGCAAAAGTGTGACAGGCAAAAATAACACATACTATATGTTCATTGTTTAAAGAATTACTCCTCCCTAAAATGACATTTTTTTATACATATTACTTATCATATGCAGTTTATAAGGATGGCCAAGGAAACGTTTTGTCAGAACAGAGATATCAAAAGTTTCTGATATAACAGGGGTCTGTAGTGACCAGTGCTGGAAAACAGCAAACAACATCCAAAACTCAATGAAAAAAACTCATGTTACTTGTTTCACTTAATTCACATTTCAAGTCCTCCACTTGTAGGCTCACAATGCCACAAACACAATGTCTTTTTGCTAAAATACTGTTAAATAAACCACTTTCATGAAACATGAACGGAAATGTAACATGCTTAAAGCAATTACAAGGCTTTTTACAATAAAGAATTAGCATGTAAACATAACTAGTTAATGCTAAGCTGTGGGAGTTTATCATTAGGACAGTGAAGGAATGGCTGCTGCTGAAAGTGGGGTTTGCAGTTACTGTATGTGTGAATGATACATTAAAACCCAGTTATTTCAAGCAGTAATAGCCATTAGAAACACTAGTCATGTCTTGGTTGTATTTTTAAATAAATGTAATGGTCTCTTGAAAAAAAAATCAATTTCTATCTAAAACTTGACCATTTCTGGGTGTGTCCAAACTTTTGACTGTTAGTGTTTCAACTCATGAGGAAGTTCATTGAGTTTGTGGCTGTTCCTACTGAGGTTTTGCTATTATTCTCTATTTTTTTACTCCTGAATTATGGTTTAGACCAGTTTTCTTTGGATTGCCTTTTAGGCTTTTTTTTGTTTTTCTTTTATACATTTATTATTGCTAAAGATTTTTTGATGGTTGTGTCCTTCTCAATGCAGAGTTTTTTATGGTTTTCCTGTCCTTGTAAAGGCATTGTTGCTGTTTTTTTTGTTTTTTTTTTAAAATATTGTTAGATTTTTAACTGTGTGTCCTGAGTCTTATTTTTTACGTGAGAAGACCAATACCTGGTGGGCTTCTGTGTTTCAGGCCTCCTTTAGGGGAGGCCCATACTGGGGGAGGCCAGTAAGTTTTTCTGGGTCTTTTTGGAGGCCTCACTTGTTTTGTTATTTTGTGCTAGAATCAAGATATACTCTGCTTAAGAGTAGAACTGAAAATGATCCAGAGAAGTGAAGCTAAGGCAAAAAAGTGGTAAAAATACTAAACAAGACCACTACCAAAAAGAATGAAAGAACCAAAAAATTATAGCTAAAGTGTAAACCAAATGAAGAATGGAACAAAGCACAGATGAAAAAAAATCAAAGTAGCACATAAATCAAGAGTAACAAGGCTTGTTTGTGTCTCACTTATCTCAATACTAAGAAAACAAGAATGGTATGCCACTTATACAGTATACCTGCAGCCTGACAGAGTGAGTCATGAGATGGAGCCATGTGATCTAAACCAAGATGGCCAAGATATATGTCAACAATCTGCTGTTAATGTTGCTTTACATATATTTCCTTACACACCTGCATATATTCACTATTAGATTAGATTAAATTAGATAAACTTTATTAACCCCATTGGAAAATTCAGGTGCATACAGCAGCAGAAACAAAGAAAACAAGGATTCAGACTCACGGGACATATATATAGGCAATTAATAAATTTTGTTTATTCATTTATTTAACAAGTACATCGGGTGTATATTGTGGTTGATATTTCTAGTAATACCACTACCTTTTAAAGGCAATCATAATGTCCACAGATATTCACAAAACATTTTGGTTGTCTTTATCCAAACAAAACCACAGTGAATTTACGGTTTCAACCCCTAAACTACTGTAACACCACCACATCTTATTTCATCATCCACATTCTGCAGTGCTCCATATTCTTCTGAGCTCTGGTTCCTTTCTAGCTCAAAGTCTTATTTTATCCTATGACCTTCTGCTTATCTTCTCTTTCCCTTTTCTTTTATTCTTTCTTCTGTTCATTCTCTACTCCTCTCAAAAAGATAGCCAATCAGCTCTATCTTTGATGCATCAGCCTCTGAAATATGTCAGAGATGTGTTTCCATCTGTATTGGCAGAGTATATTCTAATGCTTTGATCAGTAAGTTATGACTGAATGCATTCGTACAGTAAGTATCCTGTGAAACCTGCAGCTATACTAATCAAAGAGAATGTTTTTCATCACTCATTCAGGTCAAGAATGGGAGCCAGTTAGGTTCTTTTTCTTCTATTATGGTATATATCCTGAAGAGTTCATGCAAGTGAACAGTTCCTGAATGGAGTCTGTGATTAAATTCTTGTGCCTCTGCCTGGCAGAACTAGTTTAATACTCACATATTTTTTTGTATTTCCTGGACTTCTTAAATTACTGAACCTACTGGTACTTTATATGCACAGCATATTAGTACAGTTGTTAGCTCAGTTGCCTCACGGTTTCAGAAAGCAGGGTATCACTATCAGTTACTTTTAGTAAATGTGGAGTCTGCAGAATTCCACAGTGTCTGTAATGATTTTCCCCAACCATTTCCAAATCTTAAGATGTACATGTTAGGGTAATTGTTGACTGTTTATTACTCCAAAATAAATTAGTGACATTGTGATGAAATGTTGTCTAAGGTTGGTGCCTGGTTTGTCCAAAGCTTTTAAGGCAGACTCCACCTCGACACAGCTCTATAACAAAAAGGAACAATGACAGGACTGGCAGATGGTTCTTGAACCTATCCAATGCTTTCAGAATTCTAATTCTGTATATGTCAGAACAGTTCACAATGGTGCTGAAAAAATGGTGTCAAAAATCTTGCATAATTTACTAATCTAAATTAATCTTAGGTTAATGTTGTGATATTTTACAGTTGGTGGTTTTACCTAGATTTTTTATTTGTTGACTGAGCTGTGTATCTGTTTTTATTGCTCAGTTGTGCTGCTGTTTCCCTCCTGCAATATTTGCTCAGTGTCACTTAAGTGTTTGTTGGGATCACGTGTGCTGCAGGACTTAGATGTGTGCTATGTGAGATGGTTTTAGTTTTCAAGTTACAGCAATAAATAATTATGTGGTTGTTAGAACAACCAGTAAAAAAAGTATGCAATATCTCTCAACATCATTTATAATGTTCCTATTTACAATCACAACACCCTGGTGCAAGGCTAAAAGTTTCTCAAATTGTATATTGACCAGTTTAAAACTCTTTTACTTATGACCACTCATGGCCATATCTCCAGTCAGCGCTTTGAAAGGCTTTGTTTACTGTGGTTTCCTTAGTTAGTGGTTCATTTTATAAGGTAGTATATTTTGGGTCTTTTGTGAGACATTTAAAAATGTAAATGCGTAAATCTGCATGATATCAGTTTACAAGATGAAAAAAAGGTACAATTTGACCTACATTTATCTTTCAGTTTTTGATATGTTCTGGCTGTTTCAAAAATTGGTGTGCATACTGATAATAGAACAAATACCACTGACTGAAGGTTATTTTTCCTGTTGTTTATTTACATTTAATAAAGTTTGATGCTCGAGGAGCTGTAACTATAGTGGTTTTACGAGGTGTGATCAAAAGGTATGGTGAATGTTGATGCAGAGCACCGTCCAAGAGCAACGCAAAACAATTCAGTGCAGGTTTTGACATGTCCATCCTAGAGCCTAGTTTGTAACAAGTTTCAACTTATTTGATACTGTGAGTCGTTTGTGAGCCATTGTTGAGTTCAAGTGTGTTTTTCAAGTTTGTCTTTAATAATAGATATCAAGCAATAAATTAACATAAACTTTTGTTTCAAATGGCTCAGGAAACCAATCAGATGTTAAAATCGGTTTATGGTGACACTGCTCCGACAATTAAGACTGTTTACAAGTGGTTTGATCGATTCCATAATGGATCTGACTTGGTTGAAGACGAGAAAAGATCAGGACGTCCTTCAACATCAATAACAGGAAAATATTGAAATGGTTTAATTCTTCATCATGACAACGCTCCTTGTCACACATCCCTTCTAATAAGACAATTTTTGTTGAATAAAAACATCACACTGTGTCAGCATCCACTTTATTTGCCGGATCTGGCACGGTGCAACTTCTGGCTGTTCCCTAAATTGAAAACAACCATGAAAGGCAAACAATTTCAATACATTAAGGACATCCAGGTCGCCGTGACAGCCCAACTAAAGATACTCTCGAAAGAAAACTTCCAGGCAGGAGAGTTGGGATAAGTGCATTCGAAGTGGATTATTTTGTGGGTGACTAGTAATTGTAAATCTGTTACTGCAATAAACATTTCTTTTTTAAAACATTCACCGTATTTTTTGATCACACCTCGTACTGTACTTTAATATGTATTGTAAAGATGTGTGTACCATGTCTTGGGGATTGTCATTAAATGGGCTTGTGAGGGTTGTGCTTTATTTACAATAAACTTTTCTAGCTACCAGGTTGCCGCTACATACAATGTTTTGAATTTGCCATAAAAACATGACCATGGGACACAAGCTACCACTTCTCAAAAGATTTAAATTTCCAGTACGTAATTCATAAGCTTTTAATTAGGACCAAGACAGAGGTTCTAGCCCCATTAGTTTGCAAGTAATTGCATGACAGACAGATAGACCTTAACATTTTATATATATATAATGTGTTTGCATTACAAAATTCATATTACAAAGGCATTTTGAAAAATGAATAAACTTCTTCTTAAAGCAGGGGACGCTCGTAAGCCTGCATTACTGAAATATGATACAGTCATTAAAATGTCTACTTGCGTAATGCAATTTACACACACACAAAAAAACAGTAGTCTAAATTAATTTATGTTTGTAAGCCATTTTTTGGGATTATATAAAAAAATTGGGTGTCAGCACAGTGGCACAGAAGTAGTGTTGTTGCCTTGCAAATAAGGAGACTAAGCAAAGTTAAGCCCAGAGTGCTCTCTTTGTGACATCCTGTCCTGGGCTTGCTCTTGCTGGGAAATGGCTTCATCCTTCAGGCAATCTTACTCTGGATAAGGGGGTTTCAAAAACAGATGGATGGATAAAAACAGTGAGAGATTCTACATGTGCTTGTATTTCAGTACACTTACTATCAGATTCTTTAAAAAAAATCTACTTGAGTAGTTTTAACTTGGGCATATCTTTATATATAAAATACTCTACTGTGGTTTTTCATTTGTCTGTCCAGGATTTTAAATCACCTGTAGCTGACAAACCGTTTGACCTATTGACCTGAAATTTGGTACACATACTGTATATTACGTGATGTCTACTATCCGCTTTCGGGGTGATGATTGACCTCTAAGGTTATTCCTCTTTTATTTTTATTTTATTGCAGAGTCAATTCATGGCAGTGGCCAGCAGGGCGGCAGTGTGGCACATGCATACGGGTACCATTCTCATCCCTACCACCTTCTCCATCACAACACCTGCCTCTTCATATCTTAAATCATTCTTCAGACAGATTGAAGACTTAAGAGCCAGCTTAAGTAAAAAATTAAAGAAAACGTACTAAGTAATTGCAACACAAACACTGACTTAATCGAAAGAAGAGAAGAAGGGGGCCTCTAGAGTATGAAAGAGTATGAAAACTATGAATGCTCAAGTCATGGCATCCTTTTAATGGTTTAACTTATATTTGAGTAATATTTCAAAAAGGTACCTCTACTTTTACTCAATTATTGCTGTTGAATACTTTATAGAACACTGCTATTGCTTACCTGATGCAACTCTCACACTTCCCCTCTGTAACACTCCAAATGGATCTGCTGTAACATGCCAGCAGAAGGCCACATTTTTTTCTGCTAATGGCCATTGGCTACATAAGAAATAAAATGCAAGATATGAAGACAAGATAATCATGTACTTGTCCACTTGGGAGACTCATTTGGATGCATCTTGAGGGAACCCTGGAATTCTTAAATATAGATTGCACTCCACATGAATCCTTTAAAGCACTAATATAACACAGAGTAGGCCAATTTTCATGGGTCATGCAGTAGAATAAAGGACTGATAAAATCCATATGTCTATGGTCAATGCTTTTTGGGACTTGTGGGATGTCCACAGTGATTCTTTTCCCACTTCTCCATGACATCAGCATGCTTTTTGACATGATGCAAAATGCAGTATAAAATTTTTCAAGGACCTGAACATGATTTTATGCTCTACCCTCTCTTTAGAGAGTACCAGATTTCATAGAGGCATTCTTCTCCAGACTGCTATTTCTGTACTAAGTATGTAGCTGTGGAGAAATAGAGAATCTCTAAAAGTGGACTTGAGCAGTTGAATAGTCCAGGAATTATCTGCTAGTTACATAATTCACCATAGTATCAAGCTATGTGGTCATACAGTGGAGTTATTATAACAAGGATACCAATCCCTTAGTAATGAGATAGTTCGTTATATTTCAGCCATGATGGTTCACTGTTGGGTGGGTACTTGAAAAGTAAACTCCATGCAATGATATCTTTGAGGTGCATGGCTTAGGGGTGTGGTCAGCTCAAAATAGCAGATATGAGTTTGAGGTGATGTCACAGCTAACTTATTGAACTTACCACCACAGAGATGAAGAGCATACCTCCATTAAGAACACTATATTCTTTGAGACTACCCTGTTTTCCTGATAACAACGTGTGGTGTTTTTCCTGACACAATAAATATGCTGTGGGTCTGATGCTAGTCCACCTCAGGTCCCATTTTTGTACACACTCATACTCACACTCACAAAGGTTAATTTCAGAGTCATTAAAAACCTTACTGCATGTCTTTGGAGATGTTGGAGTAAACTGGACTACCTAGAGTGAAATGCACTGTTGACCATTATATAATACTGTATATGAATGTACATACAACATATTTCAGTCAGTGTTCAATTTCCTCCAGACAACATAAAACGTTATTTAAAATGCTCTTGGCTGTTTTAATTTTTACATGTTAAAAAGTAAAACTACTAAACTGCATAAATCCTATTTTTCTTACAATGTTATTTTATTTTGTAATACAATCAAATCACAGAAACATTTTAGATAATTATTCTGTTTAGCTTTAAGCTCTTTCTGTGGAGCATTTAATATATTTTAATGATTGCTGTTTATTCACTTAATAATTGAAAATAACATTTATTTTAGATTTTTACAATTACATTTTAGTTATGTAAAAATGATATGAGTGAAAAGAAATGTTATTGCTTTTTTTTGGAAATGTACATTTTAAAAGAGTATTATGCATACCTACATTGTAGCTTTTATGTGTGTGTTTTTATAATCTATCTACTTTGCATTTTTGTGAGATCTTAACATAACACGCTTTCATTGCTACTGTATAGCTTTGAAAAGGCTGTTCTTTGGGCCTTTGAATAGCTACCATAAAAGGCACTTTTTTGTTTAAGGATAGAAGTGCTATTGTTTTGGACTGCTAGCTAAGAAACAGGGCCATCATAAGCAGTGTGCAATAATAATTCCTTCAGTGCTGCATGCAAAGGCGAAGATGATGAATTTCTATGCCACGCTACATTATAGAAGGATAAAAGAACAAAGGGGTGAAGGGCAGTGGTTGCACAGAGCCTTAATCAGATGCAGATCAGCCTAAGAGCATCAGAGCATCAAATCCCTGCTCCACAGAACCAAGCACCCTTTTTCATGCACTGCAAATGGTTGAGACAGATTCAGGGCTTTATTGAAAGATCATATGGGATGACTGCAAAATCCCATTACTTGTTGATTAAGTATTGATCTCTGCAGCATTAACAACTCAGCTAATATGGAGTGACCTCTGAGACCAGTGGTTGGAGAAAAGGAGAAAAAGAGCAAGAAAAGAAACAGGGAAGGGGGTGTGAGGTGGTTTACAATTTACTAAAACAGGCAGACACATGAATAAAGAGGAGGAGAGCAACTCTTGTCTCTTAGCTCTGGTTAAAATGTCACACTCGACAGTGCGGATCAATGCCCACTTTATTTTCTTGCTGCCGTCTTATTACCATCATGAGACTGCCTTCTTTGATGCTTTTTAATGACCTTCTGAACTATGCACTCTGCCTTTTTATGTCTCTGATGTGGTGCTGTAATGTGGCATGTTCGTGAAGAATAATTTGCCCCATGGAGAAGAAGTTCTTATAAATATTTCTGCACTCTATTTATTTATTAATTTATTTATTCAGTCAGGCAAAGGCCAAGTATTATGCTATTATAAATAGCATATCACTTATGATGTCAGTTTTAATTACAAGAAGCTGTTAATAATATTAGTTTTCAAAATTAGGATTTGCATTATTGTACACACACATCTATATATATAATATATATAAACTGCTCAAAAAAATTAAAGGAACACTTTGAAAATACATCACATCTCAATTGGAATATCTACACTGGTATGGACTGTGTTATGTGTTAAGAATAAAAAAATGCCAGGAATAAAAGGATGCCACATCGTTTGATGGAAATGAAAATTATCAACCTACAGAGGGCTGAATTCAAAGACACCCCAAAAATCAAAGTGAAAAAATGATGTGGCAGTCTAGTCCATTTTGCTGAAATTTAATTGCAGCAACTCCAAAATCATACTCATTAGTTTGTATGGCTCCCACGTGCTTGTATGCATGCCTGACAATGTCAGAGCATGCTCCTAATGAGTACGACGAATGTTGTCCTGGGGATCTCCTCCCAGATCTGAACCAGGGCATCACTGAACTCATGGACAGTCTGAGGTGTAACCTATCGGCATCAGAAGAACCGAAACATAATGTCCAAGAGGTGTTCTATAGGATTTAGTTCAGGCAAGCGTGGGGGCCAGTCAATAGTATCAATTCCTTCATCCTCCAGGAACTGCCTGCATACTCTTGCCACATGAGGCCAGGCATTGTCATGCACCAGCTGGAACCTAGGACTCACTGTGCCAGCATAGGGTCTGACAATGGGTCCGTTATATATATATATATATTGTCAGACTTGCCCGGAGACCACATATTTATAAAACACACACGTTTATTTCTCCCAAATAAACACAGGATTTCAGTCCCGAACACCACACAATGCACACAGCAATTAATCACCACAATAAATCTCTTCTCTACCACAGTCCTTGGCCACCTATCTCCACCCGGGAGCTTCGTCGTGCTCTCACTCTTGACTCAAGCTCCCCAACTGTAGGAAGGTGGCCCCTTTTTTTCCCGCCTGGATGTGCTCCAGGTGGCTGATGACGGCCTTCCGGCAACACTTCCTGGTGTGGCGGAAGTGCTGCCCTTTGCAATGGAAGCACTCTGGGCGTCTCTCTCGCACGCCTGTGTGTGTGTTTGTGTGTGTCTCTCATGCGCCTATGTGTGTGTGTCTCTCTCTCGCGCACCTTGTGTGTGTGTCTCTCTCGTGCACGCCTGTGTGTGTGTGTGTGTGTCTCTCTGGAGCGCCTTTGTGTGTGTGTGTGTGTCTCTCTCTCTCTCTCTCGTGCGCGCGCCTGTGTGTCGCGCTCTCTTTGCACAGGGAATGCCCAGGGAGAGACTGAACACCCCCAAAAAAGTCGAAAGGGAAACTGGCTTGTTCGTATACCGAGTGTGTGGTCGTGAACAGATTCAAAAGTTTGGTGAACTTTTTGTTCGTAAACTGATTTGTACGTGTTCCGAGACGTTCGTGAAACCGAGGTTCCACTATATACTGTATATATATATATATATACAGTATATATCCATCCATTCATCCATTATCCACTGCTTATCTGAGGTTGGGTCGCGGGGGCAGCAGCCTAAGCAGGGAAGCCCAGACCGCCCTCTCCCCAGCCACCTCCTCCAGCTCCTCTGGGAGGACCCCGAGGCGTTCAATGGCCAGCCGGGAGATATAATCCCTCCACCGTGTCCTGGGTCTGCCCTGTGGCCTTCTCCCAGAGGGGCATGCCCGGAACACCCCCCCAGGGAAGCGTCCAGGGGGCATCCTAACCAGATGCCCAAACCACCTCAACTGACTCCTCTCGATGCGGAGGAGCAGCAGCTCTACTCTGAGTCTCTCCCGGATAACTGAACTCCTCGCCCTATCTCTAAGGGAAAGTCTAGCCACCCTGCGGAGAAAACTCATTTCTGCCACTTGTATCCGCGATCTTGCTGTCACTACCCAAAGCAGTGGCCATACTGTAGGTGAGGGTAGGGATGTAGATCGACTGGTAAATCGACAGTTTCACCCTTTGGCTCAGCTGTCTCTTCACCACGACAGACCATTGCAGAGCCCGTATTACTGCGGATGCCGAACCGATTCGTCCGTCAACCTCCCGCTCCATTCTTCCCTCACTCGTGAACAAGACCCCAACTATACTTGAACTCCTCCACTTGAGGCAGTAATGTGTTCCCAACCTGGAGAGAGCATTCCACCGTTTTCCAGCTGAGAACCATGGCCTCAGATTTAGAGGTGCTGGCTCTCATCCCCGCCGCTTCACACTCGGCTGCAAACTGCTCCAGTGAGAGCTAGAGGTCACTGTCCGATGAAGCCAACAGAACCACGTCATCTGCAAATAGCAGAGATGAGATTCTGAGGTCACCAAATCAGTCCCCCTCTGCTCCTTGGCTGCACCGAGAAATTCTGTCCATATAACTTATGAACAGAATCGGTGACAAAGGGCAGCCCTGGCGGAGTTCAACCTCAACAGGAAACGAGTCTGACTTATTACCGGCAATGCAGACCAAGCTTCTGCTCCTCCTGTACAGGGTCTGAATGGCTCGTAACAACTAGCCTTGTACCCCATACTCTTGGAGCACACCCCACAGGAGGCTTCGAGGGACCCGGTCAAATGCCTTCTCCAAATCCACAAAACACATGTGGACTGGTTAGGAAAACACCCTTGCCCCCTCCAGGATCCTGGCCAGGGTGTAAAGCTGGTCCAGTGTTCCATGGCTGGGATGGAATCTGCATTGTTCCTCTTGAATCTGAGATTCGACCATCGACCGAACTCTCTTCTCCATCACCCCCAACCTGGGAAGCTGAGGAGTGTGATCCCCCTTTAGTTGGAGCACATCCTCCGGTCAAAATTCTTATAAAGAGGGACCACCACCCCAGTTTGCCAACCCAGAGGCACTGCCCTCGATGTCCATGAGATGTTGCAGAGATGTGTAAACCTGGACAGCCCCACAACATCCAGAGCCTTGAGGAACCCAGGGTGAACCTCGTCCACCCCAGGGGAACGCCACTTCGGAGCTTTTTAACTACCTCAAAGACCTCGGCCCATGTTATGGATGCCCCGCCCCTGCCAGAGTCCTCCAGCTTTGCTTCCTCTGAGGAAGACATGCTGGTGGGATTGAGAAGAGCCTCGAAGTATTTCTTCCACCGGTCAATAACGTCTACAGTTGAAGTCAGCAGGGCTCCATCTCCACTTTACACAGTGTTGGTGGAGCACCGTCTTTCCCTCCTGAGGCACCTGACAGTTTGCCAGAACCTTCTCGGTGCTGACTGAAAAGCCATTTTCCATGGCTTCCCCAAACTCCTCCCATGCCCGACTTTTTGCCTCTGCAACAGCTGATGCTGCCACACGCTTGGCCCGCCGGTACCCCTCAGCTGCCTCTGGAGTCTCACTGGTCATCCAGACCCGATAGGACTCTTTCTTCAGCTTGACAGCCTCTTGAACCTTAGGTGTCCACCACAGGGTTTGTGGATTGCCGCCAGGAGAGGCACCGACAACCTTGCAGCCACAGCTTTGTTCTGATGCTTCGAAAATGGAGGCTTGGAACGTGGCCCATTCAGACTCAATGTCCTTTGCCTCCTTTAGAATGAGGTTGAAGTTCTGTCGGATGTGGCAGTTAAAGATCATTCTGACCAGTTCCTCCACCAGACATTCCCAGCAGATCCTCATTATACGTTTGGGTCTGCAGGGTCTGTCCGGCATCCTCTTCCACCATCTGATCCAACTTACCACCAGGTGGTGATCAGTTGACAGCTCAGCCCCTCTCTTCACCCGAGTGTCCAAGACATAAGGTCACAAATCCGATGACACGATTACAAAGTCGATCATCGAGCTGTGACCTTGGGCATCCAGTCGCCAAGTGCACTTATGGACACCCTTATTCTCGAACATGGTGTTCGTTATGGACAATCCATGACCAGCACAGAAGTCCAACAACTGAACACCACTCGAGTTTAGATCAGGGAGGCCGTTCCTCCCAATCACACCTCTCCAGGTTTCACTGTCATTGCCGATGTGAACAGTTAAGTCTCCCAGTAGGACGATACAGTCCCCTGGAGCTGCACATCGCAGCACCTCTTCCAGGGACTCCAAGGAGGCTGGGTACTCTGAACTGTGATTTGGCACATAAGTGCAAGCAACAGTCAAAGTCCTTCCCCCAACTCGAAGGCGTAGGGAAACAACCATCTCGTCCAACGGGGAGAACCCTAATGTGCAGGCCTCGAGCCAGGGGGCCATAAGCAAGCCCACCCCTGCCTGACACCTCTCACCCACAGCAACTCCAGAGAGGAACAAAATCCAGCCTCTCTCAAGAGGAATGGTTCCAGAGCCCAGACCATACGTAGAGGTGAGCCCGACTATATCTAGCCGGTACCTCTCAACCCCTTGCAGGAGGTAACTTTCCATGTCCCAAGAGCCAGTTTCAGCAACCAAGGGTCGGAACGCCAGAGTTTCCACCTTTGGTTACCACCCATATCGCATTGCACACAACCCCTATGGCCTCTCTTGCAGGTGGTGGGCCCAAAGGAAAACAGAACCACGTTGCTCCTTCGGGCTGAGCCTGGCTGGGCCCCGCGGTTGAAGGTCCAGCCACCAGGCATTCGCCAGCGAGCCCCTCACCTGGGGCCCTGGGTACCCCCTGGCAAAGGAAACGCCAATCCTTGGTTTAACTCCATATGGAGTTATATATTATATATTGTGAGCTGGAGGGCTGATCGCACCCCAAGAAGATACAGACGCCCCTGGGAAAACCCCAACCCCTGAAACACAGACTACCCTCACATTGCTCCTTACCTTCGTACTTGCGCTATAACGCGTAATACAAGCTTCACGTGATACTCCGCTAACTTAAAAGCCTTGTGCAGCACCTGTCAGTTTTGAAATTGATTGTTTGCTTTTATCTCTCTCTCTGACATTCTCTGCTCCTAGCGGAACTGTCATCTCTGACTTGTCATGGAGCACGTTTAAGCTTTTAAAAAAGAAACAAATGTTTGTTTGCAGTGTTTGAATAATATTCCTGTTTTCTACAACCATCTGTGTCTCTCTGCAAATCTGTGACCCAAGCGTGACAATATATATATATATATATAAACAAACAATGTCTGTTTTTAAGGGTTACATACAGTAAGTGACTAATAAGTGCACTACTGGGTACACAAAAAGAATATGTAATTTTCCTCATTGCAAACAGCCAACACTAGTACTAAATTTTTAATATTAAAAGGTGTCATATTCATTATTATTCATTGGTATGAAGATTGATCCAGATCTTGCCTAAAATGAACCAATCATTATCCATGATTATTTTTCCACCTGCTCAGAGCTGCTGGGATATGTTTTAGCCCAGTGATTCCAAACTGCCAGTTCACAGTCTTGAAGAATATTTTTGACTGTCTTCAAAAATCAGTGAACTCACAGATTATTTTTTTGTGCCAATGTGAGCACTTTTCAGGTAACATTTTGAACAAAAAATTACCTCATTTTCAGTATGGACACACCAAACTTCCAACAATAACCAGCTCTCCAATATAATCTTAATAAATCTACACAGTACAACCTTGCTTAGAGTACTAGCACTTATATCCACTTGAGGCACTGGTTGGACAAATTATGATACACAGCAAATAAGTTTATCATATGTGTGCTCTGAAAAGGTTTTATCAGTCTCCTTCTGGACCATAAGTCAGAAAGGTTCTTGGGTTAAATTCACAGGCTCATTACCATCTATGTGGTGTTTGTGGGTTCTCCTAAGTTTTCAGTCTGGTTTTCTTGAGAATTCCTAAATGGATTTCTTTCCCCAATCACAAAAATGTTCTTTTTGATTGGTGAATTACTCTGGTTGAAGAGATAATGAGTGTATGCACAAATATGCCTCGTGGTAGCCTGGTACCCCATTAAGAGTTGTTTACTGCCTTGCATCTAATGATACTATTACCCTGGAACTGAAAAAGTAAATCCAGAAAATAGATGCATGGTTTAATATATTGTCATTTTTATTACCATAAAAACAATAACCAATTTAATTAAAAAAATATGTTTTACATTAATGTATTCTCTTTACCATATTAAACAGATTATTTCCAGAGGTAATGCAGCAAGCAAAAGGGCAATCTAAGGGCTATTCAGAAATAACGAACCAAAGAGTAATTTTTACTAAATTACATACTGTGAAAGCCAATGAAGGATCACTTTAATCTGATGAAGTTGATGTAACCACTTATGCCACATTCAAAACAATTTTCTTAAAGCCATTAAAACCAGAAGGCACAGCAGGCATGAAGTGACTGCACTTTAAGCCAGGTCATGCTAACACCTCACCCACTGGAGGTAGCTGTTTTTTGAGGTTCTGCCTCTAAATCTCATCAATTTTCCTTAAAAGGATATTAATTTCCCCTAAAATATTTAATTGCACAGTACCAAATGATGAAAGAGTACATGTAGGCTGCCTCCTATGGAGCTCGGAGAAAAAATTCTATAGCCAATAGATCCTGTTTCTTTTGACCTTCATCATATTGAATTATTTATGTGTGAAGGAAGTAACTTACAGTATATGATCAGCAGAAAAAGAAGTAACAGTCTCAGGATATTTTACTGAATTGCAAATGTCTTTAAGATATGTTGTTAGAGCATTAAAATTTAGGTGGCAAGAAGGAAACATAATTTATCCAAAATTGTGGATGCTATATTCCTTATAGAAAAAAGCACGTAACTGTGCACCGATGACTGCATCAGACCAGTTGTAAGGGTGCATTTGCACCAGACACTAGAGCAGGAAATACAGCATTAAGTAAAAAATTGTTAAATGTCCAATATGCTAGATGCAATGAAATCAAAGGTAAAAACATGAGAAACAGTATTAAGTAAAGAATTGCCAAATGTCAAATATGATTAGGGAGAATGAAAAAAGCAAGAAGGTATTCAAAGTAGACGTAGGTGTCCAAACTGGCAAGACATAATCAGTAACTCATCATTCTGTAAGCAAAAGCAAAATCCACCAAAACACCCATCAAATCACTAGAGAATCTGAATGGCTGTTAGGAAGGCAAAAGTATAATGTTTGAGCAGTACCAGAAGGGGGTGCTTATCTTTTATTCCTCTCCCATCCCATCATTGACAACTATATTCTGTAAGTGACGGCACAGCTACATTGGAGAGCATGGAGGTAACCAGAAAGCCAGGAAACTGTCTGAAGGCAGAGCCCCCAAGTCAAAGTTAGATTTATTATTGTAAAAATAATAATCAGGTAAAGGAATCTCTATTACTTGTCTTCAGACCTACAGAAAGAATTTATGTATTGCTTATCTTACCGTGTAACACATGCTGTTCTAGAAGAGAAATCACTATTTATTACACTGTAATCATTGATATCAAGTTCATCACACATTGGCTATTAGTTTATTTTACAGTATGTTCAATTAAGTAAAATAAAAAAAATGTTTTTAATCTTCAACAGAACAATTTTATAGCATTTTTGACAACATAGTCACGAGTCACTATGTGGCTTCACTAGTCTCATAATTCAACCTGTTCAGCTTAGGGCTGTACAAGGCACGGACCCTATCCCATAATTTCCACTGCATGGCAGGCATCAGTATTAGGTGGAGTGTCAGTTATTTGTAGTGTATACTCATATGCATTGTGGAGCCAACCCGGACACAGACAGGCGGACATGTTCTTTTTCATCACCACACGTTTATTATATACACTATTTACAATTATTTAAATTGGTCACACAGACCCAAATAATGGTCACTCAGACCCAGTCACGTGCACAATCCCCAAATTACTCAGTCCTGGCCACAAATGCCTCTCTTCGGGCCGCCTCCACACCTCCTCTGTGCTTCGTCCTGCCTCCTTCCGACTCCAGCCTCGAATGAAGGGAGACGGCCCCTTTTATCCAGTTCCCGGATGAGCCCCAGGTGTTCCCGGCATTCCTCCCTTGGCCACGCCCCAGTGTGGCAGAAGTGCCGGCTGTCCTCCCGGCAGCTCTCCAGGTGCCATCCTAAATCTTCCCCCCAGCACTTCCTGATGTAGCGGAAGTGCTGGGGTAACAGGTCCCTAAGGCATTGGGGCGCCTCCTGGCGGCGACCACGGGCCCCTACAGAGTGGAGCTTCCATGCCCTGTACCCGGGGCCCCCAGAGCAACCAGGAAGGCGGCCCCCACGTGATCCAGGGTGGGCTTTGACCCTCTTCCGGTCCCTCACGGCGTCCCGGCCGGGTCATTGCCCCTGGCATCCCTGACAGCATGCATCCATGTTTTTTCTTCTAAGAGATATCAAAATTAAAACAACATTGAAAAAAGTATTTTTCATTCATTTTGAAGTCTATATAACAATTTCAGGTAAAATAGGTCTCAATATTAGATGCTGAATACACGTAATGAACAGATCTCAAAACTGTATTCCCAAATATACACTAGAGCTCACAGAAATGTTGTAGAGAACTGTGAAAATTTATTATTATCCCCTACCATTTTGTTTTCAGAAACTTGCAGTGTTATTATGGCCTTTTTATTTTGAACAGGTTTTCTTGATGATCCTCATTTCCTTAAACAATTGTCAGATGTCCCAAAAAGGCGATGGTTTTGCAGGTGGTGGCCACAAACAATTGTACTTTCCTTATCCTTCTTGACTGATTCTTCTATAGTCCTTCTCTAGTTTTGCAATTGCTAATGTGCATCACCATGCAGCTCTATTGGCATTCAACAGAAAATACCACAATTGGCAGCTCCACATTGGCAACCAATTCTCTTCATAGATGACAGCAGGTTCACACTCAGATGTAAAAGAGTGAAAAGGTCCAGAGAAGCCATAGGGAATGATAAGCAGCCTGCAACATCATCCAGAATGACTGGTTTGGTGGTGAGTCAGTGATGGTCTGGGGAGGCATATACTTTGAGGGTTGCAGAGACCTTCACATGCTAGGCAACTGTACCCTGACTGAATGAAATCCTCAGAATCATTGTTAGACCTTGCACTGGTGCAGTGGGCCCTGGGTTCATCCTGGTGCAAGGTAATGCTCGGTCTGATGTAGCCAGAGTGTGTAGGCAGTTCCTGGATGTTATTGACTGGCCCGCACAACTATGCAAAAAATGCAAAACTAGAGAAGAATCAGTCAGGAACGATAAGAAGGGAGAAATTGTCTGTGGCCACCACCTGCAAAGTCATTCCCCTTTTTGGTGTTGTCTTGCTGTGGCCTCTCCAATGAACCAGTTGTCACTTTCATTTCTACCAAAGCACAATCGCTTATACTTCCTAACTGGAGACATTGATATCCCTGAAGCTTAACTGACTTGGTGTTAGACTGTGATAATTAAGTGTTTTCTTAATTTTTTTGAGCAGTATATATCTGTGTGTGTTTTATGCACTTCCAATCAAAACAGTTCTGAAAGAACATTAAAGAATGATCCAAGTCTCTTATGTGAAGTTAGTTTAAATGTCATCTGCAAATCAAGTGTATATATTTTCCCTGTGATAAACTGTCATTCTGCCATGGTTTAAATTCTTAATAGTGTCAAATGCTTCCAGTACCTCTAATATTGATGAAGCTTGCTCAGAAATCAGATAGGGCTACATGCATCACAGAATGCTGTAGGTTAAACACTGTACTGTTTTTCTTGTCACATTGTGGAACAATGCAGTACATGTCTAGTGCATTTATCTGCTTGTTATTTTCAGAAATAAAAATTACAGCTAATCTTTAATCACTTTTTATTCAGAAATATTTTATAGCATATGAGCGCAATAAATCACAACTGGATTTTTTCAAGCAAAAAACCTGACAAAAGAATGTAATTGAGTCAGTCCTGATAAGAAGACTTTTGAAATGAGTTAGCTAATATGGCAGCGACACTAATGGCAGCAGATGTGTGACATTTGTGCAGGTTTGACTGTAAGTAACTGTCAAAATATTTGCCATGCCACTTGTCACCATAGCTTAGCAAAGAGCACACCCGTTAGAGGCAAAAACATTTTAAGATCACCTATACTGCAAATCTGGCTATCAAACATGGAAAACCCATGATTTTTATCATTCAGATTTTGTAAATAGAGTTTAAATACTTTAGAAAAATGATTAATCAGATCAGTTTCAAATGCATATCTTTGCTTTATGCAAAATAAGACTTTTTTTAAAAAAAAATTTGAAGCTTGGACCCACGTTGGCACTTCTATGGAAAAAAGTGCTTATCTTGAAGTGATTCTAAGGACATGGCCAGAATTGAGAGAGAGTCAGACAGACATAGACAGGAGGTGAAAATCGAGAGTGCATTGCTAGTACTGCAGATGTGACCAAGGGCCTCATGTATAACGGCGTGCATAGTATTCACACTAAAACATGGTGTATGGACAAAACCGGAAATGTGCATAAGCACAAAAAAATTCAGATGCATAAAACTGCGTAAGCAAAGTTCCATGCATGTCCCCTTTATAGATCCTAGTCAATGTGAATTTTTTATTTTTTATTTTTTTTATTTATTTTATTAATTTTATTGGAATCCATACAAAGCAATCAAGTTTTTACAAAAAGAAAAATTAAATTAAGAACAGATTGATCCCCACCCCTGAGAGAGAGAGCAAGCTAAACAGCGTAAAATTTAAGGCTTGTAAACTTACCTAAATTAATAAATTCTCTGTGCTTCATGAACTTATTTTAAAATATTACTGATTAGATCCTGCCATGTTTTGAAAAAAGTCTGTATGGATCCTCTAACTGAGTATTTAATTTTTTCCAATTTCAAATAGTATAACACATCAGTTTCCCACTGACTTAAAAGAGGAGAGTTTGGGTTCTTCCAGTTTATCAGAATAAGTCTGAGTGTCAGAAGTGTAGTGAATGCAATCACAATTAGTTTGTCTTTCTCCACTTTAAGCCCCTCTGGAAGAACCCCAAACACAGCTGTTAGTGGGTTAGGAGGAATTGTAAGTCCAAGGCTGTCTGAGAGGTAATTAAAATTTTTTGTCCAGAATAATGTTAATTTGGTGCAGGCTCAGAACATGTGACCCAGTGAGGCTGGAACTTGGTTGCAACATTCGCAGGTTGGATCATGCCCTGGAAACATTTTGGAGAGTTTTAGTCAAGACAGATGTGCTCGATATATAATTTTGAGTTGTATAATTGTATGCTTTGCCCATATCGAGCTCGAGTGAATTCTCTGCATTGCTACTTTCCACTCCTTTTCTGATATATTAATTGAGAGATCTTTTTCCCAGTGTCCTTTTGGATCTTTGAAAGGGAGGGATTGTAAAATGATTTTATATATTGTAGATATGGAGTCTAAGTCCTTAAGATTGAGCAATATTTTTTCCAGCATGGATGAGGGTGCAAGATGAGGAAAAACTGGAAGGTTCTGTTTAACAAAGTTCCTGAATTGAAGATTTTACTTCTATTGCGGTCCAAGCCTGTGTATGTTCATCAATTTGTATCCAGGTTCTTATCGCCTGTATATTTGCTACCCAGTAATAAAACTGGAAGTTAGGTAAAGCCAGTGTTCCCAGCTCGCGTGGAGTAGTTGAAAGGGCGGACTGCAAGGCCTTTTCCAGTTTCAGATGATCTTCTCCAATCGCCGAGCTATCGTGACCTGCGTCACTCATGCTCATACATTCGCTCCCCATTTCGCTCTCAGCTGGAGACGATGTAGCGGACTGTGGTCCCGAGGAGTCTGGGCTTTCGCCCATCTGATCCGGGTCAGTCTCTGAAAGGCCGTACCTTGAGCTTGAACTGGGGCTTGCCGATCTGAGCTTGGATGTAGCTTTAGTTTTCGTTTCTTTCTGAACCCCTTTCCTGTTGGCCGTGTTTATATATGCTTGCATATACTGTAGTAGTACCTTCAGGTTGGATAAATACAGGATATCTCAGGATAATAAGAAGATAATATGAAAAATAACACTGCTAGTAGCGGAGCTCCACTTCAGACATCCATCTCTCGGAATGGACGAGACCAAACACCATCATACCCTTGGTTTTATTGTTGTTATTATTGCATTAAGACTTACTATGCTTATTCTGGACCACTTTCTAACACCATTCCCTGGGTTTATTATCCAGGTTTATTATCTTAATACATTAAGATTGCTGAAGATTATATATATTTTAGGTTCATAGTTTGTCAATAATTATATTTTAGGTATATAGTATTTAGACTATATTGGCATTAGATATCTCTATTTTTTAATCCTAAAACGCCGCTGCGTGGGGGCTTGTTTTGCTTTGGACATGCTCTGTCTCTGGGTATGTCAGAGGACCGGGACTGCGTGAAGTGGGGTCCAGTGTCACGTGGGGAGGAAAAATGGGAGGGTGGGGGTTAAGGGGGGGAGAGAAAGAGAGCAGGCTCTATCTATATCTTATCTATCCTTTTAATCTTTATAATTATGACTACCAACAAAAAAATAAGCTGCATGGCAATAACTCTTGGGGAAATAGGAAATTAAGGTTAAAGCTGTCTCACTTCCAGTTAACACTATAAAATGACATCAAAAATTCAGAATCAATGTCTCCATGATGGGACAGTTAAATTTGTGAGCTGAATTGTTAAATGGCCTGAATCACGAATTAAAAAGAAAGAAAGTACTCTCTCACCTAACAAGTTTAAGCGCTAAAATAGTATTTTTACAGGAGACCCACTTACTAAGCAAGGATCAGTTCCGGCTGCAAAAAGGACTGGACTGGCCAAATGTTCTATTCTAGCTTTACAAAGAAAACTAGAGGTGTGGGAATTCTTATACATAGAACAGTCTCATTTGTAGCATCAGATGTAGTATTGGATTCTGAAGGGAGATATGTGATGGTCATGGGCAACTTATCTAACTGTAACATGATTTTGATAAATGCTTATGCACCAAATGTCGATGATAAGAAATTTATACAAAATTTATTTGCATCTATTCCCAATGTGAACACTCATAAAATTATAATGGCTGGGACTTTAATTGTGTTTTAAATCCTCTCTTAGATAGGACTTGTATCACAGGGGGGATGACATCTAACACGGCAAAGATAATTACAAAGTTTATAACTGTTCACAACTTATCTGAGCGTTGGAGTTTTTTACACCCAAACTCAACATATTCTTTCTACTCACCAGTACATCATTGCTACTCAAGAATTGATTATTTCTTTAAAGATAACAATGTCTTGCCTGCGATTAAATCTTGCAAATACGATGCTATTGTTATTTCTGACCATGCACCTCTGATCTTAGAGCTAAAGTCACTATGCCCCACACACTCATTTCGCAAATGGCGTCTCAACCCGCTTCTATTAGCAGACGAGAATTGTACAGAATTTATATCCAAACAAATCAGTTTCTTCCTAGAGACAAATACATCCTCAGAGATTTCTGCAGGAATACTCTGGGAAACTCTTAAGGCCTTCTTAAGAGGACAGAGTATTTCATATCTTTCCCACAGAAATAAATTAGAAACCAAGAAAGTAGCAGAGCTAAAAAGCGAAATTACTAGAATAGATAAAGAACATGCCAGGCTTCCAAGCGAGGCTCTACATAGGAAAAGGCAGGCTCTGCATTTAAAACTAAACCTCTTGACAACTAAAGAAACTGAACAACTAATTTATAAATCCAGACATCATTACTATGAACACGGAGAGAAAGCTAATAAGCTTTTAGCTCAACAAATTCACAAACAAGAAGTCGAATCCCAGTAATCACTAACACGAACGGAGACAAAATCATCGACCACAAAAATATAATGCGCACATTTAGAGACCACTATAAATCCTTATATTCTACTGAGTTTAAAGAAGACAACACACAATCTAATGCATTTCTGGATACATTACAGATACCACAAATAGATACTCCTAGTGCAGAGGAACTGGATAAACCTCTGGTGTTATCAGAATTACTAGATTCTATAAAGTCACTTCAAGGCGGGAAAGCAGCAGGTCCTGATGTCTACCCTGTAGAAATATATAAGAAATTCTCTGTTCATCACAAGTAAACATAAAGCGCTTTATCAACAAAATTTTGCAGTCTGCATGGAAAAAATTAAGCAAGACTTGCATAGATAATCAATCCTTCATCTCACACTAGCTGGAAGAATTAACACTGTTAAGATGAATATTCTTCCTAAGCTCCTTTTTTATTTCAAAACATTCCAATATACATTAATAAATCATTCTTTAGGCAATTAGATTCAACAATAACCTAATTTATTTGGAATTCAAAACATCCACGTATCCAAAGAGCGACCCTACAAAGACAAAAGGCAGGAGGTGGCATTGCTCTACCTAACTTCCAGTTTTATTACTGGGCAGCAAACATACAAGCTATAAGAACCTGGACACAAAAAGATGAACATACACAGGCCTGGTACGCAACAGAACTAAAATCCTGCAGTACATCTTTATATTCCCTGCTCTGCACCCCAATAAATGCAAGTTATTGGCAATATATTAATAACCCAATTGTGCTTTACTCGCTCAGAATATGGAACCAATGTAGAAACCATTTTAAGAAGGAGAAGCTTTTATCTGTGGCACCTCTGCAATAGAACCTCCTCTTTCAACCTTTAAAACATAAGCAGTTTTTAATATCTGGAAAAAATTTGGGATTAACTTACTTAGAGATCTTTATATAGACAACGTCTTTGCATCCTATTAACAATTAGATTCCAAATTTAACATTCCAGCTGCACATTTCTTTCACTATCTTCAAATTAGGAACTTTGCTAAACAGAACCTGCCTGATTTTCCTCATCTTGCACCCTCATCCATGCTGGAAAAAATATTGCACCATCTCTGCAATATATAAAATTATTTTACAGTCCCTCACTTTCAAAGATCCAAGAGGACACTGGGAAAAAGATCTCTCAATCAATATACCAGAAAAGGAGTGGAAAATAGCAATGCAGAAAATTCACTTGCGCTCCATATGCACAAAGCATACAATTATTCAACTCAAAATTATATATCGAGCACATCTGTCTCGCCTAAAACTCTCCAAAATGTTACCAGGGCAAGATCCAACTTGCGAACGCTGCAATCAAGTCCCAGCTTCACAGGGTCACATGTGTTGGTCCTGCACCAAATTAACATCGTTGTGGACCAAAATTTTTAATTACCTTTCAGACAGCCTTGGTGTCACAATACCTCCTAACCCATTAACAGCTGTGTTTGGGGTTCTTCCAGATGGGTTTAAAGTGGAGAAGGACAAACAACCTGTGATTGCATTCACTACACTTTTGGCATGCAGACTGATTTTGCTAAATTGGAAGAATCCTATCTCTCCTCTTTTAAGTCAGTGGGAAACCGATGTTTTATACTATTTGAAATTGGAAAAACTCAAATACTCAGATAGAGGATCTGTAGAGATTTTTTTCAAAAATTGGCAGGAACTAATCAGTAATATTTTAGAATAAGCTCTTAAAGCACAGAGGAAGCAATTATTTCTGCATTTCTTTTTCTTTTCCATTTATCTCTATTGGCTTATCAAACTCATCAATTTAGGTATGTTTACAAGCCTTAAGTTTTACTCCGTTGGCCTTGCTCTCTCTCTCAGGGGTGGGGGTCGATTTGTTCTTAATCCTACTTTTTGTAAAAATTGATTGATTTGTATGGAATGATTGCAATAAAATTAATAGCATTTCCAAAAAAAAAAAACAAGCACATGTAAAAAAGAAGAATTAAAAGGAATGCAAAATTTAGGTCCTGCTCAGTAAAGTATAGGCAAAGAAAAACACACTATTTGGTGTCTTTAATCTCAAAATTTCCACTTTAATTAAGTAATTTATTTTGTTATTAAAGTAGAACATAGTAAACTTCACCTTAAAATGAATGTTTAATTTATTAGAATTTTTCAAACCCCATGGTAACTAAAGTAGAACATTAAATGCTTCATGTTTTAAGAGTTCCCCAACCCTGTTAATTGCTTCATGCTTCTTAATCGAGCTTATTCTTAAGCCAACACAAGCACACAGGCAGTGATCACCACAAAGAATACATTACATTCATGATACTACAGCACTCTTAACATCTAGGAATACTGAGATGTATACTTGATATCATTTTCATAATGAAATTATTAAAGCATGTATTAAACATCTGGGGGCACGGTGGCACAGTGGTAGCAAATACAAAGGCATTTATTGTGTCTGTCAGCGTGTTGCAGTATGGATTCTCAGGGCCCCCATATGTTTAATTATTAACAGTGTACATTATTTAAATGAAGTTAACAATTTATCTGTAGAATTTAATATACATTAATGCATTCCATCATTAAATGACATCAAGTATACATCCTTAATATTCTTACAGCACACAACTTCAAGAGGATAGCTCTTGGAAATCTAAATCCACTTAGAAGCCAGGGATGATTATATGTAAATATGCACTCTCTTCTATTGAATTGAATTGAATTCCTTTATTGTCATTGTATGGTATAATGAGATTCAATATGCAACTCCTCCATAAACTAATCTATACTAATAAAAGGAAAAGCCCTCACTGACTCACTCACTGACTGACTGACTGACTCATCACTAATTCTCCAACTTCCCGTGTAGGTAGAAGGCTGAAATTTGGCAGGCTCATTCCTTACAACTTACTTACAAAAGTTGGGCAGGTTTCATTTCAAAATTCTACGCGTAATGGTCATAACTGGAACCTATTTTTCTCCATATACTGTAATGGACGTTAGCTCGATGGACGTGGGGGTGGAGCTGCGTGTGACATCATCACGCCTCCCACGTAATTACGTGAACTGACTGTGACTGCAGTATGTGAAAAAGAAGTTTAATGAGAACACACGAGGTATAAACAAGACTTTGGATCACTTTGTAACGGAGTTAAAATTGCTGTAGACGTGGACATCGCAACATCACACAAGAGAGCAGCTTACGTGAACTGACTGACCGCAGTACGAGTGATCACTTCCATGCATCAAACCTGTTCAAAAACGCATTACACAATTGACAAGCTGGGAAAAGAATATGCTCCGAGCTGAGCTCCACAGCTAACGCGGTCTTGCGGAAGCAACCTCGTCACGCTGCCACCAAATACTGACAGAAAAATCCACAAGTTAATACACACGCTGTCTCTAGAGTTTCTCCACACTCAATGTATTCTTTGCATCCCTGTTACACCCTCTGATCTCCCATTTCAATTCAGATGCCTCCAATTTCCAGTAAGGAAGATGAGAAGTAAGAAGTCTCAGGGACAGACCCAACAAAAGGTTGCCATTGATTTCAGGCAAGATTGCTTTTCTCCTGGACAACTATACGTTGCATTCTCAAGAGTGAACTTGCGCAGCTTCGTCATATTACAACCACAGTGCTGAATTGACAATGTGATATATAAAGAGAATTATAATAATCGTAATAAAAGAACAATAAAACAGCGGAGAACCTGTGGATTAAATAAAAAGGCAGCTTTCTTGGCAAAGCAAGGAAAGAGGATGGCTTTATATGTCGTTCGTTTATAAAACAGCAGAGAAGCTGTGTAAAGGCTGCTTCACAAAAAGCCAGCGGAGCGCCTTATATGAGCAGGCAGTCAGCTAAAGAAGGGAATCAATAAATATCTCTAATCGTGATAAACAAACAAAAAATAGCGCACAAGCCACGGATTAAATAAAGGAAATGGGTATCTGAACAGTACAGTAAGTCTTGAATAGCTACACAATAGCTATAAGAATCGTAATAAACGAACAATAAAACAGTACAGAACCGCGAAGCAAGGAGAAACGACGGCCTTATATGGCGTTCGTTTATAAAGCAGCGGGGAAGCTGTGTGAAGGCAGCTACACAAAAAAACAGCAGAGTGCCACATGCTGAATGTATTCCTCACATCACCGTTATACGCTCTGATCTCCCATTTCAATTCAAATGCCTCAAATTTCCAATAAGGCTCTGATGACAATTAATAAGTCTCAGGGACACACCCCACAAAAGGTGGCCATTGATTTGAGGCAACATTTCTTTCTTCCTGGACAAAACTAGACATTGCAATCTCAAAAGTAATCTCAGTGCACAGCTTGGTCATATTGCAACTGGACTGCTGAACTGACAACGTGGTATACGTGGGGATTTTGCTATATACAGTATATATATATATGTAGATATATACGTATGTATGTTTATATATATATATATATATAGCAGAATACCAGCTTAGAGAGTAGTGTGTTAAAGAAGGTGCGAAAAAGAAACGGAAAAATTTTTAAAATAACGTAACATGGCTGTTAATGTAATTGTTTTGTCATTGATATGAGTGTTGTTCTCATATCTATCTATATATATATATATATATATATGTTGTTCTCATATCTATCTATATATATATATCTCTATCTATCTATATATATATATATATATACCCGCGCTTGGCAGCGGAGAAGTAGTGTGTTAAAGAAGGAAAGAGAAAGAAAAGGAAACATTTTGAAAATAGCGTAACATGATTGTCAATGTAATTGTTTTGTCACTGTTATGAGTGTCGCTGTGATATATATATATATATATATATAAAAAATACCAGCTTACGCAGCGAGAAGTAGTGTGTTAAAGAAGCAATGAAAAGAAAAGGAAACATTTTGAAAATAAGGTAACCTGATTGTCAATGTAATTGTTTTGTCACTGTTGTGAGTGATGAGTGTTGTTGTCATATATATATATATATATATATATATATATATATATATATTTACACACACACACATAAACATATATATATATATACATATCTATACATATACACATATATACATACATATATATATATCTACATATATACACACACATACATACATACACACACATATATACACAGAAATACATATATATATATACATACATACACACATATATAAACATATATATACATATACATAATATCTACATATATACACACACAGCTATTTCGTATCAGTGCAATACGCTGTTTGTTAAAGCGGTTGACTCCGCTCTTACGTGCAATAACAAATCAAATCATTCAGTTGTCTTTGCTCATATGTCATTTTAGAGCTGGGCGCCTGGCATCTTTTTGGCCACAAGTTCGTTTCTGTTTGGTGTGAGGTTCTGTGTTGTGGAGATTCTCAGGATGGATTGCAGGTGCTCATCAGTGAGGCGACTCCTGTGTGCTGTTTTGTTAGTCTTTATCACTGAGAAGAGCTTCTCACACAGATATGTGCTACCAAACATGCACAAGGTTCGAGCCGCATGTAGACGGACTTTTTTGTTCTTCAAAGTCACCAAAGCGCAGTGCAAACTCAGTGCGCAATAACTCTAGCCGCAATAACTTGCAGCATCATAAGGTAGACTTGATTAACGCGGTAAGTGTTGGCAAGGCAGCTGAAGCGCTGCATTATGGGATCTGTAGTTTATTGTGTTACCAGCGCTTCATATACCGGGCCATTAATAACAATAATACAGTATATAAAATGATCTCGGGCGGATATAATTACACGCCGGGCCGGATGTGGCCCAGCCCTTGAGTTTGACACATATGGACTAAATAGAACTTGAAAAGATATATTTTTCAAATGTGATCGCGCAATTTAGATAGAGTTGACACGCACTACAGCCTGCATGCCTCAATGAGTCATCCTCCCCTCGCTCTTACTTTTTTACCGTTCATCTAATGAATACACTGAGTATGGCTTTACCAAAACAATCATTGATGGCGAATAAAGTATCCATTATTCGAGTATGTAGATCGGTATATATATATACATATATATATACCAGCGTATCGCAGCGAGAAGTAGTGTGTTAAAAAGGTAGAAAAGAAAAGGGAACATTTTAAAATAACGTAACATGACTGTCAATATACAGTATTTGTTTTGTGAGTGTTACTGAGTGTTGCTGTCATCAAGGATTTGATTATCATTATTTCTTTCAATCAGGTTCGTATTTGTAGGATGTGTTGTGTTCAAGTTACATTCCGTGTTTGTCAATCGTTGTAAAGATGACAGGTTTCATTCATCGATTCGTTTCTTACTGCATCAATAAACAGCTCGTCTTCTTCTTTATCTGAGACCTGACACACTGCATGCACGGGTTTTTTACACTGTCTTCCTTTAGCGGGACATTGACTTTTTCACCGTGTGCTTTGTTTCCGCAGTAGCTGGATTTATGAATATGCTTATCAGGCGCTTCATATTTTTTGCTGCCTTTTCAATTGTGTAATTCGGTTTTGTTCAGCTCTTTGGAACTGTTGCTTTTATCTGTGCACTGCGTCAGTTCACGTGAGCCACTCGGTGTACATGCATCGAAGGTTCCCAGCTGTGCTGGTGCCATCTCGTGCTATGTCCATGGCTGTATTTAATGTTACCTTAGTCCTGGCACTTAAAACTTTCTCTTGCAGTTTCAGCTGAGTTTGTGTCAAACACCACCCTGACCATCTCATCTTCCTCTCCATAAGCACAGTCCTTCACCCGTGAATATTTACCCGTGGCAGTTTGCTATTGGATTGCCGCTGACGGACGGCCTTATATGGGTGGACACTAAATTACAAACGCCAGCGGCAGCCTGTCTATGAACTTAATTTAAAGTGTAGGTTTTACATCGTGCTTTGTTTCCGAAGTAGCAGAACTCATGAATATGGTTGTATATGTCACTCGCTTCGCTTCTTATTGTTTCGCTGCCTTCTCAATTATATAATGCATGTTTTCTTAAGCGCTCTTTTGAGGTCTTCCTGGTTTTCTATGTACTGCGTGATTACGTGGGAGGCGTGATGATGTCACACGAAACTCCGCCCCGGCGTTGAAGCTCATCTCCATTACAGTAAATGGAGAAAAACTGCTTCCAGTTATGACCATTACGCGTAGAATTTCGATATAAAACCTGCCCAACTTTTGTAAGGAAGCTGTAAGGAATGAACCTGCCAAATTTCAGCCTTCCACCCACACGGGAAGTTGGAGAATTAGTGATGAGTGAGTGAGTGAGGGCTTTGCCTTTTATTAGTATAGATATGTAGATATGTATAAATATATATATATATGTGGATATGTATATATATATGTGTGTATATATGTAGATATGTATATATATATGTAGATCTGTATATATATATGTATATATTTGACTGTGTATATATATATGTGTGTGTGTGTATGTATGTATGTATATGTATGTGTATAAATATGTTGATATGTGTATATATGTTGTCACGCACGCGCGAGTAGGAGGCCGCGGATTGATTCGATAGCACCTGGGAAACCATTCGCCGCCAGGGAATGGCGGGTATTAACTTTCTCCCTCTGCTTCCTCATAGAAAGAAAGACCTTCCTGCACCATAGGCCTGGATTGACGCAGTCGCGATACTTCCGCCCTTCCTCCGCCATCTTGCCCTGACGTCATCCTTCCCATCCTCCCTTGCGGTCCTTCCCGCATCCTCCACTTCCGCTCCTCCCCAATAAAATGGCGGCGCCAGGAGTCGGCGCGCGCATATGAACTGTTTGTTTATAATTTTGACCTGTTTTTTTTCTGTGTACAATATACGGGGCGGAAAACCCCAACCTTGCTACTGTCTCCTCGGTCCTTTACAAGTGGCGTAGTCGGCAGGATAGAGATCCCGAATGACGGAGGGACAGGACCTCAACACGTGCTGCAGGAATGAGCGCCCAGCTCCAGGCTGCAGCAGCGCAAGCCGCCACCACCGGGAGCTGGAGGCCACGGGCCAGGTTAGTGGAAGCCCAGCGGGCGAGACCAGACCCGCCCAGGCAGCCGCCTCCTCCTATTAGTCCGATGGGCCCTTCGAGGGCGTCGGCCTACCTGGGCATGTTTGAGAGGACGCCACCCGAGCGAGTGGCAGCGGTCAGTGGGCGTCCATCTTGGCGCCATACCTGAAGGACCAGCGCTGCGGGCCTATTATGACCTCCCTGAGGAGGAGGCGCTAATTACGACCTCCTCAAGCCCGAAATACTGGCCCGCTACGGCATTAGCCGGGCCAGCAGGCGGCGAATGGCGGAACTGGGTCTTTGACCCGAAAAGCCCTTCGCGCCCAGGCGTTGAGTTCTGGGGCAAGATGGGCCGCTGGCTACGGCCAGAGGCCCGGCGGGCGGAAAGTGGTCGGCGGGTGGCCTGTGAAGGCCTGGTCAATGCGATGCCCAGTTCCCTCGCCCAGCAGGTCGGGGACACGCCTATCAAACATGTCGGGCCTCCTCGGCGTCCTGGAGCGTCAGTTGGCGGTCCTCCGACTTGGGGGGTCAGAAAAGCCTGCTCGCGGGAACCGGCAGGGACGGGCGGGCCACCCCGAGCCCCTCGGCGCTGCAGAAGCGCCAGCCAGAGCCAGAGAGGCGGGTCCGCCGCTGTTTCAAGTGTGGCGAGACCGTCACCTGCTGCCAAACTGCCCCATCACATCGCCCGGAGCCTATGGACTGCAGCTGGACATCGCGGAGAGGTATTGTACCCGCCGCATCCCTTGGCGAGTCGAATCGGGAGTGGTGTTGCTAAATGGAGCGCGCCGTGGTGGCTTTGTTTGATTCCGGCAGCAACATTACCATTGTTGCTCGCCGCTTTGTCTTACCGCAACAGTGGTTAAAACAGCATTTGTTGGTTACCTGTGTGCATGGGGGACTAGGTCATATCGTTCAGCTCACTGCTATGTCACCTGGAAGGGGAACCAATCCAAATGGCGGTCGCTGTGTTACCTGACCCCCTTCCCAGTGATTTTGGGACAAGACTGGTCTAAAAGAATCAGCGGTAAGCCATTCGCGCTCGGGGCCTCGTTGGATCTTGTTATGAGGGGAAAAGGCACCCCTCCGCGGCCTCCACGCCCGTGCACAAGGGCAGGCCCTATGGGCGCTGGTGTCTCGGGGACCTTTCGTGGCTACGGACCTTGACCGGAAGATTCCGCGGAGAAGGGACTAGCCAGGGAACTCTCCCCGGGCCCAGGCCCCAAGACCCTCTCGGCGGCCTGGACCATCAATTTGGTCCACGCCGCCTCCTTTAAGAGGGAGCAGTGGAATGATGACTCCCTGCGCTTTGCCCGAATGCGTCGTTCTGCCTAACAGCTCAACAGCGGGCGGATCCACACCGCGGGAACCCTTCTTTGTCCTTGAGAATGATCTGTTGTACCGGTGGCTACCCATGAGGGCGAGGTGCGAAGTTGTTGCTAATTCAGCGTACCTTCCGGCGGGAGATATGCGAGTTGGCACATGCTCACCTCCTAGGCCCACCTCGGGGCGAAAAACACTGGAGAGGATTAAGCTCGCTTTTACTGGCCTGGGATCAATGAGGAGGTCCGCGGTTCTGTCAATCCTGTCCGAGTGCCAGACCCGCCAGATTCCTAGGAGGGACCGTGCTCCTCTAGTCCCTATTCCCCTCGTGGACATCCCCTTTGAAAGGATAGGGGTCGATTTGGTGGGACCCTGGAGCCCTCAACCCGTGGCCACAAGTATATCCTAGTCATGGTGGACTATGCCACCCGGTACCCAGAGCGGTTCCCCTGCGCTCGCTAATACTAAAAGCATCGCACGGGAACTGGTTAATTTGTTTTCAGCGTGGGCATACCCAAGGAGGTCCTCACGGACCAGAATGCGCCCTTCACTTCGGATACGTTCAAGGAGGTAGCCAAATTACTGCAGATAAAGCACCTGAAAGCGTCAGTCTATCACCCGCAAACTGGCGGGTTGGTCGAGCGATTTAACACAAATACTATATATATACATACATACACACATATATAAACATATATATACATATACATACATATCTACATATATACACACACAGCTATTTCGTATCAGTGCAATACGCTGTTTGTTAAAACGTTGACTCCGCTCTTACGTGCAATAACAAATCAAATCATTCAGTTGTCTTTGCTCATATGTCATTTTAGAGCTGGACGCCTGGCATCTTTTTTTGGCCACAAGTTCGTTTCTGTTTGGTGTGAGGTTCTGTGTTGTGGAGATTCTCAGGATGGATTGCAGGTGCTCATCAGTGAGGCGACTCCTGTGTGCTGTTTTGTTAGTCTTTATCACTGAGAAGAGCTTCTCACACAGATATGTGCTACCAAACATGCACAAGGTTCGAGCCGCATGTAGACGGACTTTTTTTGTTCTTCAAAGTCACCAAAGCGGCATGCAAACTCAGTGCTCAATAACTCTAGCTTGCAATAACTTGCAGCATCATAAGGTAGACTTGATTACGCGTAAGTGTTAGGCAAGGCAGCTGAAGCTGCATTATGGGATCTGTAGTTTATTGTGTTACCAGCGCTTCATATACCGGGCCATTAATAACAATAATACAGTATATAAAATGATCTCGGGCGGATATAATTACCGCCGGGCGGATGTGCGCGCCCTTGAGTTTGACACATATGGACTAAATAGAACTTGAAAAGATAGATTTTTTCAAATGTGATGCGCAATTTAGATAGAGTTGGCCAGCTACAGCCTGCATGCCTCAATGAGTCATCCTCCCCTCGCTCTTACTTTTTTACCGTTCATCTAATGAATACACGAGTATGGCTTTACCAAAACAATCATTGATGGCGAATAAAGTATCCATTATTCGAGTATGTAGATCGGTATATATATATACATATATATATACCGCGTATCTAGCGGAGAAGTAGTGTGTTAAAAAGGTAGAAAAGAAAAGGGAACATTTTAAAAATAACGGAACATGACTGTCAATATACAGTATTTGTTTTGTGAGTGTTACTGAGTGTTGCTGTCATCAAGGATTTGATTATCATTATTTCTTTCAATCAGGTTCGTATTTGTAGGATGTGTTGTGTTCAAGTTCACATTCCGTGTTTGTCAATCGTTGTAAAGATGACAGGTTTCATTCATCGATTCGTTTCTTACTGCATCAATAAACAGCTCATCTTCTTCTTTATCTGAGACCTGACACACTGCATGCACGGGTTTTTACCTGTCTTCCTTTAGCGGGACATTGACTTTTTCACCGTGTGCTTTGTTTCCGAGTAGCTGGATTTATGAATATGCTTATCAGGCGCTTCATATTTTTTGCTGCCTTTTCAATTGTGTAATTCGGCTTTTGTTCAGCGGTCTTTGGAACTGTTGCTTTTTATCTGTGCACTGCGTCAGTTCCCGTGAGCCACTTTCGGTGTACATGCATCGAAGGTTCCCAGCTGTGCTGGTGCCATCTCGTGCTATGTCCATGGCTGTATTTAATGTTACCTTAGTCCTGGCACTTAAAACTTTCTCTCGCAGTTTACTGAGTTTGTGTCAAACACCACCCTGACCATCTCATCTTCCTCTCCATAAGCACAGTCCTTCACCCGTGAATATTTACCCGTGGCAGTTTGCTATTGGATTGCGCTGGCGACTGGCCTTATATGGGTGGCACTAAATTACAAGCGCCAGCGTAGCCTGTCTATGAACTTAATTTAAAGTGTAGGTTTTACATCGTGCTTTGTTTCGAGTAGCAGAACTCATGAATATGGTTGTATATGTCACTTTCCTTCGCTTCTTATTGTTTAGCTGCCTTCTCAATTATATAATGCATGTTTTTCTTAAGCGCTTTTTGAGGTCTTCCTGGTTTTCTATGTACTGCGTGATTACGTGGGAGGCGTGATGATGTCACGAAACTCTGCCCCGCGGCGTTGAAGCTCATCTCCATTACAGTAAATGGAAAAACTGCTTCCAGTTATGACCATTACGCGTAGAATTTCGATATAAAACCTGCCCAACTTTTGTAAGGAAGCTGTAAGGAATGAACCTGCCAAATTTCAGCCTTCCACCCACGGGAAGTTGGAGAATTAGTGATGAGTGAGTGAGTGAGGGCTTTGCCTTTTATTAGTATAGATATGTAGATATGTATATATATATATATATGTAGATATGTATATATATATATGTAGATCTGTATATATATATGTATATATTTGACTGTGTATATATATATGTGTGTGTGTGTATGTATGTATGTATATGTATGTGTATAAATATGTTGATATGTGTATATATGTATATATATGTAGATGTGTATATGTATATATATATAGATATGTGTATGTGTAGATATGTGTATAGTTAAAGACATCTTAGAATGGCCCGTCCGTACCAAGAAACAGGTGCAGGCTTTCTTGGGGCTTGCGAGTTACTACCGCCGGTTTGTTCCCGTTTCTCGAAGAGCAGCACCCTTGACTGACCTGACAAAAGGGCGCTCCCTATCGTGGTGTGGACCGACAAAGCAGAACAGCGTTCAGTGACCTAAAGAAGGCCCTAGCGTCGGCACCTGTGTTCGGACGCCCGATTTTGGGCTCCGTTTATTCTCCAGACCGGCGCGGACACAGGCCTGGGTGCCGTGCTGAGCCAAAGCGTCGATGGTGTCGAGCACCCTGTGATGTACCTTAGCGGAAACTGATGGACCGGGGAGACCGGTGCAGCGGCAGTGGAGAGGAGGCCTTGGCCATTAAGTGGGCAGTGACCCACCTCCGTTACTACCTGCTGGGTCGAATTCGCTCTGGTGACTGATCCGCTGCACTTCAGTGGATGTCCCTACACAAAGAGTGAATCCAGCGGGTCACCAGGTGGTTCCTGGACTTACAGCCGTATAAGTTCACTGTCACTTATCGGCGGGGCACCCTTCAGGCCAATGCCGATGCCCTCTCTCGTATTCCACGACCTCTCGGTTAGGTCCGCCCGACCTGGCGGTCCTGGGCTAAGGGGGATGTGTCACGCCTGAGCAGTAGGAGGCCGCGGATTGATTCGATAGCACCTGGGAAACCATTCGCCGCCAGGGAATGGCGGGGTATTAACTTTCTCCCTCTGCTTCCTCATAGAAAGAAAGACCTTCCTGCACCATAGGCCTGGATTGACCGCAGTCGATACTTCCGCCCTTCCTCCGCCATCTTGCCCTGGCGTCATCCTTCCCATCCTCCCTTGCGGTCCTTCCCGGCATCCCTCCACTTCGGCTCCTCCCCAATAAAATGGCCGCGGCCAGGAGTGGCGTCGCGCATATGAACTGTTTGTTTATAATTTTGACCTGTTTTTTTTCTGTGTACAATATCACGGGGCGGAAAACCCCAACTCTTGTTACTGTCTCCTCGGTTCGTTACAATGTATATATATGTAGATGTGTATATGTATATATATATAGATATGTGTATGTGTAGATATGTGTATATGTAGATATTTTTATATGTATATATCTATACTAATAAAAGGCAAAGCCCTCACTGACTGACTGACTGACTCACTCATCACTAATATTCTCCAACTACCCGTGCAGGTAGAAGGCTGAAATTTGGCAGGCTCATTCCTTACAGCTTACTTACAAAAGTTGGGCAGGTTTCATTTTGAAATTCTACACGTAATGGTCATAACTGGAACCTATTTTATCGTCCATATACTATAATAGACTTCTGCTCGATGGCCTCCACGTAATTTAGTGCCTGCCCATATAAGGTCGTCCGTCAGCGGCCATCCAATAGAAACACTGCTGCTAAATATTCATGGGTGAAGGACTGTGCTTATGCAGACGAAGATTAGATGGTCAGGTTGGTGTTTGGCACAAACTCAGCGAAACTGCAAGAGAAACTTTTAAGTGCCGGGTCTTAGCTAACATTAAATACAGCCGTGGACATCACACGAGATGGCACCAGCACAGCTAGGAACCTTCAACGCATGTACACCGAGCGGCTCACGTGATCTGACGCAGTGCACAGACAAAAAGCAACAGTTCCAAAGAGTGCTGAACAAAAACCGAATTACACAATTGAGAAGGCAGCAAAAAAATATGAAGCGTCTGACACATACAACCATATTCATAAGTGCAGCTACTGTGGAAACAAAGCACACGGTGGAAAAAGTCAATGTACCGCTAAAGGAAGACAGTGTAAAAAAAAACCTGTGCATGCAGTGTGTCACGTCTCAGATAAAGAGGAAGACAAGCTGTTTATTGATGCAGTAAGAAACTAATCGATGAATGAAACCTGTTATCTTTACAACGATTGACAAACACGGAATGTAACTTGAACACAACACATCCTACAAATACGAACCTGATTGAAAGGAATAATGATAATCAAATCCTTGATGACAGCAACACTCATAACACTCACAAAACAATTACTGTATATTGTCAATCATGTTACGTTATTTTTAAAATGTTCCCTTTTCTTTTTCATAACTTCTTTAACACACTACTTCTCCACTGCGAAGCGCGGGTATATATATGTATATATATATATACCCTGATCTACATACTCTCAAATAGACAAACCACACGACGTGGCGCAATGGAAGAGGCTTCGCCTCTAGCGCCGACGTTCGAGGTTCGATTCCCAAGAAGGGGTGCAGTGAGTGCGTATGTCTGATGACACCAAAATTAGGGCGAAACACGTGTCGCCTACTCTTTGCATTATTTCACAGTAAAACTATTTCTATATATATATATATATATATACACACACACATACATATATATCAGCGCTTTCCGATTAATTTTACCCTCGCACCCCCTTGGTTTGAGACGTATGAAAAAATATGCGGTTAACGCAGAAAGACAGATCACCAATTGAAGCTTTATGAGTAATAGATACTTTATTCGCCATCAATGATTGTTTTGGTAAAGCCATACTCAGTGTAATCATTAGATGAACGGTAAAAAAGTAAGAGCGAGGGGAGGGTGACTTATTGAGGCACACAGGCGAAAGCACAATAGCACGTGGACTTGATGTAGTGCGTGTCAACTCGATCTGAATTATGCAATCACATTAGAAAAAATATATCTTTTCAAGTTTTATTTGGTCGACACAAATATCTTTGGTTGGAATGTAAGGCGAATTTACTCTTTACATTTCTATGGTGAAGAAAAATTTATGCAATGATGCCTACATTTAACTTACATTCCTACCAAAGATATTTCTGTCGACTAAATAAAAATTCCTTCGATTTAAAATTTAAATAGAACTTGAACAGATACGATAGTTCATAATATCCACGCAGACTTGCACGTAAGAGCGGGAGTCATCCCTTTTAACAAGCAGCGTATTGCACTGATACTGAATAGCCTGCCCATTTAATTATTTAGAAATGGATAGATAAATTAAGATTTTGTACAAATAATGTTTTTGATTTTTCTTCCTTGATGGATTCTGGCACCCACAGCAACAGTTGCTCGCACCCCAAAGAGTGTATATATATTGTAAGATATGGCCGGCTATGTATCCCGGCCAATACCTCCAGCCGCCAGATGGAGCCCTCCTTGCACCGTAGAGGTACCCTACTGGATACCATGGGGGCCGCCAGGAGTCGCTGCAGGGAGGCCCAGGGACTATTTTCCCTACACTCCAGAAGTCGTCCCACTCACATGGACAGAAGAAATGACGTGCTTCCGGGATGAAGAAAAAGAGAAGTTTTACCTGACCCGGAAGTGATAGAAAGTCACATGGACTGAGGGACAAACACTTCCGGGTCAAGGAATATAAAAGGACTGTGGGAACTCCCAGGCAATGAGCTGAGTTGGGAGGCAGGGTGGCTAAGCGTCTGGGAGTTTGGAGGATTTGTTATTATTGTTATTGAAGTATTTAGATAGATAGATAGATAGATAGATAGATAGATAGATAGATAGATAGATAGATAGATAGATAGATAGATACTTTATTAATCCCAAGGGGAAATTCACAATTCACAAATTTGGGAGTGGAGGGTGCTTTGTGCACATTAGTGTTATAATAAATTTCATTATTGGACTTTTACCTGGTGTCTGACGTGGTGTCTGAGGGTGCAAGGGTGCGAGCAAGCACTTAATCTATTACAATTTGGCGTAGTCGGCAGGATTCTCTGGCCTTCAGTTTGGCAGAGGACCTGGTAAAAATTTTACTGTGGACAGAATACCCTCAGACACCACGTCAGTCTTCATCCCGGAAGCACGTCATTTCTTCTGTCCATGTGAGTGGGATGTGTGTGTATATGTATATGTAGATATGTATGTATATGTATATATATATGTTTATACATGTCTGTGTATGTATATACTGTATATATATGTATATATATGTGGATGTATATATGTGTGTGTGTATATGTATATATGTAGATATGTATGGATATGTATATATATGTATTTATAAGTGTGTATATATATATATATATATGACAGCAACACATCTCTCACAACAGTGACAAAACAATTACATTGACAATCATGTTACGTTATTTTCAAAATGTTTCCTTTTCTTTTTCTTTACTTCTTTAACACACTACTTCTCCGCTGCGAAGTGCGGGTATTTTGCTAGTGTATATGTATATATGTTTATATGTGTGTGTGTATATATATATATATAAATATATATAACAGCAACACTCATAACAGTGACAAAACAATTACATTAACAATCATGTTACGTTATTTTAAAAATGTTTCCTTTTCTTTTTTTTTCTTTTTTCAAACTTCTTTAACACACTACTTCTCCGCTGCGAAGCATGGGTATTTTGCTAGTTTTCCTATAAAATGATAACAAATACTAATACAATAGACAAAAAATGAAAAATATACAATATGAAAGCATAAGTACAATATACATTGTCAGGGATGCCAGGGGCCACGACCCGGCCGGGACGCTTTGGAGGACCGGAAGTGGGCGTGTGCCCATCGGGGATCACGTGGGGGCCACCTTCCTGGTTGCTTTGGGGGCCACGGGTTCAGGGTGTGGAAGCCCTACCCTGTAGGGGCCCGTGGTCACCGCCAGGAGATGCCCCAATGCCTTGGGGACCCTGGACCTCAGCACTTCCGCCACACCAGGAAGTGCTGGGGAGGAGAGAAGCAGGGACACCCAGAGAGCTTCCAGGAGAACAGCCGGCACTTCCGCCACACTGGGGCGTGTCACCGGGAGATTGCCGGGGAGCACCTGGAGCTCATCCGGGTGTGGATAAAAGGGGCCGCCTCCCTTCATTCGGGGCGAGAGTCGGGAGCGGAGAGGACTGAGGTAAAGAAGGCAAGGAGGTGGCCTGAACAGAGTGAGAGAAAGGCATTGTGTGGCCAGGACTTTGGGGTTTTGTGGTGCACTTATTGTAAATAGTTGTAAATAAAGTGTGTTTGGGTGGCAATGATGGTGTCTGCCTGTCTGTGTCCGGGTCAGCCTCCACAACATATAGTGCAGATAGTGCGAATAGTTCAAAAAGTGGCTCAGGTTGCGCAATATTACAGTTGTAGTGCAAGTTTACAGTGAGGTAATTGCAATTATAAGTACAAACAGTTCTACTGGGAGCACTTGATGGACTGAAGGAGTGTGTTTACAGCCCTTGGGACGAAATTGTTTCTGAGCCTCAACACTGTTCAACACTGAACAATCATATGCATGGAGGGGACATAGACCTCTAAATAAATACTGCAGACAAGGAATATAATTCAGTTATTTATATTAGCTAAATTTGATCAAAGAAAAGTATGCCATAATTCATCTTAAAATTGTGCATTGTACACATCTTTCAAAATTAAAGTTATTTAAAATATATCAGGGTCAGAATGCTAACTCCAGACAATGTTATCATACAACAGCCTTGTCTGTACTGACTGCGTAGAGAAGCAGGAGTTAAATCTGAAATTGGAGTCAGGACTTTAAGTGAAATCTGGTTTAAGGAACAGAGCAAGGAAGCCAAAAGCCAGAATAGTTACACAGCTTATACAATACAACTTACTGTATTTATACTCACTGATTGCAGCACAGAGATCTGTGAACAGTCATCCGTTAAAATAAAAATATAGATTATACTACTTACTGAATGAAGAACTGGTACTGTGATGGTGCAAATCAACTCCACGCTACAGGTTGCATCCTGGAAGCCTCTTGAACCCACTACCACTGATAATATACCAGAGGGATGAACCAGCAGATGAGGTCACTCACACAAAGCAAGGGATAGGTGAATAAAGGTGCCAAGTGCTTTTATTAAACAACAATCCAACAAAGCAGTGTCCAAGGTGCAGTGCTGTCTTCCATAAATAAATAAATAATCCATGAAAACAGTAAACATTTGTGTGACTAAAAATCCAGAACTTAAAACAAGCATAAAACCATCACAGTCTTTAGGCCCTTGTTCTGTTCCATCCAAAGAACAAATGCACAATGCCCACTTCATCTCCCTAGCTCATCCATTGCTCACTCAGCTGGCAGTGACACTAGCAGCTGCAGTCCTCTTCAACCTGGCCCCTTGCCTTGGCTGTCATGAATGGTGTCAGTCAGACTGCTTGGGGTCGGTCTTCCTTCTTGTTCGCTTCACTCTACAACAATAAATCAATGGGGACTATCCGCCCCTAGAATACTCTGTCTTTTTGCTTTGTCTCTGGGACATCCACCACAGCCTTTCACACACCCTAGCTGGCTCGTCCTGCCTCTCCTACTGATGTTGTACTCACGTCTCTTGTGTTTGTTCTGTCCCCCTTTTTTTCCTGTACAGTTTCCCTTTATGCTAATATTCCTAATAGTGCACAGGTATGAAGGAATTAGTGGGGCACCTGCCTGACAAACTCACTCGCACGTCTTCACAATCAGACAAGTACCTGCAGCCAGGTAGGCAAAGTCGATACTGGAGAGCCACAGTGGCTGCAGGTTTTTGTTCCAACACACTTTCTTGATGAGAAGTCAATTATTGCTAATGAAGTACTTGTTGCTAAAGTGTCATTTTTCTGATTCATTTTAGTGGTCTCTCTTGTTAAGGTTCCCCACCCTTAATTGCTTATTTCAGTATTAAACAGCAGCATTCACTGTTTCAATGGCTGCTTATTAGCAAAAAGATGCAAATGACAATGGAGCCTGCAGTTCTCCATCTATCTTTTTTCCAACAGGCGATTTATGTGCATTAAACGCTTTTGTTTTGATGGGAGTTTCTGTATCCAATGCCTATTTCATAGTCTTATTTTAATTTGTTATTAGTTGATCCAAATTGGTTTCAACAATTATGCTTGAGTTTCTCAAAATATCTAAATCGGGGTGGCAGTGCTAGTCCTGGATTGCCACAGCGGCTTCAGGATTTTGTTACAACCCAGTTTCTTAATGAGTGGTCGATTGCTGATAAAGCAGTTATTGCTCAAGTGACATTTTGATGCTTCATTTTAGTGGTCTCTCTTGTTAAGGTTCCCCAACCTTAATTGCTTATTTCATTCTTAAACAGTTGTATTCACTGTTTCAATGATTCCTTATTAGCAATAAAATGCAAATGACAAAGGTCTGAATTTAATAAATAAGTAAAACATTAGCTGAAACTGTCAGTTGCCACATCAGTGTGTTTATTAAAATCCCCCCTCAACACTCTATGATCAAAATGTAAGTCTAAATCGGATAAAAGACTTCCTTATTCAGTCATGAACATTGAATTTGGCCCTGGTGGTCTGTAGACCAATATTACAATTATGGTGGAATCTGTTTTAGTGTTTAATATAAATTGCCTCAAAGGATGTAAATTCACCTAAATTTTTAGAGGTTAGTTTGCAGTCTGTCACATATAACTATCCCATGGTCACCTCCTTGACCAGTAAATCTTGATGTATGAAAGAATGCATAACCGTTTCATGACAGCTCTGATATGGGAATAGTGCCATATTTACAAAGATGGGTTTAAATCAGAAAACACAAAGCAGATTTTGTACTAAATATAACATCATGTACCAAAGCAGCTTCATTTCCAATAGAACAAATATTTAGTAAGCAACATTTTAAATTACAAGGATGTTTCTGTACTGGTGTTATATTTATTGTTTTAATTTGAATGAAATTACTTATACAGGTACCAGTAGTGGAGGCTCTGATTTAAACTCTTGGTCTAATTATGCTCTTTATCCTTTGGTTAACAAGTAATTTAGATTTTGCTTCAATACTAAGTTTTTAAGAAGCCCCTAGCAGCCTATGATTCATGATCACAAGACTACAGCATGGATTGTGCTCTGATCAGTCAGACAGGCAGTTTTGCTACCATATTTTGTGATAAAACAAAAGACCCCATCCAAAACTGTCTTTCTTGAAAAATCCAGACCTTTACCTAAAGTTATTCCAAATGTTTACAAAGGCTAAGCAGTAGACCACCACAAAGTCACGGTTCAGAGTTCACAGCCTCAGTCGTTCACGGATTTTTCCTTAGAACCTAACTAATAATTGTTAGTGGAAATTGCAAATATCCTCCACAATTTTTGTTTTGCTTTTTTCGTGGCAATACTGTACTGTAGAGATAACACAAAGCAAACATAGAGGAAAACGTGGCTTGGGATGGTGAAAGTAGCCAATCCGAGAGAGTTATTCATTTCTCCTTGCTGCTAATTGGCTGCTGCCCTGTGATGCATCTCCAGCAGATGCAGCCCAGCATTTTTGTTCCAGTTTACCGCATGTAGCTATCTCAAGTGTTTTGCTGAGTGTTCTTGTGTTTTTCATTTTGTTCTTCTTAAAGCCCTAAGATGCTGCCCAAACGCCCTGCACCTTCTAAGGCTTCTGACAATGAACCTAAGCACCAGAAGAAGTTTAAAACACTCCAGGAGAAGGTTGAACTACTGGATTTTCCCCTGGAACTAAAAAGTAAATCCTCTGCTTTGTTGTGCAGTCATTATCTTCATTACATACCTTCATCGTACTGCACAGCTAATTCATCATCATCATCTTCAATCAATATCATTCATTATTGGTGAGTACCCTTACATTTTACTGTATTCTAATTAAATTAAATTATTACGTATTCAGCCTATTTATACCAAAGAAAACGACAGCATATACCAAAGAAAACATGCTTAAATGAATTACAGTACATATGGGGGTAACATCGGTATTTTACATTCTAGCACTGCGGGAAACATAACAGTACAGTACTACAGTGTACAGGTTTACCTTTACATTCTTGCATTTATAGGCATTTCTTTGACCACATCCAAAATTTGCGGGTGTTCTAGGAACATAACCCCCGCAAATTTCAGGGGTCATCTGTACTTTTATTTACACACTAAGTTTCTAACCGGCAGTGAAGGAAATGCAGTCAACTATAAACTCCTTGGTAAGGGGACAGACATAGTTAAATTCTGTCTTTTTCTTTTACTTTGGTACATAAAGATATTAAGTTCCTCTTTAATAACTCAAGATTGCTGCAAATAAATACTTTGTATTAGTGCTGATGTGCAACAATAGACACTACATTGTTGGCCAGAAGGTCCAATTTAGCATTTATGTCTGATACAATTGTCCCAGGAGGCATCTGACTTTATCTGCTGAATTAACATAGTTTAGAATTCCACTATGGACTCACCAATTTTGAGCACTTCGTTGTTCTTAGCCTCAACAGTTGTGCTGCTGAGCACTGAGAATCTGTTTTCTGTCTCACTGTTAGCTGTTTCCTGAGTGGATGAAATGGTGCTGCTGATTTTGGACGTGCATTGACTACAGTGGGGCCTTGGGAGACTTCAGCTGAATCAGAAATGGCCGAATTGTCTAAACAAACCTAGTCAATCCAATTTTTTGTTTGCTTAATCACTATCAGGTGAAGCTGTCTATATTGTCAGCCAGAAAACTGAAACTTTCCATACTGCAGGACACACAACATTTTATAAAATGTTCTCAATGGGCAGAGAACAAACAGAACTTATGTTAAACAATGACATCATCATTATTATTGTTTCTGTAGTAACTTTTGTGCCTTCCGAGTTCAGCTGGTTCACTTGGAAATCCTCATGATCAAGCTTTTACCACCAGCTTGTGATCAACTTTGTGCTGTTGATTCGTCAGATGTGGGGTTTTACTCCAGTTGTAATTTTTCTTTACTAATGGCTGTACTTTGCTTCTGCTGATGCTTGTGCTTCACATCCACTGTTCCTTGTGCTTTACTTTCAATGGTAGTTAAAATAACTGGGTCAAAGTAAAATACATAAATTGTTACCAGGGACCAAAAAGAGTTTGTATCCAAAGAGTGAATTGATTCAAACAGTCAATAATGAACTGCTCAATTCAGTAAGTTGTATCCAAACTTAAACGGCCGGGAAATGTGTGATGCTGAACTTTATGCCATTACAGTAATAACATCACTCATTGCACATTCCTGGTTGTCTTTCCTTGGCATATACCTGAAAACGAGTAAAACAGAAGTTGCAAAATGACAGCACCCATAGTACAAATAACATGCAGTTTATTTTTAAACTAGTCAAAAATATGTTATATTAAAAGACAAATGTGACAATCAGATTCTTTGACCACTAAAACCCCTGAAATGGAAATTCAATGATTTTTGAGAACACTGAGAAAGAAAATGAAAAATTAAAACAAAAATGATATTATTATATTGTGAGGCATGAGTCTCTGTCCTGCATCTGAGAGAAGACGCTGAGTCCAAAGGCCCCTTCCACCTTAGCTTTGTTCACATCGGTGTGGACAAAGCGACCGCCTAAGTGAGAGAGCATCAGAGTTGACAGTGGCAGACATCAAAAGCAAATGGCTGCAAGCTAATAAACCACAGAGTGAGCCGGGCATTTTTATCCTTCTGTCTGTACAGCCACTGGAGTGAAGCATGGTCAGTCACGAGGGTAAACCGCCAACCCCATAATTAGTGGTGGAGGGTCTCCACTGCCCATTTAATAGCCCAAACATTCTTTCTCAATGAAGAGTAATTATGCTCCCTGGGGAGCAATGTCTTGCTCAGAAAAGTGATGAAGTGTTCCTCACCCACAAAACACAGAGAGCACCGCCCACAAATTGAACGCACTTACATTCATCTGTAAAATGAATTCTTTACAAAAGTCTGGATTCTGCAGAACAGGAAATGATGACAAAGTGACTTTCAATTCAGAGAAGGCCATCTCGCAATCATCAGTCCAGACAATGGAGTATTCTTTCTCCCCTTCATCAGGTCTGTGAGAGGAACCACTCTATGAGCAAAATCCAGAATGAATCTGTAATAACCAGTGAAGCAGAGGAAAGCTCGAACTTGCTACTGTGTTTCTCCAGACGCAGATACGCAAACACCTCACCGGCCTTGTCCAGCTGAGGTTTAATCAATGCGTTCCCCTTAGAGTTGGGGTCTCCAACTCCAGTCCTGGAGAGCTACTGTGGCTGCAAGTTTTCATTCTAACTCTTTTCTTAATTAGTCACCAGTTTTTGCTGCTAATTAACTATTTCCCTTTATTTTAATTGACTCAAACTGCTAAATTGATTCTTTTTCCTTAAATGGCACCTAAACATAAATTTAATGTGAAGATGACCAACTAAGTTGGGGCCTCAAACTCTAACCAACTTCAGTTTCTTAATTTGAAGCCAGTTCTTGTTGCTAATTAAACCCGTTATTTAATTCCATGCCAGACATTTTCAAAACTGTTGATTTAACTTTTTTAAGACCATGTGGACCTGAGCAGATCAACAATACTGAGGACTTTGTTTTTCTTTATTTTCAGTTATTGCTTGATGGACGCAGGTTGTTGTTTATGTGTTGGTACATTTTGTGTCTTAATATTGTTTGGTTGCTAATTAAGGAAAAAATAAATAATTAAGGGGCCTGAATCTTAAGTTGTACATCAATTAAAATTAAGGCAAAGAGTTAATTAGCAGGAAAATCTGGTCACTAAGTAATAAAAGAGAATGAAAACATGCAGCCACAGTAGCTCTCCTGGGGCCTCATGTATAAACGGTGCGTACGCACAGAAATGTTGCGTAAGAACTTTTCCACGTTCAAATCGCGATGTATAAAACCTACACTTGGCGTAAAGCCACGCACTTTTCCACGGTACCTCATGTCTTGTCGTACGCAAGTTCTCCGCTCGGTTTTGCAAACTGGCGGCACCCAGTGTCAAAGCAATGGTACTGTTCTTGTGTGATTACTCATTATTTTCATGACGCGGCTTTATAAATACACAGAAACTAACCGCATATTGTTTATTAGTGTAATGCATCTGATTGTAATTAACTCGTAACAATATAATGGTCCAGGGAACAGCCATAGTATTCCAAATACCATAACTGCTTTAGCGTTGTTACTCTCACTTTCTTCTTCTTCTTCTTCTTCTTCTTCTTCTTCTTCTTCTTCTTTCAGCTCCTCCCGTTAGGAGTTGCCACAGCGGATCATCTTTTTCCATATTTCTCTCACTGCACCACTCGGAGTATTTATATCACTGTATCTGAGTGTGAATCACAGCAGCAGCTGATCGGAAAGAGAATTATCGGTATACAGCTTTAAGGACACGCTACCTCAGCCACTGCAAAATGTTTTAAAGCCTTTCCTGTACGGACCTCGCGGTTCAGAAACAGTTTAATCCCAAGAACTTTAAATGCACTCAATCAATTGCTCCTTGTAGAACGGTTTGTACTTATAAGTACAATCACCTCACTGTAAACTTGCACTACAGTTATAATATCTCACAACCTGGGCCACTTTATAAAGCGTATTTACATATGATGACGATATCATTTTAAGGTGAAATGCAGCAAAATATGTTTGTTAAATTATACACATAAAACTTTAACTTCATTTAAATAATCTATATTCTTCACTGGGAGTGGCATGAAGGATAGAATAATTAAACATGTACTACGAAGATATTTCAATGTTCTTTAAACGTTTTGAAGAATCGGCTAAGCTTACAGATGGCTTAACGTCTATTACAGAGCTGATTGTGTGGCGATCGGTTACTTGGGGAAAGAAAAGCAAGGACTCTTGGGGCGGCCACGCCAATATATATTGAATATAAAACAGAAAGAGAAAATAACAACACAGCTAAAAACGCAGCGACAAATTCCGACAAAAGATAAATGCTTGTCATGAGCACGAGGCTCATGAAACACATGTTTAATAATGTGCTTTAGCTCCTATCATCATGAAAATGACATCACGTATACATCTCAGTATTTTAGTTATTCAGAGAGCTGTAATATCACAAATGTAATGGACTCTGTGTCCAGTTGGAGGAAGAGAGCCAGTTTAAGAAGCAAGTAGTGATTCACACACATAGAGCACATACGAGTAGAAGATCAAATACAAAACAAAACATTTAACGTGCTACTTTAATTACGATGTAATTTTGAGAAACTGGTTAATTAAACGATTTTAAGATGAAGTTTATAATGTTCTACTAAATGACAAAATAAACTACGTGATTAAAATGGAAAATTCGAGATTAAAGTTGACATTTCGTGCTTTTTCCCCACCGTGTGCCTTTTTTCTCTGTACCCTAATAAGCTTTCATATGACACTCAGACAGTGGGCTTACAACTCTTCTTTTCACGGCAACTTTGATATGTGACTTCTTTTTTATTTCCGGCACTGTGCGATTTTGTGAATGTGAGCTTTCAAGTTTCTCCAACACGCTATGTCACTCGATCAACTTCATTTTGTTGATTATACCACGGTTTATTTGAACAAATAGTATGTTTTTCCTTTGCCTCCACTTGGTATTCGCTGAAATTCTTATATTTTCCCCGTGCTTTTCCCATTGTCTTTTCACAGAAGGCTGCGCTTAAGGGAGATTTATATTGATTTGCATATTCAAAGAGATGTAATTCTGGGAGGATTTGGGGCGTTACAAAATGCGCGTGCACGAGCGTTAGTTTTCACGCTGATCGGGATTTATGTAGCGGAAGAACGTGGAAGTTGGAGTACGCACAGATTCCTGCATCTGGATTTTTCTGTGCGTAAGCACATTTCGGCTTTTGTGCTTACGCCATGTTATAGTGCGAGTTCTACGCACGGCGTTATACATGAGGCCCCAGGACTGGATTTGGAGACACCCACCTTAGAGTATCCCAAATAATGCATTTCCGACATCCCCAATTTACACTTCTTAGGGTTCACTGTCAACCAAGCCAGCTTCGAGCTGTCAAGCTCTTATTACTAAAAATGACCACAGCATCAAGATACAATCCATTTCACACGGAATGGGGTTGCAGAATCTGGTCCATCATCCTCTGAAAAGCTAATGGTACACCATGAAGACCAAAAGGAAGCCTGGTGATTTTGAACAACCTGTCTGGAGTGACGAATGTGGTCTTCTTGCTACTGGACTCCTCTAGGGGCACCTGTCAGTATCCCTTGGTGAGATCCAGAGTGGTAATATACGTGGCTTGTTTCTCCCACAAGTCATCAATATGCAGTTTCAAGTAGGGATCAAACTTGGAGATCTTATTCAAGAGACTGAAAAATATACAGAACCAAACTGGGCCATTCATTTTAGAACTAGAACAATTTGGCTTTGTCACTTGCTTTAACTTTTGTGAATTACATCCAGTTTAAGCAATTGCCTTTCCTGCTTGCATATCACCTTCCTTGTTGCTCCCGGAAGACGATACGGGAATAGCTACACTTTAACCCTGGGTTCTATTATGATCTTGTGTTCCTCAATTTTCATCCAGCTGGATGCAGCCGAGTTCCTTCCAATCAGAGAGAGCAACGCAGTCTTCTGGGTGTCTAAATTGTCATCAATAGTAACCTCTGGCTGGAAGACTACTGCTGGCGTAGCCAACACCTCTTGGGGTTCGTACCACACTTTGTTTGAACTTTCGTCATTTGGGATCCTGATCTTATAATTTGTGGAAGACACACATTCTTCCACAACCACTGGATTCAGTCACTTCACCTGAAATTTATCACCCTTTTTAAATTCACAAGTTTTGCTTTTCTTGTCATAATTACATTTTTACACCTACTGTTTGCACTGCTGATGCTCTATCATGATTGAGAAGAATTTAGAAATCTGGTACCGGAGTAAAACGACCCAATCAACAAATCTCACCCTGTGAGTTGCATTGCGAACCCCCTTACATTCCTCCCGAAAAATATCCAACACCCCTCTTGGTTGGCGTCCAAATAACAGTTTGAATGGACACAAGTCAGTGAATTTCTGGGGACTCCTGAACAGAAAAAAGGAGGAAGGGCAGCATATTGTCCCAAGAGGTCGGGTTTCATGGGCCAGCCGCAGAATAATCTGTTGTAAAGTCTTGTTAATCTTTCAGTCAGGCCATTCGTTTGCAGATGATAATCAGAGGTGCTCATTTGTTTAATTGCAAGGTTTTTACACAGCTGCTTCATTTGAGCTTGAGTTTCTAACTCATTTACAGCCATATTTTAAGTCGAGTGCTTTTTTAAATTATTTTCTTGAATAAAAGGGCATGTGTTTATTTAATATGTGGACTAAAGTCTTCAGACTTTATACACTTCACATTATTATTAGTATAATATGGAAAATGTTTCAGCTTTAGGTATGTAATCAGCATTTCTCGCATTTCCTTTACACACATGAAATGCATGTATTCCAAATAACGATATACTGTATTATTTACCCTATAAAACTCCAGATCTCACACGAAGATAAGGAGCCTTGGCTTGAGCTTGGAGAACTTTTTGCCCGTGAGCTGAGCTCCGTCAAGGTGGGGAATGGGATAGCAGGCTCCTTGCTGCTTCTGCTGATCAATGCATTTACAAAACAAAAGACGCTGATGGAGAGGTGTGAAGGGATTTAAGGTGGGCCAGGATTACGGGTTTTCTAGGAATTCTAGTGTTAAAATGGCCGAATCCCATAAAGTTGGTGGTGGTTTTTTTTTGTTCAAAAATGACATGTATAAATAATTCAACAATGTGTTTGTAATCATAAGACATGCTTGACAACTGTCTTGGCTTGGAAAATGAACAGATTTGGTAAGTTTTTAGACTTTGCCCTATAAAGTACAATATAAAGCACGAATGTAGGGAAGATGTTTTTTTTTTTATTTATACAACAAGATTCATTTTAGAACACAATTTTTCATAGTAGTAAATGCATATATATATACTGTATATATATATATATATATATATATATATATATATATATATATACAGTATATATATATATATATATATATATATATTTCATATATGACGTTCAAAAAGTTTCTGCATTTTTTTTAACTCTATTTATTAAGAATTTCAAAAACAAATGACACCAATTTTCTACATAGTAACCTTTCTTGTTGTACCAACTTTTTAATGCCATCAACAAAAAATGTTTTTGGTTGAGCACGTAGCCACTGATGCTTTCACATCTGGGTTCGTTCTTTATTCCTTGTGGTCGTGGCTGTAGGTGGAGCACTCTGCATCCGTCACACTAGTACGGCCATTTTGAACATTTCAATCCACTCAGACGACTCTATGAGACAGTAACTTTTTTACTTTTAGTTTTCATTATTTTTCTTTTCTTTTCTCTTTTGTCATAATGAATGTATCACTTTTTAAAGTTTTGGAGACATGACACAAGGGCATTTCTCCTCTTACATTACATTTTATCAGAAATACCAAGAAAAAGAAATGCTTTCTCACATCCTAAAATTTATTTAAACTATTTTATAATTCTTTTACTATAAATCTTACCATTTTTACATTTCTCAGGCCATTAGATTAATTATTGCAAAGGAAATCAAAATGCACATTTGGGACCAGTTTTATACATATGCATAAATATTTAGCCTACCAAAAATGAACTTAAGTTACAACATCTGCCAGTGAAATGTTTCTTTAAGAATCTTAAAATAATTTTTACACAAATAGAATATTCACTGCTAAAATTTATTGATGCTTCAAAACATTAAATTCCTACAAAATGTTTTAGAAACAAAAGATTTTTGTCTGCTTTTGGAGTTAATTTAATGTTGCTACCAGAAAAGCTGTATTCTCAACTTGAAAGAAATTATTAATATTTATATCACTCTAATACTGTTCAAACATTATTTTAATTATATCTAATAAAAGTTTCACAATAAGAAATTAAATGTTAAGGATAGAGTGATTTTATTCACGAGACTCCACAATTCACTATGGCTTACTTTAGCTTCAGAAATTTTATTTCTCTAAAGGTAAAAAGATATCTTGCTATTTTCATACAATTTACATATTATATGCAAAACGTAAAAGACATCCTTTAATTTTACATACCACTGGTTAGAATTATTTTTAAACATCTGAATAAAATCCACCAAATAAGTTCAATTTCCTCTGTAGATTCAATCCAAAATACTACTGTGAGGGTGAAGCTTTTAATTCAGTGGCTGTTCTATGCAGGTGTATACTCTTCATTGTGATTGTTAGATATATCCCAAATATGTAAAGTAAAATTTACATGTAAATCAAAGTTTAATGTGAACAAAAAACTATGACCACTCCCAAATAAACACTTGTGCATGTCAAGGTCACAGCTATATTAGACAGAAAGTTGCCAGTAGGTACTTGTAGTCGACATGTTGAATGCAGAAGATGTGGGTAAGTTAAAAGTGACTCTGATAATGTCCAAATCATTATGGCCAGAGGATTGGGCCAGAGCATTTCCAACATGCCAAGGCTTGTGGGTTGCTCACACTCAGCTGTGGTGAGTACAAACAGAGAGTGATCAGTGGGGACAACCACGAACCATCGTCTGGTATTAATCCACAGAAAGGCTACTGAGGCAAAAATCATACATAATTTCAATAATAGTTATGGGTGTAATGCGTCACGGCACTGTGCATTGAACCCTTCTGCATATGGGACTGTGTAGCCGCAGGCCAGTCAGAATGCCCAAGTGAACCCCTGTCCTCCATGATAAGTGCCTAAATTGGGCACACAAGCACCATAACTGGACCTTGAACCAATGGAAGAAAGTTGCTTGGTCTGATGACCCCAATTTTCAGTTGTGTGATATAGACTGCTAGATATGCTTGCATTGTTTACCTGGGGAGGAGATGGTACCAGGATGCACTGTGGTAAGAAGTCAAGCTGGTGTGTGATGCTTTGGGCAATGTTCTGCTGGAAAACACTGACTCTGGGCATTTATGTGGATGTTAATTTAACACATACCACCTACCTATCTGGTTCTGGGCATTTATGTGAATGTTAGTTTGACAAATACCATTTACATAAACATTGTTGTAAACCAGGTACATCCCTTCATTGCAACAGTATTCCCAAATGAAGTGGGATTTTTCAGCAGGATATTGTGCCCTACCACAAAAATAAAAACAAGGAATAGTTTGAGGAACTTAATAAAGAATTCAAGTTTTTGTCCTGGCCACCAAATTTTTCCTCTTTCAATCTAATGTAGCATCTGGGAAATATTACATCTGATCCATGGTGGCTCTGCTTCACAACTTACAGGAATTAGAGGATCTGCTGGTGCCAAATACTACAGGACATCTAAGGTCTTTTAGAGTTAATGTCTGAGTGGGTCACAGCAGTTATTGTGGCACACTGAGCAAGTGGTCATAATGTTTTGGCTTATCAGTGTATATTTAGATATGCACAGAATTCTCCTCTTAAAACAATACTCCTATAACATGAATCCCTTAATTGGAAAAAACAGGTGTAGAGTGTTATGTTATGTTACTGTATGTTGTGCTATGTTATGTCATGTTTATATGTACTGTAAATAGTTCAGTAGTATTGCATTTACTGTCATTTTGTGCCACCTTCCCTGAACATTTTATCTCTGAACACTGTGATGATTTCACTTCCCCAAAATAAAAGGAAGTTATGCTGAAACCTTGCCTGAAGCACATTCAACAGATTTTCATTGCACAAGTGATCATTAACTTATATATCTGCTCTCGAGAGAGGAAGTGAAGTATAATAGTAGAAAAAAATGAAGATTAAGAATGTATTGCAATTCTGGTCCAGTTACAGAATATTATCTCTTTTTCTTAAGTTGCTAAATTGAGATGTCCGTAGTCCTTTTATTATCTTCCAAGTTTTGTGTAGTAAGTTTGCAGGAACTTTTTTCCAGTTCAGTTGTTCATTGTCAATTCAGATAATTGCATACTCTAAATGGTTGAATACTATTATATCTACTTCTCCATATTTCTCCAAAAAAAGCATTTTCAAGTATTGCTTTACACATTAAGGACTAAATGAAGAGAGTGGTGGCAACTGGTACAATTTTCTCACTAATGGAAAATCTTTAAAAACAGTGCACTCTTTTTTAATTTAATTAAAATTGGCCTCTGGAGTTTAACATTTAAGTGAGTTATTTTCAAGATAGACAATAAAGTTCTGAAATTTCTGTTACTTGCTAGAGTCAAAAAGTTAATTTTTCTAATCCACAAGAAGTCCCCTCACTTAGTACTAACATTGCGTTCAACAGTTATTTTATTTGTCATCTTCAAAAACATATTTGTCCAAACACTACCTTAGTTCTGTTTCAATTAATTCCATCAATTCAGTCAGATGCAAATTTTTTAAGTCTTCTATTGCATATTGCTCTGTTGTAGTGACTGAAGCTTCATTACTTTTGTCATTGGGAAACTGAAGAAGTCTGAAAACCAAACATAAGAGGTCAAACAATCAAAAGCAAATGACACTGTTGTGTAGTAGCACCAAGACCAGCTGAGGAAACTGACTGAAGAAAAAAAATGTTTGAGATTAACAGAACCCAAAGACAGAAGTGGGTTTTCAAGGAAGAAGCACCTTCTATATGGGTCAGTTGATCACAGCCTACAGTTTAAGGTGGCAGGATCTTTGAAAAGAAGTACAAGCGTGCAGAAAAATGATGTTGATGTAGCCTGAGCTTCAACTACCCTGCAGAAGTAGACTTTGCCCAACAGAAGATGGATATACTGAAGGTGCTTTAACACAGATACTGTGGCTAACAGCTGATCCCTTGTGCACAGAATCTCATTGCTACTGTTGTCAAAAACTGAGTGGAATAAATTGATCTGAAAGACTTCATGTTAACCCTGTACAACCCAGACTTAATATAGAATACTAAAATCATGGTGATCTGCCAAAATTATCTGATGCCACAGCTGGGTTTATCAGGAATAGGTGGAAGATTAAATAAAGGGCACTAGCAAAGGATTTTGTTGAATGGTGAAAAGCTAAACTATTTGCAGCTCAACATCAGTCAGACAAAGGAGATGATTGTTGACTTTAAGAGGGTCAAACCACCATGCCCCTGATTCTCAGTAGTGAACTTGGAGGGGATTGGACATATAAACACCTAGGGTGCATCTGAATGACACACTTGAGTGAGCTATCAACATGGAGGTTATATACAAGAAGTGTCAAAATCACGCACTCTGACTGGATTGAACCAGATACTGGCATTATCCTACTGGCAACAAAGAAGGAAGCTAATCTGTGCTTGATAGCCTGTTGTGTAACATACTGGGATAAAAAAAGTATCACTCTAAAATGCACCTATCACTCTGTGTGTCATTCTGTCTGGGCACTCCTTGAGGATTTCTTCATTGAGAACCTTTGATACTGGCAGCATTTTTGCTCCATGATGACCCTGTCTGCCGACATATACATTTAGAAGTGTACTCAGATTATACATATGGGTCTCTGTCTTTCACTTACTCCATGGTCCTTGTTAGACACTGCTGTTTTGTTTTTTTGTATCATAGCCACACCAGCTTTTCTTTTTGGAACGTCTAACAAAATATGTTACTTCCACAGTCTTAGACACATAGACCGAGCATGCGTGTTATTTATTGTCAGACATTCTAGGATGCAGATACAGTATATGTGTGGCCAACTGTTGCACTTTGTATACATGACAATAAATGACTTGAATAAAACACACTGTTTCTCAGCTTTCATGCAACTGCCTTGTCTTACTTAATCCAGGTGATCATTCAATATACTGTACTTTCCTAATAACTCTGCACTCAATAGATCACTGGCTGTAAGGTGGCATTACACTCCATTTAACAGGCCATTTCTTCACAGCATTCACTAGTGTGGTCAGCACCAGCCCTCCACTTGTTCCAGGATTAGCATCTTAGTTACCATGTTACCAATCCCCTAGCAGTTTCTGGTTTCTTTGCATCCATGGGTCACTTGTCAAAAGGCTTGGCTCCATGGGTCAAAAGACTTGGCTCCATTGGCATCTCCTCTATGAGCTTGTTCTGTTAGAGACAGTATGGTCCCATTTATCTCTTTCAGGGATCTTGTACCCTTTAGCAGCTAGGGAGCCAGAGACCAGATACCCTACCGTGGCTAGATCACTTTCTCTGAGCCATTCTTGGAGAGCTTTGCTTAAATGAGACCATATTAGGAAACTATTAACTGATACAGTAGGAAATCTAATGTTTTGATGCTAAAGAGCAGAATAGGCATGAACAGAAAAGAATAAGATTAATTAAAAAAATAAAAAGGTATTATTATGAAACTAAAACAGATGTGAAGATATTCAGTGCAATATTTGGGCAATGATTTATTATGCAAAAGAGGTATAATGGACCATAGGACGAGGATTGCTTTAGAAATAATACAGAAGTACATATAAAAGATACCCTGACCATATTGTTTTAACTTTGTAATTGAACTGAAATTTCAGATGAAATGATGCCTTCCATTTAAAACAAACAATATATTCTTTTTTTGATTTGGTATACTTTGTTAATCAGCAAAAGAAATTGTCTTTTCGCATGACTTTTAGGGGTCAAAGTGCAAGGTCACCCAGTGTATAGCACCCTGGAGCAATTTTCAGGTTAAGGGCCTTGCTTATGTGCCCAGAAGGGTAGGATGCCTTCTGGCAGTAGTGGGATTTGAGCCAGCAAACTTCCAGATGCCACCACAGATCTTTAGTCACAGAGCCACCACTCTGCCTAAACAGACCCATTAGCTACAATGAAGTGGTAGTGGGTGGTTGTCCCAACCCATATACTCTAGATAGCAAATCTGGATAGAGATTATGTTTAGACCAAATTAAAGAAAAGGTGGAAAACCAGATTTCTGGGGTTTTGTTATATAAAGTCCAATATGCCTGGATCTTGAAATTCGAAAAAGAAGGCGCACGAAAACACACTGAAGAATAATCTGCAAACTGAAAACAGACAAGAGCCAGGACAGGAATTAAACCCAGACCTTAACACACTTCAGGCATGTAATATTTAGGAAATCTATCGATCAATGTCACTCTGTATTGTGTCCTTCTTCTGGATAAGCTTTGCACCACTGCCAAGCTTAACTGGGTTATTGCAAGAAGTGTGAGTAACCATAAAGAATAAAAAGACAAACAGATATACTGACATTCTGTTCTGCTTGATGGTTCTGTTTTTAGATATGTTAGCAGTTACCATATTTGGATACACACCATTTGTTGGTATAACTTCTTTCCCCTGCTTTCCATTCTTTAGATAGACTTTAAAGTAAATAGTGTGATTTGTTTGCATTCAGCTCATATAAAACATGATTTGTTTGTTTTCAATTTAACAAAGATTTACCTCCAACGTAGCAAGAATAAATTGCTTACTGAACTTCAAAATTGGTTCTTTATTCAAGTGTATTCATTTTTTTTTATTCCTGGTTACTTCAAGGTAAAGGGTGAGCTCTGTTAAATGTCCTATATTAAGCTCTTGATTTAAGTGTCTTTTTTTTCTTCTTGGACTTTCAATGCAAGCACCAAAATTAAGTGCTAATTGTAAAGTAGGGACCCCACTGTTACTCTGCTTATTAAGATTATCCTCACAGCAGACATTTTCTATCTTTTTCACTCAAGAACCATTTCACTTATAGGAAACACAATGTGGATACACCTGTTTCTTAGATTTCGTCTGCTTGAACATCTGCTAAGGCCATTGTTCTAGTCAAGTAAATAATTAAGACTAAATCTCAGCACAGGAGCATGCTACAAACTGTAAGTAAACAAAATCATGTACAGCTCAGTGTGCTTTACTGTTCATATATTTTTAGAATCTACTACATGTCCATTTTTCTTATCATAATTTATAAAATTAGGTTGCCAAATTTTTTAGAAGGATTGACAGGCTACTTAAATTCAGTGTTACTAGGTTTATGTAATTTTGATACCATATAGAGTCACGTAAAACATTAAGTGCATCCCTTGAAATATGTATTCTTTTTAACATACATGGACATACAAAGATTTGATCTTCACTTAAACTATAAAGATAAAGGTGAATTAATATACCAAGCATCAAACCACATTTATATATTTTGTAGTCCACTGTATAATTTAAATAAACATAAAAGTCAATTTCACACATGCAAACAGTAAGTAACAAAAATCACATTTATCACTAGCTCAAATACCTGAATTTAAAATCAGAAGACCCGTGTCACGTGGAAATTGATTAGAACATCATTTAAGAGGATCTTGGAGGAACCAGTCTTATTTAAACCTCAGACATTTAGTTTGGTTTGCTCTTTGTTGTTGAATTCTGTGTTATCAGAATACTTCGAACAAAAGATCCCCATAAGGCCTTCAGAGAGAAGCTTATAAATGGCCATGAGTCTGGGAAGGGATTTAAAAAGATCTCTAAACAACTGGAAATCAAGCATTGCTCTGTCTGAAAGAGCACCCACCCATTTAGAGGATTTCAAGCAACTGTTAATTTTTCCAGACCAGGCCACCCAGGCAAGTTCAACATGAGAAAATAATGCAAGATTCATAAATATGTCTCTAAGAACTCCAGAATTTCATCACATGAATTACAGGTAGATCTTGCCACTGTTGATATCAAAGTGCATGAGTCTGGCATTAGAAAGGCTGGACAAATTAGATCTACATGGGATGTGTGTCAGGAGGAAGCCTTTGCTGTCCGGAAAGAACATTGGGACAAGACCAAAGCTTGCCCATGAAACAAAGTCTGTGACTTTTGGAACAATGTGTTCTAGGTTTATAAAGCAGTTCTAGACTTATCAGAAGATATGATTGGCAAAAACCAAAGACGGCATTTGAACAGTAGAACCTGATTGAAACTGTAAAGCATGGTGGAAGCAATGTTAGAGTATACTATGAATTCTTTATTTTTCCAGAAGGTGCTCGAGGACAATGTGAGGCTACCTGTCTGAAAATTGAAGCTCAACCATAAGTGGACTTGCAACATGAAAATCACCCTAAATGTACCAGTAAATCCACCAAGGAATGGTTGAAAAGAAAGAAATGCAGGATTTTAGAATTACCAGAGCTCAAAGATCCGGCCCACCTTAAATCCGTTTGCACCTCTCTGCCAGCGTCTTTTGTCCTGTAAATGTGCTGATAAAGACAAGCAGCAAGCAGCCTACTATTACAACAACCCCCACTGTACATTGCAACAGGTACACATGTCATAAATGTAGGAAGGACGGTCCTTGCATGTGTGTGAACTTTTAACATTTGAATTTGATGATTGCATATAGCGCTGAACTGACCTCTCTGTACTATTCTTTCCTCTGCATGTCCTCGAGTACAAAAGAAACACCACCATACAGTAACATGGATATTGGCAAGACTGGGAAAAACAAAAACACGCGGTCACTGATTACAACCGCAAGATGTTATGCGAATAAATATGAATAATATGAATAATGTTGCATCCGTGCCACAATGTTTTCCGAAGTGTACTATACAGGTCATAAAATGAATAATTCCAAATGTCATTCATATCTATGTCTCTGTTTATTGTTTTTTTTTTATATCATAGATCATAAGGTGCATACTAATTCAGCGTGAGCAGGAACACTCAATATAACTGAATAAAAAAAAAAATCGGTAAGATACAAAGAAGGCAGATTCACCGGTGTTTGTGTTTCAGCTTGTATCCCTCCAGATCAGAGAATGTCCAGTTCCATTGCCTCAAAACACCACTCACATCTACAGGTATTCCCAGTTTAAAATAAAAACTAACAGCATCAGATCCCTAGGGCGGAAATATTTATCGTGATCATGACTGAGGGAATAAAAGTGAAAAAAAAAAGTTAACTTTTACAAGTCCAATAAATGTAAACCGTCTGCTACAGATGCAGACCAAATTTGTGTGTGTACTGTATAATATTAACAATAAGAGCAGCTCACTACTGAAAATGGCAAATATAGGAGGCAGTGGGGATTGAACTGGTGGCCTCTTGATTACAAGTCAGCAAATCTTACCATTACACCAAAGAAGCAGTTATCTTATCTGTGAACCTTTTGTGAAAGTGTTTATTTGATCTTTGCACTTCAGGCTTCATATATTATATAGTTTATGCCTACATGTTGTTATTTACTACTAAGAAAAACATTTCTGTTTTAAAAATGTTACACAGATTATTGTACAAGTTGTGAAGGCTGGCCCCAGCACAGACAGACGGACGACATATTTTGCTCCACACACTTTTATTTACAATATATATATAATATACAAAGTCACGTGCACTCACGAAACCCCACTGCTGTTGGCACTGAATCCCCCAAAGTCCAGGGCCCACAGTCTCTGTGCCTTTGTCCTGGCCGCCTCCTGTCCTCTCTCCAGCTCTGTCCACTTCCACCCGACATCCACTAAATGACTGGAGGGGCGGCCCCTTAAATAATGCTCCGGATGAGCCCCAGGTGTTTCCGGCCTCTTCTCTTTAGCCACGCCCCAGCGTGGCGGAAGTGTCGGCTGCTTTCCTGGCGGCTCTCCGGGCGCCACACAAAGTCTTCCCCCCGGCACTTCCTGGTGTGGCGGAAGTGCCGGGCTCCCGGGATAATTAGGCACCCGGGGCGCCGCCTGGCGGTGGCCACGGGTGCCTGGGGCTGGGCTTCAAGCCCTGTACCCAGGCCCCTGCCTAACCAGGACGGACGCCCCACTCAGTCTGGAGGAGGCACACGCCCTCCTCCGGTCTTCCAAGGCGTCCCGGCCGGGCTCCATCCCCGGCCAAAGACCACACAGGGTAAACCGGCATCGGGGCGCCGCCCGGCGGTGTCCACGGGTCCCTACAGGGCTGGGCTTCCAAGCCCTGTACCCGTGGTCCCCTACACAACCAAGACGGACGCCCCCTCGCGGTCTGGAGGAGGCACAAGCTAGCGAGGACACGTGGGTCCGAACGGCACAACCCGAAAGGGCAGCACGTCCCCAGCGAGGGTCCTACTATGTCCCCAGGGTCCAACACGGCACCCTGGGACATCTGTCTTCAGCACCCCCGCCGGCGCAAACGCGCCCCAGTGGTCTGCCCCGCTCTCGCCCCGCTGTCCCCCCCAGCTGGGTCATCATAGGCCTCCCGGCATGGAGCTCTCCCGCACAGCGGCCCGTTCCAGGAGGGCAGGTCCCTGTCGGCGTCGGCCTCAGCGCCGTCGGGCTTCGGGCCTGTAGGAAAAAGAAACAGAGGGCCAGAAGCACAGCCAGGACACTCACCCCGAGCGCCCCGTCGGTCTCCGTACCGATCGTGCTCCTGCCCCCCTCCGACAGTCCCCAACTTGCCTGCTGAAGGCCTCCGCCGCCGGTTCCATGCCCATTCTCTCTTCGGCCGCGGCACCGCTCTTGCAGGCAGCTCGTCCAACCGCCCAGGGAATCTCCTCTGTCCATCCAGAGGGCGGCCCTTCTCGGACGCGCACCCAGCGCCGCGTCCTCCCCTATCGGAGGAATCGGCATTCACCCTTCGATTCCTCCTTCTTCTCTTGGACTCGCTGACGGTCTGGGTCTGAGCACAGCAAAAGCTCAAATCCAGCCCCGTCTGCGTCCAGGCAGAGCGACAGGAGACAGCTGCGGGCTTGAAGCGCAGGGCGCTAGGACCCAGGGCACTCAGCAGCCCTGATCCTACCAGCCCTTGCATGTTCGATCTCCCAGCCTCGCTAGCTGTCTGCACCGCCGCATCCGCTGTTGGGAAGTTGCCTACTCGGAGCCGGTCGTCCTGTAAACAGTCACGGCCATGTTCGGCGAACCCCCCCACTTGCTTTACGGGAACGGCAACACTCACCACTCCCGCCGTGTTCTGCCTGCCTCTGGTTCCAGCGTCGCGCCGTTCCTCCGTCTCACGCGGTGTCACTCCCGACGCAACTGTTTATTTACACTTATTTACAATATAAAAGTCCAGTGCACACTCACACGACCCCAGTGCCTCTGCACCGATTTCCCCAAAGTCCAGGGCCCACAGTCCTTGTGCCTTCCTGGCCGCCTCCCGTCCTCTCTCTCCAGCTCAGTCCTGCTGCCTCCCGACATCCACTCAAATGACTGGAGGGAGGCGGCCCCTTAAATAATGCCCCGGATGAGCCCCAGGTGTTTCCGGCCTCTTCTCCTTAGCCACGCCCAGCGGCGGAAGTGTCGGCTGCTTTCCTGGCGGCTCTCCGGGCGCCACCCAAAATCTTCCCCCCGGCACTTCCTGGTGTGGCGGAAGTGCCGGGCTCCCGGGATAATTAGGCACCGGGGCGCCGCCTGGCGGTGGCCACGGGTCCCTACAGGGCTGGGCTTCCAAGCCCTGTACCCGAGGCCCCCTGCCTAACCAGGACGGACGCCCCACTCAGTCTGGAGGAGGCACACGCCCTCCTCCGGTCTTCCAAGGCGTCCCGGCCGGGCTCCACTCCCGGCCAAAGACCACACAGGGTAAACCGGCATCGGGGCGCCGCCTGGCGGTGTCCACGGGTCCCTACAGGGCTGGGCTTCCAAGCCCTGTACCCGTGGTCCCCTACACAACCAAGACGGACGCCCCCTCGCGGTCTGGAGGAGGCACAAGCCCTCCTCTCCTCCTCCTGGGCGTCCCGGCCGGGCTACCGCCCCAGCCGGGGACCACAAAGTAGAAATGGAACACACATGAAATGCATGTGTTCCAAATAATGATCTATTATTTCCACTGTATAACTCCAGCACTTCACTCCCTCAAGGCGTGAGCTGGGAGAACTTTGTGCATGCTCTGCGGCGGTGGAGGGATGGAATAGTAGGCTGCTTGCTGCTTGTCTTTATCGCTACATTTACAGGACAAAAGATGCTGGCTGAGAGGCGCGAACGGATTTAAGGTGGGACGGATCTACAAGTTTTTTCATAGGCTCTGGTGTTAGTCAAGGCCTGGATATGAAGCTCATTGAGATGCATTGTAGGCAATATATGCAAGGCGCCAATGGAGAGCTGAGGGAATTCTGCATTGAGGAGGTAGAAAAACTTTCTCCCAGTCCATGTAAGAGACTTCTAGACTGTTATATGAAACATTTACTTGAGGTTGTTTCTGTCAAATGGGCAAAACCAGCTATTAGGGCCAAGAGTGTAGTTACTTTTTCCACAGACTCAAATGGCATACCTATTTATTTTCCACTGAATACTGCAAATTATTACAAAGTCAATTTTTCATTGTTTTTTCAATAACATTACCTTTATCTAAAAATACTGTTTTAATGAAGATCAAAACCTGGCATGTCCATGTATGCTAAAAAAGAAAAAAAATTCTTAGGGTGTAGATACATTTTCACATGACTGTATTGTATTATTCTACTCTAGGCATGGTTTTTGGGTGACTGAAGTGTTAGACTGTAAGCCACAAGGCTGCAAGTTCAGTTTTCCCTCCAAACCATGATGTGATCTTCAGCATGTCACTTATGTTACATGTGCTCCTATTGTAAAAGTATGGGAGCAATTGTCATTTGTAAAATGCCTTACATAACAGCATCAGGTAACAAAAATGCTAGTATCTTACAGGTTCGATGTGTGGTTGGTGAGGGTCATGGTGGTACCAGACTGGACAGACAAGATTTTCCAAACCCACAGAAACAGTTTACTTCTGTTGATTTTCCACTACTCCAAAGTTATCCATCAAGTTTCACTCTGTGCTGGGTCTTCTCTCAGTGAATCTTGTCTTGTACACCTACTGTAGAACCAGGGTCTGCACTAAGGTAATCCCAGCTATATAAAAGATTGAACACATTCATTCTTGTAAATTGATTTTTCAGTCCCCCACCAACCAGAGCTCAGGATATTAGCTGAGAATGTAGATGTAGATTGTCTGTTAAATCGGAAGCTTCAGCAATGGTTTCGGAACTTACTGTTCCACTAAAGACCACTGCAGCACTTAAAAAATTTCTATTCTCACTTGTGAACAAGATCCTAAAGTAGTTGATCTCCATTCATGTGGCACTCTCCCACCTAACTCATTGAAACAACACAACTAAGCTTGGCTTCTTCTCATTTTACATTTGTGTTTGATTTCTCTTACAAGTTGTCTAGCTTTCGAAAACAATTTGTTTTATTTTCTGACCTGAAAGGTTACCTGCTGTCTGCAAGTCAAATATAAAAATGGCCTAAAAAATGTAATTTGTTTTACTTTTTATTTTTGTAATCTGCTAGTTGTTGTTACCAACACAACTGTTTCCTACTCCAAAGGTATGTTTTCCCAATTTAGCAGTATCTCAAACTATGTTTTTTCTAACTCTTGTAGTTAACTCCATTGAAGAGCAATACTTCCCTACTTTTGATGAGAGCAACCAGAATGACAGTTTCTGAACTTTTGTAATGACATTGGTCAAGCTGTACAAATGTCATTCCCTGTGCCCTCTTCCTCAACATAGACTTTATTAAAGCCACTGTCAGAACTCCAAGTTTTTTGAAATTTTGATATCCCTCCAGCTAATGCTGCATGAGAGACATTTCTCTTTAACTTAATGATTTCCATTGGTGCCCACCAATGTGTCTTGGAGTTGCCACAATAGCAAATATCAAACAATAATAATGGTCTTGAACAGTATCCAATAAGACTTTCATGTTCCTGACATCTGCTGTGATACAGAAGAAGATCTTTTAAATGTAAGAAGGTAGGCTTTTTGCTGATTGTATCAAGGAACTATTTTGGTCTTTCCATGCTTTTCCAGAAGATGATCCAGTTATATGAGGTATGTTTCAAAAGCCATTTTGTATTGCTGAAGTGTAGAGTGTTCAGATATTTTTTAAGTGTACTGAGAACCATCAGGGCAGTGTACTTGTGGACTGATATTTGCCTGTCTCCAATCTTTTGAGTGTAGCCCTGAAAGGAGTATTAGGATCGAAAACAATTTTGTCCTAAGAATTTTTAGTAAGGTGATAGGCAGTAAAGAGGTCAAACTGTGCGTGGACACCACTATGGAGGCAATGGTGGGAAGAAGTTTCCCTATAAACCTACAAAAAAGAGTAAGACTCACTCTTTTAGGGAAAGACTAACCTGATGTACTTGTGTCATGGGTCATTGTCACTATGGGCTAATATTTATTGTTATATACTGAGAGAAAAGTGAAATTGAGAGAGATATGAACACAAGAGAGAAAGAAACCAGTAGCTAAGGAGGATACTGAAGAGGTTTTATTGGAATGCTTTTAAAAATAGCCTTAAAAAGAGGGCTACAAAATGGCTGTGGCAGCTAAATCTATTCTTAGGACTCAAGGTAGGTTTAGCATGCAATAAGTGTTCCAATGTGTCAACAATAAAGTATAAACTAATTAGCAAAACTAATAAACAACAAAATTTGTCCATCAGCTAATTGAAGAACCACTGCCAGATTGGTGAAAAGGAGTCAGATAAGCCAGACACAGTCAGAGTCATGGGGACCTCAGCCAGCTAGCTGCCTCACCTCTACTGGCCATTCCACAGCTGGGTCAGTGCTGGGTTATCCAATCTGATGAAAAAACCCTTCTGCTTGATGATTTTAGTGCCCCTTTATCTGAGATGACTTTTCCATGACAGGCAAATAACTTGGCAGTAGAGTACTGCCAACAAGTGCCACATGGGGAAGCTGAGACTAGAAACAGAAGAGGGGAGAGTTAGTAACAGTTTAAAAATATCATATTACTTGCAGTATATTTAAGTACTAATGACTAATAACAGAGATGCAGTATGCACAGCTAATCAGCAGCTCTACTCAGGGTATGCTAAACTGAAGTAGTGAGTCTTCAGCCTGGATTTAAAAGCTGAAACTGAAGTAGTAGTAACCATTCAGAAAATGTTCTCCATTCTTCCTCTCCGTGACAGAACTCTCTGGTACTAGTTAGTGGCTAGCTCAACTGTTCTGTATCTTGTACAACTTCCCCATTTGCACTAGGGTAGGAGATGAGCACAGTGATTGGCATATGATTACAAATTTACATGGTCTGAGGTTTACCAAGTCTTTGTTTTGGGTGATTGGAAGACCAAGGGACACAATGTGTTAATTATTTTTATTTAGACTCTTTTTTTAGAAAGTTAAAAAGCGTTTTGATACACTTTATTAGTGATATGGGCATTGCTATTTTGCAAATGTGCTTAATCTGGTCAACCAGAAGTGTGTGGCAAATAACTTTACCAGAGCAAAGGTACAAAGGTCAGTGCTGTTCACTTCCTGGCTGTCAAGGTCTGTGGATACAACAAAGAATATGCTAGCATTCTCATTAATGTTTCAATGTGATTTTAGCAGGAAATTATTTTTTTAATTTGCTACATTTTTTGTTTTTGACTTTGGTTATTTGAAATTTTTATGTGAAATGTTTTGGTTTTTAACTCCTCTGCTACAATCTTTGAATTATGACTTTGGTCTCACTTCCTGAGCTTGTTTATTACAATATCACCTTTCCAGTATCCATCTTTCCAGTTAATAAAACCACAATCTGATGATGATTGCACGGTGCACATTGCTAATGGCCACTTAGTTCTGCATTCACTCCTGCCTTTCCACCTTTTGCTCACCACTGATTGCCCTTCCTGGCTAAACTTTTTCAAAATGTCATATACGATTTTGCTTACCTTGGTGCATCTGATCATAACTACTTTGCAAAGAAGATCCCATTCCATCCTTAGCAGTCTGGATAAAAAGATACTGCGACCTGAAGGCAGCAGGGGAGGATACCATCTCCCACTTCAAGGCTTCTTTTGTTGAAGAGGTGGAAAAATTTGTTGGAGACCAGGTGAACTCTTTACAGTGTATCATCCAACAAGAAATATACCAACCTCCGGGCTGATGTGAATGGCTTAAGGGCTGACTTCCAGCTGCTTCAGAAGGACATTGCCTCATTTAAAGCAAGGCCTGACTTCCATACTGAAGAAATCTCTGCCATCAATGGAGAGGTTGACTCACTGTCAGCAAAGCTCACCAGGATGGAAGATCGTTAGCGCCGTAATAACCTTAGACTTGTTGGCGTAAGGATTGGTACAGAAGGAAACTATGCCGGCTTTCCTTTGTCAGCTCTGACCGAAAATTTTTCCTGCTGTTGCTTCCTTTGAGCCTGTTATAGAGAGGGCACATAGGGTGTACAATGCGCGGGATAACACATCTTGCCCTCCTGCTATTATAATGTGGTTTATTAATTATCAAGACTGCCTGACAGTTAATGGAGTTACAAGAAAATTTCATTTTTGAAGGTCATAAAATTTATTTTTATCAGGACTTTAGTGCTAAAACAGCCGCGGCAAGATAGGCAATGAACATGACGATCAGAAAGGTGAAGGAATTAGGAGTCACCCCATTTTTGGTTTGCCCTGCACGTCTCAATCTCTCTTTTGGAGGTCAACATAGGTTCTACAACACTCCAACCGCAACGTGCAAAGCTTTAGATGACTTTGAATCGCACACCAAATTTCCTCTGTGATGCTCCGATGGAGGTTTCCACTCGGCTGTAGCCATGACTTTTCCAACTAACACCGATGTGAAGCTCGCCTGCCTAAGGGTCTGCTGTTAATTGACTTTTATTTCTTCTAAGAATTTTATGAGGACTGATTATTTCCTCATTGTTATGATGACTTTAATTTAATTTCAATAAAACTATAGTTTATTATTTTTTTAACCACAGAGGGTAACACCGTGGACTGTTCAGCAGGGTCTGGGTATTTTGTTTATATTTTGCACACTTGCTGATCCTAATGGTGGGGGCTTTCTGGACAAATTTTTTTCACATGTTCTGGGAATGCCCTCTGGCTACAGCTGTCTGGCGCTATGTAACAGAATCCCTTTCTACAATTTTTTCTTTTCCCACTCATTTGTCCCCTCAAGTTCTTCTCCTTCTAGACCTTTCTTCTCTTCCCTCACTCTCTTTCTTTTTCTCAGCAGAAGCCGTTAACACTAGAATTAGCAGAGCCTACGAGAAAACCTGTAAATCCAGACCACCTTAAATCCATTCACACCTCTCCGTCAGCGTCTTTTGTCCTGTAAATGTGCCAATTAAGACTAGCAGCAAGCAGCCCACTATTCCATCCCCCACCATCGCAGAACGTTCACAAAGTTCTCCCAGTTCATGCCTTGTTTGATTATCTGGGAGTGAACTGCTGGAGTTTTAGAGTGGAAATAATAGATCGTTATTTGGAACACATGCATTTCATGTGTGTTCCGTTTCTACAGTAATCTGTGTAAACATATTGTTAAAACAGAAACTTTTTCATATTTTATTAATAAATGTTACAAAATGTAGGCATAAACTAAAGAATATGTGAAGCCTGAAGTCCAAAGATCAAATAAACACTTTCACAAAAGGTTCAAGGATGATACAACAGCTTCCGTGGCGTAGCGGTAAGATTTGCTGGCTTGTAATCAAGGGGCCACCATTCCGATCCCCACTGCCTCCTATATTTGCCATTTTCAGTAGTGAGCTACTCTTATTGCTAATATTATACAGTACACACATACATTTGGTTTGCGTCTGTAACAGACCATGTAATTTATAGTACTGTACTTGTAAAAGTTACCTTTGTTTCACTTTTATTCTCTCACTCACAATCACGATGTATACTACCGCCCTAGGGATCTGACACTGTTACTTTTTATTTGAAACTGGGAATAACCGTAGATATGAGTAGTGTTTTGAGGCAATGGAACTGGACATTCTCTGATCTGGAGGGATAAAAGCTGACACACAAACGCTGGTGAATCTGCCTTCATTGTATCTCACCATCACTTTATTTTTTTTATTCAGTTTTATTGAGTGTTCCTGCTGACGCAGAATTAGTATGCACCTTATGGTGTATGATTAAAAAAAATAAAGAACAGACGTAGGTATTGTGGAGGACTGCCGTCTTCCCATACCGGTCAGCACCCCTAGGCCGTCAGGAGGAGCTCTCCCGACAGCAGGATCGTGCCCCGAGGTCCAGCAGGGCCTTATGGACTTTATAGTGTTTATACACAGCCCTGCTGGATACCTTGGGGACCACCAGGAGTCGCTGTGGGGGGGCTTATGGGCCCTGTGAGGCCGTATGACCCAGGAGTATGTCACGGTCACGTGATGGGAAGAAATGTCGTGCTCCCAGGTTGAATAAAAGGACTGATCCTGACCCGGAAGGAATTAGGAACTATGGATTGATGGGACAGAAACACCTCCGGGTCAGGGGCTATAAAAGGACGGTGCCTCAGTCCAGACACTTAGCTGTGCTGGGAGGTGGAGGAGCAAAGTGTCTGGGCGAGGAGGAGAGATTATTGTGTGTATTTAGTGATTAGTAGTGGATTGTTGATTATAGTTATTATTGTGTTGGTGTATGAGTAGTGTGGAGGGTGCTTGGTGCACTAAAGAAAACAATAAAAAGTATTGGACTTTTACCCGGTGTCTGGAGTTGTACCTGAGGGTTCAAGGGAGCACTAGCGCCCCCTACTGCCACAGTATATATGATATTTTGAAGAAATCATTTTATGACCTGAATAGTACCAATCAGAAAACATCATTGCACTAATGCAATATTATTTGAAAACGAACAGCGTCAGATGGGGTCTGAATATACTGAATATAATATACTGTTACTTAGAGTCAGATCAGGAGAGGCGGGAGGGGGGTGTTAGAGCGTGATTGTCATTGAGAGAATAAAACTGAAAAAAGACAACTTTTACAAGTACCATAAATTTATATCCAATGTCCCATATATTTGTCTCTTTCTTTTTTTTGAACCTTTTGTGAAAGTGTTTATTTGATCTTTGGACTTCAGGTTTCTCACATTCTATAGTTTATTCCTACATTTTGTAACATTTATTACTAAAATATGAGAAAGTTTCTGTTTTAACAATGTGTTTACACAGATTACTGTAGAAACGGAACACACAAGAACACACATGTGTTCCAAATAACGATCTATTATTTCCACTCTAAAACTCCAGTTCACTCCCAGATAATCAAACAAGGCACAAGCTGGGAGAACTTTGTGAACGTTCTGCGATGGTGGGGGATGGAATAGCAGGCTGCTTGCTGCTTGTCTTAATCGGTACATTTACAGGACAAAAGAAGCTGACGGAGTGGTGCAAACAGATTTGAGGTGGGCCGGATTTACGAGTTTTCTTGTAGGCTCTGGTAATACTAGTGTTAATGACTGTGACCACTGCAGCTAACTTGTTTTAATGCCTCTTGCTGGAAACCTCTTGCCCTTTTCTATCCTCCTATCTGGAAGTCTTCCTTTTACAATTTTGTCCTTGAGATTTCTGCATCTCAGATCAACAACTCTTCTGAATCTACTATCCACAACACTATTCAATTAGTAAAGAGCTGGTTGAGGGTCGCTCAGTGATGCTGATTTTCATATGTACAGTTTTCCTAATTCTTTTTTTGTCATTGTTTTTGTTGTTTTTTACTTTGTACTGTGCTCCTGCATGATGTGTGTGCCAATTTACTCACTGACTCTTTTTCCCTTTTTTGTGTATTTTTTTAATTTGCAGTCTCAGATGGGATGGAATGGGGTAGGGTTGATGGGCAACCGTTGGGGGTTGGTGTTGTTGTGGTTGTTCTTATGTTCTTATATTTGTTGGTTTTCTTTGGCTGTATTTCCTTTTCTTCTTATCAATGAAAATTTCATCACAAACAAAAAACAATCTGTCTTCTGATTCCACTTAATTAAATACTGCTGCCACCCAGCAGAATCAATATGCACTACACAGATTACACTAAGAGCACACCCTCAATATAGAAAAAAAGTTTACATTTCATCACAACAATAACAGAAACTACGAGTATTAAAGTAATACCGCTCAAATGCAATATAACCAAATTAATGAGTTTGTATAAAATATCAAATTGATCTACATATTGAATTGCCTTAAGATGTGGTCAACTTAAAAGTCGGTGGCCTTAAAAGGTGGGTGAGCCTAGTAACCCATTAACAGCTGTGTTTGGTATACTTCCAGATGGGCTTAAAGTGGAGAAGGACAAACAAATTGTGATTGCCTTTACTACACTATTGGCATGCAGACTTATCTTGCTCAACTGGAAGAATCCTAACTCTCCCCTTTCAAGTCAGTGGGTAACTGATGTTATATACTATTTGTAATTGTAAAAAATATAATTCTCACTTAATTTTTCAAAACCTGGCAGGATCTAGTCAATAACATTTTAGGATAAGCTTTTAAAGCACTGAGGGAGCAGATTCTCTCTTCCTTTTTCTTCTCCATCTATATTAATTTATTAATTCATCTATTTATTTATTTTTACTAGTTTTAAGTTTTATTCTGCTCTCTTTCTCAGGGGTGGGGGTTGATTTGTTTTCAATCCTATTCTTGTAAAATTGATCTATTTGTAAGGAATGTTGTGTGATTTCAATAAAATCAATAAAATTAAGAAAAAACAAACAAACAAAACAAAACCTCACACTGTTCCATCTGAACCAATGTGGTGCTGAGGTGTCATGGCTGCACTCGGGTCCTAATCTGGGATCCTGAATTGATTTGTCATGTGGTAGGTGCAGCAATGTTGCTGTATCAGTGCGTGCTCCTAACCTCATCTCTCGTAATAAATTATGTTCTGAGGAGTATGTGGGGCTAGCTTACTGGTAAGCAGGTGTACCTACTACACTGGCTATTTTTATTAACAATGTCATTGTCAGTTTGTTATAGTTCTTTATAGACATTTATATGTTGAAAAGTAGAATTTCACTAAAGGTGGTGAATATTTTGTTATTCTTCAAAACATCTATAAACCTTGTTTTCATTTTTCATTTGTTTCTGAGGAAAATTATTCACTAATAAACATATAGGGTAAATTAAGAGTATATTTTATCCAAGTCTCTATCCTTCCGCTTTTTAACCTGCTTACCCAGTTCAGAGTCACACTACGACACTGCCTATCCTGACAACATAAAGTGTAAGGTGATAGCTAACCCTGTACATGTTTACATTGAAGAATAAAATTATACAAAATGCTGATGAATTCTAAAAGAGGTAAACAGCACAAAGAACAAATAACATGCTTACATACCATATGATGCATTTAAAGATACAAATGAACAACAGAATGCATTCACAAAATATACCAATAATAACAAGTGCCTCTAATGCCCTATAGCAACATATATAGCAATATATTTTTTACTTTAGTCTGGGATGAAGTATGCACAAGTCAAAATCATCCTGGAACAAGAAAAAAAGCTGTATCGCCACCACTCTGTGCAGTCAATGTGACTTGGAGTATTCACTTTCTTTACAGAACGACTCAATAATGATTTTGCACTCAGTCTGAACATTTTATTTTATGTTTTTTTCATTAAAATCTCATTACTGCCAAATATTCTGATTTTAATATATCACTCACAAAATTACTTTAGCAGAAATATGAAGCTGCAATATAAACTGATTGTAATAGATAATTAAATCTGGTGATTTAAAATGACTTTTTGAGAGTAGCAACGCAAAATAGTAATAACCTAAGTATTTCCTGTTGTGAGTGCAGACACATGCAGAATAATTAATATGCCTGTGAAAGAAGGTTTACCTTCTCAAACTAGCTGAACAGATTTGTTATACCCTAAGTATACATAAACTGTCAATACATGTGCAGATAATTCAGATTAGAAAAGGTTTTAACTCTGTTCATTGACTTGATGAAGCTATTGTCTAGTTAAAAAGCTGACACACTCTATTAGAACTAACATTCCTGTATTGATTATACCATTTGAGGAGCCAGCCTTTCTGTGATAGGAGCTCTGCAATTAGTTGTTTTTTTTTAACTTGTTAAATATTTGTAAATCATTTGTACTTTTTTGCCTTACATAACCTGGTCATTACCTTTTAATCATTTTGTCAGAATGCCAAAAATGCAATCCCTTTGACTTTTTATTTAGAAATAATTTAATTAATGTCTATCCAGAAATCAATGCATTATACATTACACATTATGATCGTTTAGAATATGCATGGCACCCTAAGAATAAGACTAAGATTTATGAAAGTCAGTCAATTTGTGTGACTGAGGAATCACTACTGTATGCTTTATGGACAGGCTTTTCAAATCTTTGTCCAGTCTTCAAATAACTCAATATAATGATGCAAATATCATTACTAGAACCTCATATCTAAATGTGATATGCTATATTGGCCTCTGGTATAGAATTTAAAAAACATTGTCCACAATCACAGATACTGGTGCATGCCAAGGGTATTGCTTAATATACTGCAAAATGCTATGCAGAGGCCTTAAGCACATGTAAAAAAAAAAAAAAGTCTGCAAAGATGCTGTCAAAAATAAAGCCACTTAAAGTTTCAAAATATCCAAAAAATGTACTGTAAAGAGCAGTAAACAGTTGTCACACATGCACACATGGGAGTCAGTCTAAGGACTTAACTTAGGGTAAGACACAGAGTCAGGGGTTGATGAACTACACTAATGCCTTTTCTCCTTCTTCAACAGACCACAAGAAGGGAAGCCCAACTAGAGTTCCACCCACTTCTGTTGCCAGACCACACCTTATTTACAGACCTCACCTCTGACTAAGAACCCGCCTCTTCCTGTCCTGCACCTATAAGACCCAAGCACTCCACTCTCCATTTTAGTCACTGTTTGACTCAGTCCTTTACGATCACTTTATTCACAGTTAACAGATTTACTACATTGTTGCAGTATACAAGGTGGATTCCCCAAACCTTTCCATTTGTTTATGTCTTCTTTACACAGTAAAAAATAAATAAATAAATATTTGATGTGAGCACTCTTTGTCTTTAAAACTGCATCAGTATTCTTATTTATACCGTCATGCAGTTTTATAAGACAAATGTCTGACAGTTTTTTACTAGCCTCTTGGAGAAATTGTCCCATTTGTTCTGCAGACTTTGGCTGTCTTGCTTGCTTCTGTTTCTCAAGGTAATCCTAGATAGCCTCAGTGAGATGGAGACTCAGAGGGGATCAGGCCATCAGTTGCAGAACTCCTTGTCCTTCTTTTCACTGAAGGTGATTGTTTATGACCTTTTCCATTTGTTTGGGGTCCTGTTGCAAAACACAATTGGGAAAAACCAGACACCATTCTGATAATATTGAGTGCTGGATTAGAATAACTTTGTATTTCTGAGCTTTAAAGATTTAAATATTCAGATCAGATCAAAAGCTCCATTGGTAAAAAAGCAACACCAAACTTGCAAAGATCTTCTTCCCTGTCTCTCTGTTGACTGCAGATATTAATCCATATAGTGTTCTCTGGCTCTTCTACTTACAAACTGCCTCCTGTGTGAGTCAGAAATTACAAACTTTGACTTGTCAGTCCATAGTACTTGCTACCACTGTTCAGCACATCATTCACTGTGTTTTCTTGTTGGTGAGTCTCTTGGAGTTGTTCCCATTTTGAAAGAAATACATTTTAAGAGCAATTCTATACCATGAACAAGTCACCAGGTGAAACTGAAACAGTGTTTTTTTTTTCTCTCATGTGCTTGCGACTCAGAAATGTGAGCAACGTGATACAGTGACATTCATTGAAATGTCTGAGTGGCACAGGTGCAGTGTAACAGTACTCTTCGGTACACTAAGAAACATGGCCAGTACTATAAGTTGAAATTGAAAAACCCCTGCTCACAAAGGTAACAAAGGGAAGACATATAGTAGACATTGTCCTGGCTATTGAACCTATGATGCTTGAACTGTAAAACTGCACATTGCAACACTTTAAAGTTACATTAAGCAATACTTACAAATCAAGCATAGCGTTGAGTCCTTCATCAAATGTTGTTCACAATAGAGTCAAAACTCTGAAGCTGACTCATTATCTTAATATTCCTTACTAGCCAACCCGCGGCGTAGCATACGCCGCATAATCAGGCCGCTTTTTAAATGATTCTTAAGCACAGAGGAAAAAATAAACATTTGAAAAATCCGTAATTTAATAAGCCACCAAGAAAAGTAACATTGCAACAATACACGCTACAAACCAACATACAATTGCCCGTGACTGAAAACCAGAGGAGCGCCGTCGCGCTTTCTCCTTCCAAAGCGAAGGACGGGGTTGAACGGCGCTCGGTCAGTACGCACTGCCCGCTTATGTGCCTGCCCCCAACTCCCTACCTGAGTCGCTTTTGTCTGTGTACAGCCCACACGCACCTGTGAGTCACATTGACTGTTAATTTTCCAAACACCGCCTCAGTCGGTTTCCACGTTGATTTTTCATTGTTCTTTGCGGTTCTGGCCTCTTTTTTTTATATATAATCCACCAAGTCACCTGACCATGGGGGGCTTTACAAAGGGCAGGGACGTAATCAGTGCAAGCGTATGACCCGCACGTACTGGGAATTTCTCGTTCGTGGGGAACAATTGGAAGCCATGGTCTCCATCACGAATGGGGTTCAACGGCCTCCCCGCGCCGGGTAGACACATGTTGATCCATTCAGTGTAGTGTGCGTGCAGTACCGGACATACAAGTGCATCATAGACCTGTTAATGCTCAATCTCACGTGGCTGAAAGCCACTTGTCCCTCTAAGAATTTGGACGCCGACCGCTGTTGGGTCGTGTAACTATTTAGCAGGCGGGAGTCTCGTTCGTTTTCAGAAATAACCAGCCAAATCGCTCTACCAACTAAGAACTGCCATGCACCACCACCCACAGAATCGAGAAAGAGCTATCAATCTGTCAATCCTGTCCGTGTCCAGGCCGGGTGAGGTTTCCTGCGTTGAGTCAAATGAAGTGAAAGGTTCCACACCTGGTGGTGCCCTTCCATCAATTCCTTTAAGTTTCAGCTTTGTAACGATAACTCCCCCCTGAACTCAAAGACTTTGTTTACCCGGTTGGCTGCCTGTTGCGGGGCCTGCATTGGTGAAGCAGGTGAGATGGTAATGAAACAGAGGCACAGGGCTTATTGGTTTTTAAAGACTGCTTCCTTCATTGGGTTTTAACCAATGCACGGAACGAACCAACACACAATCGTCCGTGTGGCTCCATCCGTCATGCTAGTCTGCTGGTTTCTCGTTCAGTATACACTGCTTGCTCATGTGCCTACCTCCAACTCGTCACTCGAGTCTTTGTACAGTCCAGATGCACCTGTGACTCACGTAGACTTTTCATTGCTCTGTGCGGTTTTGGCTGCCTTTCTATATATAATCCACCAAGACACCCGACCACGGTGGGAGGGGGGTGTGTACAAAGTGCAGGAGTATCTAAGAAGACGCATGTTTGTCGCGGATGCGAATTGCTGTATGTAGCGTGTAAAACAGTTTGCTATAGTGCACGCGGTCATGCGTCGTAACCGAAAACCGAAGTTTTTTAAAGACTGCTCACTTCATTGTGTTTTAACCTCAGTTGTAAAGGAACGTTTTAAGGATCCCATGGGATACCCCTCGCAAACAGTTTTACACGCCGCATATGGCGATTCACCTCCGCGAGAAACATGCCTCTATTAACAGTCATCGTGGGTCAGAGCTGCATGTGACCTCTACGACAGACGAATATAAATGACGCAGGTTTTTCTGTGTCGTCGCGTCCGAGTTGGTGGGCGTGGCTCTGTGAGTTGTCGTCGTATCCAATGGTCTTGGAGTTGGTGGGAGTGGCTCCTTCCTGCGTGCGCCATAGGTGTCTCACTTGTCGGCGGCTTAGTGAATCCACGCCCCTTCCGGCGTGCTTTCCATGGTTGTCTTTCCTTAGTGAATTATATATATATAGATAATTAGGATTCTATTACTTTTCTAGGTCTTGTTCAACAATATGTTTTCTTTCATTGAAGACGAAGACATTTCCCTAGTACAAACTTCAGAGTTTGTGCATCAACCAAGCAATCCCCATGCCCTTTCACAGAAGTTTTGTGCATATTGGTGCATATGTGGAAAACATGTTGTGAACCATTCATCCCATAAAAACTGGATCACTGCTTGCTGCTTTGCTTTGGTTCAAACTGAAGGCAGAGTGGGCATGTTTACTTTTAGAAGACAACAAGAGAACCTGACTGATCAAGGTTGAAAGTTTAACACTGTGACCACAGACACACCATGTTGGCTGTATAGCCAACCCATGCAAAATGATCACAAAAGTGAGGATAATTAATGACTTACCCTTGTACAATGCAAGGATGGCATACTAATACTAAATAAAAAACTTATTTTTAACACCAATCATCCATCCATCCATCCATCCATCCATTTTCCAACCCGCTGAATCCAAATACAGGGTCACGGGGGTCTGCTGGAGCCAATTCCAGCCAACACAGGGCACAAGGCAGGAACCAATCCTGGGCAGGGTGCTAACCCACCGCAGGACACACACAAACACACCCACACCCTAGGGCCAATTTAGAATCGCCAATCCACCTAACCTGCATGTCTTTGGATTGTGGGAGGAAACCGGAGCACCCGGAGGAAACCCACGCAGACACGGGGAGAACATGCAAACTCCATGCAGGGAGGACCCGGGAAGCGAACCCGGGTCTCCTAACTACGAGGCTACCATGCCGCCCAACACCAATGATAAAAACTCTAAAGATACTGTAACACTAAATGGCACTATACCAGCACTTAACCCATCACACTGACACTGACAACACGAGTTAAAACCGCCAAGAAGTTGTTTAATTTACTTTGCCTTACACAAAATAAAGTACAATATTCTCTCCCCCACTACTCCCAGCAAGCTCTGTCACACACCTCCCAACTCCGGCTTGCCTGTTGGGTCTCCAACAGTCCATTAAATAGTCCTTGACCCGAAAGTGCTTCTCCTCTTCCATCTTATTCCAACGGAATTACTTTGGGGTGTCCATCCCCGTGACTCGGTAGTACTTCCAGACTATGGAAAAGATATAAGTCCCCAGGTCTTTTTACAGTGTCTCCTGTTAGCACCCATGGTATCCAGCAGGTCTGAGAAGCAGAACTCCAAACCACTTGGTGCCCTGTGGGTATCTGGGGCACTACTATGCTGTAGGGAACTCACCATCTGGCATCTTGGGGGAGGCAGTATCCCACAGTAGCTGCTTTCCCCACTCCTTCTCTTCTCTGGGTGTCCCAGCCCAGGATAAGTTGTCGGCCGTCCGCCACAATATTTAAGGATAATTGAATCAGTTACCTCACTTCCTTTCAATCCTGTCTTGATCAGTTTCCTAACATTTTAAACCACTGTTGTTGATTTTGCATCTGCATACAAGGCCTGACTGGCATCTTCTTAACATTACCAGCCAAATATACATACAGTATTTCCCATTCTGAAATTTCTTAGAATGACATTATTCCTTAGCCTGAAATTAAACTGAAATAGAAACTTATCACTCATTTAAAACTGTCTTAAACTGTATGAATTAATCTTAAATATGTCAGATTATATGATAGAAAATACAGTATGTTGTCCTGATGTTATACAGTAACATTATAAGTAGTCACTATTGTTTTTTTGTTTTTTTTCCTTATTACTCTGTCAAAGCCAAATTAAGCCCATGAAAAAGAAGGCAAAAATTCTCCAGGCTAATAGTTAATTAAGCAACAGTAAATGAGAAAGTTGGAGTTTATTAACTGTCTTTGCCCCCAAGAGGAGAAAGTCTTGATTTTTGAAAGTGTTAATAACAGATTAAACCTACAGGTCCTTAATTTGAATGCTTCACCATACTGAGATTGGTAACCTTCCACTGTCCATTCCATATTTAAGTATGGTTTTTATTGTAAGCAAATAAAATGTATAGGTTTTCACAAAGCCAACCATTTAATATGCCTTTATTCTGGTTGAATTAAGTAATATGTGTTTATTCTGTGCAAAAAATCAAGTTTTCAATTAATAAATGCATTAAATAAACAAATGTTTTTCAGTTCTAAAATTTTTTTTTTTCATTAAAGTATTAGGATGGCACTACCCTTATGTTGTGTTTACATTTATAACACAATGTTTACTATCATTTACTGTACAATAACAGTAATTTTTAGTTGAAAGAGTGCAGTATTTGAACACCATAAGAACCTGCAATGTACAGTACCTTCTGGAGATCAGAATGATGGATTACCCTTCAACCAACATTATTATACCTTCCTTTCCCTGATTTTCCTGCTGCTTCCTGGACATTGTGGTATCAGTTATTTTATATGTATCTAAAACTTGAATGATGTTTGTGATGGTTGCTTCAATTCCTGGAAAGAAAATGTAAACAGTTTTTCATTTTTTTAGACACAATGGTCCTTCGTCCTTTTGCAAAGATATTGGGACCACCACACACCCCTTTCCAGCGACCTCAATCCCCCCATGTTCTCCCAATCTGAGAACTGACTTCATAGGTAGAGTCACCAGAGACATGAATATCGCTACTGAACTAAGTAAACCTCGTGACAAGTTCAACACTCTCTCAGCTAACAAACCACAACATTGATGACCATGCCTAAGAGGTATTAAATGCCAAGATCTTTGTTTTTATCCAGGATACTCACAAGCCCAGACACTCAGACTCCTTCCTCATTCGCTCAAGAACCCTGATCAGAGCCTCCATTGTCTCCTTGAAGATCACAGCAAAGTCGAGATCAGTAAATCTGTCTTCACCATCAGATGCCAGACAGCCAATGGACCCTGCCCAACACCCAGGCCAAGCAAGAATTGTACAGAGTAGAAGGAAGAACACACCGCTGACAGAACCCCAGAATCAACTGGGAAAAATGCAGAGGGTCAACCTCCACACTGAACAGCAACTTTGAGAGGATCCCATGAAGTTTTCACAGCTATTTGGAGGATCAACCTCAGGAACCATGTACCCAGAAATGTTCAATGTCCTTCTCTGTTCCTGGTACAGACCAGAGTTTCCATCAAGCTGTGCACTGTGATTTTTCTTGATGATATCCAGGGTGCAAGATGAAACACCTTCTTCTAGGAACACTGGTAACACCAACACAACCCTCAGCAACCTTCGGTGGCTATGATATTAAACTGCATCCAGCCCTTCAAGTGGGCCTTTAACTTGCATGGAAACCATGGCAGATGGTGGCAGGATTTGCACTCCAGCCACCATAAAAACAGGTGAGACAACAAGCAGAATTCCTTTCTGGTCTCCGTGGGAGTATTTCTATTGCAGCCACCCATAGGAAGGCTGTTTGCATTATTATTAAGGGGATGGAGAAAAGCCCTCAGGAGCCCCATCCCTGGAACAGTCCAAAGCAATGATAAAACCAATGGGGTCAGGCTTGCTGGAGATTGGAAATGGTATGGTGCTGAGGTGTTGCCCGCTACACAGCAGCACTTGGGTCTCAGTTTGAGGCGGCCCATCTGGTTAGATTCATGTAACGTCTTGTCTCTCCAGTATAATGGTCATCTTCCTCTGCTGTCAAAGGAGCTTTGTAAGCTCTACATTTCAGTGGTGGCACTCTCTATGGTGCGCAGAACTGGGCCTGGCCAGATCTCCGTAGGTGCGTACACCTTTTATTGGTCTGGTCGCCCTGATGGCTGTGATACTCAGGGAGTAACTGTTGCTGTGGCAGATCAGCGCCTTCAGACGGTGTCCAATGTCACTCCTTTCAACGAGCATACTTTGAGATTCAGATTAACACTTGAATTCCTGAAGCTTAAGGAAAAACTCGTAATCTCGGCCCACCTTAAATCCCTTCGCACCTCTCCATCAGTATTTTTTGCTTTGTAAAAGCATCGATCATTACAAGCAGCAAGTGGCCTGCTGTCCAATTCTCCGCCTTGACGGAGCTCAGCTCAAGGGCAAAAAATTCTCCCAGCTCAAGCCAAAACTCCTTATCTGTGTGTAATGTGCCTGGAGTTGTATAGGGTAAATAATACAGTATATTGCTATTTGGAACACATGCATTTGATCTGTGATCCATGTCTACAAAGATCTGGGCAAGTGTAGGATGAAAGGAAATACAAGAAATGCTGAACATATACCTGAACACATAACTAATAATGACAAGAAATGTATAATGTGTGAAGACTTTAGTCCAAATATCAAATAAACGTGAGCTTTTTTTCAAGAATATAACCAAAGAAAAAAAGCATTCGATTTACATGTGGCTGTCAATGAGTTAAAAACTCAAGCTCAAATATCAATCGACAGGGAATTTACACATATTCTTGAATGGTGCAGAGGTAAGAACTGCTGCCTTATAACCCGAAGGTCCCAGGTTTGAGATTGGGCGCTGTATGTTATGTATATATGTATAGTGAGCTGCTATTATTATTATTATTATTATTATTATTATTATTATTATTATTTCTACAATATAATAAAAACATACATTTGATTTGAGTCTGTAACACTCAGTGTAAATTTTGGCTACTTGTAAAAGTTAGCGCTTGTTTTTTTATTATTCGGTTTTATTTTTTCTGTGACATTCACTTGGTGCAACGAACTTGCCTCTCCCTCTTTGAGACGATGCAGTTTATCTCCATTCTTTTCACAAGAGCAGCGCTGTGGCTGATGCCTGCTCAGAACTGTTTGTTGTACCGGCAATCAAAGATACAATGTCCCGTGACCACGTGGAATTTTAAAAACCTAAAAATGTTTACATGAAAAAATACAATCCAAAGTATTGAGTACCGAGACTACCAAAAAGCAAAGTTCCTAAAATACTTTTTTATCTTCCACATAAATGCAAAGTTCTAGAAAAAAAACAACTATTAATAGAAAAAGAAGTACAGTAAACCAATTTTTCTTTTCACCGACAGTTGGCCTTTGTTCCCCAAACACTCCACATCTAACTCCTTCTTCTATAGTGTAATTGCTACTCTATTTCCTCTATAAAACCCAAACTTCTGTTAAGATGAAATTAAATTAAAAAGACCTATAAAGTGTAAATAATGAAAACACCCCTATGGATTCCAAAACTATATTTTGCATAATCTAGTAGATTTGATAATATAAAATTAGTAAACCCCCAGTGAGTTCCAGGTATCTTGGACTTGTTTTCCTTGCTAACTATAAGCTTCACAATGCATCATTATTTGTGCTACTGGGAAAATATGGGCACTGGAATAAGCAGTTTCAGGAAACAGATAAACATAGGAAAGATTTTTATAGTAACATGCATGTATACTCCAGTGTCAAGATGTTTGTGTTGTCTTACAGATTTATATTGAACGAAGAACCAGTTTGGGTGTTAGAAAGCATACCTACACAAGGTAGCAGCAGAGGTTTGAAGATAAATCTGAAGCCAGTAGCAGTTTATGTGTATTTTTACATTGAGTTGGTTGAAGTCTGCAGATACTTCATGCCAGAAAACAAGTAACAAGTATAGCATCCATAACATCTACCTCTACATTTGAGATAGAAATGAACTGTAGTGTAAGGTGCTTTACACTGTGGAAATATTAATGTAATTCAATTAATTGAAATGCATTGACCAACCCATTGTATCTCATGGAAGGGTCAGAAATACAGCAAAACAAATCCCAGTAATTAATTCTTCCAGGCCTCCATTAAATCTCTTTTATAAACCTGGGACAGGCCAGTTCACTTAGTGGGCTCACATTGATTTTATACTGTATCCTTTGGTATGTTTACTGACACATATTATCTTTCAATTGTTTCACTTTTTCAGCTTTTGTAATCTGCGGTAAATTCACATGGGAATTGTAATAGAGGTTTTCATCTTATTAATGCATTGGAACCTCATATAAATTTATGTTAGTTGTGGATTGATTTAACTATTAAATGTTTCACCTTGCAATTTATTATTAGCTAATAATCTTTTTTGGTTTTGTATGTATTTCTTTTCTCCTTTGTACAATTGGTTTCTTTCTTTTTTAATAAAATATATTTACACATTTCTATGTATATTTACTGCATGAGTAGTGGAATTATTTATTTATGATTATAGATTGGCTCTCCTGTAGTGAATGATTGATTTATGCTTTACATATTCTATTTGTTTAGTATACTTTGTGACGGATGTGGATTGACACCACACTCCCTGCTGCATGATGTAGCCTATGATCCTACAACTGTCACTAACATAATTGGAATTATCTGGGCACATGAGTACATGTATAGCAAGGGGTAGGTGTAAAAGTGTTTTTATTACCAAAAAAAAAATCAAAAGTGTCCCTAAGTACAGTTCCCAAATGTCTTCAATAAATATATACACAAAAAAACGTGAAATCTATGAGTTAAAATCAAGCTTTAAAATAAGGAACGCACAACAATACAGTCATCAGGTCCTTAATGCACAGACAGACCAGCCCAGCACAACTCTATTGTGTAAAATCTATGTGTAAGCTTTTCTCAAGATGCTCCCCCAGTGTTTTCCTCCTACATACCAAACACCCACGTGTTAGGCAAGGCTATTATAGTTAACAAAAACTAAAATCAAAAGTGAAACTATTAAAATAAAATTTCAAAAACTGAAATGAAACGGTTAAAGTAGCTGGAAAGAGTAACAGAAATAAAATAAGATTCTGGTTCAAGTGTTAGTGAACCATGCCAAGGTTTTGATTTTGCTCTGAATGTGCTCAGTAACATTCAAAGCTGCAGTTCACTGGATCTCTGGGGCTCAGGCGAGAAAGAAGTATTAGATACAGAAAATCCCTTACAGAATTCTGTTTACAAAAGTCTGTTCATAAATGACGGTATGTTAGCTCTAATTCGGACTGAATCTAAGATACAGTATGTAAACACTAAACTAAATTCCAGACTGCATATGAATCTGATGTCTGTTATGATGAGATGCACATTTCTTTGCACTTCTTGTATATCAAGATGTAATTCAAATGCATGAAGTCAGAATTTGTGGTCAACAAATCCTTTACTATATGGACAGAAACTGATTTAGAGGCTGACTAGGTTAACATACATTATCAGCATATTGTTGCTGACCAATCACTTTTGCTTTAAAAAGGTCATTTAACAATGAAGCAATACAAACCTTGTAAAATTGTGTTGTCAATGTCTCTACTGAACTAAAGGTAGGTAGGTGAAGAGTATGCCAACTGGTGGAAAACTAAACCTACTAATGTATTTTTGTATTTATTGTTATTTATTAATTTATCTTTTTAAATTTTACATTCACAGCTCAAAATACCTGATATTGTAAAAATAATCGGGTTGCAGAAATATGTTTTAAAATGTTTGTACCCATCTTTTCAATCTTTCTCCTTCTCTCAAAATAAATTGTTAAAATATCATAATCTTTTTGTTCTTAACATCAGCCATATAATATGTATTGCATAACAGGGATTCTTCCTGCCTTGCATCCAAAGCTTCTGGGGTAGGCTCCGGGATTGCTGTGATCCTGCTCTGGATAATTTGGTTTAGAAAATGTATATATTGTTCCTAATCTCAGATGCTGTTTCTGTTGTTTTGTGGCTGTAAATACAAAACCCCATATTCCATGTACGTACAAAAGTACTCAGATTTCATAGGGAAGGCAAAACAAAAAAGAAAAGAAAATAGCTCATTAATAACACACACTATTCAGGCTCTTTCCCGCCTTGAGCCTCAAACTCCAAGGAAGCTCTTGTTCTCTTTGTCCTTAAATGGATGGAGTGGGTTCGGAAATCAGATGGATGGACATTAATTGATAAATCAATTTAATTAATACATTGTTTAACATTTGTTTTTTTCTAAATATCTCTGATATAATTAGATCTTTTAATCTATAATGTTTGCTCTGTCTAGGTCTGTTGCTCCCAGTGCTGCCAGAATATGTTCTGTTCCTCCTAGACCCTGAAGTGGATTAGGAGAATTTAAGATGTTATGTTAGTGTGTGGTTGAGTGCAAAAAAAAGATTAAGAGCGTCTGATGTTTTCTGTACTGACACAGCTAAGTCCAATTGCAAGATGTTTGTATAGCATTAACTCGAAAGGAGATCATTTATATTCCTTTTTTATGGCCTTATCAAGGAAGACATATTTTTACAGCTGACTTTTCACCATATAAATAATTAAACATTAAAGGCTTTTTTAAAGATATGCATCTTTTGATTAGATAATGCTTGATAGAAACAATTACTGACCTGCTGTTGGCTCACACATTCCAACCTTTCTTTCTTCTTCTGTACAAGAGTTATAAATTAGTTTTCCAATTACTATGATCTCTTTTAATGAAAACAGACACCACAGTTAAATTGTCCTTGATATAACCACCTTTCAAATAATGCTACTTCCAATTCTGTTTCTTGATCCTGTACCATCATCCCCAGATCTCATGTTCACAGACTTTGGTAGAATAGGAGGAATGTGAATAATATTGTCATTATTAAGTAATAGCATTCATTTTGTACAATTCATCTTATAAAGCTTTAATGAAAAGAGGTGATTTTATTTTTGATTTATTTTAGCTGTAATAATTTCAACTATAATATTTTTTTCTTATTTTTATACTGTATGTAAATGAATCGCTCACATTTCACACAGGTTAATCAACATAACAATAATCGGTTCCACAATATTTATAAGTATATTGTATATTTATTTAATCTATGGTAAATATTTTATATACTTTACATGTTTAAAGATCTGGCCACAGCTTATTTTTACAGCATATTAATAATTGATAATATAAATAAATAGTAATAGAAAGTATATTAAGTGTCTTTAGCAACATTTTTTTAAAAGCATTCATTTATGTATTATGTATATTTTATTGTACTGTACTTATTGTGCAGTGGTCCTTGTATGTTTTGTTGAATGGTTTTGTATGTTTGATTAAATGCTACTTTAAGGTGTGCTTTGACTGTTTTATATTTATAAATGAGATAAATGTGTTTGTTTAGCACTTCTACCACAAACAACAGACTTTAATTTCTGGTACAGCAATATGTCTTTGTGCAGTCTTCAAGCTCTTTTTGCACCAGTGCAGGTTTTATAAGTGTGCTTCATATTTCTTCCCTATCCAAAAGAGGTGGTGTTAGATTAATTAGTGACTCTAATTTTGCCCTTTATTAGTGTGTGTTGTCTTCTCCAGAGTTTGTTTTTGCCTGTGCTAGATATTGCCAAGATGAGTCCCTGAAAAGCCATGATAGGCAAGACATACTTGGAAAAGAATGTAAAAGTTGTTGCAGAAGTAGACAATGCTCTGAACTCTTCAATGAGAAAGTTCAAACTAGCTGTGGGGAAATAAAGGTGTCATAACTAATATTGTCAGTGTTAGCCAATATGTCTTACAAGAGGGAGTCGAGGCCATTTTGAACTTTGAGTTAATGGAAAACCATAATTACATTTTTGCTTGTCTATTGTAAGTTGTCATCAATCTAAATAGAATTGCCATGAAATTAAACACAGCCTGTTAAATACTTATTTATTATTTCCATTTCATTACGTGAATCCCACTTCTTGTCTATAGATGCACCTCCATAACTGTGGTGTCTTTGTACATGTGTCAGTTGGTGACTTGTTGATGCTATGAATGAAAGACTCTTAAAATTAAAAGTATTTCAAGAAATAGTTTTGTTTGATCCTCTGGACTAAATCTTCACTTATTTGATTTTTATTTCTGAGTTAACCTTTTGTTGTATCATGTTATTAGATCGCCTATGATATGCGGCAACACAAAAGGTACCAACCAGCCTCTTAGGTTAATCTGTAAATGAAGATAGGAAGAAATCAAAATGTCAAAAACAGCTATACAACTGTTAATCTCTTACTTGTCTCACTCTCCATGCTCTATCCTATGTATTTAGCCCTAGGAATGTCTATAACAGGCTACTTGATGACGGGAGCTATCTTTAGCTTCTCTTCTTTAATTCATTCTAGTTTTACATTCATTGTACTACCAATAGAGTGCTTCACAAGAACATCCTTGTGCTTTTAAGGGACTACAGTTAGAAAAGAAACGAACAATCTATACCTCAGCAATGCTGTTAGAAGTCATACAGAGACAGTTTCTTACATTTTTTCACATCAAAACCAACAATAGCAAATATAAATTGATACACAGAATCATACATCTGAGGTGGAGTAATGTCTTGATGCAGTTCCATTAGCAAAATAAGACACTCTGGCTACATTCCTTAATGGGCCAGTTCTTTTGTTAAAGATTATATATATCGGTAAATAAAAAATGAAAATATAAAGATTTCTTGCTGGAGAAAGAGAGAGTCATGAAGGTGTTTTATTTACCATGCAGTAACTGAGAGAAAGAAGCTCCTTGCAAGTCTGTCAGTTGAAAGAGAACTTAAAAGTGTCTCTTTTTGCTGTAAAAGGCAGCATTACTACCCATTTCTTCTTGCCCAAACATTTCACTTACATTTTAAAGTTTCTCACAATTCATAGAAAATGTTACAGAATCATTATTACAAGCTCAAGATTATTTTTCCAATGGGAAAGCTGTGCAAACTAACTATGCAACATACGGCTCACTTTTCAGATTTCCCAGGATACACTGAACTCCATTTAATCTTGACCAAATGCAGGCTAAGGTCATTGCCTGACATTCCTCAGATTAAAAGTTTAAGTGTCTTCTTTAGACCTTATAACAAAATTGCCCCGCCAATCAGTACTTGCCTTACCTATGTTTATAACTTCAGTATTTTGTGTTCAGACCATTGATACTCATTAAATGAAAATAAATCTGAAGCATCACACTTTTGTTTTTTAAGAAATGCATTCTCTTTGGTTACATTAAACAAGTAAAGGACTAGCATCTCAAAAAGGGTCAGTTCCTGTTAGGAAAGGCTGAAGACATGGTGTTGAATTTAGATACTGTATTTCAGTGCCATTCCATAATATGCAGTTTGATATACACTCACCTAAAGGATTATTAGGAACACCATACTAATACGGTGTTTGACCCCCTTTCGCCTTGAGAACTGCCTCAATTCTATGTGGCATTGATTCAACAAGGTGCTGAAAGCATTCTTTAGAAATGTTGGTCCATATTGATAGGATAGCATCTTGCAGTTGATGGAGATTTGTGGGATGCACATCCAGGGCACGAAGCTCCCGTTCCACCACATCCCAAATATGCTGTATTGAGTTTAGATCTGGTGACTGTGGGGGTCATTTTAGTACAGTGAACTCATTTTCATGTTCAAGAAACCAATTTGAAATGATTCGAGCTTTGTGACATGGTGCTTCCTGCTGGAAGTAGCCATCAGAGGATGGGTACATGGTGGTCATGAAGGGATGGACATGGTCAGAAACAATGTTCAGGTAGCCCGTGGCATTTAAACGATGCCCAATTGGCACTAAGGGGCCTAAAGTGTGCCAAGAAAACATCCCCCACACCATTACACCACCACCAGCCTGCACAGTGATAACAAGGCATGATGGATCCATGTTCTCATTCTGTTTACGCCAAATTCTACACAAAATTTGAATGTCTCAACAGAAATCGAGACTCATCAGACCAGGCAACATTTTTCCAGTCTTCAACTGTCCAATTTTGGTGAGCTCGTGCAAATTGTAGCCTCTTTTTCCTATTTGTAGTGGAGAACGAGTGGTACCCAGTGGGGTCTTCTGCTGTTGTAGCCCACCCGCCTCAAGGTTGTGCGTGTTGTGGCTTCACAAATGCTTTGTTGCATACCTCGGTTGTAACGAGTGGTTATTTCAGTCAAAGTTGCTCTTCTATCAGCTTGAATCAGTCGACCCATTCTCCTCTGACCTCTAGCATCAACAAGGCATTTTCGCCCACAGGACTGCCGCATACTGGATGTTTTTCCCTTTCCACACCACTCTTTGTAAACCCTAGAAATGGTTGTGCGTGAAAATCCCAGTAACTGAGCAGATTGTGAAATACTCAGACCGGCCCATCTGGCACCAACAACCATGCCACGTTCAAAATTGCTTAAATTACCTTTCTTTCCCATTCTGACATTCAGTTTGGAGTTCAGGAGATTTTCTTGACCAGGACCACACCCCTAAATGCATTGAAGCAACTGCCATGTGATTGGTTGATTAGATAATTGCATTGATGAGAAATTGAACAGGTGTTCCTAATAATCCTTTAGGTAAGTGTACGAGTAGATGCAAAATAGTTTCTGTTAAATAATGTATATACAGTAGCTTTAGAAATGGGGGCTAAAAAACTTTAAAATTAAATACATCAGCCAAAGAACAGACTGGGAAAGATGCACATTTTTCAACTGATGATCTCTGGCTAATAAGCTGAGGATGGACTTGAATGGTTAAGCAACCTGGGATGCTGGACCTGACATCATTAAATTTATTAATGGTTCCAAATCGATACTGGGCTTCAAAACCTGTATGTATAGGAAATGCTTTATTAACAATTTCATTCCCTTTCTATTTACATTTTTGTTTCTAAAGAGAGCAAATAAATATGTATCTTTCTATAATCTCCCTTCCACTTCATGATCTAATCTAATCACCTTCACAATCTTCTTAGATATGAATCTAACTAAATATCTACCTGAATTGAAGTTGTTGGGCTTAAGAACAGATGGATGGAAAACTGAGATTTGCCTTGATTTTGCATAATAACACTTACAAGATGGAATAATTGTATTGACCCTCCTGGTTCAGTTTTTTTTTCTCTCACTTCAGTCTGCTAAATATCATGTTTTTGTTCCTGAGCCCACTATGATTAAATTTGTTTTTCATTACTGGACTTTGTAGGATATTTAAAGTATATTCTCATTCTATTTATCTCACAAAGGTTTTTCATTCTTTGGTTATAATGTTTTAATGCTTCTCCTTCTTGTAATACTTTTCAAAAGAAAGTAGGGAGACATAAAAGAGATTTAAAAATTAATTATGTGTAAAGATACTTCTTACTGTGTCCTCCATTTCTATGACTGACAGCTATTGTATGGAAATTATCCATCTGTTTATTTTCTGAAACCAATTATGCACTTACTGGGAAAATGGAGGCCAGTAACTATCCTGGCATTTGGTACAAGGTTGTAATCAACCCTGGATGATGCAGCAGGCCATTGCATTGCAATGCAAACTTGCATGTATGGTACATCCATATTAAAATGGCACAATCTAGAATTGCCAATCAACCTTACACATCTTTGAAATCTGGAAGTACACTGAAGCACCCACAGGATTTCATTCATAAAGTGACCAGACCTGGATCCAAAACCAGTGCCTGTATTTATTAAATGTCTCATAAATACTCCTAGTGTTTTCAGTAAAAGCCTGAGTAGCATAAGAATTTGTCCCAGCAGAGTAGGACATAAAAAGTACCTATGAAGCATCCTCCTCCCATTTCCAGCCAGAAGCAGAAGTTCGTGTTTGAGAATGAATGACATATTGATTTTATAGTAACCCAAGCCTTTGGAAATCATGATGACACTTTATAGTTTTCTAAGTCTAATATTAAGGCTTAACCACAAAGATAATAATACTACTACTGCTAATAATAATTTTCAGAAGGATGTAAATGCTTTCAAATATTTATGCCACCCTCATGAGTACTCTAAGGTCAGGCATTGAACTGGACCACTCATAACAATATCAAGTGTAATAATGTAATGAGCACCGAAATGAAAGACAATGGGCATGTTTATTTAACAATGAATGATCCACAGTTGTACTTTCAGAATAATCACCTTCCCACTGTTATGGCCATGGGAAACACATTGTAAAGTAACAGATATAGTGAAACTAGCCTCAGTGTTGTTTCTGAAAATTGTGTTCACTCTTCCAGTGTCCCCAATCATTTTTCAGAGTTGCATACCATGCTCTTCTCCGTGATACCTCCTGTTCTTCTGTGGGTAGCTTTTTATCCAATGTCCAAGGAGTCTCTGTCTGCCTTCATGAACCTTACCAGGGTTGTAAAGTGTAATGCAAATATTGCAGGGGTTCATGGAATGCACATCTCAGCATACCTGTATAACATTTTACTGTCAATCACCCATCATAAACATTTCATCTTTTCTTGCTTGATCTGCATCTTCTGGCAGCTCCTTGCAATTTAGGACAACTCTTGAGCTCTCCTAAGTCCAACAGAAGTTGGGAGTAGTTTCCTAATTTAAGAAAATTGCTAAAATGCTATTACTCCTACTGCTAACAGTAGGACCGGATTTGCATCACTCTAAGATTTTTGAGTTAGTACTGTTCTCCTGTTCTGAGATGCTTGAAAAATACGGGCACAGGTCACCAGCTAATGTATCTCTGTATCGCTCAAAGAGAAGGTATATTTGAGCAAATCTAAGGGTTCAACAAGTAATAACATGAATACTTAAATTACAAGTAGAGCGAAAAGTAGAGGGTGGTCATGAAAAGAAAGCAGATCCAGTGCTCCTGCTGAATATGTTTATGTAGTTCAAATAGTTGTGATTGGAGTTTGTGTGGATTGTTTAGAATAGATTTTAATGTTTTCTCTCTTCATATCCACTCATACACTTTTTTTGCAATAGCAAAGAAAAAGATTTTTAACACATAATGTTCTCTTCACATTTATTTTGTGTTCTGCCTGACCAAGGGCAAACTTTGATAGGATCTGTAAGACATACAGTAAGTAATGATTAAAAGACTGATTACCTTTTCAGTAGCTAAGGATTAACGTTTATTGCTCCATGTACAAATACAGTCATATTTTTGCACAGTTCAAAGCCAGCTCTCTTTGTGGTCATTTTCTGCAGTATATTCCATCATAATGATTTTCAGTGATCTTGAGAGAGGTAACGCTTTTTTTTTTATCATAATCTGTGTTCATTTACACTGGTGCAGAAAGAAGGCCCATTACAAAATTTTATCTTTAGGCTGTCTTGCAAGACTAGAGTGGAATAATAAAGAATCAAGTTATTCCAGAGACCCAAACACCCTCTTTAATCAAGAAGTGCAAGCATTTCTTCAAGTTGCCGTGATGTGTCATTCTATACAGTCGTTGTGGAGACTGAATAGTGAAGTCTGTTTTGAGCTGATTTAATCTCTCCTTGCTGACCACTCAAAGCAAAAATGCTAGAAAAGTGAGGATTGGAAAAGATTGCACCAGCAGATGCCGATGACAAAGGTTAGCAGCCATCATCAAGACTCCCCTGCCAGTTTAGAATCCCAAGTATTCAGTGAGTGACAGGTAAGATTAGAGTTGGCTTTATCAATTTGCTTGTAAAATGAGAGAAAAAAATGTTTCAGACATGCACAGTTCTATTTTCATTTTATGGATATAGCAAATTTATAACACTTTTGATATTATTTAAGTTGTTTCTTTAGATTAAAAAAAACCAAGAAGATCAAAGAAGACTGGAAATTTATATATACAGTATATACATATCTATAGATAGATAGATAGACCTTATATACAGTGACTTCAGAAAATACTCAGGCCCCTTTAATTTTTTCACATTTTGCTATGTTGCAGCCGTGTGCTAAATTCACTTGAATTAATTTTTTCCCCATATCAAGCAACACTCAATACCCCCAGAATGACAAAATGAAATTAGGACTTTAGAATTTATTTCAAATTTATTAAAGATAAAAAGCTGAAATGTTACATTGACACAAGTATTCAGACCATTTACTCAGTACTTAGTTGAAGCACCTCTGGTGGCAATTACCGCCTGGAGTCTTCTTGAATCTGACACTATCTCATGTATAAACGGTGAATAAGCACAAAAATGTTGCATACGCCTGTTTCCGCCCTCACATCGAGATGTATAAAAACTAAATTTGGCATAAAGCCACACACATTTTCACGCTAGCTCAATCCCTGGCATACTCAAGTTCTCTGTACGATATTGCAAACTGGCGGCACCCAGCGTCAAAGCAGTGCTTTTGTTCCAGTGTGGTTTCTTTTTTTAGATCCACATCCCTGGCACGGCTTTATCAAATACACTAAAATTAACCGCATATTGTTTATTAGTTTAAGGCATCAGATTGTAATTAACCTGTAACAATATAATGGTCCACAGAATGGCTAAACTATTCCAAATACCATAGCTGCTTTAGCATTGTTACTCTTAGTCCACCACTCAGAGTATTTATCACACTGTATCTGAGTGTGGAAACACAGCTCTACAGCAGCTGATCGGAAAGAGAATTATCGGTATACAGCATCAAACACATGCTACCTCAATCATGCTCACTGTCTGCTGAACTGCTCTCATATGACAAATACTTCTTAGCCTTTCCTGTAGGGTCATTGTGGTTCAGAAACAGTTTCATCCCAAGAACTGTAAACGCACTCAATCAGTCCATCATGTGCTCCGTAAACTTGCGATACAGTTATAATATTGCACAACATGAGCCACTTTATAAAGTGCGTATTTACATATGATGACGATATCATTTTTAAGATGAAATGCAGCAAAATATGTTTATTACATTATACAGATAAAATGTTAACATCATTTAAATAATCTATATTGTTAATAATGAACACCTGGTGCTCATCCGGGAGCTGTATATAAAGGGCCGCCTCCCTCCAGTCATTGGCGAGAGTCGGGAGGAAAGACGACAGAGCTGGAGTGAGGACTGGAGGCGGCCAGGAGAAAGACAGGCACATATGGAGCTCGAGTGAATTCTCTGCATTGCTACTTTCTACTCCTTTTCTGATATATTAATTGAGAGATCTTTTTCCCAGTGTCCTCTTGGATCTTTGAAAGGAAGGGATTGTAAAATGATTTTATATATTGTAGAGATGGAGTCTAAGTCCTTGAGATTGAGCAATATTTTTTCCAGCATGGATGAGGGTGCAAGATGAGGAAAATCTGGAAGGTTCTGTTTAACAAAGTTCCTGATTTGAAGATAGTGAAAGAAATGTGTAGCTGGAATGTAATTGTTCATAGGATGCAAAGACATTGTCTATATAAAGATCTCTAAACAAGTTAATTCCAAATTTTTTCCAGATATTAAAAACTGCATATGTTTGTGAAGGTTGAAAGAGGTGGTTCTCTTGCAGAGGTGCGACAGATAGAAGCTTCTCCGTCTTAAAATGCTTTCTACATTGGTTCCAGATTCTAAGTGAGTGGAGCACAATTGGGTTATTAGTGTATTGCCGATAACGTGTGTTTATTGGAGCACAGAGCAAGGAATACAAAGCAGTACTGCAGGATTTTACTTCTATTGCAGTCCAAGCCTGTGTACGTTCTTCTATTTGTGTCCAGGTTCTTATCAACTGTATATTTGCTGCCCAGTAATAAAACTGTAAGTTAGGTAGAGCCATGCCACCTTCTGCCTTTTGTCTTTGTAGGGTCGCTCTTTTGATGCGTGGATGTTTTGAATTCCAAATAAATGAGGTTATTGTTGAATCTAATTGCTTAAAGAATGATTTATTAATGTATATTGGGATGTTTTGAAATAAAAAAAGGAGCTTAGGAAGAATATTCATCTTAACAGTGTTAATTCTTCCAGCTAGTGTGAGATGAAGTGTTGACCATCTATTCAAGTCTTGTTTAATTTTTTCCATGCAGACGAAATTTTGTTGATATAGAGCTTTATGTTTACTTGTGATGTTTACCCCTAGGTATTTAAACTGTTCTGCAATGATAAAAGGTAGGGTGTCTAATCTAATATTATATGCTTGAGAATTCACTGGAAAGAGTACACTTTTATTCAGATTAATTCTGAGACCAGAGATCTTTTGAAATTCTGTGAGTGCTGCTAAGACTGCAGGCACAGAATTTTCTGGGTCCAAATATACAGTACCATATCATCTGCATATAATGAGATTTTCTGTTCCAGTCCTTCTCTGCTAATCCCCTTTATCTGATCAGTATTTCGACAATGTATTGCCAGTGGTTCAATGGCAATGCAAACAGCAGCGGTGACAAGGGCATCCTTGTCTAGTGCCACGTTCTAGTTTAAAGTAGTCTGAGCAAATGTTGTTGATGCAAACTGAAGCTTCTGGGTTAGTATACAGTAATTTAATCCATGCACAAATGTTCGGGCCAAACCCAAACTTCTCCAATGTAGTAAAAGGTATTTCCATTCAATCATGTCGAATGCTTTTTCTGCATCCAATGATAATAATATTTCTGGGGTGTTTGATTTAGTTGGTGAGTATATTACATTAAACAGGCGTCGAAGATTTGAAGATAAGTGTCGGCCCCTAATAAATCCAGTTTGGTCTTGTGATATTACGAGGGAGCACTTTCTCCATCCTTCTAGCTATGATTTTAGAGAGTATTTTAACGTCGTTATTCAGAAGTGAAATTGGTCTGTATGATGCACATTGTAATAAGTCCTTATTTTGTTTTGGAAAGACAGTGATTAGTGCTTGGCGAAAGGTTTGTGGAAGAGATTGGTTATCTCTGGCTTCTGTAAATGTTGCTAATAGGAGGGAGCTAGCTGAGCGAGAATTTCTTGTAAAACTCTGCAGGGTAGCCATCAGGGCCTGCTGCTTTTCCACCTTGGAGTGACTTTATAGCATCTAGTAATTCTGATAATGCCAGAGGTTTATCAAGTTCCTCCACACTAAAAGCGTCTATTTGTGGTATCTGTAATGTATCCAGAAATGCATTAGATTGTGTATTGTCTTCTTTAAACTCAGTAGTATATAGGGATTTATAGTAGTCTCTGAAAGTGTGCATTATATTTTTGTGTTCGATGATTTTATCTCCGTTCGTGTTAGTGATTACGAGATTGCATTGGCACTTCTTGCTTGTGAATTTGTTGAGCTAAAAGCTTATTAGCTTTCTCTCCATGTTCATAGTAATGATGTCTGGATTTGTAAATTAGTTGTTCAGTTTCTTTAGTTGTCAAGAGGTTTAATTCTGAATGTAGAGCCTGCCTCCTCCTATGTAGAGTCTCGCTTGGTAGTCTGGCATGTTCTTCATCTATTTTAGTAATTTCGCTTTTTATCTCTGCTACTTTCTTGGCTTCGGATTTATTTCTGTGGGAAAGATATGAGATAATCTGTCCTCTTAAAAAGGCTTTAAGAGTTTCCCAGAGTATTCCTGCAGAGATCTCGGGGGATGTATTTGTTTCTAGAAAGAATTTGATTTGTTTGGATATAAATTCCGTGCAATTCTCGTCAGCTAATAGAAGCGGGTTGAGGCACCATATGCGGGGTGAATATATGGGGTTTAGTAATTTCAGCTCCAAGATCATAGGTGCATGGTCCGAAATAACAATAGCATCGTATTTGCAAGATTTAATCTTAGGCAAGAAGTTATTGTCTATAAAGAAGTAATCAAACCTTGAGTAGCAATGATGTACTGGTGAGCAGAAAGAATATGTTCTTGAATTTGGGTTTAAAAACCTCCAGGGATCTGATAAGTTATAAACTTTGTAATTATCTTTGCAGTGTTAGATGCCGTTCCCCCATTGTCTTTTCACAGAACACTGAGCTTAAGGGCTATTTATATTGATTTGCATAATCAAAGAGGTGTAATTCTGGGAGGAGTTGGGGAGTGGCGGCAGGCACGTGCGTTACTTTTCACGTTGACTGGGATCTATGGAGCAGAGAAAGTGGAAGTTGGTGTTTGCACAGATTTATGCATCTGGATTTATTTGTGCTTAGAACATTTCTGCTTTTGCCTGTACGCCATGTTTTAGTGTGAATTCTACTCACAGTGACATGGAACACACATGAAATGCATGTATTCCAAATAACGATATACTGTATTATTTACCCATTACAACTCCAGGAAACTCACATGCAGATAAGGAGCCTTGGCTTGAGCTGGAAGAGCTGCTTTTTTGTCCATGATCTGAGCTCTGTCAAGGCAGGGGATGGGACAGCAGGCCGCTTGCATCTTCTGCTGATCAACACATTTACAAAACAAAAGATGGTGATGGAGAGGTGTGAAGGGATTTAAGGTGGGCTGGGATTATGAGTATTTTCATGGGCTTTAGGAATTCTAGTGTTAAATGATACCCAAGTCTCTCATTACAGATCATTTATTGTACCATCACATTCTATGTCTTAGAAATCAGTTTTCTAATACCAGGTTCAGAAAAAGTGCTCTCTTTCAATTTAGCCTCAGACAAACTTGGAAACCTTTGGTACAAATACATGAAATACACTACATCTTTCAATAGGGCTTTGACAAACTGCTTCATTAATAAGAGCTTAATGTGAAAGCAGTGGCAGCAGCACTTTGTCTGGATCCACCAAGCTAGATCTGAGGATGCTTTATTAGCAAGCCACAGCTTTTTTCTAGCTGACCGTTCCTTCTGAACCCAATGTCATTTCTTGGCTCTGCTGTCCAACTCACAGGGAAAACAAGGGAATTTTGTACGACATGACTAGTTATACATAGAAATGTGTTTTGAGAAAAAATATTGCATTATGGAAAAAAATGTTTTTCATTTTTTAATTCAGAGTCCCAAGCATTTTTAATAATCAGAAGAAATAATCAAAACAATTTTCAGTGTATTCCTGCAGTGTTGTTATTTGCTTAATTTAACGATGTAAAAATGTAGAAAAGACTCTTTACACCTGGTAATAAAATCATCAACCACTAAACCACACTGGTGGTGCATGGCCATTCTTAGTTGGTGGAGCGATTTGTCTGGTTAATTCCGATAATGAATGAGACTCCCTCCTGCTAAATAGTTACGCGACCCCCGAGCGCATATTGTAATCTTTTTAGTTAGCCAATAAAAGGTGTCATTTTGCTTGGCTTTTCTCAACCACTAAACAAAGATTTATTTAATTCTTATTAAGTATGAGTCATCAGCATTTCCAGATTTACTGCAGCAGCCATTGGTGAAGAGAATGAACAAAACAGGTGAAAGAACACAATCCTGAGAGGAGTTTGTAGACGAGGTCAATATATCAGACAAATAACCAGTTCATTTTACTCTTTGTGCCCTGTCTGTTAAAAAGTTAATCAGCATCAACTTAAAGTTTTTAATAGGCCAATTTTCAAGAAGGTGTGGCTGGGTAATATTAAACAGTGATAAGAGGTCCACATTCAGGAGCCTTTAAGTGGTTACACAACAGATGACACAAAAGTAACAACGGTGTCCTGTGTCCCTCTATCTGACTATTAGGCAAACTAAAATGGATCAAATAAAGACTATCTTTTCTCTGTCAGCTTCCACTTTATATGCTTTTCATATGATTTCCTAACCAGTGATGTCACTGGTCATTTAAGGTTTTGGGGCTTTTGCTTGTAGGCTACAGGAATTACTCTTACCTGTTTGTATATGTTACTCTTCTAACTATAATTTGGAAATTATATAAAAACTGGAGTTCATATAATTGATTAATTAATTAATTAATCACATTTATGTAACACTTTTCTCATTACTTAGCGCTTTTACATAGATTGATGGAGCCCAGCATCAGTTCTCAGAACTCTCCTGGATGATGAGACACCAGCCATTATTGTGCCAGTAGACCCAACACACATTAATTGTAAAGAGGTGAAAGACATAGTCAACTAGAGACTAGAGACTGATTAGGGGGGCAGAATGGACAAGGCCATGATGGGCAATTTAGCCAGGAAATTGGGATAAGCCCTGTTCTTTTTGAAAGATGCCTGGTGACCAGAGTGATTCAGGACCTCAATGTTCTGTTTTATCTGAAAGACAGTGTTATTATTACAGTACAGTGTTCCCATCACTGCACTGGGGCATTAGGCTCCACACAGACCACAGGGTAAGCACCCCCTGCTGACCTCACCAACACCTGGTCATACAGCAACCCAAGCTTTTCCTGGATTGTCTCCCACCCATGCTTAGCTTCAGGTAGACAACCTGTTCTGAAGCACAGTTGGTATCGCTATGCACAAGATTTCAAGTGTCTTCTATTACAATGGCCTGGTTCAAGACCTTTACTTGTTTTTAATTTTCTATATTGTGCTGTAAGTCCCTTTGAAGAAAAAAATCTCTCATTTGTCAGAAATCTTCTGCTTCAACTGATTCTTTGTGCTTTGTTATAAAAATAGACTGATTGCTTTAGACAAGCTACCCCTGTTTTCCTGCAACTATGGCACCCCATTTTTTCTTTGGCAACTACTTGCCAAATGAGTAAAACAGCTTAAGAAACACCAGTAAAAAATAATACATGCAGTGAAAATGTAACGATTTCAAATTGTTAAAGCTTTATGTATAGTTCATGTAAAATAATCATGCAAAATCAGTCAGCATGATGTAAAGAATGGCACAAAGAAGCAAATTATAGCATTTAAATGTTTCATGTTATTGTTTTTACCTTTAGGATTTATAGGAGCCTGCATCCTTTATTTTACAATTTCAAAGGTGTTTATTTATTTAGAGACACACATAAGAGGAAGTGCAGTAAAATTTCATCACCCTTAGTTGTTGTAAGCTGGAAAAATAACTTGGCAGACTACAGCAAAGCAGTGATTACTGGGAAAACATAGAAGAGTGGAGTGCTAAAATATGAAATTAAAGAAAAGCTGCTTCTATAATTGCAGAGCGAAGAAAAGAAATTGGATGGCTATGTGTTACAGGAGAATGTTATATAATAGCTTTAATATTTGGTGTGATAAACTCTAGAGTTTAAATGAGAAAAATATAGCTACATTCCACAGATGGAGATTAAAAAAAGAAAACACAGTTATTGTTCGGTTCAAGCTTTTTTAAGTAAAAAATGTAATATGAGTCTTTTCTCAAATATCAGGGAACTTGAAGAATTTACTGCTGAAAGCACTAGACTTTCCAGCCTCAAATACTCCGTCTGTCCCACCATGACTGAGCTAATCGATACATACTTTTATATTAGCCAAGTATTTCAGTTAAGCAGTACCATTCTATTTATTGTTAGCAGTGATTCAAAATGTATCAACTAGGGTGTGTTGAATCTCTCATATATTACACAAAAAAAAAATTACTTACAAGCCTTAACATAAGAAAATCTGTATCCGCATACAGTAATAGGAGGCTCTAGTAGCATATTCTGTGTTTAAAAACATTTCTTCTTAAGAGGGAATACTAAACACCAATTTGGAGTGGGTGCAGACTTTCACAATTAATTGTTGTGTGTTTTATTTTTGTAATTAATTTGGATTGCAAAGATCCGTTTTCACTTTGACATTAAAATATCTTTTTCTGTTGATCTATGTCAAAAGTGTGATTCTTATCTCTGGACTGTAACTTCTGTTTACATGAAGTTCATATTCATGTTCCATTAGAACAACACAATTTAAAGTCTGGTGATCACTCTGATGGAGATCCTGATTTCCCCTTTATAACACACACACACACACACTGTTCCTATTTACACAAACACTAAGTATGAATAATGCCTACACTGCCAGTCATTTATTAGTATTTTGCATAGGACTCATTAAGATTCCATACATACAGGTACTGTACATGTGGATGATGCATGCACAGCCCTACGGTACTCCAGTTACACAAATATACATGGAGATCTTATCCGGAAAAACACTTGAGTGATGTCCAATTGCTAGTCACACCATAATAGTCATCATTGAACTCTTAAATACGTATAAGAGAGATGCCAAATGCTTGTCACCCTTAGTACTTGTACTGTGCATTGTGATGGTGCAGGTCAGCTTCTTGCTCCCTCTTTGCTTCTGGGAGCCTCTTGAATGCGACACCATTAGTACCGTAATCGAGATGAGCTTGGCAGAGGACAAAACACACCAAGCAAGGGGATGGTGAAAACAGCAAGTGCTTTTATTATAAAAACCACAGTCTGAGTAGTCACTTCAAGTAATGGAGCTTTCTTTTAGCTTGTCACACTCAACTATGTATAAAGCACTCAAGTGGTGCAATGACGCAGAATGAGACCATGTGTCTGTTACACCATCATTACACCATCGTACATCAAGACAATGCTGTAATATTAGTTTGTGATATTCATTTTTTGCAAGCAGCTGCTGGAGATTAAAGATATCTACACCTACATTAAAAATCAGAACACATCATAAAGGTACATCGTAAGACTCCACCCATTTACCACCATAAACATTTTCTTAATACTTTTATCCTATTGAAAATCTGATTCACCACAAGTTTAGAGAAAAGTGGGCCCTTAACTAATTATCACAAAAATTCTCAGTATTCTTTTTTTTCTTCTTCAAAGCTGTCTTCAGTTCTATGATCAGGGCCAATAAGAATTTGAATCGCTCACAGTAATAGGCAAAACATTGGATCAGTGGTGCTTCTGTGATTTCAGATACCCTAAACTCAGCAATAGATCACAAGGTGTTTTATTAATTGGTCAAGATATGGCCATGAAAGCCACATTCTGTTTCCTGACACCTAGTTTTTGGATTGATTGTAATAATAATGTAACAAAATTTTGTCTTATCTCTCAGTGCATTCTTGATTTAGTGTCATTGACAAATTAAAGCAAAATGCATCAATAAAATCCAAACACATTCATGAAAATGCACATTGATTCCAATGCTGTTTTTTTTCCTTTTTAAAGTAGCTTGGCTGCTTACCACAATTTATTCAGTGTCACAAAATCTATGCATGTTACATACTGTGAGACTTATGACACATTGCCTCATTTTGCTATGTTTAGCTGTGGAAGGCATCAATATGCACAACGTGTAAAAATGTCAAAGAGCTATTTCATGGTAACCATTTGGTTTGAATTAGAGGCCAGCAGGGAGCCAGGTCTCTTGCTCATTCTCGCCTTATCTCTTTGTTCCTTTCTGCTGCCATGTACAGTTGTTTCTCCGGCCTATTTTCCTGCTTGCCTGCCTCCTTGGGTAAAAATTAAAAAAACAATGCTATTTTGTTTTTTTTTTTTTTTATTTTTGCTCATATAGGATATGTAGTCACATTACCTTGTATAAGCTTGCCTTATATGTAAATTATTACTTTTACCCTGTCTCAACAATAGGTGTCACTTAAAATATGCTGTAATAAATTAAAAATTTAGAAGATTATTTATGCATTATAATCATATAAGCACTTTGAAGAATGAACTTCTAGAAAATGTCCATTTTCTGCATAAGTCTCAACTGTCTCTAAAATAACAATCTCTGTGAAATGTTTTGACCATAACAAATGTGATAACCTCTTCTGTTTAGAGATGAAAATAGTTATGTCCATTTACTTGAAATTCTCTTCCACTTCTTCAGCTTGACCAATGATGTATAAAAGCTACAAGTGATCTTTTGCCTTGCTTAAAGTCTCCCACCAATTCTTTTTTTTTTGATATTTAAATTTGTTTTAGAACACACTATTTAATGTTTTTTTGTATATATGTCACAGTATGTGCTGTACAAGATTCAAACATACGTAGCCCCTTACTTCACTAATTCAGAATTCTAACATACATACATCTAACATAACACACTTTTCCATCTCTGATTTCCAACTATAAAATTACCTCTATTATATCTGTGTAATCTACACTACTTTTTTTAATAAATTCTAGAGCTTAATGACACACTTGGTAACACCTATGATGACCAACAGTCCTTCACTTTCTGTCCGGTCCAATACTTGAACCGTAATAATATATTCCACTGTTATCACTAATGGGACAAACTTCAGCAGGTCAAAATGTAAGTTTATTCTCACTTCGTGGTTCGCTTTCTTATATGTCATCAGTATAATTAAAGTAGGTTATGAAACTCAGACACATGCTAGGTGAACATAAGACCAGGATTCAAATTCAACTCTTGCAATAACAACACAAAGCATTTACACCCTAAATACGAATGTGGGACAACTGTGATAAAACAACTATGCTAAATACTGTTCCACCTTTAACAGCAGCACTTTTTTTATTTTATTATAATGCCACTGTCCAAGAATCTCTTGGATATGCAACACATTTACCAATAAGGTATATTTAACAGGGATTACATGGAATTTGACATGGTGAAAAGCTGAAATATCTCTGGTTTCAAATGCCTAATAGAATGACACCACAAATAAAGAAATCTAAATAAAACAGTTCTATTGCCTGGAAACAAGCACTGAAAGCAGCTATGACACCTTCATTCCTAAGTTTACCAGACATAATCTTTTCTAAGGGCTGATCTTGTAGCTGTCAGAAAATTCTCTCTATCTTCCCCCTTGGCCCCTACTCCCACAGAGTAATCAATTTTGAATATTCAAGGGAAAGACACAAAATGACTTTGAGAACCCAGAGCTTTTTGCATCATTAGTACTGTTATGTGCTTTCCAGATAAATATAACTTAGATAGTGTGCTGAATAAACATGCATGCACTTTACAAATCAGTGGTATAGTACATACATATACACACATACATGCATACATACTGTACATACTTTGTAGATGGAATGATGGCATGGTGGCACAGCAGTTAGTGGCACTGTCTCATTTCTTTATGATAGCAGATTTAAATGAAATCCTAGTAGCAATGTATCTCATGATTGTACATATCCCCATGTGTTATTCTCTGGGTATAATGTGTCTTATGATAAACAGTAATTTGTTGATAGATGTGTAAGTATCCACTGTGATGGATTGGTTTCTGTATTACATTTGATGGTTCCAGGAAAGGTTCTTGCTTTCTGCAACTCTAAAGTTGGTTAAAGGGTTTCACTAAATAATGGCACGAAATGGGTCCAAAGAGTGAAACATGCGTCAAATTATCTGTGTCTATTTGTAATTCCTGCCAGAAGGCTCACCTTCTCGAAAGAACCACACCAAAACACTTCATTACTCTCACTACCTCTCTCTTTTAACACTAGTCTGTATTCTTTTCACCAGTTTTCTTCTCACACTTAGTCTCTTATCACTGGATTTAAACAGATCTGGTCTAATACTTTTTTGAACTATCCTCTGTGGTTGTATTTCCTGGTTAAGAAGTTGATCACATTGACGACAGCATAAATCAGGATAGAACTTTATACAGAGGCTCACAGTGTTCCTACAACCTTTAGGTCTCAGTAGCCTTAAAATGAATACATCTCCAAGGCAGCTAATCCTCTTTGTTCTTCTCTTTGTTCTAAAGAAAAAGAAACTATTGGCCTCCATTGATTCTTGTCTGTCTTTATATTTGCAGACTCTTCTTTCTTTCTTTCCTTGGCAGAGTTACTCTGCTGCGCATTCATCCTATGCAGGGATGTAGTTATACTGTATGCTTTGAATCTTCACCTGAAAAAATTTCATGCAACAGATGACAGCTTGTAAAACTTGAATTCAAGATGGGCAAACAAAAAAAGATGATCTTTTGGAAACTCTGAAATATGAAATGGTGTGCAACAATTTAGAACTTTAATTAGACAGCCTTAGTGATAGTTCCATAAAGCACCCCCACCCAACTGGACAATTTATACAGCAATTTGTCTGTTGTTGCCTTCATTTACATAATTGTATCAAGTCGTGAACAGTATAGGTGCACGCTGGCGCAGGTCTGACTTTTCCACAAGTCATGGGACAGATTCCTGTGTGCAACTACTGACAACCAATTTGTGCTCAGCCAAAAGTACAATGCATACAATGCTCACAAACAGAGCAGAGCCAAATCAAATCTATGAGAAGAAGATAACAGTGGGGCTTACAAAACAAAGAAAATGGGGTGATCTGAACCATGCCATCAGAGGAGAGGATTATGGAATTTGGAGTCAGCACAAAGTCTGCAACTGAAAATTGTTGGAAAAGTCATGTACAGTAAGTAGTGTGACATACTATTAAAGGGAATATTTAGCCATCAGATTAACCAGTGTTCTAATCTAGCATCTAAAACATGGCAAAAAAGGATGTGAGACCTCTCAAAAGTCTCAAAAAGCAGACCAGAACCTTCATTAGCTTGCCCAAATATGGCCTCACCTTAGGCAGCCAGACCACTACAGACCTGCACAAGTTAAAAAATATCTTTGAATAGTCCCAAGCAATGTGAAACGCTTCTCTAGGGAGAGAAAATATATAACCTCTGGCTACATAAGTCAAGTCCCAACAAGAATCTTGATAAATCAAGAATTTAGTGATGAAAAGCAGAAGGAAGCATAGAATTAGAAAGGCAAGGGAAAAAGGGCAAAAGGGATTTCTCTAAAGAGGCAGTCCAAAGTGAAGGTGTTGCAATATAGAATTGAAAATCAGTAATCCATGAACAGAAGCGATAACAATAATAATGATAATAAAAACAGAAACAGAAAATCGAAGGGAAAATATTATTTACAAGAGCATTCCAACTCTCAACAATGCACTGCTCAGGTCTTCACTCTCACCTCATTATAAAGGCTGATGGTGGTCCCAGCAGTAGTGACGTCGGGGTTGTCCTACATTTTGGAGTTCCATGCACAAAGCACAAGGAGTGGATGAACATTTGAAGACACTACATTAAGATTAAGATATATATAAAAAACAGCAATATTTACAAAATATGAAAAATGTTTAAAAAAAAACATAAAAGAGAAAATAAATACATTCTGGAATAAACCCTGGCTGTAACGCAACAATTAGCACCTAACACTGGTTATAGGTGATTAACTGTCATTTTCTTGCCAGCCATAGGAAGCTCTCAGATTTTGAAACAGCTAAAAGTCTAAACTCTAAAAAGCCTAGATCACCATTACTGATTGCTTTATTTTTGTGAAATCATACACGTCCGACATTGAAAATGTTTAAAATGAGCCAACATCTACTGCTAGAAACAACATGCTGTAAAATGTAGATGTAGGATATTATTTTTTGTGGTAAACCATACTCATGGAGAGATTAGTGCAGTTGATCAATGGCTATATTCATTCAGGTGTTATTTGATATCCAGAGAAAATGGTCTATCTTGTTAGTGAAGCTCATAACCAAGCTCGAGAGCAAGTGCACTTGTGGTCACTGATTGATTTTCAAAATTGCTAATTTAAGATCACTTATCCTAAACTCTTATTGGCCAAAGGAATTATTAGATATTGTTATTACACAGACTGCATAGATTTCCCATACCCATGGTAGATGACCATACAGTAGCTCTTAATTTACATCTTCATCATGACACACTGTCTGTGCTTGCATGGAGCACAAATTCAAATGTTGAATTTGTCATTTTTTGTAATCTTAATATTAATCTTAAATTATGTAAATAAATAATTCAGATGATGATCTGAACCATGGAATTACTTTACAGTCTGTATTTCTTCAAATCTTGTTAGCCTCAAACAATGTGCATGTATATACAGAAAGTTTTAATATACATTGTGAAAATGCATGCAGAAAGGAGAGAATAATAGAGGACAGGGACAGGCTGAGTTGTGCCCTGAGGAAGTGGGAGGTATCCACACAATATGCCACAGTACCCTGCTTTACATATTTGGGCCAGTCCTATCTCTTTCTTGGGCTTAGTGCAACATGCCATTTGTACATGTGGGTGATATTTTTGACAGCTTGGGATGACAATGTTCCACTCATCAAGGCCCGTGCTCTCTATTCTATTCCTCCATTCTTCTTTATTCAACTTACAACAGTTATAAGATCTTGTGGCACAATTTTTTATTCTCTCAGCTCTCTTTTCACCCTCTTCTATTTTCTATTTTGTTCTCCAGGATGAAATCTGTTTCTACAATGTATGCCACTTTCTGTAAAGCCATCCTTAAAGCATTACAATTCAATCAATTGTGGAATGTGATCTTTCATCTCTTAATGCTGTTGCCTTTTTCGGTCTGATTCTGTTGTTTGTTCTCAATTTAAATCCTATTTAATATCTTCTTTGTGTAATTTTAAAGTATGCTTCATATGTTTAACATGTTTATTTATGTTCCATTTATATTACTTAATTTGTATGTAGTTTAATCTCTATGTATTGTCACATTTTTCCCCATGTTCTTTGTGCATTGTGGGTGGTTACCCAGGAGAAGGGCCCACCTGTCCATCTCCATGTTGAACTGCCCCAACTCTATAAAGGCAGAAGAGACCCACAGTTCAAATGTGGAATGTTTCATCGGTTCTTGGTGTGGTGAGTCCTCGTGTGTTTTATGATTTATTTATTTCGGATTTCTGACCTCTGATTATCTTTGAACAAGTTTATTGGATTTTGCATTGGTACTTTGTTTACTATAGGACTGCCTTTGTCCAAATTAATTTTATATCATTTGTCATTGTTAGATCATTTTAGAAAATCAAAGAATCTTGTAAAATAAATCTTTTGTTTTTGTTTATAAGTATCCTTGTCTGCCCTTTATTATACAGACATAGGTTTATGGTGACCCTCTCCCTGTAACAATATTTGTTAATGTATATTCGGACATCAAAATGGAATCTGGGTGCACCAGTATGAATTCTGGTGTGCTCTCCAGCCAGTGTGGAGGCCACAGTGAAGATTGTTACATAGACCTCCCTGCCTCAAAACACCTGTAATTTTTAGGAATAATTCTTTTTTATATGAAAATCTGAGTCATCAACACATTTATTTACATTTTTACACTGTTTATACCTGATTCTCTGATTATATCTGATTTCTCATGGCCCTTCCTAAAGGTCTCTTCTGCTTTGTGTGTTCAACAAAATATTTAAGTATCTTTTTGTGTGTCTATGATTTGGACATGTCCTACCTTCATTTTTGTCATGCTGTATCTGATTTTCATTTAATTATCCTATCTTGTGACATACTTTTCACTTCTCAAGTTTTTCTCCTTCCGGATCATTCTGCTTTCTGACCACAATCTGGGAACAATTGTCCCAACATTAACCATAGCTTCTTGCTGGAAATTCTCTGATAACCTGTCAGTCAATTTTTGGTAAACCTCTTCTAATCTTATATTACTAGAATTATCTTCTGCATAGTCAATGATGTGCCCATCCCCTGTATTTTAAAGTGGTAATCCTTTGTGGAAATTGCTCACAATCATATGGTGGGAATGAAGAGGTCATGGGTAGTGTAAAGGCCAGCCCTGACGCAGACAGGTGTAGGAGACAAGTTCAAAGCACACAGGGCTTTTATTTTTTCTTTTCCCTTGTGTTAAATGTCTTCCCCTGTTTCCCACAAACACAGCAACACAGTCCCAAACACAACCAAAATATCCATCCATCCATCAATTATCCAACCCATGATATCCTAACTACAAGGTCACGGGGGTCCGCTGGAGCCAATCCCAGGCAACACAGGGCGCAAGGCAGGAAACAAACCCCAGGCAGGGCGCGCACTGACACACCCACCAAGCACACACAGGGGCCAAATTAGTATCGGCAATGCATCTAACCTGCATGTCTTTGGACTGTGGGAGAAAACCTGGAGGAAACCCACGCAGACATGGGTTCGCTTCCTGGGTCTCCTAACTGTGAGGCAGCAGCGCTACCCACTGTGCCACTGACAAGCACAATAACAAAACACAATTCTTTTCATTTTTCTCCTCCACTCCTCCCGGGCAAGCTTCGTCTCCCTCCTCTGGCTCCCCGGAGTGGTGGCTGCTGGATCCTTTTATAGCCCACCCAGAAGTGCTCCATGTGTTTGATGACCTGTTTCTGGCAGCACTTTCAGGTGTAGTGGAACAGCTGCTTTCCAGGGCTCAGCAGTAGCTTCAGCACCCCCTGGCAGTGCCCATTGGCTCCAACAGGGCAGCACCAAACTCCAACTCCCATGAAACCCTGCGGAAGTCCTAGACACCGCAGTAACCCAGGGGGACTGCCATCTAGCATTCCGGGGGATGTACTGTCCTGACTAGGCTTGCTCTCCTGGTCCTTTCAGCAAAGAGGTGCTCCGGCCAGTCAAGGACCCCGGCTGTCCATGACAGTAGTTATTGTTATCTTTTGATCTTTTTATGGTTTAGTGTTAGTTGGCACTACCTTTTATTAATTCACATTCATTTAATATAAATTTTACCAAAATGAAATACATCATGCCACTACAACGCTAGTGGGTAGTAGGTGATGCACTCACTCATGTCAGGTAGCAGGGAAGAGTTGTAAACAGAAATACTTAACCAGGACAAAGGTGGTGGTGCAGAGAAGAGGTACAACATCCCAAAGGGAAATTTATGGGACTGTGCTTTAACAGAACTAGAAGGCAGTAAGAAAGCTACCCTTGATATCAAGCCTGTACAGGCCATAAAAATGTCCAGGTTACAGCCATGTGTGATAGGCAGCATCACAGAACTTAATGTTGTTAAATATTATAACTCATCATATAAAGTTTTACTTACCTTGGACATATGAGGTAGCAATGAGAAGGCTCCAGGAAGAAACACCCAGGCAGAAACACCAAGTTGTGCTTTGGATGGAGGTACAGTCGGCCAGTCGTGCAGTTTCATGTTAGGCGTATTGAAATGCACGTATCCTGAGTGTCGATGTCATGACATCCCGGTGTTACATTGTGGCTGCCAATTGAAGTCTGTGTGAGTTGCAGAGGTGACTGGCATGAAAAGAGTATGTATGCCAATAATTGAAAGAACCGTAAGAGAGTTAAGATCCAGGAAATGAGTTTTTGCTTTTTTTTTTCATCTTTATTTTAGGACCACTGCATATAGTGTACAGCATCCCCTGCATTTATTTTTGTTTTTTGTATATGCAGCATATATTATGTGTCATTGCAAAGAACTGTGTTTGTCATTAATTGAATGACAATTAAATATTTTTCTGATTCCTAATGAAGTACTATTTTTTCAAATATTTGATCTGTGTCTCAGTTCCCTCCACCACTGATCTGCTTGGGTAAAACTTCTGATGCCATAGTCTGAGATTGTGTAAGGGTGCCAGTACATGTGGAATTACAACAAGGTATTGCCAGATGGAGTTCTAGCCTTGGGTCTGTGATGCAAATATAGCACTATTTAATGTCAGAAATAACCAATATTGTTACAGCCAAAGATCTACTGAACACAAAGTCCCTAGGAAAGCTGTGTAAGCTATAGGCTGCTGCATGGGCCAGACACATTTTACAAAGCCTAGCAGTACCAGAGCTTCCCTTGGTCACTGGCCCTTCACTTAAGCTCCTAGGTGGAGCACCAACCAGATGGACCCAGGCATTTCAAGGGGCATTTCTAAGACAACAATTTTGTTACCACTGAGTGTCGTGTCAATGGCCCATTGACTAGCAGTAAAGTGGAGAAAGCAGAGTTTGGAGAGAGAAAGAGATGAAAATTAATGTTTTGACACTTGGTGCTTCGGGCGCTTTGTTTGAAGCAGGCAAGTAGCCAAGCCATTTCATTTAATAGGTCTTTACAACTAGCCAGGCCTGTGGTCATTGATTTTCTTTTTGTCTTTTTTCTCTTTTTAATACTTTGTGTTCCTTCTTTAGATTATTCCTTCTTGTTGTATTTAGTTGAATGAAAGCTTCCCCTCAATAATTCTTTGGATTTTCACAAAATGTATGTAGTATGTGTGTGTTTGTGTGTGTACACTGCTAAAAATGCATATGCAAAAACTAGACAAAAAACTTTAAATATGAGTTGCTTTATTTGTATAAAGCAAAAAAAAATCTGCCATAGAGGTAAGCAAAATTTACTTGACAATATTTCTTAAAGTAAGCTAAATAATCATAAATTCTATTTTTTGAACAAGTGAATAATTCTTACAGATTTAATATCATGATTTAAATACTTTTCACTTGGCTTAGATTTCATTTTTTGCAGTTATACATGCAGTGCTTTCTTTGCATAGATAAGAGATTTTATCCACGTAATAATTTCTCCCCTTTACATTTAAACACTGAATACATTCACACCAGAAATGCTCAAGAAAGAAAAATACATCAAGTATTTTTTTATATTATGTACAAGTGTGTTTTTTTTTTCTTTTTGGTTTCTTAGCTTGTTTGTCTTTTTAAAGCAGCTTTATCTGAATATAATATGGCATACTTTTTATGGTCAAAGATGTTTCCTTTAAGTTATCATATTGAGAAATGTCACTGAAAGAAATGTTTTCAGGCTATTTGCTGAGAAAACTAACATAAGCTCCTTATCAGAAAATATTAAGTTTATGCCAAAAGGTGAACTGTTCTGTCAGTTGTTCGGGCCATTTGAAATTCTTGCTTCATTGTGACAGGTCAGTGCACAAAATTTGCTGGCAGACGGAGGTCGACTCACACATAAACCACAGCCTTCAGCTACATGTGACTGTAGGTAGCGAGTTACAAGCTCAGAACCTTTACTTAACCTTTTGTTATAAAACAAGTTTTGTGCAAAAGTTGAAATTTGCCACAAAGCCTGGAAGCAGGGCACTGAACCAAGATGTGCCTCTTACAACATGTTATCACAATTACATATAGTATATTTTATTTGGGGTTAGAAAACATAAACCAAGCATCCATTATGCATTGTTTTACAAATTCTTCCTATATCTTACCTCCATCAGTTCCACAATTATTGCATCTGCTTGATACCTTTCAATGTCACTAGGGCTGTAGTTGATCACCCGTAGTGGTGTTCCAGTCTATCACCTCATACACTCACACACACATTCATACTGACTTAAAAGTCAGACCCACCAATAAACTTAAATTTTGAAATGTCAGAGGAAAGCTGGAGTACATGGAGTAAACATTCATAAAGTCTTTGGCAGACCATGGAAATTCCCCACTTCAAGCATTGGTATGTGGGAGGTACTATGCCACCCATGTTCTTACCTACTGGTTTATCTGTTTGCAGTACCTATAAATAGTATTCATTCCCTTGGAAGTTTTCACATGTTATTATTATACTACATTAAATCACAGTGGTTTTAATTTGGGATTTTTGACATGGAGCGAGAGAAATAAACTGTTTAATGTCAAAGTGAGAAGAGATTGCTGAAAAATGGTCAGAATTTATTACAAATCTAAAGCACAAAAAATTGAGCACATAAGTATTCACCCCCTTCTAGTCAGTATTTAGTAGATGAGCCATTGGCAGCCATGACAGCCTTGAATCTGTGTGCACAGGTCTCTTATCAGCTTTGCACATCTGGACACTGCACGTTTTCTGTTCTTTGCAAAACTGCCCACGTTGTGTCAGGCTGCATGGAGATTGTAAGTGATCAGACTTCCTCAAGTCCAGCTACGAATTTTCAATTTGATTGTTGTTTTGGTTTTATGTTTGGGATTGTTGTCTTGCTGGAAAATAAATCTTCTCCCAGTGTGCAGGTTTATTACAGACAGTATCAGGTTTTCCTTTTAGATTATTGAGCTGCATTCATGTTCTCTTCTACCCTCATAAGCCTTTCAGGGCCTGCTGAAGAGAAACATCCCCACAGCCTGAAGCTGCCACCACCATACCTCATTGTGGGGATGGTGGTTTTTGAAAATGTGCAGTGTTTTCCTTATACCAAACCAGTGTTTGCACCTGATGTTCAAAAAGCTCAATGTTGGTCTCATCAGACTATATAGCTGTCTACCAGAGTCCCTTCAAGTTCTCCCATGTGCTTCCTGGCAAGCTCTGTCTAAGATGTCATGTGTGCCACTTTTTACCAGTTTCTATCTCTTTTCCACTTTCTCATAATATTGCAACTGGTGAAGCATCCAGGCAACAGTTGTTGTCTGCACAGTCAATCTAATCCCATCCACTTTAGCTTGGAACTCCTTCAGAGTTCTCATAGGTCTCATGGTGGTCTACCAGTATTGTTTTTGCAGGATCACTTCAGTTTTTGTGGATGGCCTGTTCTAGGCAGATTTACAGCGGTGTCATTCTCTTCCCAGTTCTTAATGATTGAATTAACTGGATATTTGGTGACTGAGATATCTTCTTGTCTATATTCCCCGACTTGTGATTTCAATGGAGTTGCTTAGAATGGTGCTTGGTTTGATGTGTGTGGATTTGGTGTAGTGTGGTTGGGTGCTGTGGTTGTTTTGTGTTTTTATTTTTTTTCCTTTTTAGTCATCATTGCAAGTTGGACCTTCCAGATAAGGTGTATTTATACCATAGTCAATTAAAACCCCAGGCAGGTGATTTTTCATTGAACTAATTATGTGACTGCTAAAACCAAATATGTGGTGGCTCTGAGGCTAGGGATCTCTGCTGGTAATGGGAATATTGCCAGATTGAATCCCAGAAATTATTCCAGTACGTTGGGCCCTTGAGCAAGGCCCTTAACATGCAATTACTTCATCCTGGGCATGACGTTAACCTGCAAGCAAGTCCTCCAACCTGCAGGGAAAGTTTAGGGGTTGATAGCAGGATTGGCACTCCAGCCACTGTAAAAACCTCACATTGTTCCATTCCATTTGAACTACCGTGGTGCTGATGTGTCACCTGTTGCATGGCTGACCTCTGGTCCTAATTTGTTATCCTGCGGAAGAGTATTATTGACTCTGCTTGCAGAGTAACTTTGTTGTTGATGGAAAAAGAAAAAGAGGATGTAACATCAACATGCTTCTGTTCCAAGTCCGCCACTTCCCCCAGGAAAGCAAACTCAGTGTCAGGTGCTCCTTCAATGTAATAGGAACCACAGCATAGAGAGATTTGTGTACGTTGTGTACAGGTACACATGTTGTAAATGTAGGAAGGATGATCCTTTAGTGTGTGGGAACTGTTAACATTTGAATCTGATGATTGTATATAATGCGGAACTGACCTCTCTGTACTATTATTTCCTCTGCATGTCCGAATGAATATGCAAATGAATATGACTTTCAAAAATTGTTGCACTAGTGCCACAATGTTTTCTGAAATGTACTATACAGATCATAAAATGAATTATTCCAAATACCATATATACATATGTCTTTGTTTTTTTGTCAGTGCGGCTTCATGGACCATAAGGTGCATACTAATTCAGGGTGAGCAGGAACATTCGATAAAACCGAATAAAAAAAATTAAAGTGATAATGAGATATCAAGAAGGCATGACACACCAGCGTTTGTGTGTCAGCTTTTATCCCTTCAGATCAGAGAGTTTCCAGTTTCATTGTCTCAAAACACCACTCACATCTACAGTTATTCCCAGTTTCAAATAAAAACTAACAGCATCAGATCTCGGGTGGTGGTGGGGGGTTTGTTGTATCATGATCATGACTGACAAAATAGAAGTGAAAAAAGTGCTAACTTTAACAAGTACTATAAATTTACACCATCTGTTACAGACACAAATCAAATATATGTTTTAATTTATAATATTAACAATAAGAACACTAGAACACTCTAGACGAGAACAGGCCATTCAGCCCAACAAAGCTCGCCAGTCCTATCCACTTATTTCTTCCAAAAAAACATCAAGTCGAGTTTTGAAAGTCCCTAATGTCTTATTGTCTACAACACTACCTGGTAACTTATTCCAAGTGTCTATCGTTCTTTGTGTAAAGAAAAACCTCTTAATGTTTGTGCAAAATTTACCCTTAACTAGTTTCCAGCTGTGTCCTCGTGTTCTTCATGAACTCAATTTAAAGTAACAGTCTCGATCCATTGTACTAATTCCCTTCATAATTTTAAACACTTCAATCATGTCACCTCTTAATCTTCTTTTGCATAAACTGTATAGGCTCAGCTCTTTTAATCTTTCCTCATAATTCAACCCCTGCAGCCCTGGAATCAGCCTAGTAGCTCTTCTCTGGACCTTTTCTAGAGCTGCTATGTCCTTTTTGTAGCCTGGAGACAAAAACTGCACACAGCACTCAAGATGAGGCCTCATCAGTGCATTAATACTGCTGAGCAAAACCTCTTGGACTTGTACTCCACACACTGTGCTATATAACCTAACATTCTATTAGCCTTCTTAAAGGCTTAAAGAGGCGATCACTACTCAAAATGGTAAATTTGCGAGGCAGCCAAAATCGATCAGGTGGCCTTTTTAGTACAAGTCAGCAGTTCTTACCGTTGCACCACAGAAGCTGTCGTATTATCATTGTAACTTTTGTGACCGTGTTTACTTGATACTAGCTGAAATACCCAGCGTTGCCCGGGAGGAACATAAAGTGTTTTTTTTTTAATTTTTGAGAAAAATATAAATAAAAAAAACACAACTTTAAAAATAAAAATAAATTAACAAACAATAAAGACTCACTAATGTCCTTGCTTTGCAGTCTTGTATGTATGTTATCATCCAGTTGATTGTCAGAACCTGCCAACTCTATTTAATGTGAAAAGCAACAGGGGCCCAGTGGTGCTCAAACATAAAAAACTTTAAAAATAAAAATAAATTAATAAACAATAAAGACTCACTTATGTGCTTGTTTTGTGGTCTTGTATGTATGTTATCATCAAGTTGAAGCTCGGAACTGGCCAACTCTATTTAATTTGAAAAGCAACAGGGGCGCGGTGCTGCTTAAACATAAAGAATGCTGGCAGTCGCCTGCTATATACTAACTGTGTAAGCTGTGCTGTTAAAAGCACGAGATCCTAGAATGTATTGAAATCGTCAGAACTATTCTGGGCATCGTTTGTGCATTAGCAGCTAAGCGACTGTCTTTCTTAGGAGGTTTCCTTTTGCCAGTGTGCTGGCCTCGCTTGCGTATCCTCAGAGCTGGAGCCCTCACCCCGACTCTACTTCTCACTTCTGGGCTGGACAGACACACACACTTGCACGCATAGAACTCTATTTAATTTCAAAATGAACAGGGGCATGGTGGTGCTCAAACATAAACAATGCTGGCAGTCACCTCCAGTTCTCCCTCTGGTGGTCATTCTAAGTGTCAACTGAATGATAACATGCATACAAGACTGTAAGATCACCCCCCACCCTACCCAGAAGGGGGTCGGTTAGGGCTAATTTCACCCTACAGTATTTTTAGTCAACCATTGAGAAACATGTGTACCAAGTTTCATGAAAATTGCTTCAGCCATTCGGACGTGATGCTGGAACATACATACAAACACACATTGACTTTTATATATATAGATTTGGACTTGTTTAAAAACAAAAACACTAAAGTTTACAAGTACTATAAATTTACACCGGCTGTTACAGACGCAAATTAAATGTATGTTTTTATTGTATAATAATTATATAATATTAACAATAAGAGCAGCTCACTACTCAAAGCGATAAATTCGGGAAGGGGCCAGAATGAAACCGGTGGCCTCTTGATTACAAATCAACAGTTCTTACCGCTATACCACAGAAGCTGTTGTATTATACTTGCACCTTTTGTGAAAATGTTTATTTGATATTTGAACTTCAGGCTTCACACATTATGCACTTCATGTCAACATTTTGTCATTTATTACTAATACATGAACAATGTTTCTGTTTTAAAAATGTGTTTACATAGATAGTTGTAGACACAGAACACACATAAAATGCACGTGTTCCAAATAATAATATATTATTTACCCTCTAAAACTCTAGCACTTCACTCCAAGATGATCAAGGCTTGAGCTAGGAGAACTTTTTGTCCTTCCTGCAGTAGTGCGCGAGATGGTATAGCAGGCTCCTTGCTGCTTGTGTTGATCGACACATTTACAAGACAAAAGATACTGACGGAGAGGTGCGAAGGGATTTAAGGTGGGCCGGAATTCCAAGTTTTTTCATAGGCTTTGGTAATTCTAGTGTTAATGGATTTGGATACGTTAGTTTACTATGTGGTTTTGTTTTTTGTCTGATAAAAACAAACAGAATCAAAACCAGATACTGAATATGAAGAATTTTATAATTTTATAAATATTTTCTGTTATTTATGCAAAACAAATGTGTGCTGATTGTTGGCACTTTTTATCCTTTCCTTTTATCTCGCTCCAAGACAATATGCTTATAATGAATGCCTTTATTATTGCATTCAAAAATCTCCCATACTGGGCTTTTTATTTTGTATTGGCCATATTGATCTTTGATTCCATCTTAGGCACATACAATTATACACAGAATTTTGCCACCTGCTGCAGGGCTGGCTTAACAGCATTATAGGCCCCTGGGCAAAGCAGTGCACTGGGGCCCCTACCTACACAATCACTCACAGGAATAAAAATGTAAATGATCGATAAAATTAAACATGTTTATTGTATTGGTACTTCCAACAAAATCATCATTTAAACATTAAAAATGCTGTACAGCAAAGTTTAATTAACACAAATGTTTGAACAATAAAACATGAGCCTTGAAAAACACAAAAATTTCAACATAGAAATGATACTTAATTAGTAAACCATACAGATGGAGATAGTACAGTATGAAATTACTATGAATTATTTATTATTAATCATGTATCCAACACAAACATTTGCAAAATTTCTTTGCAGAGAATTGAGTTGAAATGACAATAACATATACGCTTTTACGTTATGTAGTGCGTGAGATCCATACACATACATGTACGTGAGGTTGCACAGGTGACCGTGATACTAAATCAGAGGCAAATACCAATGTCCACTTGTAACACAATTAACAAATATTTGTTTAGTATAGTATTTATTTATTGACAGCAAGTCACAACATACATAGATTATCATGGGGCCCCTAAGCTTGTGGGGACCCCGGGCAACTGCCCAGCGTGCCCATGCATTAAAACGGCCCTTACATGCAAATCTGAAAAGATACCAAAAATCAGAAAATAGATTCTATTGTGTTCTGACAGGTGTGATCATGAAAATCATGTGGGCTTAGGAAGAACAGGACTCTTAGGCTTAAATCGGTTTGCAGAATACACCCGGTTGTACTGAGGGAAACCAAGAAAAACAAGCATGACTTGAATAGCCCATGCATAAGAACAGTAAACTCTTAATGATCAGTGCAAGAGCAGGTAATTGGTGTATGGACAGTCACAAAATGACAGAGACAGCATCTGAGAATAGGAACAATATATACATTATCTAAACCTGTTTATCCAGAGCAGGATCACAGGAACCTGGAGCCTACCTCAGCAGGTTTGGATGTAAGGCAAGAAGGATCCCTGGTATGCTATATGTATGATACCGCTGATGTTAAAAATAAAAAGAATATGATATTTCAACTATCTATTTTGAGAGAATTGAGAAAAATTAAAAAAAGGGGGACAAATATTTTAAAATATAATTCTGCTACTGGATTATTTTTACAATATCAGGTATTGTGAGCTGTGAATATAAACTAAAAAAAGATAAATTAATAAATATAGAATAAATACAAAAACACATTAGTAGGTTTAGTTTTTTTACCAATTGGCCTACCTATCTATAGTTCAGTAGAGACATTGCCAACTCTGGATTTTTATAAGGTTTGTATCACTGCGTTGTTAAATGACTCTTTTAAGGCAAAAGTGATTGGTCAGTAACAATATGTTGATCTTGTATGATGTCCGTCAGTCTCTCAATCAGTGCTGTTTTATTTTCGGAAAGCATTTCTCCTGTGTGAAGTGGCAGGTGAATGATTGTCAACAAAAAGCAGGCACCTGAGAAATAAACTGAAACGTTACTCAGTTGTGATTTTTCTGTCCATACGGTAAAGGTTTTGTTGATCGGCACATTTTGATTTCTGCCATTTGAATAACATCAAGCACAAAGAAAGGCGGCAGAGAAAATCGCTTTCTGTTTCACATGCTTTATGCACCCATATTCAGCTTGCTCTGTCAACGCAAATGCTTTGTGAACTCAAGCCTTCTGTCACCAGCTGCCGTTCGTTGGATAAATATATGCAGGCGGCTCGTGGTGTATGACTTTCTGTTTTAAAAGTTACAAGGGTTAAAGACTAACGATAAGAATATTCATTCAAAAGCGAAAACTAAAAATATTTTTAATATATTATTATTTTATTTCAGTTAGTCTTTCCAGCTATTTTAATAGTTTTGTTTAGTTTACCTTTTTCATTTTGGCTTTTTGAATTATTTTATTTCAGTTTACGAAAATGTTTTTTTAATAATAATTTCATTTTTGATTTTAGTTTTATTAACTACTAGCAAAACACCCGCGCTTTGCAGCGGAGAAGTAGTGTGTTAAAGAAGTAATGAAAAAGAAAAGGAAACATTTTGAAAATAATGTAACATGATTGTCAATGTAATTGTTTTGTCACTGTTATGAGTGTTTCTGTCATATATATATATATATATATATATATATACAGTATATATATATACACACACACACACACACATATAAACATATATATATACATATCCATACATATAAACATATACACATATATATATATACATACATATATATATATACATACACACACATATATACACACAAATACATATATATACATATACATACATATCTACATATATACACACACAGCTATTTCGTATCAGTGCAATACGCTGCTTGTTAAAACGGATAACTCCCGCTCTTACGTGCAAGTCTGCGTGGATATTATGAACTATCGATTTGTTCAAGTTCTATTTAAATTTTAAATAGAAGGAATTTTTATTTAGTCGACAGAAATATCTTTGGTAGGAATGGTAAAACAGACAGGAATATTATTCCTGAATAAATCAACTCAAACCTTAAACAACTTATAATATTTTGCTCTCCATAAAAATATATCCTGTCTAAATTATACAAGTTAGAAATAAAGTAAACGTTAAAAGAACAAACATTCAAATTTCTTTACTCTTATGTAATTTTATATAAAAAATAAACTTAGATTTTAAATATCCCAAAAGATTTTGCTCTCCATAAAAATATATCCTGTCAAAATTATACAAATTCAAATATGAACATGCTGCATAACAAAACCTGGAAATATAAATAAAATGTGTTCCTTTCAGCAATAACAAATCAAATCATTCAGTTGTCTTTGCTCATATGTCATTTTAGAGCTGGACGCCTGGCATCTTTTTTTGGCAACAGGTTCGTTTATGTTTGGTGTGAGGTTCTGTGTTGTGGAGATTCTCAGGATGGATTGCAGGTGCTCATCAGTGAGGCGACTCCTGTGTGCTGTTTTGTTAGTCTTTATCACTGAGAAGAGCTTCTCACACAGATATGTGCTACCAAACATGCACAAGGTTCGAGCCGCATGTAGACGGACTTTTTGTTCTTCAAAGTCACCAAAGCGCCGTGCAAACTCAGTGCGCAGCGCCAGTTTATCAGCAAAGTGCGTGTTTGGGAACACCGTAGTGACGACTTGGTTTAACATTACTTGGCAACAGGGAAAGTGGGGCAAGGTGCACTGGTGCATTTGTGTCTCCCATAAAAGCAGCTTCACTTGAAATCACTTTGTGATTGTGCACGGTAAAACGTCCGCTGAAGTGTCAGATTCTTATTTAATTATTCTGCTTTCTGTATCTTCTGCATTGCATTCAGGTTACCCTGATGTTTTGTCTCATAGTGCCGTCTTAGATTAAATTCTGTAATTACAGCCACATTAGCTCCACAAATGAGACACACGGGTTCAGTAAACATATACTCAGCCTCCCATCGGTTTTTAAAGGCTCTTTTTTCAGAATCAACTTTTCTCTTCAGCATCGTGTGAGCTAGCTTCGCAATAACTTGCAGCATCATAAGCTAGACTTGATTAACGCGTAAGTGTTCGGCAAGGCAGCTGAAGCGCTGCATTATGGGATCTGTAGTTTATTGTGTTACCAGCGCTTCATATACCCGGCCATTAATAACAATAATACAGTATATAAAATGATCTCGGGGCGGATATAATTACACGCCGGGCGGATGTGGCCCGCTGCCCTTGAGTTTGACACATATGGACTAAATAGAACTTGAAAAGATATATTTTTCAAATGTGATCGCAATTCAGATAGAGTTGACGCGCACTACAGCCTGCATGCCTCAATAAGTCATCCTCCCTCGCTCTTACTTTTTACCGCTCATCTAATGAATACACTGAGTATGGCTTTACCAAAACAATCATTGATGGCGAATAAAGTATCCATTATTCGAGTATGTAGATCGGGATATATATATACATATATATATATACCAGCGTATAGCGAGAAGTAGTGTGTTAAAAAGCTAGAAAAGAAAAGGGAACATTTTAAAAATAACGTAACATGACTGTCAATATACAGTATTTGTTTTGTGAGTGTTACTGAGTGTTGCTGTCATCAAGGATTTGATTATCATTATTTCTTTCAATCAGGTTCGTATTTGTAGGATGTGTTGTGTTCAAGTTACATTCCGTGTTTGTCAATCGTTGTAAAGATGACAGGTTTCATTCATCGATTCGTTTCTTACTGCATCAATAAACAGCTCGTCTTCTTCTTTATCTGAGACCTGACACACTGCATGCACGGGCTTTTTTACACTGTCTTCCTTTAGCGGGACATTGACTTTTTCCACCGTGTGCTTTGTTTCCGCAGTAGCTGGATTTATGAATATGCTTGTATCAGACGCTTCATATTTTTGCTGCCTTTTCAATTGTGTAATTCGGTTTTGTTCAGCTCTTTGGAACTGTTGCTTTTATCTGTGCACTGCGTCAGTTCACGTGAGCCACTCGGTGTACATGCATCGAAGGTTCCCAGCTGTGCTGGTGCCATCTCGTGCTATGTCCATGGCTGTATTTAATGTTACCTTAGTCCTTTCTCTCGCTCGCAGTTTCGCTGAGTTTGTGTCAAACACCACCCTGACCATCTCATCTTCCTCTCCATAAGCACAGTCCTTCACCCGTGAATATTTAGTGGGAGTTTGCTATTGGATTGCCGCTGACGGACGGCCTTATATGGGCAGGCACTAAATTACAAACGCCAGCGAGCCTGTCTATGAACTTAATTTAAAGTGTAGGTTTACATCGTGCTTTGTTTCGAGTAGCAGAACTCATGAATATGGTTGTATATGTCACTCGCTCGCTTCTTATTGTTTCGCTGCCTTCTCAATTATATAATGCATGTTTTCTTCAGCACTTTTTGGAGGTCTTCCTGGTCTTCTATGTACTGCGTGATTACGTGGGAGGCGTGATGATGTCACACGAAACTCCGCCCCCACGGCGTTCAAGCTCATCTCCATTACAGTAAATGGAGAAAAACAGCTTCCAGTTATGACCATTACGCGTAGAATTTCGATATAAAACCTGCCCAACTTTTGTAAGGAAGCTGTAAGGAATGAACCTGCCAAATTTCAGCCTTCCACCCACACGGGAAGTTGGAGAATTAGTGATGAGTCAGTGAGTGAGTCAGTGAGTGAGTGAGTGAGTGAGGGCTTTGCCTTTTATTAGTATAGATATACACATATATACAGTCTTTGGGGTGCGAGCAACTGTTGCTGGGGGTGGCAGAATCCATGAAGGAAGAAAAATGAAAAACATTATTTGTACAAAATCCTAATTTATTTATCCATTCCTAAATAATTAAATAGGCAGGCTATTTCGTATCAGTGCAATTCGCTGCTTGTTAAAACGGATGACTCCCGCTCTTACGTGCAAGTCTGCGTGGATATTATGAACTATCGTTTCTGTTCAAGTTCTATTTAAATTTTAAATAGAAGGAATTTTTATTTAGTCGACAGAATATTTTTCCGGAATAAATCAACTCAAACCTGAAATAACTTATAATATTTTGTTCTCCATAAAAATATATCCTGTCTAAATTATACAAGTTAGAAATAAAGTAAACGTTAAAAGAACAAACATTCAAATTTCTTTACTCTTATGTAATTTTATATAAAAAATAAACTTAAATTTTAAATATCCCAAAAGATTTTGCTCTCCATAAAAATATATCCTGTCAAAATTATACAAATTCAAATATGAACATGGTGCATAACAAAACCTGGAAATATAAATAAAATGTGTTTTTTTCAGCAATAACAAATCAAATCATTCAGTTGTCTTTGCTCTTATGTCATTTTATCAGAGCTGGGCACCTGGCATCTTTTTTTGGCAACAAGTTCGTTTATGTTTGGTGTGAGGTTCTGTGTTGTGGAGATTCTCAGGATGGACTGCAGGTGCTCATCAGTGAGGCGACTCCTGTGTGCTGTTTTGTTAGTCTTCATGACTGAGAAGAGCTTCTCACACAGATATGTGCTACCAAACATACACAAGGATCGAGCCGCATGTAGACGGAGCTGGAGCATTTGTGCGGGAATGGAGTGAATAAACTGTGCGGGCCGTGCAGTATTGTACTTTGCCTTCAGTGTGCTATTACACTGCAGCTCAATCACCTCCATCTGAATCTGCACAGGTGCAGTTTCCATATTGACGGCAAATGGGTTGCGAAACAACTCAAAACTTTTTTTGTTCTCCAAAGTCACCAAAGCGCCGTGCAAACTCAGTGCGCAGTGCGCTCAGTTTATCAGCAAAGTGCGTATTTGGGAACACCGTAGTGCCGACTTGGTTCAACATTACTTGGCAACAGGGAAAGTGGGGCAAGTTGCACTGGTGCATTTGTGTCTCCCATAAAAGTAGCTTCACTTGAAATCACTTTGTGATTTTGTACGGGTAAAAACGTCTGCTGAAGTGTCAGATTCTTCTTTAACTCTTCTGCTTTCTGTATCTTGTGCATTGCATTCAGGTCTTTCAGGTTATCTTGATGTTTTGTCTCATAGTGCCGTCTTAGATTAAATTTTGTAATTACAGCCACATTAGCTCCACAAATGAGACACACGGGTTTACCGGCAATGTCAGTAAACATATACTAAGCCTCCCATTGGTTTTTAAAGGCTCTATGTTGAGAATCACCTTTTCTCTTTGGCATCGTGTGGGCTAGCTTTGCAATAACTTGCAGCATCATAAGCTAGACTTGATTAACGCGGAAAGTGTTCTGCAAGGCAGCTGAAGCGCTGCATTATGGGATCTGTAGTTTATTGTGTTACCAGCGCTTCATATCCCCGGGCCATTAATAACAATAATACAGTATATAAAATGATCTCGCGGGCCGTAATATAATTACACGCCGGGCCGGATGTGGCCCGTGGGCCTTGAGTTTGACACATATGGACTAAATAGAACTTGAAAAGAAATATTTTTTCGAATGTGATCGCTCAATTCAGATCAAGTTGACGGGCACTACAGTACATCGAGCCCGCGTGCTATTGTGGTTTTGCCTGTGTGCCACAATAAGTTACCCTCCCCTCGCCCTTACTTTTTTACCGTTCATCTAATGAATACACTGAGTATGGCTTTACCAAAACAATCATTGAACGCGAATAAAGTATCCATTATTCATGAAGCTGATGGTGATCTGTCTTTCTGCGTTAACCACATATTTTTTCATACGTCTCAAACCAAGGGGATGCGAAGGTAAAATGAATCGAGAAGCGCGCGTACATCCCCTCTCGGGAATCGAACCTCAGAGCTAGAGGCAAAGGCCCTACTATTGCACCACGGCGTGTGGTTTGTCTATTTGAGCGTAGCAGTGTAATTCGGTTTTTGTTCAGCACTCTTTGGAACTGTTGGTTTTTGTCTGCACACTGCGTCAGAGCCGCTGAATATGGCTTTATATGTCACTCGCTCGCTTCTAATTGTTTTGCTGCCTTCTTAATTATATAATGCATGTTTTCTTCAGCGCTTTTTGTAGCTCTTCCTGGTTTTCTACGTAATGCGTGATTACGTGAGAGGCATGATGATGTCACACGAAACTCCGCCCCCCACAGCTTTCGAGCTCAACTCCATTATAGTAAATGGGGAAAAATAGCTTCTAGTTATGACCATTATGCGTAGAATTTTGAAGTTTTGTAAGGAAGCTGTAAGGAATGAGCCTGCCAAATTTCAGCCTCCCACCTACACTGGAAGTTGGAGAATTACTGATGAGTCAGTGAGTCAGTCAGTCAGTCAGTGAGTCAGTCAGTCAGTCAGTGAGGGCTTTGCCTTTTATTAGTATAGATAATAACCTTGTTTGGGATGACGCCCATCTCCCAAATGGAAGAAAAGATTGCTTGCAATGCCAGGAGTACAGTCTTACCACCAACCTGGAGAAGTTCACCCTGGATACCACAGATCCTTGCAGTCTTCTAAACCCTCAGCTAGTTCACCACCAGTGCAATCTCAGTGAGACTGCGTGGTTCACAGCCAATTGGAGGATCAGCTTCAAGAACTGTGGACCAGAGCTATCCAACATCCTAATCGGAGGATCATCTTTAAACAGCTTCTCAAAGTAGCCAGTCCAGCGGGTCACAACTGTAGTGTCATCCGGAAAGACAGTTCCATCTTGGCTCCATATTGCCCTGACTGTGACTCTCCAAGGAACAGATTCAGATGTGTGTAATGCTTTGATTCCACTGTAAGCAGGATGTGAGTCACTAGACCATAGATGGTGTGTCACTTGCTCCTCTAACAAACTCCTCTGACAAACTCCTCCTTGTCTGCCCTCAGAGCCCTTCTCTTCTGTTCCCAGTACAGACCAGAGTGGTCATCAAGCCATGTGCGTTGACTCCTCTTGATGATATCCAGGGTGCTCTGTGAGATGAAACACCTCCTTCAGGGAACATTGGTAACACCAACACAACCCTCAGCAACATTCAGGGTCTTGTCATGGAAGGTCTCCCACATCACATTAGGATCAGCAGTCACACCCAAGTCTGTAAGTTCCTCACACAAACTGCCTGCAAACTCATTAGAAACAGCCTGATCCTGGAGCCTGGCCAGGTCCAGCCTAATTTTCCTAGTCGGTGGTAGCCAACTGGACCTAAGCTGAATCTTCAGAGTAGCAACAAGAAGTCTGTGGTCTGAATTCACAAACTGGGGACTTCTCTAAACCCTGCAGTTTTGTAAGAGCCTTCAGTGTCTGCCCACAAAGATGTGATGAATGTCCTTCACCACAGCTCCAGTATTGAAGCACCAAGTCCAACAATTCGGGTCAGGGCACTGAAACCAGTATCCAGCAATCCGTAACCCCTGACCTTTTGCAAAGTCATGGAACAAGGAGCCATTTTCACTATGGTTGCCAGGCCGAAGGAGATGAACACAATCCTCATAGCCAGCCCTGTCAATGCCAGTGGGGGAGCTAATGTCACTAGTGACCAGAGGAGTGTCACCTCGCAGGGCGCCCAACAACCACTAAGTGAAGTTGCGAATATAATGTCTGCCTCATGGAGACATCATTCACCGTGGTGGAAGCATATACCGAGACAACAGACAAGGCACCCAGAGAGTGCCCTAATCTGAGTTTCATAACACGCTCATTGAAAGGAATGACATCGGACACCATCAGAATGAGCTGATCCGCCACAGCAGCAGCTAATCCCTGAGTATAAAAGCCATCAGAGTGACCAGAAAAATAAAAGAAGTACCCACCTACAGAGATCTGGCCAGTCCCAGGTCTGTGCATCTCAGACGGTGACAACATTGAAATGCAGAGCTTACAAAGCTCCTCTGACAGCAGAGAAAGACGATCATCATGCTGGAGAGACAAAACATGCCACACGCCTACCCGGATGGGTTGCCTCAAATCGCACCACATCTGTTCCGATCCCCAACAGAACTGACCCCTTATGTCCTGGGTATGATGTTAAGCTGCATCCAGCTCTGCAAGCAGTCCTCCAACTTGCAGGAAAATCATAGGGGTTGGTGGCATGACTGGCACTCCAGCCACTGTAAAAGAAAACTTCACACAACCCTGAGATGACAGAGAGGACTCCTTTCTGCTCTCCATGGGAGTAGCTGTGCTGCAGGTGCCTATAGGAAGGCTGCTTGCATTATGAAGGGAATGGGGAAAATCCTTCAGGAGCCCAATTACCAGAAGAGTCAAAACTGTCGGACAGCCAATAACCCCCTTTCAAAAACCTGTTAAATCAAAATACAACAACTTTAGGATGCTAAAATGATATTAAATCATTTGAAAATATGCTTGGTATTGCCACATTGAAATTAAGTGTTTGCTTTTCATAATTAAGCAAATATGAATATGTTAAGTAGTTCAACACATTTAAAGTAATATATTCTTAGAATGCTCCTGTGGTGAACTCAAACGATCACTGTTTAAATACATTAGTTTACACCATGATAATTATAAATGAAGTAATATTGAATATGATGCAATTAAAACTTAAAGATTGGTTACACTTTATAAACTGTTTTAAATTCATCAATTCATACTGTCTTAAATAAAATAAATTGAACTCTCGCTGGTTTTCTGCTTTATCCCTGAACACAAAATGGTGCGTATACTGATATTTTTATTTGATCCATTTTTCTTTTAGTAATACATTCACCCAGTTTCTAAATTATTCCCATGCAGGTTATATACACAGTCTTAGGCACAAGATAGAAACCAAACCTTTGGAGTATAAGGCCCAGTCATTCATACTGGGCAATTTTTGAATTGCAGGAAAAAACTGGAGAAACCTGGTGAATCTGACAAAGAAACAGGAGAAATACAGTATGTAAACTCCATACAGATAATGGTTAAGCTGGGATTTGATGCCAGTCTTTTGTAGTTTGCTCTTAGCTGAGCAAATAAAAGTACAGAGATTTACTGAAATCCCACATGGTTACACATGTTAATATGTATATCCTCATCAACAGATTAGATACCATGTGGGTGAAAAAGTCTCGGAATTCTATGCAATTAAAATTAAGCCAGAATCAGACTTTTTTACAGTGTAAATTCTGAATAACTCTCAGGACAGCATTCTGCTTCCATCTAATGGATTAAATACCATTATACTACAAAACATATCACAAATATCTCTGTGCAGTTTGCCACTCTAAGGCAACTCCTCAATATTCATGAGTGGGGTGGAACCTCCAACCAAAATACCATGTCATGTAAACAAGAAGTTGTAAAGCCAGATTTAGAACAAACTGAAACTAAACCATTATTTGAATCAAGTGATAGTGATGGCATTGTGAATTGGTTACGAGATGTCATCATCAGATATTGACACAGACAGTGAAACTGATGCATATGGCATAGGTACAACCAAACTGTCATGATATGCCTGGTGAAGTCAGTCGTGTGGAGCTTCACCATGGTGCAAGTTGCTGTGTGGCAAAAAGGCAAAATGATTATAATCAAGTGGAAGGACAAGACATTATTCCACTAAGCACTGCACATAATTCAGCAAGCCATGTACTGTATTAGCCTGCAATAACACAAGGGACACATTGATCATGTGAATCAAGTACTGACATTCTGCCCTCGCGCATACAAGCAACAGAAAAAAATATTAAAAGAAAAGAATGAAAAGAAACAGGCTTTTACGGTTCAGTTTGTGATGTTGGACTGTCTGTTGGTGACTGTTATAAAACATATCACACGAAGGACATGTTCTAAACCTCCTTTAGAACAGTAGTGGACACTAGATATACCTTTCCTACTGTATTTTTTGTATTTTTTTGTAGTTAAGTTCCGCATTCAATTAAAAATTCTTCTGTTAACTTTAAAGGCTATCCACAGCCTTGCCCTTCTATATCTGTCTGACCTCCTCCATGTTGCCATTCTCTCCCTAACCCTTAGATCCTCTTCCTCCATCCACTTGACTGTCCCTTTCATCCATCTTACCACCATGGGGAGCAGACCATTCAGTTGCTGTACTCCCCAGCTCTGCAAGTTACTACCATCTGAGCTTAGAAATATTGAATCATTTTCATTTTTCATATCTAAACTTAAAACTCATTTGTTTAAGGCTGCTTTTTCCCTTTAATTACAATTGCTCTGACTGATTTTAATTTTTGTATTTTAGTTTTGTTTATAATGTGTGTTTTATCTATTGTTTGGTGTCCTTGAGTGTTTAGAAAGGCGCCTATGAATAAGTAAATTGTATTATTATTATTATTATCTATGTATTACATTTTTGCTTATTGAAAAAATATTACTGTTTTGACTTGTTTTTCTAAGGGTAAACATAGTGCTAAGGAGGGTACTGAAGGAAAGCATAATTATATTATATTTGAGCTGAGGTTATTAAATGGATAATGAAATAATAAATAATTAAATAAAGATTTTGAATTATTTCCTATTACCAAATTAATGAGCGAGGATTCTTTTTTTTCCCTCCTTATTTATTTGGACTGAAAGTAAAAATAAAGATTCATTTGAGAAGTTGCATATTAAGAGTCCACTCTACGGATTTTACCATGGCGTTGATCCCGTCTATCAGCCTGTTTATTTCCAGATGCGTTCATTATAAAGAAAGAAAAAACCTTAGCTAGGACTTACATACATTACGAATAACTCAAAAAATTACTGCCTCAGATGCTTGACATTAGCTGAATGTAATGTATTTTCTGGCTATTTTTTAATATTATGTATTTCTTAGGAAAAGTTCTTGCTTTGTAAATTTACTTGCACATAATTTAAAAATAAAACCTGACAATTTACTTCATTTTTTGCACTGGGTTTACAATTAATTTTTTAATTCATACAATAAGAACTTTTTTTACCCAAACACCCAAATCTAAGATGTAGGTCAAAGGGTTTTTTGCAGAAGCATCTAACAGGATGGGTTACTAATGTGTAAATCCTTTCTTTCACCTTGCTGTTCAGATATGCAATCCATATGTGTCTGTGTCTTCCTCACAATGTTCGCCTAAAAATCCCAAGAGTATACAAAAGATATTTAGTTAGACACACATTTTTGCACCTTTTTTCATAGATTCTGTTTCATCTGGTACCTCAATGACAGTTTAAAGGTGATGTGAAAGTCTCCTTTTTCAAGGTAAATCAATCATGTGGTCATACATTGAGGTGATGTGTATTGAGTATTGATATTTGCTGTCTTCTTTTAAATTGGACAAAGAAATGGAAATATTCCAGGAGGTGAACATGCATTTTTGTTTTATTAGCAATTAAATGTTAAAATCTTACTCAGTTAAACACTAATTTGAAATAGGCCTATTGTAACATATTTTGCATTAGACAGCAGTTTATAATGAGTATTATTTTGCAAAGATAAAACACAAAGGTTACTATCAGGATAGTGAGGAAGCAGAGCCTGGAGGGTGAAATGTCTCTAAATGACTGCTTCCAAATGACAGACTGGGAAATGATTTGCGAGTCACATGGGGGTGACATTGAGCTACTCAGTCATTGCATCACAGACTATATTAACTTTTATGTCGACACTGTAGTACCTTCAAAGACAGTGTGTTGCTTTTCAAACAGCAAACCCTGGATTACTAAGGAGCTGAAAGGTATCCTGAATGAGAAAAGGAGAGTCATGTGGCAAGGAAGTACAACAAGTGATGAAGAAAAAGGTTAGTGGTGAAAAGGAAACTTATAAAGTTAAAACAGATAACAATCTTGCACAGAATAACACAAAAGATGTCTGGAAATGGATTAGGCATCATTACTGGACTCAAGCAATCCAAGGCTCAGGTGCTAGAAGGAGAGGTGAAAAAAGCAAATGTCTTGAACCAATTTCTTAATAGATTTTCCCACCCACTGCCACCTACTTCCAAAAATCAGTGCCTACTGCATTAATAACAACTGCCACTTCAACTGGAAAGGCCAGTGATAAATCCACCTCTGATCATCACTATGGGCTGTCCATAACTGAACAACAACAACATTTTCATACAAATAATGTAGCTCAAAGTGCTTTACATGATGAAGAATGAGAAAAAAAACAGTAAAGTAGAAAGCAAAGTCCGATGGCCAGGGAGGACAGAAAAAACGAAATAAAATCCAGACAGCTGGAGAAAAAATAAAATCTGCAGGGGTTCCAGACCATGAGACACGTCCAGCCCCTTCTGGGCATTCTACCTAACATAAATGACCAGTCTTCATTGTACTTAGGGTTCTTATGGAAGGACTTGATGATGATGGTCATGTGGACTTCTGGCCTTTAATCCATCAATGTAGGAGCATCATGGTGATTTGATTAGATGGTGGTGGCGCAGGTCGCCACCACAGGAAACCGGGAAAAGAACAGAAGAGAAAATAGGGGTTAGTACGGATTTTGGAGCCACCATGAATAGTAATGATAATTAATTGAATATACAGAGCATCAGAATTAAACTGAAATGAAGTTATGAGAAAGCCATGTTAAAGTAATGTGTTTTTATCAGTTGTTTAAAGTGCTCCACTGTATTAGCCTGGCGAATTCCTATTGGCAGGCTATTCTAGATTTTAGGTGCATAACAGCAGAAGGCTGCCTCACCACTTCTTTTAAGTTTAGCTCTTGGAATTCTAAGCAGACACTCATTTGAAGATCTAAGGTTACAATTTGGAATATAAGGTGTCAGACATTCCGATATATAAGTTGGAGGAGATTATTTAAGGCTTTGTAAACCATAAGCAGTATTTTAAAGTCAATTCTGAATGACACAGGTAACCAGTGTAGTGACATCAAAACTGGAGAAATGTGCTCAGATTTTCTTTTCCTACTTAGGGTTCTAGCAGCTGCATTCTGCACTAGTTGCAAACGATGTATGTCTTTTTTGAGTAGTCCTGAGAGGAGTGCGTTACAGTAATCTAGTCAACTGAAAACAAAAGCGTGAACTAGATTCTCAGCATCTTTCAATGATATAAGAGGTCTAACTTTTGCTATATTTCTTAAGTGAAAAAATGCTGTCCTAGTGATCTGATTAATATGCGATTTAAAATTCAGGTCACAGTCAACAGTTATCCCTAAATTCTTTACCTCCATCTTGACTTTTAATCCTAATGCTTTAAGTTTATTTCTAATAACCTCATTAGATCCATTATTGCCAATCACTAAAATTTCTGTTTTCTCATTATTTAGCTTGAGAAAAATTACTATTCATCCATTTAGAAACACAAGTAAGAAATTATGTTAGTGAAACAACAGAGTCAGGATCATCAGGGGCTATTGACAAATACAGCTGTGTGTCATCAGCATAGCTGTGGTAGCTCACATTGTGCCACGAGATAATCTGACCTAATAGAAGCATGTAAATTGAAAAGAGCAGCGGACACAGGATAGACTGTAGACCAAATGAGGAGCCAACACACAGGCAAAGCTATGAGAACAGATGGAGTCAGTCCTCGAGCTGTTAAGGCTGGTGCTGATCAAATTCGTGGTATCCTCTGTAACCTGTTCAATCTGTCCCTAAGGCTACAGAAAGTGCCGCTGCTGTGCAAAACAACCCGCTTTGATCCTGTTCTAAATAAGTAATGCACCTCTTAACCCAATGACTACTGACCAGTGGCACTTTACATCTCGCTTCATGAAAACCTTTGAGAGGCTGGTCATGAACTATATTAGAGCCCTCTTGTGGTAGGCCACCTGCATCCTCTGCAGTTTTCCTAGACAAAGATTGGAGTGGAAGATTCAGTTATCTCTCTGTTCCACAAGGTCTATCCTCACCTGGACAAAGCTTACAGCACTATGAGGTTTTTGTTTTTAATAGGCAAACTCGTATAAATACAGGTGCCCTGGATAACCGATTATCTATCTGGTAGTCCATAGTTAGTGAGACTCAATGATTGTGTTTCTGATACAGATGTGAGCAAATCTGGAGAACTGCAAGGAACAGACCTGTCTCCTCTACTCTTCACTCTGCACACCTCAGACTATAAATATAACACCTTGCCATGACACCTGCAAAAATTCTCAGATGGTTCTACATGAGACAGAGATAAGACTAAGGTGGAGAACTTTGTTTCTTGGTGCACAAAGAATTGCTTGCAACTTCATATTATGAAAAGCAAAAAACTGGTTAATAACTTTCATCGCACCAAAAAGCCTCTATGTCTGGTCACTATTAAGGTAGTGGATGCAGAGGTGGTGCACTCCTACAAGTTCTTGGGGTTTCACATATATATAATATGTCTCTTAACACAGACAAACTATATAAGAAAGGACAGAGTTCTTTTTTCTTAGGAGACTGTGTTCCTTTAATGTGGGTCATGACATCCTTCACTTCTATAACTTGGTGATAGTCAGTATGGTTTTCTACACGATGGTGTCCTGGGCCAGTAACGTCACTTGAAGAGAGGCCCACTGAATCAACACGCTAATTAAAAGGAGAGAATTAAAACACAACTGAGTGTTATTATGAATAATTCTGCATATCCTCTCTCTGACACACTAACACTGAGGACTTACTGCCAATGAATTATTCAGGTGTGTCACAAAAAGTGACTGGGGCTCTTTTACACCAACAGCAATACATGTACATAATGCCTCACTGTGACTAGAAGTTTTCTTTCATTTTAATGTTCTTCCTTTTTAGTCACTCTGGTGAGTGTTCAGACCTTGGCTGTTCTTTGGACCAGAGGTGTTATAAGGTCTTCATTCTTCTACTTAAAAGGCATTTTTGACATTTTGCTAGTAAAATCTAAACCCCGTTATTGGACCAATTCAGGCTGGAAGCCTGCCATTTCAGTTTTGGCTAAGCTGCCTAGTGGGAGGCCTGTTTAATATGCCCAGACCTGCCATGCCTGTCTTTCATTAATTTTGAGACATGCTCTTCAGTTTACCACTTGTGGTTACAAGAAACTCACAATTTTGCATTTATGATGAATTTAGAAAAGGATACCAGATGTCACAAAGCATGGTTAGAGACAGAAAATGCCAAACAGTGTCACCCACTGTCACTGTCACATATATATTTCATTGCCTTAGGATGGCAAGCAACATAATCAAAAACTGCAGTATAAACAACTGCAATGACCAATGTACAAAATGTGGTAAATTATTTGAATAACAACTGGGAATACCATCTCTCTGCGGTGGGCTGGCGCCCTGGCCTGGGTTTGTTTCCTCCCTTGCGCCCTGTGTTGGCTGGGATTGGCTCCAGCAGACCCCCGTGACCCTATTATTAGGATATAGTGGGTTGGATAATGGATGAATGGATGGAATACCATCTCTTATAATGTGGCAAATGCTGTATGGTGATTATGCATATAGTTAGAATTTTGAGTTTAGAAATTACTGGTTGATGATGCAATGCTTTTAATATTTCATTGCTATGGTTCATTATTATGCATTATTGTACTGCTCTATATATGAAAAAATGATTAAAATAAATTCAACTTAATTTTTGAACTTATTTTTAATACAATATACAGTACTGTATACAGTATACAAATATGTATTTATCTATAGGCTGAAAATTTAAGGTGATAAAACATAATTATATAATATTAAATAAACACTAGCACATTAATTTAATTCTAATTCTACTTTATTACATCTCCATTTTGTGAGCTCACTTAGTCCAATTTAGGGTTATGGGAGCTGGAGTCTTATCAATCACCATCAAATATAATGCCTGGACTTGGTTAATTATAATTACGGAACTACAGTAACTCATAAACTTATTACTAAATATAAAAAGAAAAAAATTGGAAATTACAAAATAACTGTTAAATCGATTGCTAAATTGAAAATGATCCAAATTTGAAATTGAATTTTAAGTTTTTCAATGAAAACTTTATTCTGAAAATTAGAAATTGATTTTTCAGTCTTGGGAAATGTTTCACTCCCAATGCAATCTCTAGAATGATAAGTAATTCAAGACAGTATTGTTACCAAAAGAAAAAATGCCCTTAGAATAACTACTAAATGATAGTAATCAGATGAGACTCCTAAATAGAGAAAATGAATAAATGAATATGTAATTTTTAAGTTAATGAGATGAAATCAGGACTCCATCCAACATTATACCTGCAAGTAAATCTTGTGAGTGTAGTTTACTATTTGCTTTTCAACATGACCTGCACTTTAAGAATGCAGCACTGAATCTGTTGATCACTCTTTATCACATTCTGAAGTAAAAAAAAACACAACACAATTAAAGGGCTCTTTCTTGGAAGTTTCTCTCAGTTTTACTTTAGGTATCCCATGTTATAAAGTAGTTATTTGTAGATTTCTGCAACGAGAGGAGGAAAAATTGGTTAGGTAAGCCTACCCATAACTATTTAACATATTACTGTTAGTTTGTTTATTTGCCTAAAGAGAAATTTTCTTGACTTTTCTGACATACTTCAGTGTTATTCCAATAGGGGGTATAATCCTAATATTTACTGTTATGACAATTTTTAACTTTTCAGATGTAATTTCCATTGAAACAATTACCCTATTAAAGATCTAAGTTTCAAAATCATTGACTATTATTTGTGTATGCCCAGGGACACAGCAAAAACCTTAATATTTTACTTAATCTTATCAAAAACATTCAGCATTGAAAGAATTAACTAGCAAACATGTCAAAGTTAGTGTCTGCCAATAGATTATATAATACTTCCTCCATGTTTTGTGCCTAGATCTAGAAGATTTGAGTTTTACTTTACCCCCAAATGCAGTGTCAAGAATGCCTAAGTTATGTTTAAATACACTAAGGAAACTGATGACCAAACTACTTAAATTTATGTAAAAAATCTTTCTTAAAATATATAAATGGATCTGTTTTACTAATGAGATCTTACCATTTTTTCCTTCACTTGTCTTTTCTGTGTAATGAGAAAGGATAAGATTAACAGAGTGAAGTGTTGGGGGCTAGCTAGTACCCCGTTTATTATGAAATAAAACTTGTGAAAAAGAAAACAAAAAAGTTTCATTATTGTGGATGTTGCACATTCTTGAGTGCTTCTCTTCTCAGGCCACATGCTTCCTTCTTTGTTGTGGAGCACAGTGCTGTTTGATCTAAAGTTCACAATGAATGCCAACTTTTAGTAACAAAGTTCTTTAAATAGAAGCAGAGGTGAAGCCTTCTAGGTGAAGCCAGAAGTTATGCTTCATCTTTTGGGCTGCAGGTGAAAGGAAAGAGACGATTATCGATCACTTTTCCCTTAATGTAAGCACCTGAGTCTTTACTTCCTTAATGGTGTGAGGATGCTCCCAGTTCACACAATTGCAATAAATGATACCAGCATTTTTGCTAAAATGTAATAGCACTTGGTGGCTTACTGCCACTAGTGTACTTCCTTAAAATAACAAAGAACCTTTGAACTTGCAACTTTATTTGGTCTAGAGTGAGGTTAGATTCTTTGAACCTCATGCATTTTTTTGCCCTTGTTTGGCAAGGAACCGGGAATTAGAAAGAATTTCTTACAGCATACTTATGCTACTCAACAAATCAATAGCACAGATCAAGCAAACTACTATAAGGGTTTGACTAATACCACATTACAATGCCCTTCCAGGTTCAACATTTGAACTTACTTGCCACAGACCCTGGAATGTCTTCCTGCTGTCAGTTTAGTGTTTATCTACTCTTCTCTTGACTTTGCAACAAGTTTTTTATTGAGAGGCAGATTTAAACCCTACTTCTGACTTACTTTTGGCTAAAGTATAAACCTCTTCCAGTGTTAAGAGTGGCCATCCTTTTTATCTAGACACACCAGACTAGATTTCTAAGCTTTAAAATTTAAATGGTCAGCCTCCAAGGTAGTTCCTACTGATCAAATTTACCACTTGGTTATATATATTCCTTACTGCGAGAGTTTTCAGGAGGGGGTTTCACTAACATATTTTTTCCTTGCCTGATCCTCAGCTTCAGGTTCGAGTTTATTGTTATATGTATTGAGTACACTGAAATCCCTACTTGCTTGTCAAACCAATATGCTAAGTTTTGCAGCTCCCTGGCACTAAGATTAGTACAGTAAGTAGTACTAGACAAGTATGAATCTCTCTTTAGAGGAAGATCAGGTTTTCTTCCTTCCAAACAGGATGCATTTGTCTATCTCTCTCTCTCACTCATGCCAATAAATCCTTATATTTCCTTTATCTACAGCATATCCTATAGTGAATAGGGCCACTAGTATGATATAAAACCATTCATCAACACTGAATATGTCAGTATTCGTTGAGAACAAAATACTGCCAACAGTCCTTATGGCATTTTTTGAAAACATACAATCTTTTAATAAACATAACGACTACAGATAGTACCATCCATAATTGTGGACTTCTGCTTAGAGTGTCCTGGACCCCATGTTCACAATACATATACACTGTAGATTTGCTTCCTAGATTCTGTTTTCATCTTGGCAATCACTGCATATTAGATCAATGGCCTACCACAAGGTTTTTTCCTTTTTATTTACTTTTTTCGCCAGAAGGTTGATAAGTTTCAAGGTTGCTTCCTCCATGTGGAAAGTCAAATATGGAAAGTTATTTTGCCTATTTTGTTCTTCAAAATTACAATCAACTTTATGCCATAATTTGTTTGTGTTCTGACTCATTTGGTACAATTTTCCTGGTCCTAAAAACTTTTTTACACTATTTATGTATTGTTTTGAACAGTTTTTGACCTATAAGAATCCATTCCAATGGTTATTTTCTTTGCATGTAGTCCTTGAAAAGATGTTACTTTTGGTTAATGATATAATTAATATTTGCTATGTCACAAATTTGATTTTCAGAGACTGCACTATTTTATACTTCTTTTACTACCACATGGTAGCTGGCGGAGCATGTCACCAGGAAATCATATATTGTAACATCACATATGCAGTGCTTTATAATCTGCATGCATATGACATCCGAGATTGTGGTCATTCTTTAAAAGCAAACTATTGTGCAATTTCTTTTTTAACTTTCTTGATTAATGACTACTTATTGCATATATATTGACTTCAAGTTTGCTTTTGTATTAGGTTGTTGGTATTTATGATATATCCTGCTGGTTTTAATGCTGTTTGCATTTAAGCATGCTCATCTAATGTTCCATTCTTACTTTGTCCTACTGGCCCACCTTATACCATTCTAAGGTAGTATAATATCCATACATAGCATGTTTAACATTATATCCTTACATTGTATACACACTTTTTTGAAAGTTACTCAGTACATTTTAATCTTTAGCCATGGGTGAATTCATATTTTTAAAGTAACATTAGCTTATGACATTGCTTAGACTGCTGCAATGCTAGTTTTGCAATCAATATGTATCTGAGCCAATTTCCATTATAATGTAATTTTTTTTTTGTTTATATGCCTCCCAGTAAAAAAGTAATGGTGTAGAACTTGGTAGAATTTTCATAAGCACCAAAATTTCTTCCAGTTTTTTAAAATATTTTACAGTAAACATTCCTTCAATATTTTAATTGATAGCAGTTTCTTAAGATGCTTTCATAGTGGAGCACAGTGGATATTTCATAACTTAAATTGTCATAATTATTTACTACAATTCATCTTGATACCCTTCTAGTGCATTTTGTGCTCTGAAAACATATACTGTAGGTAAGCGGCTTATTGCGTTCACTTGGGAACCATTTTGTCTGTTCTCATAGTTTTGCTCTTCTTTGCTGGGTGTCATTATAGAACAAGAGAAAGACCATAAAAGGGCTTTGAAAGCCATTTCTTGTGGCAATGTCAACATTTTGTTATGTCTAAGTGAATGAAAATCCTTGGAGGGATTCATGAAGTCAACAGAACTTGCAATCTATCGCTAAGCCTTCCTTTCCAGAATCATTTATTGGGCTAAAGGTCAATCTGTGCTGTTTTCTTCTCGTCTTTGACTTGCAGTTTGTCTCATAATTTTTTTACTGTCCCTAGGCATCTATCTTTCCTTCCCTTAATAATAGCTTTTACTCTCTGTAAGCTACTTATTTGGTCAATGTACTTTTATATTACTATTTTTCCACACACATTTGTAAATTATGTTTAAAATATTTGTTTAATTCATTAAAGTAATAATTTGTTGTTTGTCCTTCCTTCAGGAAAATAATGTCTTTCTCTGGGTAAAGAATAAAAGCAATGATTTTCAAATAGCCAAATGGCAACTTTGTTCATTGCTATTCATTTTGTAATTAGAAAGAGTCAATGAAGTAAAAAAGAAGAGGTAAATAATTTATCAGAAAAACTATGCCATCATGCTGAATGTTACTACATAATATAAAATTATAAAATGTTTAAATTATAAAGTAACTACATCATAAACAACTACATAAAAACCAATAATATGGAAATGGGCAAAGAAACATATGTAGGAGGAGGGTATTGGGCAACAAAAACTGGTGGAACACCAAAAATGGTTTAAGCTCCATATTGCTGCAAAGAATAATTAGTTATCTGTCTAATACAGAGTCGATGAAAATACTGTGAGTAAATTTAACAAATCATTACAAAACAACCCAAAATTAACTAGAATTGCTGCTGGGCTAAATTGTTATTAAGTGAAGTTGTCTTAAGTTATCTTGAAGATGCTACTACGAATGTAGTTAATTTGTAATAAAGTGTTAAAGCTGTTTATAAGACTTTTGACTAAGCCTGTATTTGCAATAGTTTTAATTAAAACAATTTTCCAAATATTTAACACAAACTTTTCCATGCAACTTTGTAAATAATCAAAGCAGTCGATTACATTAACTGAAATTAGTAAACCAGCCTTATCTATACAACTCACATAATACTGCAGGTACATTTCATCAGTCCTGGCTTATTGTGATTCTCTTCATTCTTCATCTCAAACATTTATCTTATATTCTGTCAGCACCTTCAAGGATCACAAATCTGAAAACAAGAAATAGACACACTACAATAAGTGTCAATTTTTCGGAAAATGGCAAAGGGATCATTGGGATGAAAAATAATGGGATGAAGTTTACCCATTAAAAATATAAGGAGAAGTTGCTGGCTAAGGAAAATGAAAGCAATAATGGTGTTGGTAGTGGTGAAAGAGAAGGACCTAGCTGTCGCTTTGTTGTGCTTATTCCCAAAGAGGAAGGAAAAAATTACCAAAAAACTTGTCTAAATAGAAAGCTATTACTGTTTAATTTATTTTATGAAACAAATAAAGGGAAAAAACAGGCTAAAGAAGTTACAAAAATAATACAAAATAACAAAACTGAACAGGAACAAAAGCAAACAGCAAAACAAAAGAAAAAATGCAATCAAACCAAGTCAACTGAACAGAGAAACCAAGCCAAGAATAACAGCAATAATGTTAAAAGCCAAACATATTTACAAAAATGGGGCAAAGAATATTTCCCAGCAAGTTAACTAATACCACAGTGCATAGCATATAACATTAGGATCCTTTATTGGGTGAACCGGTGGGCAATTGCAAATAACCACGATACATGGAAACTTTCAAAATTACAAAAAATGAAAAAGATTATAAAACAAAAAGTGTCATTCTCTATCAGCGTGAGCCATACAGAAGACAATTGAAGAACTAATTTTGTATAATTATTTATTTATTTTATCAGTTCTGTTGGTGACATTATGATGCTGAGTGCTGCTAAACAAATAAGCAACTTGATAATGAAGTTGTGCAAATTTCATTTACTTTGTGACCAATGCATTGCTGCAGGGGCACACTGCTGCCCTTCGAAAAACCCCCTCTTAAACAGTGTTTCAATGGGAAATAAACACAATCTTCAGCTCCTCTTTGCGGGATCAACAGCAGGCATACTGGCTTGCCGCACAATGTGTTCCTTACGCAGGGCTTCGAACATTTAAAAGAGTATTTAACCCACTGTATCTGAGTGTGTAATCACAGCTGTACAACAGCTGATCAGATTATCGGGATACAGCAACTAGCACATGCTGCCTCAGCCATGCGCAGTTTATTTGAACTTCTTTCATTTAGCAAATGCTTCAGAGCCTTTCTTGTAAGGACCCCACGCTTCAGAAACCGTTTCATCCCAAGAGCTCTAAACACACTCAATCAATCCTTCAAGTGTTCCTGGTAGAACTGTTTGTACTTATAAGTACAATTACCTCACTGTAAACTTGCGATACAGTTCTAATAATGCACAACCAGAGCCACTTTATAAAGTGCATATTTACATATGTTGACGACTGGCTTCTAAGTTGATTTTGATTTCCAAGCACTTTCATCTTGGATCTCTTGATATCATTTTTAAGATGAAAGTAAACATGCAGTAAATCATGTTTATTACATTACACAGATAAGTTTTAAACTTCATTAAAATAATATATATTGTTAATAATTAAACATGTGAGGGCATTTTGACAGTGGTAGAAACAAGCTGGTGCCCCATTCAGGGATTGTTCCTGCCTTGTGCTATATGCTTGCTGGGATTGGCGTGACGCTGGATGGATAGATGGATGGAATAATTAAACATGTACTACAAAGATATTTCAGTGTTCCATAAAAGCTTTGAAGAATCTGAGTTCTGAGTTTATAGATTGCTTGGCATCTATTACAGAGTTGATCATGTGACAGTTGGTTACTTGGAGAAAGAAAAGGAAGGACAGGAATTGGAGGTTAGTACGTTTGAGAGAGACAGTACTGCTGCAATAAATTATTTAATCGAAGGAAGCACATGGCACAGCAATCATCTTGCAGAAGGCAGGAAAAATCTCTGGACAGGGCGCCAGCTCATTGCTAAAACTGCACCACCGTGTCCCCATGTTTAATACATGCTTTAATTCCTATCATCATGAAAATGATATCAAATATACATCTTAATATTTAAATTGTCCAGAGACCTGTAATATCATGAATGTGATGTATTCTGTGTCCTGCTAGTGGACGAGAAAGCCTGTTTAAGAAGCACATAGTGATTGACACACATAGAGCACAAAAAAGAACATATAGAATACAAAGCATTTAACATGCTACTTTAGTTATGACGGGATCTGAGGAACTAGTAAATTAAATGATTTTAAGATGAAGTTTATAACGTTCTACTTTAATGACAAAATAAACTATGTGTAAATTTCGAGATTAAAGTTGACATTTGGGAATTTTTTTCAGCTGTGTCCCTATTTTGTTTTTCTTTTTTCTGTACCCTAATACTCTTCCATGTGACACACGGTGGGTTACAACTCGCCTTTTCACTGCAACTTTGACATCTGATCACTTCTTATTTATTTCGGGCACTTTGCGACTTTCTGAACTTGAACTTTCAAGTTTCTCTGCCACTCTGTTACTCGATCAACATCCTTTTTTTTATTTATGTCACTGCTTAACCCAACAAACAGTATGTTTTTCCTTGCCTTTGCTTGGTATTCGCTGAAATTCTTATTTTTCCTCCATTCTTTTCCCATTGTCTTTTCACAGAAAGCAAAACATAAGGGGCTATTTATATTAATTTGCACATTCAAAGAGGCGTAGTTCTGGGAGGAGTCAGGCGCGTGCACAAGTGTTACATTTCACTTAGACTGGGATTTATGTGCCTGAAGAACGTGGAAGTTGGTGTACACACAGATTTATGTATCTGGATTTTTTTGTGTATACACACATTTTCACTTTTGTCTGTACGTCATGTTTTAGTGTGAATTCTATGCACTGTGTTATACATGAAGCCTTAGACATGGATGTCCTGAGTTCTCACTTTTCTGTCTCTCTTCCCCCAGACTCCTTCTGCTCCAGCCACTGCTTCTGGGCCGCTGTACCCCCTTGATGAAGAAGACTTTGTGTTCTTTTGTGCAGGAATTGGAGCTGATGCATCAGGTTTGACAGGGGTTCCTAGCGAGGCTGGTTTGCCACTGAAAGAGACTTGTGTTTTTATCTGCCAGAAAAGCAATAAAGTTTTTACTACTTGGAAAACCTTTGGTTCTCTCCTGTGCAACTTTGTGACCCAAGCTTGACAATATAAATAAAACCATCCATCCATTATCCGACCCACTATATCCTAACTACAGGGTCATGGGGATCTGCTGGAGCCAATCCCAGCCAACACAGGGCGCAAGGCAAGAAACAAACCCCAGGCAGGGCGCACAAACACAAAATTTTGAATCGCCAATGCACCTAACCTGCATGTCTTTGGACTGTGGGAGGAAACTGGAGTACCCAGAGGAAACCCACGCAGACATGGGGAGAACATGCAAACTCCACATAGGGAGGACCCGGGAAGCGAACCTAGGTCTCCTAACTGCAAGGTAGCAGCGCTACCACTGGGCCACTGTGCTGCCTAATAAAACCACCATGAAATAATAAATTATTTCTTAAAAAAACATATAGGGAATACTTTAGAATAAGCACATATTTTGAAAATAAAGTAGTGTTTCTATATCATATTTACAGCTCCCACATTACTGTAAGAGCTTGATCTAATTTAGGAGTAGTTCCACTTTTTTGGTCTTTTAACGCATGTACATTATTAAATATCTAAGAAGCATACTGCATGAAACATGGTCCAGTTTAAATGTTAAAATATGTTTTGAATGGCACAACATTTTAAGAGGGTCCACAAAGGTCTAAATCTAGTAACTTGCATTGTTTTTAAATGCTAAGTTACTTACTCATGATTGAAATATTTTTTGTATCTATAGATAGTTAGATAGATAGATAGATAGATAGATAGATAGATAGATAGATAGATAGATAGATACTTTATTAATCCCAAGGGGAAATTCTTGCAGCTTATGATTGTTTGTTTGTAAGTTAAACCTAAACATTTAGTGTTCCTCTCTGAGCACAATACCAAGAAGATCAGCTATACAAAAATGATGCACTTTTTACACAAATGAAATTAAGATGTGAGCGCTATATTGTATAAAGAAAGACCCTAAATAATAAATAAACAGTATGTACACAATAAACATACAGCCTGCAAGGGATTGCCTACTCAGTTGTCGGGCCGCTGTCTGCCACATACAATTGTTTGTCCAGCTTGCATGTTGCAACAAGCACTAAACATTCTGTGCCTCTCCATTTGCTCCACCCCCACCCAGTCTCTTGTAAAACTTCTCCTTTCACCATTCAAGTGTTTGTCCCAGCTTACCAACTTCACATTGGCCATGAGACTATTTTAAAACCCATCACGGATTTACATCAAGAAAAGCCTCAAAATGACTTCCTTTACTGTGTCTTTCTTTTGATACAGAGCCATGTGGCTACATGTACCTCTAGCACCACCTAGTATCCCTGTGTTCCTGGTACATGTTTTGTTGAAGGAGCATTTCACAGGGTTTTTTCAGGGTACACATTTAAAACTCAAACAGTTAAATTTAATTTTGATAGGGCAAATTGTGAGCAGATACAACGAAACCCAAATAAGATAAATTGGGATAAACATTTAAGTGGTAATACAGTTAAGGAAATAAGAAACAGGTTTAAAAGAGTTTTACACATAATGCAAAATAATAGTATCCCAAAATTTAGAAGCAATAAGAAATTAAAGAAAACTCCAAGGTGGATAAATAAGCAGTTAAAAAAGAAGTTAACAAAAGAAAAAACAGCTGTATAAGATATATAAGATTAATAGCTAAAGGGCTAAATATGGCGCGTATAAAAACATAGTAGCATCAGTTAAAAAGGATATTAGGAAAGCTAACATCCTAATAAGGCAGTTGTAGAGAAATAGTATGAGGAACAGTAGAGGAATAAGAGCCTGAATATACAGACAGTAAAGTAGCAAATGCTTTCACTCTGCATTTTTCTGAAATTTATACATGTGAAGATGTTGACAGATTTCCAAAATTAACAGGAATAACAATTCCCCGAAATTTTCCAAAAACTCAGTCATCCTCATAGATGTTAAAAGGACCATGCAAACCATTCCAGGGCCCGCATTTTGTAAGATATAAAGACCTATTATATCGGGTATCAGAGTACGAGGGTGAGGTGGGGTCGTACTTGTTGGTGCTAAGAGTTTGCTGGAGGCAGGTTTGCATGCTCGCACACACCCACCTCTTAGGAGCCCACCTCTTGTCCGATAAATCACTAGAGTGAATTAAGTTCCACTTTTATTGGTCTGGAATCAATAAGGAAGTTTGCCATTTTTGTAGTTGCTGCCCGGTATGTCAAATGTGGCAGATTCTTTGGAAGGACTACGCTCTTCTTGTTCCAGGCCTCTGATAGATATCATATTTAAGCGGATCAGGGTAGACGTTGTAAATTCATTCTGGTCCTGGTCTAATATGCTACCAGATACCCAGAGTCCATCTCTTTGAGACAGGCCAGCTCTAAAAATATTGCACAAGAACTGGTGTTCTTTGCAAGAGAAGGCATCGCAAAGGAAATCCTAAAGGACCAAGGGACACCTTTTAACTTAGACTTGTTGCCAAGTTACTTCATATCAGACATCTGAAAATCTCAATGTGCAACCCTCAAACTAACAAAAAAGTATGGTCCTGATGTTGTGGTATAGGATAAAAATGCAGATACTGCATTTCATAGCCTAAAGCAAGCCTAATGTCGGCTCCTATGTTGCTGCCCTACCTCCTTTGCCATGAAAGTTAAATCTATATATCACTCAATGTTTTTGGACCTTCAGCCATATAAGTTCAATGTTCACCATCATCATGGCCTTGGAGTCAACCTCAGAACCTCAGACTTGGTGGTGGTGTGTGTATGTGTGTGTGTGTAGGGTCATGTTGTCACTTGTGCATGCTTAGGAGTCAACTTCAGGACTTGTCAACTTGTAATTTCACCCTGACACAAGGGTAGGTACTCTCTTGTAATGCTTCTCCTCTGCTTCCTTCTGAAGGTCCAAAAACAAACATCTCATCATTACATGACGTCACTTCCAGTTCAAGGGCTCCTAGGGCTTCCCCTTCCATGTCACTGATTTAACACTAGAAAAGCTGAAGCCTACGAAAAAAGTCATAATGCTGGGCCACCTTTAATTCCTTCACACCTCTTCATCAGTGTCTTTGTTTTGCAAATGTGTCAGTCAGCACAAGCAGCAAGCAGACTGGTATCTCATCCCCCACCAACACAGCTGAAATTCTCCCAGCTCAAGTCTGTTTATCTGGGTGTGAGGTGCCTTGAGTTGCATAGGGTAAATAATATATGATTATTTGGAATGCATACATTTCTGTAATGATCTGGATAAATGTAGGATGACATAAAATGCAAGGAAAGAATGTTGAACACATAACTAAAACAGAAACTTTTTTCATGTGATAATAATAATTGATAAAATGTTGACGTGAAATGTTTAATGTGTGAAGACTTAAGTTCAAATATCAAATAAATATGTTCACAAAAGGTGTAACAAAATACCTGTGCCTTTATTCAAAAATCTAACCAAAGAAAAATAAATTTTACAACTTATATGTTGCTGTCAATATTTAAAACCAAATCCCATTTATCAATTGCATGGGTGAGTTAGAGATAAGAATGGCTGCCTCTATATCAAGAGGTTGCAGGTTTGATCCTGGGTCTTCCCCATATTTCCGTTTTGAGTACATAACTCAAAAATTAAAACATGAAAAAACTTTCTGTTTTAGTTATGTGTTCAACATTTCTTCCCTCGCATTTCGTGTCATCCTACATTTATCCAGATTGTTGTAGACATGGAACACACATGAAATGTATGTCTCCCAATTATATGTATACAATATATTATTTATCCTATACAATCTAGGCATTTCATACCCAGATAAACAGACTTGAGCTGTGAGAATTTTGTGTTTCACTTCAACTGTGTCGATGGGGGTGATGGGATAGCAGGCTGCCTTCTGCAGTTGCTGATTGACACATTTGCAAAACAAAGGCGCTAATGAAGAGTTGCAAAGGAATTTAAGGTGCCCTGGCATTACGACTTTTTTCATAGGCTTCAGGGATTCTAGCGTTAATAACTAGCACCACTGCCATCTTTCCCCAATCTAATGATACTCCAGCACCTGGAAAGATGTTTTTCTCCATACACGTTAAAATTGTGTTTATTATTTTGTCATTTATTATATGGGGTTCACCTGTGGGTGCTCTTAACCTTTATCTTTAGGCTGTGTTTCACTTACAATATATATACTGTATCAAACAAACAACAATCTCCCAAATCACATATAACTTCTGGCTTGAATAAGACAGCTGCTTCTGTCAATCACTGGCTTGAAGGAGAGGTAAAATTTGGCCAGATTTCCGCAGTTGTACTGCACATTTACACTTAACACTAGAATTATCACAGTTTACGAGAAAACTCATAAATCTGGCCCACCTTAAATCCATTCAGGTTCTTTTGTCTTTTAAATGAGTCGATAATCCCAAGTAGCAAGCAGCCTGCTGTACCATTAACCCCCACCACAGGAGAAACCTCCCAACTGAAGCCTTGTTTATCAGGGAATAAGGTACCAAGCAGCCTGCTATACAACCCCCCAGCCCCGCCAGAGAAACTGTAAAAACCTCCCCCAGCTGAAGCCTTATTTATCAGGGAGTCAGGTACCTAGGCTAAAAAAATATATTGTTATTTGGAACACATGCATTTCATGTGTGTTCCGTGTCTACAAAGATCTACTATCTATGTAAGTGTAGGATGACAGGAAATGTTGAACACATACCTAAAAGACTTTTTCCATGTTTTAGTACAAAATGTAGACATGAAGTGTATAATGTGTGAAGGCTGAAGTCCAAATGTCAAATAAGCACTTTCACAAATGATACAAGTATAACATAACAATTGTGCCCCCCCCACCCCCCCCCAAGACTATAACCAAAGAAAAAAAAATCAGGTTAGTGTTGCTTATTAGCCCGATTTTTAGGTTATTACAGCGATTAGAGCTGCTGACTCCTATTCAGAAGGTCCTGGGTTCAAGTCTTAACATTTCCCAAAATAAACGTTTTGAGTAGTGAGCTGTTCTTATTGAATTAGAATTAGAATTAGAACAATCTAGACGAGAACAGGCCATTCAGCCCAACAAAGCTCGCCAGTCCTATCCACTTGCTTCCTCCAAGAAAACATCAAGTCGAGTTTTGAAAGTCCCTAACGTCTTACTGTCTACCACACTACTTGGTAGCTTATTCCAAGTGTCTATCGTTCTTTGTGTAAAGAAAAACTTCCTAATGTTTGTCGAAATTTACCCTTAACAAGTTTCCAACTGTGTCCCCGTGTTCTTGATGAGCTCATTTTAAAATACAAGTCTCGATCCACTGTACTAATTCCCTTCATAATTTTAAACACTTCAATCATGTCACCTCTTAATCTTCTTTTGCTTAAACTGTAAAGGCTCAGCTCTTTTAATCTTTCCTCATAATTCAACCCCTGTAGACCTGGAATCAGCCTAGTCGCTCTTCTCTGGACCTTTTCTAGTGCTGCTATGTCCTTTTTGTAGCCTGGAGACCAAAACTGCACACAGTACTCAAGATGAGGCCTCACCAGTGCATTATAAAGGTTGAGCATAACCTCCTTTGACTTGTACTCCACAGATCGTGCTATATAACCTAACATTCTGTTAGCCTTCTTAATGGCTTCTGAACACTGTTTGGAAGTTGATAGCTTGGAGTCCACTATGACTCCTAAATCCTTCTCATAAGGTGTACTCTCGATTTTTCGACCGCCCATTGTGTATTCAAACCTAATATTTTTACTTCCTATGTGTAATACTTTACATTTACTGACATTAAATTTCATCTGCCACAAATCTGCCCAAGCCTGTATGCTATCCAAGTCCTTCTGTAATGATATAACGGATTCCAAATTATCTGCTAATCCACCTATCTTGGTATCATCTGCAAACTTAACCAGCTTGTTACTTATATTCCTTATTGTTACTATTATACAATAAAAACATACATTTAATGTGAGTTTGTAATAGCCACTGTAAATGTATGGTACTTGTAAAGGTTAGCATTTTTTTAATTCAGTTTTATGCTCTCAGTCGTGTTCACGCTCGCCCCGATCTGACACTGGTGTTTTCAAATAAAGACAAGCTATAACAGAGGTGAACTCAGATCGGAGAAAGAGAACAGAAGCCCTCCCCGCAAGAAACGTCCACTCACATATAAGAACAACGCAGCTGCACCAGGCGTAAAGGTGAAAGATGGCACCATTTGGATACAGGACAAGGTCCGGCATCATCCTGCCAATCAGTCCTTCAAAGAAACACCACCATATTTTGACTTTACTACTTCCATGTCACAAGGCTCTGAATAAATCATCAAATAATGTTACATTCACATGCTGTTTGAAGATGGGAAAAAGTTTCATGATAATGTCCATCAAAGTGATACCACTCAGTAAGGAACTTATTAGAATACAGTAATACTCAATTTAGCTTGGTTATTGTTGTGTAATGTAGACCTTTAACCTCACTCAGTAACAAATTTGGAAAAAAAACAGGTTAACCAGAAATGGCTTCTTTTTGTGGTCAAACCTTATGTGGCATGATGCAATCACAACAATGTGGAAAGTTTGCTTTTTATTATCACTAAAAAGTATACGTTAGCTTTTCTTTAATTGCATCTATCCAAAAATGTCTACCCAAAATTTGCATGAGCATGAGGTGGGAAGCTGAGGCATCACAAACAGTAAATCAGAAAACTTCTATGGTATGTAACTGTACAGAGTAATTTTAAGGAATATGACATTGAATGTATGCTGTTGCAGTCATCAGATCCCAGTCCAGTCAAAGATGTGAAGAATTATATATAATAATCTTTTTTGTGTATAGGTGTGAATTTACTGAAAGCATCTCAGCACTAAGAACATTGTATACTAAACCTGAAGGTTGATTGTTAATTTCCCCAAATCCATCATAAAGGTCTATACAAGTTCTCTGCACTGAAACTACAGGTGATTTGCAGTCATCAAGGACTTTTTATGGATATTGTAGCTAAGGAGTACTCACAATTTGACAATGTGTTGGAAGACAAGAAACTGCAGCTTCTATGGTGGAAAACTTTTGGATTCTATACCCTTAGTGTATACAGTACATGCAGACACCCATAACTAACACCCAGTATATAATATTTCAGTAAATCTGCAACAGATATAGACATGTGCAAAATGCACTTCCACTTTCTCTATACAACTTCAGATGGCACCAGATTAAACCTCAAGTATGCTGTACTTCACATTGTTGCTACTACAACAGAAGTTCTCCATGCCCAATAAAGATAAGGAAATGAGGATGATAAAGCAGGGATAGAGGTTGGAAATTACAAAATTCTTGATGAGAGCAGAGGTGTATATAAGGATGGTGTTCCTGTTTTTGAATAATTATTTTGTTTTTTAATGGTTCCTTACTAAAATACTTTGTTTTCATTTGCATATACTTGAGTTATTCCCTGTTTTCCTAAACTGGAGAAATGGGCAATGGTATTATTTGCCCACATCCAATACTGGCAATCTTCTTCCATAATTTAAAATCTCAGATTGGCAGGTTTTCCCATAGACAGTACATGAGCAACTTTGTGATTTTCAGGAACTTATTCTCTTCATTATCTCATCCCACTTTTTTTTCACACTTTTCAAAAGGCTGTTCAATGCTTTAGTTATCTTTTGAAAGAACAAAAAGCTACAGTGATCCCTCGCTATGTCGCTCTTCGACTTTCGCGGCTTCACTCCATCGCGGATTTTAAATGTAAGCATATCTAAATATATATCACAGATTTTTCGCTGGTTCGTGGATTTCTGCGGACAATGGGTCTTTTAATTTATGGTACATGCTTCCTCAGTTTGTTTGCCCAGTTGATTTCATACAAGGGACGCTATTGGCGGATGGCTTAGAAGCTACCCAATCAGAGCATGTATTACGTATTAACTAAAACTCCTTAATGATATACGATATGCTTCCCGAGCGGTGCTTGATTGTTTGCTTTTCTCTCACTCTCTCTGACATTCTCTGCGCCTGACGGAGGGGGTGTGAGCAGAGGGGCTGTTTGCCTAGAGGATACGGACACTCTTCTAAAAAATGCCGCTTTATCGTGGTGCTTCGGCATACTTAAAAGCCCAAAAGCATGTATTGATTTTTTGATTGTTTGCTTTTCTCTCTCTGTCTCTCACTCTCTCTGACATTCTCTGCTCCTGAAACGCATTCCTTTGAACAGAAGATATGTTTGCATTCTTTTAATTGTAAGAAAGAACTGTCATCTCTGTCTTGCCATGGAGCACAGTTTAAACTTTTGACTAAAGGGTGTTATTTCATGTCTAGAGGGTTATAATAATGTTAACAGTGTGGGAGAGTTTATAAGGGCTTAAAATATATAAAAATAACCATACAAACATATGGTTTCTACTTCACAGATTTTCATCTATCGCGGGGGGTTCTGGAACGCAACCCCCGCGATCGAGGAGGGATTACTGTATTCTTAAGTAAAGTGTGTTTTGCTTTTATGGTGTGTGTCTATCATTTGTTTTGCGTTCATCTTATAAATAATCGGTTTCAGATTGTACATCTATTTATACCCTTTTCTTAATTAGTTATTAAATTATGATGTCCTGTGTACACCATATTACATTTTTGCAACTTTATTTAATCCAACCAGAGAACCACAAACAATATCATGTAATTAAAGTATTGTCACTCAGTTCCTTTTCAGTTGATTTGAGATGCTTCAATGGTGGGTTTAACAAAGAAGTAGTTTATAGTCATTCATAAATCATTCGATTAAGAGGGGTTTGATTAAAAAACACACAAAAAAGTACAATGTAAAGTTACTCATTAGTCTCAAAGAATTATCATTTTCGGAAACTCACTGTGGATATCTATGATTAGCTAATGTGGCTTGAAACAACTAATAGATAAACTGCAGTCAGTATTGTCCAGATTATTGGTGCTGTTAAGTCCACACCTTGACTAATACAGGCTTTTCTAAGGTCTCAGGGAACACCAACCTGTTACAGTGCATATGGAAGTAATAAAGTGGCTGTGAAAGGTCTATCAGCACCACTGCATGCAAAGCTACAAATAAGTGCTGATGTCGAGACCTACTGAGGTATGACATTGAATTTTAAGACGGTCCGCATAATAAGTAAAAAATGACATAGGAGATGCTTGGCCTTCATTGGTCACTAATCATTCTCTTTTCATTAAGTATATATCTGCTCAGAAACATTAAAGCTGACAGATTTGTAAATCATTTTACAATAGTGCTTTCTAGAAAAGGCATCACATGAGATAATGATTTAACTGTTTTCTTATTCCTTATTTTGTGCACTATAATTGTGTGAGTGCTTTCTAATATTGATTGCTATATTCTTTTTGATGCTCTATTTAGAATTTTATTACAGTGAGAAAGGAATATATTACAACATATTAAATGAAGATAAATTGGTAAATGTGCAAAAAGAAGTCTTAAATATAAAATACCTAAGTGTAGAATATAAATGACTTATATATATATTTTTTTTTTGAATTTGAAATGAAACCTTAAAAATTCATATTCTTCCAACATAACAAGAATTAGATGAAAACATCCAGTTTAGAAAGGAAGATTTTAAATCTAAACACAAAATTCCACAGTATAAAATGCACTTATAAACAAACCAGGTATTGTGCTTCTAATCACACTAACACATATCACTTTAATTTTTTGCATTTTGTTTTACGAAGTACTGATTAGTTGGATACACAGGGGATTCCACTGAAAACAACAGGTCTGATAAAACTTAAAAGGGATTGGAATTATCTTAGGTAATGAATTGAAATTCTATAGCTTTCTGTAAAAAAGGAAAAAAAAAAACAAGCAATGCAGCTCCATTCTCTAACTTGCTGTCAAGAAATATAATTTGTGCCCTCAGTGATTCACCTGGTTCATATGCAGCATGCAAATTTATTTCCCTAATAATCAGACCTGGAGATTGCCCAAGAGGATTAATAGCATCATTCCTTATGCACTGGCTGCCTCTAGGACTGCCAGGATATTATGCACCTCTGACATGGAAAAATTGTGTTAGTTCTACAGAGAAAACGCAAGGATATTTGTCCTGCTAGACAATATAATAGGCTGGTGCATCATCAGATTGCAATGTCATTTCAAAAACCTTGAATACAAATAATGTACAGTGGAAAGAATGGATGGTACATTTCTTAATACAGTAGATCTGTTATCTTCATATTTCTATAAAATCATCTGACTTTGCTTATTTTATTTCTTGTGCTGAAAGTTATTGTTATTTCTTTCATTCAGATAGAATATATATCTGCATATGCTGCATTGTGTTTAGTATTTGAAACCAGTGGTACTCTGTTTAACATATCGGTAATCATGTTCTTATTTTAAAGCTGATTGCCTTTTACTCACAAAAATAATGGCTTCATATGTGTGCTTAGGAAGTGCCAAATTCTTTAAATCAAGGTACTCTGACAAATCTTGACAAATCATTTCAGATTACGAATTTCAAATTGTTTCGTATGCACTTAAATCCAGCATCAGCACTGATTTGTCAGAAGGGCAGGAAAAAATGCTGGTAGGTAGTGAAAACCTCATTAAAAAGATAAGTGGGCCACATTCAATTTCAGTCCATTAATGCAAATTGATTTAAACCCTCACTCCACAGCTGAATGGTCCGAGCAGTTGTAGATATCATTCCATTATCACTGTGCACTATGCAGACATTGGAAAAGGACTGGCCACAGCACATACAATACTACAGTATAAACACCGAACACTACACTGAGTGCAAAAAGTATTAGAGCAGCTGGAGATGTGTGGGTTACTAGAAAGTTGCCTTTACCAATTAACTAAGTCACCATGCAGTTTGATGAAGTATGAAAAACATATTCATAAAAGACAAAATGTCTGATTTCTTTGATAACAACTGACCTGTGTAAAAGAAGGCTTTCAGCATTTTTTTATTTGAATTACAGCCACTGGCCAGTATGTTAGGTACATCTATACAGTACCGGCTAAGATTCCTCTTTGCCTTCGTTAACAGTCTGAATTCCTCATGGCATGGATTCCATGAGGTGCTAGTCCTTGCTAACTCATAACATCATGCAGATCCTTCAGAAATTTTCAGCCATGCTAGGAAACCCTTGCTCCACATCAACCCCAATATGCTCTGTTGGATTGAGATCTGAGGACTGCACAGGTTATTGGAGTAAATGGAAGGCACTGTCATGTTCATGGAGTCTATGTGAGATGGTGCATGTTTTTTGGTGTGGCACATTACACAGCTAAAAGTAGCTATTTCAAATATGGTAGACTGTGGGCATAAAGGGATGGTCAGCAGCATTTCTTAGGCACTTAGAAATCAGGCACCAGATGTGATTCTCAAACGAGAATGCATTTCTTGGGATAGCCCATTAAAAAGTATGTAGTGAATAGCAGAAAAATCCTGTGCTGCAAAGGCTACCTGCACAGGGCTTCTCCCTAAAACAACCCACCCTCAATTTCTCCAGTGTGTGTGTTTCAAACCACTGCTGGGGTTTCAGGGGGAGAGCAAAAGATAGTAGAAAAAAGACTTAATGCTGAGAGAAAGTAAAAAGGTAAAATTGCTTTTACTAGTAGCACAAGGTACCTGAAGCCATACAATTAATGTGCATGTTGTAATGAGTACTACAACAGTGGAGATAGGCAGGCACACATATGTAGACTGCTGCAGCTACTGGGCTCCACATATTTGGGAAGTGCCTCTGTCTGCTGTGATATCTTTTTGTCGTTTTAACTATTGCATTATTATATGGCATAACAACAGCAAACAGAGTTCAGATAAGTATTATGGTTTATGGACATACAATGTGTTAATAATTTACAACAAAACATTGCCATTTGTCTGAAATTGCAGCAAATCTGTGGTTTTTCACACATTCTATACGGGTGTCTCGTGCCAAAGAACAAATGCCTCATGGTAGTCTGATAGCAGTCATGGGACATCGTATTTTTGATTGCTTGTAGAAAAAAAAGTTCTGAGCAGGCATCAACCACAGCACTAACTGTGGTCATCGCTGCTCTTGTAAAAAGAATGGAGATAAATGGCACCAAACATAGCCATGTTTGAACAATGGACCTGCCCTGACTTTGCATATTAAAACACCCATCTCACCATTCAAGCCTGCATTTTCATATGTTGTCACATATAACTTCACAAAGCAACAGTGAAAATAGATACAAGTATAAATATATCAAAATGTACAGCAGACTCTGCTGAGTAAAGCAAGCCCAAGCATGTCAAGTGCGATAAAGCATTTGCAAGATATTCACAGTAAAAGAACAGGTTAGTATGCTAGACTGGCACCAGTGGTCTGGTGTTTCTGAACAGGTGGCTTGTTCCACCGTAGGTTTTATACCATTTTATAGTTGCGTCTGAGATGTTTCAAACCATATATTACATGCCCATGTCTGAAAAATAAACAGTGCCAAAGGTGAGAAAAATAAATGAAAATATGTGATTTTTTGGTATGTGTGTATATATATATATACAATAAATATATATGTGCGTGTGTCTATATGTGAGAAATTATATATATTTACATTTTTTTAATTATTTGATATAAATTTTATATTATTTTTATTTATACCTGAAAAGGTTCTGGAGGTGGGAGGGTTGCCCATGGTGCCAAATGGTGTAAGTATTTATTTCTTTGTATTATTAACATGAAACTTTTCACAGGTACAGTTGACATGTCTGGGAACACATCACAGATGAAGAAACTGACCTGGCATTGCTTGAACCTGAAATATGTTGCATTCAAATTTGGAAAAATCACAGTGTCTTCCTATGTTTTTTGCAATTTTGCCATCATTTTCTGAAAAAAGGAATGTTTAAATTCGTCACAAAGTCTAGCACATATGAGAAGTTATAGTGAAACAATGACCGTTCTTCCGTTATTTATTGGATAGTAAGGCTTTATTATGGTGTTCTTCCCTCAGGCAGAAATTACAGAAAAATGCCCTCAGGGTGTAAGGACACTGGAGCTATTCTGGCATGTTATGTTTGCATTTCCAGATAGACGGTAATGTTACTTTTCTTTAGTTATTCATTTAGACATGCAGTCAGAAGGCTGATGTTTGTGCATCCCCATTGTGCATCTTCGTTATCAGGCCTCTTAATGGCAGCCCTTTTGATGGGGTGTGACACACTGTTTACATCAGTTGCATGTTTTGCAGTTCATATTTTCATGAATATAGCTGCCAATTATTTCACGCTTACAATGACTCCTACACTATAATCGTATTGAGCACTCTGCACATGCAACACACATTTATATGTCTAATATTATTTTCTAGTAGTCCTTTCAACTTTAGACAGTTCATTGTAAACAGACACTTGCTCTCTATTTAACCGGAATATGGAGAGCACCTTGGATCTGTGCAGTTCAAAATCTCTGCCCCTACTTTGAGCACCGCCTTCATGAGGCATTGGATTGATTTAGAAATGTGATACTCAATGAGCTGTCTAATTATTCCCACCCAGATTTAAGCAAAATTCACTCATTGTTGGTTCCAGATGTGTACATTATATGTCTTACTTCCGCAAGACTAATATTTTCTAGATCACTCAACATTTTACAGCCTTCGCTTGTCTAGTTGTGCTGATCACATGCCCAAAACTATTACATACTAACAGGGCAATATGTCTTGTTCGCGTAAAAGAATCATATTCTCAGCAGCTCAGCAGGTGTCAGGATCACTACTGCTGGGATGGAGTCAGCCTTACAATAGTACTGTATTTGACTAAATAGGCTAAGAAATTGAATGCATATGTGAATAAAAGATCAAATACTGTAGATGCAGCTAAGTGTCAACACATCTTACCATTTTTAAAGTCACAAACAATAAATGCATCAAAGTTCTTATCCAAGGAACATTCTTGTGATAAAACAATTTTGCAAATAGAACCGCCATGGCTGGGTTGTCAAATCAGGATCAAAGTTAAGATCGGAATATACGAGCAAAGAGTAAGCGGGGCTGTCCGGAGGAGGGGTCAGAGGGGTCCTTCCACAGTTTCAGCAGGTTTAGGTTGTATATCCACTCGCTCAGTCGATGGTTTAGTTGTTTAACCAAATAGTCTACGAGCCCCTTCCTCTCCTTAACCTTGTAAGAGCCTCGCCAATGGATCAGTAATTTAGGATGTGATGTAGGAACGAGGACCATGACATGATCACCTGGTCGGAACTCCCGAAGCGATGTGCCACGGTCATAACAGCAGGCCTGAGCTGCTGGCGCCTTTTCCATGTGAGTTTTTAGGACTGGTCGTATTTTATTGAATCTAACTGTGCGATATATTCCAATATGTTTGTGGAAGGGAGGGCCTCCTCCTCCCAGCCTTCCTTTAGAATGTCTAATATGCCTCAGGGCTATCATCTGTATAATAATTCAAACGGTGAGTACCCCGTAGAGGCTTGCGGGACTTCCCAGTATACAAAAAGAATGAGGGAAAGGAGCTGATCCCAGCTCCTTCCATCCTCACTGACCACTTTACGAAGCATCTGTTTGAGAGTCTAATTAAACCTCCACTAAACCATTGTTTTGAGGATTATACACAGAGGTTTTTAAATGTTTTATCCTCGGTAACTTAGCTGTTTCCCTGAATGTTTCCGAGCTAAAGGGCATCCCTTGATCCATTAAGTTTACTTTGGGGAATGCCAACTTGCAAGAAGAACCCTACCAACTCCCGTACGATAATTATGTCATTCCAGGCAGGACCCGCAAAACTGGCGGACCTCCTCTTTGATTCCCGGCCAAAAAAATCAGAGCTTGATACGCTCCAGAGTCTTTTGGGGCCCCAAATGGGCTCCAAGGAGGTGGATATGCGCTAGTTCACAGATCTGTTGCCGGTAAGTTCGTGGGACTAGCAACAGTGAATGTACCTCTCCTTCATATTCAGCTACCCGATATAGGAGGTCATCATTTAAGACAGGGGTGGGCAGATTCAGTCCTGGAGGGCCGCAGTGGCTGCCGGATTTTGCTCCAACCCAATTGCTTAATAAGAAGCACTTATTGCTCAAGTAACACTTGTGCTTCACTTTAGTTGTCTCGCTTGTTACGATTCTGAACCTTTATTGCTTGTTTTAGTCTTAAACAGCTGTTCTCTTGGTTTTTAATGGCTTTTTATTAGCAATAAGATTCAAATGACAAAAGGAAGCAGCTTTTTTCCATTTATTTTGTTACCATTTACACATGCGCGTTTTTATCATGCACTATTGGCTTTAATTAAATACTTGGACGGAAAGTGAAGAGAAAAAAGTGAAAGATTGAGTATTACTCCATTTCAGCCTTAAAATCATATAGATGATATCCTTACAAAGGGGAAGAACATCTAGGATATGAGAATGGCCTGATATGGCAGAGTTAAAGCACTAACAAGCAATCAAATTAAATTATTGGCACGGATTGTTTTCTAATTAAGCAACTGGGTTGGAGCAAAAACTTGCAGCCTCTGCGGCCCTCCAGGACTGATTTTGCCCACCCCTGATTTAAGACAAAGTGAATACCCTATGGCATAGGATGCTGAGTGCGGTGGCTGTTTATCAGAACAACTGCATGTTTTACAAACTTAACACTAGAATTTCCAAATCCTGCAAAAAAACTTGTAATTTTGGCCCACCTTAAATCCATTCGCATCTCTCCGTCTTTTGTCTTGTAAATGTGTTGATAAGCACAAGTAGCAAGCAGCCTGATATACCATCCCCTCCACCAATGTAGAAAGGGCACAAATCTCTTCCAGCTCAAGCCTAAAAAATATATTGAAATTTGGAACACATGCATTTCATGTGTGTTCCATGTCTACAACAATCTATATAAACACATCGTTAAAACAGAAACATTTTCATGTTTTAGTAATAAATGACAAAATGTAGACATGAAGCATATAATGTATGAAGCCTGAAGTTCAAATATCAAATAAACACTTTCACAAAAGGTGCAAATATAATACAACAGCTTCTGTGGTGTAGCGGTAAGAACTGTTGACTTGAATTTACTGCTTTGAGTAGTGAGCTGCTCTTATTGTTAATATTACACAATAAAAACATACGTTTGATTTGCGTCTGTAACAGCCGGTGTAAATTTATAGTACTTGTAAAGTGTTTTTTTATTTACACTTTTATTCTCTCAGTCATGATCACAATACAACCCCCCTCCACCACCACCCCAGATCTGACATTGTTAGTTTTTATTTGAAACTGGGAATAACTGTAGATGTGAGTGGTGTTTTGAGACAATGAAACTGGAAACTTTCTGATCTGGAGGGATAAAAGCTGACACACAAACGCTGGTGTGTCATGCCTTCTTGGTATCTCATAGTCACATTCATTTTTTTTTTATTCAGTTTTATTGAGTGTTCCTGCTCAGACTGAATTAGTATGCACCTTATGGTCCATGATGTTAAAGCCGCACTGACAAAAAACAGAGACATAGGTATATATGATATTTGGAATTATTCATTTTATGACCTGTACAGTACATTTCAGAAAACATTGTGGCACCGATGCAACATTATTCATATTAATCATATTCATTTGCATACCTTCTTGTGGTAGTAATCATTGACTGTGTTTTTTTTTCCCTGATCTTGCCCAGTCTCCACATTTTGGTGTATGGTAGTGTTTCTTTTGTACTCCAGGGCATGCAAAGGAAAGAATAGTACAGAGAGGTCAGTTCTGCACTATATGCAATCATCAAATTCAAATGTTAACAGTTCTCACACACCCAAGGACCGTCCTTCCTACATTTACAACATGTGTACCTGTTGCAATGTACACACTTCTTTCTGTGTTGTGGTTCCTATTACATTGAAGAGGCACCTAACACTGACTGAGTTTGCTTTCCTGGGGGAAGTGTCGGTCTTGGAAGAGAAGATTATCGATGTTGCATCCTCTTTTTCTTTTTTCATCATCTTTTCTTATAAGAAGCGATGGCGAAGTTCCTCTGCAAGGTGAGCAAAGAAAACTCTTCTTTTCTCAGTGGACCCCGTGCATGCCTTGTACAATGCATGTGTGTTCATTACCGCCAGGTCAAGCATGTTGTAACACACAGCAACCAGCCACCTGCTCGTTCCTGCTCGCACTGAAGGAGCTCATGCCTTGTTGTTCACGATGTCAACGCAGCACTGGGGAAAAAAAGAAAGAGACAAATATATGTGACATTTTGAAGAAATAATTTTATGACCTGAATAGTACCAATCACAAAACACCATCGCACTAATTCAATATTATTTGAAAATGAACTACGTCATCTCGGGTATAAATTTATGGTACTTGTAAAAGTTAGGTTTTTTTTTTCAGTTTTATTCTCTCAGTCACGTTCACACTCTCCCTCCCCCCTTCCTGATATGACCTTAACTAACAGCATCACCATAAATTTACACCCGATCTGACGCTGTCAGTTTTCAAAGACTCATATATACTAGGGGCTCTGCCTCCGCTTGCTTTGCTTGCCAACCCCCGGCCCAGCCACTTAACGGCTCTGCCAGTCTTATATGGGTAAGCATGTGTATAATTTAAATAGATTGTTATTTTCATGGGAACTGTTACATATGCATAATAGAAATAAATATTTTGCATTACAGCAAGTAATTAACCAGAGTAAAAAATAGTCAAACTTGCAAATTTGCTTTTGCATTTATGTCATTTTTATTAAGTTCAAAATAAGCCAATTTGTTTTTTTTCATTACCAGTAAAGCTTGTGCTTCTTCGCCTTCTTTAAATCGAATCATATTCTGACCTGCTAAATGAATTGGTAATAATTCAACAGAATGACTTTGACTGTACATTGTCAATTTCATTAAATGCCACCCGCTTTCCATTGCACTGATGTACTGAGTATCTAAATATGCTTGAACTTCATCCTGAGAGTGTTCTTTGGATACATTTATGCATACTCTGTCATGCCCTTTATGAATGTACTTGTAGATGTACTTAATACTCTTAACCGATGCACAATACTCAACATTAATATGACCATCGAATTGTTAGAGCAATTACGGGTTATACGGTACAATCATTGAATTATCGATCATCACAATTTTAACAACTTTCTTTCTGTGATAAGTGTGTTGTTCATGCTGATTATCTCTGTGTTGATAATCAGGAAAGCCAGCCGTAGACATATCTGTTGAATTAATAAAAGCTTTAGGAAATTTCTTTAAATACTTTTTTTTCTTTTGAGTCCCAACCTACTGAATCTTTTAAATGAGATCTGTGAGACATGTGTTTAATGACTTTGTGCCATAATTCAGAATAGGTTTCTCTGTTTGGAATTTCAGCACAGACAAAACGATATACATCATCAGAAGGTAGTAATGTATTTTGCAAAGTAACAAATAAATACATGTGAGGGTTTTGCAGATAAATTTTGTGTAAAGTGCGATACTTTTGTACATATGGATTTGTATCCATTATTGGCTGTTTTTGAACCTCTTTACGACATTGTACTTTGTCTTCTACTCTTTGTCTTTTATGTCCTTTGTTGTCTAATGTTATCCACAAAGGATGTACTACATTACCTTTCTTGGATATGTCCTTCTTTCTATAGTAAGAAGACTGGATGGTGTTAACGGTTGTAGACATTCTTTGGGATATTGTAAGTTGGTTTTCATCTTCAGCAAGATCACCACCAAAAAATTTTAGTATAGTCTATTGATACACATTTAAACAATTTGCCATGTAACCAACAAACATTTTTGACATTACTGTAATTCAGTTGATTGCATCATTTCTCAAGATTCAAGATTCTTTATTTGTCACATGCATAGTTATACAGGACAACACACAGTGAAATGCATCTTAATCCGCTTATCAAAACTGTGCAAAGTTAAAAGAATATCAGTGAGATTAACAAAAAAGTCCTAGATTGAAAGATGACAGTATAATAGAACATAATAAATTAAGTGAATAAGTAGAATTAAGTGTTAAGGTGCAATAGTGCAGTGATTATTGTGCAAAACCAAAGTTAGACAAAGTTAGTCTTAGTTTTATTTGCCCTATAACCCGGAAGTACATCCTGGTCACAGGGACAGAGGAAATGACGTACTTCTGGGATGAAAAGAAGAGCTTTTGATCTGACCTGGAGGTGCTAGGAAGTCACATGGACTTAGGGTTCGGAAGCACTTCCGGGTCAAGGATTATAAAGGACTCTGGGAAATCCCAGGCAGACGAGCTGAGCTGGGAGGAAGTGTGGCAACGCGTCTGGGAGAGTGGAGGATTTATTGATTATTGTATTGTGTATTATTAATGCTATTAATGAGTATAGTGGAGTTGAGGGTGCTTTGTGAATGTTATTGTCCGAATAAAGAAAATTATTGGACTTTTATCTGGTGTCTGCCGTCTGATCAGAGGGTTCAAGGGAGCGACAGTACCCCATATCTGTCACAACATACAAGAATCAAAGGCAATATATAGCAAAATTATGTGGGGGGAAGGGGGGGTTTGGTGGGGGGAGCTGGGTCAGGGGGGTATTGGTCATAACATTTTATTTATTATAAACATATTCTTCTTAAGTTTGCATATGCTGGGTTTATGTCCAAATGTCTATTAATGGAGTTTTTGTCTGATAGCCAAGATTCAGCCAGTTCTCTGGCACTTTTAGTACTGGCCTTAAATCTTACTTGTACATTGTCCCAGTTAAATGTATGTCCTGTTGATTTTGTATGCGTATAGATCTGAGATCGTGAGTCCTTCCTTCTGACGGCGTTGCAATGTTCCTATATACATGTTACAATTGTTTTTGATGTTTGTCCTATGTATACTGCTGGGCAAGAACTGCATGGAATGCTATAAAGTGCGTTTTGTGTTTCTGCTGTCAATTTCTTGTTTTTAGCATTGAAAAGGACAGTGTGCAGATTGTTGGCAGGCTTGTGTGCTATTCCGATGCCTGATTTGGCCAGGATGCGTGCTTCACCTTCCGACACGCTGTGTTGATAAGGAAGTGTGTACCAGGTGGGATGGGGTGTCTGGTTCGAGTCAATTGTTTGCTGAGTATTTTTGGCATCTTCTGCGTAGGCATTGTTTAATGAATGTCTTTGAGTATCCACTTGAAGTGAAAAGATGGAAAAGATAGCGTCTTTCGTTCGTTTTTGCTTCCTTCGTATTACAATGGGTGTGGACTCTTCTGAATAAAGTTTTAACACAGCTCCATTTATGAGATAATGTATGGTGTCTGGCGAAGTATAAAATGTTGTCTGCATAGCATTCCTTACGGTAAACACTAGTGGTCAGGGTGGCGTCATTAATAATAAAACGTTACGACCAATACCCTGCCCGACCCAGGTCCCCCCACCAAACCCCCCCCTCTCCCCATCTAATTTTGCTATATATTGCCTTTGATTCTCGCATGTCTAAGCATTATCCTCTGATGAAGACTCCTGGTAGGGGCTGATGAAAGCTCAGGAAAATAAACTACTTTAGAATACAATATTCATTTTTTCTCCCTTTGTGGATCTCCAGCTGCTAATTTGCAAACTGTATCACAGACCTTCGCTTATATATATACAGTATATATATATATATATAGTAACAAAAGGTGCTATATAGGCGTCTGACCCAACACAGAAGGACATAGAGGCACGTATAAAACCAACAAGACTTTATTTTTCTTCACCCGTGGGTGCACGTCATCCCCGTGACCCACAGGCAATACACAGTCTCAAGCACTATTCCACTACACAGCAAAACCTTTCCTTTAACAACCACTCCTCCACAAGCGTAGTCCTCCTCCTCCCGACCCTGGCTCCTCAAGTAGTGGTGGCTGGCCCTTTTTATAACCCACCTGGAAGTGTTCCAGGTGCTTGACCACCTGGTCCTAATTGCACCTCCGGGTGGGGCTGAAGATTCGTCCAGCCAGGCAGCTGAGTCCATGCAGCTTACCCGAGCGGCCATCCGAGCCCCCAACCAGGCTGTGGAGGACTCCATCTCCCATGGAGCCCTGCGGGTGGTTGGGGAATCACCGTCAGCCAGGGAGGCTGCCACCAAGCGTCCCGGAGGAAGTACTGGACTGCCCATGGTGGCTCCCCCGGAACATAAGCAGCAGGGGCGTCCCTGCCGGGCATGGGACCCAGCTGTCCTTCACAATATATATATTAGATGGGATAAAACAAAACATGTGACTGGAACACACACACATTGTACACATGTCTATCTGCCAGCTATTTTGGTTTAGTCTGCACATCTTTTGCTAAAAATGCTGTACAATTCTCATCCTCACATGGGATAAAAACTCCAAGAAACTCTGTTAAAAGCATCTAAAAAGAAATTAAGTGGCATCGTGTAAGGTTGTCATGTTCTATCAAACCATTCCTAAACAATTTTTTAACAACAGCAACAAAAACATTTATTTATATATAATTAATTGAAAATAAAGAGTATCAAGATTAAATTAAAATGAAGTTATGAGAACGCCATGTTAAAGTAATGAGTTTTTAGCAGTTTTTTAAAGTGCTCCACTGTATTAGCCTGGCAAATTCATATTGGCAGGCTATTCCAGATTTTAGGTGCATAACAGCAGAAGGCTGCCTCACCACTTCTTTTAAGTTTAGCTCTTGGAATTCTAAGCAGACACTCATTTGAGGAACTAAGGTTACGATTTGGAATATAACGTGTCAAACATTCCGATATATAAGATGGAGCGAGATTATTTAAGGCTTTGTAAACCATAAGCAGTATTTTAAAGTCAATTCTGAATGACACAGGTAACCAGTGTAGTGACATCAGAGGGGTGATGTGCTCGGATTTTCTTTTCCTAGTTAGGATTCTAGCAGCTGCATTCTGCACTAGTTGCAAACGATTTATGTCTTTTTTGGGTAGTCCTGAAAGGAGTGCGTTACAGTAATCTAGTCAACTGAAAACAAAACCGTGAACTAATTTCTCAGCATCTTTAAATGATATAAGAGGTCTAACTTTTGCTATGTTTCTTAAGTAAAAAAATGCTGTCCTAGTGATCTGATTAATATGCGATTTAAAATTCAGGTTACAGTCAAAGGTTACCCCTAAATTCTTTACCTCCGTCTTGACTTTTAATCCTAATGCATCAAGCTTATTTCTAATAACCTCATTATAACCATTATTGCCAATGACTAAAATTTCTGTTTTCTCTTTATTTAGCTTGAGAAAATTACTATTCATCCATTTAGAAACACAAGTAAGACATTATGTTAGTGAAACAACAGAGTTGGGGTCATCAGGGGCTATTGACAAATACAGCTGCGTGTCATCAGCATAGCTATGGTAACTCATGTTATGCCCCGAGATAATCTGACGTAACGAAAGCATGTAGATCGAAAAGATCAGTGGACCCAGGACAGAGCCTTGTGGAACCCCATATAGCATATCATGTGTCTTTTAATTAATGTAGTTGTAATTACCACAACTAACAAAGAATTTTCTGCCTGCCAGGTAGGATTCAAACCAATTTAAGACACTACCAGAGAGGCCCACCCATTGACTAAGGCGATTTCTAAGAATGTTGTGATCATTGGTGTCAAATGCAGCACTCAGATCTAAGGATGAGAACAGATAAATGGCCTCTGTCTACATTCACCTGCAAGTCATTTACTACTTTAACAAGTGCAGATTATGTACTGTGATTTGCTCTAAAACCTGACCTAAACTACAGCAGTCTTAAGACAGTCTGGGAAGACCCCCGTATCTAATGAAGAGTTTACTATGTCAAGAATATTATCAATTAGCACGCCTGATACTTCTTTGGAAAACCTTTTGGTATTGGGTCAAGGACGCAGGTGGAGCGTCTCAGTTGAGAAATTATTCTATGTAAATCAGGTTAATCTATCCTGGTGAAAGAATTTAATTTGTTTATACCGGAGTACTGGGGCTTAGGAGGATCTGCAGTGTTGGGGAGATATACTATATTATTTCTAATATCATTAATTTTTTGATTGAAAAATACAGCAATAGCCTCACAGGTTTCACTGGAAGTATTTTGGAGGCATTCCTTTGCGTTACCTGGGTTTAGCAGACGATCAATCATAGAGAATGAGATTCTGGGATTACTAGCATTGTTATTTATAATCTTAGAGAAATAGCAGCGCCTCTCAAGACGGACTGTGTTATTGTATTCTGTTATTTTAACCTTCAATATCTCATAGTGGATAGTTAATTTAGTTTTACTCCATTTACGCTCAGCTCTACGGCATGTTCTCTTTAAATCAGACACTCTTTTGGTCTTCCATGTTATAACAATGCTAGAAGATTTTTTAACTGTCCTTTCAGGTGCAACTATTTAGCAGCAGCTCTCAACTTAGTATTACATTTTTCCACTTTACTATTTGCATTATCCTCGCTATTGTAGTTAGCACTATAAACGGACTGATTGCTTAGAATGTTTGTAAGTTTTAAAGCTACTGATGAATCAAAGAAGCGTTTTTTTAACAATATGCTTCTCATGAATGTTTTCTATCAATATTTCTATATTAAATAGTAAAAGAAAATGGTCTGATAGACCAATATCAATGATCTGCTTCACATCAACTTTTAGTCCTTTGGTAATCACTAACTCTAATGTATGACCTGCTTTGTGTGTAGGCTGATTAATGAGCTGTCTCAAATCAAAAGAGTCCAGGTGGTACATGAATTGTTTTACTTATGGATTACACTGATTATCGAAATGAGTTAATGGCGCCAACTATTAGGAGTGTGTCATAGTTCGTAATTATAATTGACACTAAGTCTGAGAATTCCTCAAAGAAAGACGCATTAAATTTAGGAGGCTTATACACGGATAATACTAGAAAGTGAGAATCTCCATGAATAACAACGGCAACATACTCAAAGGACTTGAATTTACCAAAACTAACATCTTTACACTTTAACTGGCTCAAGTAAATGTTTGCTAAACCGCCACCATTCTTTCCCTGGCAATCCGCACAAGTAAAACTGTACTTCGGAGGCGCAGATTCAATTAAAACAGCCGCGCCATCAGAGCTAAAGCCACGTTTCACTTAGTGTGATAAAATCAATTTTTCTATTACTAATAAGATCGTTGATCAAAAACGCCTTGTTGGTTAATGCTCTAACATTTAATAGTGCCATATTACATGCGGGGACTGGCAGGGACACTCAATAAAACTGAATAAAAAGAAAATCAAGTGACGGTGAGATACGAAGAAGGCAGCTTCGCCAGCGTTTGTGTGTCAGAACCCTTTGGGGCGTTAGTATGCATCGTGGTACACTGCAGAGCTATAGCGCGTCTTTAGTGAAAACAACCGTGTCAGATGGGGTTGTATGGATTGATTCTGAACGCGACTGAGAGAATGAAAAGTGAATTTAAAAAAAAGCTAACCTTTACAAGGATCATAAATTGCACCGGCTGTTACAGACTGAAATCAAATGTATGCTTTTATTCTAAAATAGTAAGACTAAGAGCAGTTTACTTCTCAAAACGGAGAGGTGCAGGATCGAACTTGCAACCTTTTGATTCCAAGGCGAGAACTGATTCCATTGCACCACAGAGGCAGTTATAATAAATGGCTGTCAATGTCGCATGTTAAGGCGGCTTTGTGTTTCTGCAGTTATATTTTTGAATAAATGCGCAATTGTTGTGTTATTCTTGTGAAAATGTTTCTTTGCTATTTGGACTTCAGGCTTCATACATTATATAGTTTATGCCTACATTTTGTCATCTACTACTAGAATATAAAAAACGTTTCTGTTTTAACAATGTGTTTACACAGATTACTGTAGAAACGGAACAGACATGAAATCCGTGTGTTCCAAATAACAATCTATTATTTCCACTCTAAAACTCCACTTCACTCCCAGATACTCAATCAAGGCATGAGCTGAGAGAAGTTCGTGCACATTCTAAATTGGTGTGGTGGATGGAATAGCCGGCTGCTCCTAGCTTCTCTTTATCAGCACATTTAGAAGACAAAGGACGCTGGCGGAGAGGTGTGAAGGGATTTAAGAAGCAATTTAAGGTAGGACGGAATTACGAGTTTTTTCGTAGGCTCTGGTAATTCTAGTGTTAAAGATAGAGTGAGAAGCTCAGTCATCCGGGAGGGGCTCAGAGTAGAGCCGCTGATCCTCCGCATCGAGAGGAGTCAGATTAGGTGGCTCGGGCATCAGATCAGGATGCCTCCTGGATGCCTCCGTGGTGAGGTGTTCTGGGCACGTCCAACCGGGAGGAGGCCCTGGGGAAGATCCAGGACACGCTGGAGGGACTATGTCTCCCGGCTGGCCTGGAAACACCTTGGGATTCTCCCGGAAGAGCTAGAAGAAGTGGCCGGGGAGAGGGAAGTCTGGGCCTCTCTGCTCAAGCTGCTGCCTCCGCAACCCGACCTTGGATAAGAGGAAGAGGATGGATGTATGGATGGATGGATGGATGGGTTGAAGGCAAAGTGGGGGTGCGCAGGGCGTCAAACCGGTTCTGGGTCAAGATGCTCGCTTATGCCGATGGAGGTGTTCTAGCCTTGAACCCCCGCCTGCATAGCTGAAATACACCGAGGTCTTCATTGGTGGCGTTGTTGCTCCGACAAGGCGTGGGGGTGAAGCTCACTTGGCCTTGGAGGTGAGCGGTACACCGTGGAGTCGATGTTACTGAAACCCGGCGTGTTACGTCAATTTCAGATGGCGGAGATGGTTTTTCCAGCAGCCGAGCCTTCAAATCTCGTAGGTACCTCCATCTAAACAGGAGTTTCTGGATCTGGTTGTTGAGAGCCTTGAGTTCTTCTACAACGGCAACGTGATTCATCTCACTGTCGGCCATTGTCTGCTTCTGCTTCTGCTTCCGCTTCGTGCCCTAGGAAAAAATGAGAGAGAGAGAGAAGTTAACTGCTGTTGAAGTGTGTCAGGGTGCATTATCCTGTTGGAAGAGGCCACTGCCATAAAGGAATACCATTGCCCTGAACGGGTTTATGTGGTCTGAAGCAATCATTAAATATATGGTACTTGCCAATGTAACATCCAAATGAATGTCAGGACCAAAGTTTTCCCAGGAGAACATTACTCAGAGTATCACACTGCCTCCACATTCCTCCCATTGTGATCCTGCTGCCATTTCTTCCATAGGTAAATGACACACCAGGCTGACCACATTATTAAGAAAAAAAAAATCTAACCAGGCCATCTCCTTCCATTGCTCCAGTTCTGACTTCACATGCCCATTGTAGGTGCTTCCAGCAGTGGACAGGGGTCAACATGAACACTCTGACAGGTCTGCCGCTATGCAGCAAGCTGCAATGCATGTGTGTTATGACACATTTCTCTTTAGGCCAGCATTAAGTTTTTCATCAGTCTGCGAAACAGTAGCACTACTGTAGGATTGAATCAGACGGCTAACCTTTGATCCCCACATTAATCAAATAACCTTTGTCATCTATGACCCTGTCACCAGTTCACCAGTTGTCCTTTTTTGGATCACTATTGATAGATACTAACTACTGCATACTGGAAACACCCTATAAATCCTGCCGCTTTAGAGATCCTCTTGACCCAGTCGTCTAGCCATCACAATTTGGCTTTTGTCAAAAGTCGTTCAGATCCTTATGCTGCACCATCTTTCCAGCTTCTAACACATCACTTTCAGGAATGAACTGACTGTTCAACTTGCTGCCTAATATATCCTATCACTTGACAAGTGTCATTGTTGTGACATAATCAAAGCTATTCCCTTCACCTGTCAGTGGTTTTAATATTGTGGCTGATTGGTGTACTTATATATACAAGCCTATATACAGTATAAGCTTATATATGTCAAGCTTGGGTCACAGAGTTGCACAGGAGACTGGAAAAAGGAACCAGGTTTCCAAGGTACAAAATCTTTATTGCTGAACTGGCAGGCAGACAAGCACACAGGCTGCAACTGGCCAACGTCACAGTACAGCTCCCTTCTCCTGATTAAAAGAACACAGTCTTCTTCATCAAGCAGGTTCAGCAGCTTGGAAGCAACGATTGGGACAGGAGGACAAGATAGTGAGAGAGGACAAGATAGTGTGAGCTGTTAGGTGGTCAGGGCTTTGTCTTTTAAACCTTGTTCTAAACCCTGTGCAAGAAGCATGTTGCCTTTAAGCCTGCAAATCATGCAAAGGACAGCTAACAGTGTGTTTGTTTATCATTGAAAATTTGTTTAAGAGGGAGATTCTGAAGTGCAGCTGTGTTTCTTTGCTATAGGTTTACTGTTTAACAGAGAGACAGCTCGTAATTAATAGCATATGAGTGTACAACTGCCAGTGCTATGTGGTAGGAAAACGGAGCAGGGGAGGCACTGAACTGCCTATGTGCGACTATTGCTGCCATATATATATATATTGTCACCTAAGGTATGTGGTACCACCCTGGAATAAGAGCCTCGATAAACCTTGAGGGCAGGGAAGCCCCACCCCTTCTGGCCCACTCAATATAAAAGGGCATCTCATTTTGGACCTGACTGCCATAAATAGCACAAAAGAGAGAATGAGCACTGTTTCAAGGGAATTGTCCCAGCCAGAGAGTGCCATCAATCTGGTGTTTTTTTTGAAATTTTCTTTTTTTGTTGGAATTAAATGGGGTTTTGAACAGTTTGCCCCACTCCTATATATATATATATATATATAAACAGTATGTAAGAATATGTAATAGTATGTCACAAATAAATCAATAACTGTCAATAAATAATTTTTTAAATAATACATTGATCATTGTTTTTTAATAATTATTGTGTTATATTTAAACATGAATTTAGTAAGGCTTTTTTTCCTGAAATGGGCCTGAAATAAACAGTGCTGGTATTTGCTATGCATGCAAATGAAAGTGAGAAAAGTGTAACATAAATCTTTCACAGAAAAAAAATGAAAAGACCCTCATTTTATTATGCTTCTCTGCTGAATTTTGTTCAGAAACTTTCCATGGTCATCAGCATACTAAACAAATTGAAAGCCACTAGTGACCAATTACACTGAGGTTAAGCTGCATAACTTTATGATAGCATTAAGCCAATATATCTTCATTATGAGCCTGCTGTGTTTTCAGTACTGTTTATATGATGATACTAAATGTGGATATGGAGCACACTCTGTGGGACCAATTCCTTTCGGCCTGAAAACTGTAAGGTCTCTTGTGTACTTAGGTCCGGAGCTAATTACAGGGATAACATCTGCTTTCAACACTCTGCAGTGGCAATCACTATCAGCTTTATTCTACAGACGGCAGAAAATTACTAAGCATTTGCAGTCCTTCAAAACACTGCATTTGAATTTAATATCCCCAAATACAGCATTGAAGGCATTCTGTTTATTAATTTTTTTCCATAAATACCAAGTGTTATTTCAATTTTTATGAATATTTTCTCTTTTATTTAAAATATAGTTTTTAAATGACATTTGAATTAAAATTACAGCAATTCAGGGATTATAAAAAAATCATAATAAGGTCATAGTTTTTATTTAATTAATTTAATAATAAGCCCTTTATGCTGAAGCACCACAATTCACTAACCAATTGTGATGCCTAGATTATTTAAGTATTTTGTTTTATGAATAATTACTTGCATTCATGCTGGATATTACTTTTACAAATGAAATTGCTATCAACTTTATTTTCTCCTAAAATTAATAAATTACTTTGTATGTACTGATTTTTTTAAAGTATAAGTATGTTATCTGTATGTCTTGCTAATCATTAATTTAAAGATATCAAATATTTATATAGTTGAAAATAATAATAATGTGTCTGTATGTCAGTAACTTCTTGACTTAATATGATGATTAAAATCTCAAACATCAAGTGCATGTTCCTTTGTGATTATAGAGGAAGGAAATATCAAAATAGTACAGAGAAGCCTAAATTTATTATTATGGTGAAGTTTCCTGGTGTCCCAAACGAAGTAAATACATTGGGAGACTTTGATGCCTGGTGCCTTCAGCCTGAGCACATGGCATACCATGGGCATCTTGAAGTTCATGGGCCGAGTGATGAGGAGAGAGGGAGAGACACAGCTCCAAATAGTATGGAAAAATGTTTAAAAAGTGCAGTATTTAATGCAATCAGTGTACAAGATTCACAAGTCCATTGTCACACAATACAATGTGATGTGTTTAAAGAATAAAAATAGGAATCAAAGCAAACTCAGTACAACCACTTTCAACATCCTTTAACTTTATCAGGGCCAGACAAGATCATAACTTGCTCAAGGCCTCCACTGCTTAGAGAAATTCAGAAGGTTCACACCCAACCACTAGCTCACTGCACCAGTTCAGATTTTCACTTCCAATCCATTAGAAAATTTGGAGGAATCTGTATCAGGTACTACCCTTTCTCTCTAACATGACAGCCATCCTGAACAATCTAAAGATATATGATGAGAAGACAATAAACAAGAAGACAAACTGATGTGATGAAGAAATACGAAGATGAATGACAGAACCTAGAGTCAGTTATGCTGCCCTTAATAATCTTATGATTGCTGTAGCCAAAGCTGTGCCTATATGCCCCTATCTGCACTAGTAGGCACACCCATCACCACTTCTGCAACACTACATGCTTCAAACCTCATGGTCTCCAGCATGTGTGCATGCCAAAATGCGAGCAAATCCTTAGTTGTAGCAACCTTGCAGTACTCTATTTAGGCAATTTTCCTGAATTTACTCTAGGCCCTTCAATCTAATTATGGCCCCATTGTTAGTCTTTCCAGCAGCTAACCTAGTGCTTCTTCTCTTACAGCACTAACAACACATCAGGACACCTGCAGCTCCACTCTCTTGGGCACACAGCCAGCCTCCAAGACTTGCACTAATGCCTGCGGGTACCTTCTCCCAGAGCAAGCTACAAGCCATTTTCTAATTGCACCTTCAGAAAAACCAACTACCCACCTAAGATGACACCTCATCTAGGACCTCACTTGGTTTATTCTCTGTTTGTCACTGCAATGTAAAAAAAAAAAATAAAACCCAAATAAACAAATACTGACTCGAACAATATTATATTTTCTGAACCCATGTTTTTTCATTGTAGAATTGTCCAGTATTTGAAAATGATTGGTTTCTGATTTGCACTAGATAATATCAGAAGACTTCAGAGTCAGGAGAGCTACAGCCTGTCCAGGCAGTATTGGATGCAAGGCAGCAGCTCAATTTGGATAAGAGATCAGTCCACCAAAGTGTACCCACACAATCATAGTGGACTGATTTTGAGTCACCAATTAACCTAACATGTTGGCCTCTAGTAGAGACCTGCAGTAGCTGGAGAACCAGTGCACACACAACACGAACATGCAAACTTCACTTGGGAGCTACAGTGAAGTGGGGTGGTGCAGCAGTGCTAACCAATGCACTACTCTATTGTCCACTTTAAAATACTAATTATTCAAAGTTAGCTTTTTTTTTTGCTGTACATTATTTCTAGAGAGACCACTGTTTTCAGCTGATATGTCAGGTCTGATGTGTGAACATCAGGCTTAAATAACAGAATGACTGTAAAGGCCCAGACTTGATATGACATGTCAGAAGTAACATGAGTTGTCTTCCAGAGTTTTCTACTCCACTCTAAGGAAATAAGTGGAACGTGTGTTAGTGGTGGTGTTACACTCTTTGTCATCCTCATTCATTTCCTTTTTCCTATACATACTGTACAGTACAAAAATTGTTAAATCTACGTTATCAAAATTAAGGTCACAACAGTAAACATACAGCATTTCACTCAAGTAAAAACCTTCAGAAAAATTGTACTGCTTAACAGCTTGGGTGTGACAGAAAACTATACAGAAATCTTCAGAACATTAGATGCTTTTTGTAAACATTAACAGAATGCATTATCAAATATTTATCCTACTTAAGCTGGCATCATCACTTTTTTAAAAGGTTGATGTTTCAATGTTGTGAACACAGTGACACTAAATCATATTAAGAAAGGTTTAATCATTAGAGGATGGATGGATATTTTTCAAGTCCTAATCACCTCCAGAGGCTACTGCCTTGTGCCTGATGTAGTGAAGACTGGCAGCTGCAACCAACAATTATATTAAACAGGTTCCAAAATGTATGGATGCATACTTTATTTTATAATGTTTATTTTCTCTGTCAGTCTCTTCAGTCACTACCTTTAAATTCAAATAAACAACAAATACATATTTTGGGAGATTATTACCAATGCAGTATTTGATTAATTAACCTATTATGAGTTGGCTGTTATCTTACACACAATGCAACACTTAACTACACTAAATGAATATTTGATGTACCGTGAATTGTATATGACAATGAAAAGGCAATAACTGTGAAGTACCCATGTACTCTTTTCCAATTGATACTAGCTAGTACAGCCAGTATTATATTCGTAAAAACATATTTAAAAGATATCTGTATGTTTGATCTGTTTTTACTGGATTACTTTTCTGATTTTCCACCATTAAAAATGTGAGATTGTACTCTACCTCTTATGATCACACCAGCTAAACAGTGGCATGTTTTGTAAAGATATTGTAAACTTCAACATAAGATCAAGCGATTGTTAATCTACAAATAAATTTAAAACAAAAATAGCATATTAAACACTCTGTAATCTATGTGCTATGGGAATCAATGGTTAACTACTAGGTGTTTTTTTAATTTTTCTAAGTACAGTACTGAGCAAACTATAGTGATCTATTGTTTTACAAAGACAAACTGCTTAACCTAACTAAATAATTTTAACAGTTAATTAACAAATATTCACGTTTTCCTGAATGAAAGGTAGATTGTGAGGTGCTGGCACTACTCTTTACTATCTTATTCCTCTTATGTTTGCTGTCACTGCTAGAAGGCTGCCACAGTAAACAATACTACTCTGTTATCATCTAAAAGAACAAGCTTTTCTTAAAAAATGTCTAGTTTTTTTTCATTTTTGGTCTCGTCGGATGCGACAGATGGACGTCTGAAGTGGAGCTCCGCTAGCAGTGGTGTTATTTTTCATATTATTTGCTTAATATCCTGAGATATCTTGTATTTATTCAACCCGAGAGGGACTGCTACAGTATATGTAAGCACATATAAACATGGCCAACAAGAAGGGGGGTTTGAAAGAATCGAAAACTAAAGCTACATCCAAGCTGCGATCAGCAAGGCCCAGTTCAAGATACGGCCTTTCAAAGACAGACCTGGATCAGATGGGCGAAAGCACAGACTCCTTGGGACCATGGTCCGCTACATCGTCGGCGGCTGAGAGTGAAAAGGGGAGCGAAGGTGCGATCGTGCGTGCAGATCTGGATAGCTCGCCGATTGGAGAAGAGTACCTGAAACTAGAAAGGGCCGTGAAGTCCGCGGCTTCAATTACGCGAGCCTGGAGCAGCGGGGACACCGGCTACAGCAAAGTCTGCTGCTTCATCTACGGTACAAGAAGGCACAATTGAACTATCTGAACTGAAGGTGTTGCTCGCTGAGCTCACGCAAGATATAAAGAAAAGCGAGAAGACTAATGAGAAAGCAACGGCAAAGGTACTTGAGAGACTGAAACAGGAATTGAAACAGGAGATGAAACAGGCCAATGAATTGCTGCATCAAGAGGTGCAACTTGAGCTTCGACAGGTGCTGGGTAAAATTGAAGAGTGCATTCAGGAAAACTCGGTTAAACTTAGCACGCTTACGGATCAATTGGAGCATTTCAAGGAGACATTCACGAATCGGATTGAAATGGCCGAACATTTAGCTGCCAGTGCCGAGGAAAGAGCAGTAAATGTCAGTTCCGAATGCAAAAAACTCGGAGAAAAACTTGGAGACAGACTGGCTGCTTTAGAAGATGGGAGTAGAAGGTATAATGTCAGAATTGAAGGTCTGCCGGAGAATCGAGAAAGTTCAAACCCTGTGAAATTCGCAACTGAACTTTTTTCTAAAATAATCGGGGTTGACTTTAAAGCAGAATCTGAGATAGCAGCGGCTTACCGCGTACGGGGACTGCATGAAGTGGGTTTTAGCCTCACTTGGGGAGGCAAAAAGGGAGGGTGGGGGGTTAAGGGGGAGAAAGAGAGCAGGCTTGATCTATACCTAATCTATCCTCTCAATCTTTATAATTATAACTATCAACGTAATAATAAGCTGCATGGCAACAACTCTTGGGGAAATAGGAAATTAAGACCTAAACTATCTCACTTCCAGTTAAGACTATAAAATGACATCAAAAACTCAGAATCAGTGTCTCCATGATGGGACAGTTAACTTCGTAAGCTGGAATGTTAAAGGCCTGAATCACGAATTAAAGAGAAAGTACTTTCTCACCTAACAGGTCTAAATGCTAAAATAGTATTTTTACAGGAAACCCACTTACTAAGCAAGGATCAGTTCCGCTGCAAAAGACTGGACTGGGCAAATGTTCCATTCTAGTTTTACAAAGAAAACTAGAGGTGTGGGAATTCTCATACATAGAACAGTACCATTTGTAGCATCAGATGTAGTATTGGATCCTGAAGGGAGATATGTAATGGTCATGGGAGACTTATCTAACTGTAAAATGATTTTGATAAATGTTTATGCACCTAATGTTGATGATAAGGAATTTATACAAAATTTATTTGCATCCATTCCCAATCTGAACACTCATAAAGTTATAATGGCTGGGGGCTTTAATTGTGTTTAAATCCACTTTTAGATAGGACTTCCTCCACAGGGGAACGCATCTAACACTGCAAAGATAATTACAAAGTTTATAACTGATCACAACTTATCAGATCCCTGGAGGTTTTAAACCCAAATTCAAGAACATATTCTTTCTACTCACCAGTACATCATTGCTACTCAAGGATTGATTACTTCTTTATAGACAATAACTTCTTGCCTAAGATTAAATCTTGTAAATACGATGCTATTGTTATTTCGGACCATGCACCTATGATCTTGGAGCTGAAATTACTAAGCCCCATACACTCACCCCGCAGATGGCGCCTCAACCCACTTCTATTAGCTGACGAGAATTGTACTGAATTTATATCCAAACAAATCAAATTCTTTCTAGAGACAAATACATCCCCGAGATCTCTGCAGGAATACTCTGGGAAACTCTTAAGGCCTTCTTAAGAGGACAGATTATCTCATATCTTTCCCACAGAAATAAATCCGAGCAAGAAAGTAGCAGAGATAAAAGCAAATTACTAAAATAGATGAAGAACATGCCAGACTACCAAGTGAGACTCTACATAGGAGGAGGCAGGCTCTACATTCAGAATTAAACCTCTTGACAACTAAAGAAACTGAACAACTAATTTACAAATCCAGACATCATTACTATGAACATGGAGAGAAAGCTAATAAGCTTTTAGCTCAACAAATTCACAAGCAAGAAGTGCATACGCAATCTTGGTAATCACTAACACGAACGGAGATAAAATCATCGAACACAAAAATATAATGCACACTTTCAGAGACTACTATAAATCCCTATATACTACTGAGTTTAAAGAAGACAATATACAATCTAATGCATTTCTGGATACATTACAGATACCACAAATAGACGCTTTTAGTGTGGAGGAACTTGATAAACCTCTGGCGTTATCAGAATTACTAGATGCTATAAAGTCACTCCAAGGTGGAAAAGCAGCAGGCCCTGATGGCTACCCTGCAGAGTTTTACAAGAAATTCTCCGCTCAGCTAGCTCCCCTCCTATTAGCAACATTTACAGAAGCCAGAGATAACCAATTTCTTCCACAAACCTTTCACCAAGCATTATTCACTGTCTTTGCAAAACAAAATAAGGACTTATTACCTAAGGATACCCTACCTTTTATGATTGCAGAACAGTTTAAATACCTAGGGGTAAACATCACAAGTAAACATAAAGCTCTATATCAACAAAAATTTGCCGTCTGCATGGAAAAAATTAAACAAGACTTGTATAGATGGTCAACTCTTCATCTCACTCTAGCTGGAAGAATTAACACTGTTAAGATGAATATTCTTCCTAAGCACCTTTTTTTATTTCAAACATCCCAATATACATTAATAAATCATTCTTTAAGCAATTAGATTAAACAATAACCTAATTTATTTGGAATTCAAAACATCCACGCATCCAAAGAGCGACCCTACAAAGACAAAAGGCAGAAGGCGGCATGGCTCTACCTAACTTCCAGTTTTATTACTGGGAAGCAAATATACAGGCGATAAGAACCTGGACACAAATAGAAGAACATACACAGGCTTGGACCGCAATAGAAGTAAAATCCTGCAGTACTTCTTTGTATTCCTTGCTCTGTGCTCCAATAAACACACGTTATCGGCAATACACTAATAACCCAATTGTGCTCCACTCACTTAAAATCTGGAACCAATGTAGAAAGCATTTTAAGACGGAGAAGCTTCTATCTGTGGCACCCCTGCAAGAGAACCACCTCTTTCAACCTTCACAAACATATGCAGTTTTAATATCTGGAAAAAATTGGGAATTAACTTGCTTAGAGATCGTTATTTAGACAACGTCTTTGCATCCTATGAACAATTACATTCCAAATTTAACATTCCAGCTACACATTTCTTTCACTATCTTCAAATCAGGAACTTTGTTAAACAGAACCTTCCAGATTTTCCTCATCTTGCACCCTCATCCATGCTGGAAAAAATATTGCTCAATCTCAAGGACTTAGACTCCATCTCTACAATATATAAAATCATTTTACAATCCCTTCCCTTAAAAGATCTAAGAGGACACTGGGAAAAAGATCTCTCAATTAATATATCAGAAAAGGAGTGGAAAGTATCAATGCAGAGAATTCACTCGAGCTCCATATGCGCAAAGCATACAATTATACAACTCTAAATTATATATCACATCTGTCTTGACTAAAACTTTCCAAAATGTTTCCAGGGCATGATCCAACCTGCGAACGTTGCAACCAAGCCCCAGCCTCACTGGGTCACATGTTCTGGGCCTGCACCAAATTAACATTATTCTGGACAAAATTTTTTAATTACCTTTCAGACAGCCTTAGACTCACAATCCCTCCTAACCCATTAACAGCTGTGTTTGGGGTTCTTCCAGAGGGGCTTAAAGTGGAGAAAGACAAACAAATTGTGATTGCATTCACTAGTGTTGGCACGCAGACTTATTCTGATAAACTGGAAAAACCCAAACTCTCCTCTTTTAAGTCAGTGGGAAACCGATGTGTTATATTATTTGAAATTGGAAAAAATCAAATACTCAGTTAGAGGATCCGTACAGACTTTTTTCAAAACATGGCCGGATCTAATCAGTAATATTTTAAAATAAGTTCATAAAGCACAGAGAATTTATTAATTTAGGTATGTTTACAAGCCTTAAATTTTACGCCATTTGGCTTGCTCTCTCTCTCAGGGGTGGGGATCGATCTGTTCTTAACTCAATTTTTCTTTTTGTAAAAACTTGATTGCTTTGTATGGATTGTAATAAAATTAATAACAATAAAAAAAAAAGTCTAGTTTTCTTTTATGCCAGAAGTCACTCCTTTCTTTTCAGTTAATCTTAAAAATAATAGAAATTTGATTGTATGGCTGTTTACACTCAATGTTTTAATTGCTCATTAAATTATGATGCCATGTTAACATCATATTACTTTTTACATATTGTTTCCTTCTACTGAAGCACCAAAAATGTCACTATGTAAAAAAAAGTAATTTTAATTGATTGTTTTTCAATCAACTTATGATGCCATTTTTGGAGATTTTAAGTGTGTGGATAAAAAAGTAGAAATTTATAATCACTTGTAAAGTGGGAAATTCAAGGAATAGTTCACCCCAAAATTATATTTATTTTAAATGTTACATACCCTATGTAGCTTGTAGTGATGATTGAGAAAAAAAATATTTAATGTTTTCATGCAGAATGAAGCTATGCTTTAATAAAAGTGGGCAGTGACCAGTGCTGAACAACAGCAAACACTCTTAAAACAGTGGCAAAAAAAAATCTCATGTTACTCGTGTTGCATAATCCATGTCAAGTCATTGAGTCATATACTCAAAATGTGCTAAATGAATGCAAATTTTGCTAAATTATTGTTAAATCTATTTCTTCAGTAAAATGAAAGTAGCCCAAAACCCACACATGGGGTAGAGCTTTTGAATTGAAAACTGGACTCTTGGCCAATATTTCAGGGAGCAAGTCAAGATGAACATATGAAAGCCACCATTTATGTCAATTAAGGGTTCTATGTTGATTTGACTCTGTTTTCCTTATTTGATATTGAACATTTAGGGTAGAGCCATTAAATATTATATGGAGAAACTATCTGAAGGGTTAAAATAATAATCAGGGCAGAATTTCAGGGAATTTAACACCAGTAGCTAAAAATGAGCAAAGAGTTATTTAAAATGATGTCTTTGAACATATAGATTGAGTAATGAGAGAGGCATGTTTTATGATTGAATTAGGATAAGAAACACTAATGCTCGATAAATTACATTTTTCTAAAAGTTATTCATTTCACAACACATGGAAAATTGAAATAATTATGCAAACAACCTTTACATTTTTTTTAAGTTATGAGTGTCTTCTACAGACAAACTATATAAATTATGTCAGGCTTTTATTTAATATGGATCATAAGTGGAAATAGTACAGAGGAATGGAAAATGTTTAATAGCTAATGGTCAAGAGTTTAAGAAGTATTTATTAAAAATGGATATGTTACCAGATACATTTGTTCAAGAGACTTGGCTAAAGGCTAATTTGCAATTTAGATTTAGAGAATTTCAATTTTTTCAATTCAATATAGTTTATTTTTGTATGATGCTCTTCTTTTTTTACCTTTATTGAACTTATAAATCACATTACAGTAAGTAACATACATTTCAGTGAAGAATGCAATTATTACAACATTCCAAATGTTAATGTTTAAAATTATGTTAGATTAAGTCATATTCAGCACCGCTTCCCTAACCGTTCAGAGAGCTTTGTGAATAAACAGCCCACCATGGGGTAGTTCCTCGTGTATAGTGAAACATCAAAAAAAAAAAAGTTTAAAAAGAAGCTGAACATAATAATTGTAGTAAAAGCATGAATAAGTTTCATTATGAAGAAGCTTTGGACTCATTTAGTCATTACGAAATTGGGTAATATAGGCCATCTTTTTCTAAAGCTATTAGGATCATCAAAGGCATAAAGACAGATCATTGGAAAAAGAATGGTTTCTGTCTGGAATATGATACATCTGTTAAGTATGTATAAAATGAAATGTTGGAAATATGACAGGAAAAGGGGCATAAGCCTAAAAACTGAAGTTAGATGTGCAGAAACTAAAATAAACAAAGCACATTTACCAGGAATTACTTTAATAAACTTTGTTAGTATTGATTATTTGAATGGAAATGTTCAGGATTTCAAGGATGAGAGATTTCAAGCGTACAGTTATATTTTGAATGAGCAGACACATTTTTGCAGAAGTGTTAATGATGAATTTAACTTAGGAAGTATACTAACTAGTTATTGATATATCATAAAATATTGTACTTGTGGATTAAACAAAATATTAAACTGTTTTTTAGAAATTAAATTATTTTCTTATTATATTATATTAAATAATTAAATATTGAAGTCAGTTTTAGATTTTTTTCAGTAAGACCTAACAGTTTTGATTAATGCATGGAAACATTTTTTAATAATACTGATAGAAAAGCATGGAAAAATATGTCATATCCTCACTCAAATAGACACATTAAAAACACTGGTAATTTCTGTAAATCAATTTAAAGAATAACTAATACAATTATTTTTTCTTTTAAAATTGTTCTCTCTGACATATATTGAGTGGATTTAGAGCAAACAGCAACAGAAGTCAGTGATTTAAAAAATAGAGAAATAGGAGTAGGGGTGTTTTTACTTAGAAAAGTTATATGATATGACTTAGAAATCTTGATTGTTAATTTAGATACATGAGTTAGGATTGGAAAGTAGACTGTACTTGTAGATAAGAGATTTTCTTGCAGAGAACTTCAAACCTATGAGTGGTTAAGGGATGTTCATCTAAAGTACTAAAGATGAAAGGCATACTGCAGAGATTGTCATTGGCCTATTTTGTAGTAAACATAATGATTAACAATTTACTTGAGCTGTCTTAGATGCTGATATATCAATATTCACTGACAATAGTTCTATTTGAAAACAAGGAAAACATGATTTTCTTCTAAAAGAAATGCAGTTTTCAACCACAGTGTGGACAAGTCTTAGGAGTTACACTGTCAACTTAAAAAAGAGGTGCTGTTTGTCTTAAGTTAAAGAAATTTTATAAAATAGAAATTAATTATTTTCTACTTTAGTTTACCTACAGAAAGGCAAAAATCACTTCATTATTGGGTTTGCTTTTTGATAGCTGATTAATATGGAAACTGCACAGTACTAATAACAACATTTAAGGATAAGTGAAATGTAATAGGATATATGTCTGGACAAACATGAGGACTAAGACTTTATACTAATTTGATAATTTGATTTAGGAAGCTACTATGATATATGGTTTAGCAGCAGTCTTAGAGTCATTATTAAACAGAATTCAGCCTAGAGCTCTTACAATATGTTTAGGGACTTTCTGTTCTTCTCCAACAAATGCATTATTAGAAAAATCGTTACCATTGTGTCTTAGAAGATACATATTAGAACTTAATTACTAGGTGTATATATTTAAAAGAAAACTAAACTCATCCAACAGCAGCAGCACTAGAAGGTTTTTTGTAAACTCAATATAGATGTATGAAATATGATTTATAAAATAGGAGCAAGATTGGTAGGGATTCAAAAATCAATAAATATTCTGTTTCACATAAAAAGATTTTCATCTGCCATTCCTTGTATTTTTTTAAACCTTCTATTGATTTTAAAGTAGTAGAAAAAGTCTTAAGGATTAGTTCATAGATATGGTAGAATCAGTTTTGATTAGTTATTTGGTGTGCCAGTACAGAGAATATATATATATAAGTTATACTGATGGATCAAAAACCTGTTAAGTAACAGCAGCTTCTGCATTTTAGGTGAAAAATATAATTAAAGATAGTGTGGATGTTATTTGTTCTCAATTATCAGCAATTGTTTCAGCCTTAAAATTGTTAAAAATGAAATTGTTGTTGATTAGAATTTGTTAGTGTGTATTGGAATGCTTGAAAAGGAATATACTAATTTAAATAATGTGCATTAACCCAGTTAATGTACTAGTTGATAATGTGACGTTTAACTTTCCATAACGTCACTATTTTCGAATATTTGTATAATTATGATTAAAAACATGTAAACTGATGTGATACACTTAAATGAAAGTGATAAAATTTAAGCTGAAGTGCAAGGCTACTCAATTATTATTATTATTATTATTATTATTATTATTATTATTATTATTATTATTATTATGCTGGAAATCCAAGAGTTATATTTTCAACTATTGTTCACCTTCTGTACCCAGCTCATTCAATGGAATGCTTCCTGAAAATTTCTAGCAAAACTTGTGAAGCTTTTTCAGGATTTTTTAAACACAAAATAAACAATATTATATGTAACATAATACATCCCTCCATGGTGTTTTACAGTTGTTATAGTGTCAGAGAAATACTGAATCATTAGAATGTGCAGATAATGCATCAGTGAGGTTGTTTTTAGTGTAAGGTACATGCAAATACCGAGGACATAATTGTTTACTCTATGCTTACAATGCACACTTAGATAATTCTTTAGTTTCTAAATAGGTGACTTTTTTGTTTTGTTTTGTTTTGTTTTTTTGCTTTTATGGCTTACCTATCACAAGCAGCAGTAGAAGTGAGCTGGTGTACCAGAGATGTGATCATGAGTATGTGTCTTCAAAGGCATTTCATTAACTTGTATTGGGGATTTGTTTTTCTGTTCATTATTGGCTGTAAGATGAGAAAATGGGGGAAATATACAAAATACACAAGTTAAAGTGATCTCAGTCTCTCCCTCTGTCCCTCAAGGTAAATCTGAAACAGTAAATTAATCCATAATTGATGTCACAGAGAATGTTTCTCTGTTTTAAGACAGACAAGCTTGAAAGTTCATCAATGGTTTTCAATCTCAATGAAAATGAAACTTAGCCAAAAAATTTTCTAAACAATAAGTGCGTGCTGAATTTTAACAAAAGCAGTCCACTGGGAATGAAGCAACTTAATGCAGAGAGACAGACAGATATGGTGATCACAGTAGGTGCTTTTTGCATTTTATGCTTGTACTCCTAAAACAGTGGCAAGTGCACTTTGGTAAAGGATGAACAGTGAATACTGAGTCAAAGCAAGTGATAGAAATATTCCTTGGAAAGTTCAGTAAATAGCATTTACTATTTATCTTTCAGTGTCCAATAATTCAGTGAAGTACCTCTTGTAGGGCTGTAAACTCAAAAACGTCCAGCCTTTCATCATATTTCCCAGTTTTTCTGGTTAACAGGAATATCAGGGACAGAGAAAGATGCAACACTTTTCTCAACAATAGACCAGCAATTTGATTCCTTATATTTTACACAGGCTCTAGGGGTCACCCATTGCATGACTAAACATGGTTCCTAATTTGCAATCCTGAGGTGGTTTGTCATGTGGTGAGCGCGGCTACATGCTGTTTGAGTGTATGCTCCTAATTCTCTCCCTCCTCCACCTCCTCTAATTCTAGAGGTTCAACTCAACTGAAAAATCCAAAATGTGCTACTCTGAGCTCCAACTTGCACCGCTCAGAACTGAGCACTCTCACTGCCCAAATATTCGATCATCAGTCTGATCCCATCTCATGATGGAGTTTGCAAAGCAAGCTGCTTCAATGCCGCATGCTAGTGCGACTCTACAATTTAATAACTCAAAAGCCAAGCCTGACATTCATACACACTGCACAACCTCTCAGCAGTGTGTATCCCTTCTAGGCCTCACCTGGTACAGCTGCATATGCTGCAGATACCAAGAGAAGAAAAATAGAACAAGTAATTGAGAGCAGGCAAGTTATCAAAGCTGAAACGCCTGCTATATAATAAAAACAGTACCAATAATGCACTTCTTCACAGATGTGAATATGAGGTTCATTGGTCACTTTGAATTGGCCCTGTGTAAGTGAGATTATGTGCTTGTTCATGAGTGGGTGCTGTGATTGACTGGCACCCTGTCCAAGGCTGGTTCTATCCATTTTTCAGCCTGCCAAATTAAATTTGAGGCTTAAGAGTTCAGAACCTATTCCATCTACATTGGGTGCAAGGCAGCAACCATCCCTAGACAAGGTGCACTCACGGACACACCGTTATTCATTTGTATGTCAGAAATCTGTACGAACTGATGAAAGTGCAAATGATTAGAAGCTAATCAGCCATTAAACTTTATATAAAAATGGAGCCTGAGTGACTATTTAAGTCACAGGTCAGGTCAGTTAATTAACATAATGAATACAAAAGAAAAAGGTTTGCTAGTAATAGACATCTCCATTATATAAATTTTCATTGAGAAAGCAACATAAGCATTAAACAGTAGAAGAGCATATGATGGTATGGTGCTTACCTACAACTCTAAAAAAAAGTTTTAATAAAGTTTTAATAAACAGTGACTATTAAAGTACAAGTAATTAAAATTCAGGGCATTGTATACAAATGCATACAAAATGGCATAAAAGAAAAAAAACAGCAGTTTTAGTGAAGAAATGTTTGTTTGAAATAAGAAATGTGAAAAGAAAGTCCCTCAGGGATGAATGCTGGGGACACTGCTCTTTACACATTATATATGTGATTAAAAAAAAAAAAACATGTAACAAACAAGTTACTTACATTTGCAGTTGACACTAAATTAAGCAGATTAGAAAATGCCATGGAGGGAATGAAATCCCAACAGATGACCCAAAACAAAACTGAGAACTCTGCAGATATGTAGCAAATTAAATTTAACATAGGCAAATGTGAGCTTGTAAATATACAGTAGTAAGAAATAATAATTCCCAGTCACAACTAAAGGCGGATATATGTACTATGTGTGTATATATATATATATATATATATATATATATATATATATATATATATATATATATATATATATATATATATATATATATATATATATATGTACTATGTACTATAACTACTCCATAGGAAAGCAGTTTTATGAATCATAGTGGACTCATTATAATCAGAAAATTGTACAGTCAGATTTAAATGTTCATTTATTTATTTGCTCATGCCTTTATCCAAAGTGATTTGCAGCATTTGAAAGATACATTTAATTACATTCCTTTTTGTTTTCCCAATTAGAACAACACAAGGTAAAGTGACATGTTCTTGGTCACACAGTGTCAGCAGTGGGATTTAAACCTACAATCTCAATTTTTGAAGTCCAGATGCTTAACTACTACACTATGCTTCCAGATTTACATCTAATGGGTGTGCAGGTACAAACTTTTCTATGCAAACCATTTGTTTCATCCTTCTCTTATAGATCTGACATTAAGAAAAAAAATATAACAGAGGTGTTGTATCTTGTGGGATCTATACATTAATTTGAACAGATATCAAACAAATTTCAATTGCCAAGACCACACTTCTTTCACTGCCTTCAGGTCTGAGACTTTATTTAAAGCAAATTGCAAAATATGGACTTTGTACTCCTTGAAATATGGGAAAATGTTCAAATATTTATCTATATGTGTCAGGCTTGGTATAATACAGCTTAAAATAGTCCACCATATCCACTTATCTAAGGTTAAACTGGCTGAAATCTTTCCAGATGTTGTTCCCAAATGTGCAAAGTGCAGGAAGGCTCCAGCTACTCTCCTTCACATGTACTTGTCTTGTGTAACAGCAGTCCAGTATTGGAGATCAAAGAGCTTAGATGTGCACGTTGAACCCTGTCCTCTAATAGCTATTTTTTAGTGTTTCTCAGGATTTCTATCTTATCTAATACTCAGTAAAACTCCATGGTTTTTGTCACTTTCTTAGCAAGATGCCAGATTCTGCTGTGCTCGAAGCAACCTGTTGCACTCAAGTTTTGTCACTGGGTGAGAGATACAATGTGCTTTCTCCACCACTGATGGCTCAACTGCAAAAATGCATTCTGTTTGGCAGCTGTACCTAAACTTCTTTAAAAGTTTGCAGATTGACTCTGTCACTTGATAGGCCTTGAAGATTGTGGTTTACTTTCCATGTCCTGTTCCTTTTGACACTTTTCAGGTTTGTTTTTACTTTTCATCTTTTTTACTTTTCCTCTTCCTCCTTCTATTTTACAGCTGGCTTTATACAATTTAATTTATTACAAAGTCAAGTCACAGTACTGTATTTTGAATGTGTTACTATTGCAAGCTGTACACTTAATATCCCTGTTTTTCTCTCTAAAAGTTCAATAAACAAATTGAACATAAAATACTATATGTATATAAATTCACATCAGTATTGACTTTTCTCCAGCTCCATGGCTGTGCAAATATGATGCACTGTTTGGCTTCCTGAAATTATAATAAAAGTGAAATTAAAAATGCCTTCCTAGTCATTTTCGATTCCGAATTACAAATCACATTGGAGTTCATGAAAAAAGAAGCAATAGCTTACAATAGCTGATTAGTTGAAAATATAGCAATTGCTTGCCCATTTTATATATTTAATGTTTTTTACTCATTTTAGTTTTGTTAATAAATGCTGAATGATGTTAATGAAACACATATTGACTATAGGATAAAAGTACACTCCTTTATTAATAATAATAATAATAATAATACATTTTATTTATACAAGACGCCTTTCTGAGAACTCAAGGACACCGAACAAACAACAAATAAACAAATAATAAATAAATAAATAAAAGACACAATTATAAACAACTAAAAACATCACAAAATATAAACATTAAAACCAAACAAACCATTGTAATCATAAAGAAAAAGCCATTTTAAACAGGTGTTTTAAGTTTACATTTGAAAGGTAAATATAATTTGATATTTCTAAGCTCGATAGGTAATGAAATCCAGAGCTTGGGAGCAGAATGGTTGAATGCTGTGCTCCCCATTGTGGTTAGACGGGTGAGAGGGACGGTCAGATGGATGGAGGAAGAGAATCTAAGGTTACAGGAGGAAATGGCAACATGAAGGTCAGACAGATATGGAGGGGCGAGGTTATGAATGGCCTTAAATGTTCATAGCAGAATCTTAAAATCAACTCGAAACTTAATCGGGAGCCAATGAAGCTGCTGCAAGACCGGAGTAATATGGTGAATAGATGAGGTTCGAGTAATGATGCGTGCTGCAGAATTCTGGACTAGCTGAAGCTTATGAAGAGATTTATTAGAGAGACCAAAGAGGAGTGAATTGCAATAGTCCAGCCGAGAAGTAACAAGACTATGAACAAAAATAGCAGTGGTATGGGGAGTGAGGGAGGGGCGGATGCGATTAATATTACGTAGGTGGAAGTAAGCAGACCGGGTAATGTTATTATAGGGAGACTGGAAAGATAGAGTACTGTCGAGGATGACACCCAGACTCTTGACCTGAGGTGATGGGGAATAAATGGAGTTATTAATAATAAGAGAAAGATTATTGGCTTTGGATAATGATGATTTTGAACCAATGATGAGAACCTCTGTTTTGTGACTGTTTAAGAAAATTTGAGGAAAACCAGAATTTAATTTCAGCAATGCAGTCAATAAGTGAAGGTGGTGGAAAGGAAGAGGTGGGTTAACTAGCAAGGTAGAGCTGGGTGTCATCAGCATAACAGTGAAAATTAATGTTATATTTCCGAAACAATATTGCCAAGGGGAAGAAGGCAAATAATAAAAAGAAGAGGCCCCAGGACAGAGCCCTGGGGCACACCTGAAGTAACAGTGGTGGGTTGGGATGTGAAGGTTTTAAGCTGAATAAACTGAGTGCGGCCTGAGAGGTAGGATCTAAACCAACCAAGTGGAATGTGGGTAATTCCAATCAGGGATAATCTAGTAAGGAGAGTGGTATGACAAATAGTATCAAAGGCCGCACTCAGATCAAAAAGGATGATTAGGTATTATTAATTTTGAAATCATATTTACATAATATTTACGTATCTAAATATAACTTATTAGTAGACTAGGTTATGTTGAACTAGAAAGGATAATAAAAAGTTTAGTGGCAGCTGCTTTCCAGCTCTACCAAGTGCTCAAATCCAAGCATGGCCTCTCTCCATGTGAAGTCTGCCTCATGCTTCTCTGAGTTACTCTGATGTCTTGTATCAATCAAAGACATGCATGTTTTGCTCAATGGAGACTCTATATTTGCCCTAAGTGGCTGTATAAGCAGCAATGGACTGGTGTCCCTTCTTGCTTTGGTTCCTGCCTTGCCCATAGTCTTGGTATCTCTTTGAACCTGAGGCAACAAAAAAACAGGATGGTTAATGCAGTAAAACCGTATAAACAACAAGAATGCATCCAAGTGCATAGTGCATCTTTTATTTATTCCAAAGGTTGTGTCCAAATGCATAAGTGCAGATCCTATTGTTCTATTAATAAAAAAGTCTATGATAAAATCAAGTGCTTGGGATAATAATATCAATAAATAAATAAATCTACTGTGGGTTAAAATCAAGTATAATAACACTGAGTAAACCTGAGGAATCAGGTTTATTTCCTTCAGTGTTCCCTTATCCTCAATGCATCGATGAACTAAGGCAGCAACAAGTGCAATCATCCTTTAACTGGCTTTCATCCCAGCCACCTCAGTCAGTCACTCACTAGGATGCCCGGCTCTGCCATTCCATCAATATTCCTGTGTCCACAAGAAGATCCTCAAAGCCCTTTAGCCACTCCTGCTCCCTAGTTGTTCATCAGGAGTGACCCATTCATGGCCCCTGCAGGACCCTTGTTTGAGGTTATTAAATCTATAAAAATTATTCAGCTAATTAAAGTAATTATTGTTGATGAAATATTATTATGGATAATAATAATAATTACTGTTATTAATAATTATTATGAAACAATTAACTTCTTAAATGCCTAAAACAAGAATTAATGTTCTAGTAAAAATGAAGAATTAAAGCTTTATTTGAAGAAAAATATATGTACAGTAAATCCTTGCTATCATTAGATTCCATTCTGCTTCTGTAAAAGTGTAACCCATTTTGCAACATCCACAGTCTACTCACACTTATTTACAGCCATGTGCAGAGAAAAGGAAATTCTACGAGCAGCAGTGACACAAGCTCCAAGATGGGAAGTTCTTGTGGCATCTGTTGTGTGTCTTATATGGTAATATTCCACATGTTCCACGTGTTTCTCAGCACAAATGTGCTGTGATGAGTTTAGTTGATTTTCGGTACACAAAAATTATGTGTTTTAACAGGTTGTAAAGATGTATAGTTAATAAGGTCTGACGGAACTTATGCAGGTTTTTCCCATAGGATCAGTGATTCATTATCTGCAGTTTATGTTGCTGTGGGGTTTTTCAGGAGCATAACCCCTTGAATAACAAGAATTTATTGGATATAACAATTTGAACTTCTAAACTTGCAGAATTCCAAAAAATGCAATTGATCATATGTGAAGCTGTATGATTAAAAACCTATATAAAACCAAAATGAAATAAAAAAGCAGTGGCTTAATCAGTTACATTTATTATGTCTCCCTCATCATGCCCACCTATAAATGATGGTGGTATGGAAGGATCAATATTCTAGCTTTGGGGTATCCTTGCTTGGTAGCTTTTTCAAACTTAGTACATTTTAGGAGGTCTTCCTCAGCTCCATTATGATCAATATAATGTCTTGTGATTTATTCATTCCTCATACTGATGTGCTTTAAATTTTTTATTTTTTTTAATTTACCTGCCTATAGAGAAGCAGATGGTACTGGACTTCTTCAAAGGCTTATATTGCACAGCCTTGACTGGGAACAATTTGAATCAGAAATACAAATGCATGTTAAAAAAACAAACAAACATAAAGCAGTTCTCAGTTCCATTGATCTTCAGCCTTCATGCCAAATCACGCATCTAGAAAAGTTGCATAACCATAAACACACAAGGGTCAACCAAGGAGACTATAGGGCCAATTTCAGCAGGACATAAGCTTGCAACACCTGGCATAAAGACAATTTCACATAGTACAAAATACTATTAAGAAATTGCTTTGAGCATATGATGGGAAATTGGAAGATTGGAAAAAAGCAGTTTTGAAGAAAAGGTTGAAGGTTCTTGAAAATTCTTTAATAATATGTTCAATTACTGAGGGACGCTTATTACTTATTTTACACAACAGCTGATGACCTGTGCTCCACTGGCCCTTAATGCAGAAAGACTAGAAAGGAGTGAATAATTTGAAACTGAGGCATATTATATACCTGTAGACTACGTTAATCAGTTTCTTTAAAATAATAATAACAACTGAAGCTTGGTTATTTTTTTAAACCTGGAACCAATGTTGTAGCATTCAGTAACCATGAGTGAAGAAAAAACTGAACACCAGTATATTTACAGTTTTTGACTTTTAATAAATACAAGTTGTTTGACATAGTAAAACACTTTTTAAATAGGTCACGAGTAACCTTGGCACTAGTCAGACACAGCTGGTGCACCAAATGTCCATTCCTTCAATGCACTGCAGAAATCCTATTGGGTCGATACGTCTGTCAGCCATTATTGGCAGCATCCAAGGGATGTTGCCAAATCATATAATGTCTTGAAATCATAGACTTTCTTTTAAAAAGTATCTCTGTGAAATTTGTTACTTGGTTCATCTGATATATGTTTATCTGATATATGTGAAGTGCACTGAATATTAAAAAACATGCAGACTAGAAGAAGTTTGCCAACTGAGAAAGTCGAGAAAATGATGATCATTGAAACAATGAGATTTTATTGGTAGTGTTTACAATAGAGGCTACATATAACTGTATTTATTTATCACATACTGCTCTGTAAGCAAGGCATTAACATTGGCTTTATTTATATTACATAACAATAAGTGACCAATAAATGCACTATAATAATTCCCTAAACCTGGTATTTGTTTAGTTTTAGATTTTTTAATATATTATCTCACAGTAGGATGTGTCATACTTTCTTTCCTATGGCTCTACTACAGACTGGCTTTTTTAAAAAGTAGATATTATTTGGCAAGATCTTACAAGAATTGTTTAGGAAAAAAAAACATTAGGATGTATTCTCCTTCCTTTACCAATGTATCACCATGGTGACAATTAAAAGCATTGATTTTCAGCTGCCTTCACAACAATAATAAACAAAAATAAGGTGAAATTGTCACTAATGTTGCATGATTGGAAAAATCTGCATACCATACCACAGAAGTCTGTTAAAAGTGCGTGGAAAATACGACTGTGTGTGTGTGTGTGTATCTTTCATATTGCACCTAAGGGAAAAGTACTGTATATCAACACAAAGTCATCACATTGTGCTGCCCAATTTAAACATTAATCACAGCTATTTCCTCATGGTAACCTGGTGTTGTCTTCACTTTGCAAAGAAAGGCGGTCAGCAATTGCAGTGAGCAGCAATTTGCTGCCTGCATTTCGTTACTTTATCTGCATGTTGCACCTTTCAAAGAACTGTGCAGTTTCATTTTTTCTCTGAAATTAATCAGCATGTAATTATAAAAAAAATCTGAAAAAAATGAATATCTTGAGTATGATTATGCTTGTGTCCTATCCAGAGAGCCAAAATCTTGTCAGGCCTAAGAACAACATCTGATCATCTCATTCTTACTGTATGCTACCCCCACCTCCTGAATCTATGCAAGCCCAACTTAATGCTTAGCAACAAGCCCTTGGGCACATTTCGCACAGCTTAATTCAGAGGCAAGTTTGTACCAGCTGATTAGCTCCATGTGCTGCTACTCAATTTTCTTTCTAAATAAATAAATAAGAAGGTTTTTGGAGGCAAAACCAAGAAAAAAGGAAAAGCTAATGGGTGTGGGATGAAAAAAAAATTCAAATATGTTCACTTACTCTTCTGATACACAGTAAATACAACCTTGCCAGCAATGAATGCAATTCAGTTATTTTGCCTGGCTTCTTTTCAAAATCCAAGCCAACATGCCTTCATACTGAAGATTTATAAATAACATTCAAAGCTGATGTCACACATATATATCAAACTGAAGACAAATTCACTGTTACAAATTTAATGTCTTAAATACTATAGGCACTGCATCATAGCTTATTTTGTCTATTATAGTAATAAGAGTTTTGTGAAAGTTTCCATTATTAAAAATAAAACTCGGAAAATTAAACCAACACCAGCATAAGGAAACTTCAGTATAGCAGTACACTGCCATCAGTTATGCCCCAGTAAACATATTTGATAAACAATCAATTTAGATTTGCTCTCATTGTATGTAACTGACCAAAAGCTACACTGATAAAGATTTTATTGTTATCTTGCAAATAGAAAATGGTGGCAACTGCAACATTGTATGAGAGATTACCACAACAGAGCACTTTCTTCCATTATGTTGTTACTAGAAACTAGTATCACCAAAGCAACCGCTGCTGCTGAATGAACACAAGAGTGGCAAGGCATATGGATTTTCTTCCCCACATCTTTCTGGACTTCCAAATGTATAAACAACTGTGATGGTGCTGCTTTATCAACAAGAAAACGTACCTATGTCTCACTTTCTTCACTTTAATTTTGCTGACACTGTTATGGGATTGCCAGGGCTGTATTCTAGGTAAAAGTTTATTTTTTGTTCTGACTAAAAAAGGCATTCAGAGCAGAAGAACTGTGGAGCAAGCAACAGTAGAAAAAATGGCATCAAAAGCAAACAAAGTTCAAAACCAGGAGTAAGGAAGAGAGTTGGTAAAACAAAACCACCAATCAGAACACAAAGAAACATTCAAGAACCAGTAATCAAAAATAGCAACAATACTAAGTAATTTAAGTTTATGCAGTAATATATACACTAGGACTGCTCTGGTGCCCTTTAAACGTGCAACACACGTGAAATAAATTCTCACTTTTAAACCAAAGCTTCTATCACAAAAATAATGACAGGAATCGTTTCTCTGGAAATAATAACCCAGTAACAACACCAAAAAAACATTTTAAGTCCACAGAAAACAAAACAAAAAGTGTTCTTTTATGTTAATATTTGTTTCCTTTTTATATGTTATATGCATATAAGATACAATCTCGGGGCAAGCCCCTGACATTGCAGCTGAGGGACTGCCCTCCAGCCTTTACATTGGGCAGTGTGGGTGTCAGTTTCTCACTGAAGCATTCAATATGTTTATGTTTGTTTGGCTATGTTTGAATTTTGGTTTGAATTTTCAGTTTCTCATTTTTGATTTATGAACTTATGGATTTTGATTTATTGATAGCAGACCTGGCTCTATTATTTCCTTTTAAGCAAATCTATTAAACTGCTTTTGTTCTTGTCACATTTTTTTTATAAACCTTTTATTTTAAAGAAGCTTTTGTTTTTCTCATCTGTTGGGGTTTCTTATGGTTTGTCTCCCTCCTTTGAATTTATGAATTCAAAATCCTTTCTTTTTTGTTGTTGGACTTGTTGAAGCTTTAAAACCTTCTTCTCAATTTTGTGGCCAGCCTGACCTGGGAAGTACCAGTGTGGAGTACTTGTGTGACTCTTGTTTCACAGTTTTGAGCTATCAAACCAGCAGTCATAACAGCCACATATGTTTGTCATGTATCTGTTTGAAAGGATGTGCTTTATTGTTGTTTTTGTTATTTTTAAATTATTACTTTTCATGTCTTTTTGTTATTTCTGTTGGTTTTATAAGAAAGGTGATAATAGTTTACTGTCTCTTTGAACGCACTGATATTTCATGTTCTTTGTCAGTGGAGCTCTGAGAGATGGGACCATCCAGATATCAGTACTCCTGAGCCTTCCCTTTGACTATTTAAACTAACTGAAAAGCCAGGAGTTAGAATCATTTATTAAAGTGAGTACAACTACTGCTCTGATTAGATTTACTGTTTGTTTATTATTATTATTATTCACTGTTTTATTGGATTCTTCTAGTGGTTAGCATATTTAGATTTTGTTCATTTTTGGCCCATTTATAAAAGCCAAAGGTTTGCAGTTATTCTTCACCACCAGTTTTTGAGGTACTTATAGTTATTTACCCAGCTTTCCACTTGTGTGCCTGCTCTAACTGAAGCTAGAATGTTACCTTGGGGACCTGGCTGAAGTAAAGGTTGCCTCTACTGGGCAGACTAGCCTGTTTTTGGAGACCAACACCTAATTTGCCTTGGAAGAAGTTCATAACAAAAATATTATTGGCAGTGATTGTGAAAAATAAACATAGATAGCAAGCATGGCTGAATGTATTTGAGCTGTGGAAGTTCTAGGAACATTTGCATATTTTTCAATCTTCAGTTCTTACACACTATTCAGCTAAGCTAATACTCTTTTTATTTTTATGAGAGTACTGCATACAGTTTTGCTTAAGAACTTGTATTTTTATTGTCAATACAGCCTACTACCACAATATGAAAGGTGAAAGCTTGCTGTACGTCATAATTATAAGCTGTCGTCTTTGGACATATTCCACAGTGGGTGAATATGTTTATGTAAAAGTCCAAACATGAAATTTAATGAATAAAATTGCAGTAGGACTCATTGTCTTTCATTTTACACTATAGGCGTATTTCCTCCAGGACATGTAAATGTTACCAGCCTCAGGTCTAGAAGAACCTAGGCCAGGTACAAGCCTCTGTTGCTACAGGGTGTAGCCACAGTGATATGGTGAAAAGCATAAAAGAAACAGGCAGCAGTCCCGAGTCTCAGACCATACTTCTCTGTTCTGCTTTATTCTCCTTTTACCAGAAATACTGTATATATATGCTTCAGTTTCTGCATAGGTCAACATGGCAATATTAAAACAATGGTTCAAGCCAATTTCCTCCTCTAGAACAAATAGTGTAAACACATTTACTTTGGTTCAACAATGGTATTGTGGCCAGCTATCAAAAAGTACTTGATTAGAAACCAATGTCCCCAGAACCTGTTAATTTTCAAAGGAAGCAGACAGTTCTGTTATCACTACATTTTGTGTGGATGAGATACTTAATCAAAGCAGGTGATAGATAACCATCAACAATAACCTGTAGCAGAATTTTCTGCCTTTTGTTTAAAACGCTGGTTTATAGCCCATTACACTAAGCAACACACAGAAATTTCATTTTCTTTAGAATACTGAATTAAAGTCGATTACATAAATATACTTACGATTTCAGAATTCAGTAAAAAAAATAGCCTTTTGTCATTAGGTGGTATGACATATGTGAAAGCATGTATGCAAAGGGGCCATCTTTACAAGAGTGTATTGCGTGCTTAGAAGATGTCTATACATTGTTTCTTATACAGGAAAAACTTTAGCAAAAAGAAGTATGTTTCTTGAGTAATGTTTTTTCAACTTTTTGGTTTTGACTTTGCTTAGTTCTTTGTGACATCAGGATTTGTCCTGCCCTTTTGAATTGGTGGGTAAATAAACGTCAGTGTTACCAATGCTATCTTGGCCATCAAGAAGAGTATCTCTTTCTTTTGTGAGTGGATCCAAGCATTGACACTAATTAGACAGAGAATGGCACTTTTCGATAGTTGTCCATATCCAGAATTGACATGCAGTTAATGGGAAGGAATATTTTGTCATTGATGATGCAGTGCAAAATAATGATACTCTAGGGAGACTTTGCTAATGTATTGGAAACCTAAAACATGGTCATTTAGCTGCTAATTCCATATAATTGTAGACCTAAGAGATCTGTGAGTTGCAACACAGTCAATCCTGACTCATATTGTGCTCTAAGGAACACTACAAAAATGTATATTAAGTAAAGAATGAACACTGAAATGGCTATTTCTAAGGTATAGGGTCCAACAGTGTATACATATTCTTAGTGCCTAAATCATCAAATAATACAAAAGATAATTCTATAAGAGAGTGCTGTCCATCATTGCACTGGATGTTAGGCACAAAACAACATTGGATGGAGCACCAGTATTTGTGTGAAAATTACTCTCCTAGACCCTGCCGGTGTAATTTTTGCCTTTAGTCTGAACTAAAGTCCTTACTTGGTATACTATAACAATGTACACAATTTTAATTATGTTCTATTTCTTAAAAGTGAAATCACTTATTTGTTACAAGAATAAAAATACCTTCAATGTTCTGTTAGTATAAGATTAAAGCAGTCTCAGTGGATCACTGAAAATACAAACGTTAAACAAATTATCACATTTCAAATAATCATTCCAGCTGATGCACACATTTCTTTTAAGCACACAATAAAAGAAAGGTACCAGTTACTTCTTTGGAAACCCCACTCTAGTGTGCACACCTTGACCAGCAGCACTAAACTAAAAAAATAACAAAACTGCGGAACCTTTAACACATTTCATTCACTAACTCTGTATAGAAATGTAGAGAGAAATTTGAATATAAATTAGGACAGTAAAAATGTGCGCTTGTCAAAAATAGCCCTGGCTTTCACATTTAGCTTGTGTCAGATTCTGTATTTAATCATCAGATGCTGTTTACTGATGCTAAAAGCAGCAGGTGACTCTGCAGGTCAGTGCTGGTGTTCAGTTTCCCATTAGTTCATAATCTGATTTTTAATAAAGTCTATGTTATTTACCTGTTTTACAACATTGTGACAGTTTGCACTGCCAAGGGCACAGCAGGGGATTAATCCTGAAATGGACTTGTGCATTGCACTGGTCAACCTTTTTGGCACCTGGAGAGAAGAATAAAAACATGTTTGTTGCAAAATAAAAATGCAGAGAAGTTATTTAACCACTTCATTGACTAAAGAAAAACCTGGCTTTGCACTTAAAACTGGATAGTTTAAAAGCTTTTCAAGGACTTTAACTAAGACACTTTTGTTACAGGCACGTCTATATTCCATGCAAAATCCAATGCCTATGTTTTGTTTCTGCATGTAAGAATCTGTTTATATACATGTCATTGTCTTTAATCTAAATGGAGTGGAAATTCTGTAATTGTAATTTCTTTTAAGTCAAGCAAGTCTTTTTTTATCAAGGCAGAAAATGCATGAAAAAGGAGAGGGTTCATTTTTGCCCTTAATTAACTGGACTATGAAGAATTCTAGTGTGGTTTTGTCCACCCCCACGCAAGAATGCAATGTGAAAACATCAATGACAATCTGCTGACTTGTGTGGGCATGTCAAGGCAAATGTGGCGTGCCTGATTCAAACACCTTTGGCTGCAAAACAGTTGATAAAGGAACAACTCACATTCTGTATGAAACGAAAGCTACCTGAATGTGTCTAATTATTTGTTCACCTCCCATTTTGTATGTACAGCAAGAGTTTTCAGTATAATATCACAAAATTCAAAGACTTAACTCCCTCGTTTCTGGATTTTTTTGATGGAATTTTATAGATAAATGGGTAATCAGCTATCCCTCACATGATCTGAAGAGTAAAGTCCACACTAATAATATCAATCACTCTGTTTGTCTCAGGGGTGGTGTGATGTGTTCTGGTTTGTAATTTATCACTTATTCAGGGCCTATGTGGAATCTGCATGTTCCCCCCTAGTGTTTATCCCCAGGTACTCCAATTTTTCTTTCATATCTGACACAACAAGCATGTTAGGTTATAACTGGGGAATCTAAATTAGACCAGTGTGTATGCCGGAGAGTGGACCCTACTACGGTCTAGCACCCCATGAACAGTTGGTTCAGACTCTGCATGTGATGCTGCCTGGATAGAATTAGATTAAACGAATTTGAGCGAGCTGTGTTATCTACCTATATATCTATTAATCAAGGGGTGTGAATCTCAGCTCTTGAGGGTGACTGCGGCTTCAGGGTTTCTTTCTAACCAGTTTCTTCATTACTTGTCGATTACTGTTGATAATGAAGCACACGTCTTTTACCTTAATTTTATTTGATATGCTTCATAAGACTGTGAGGCCTTTATTGAGTTTTTCCTTAATCAACAAATAAACAATGATGATATGCAAATCAAACCAACATGACACGTTAACATGATCTGATTTACACACATCATGTGTCCATCATGTGAATGTCTGAAAATCACAGAAAAAAGAAATCTACAGTTTTCTAAATGTCTGGTAAGACAGAATATGAGCACCAACAAGCCATGGAAATAAACAAGAACTGATTTTTAATTCTGAAACTGGTTAGATTCAGAGGTCCCTGTCTTAGCCGGTCATATGTTGGCTCACTTTGCATATCATTTTTGCTCAGCTGCTAGTTAATAAAAAAGTAACCATTAAGGGTTTGAGTCTTAAACAAGCAAGTCAATAAAAATTATCCAATAGAAGTCTGTTCAATTAGCAGCAGTAACTGGTTGTTTATGGAAAATTGGCTCCAACAAAAAACTGCAGCCACTGCGGCCTTCCGGGCTCTGAGTTAAAAACCCCTGTATTAGTTGTTCCATACAGTTAGGGTCACACTTAAATATCCATTTCTGTAATGAACACCCTAGGTGGCTCATCAGCATAACTTAAAAAAATGGAAATCAGCCATTACTTTAATGTTTTATGGTGATACTAATTGCAGACTTATTTTCAAACACCCAGTCAGAGAAATTATGCATCTACATACTGGGCAATGGAAACAACTGACATCACAATGCTCAGTCACAAGCAAATGAAAATCTGTTACATGCTGCAAGCCAACATGGACATGGACTTGAATATCCTGTAGCATCACCTTCTCCTGATCTCTTCCAATTGCCTATTAACCTCAGAAGGTTAGTTCCAAAGACATGAACCAAACTAGAAAGCTAAAATAACAAATGAACAACAAGTTCTGAAGTATGGATTTACTTTTACCATGTAGCATGATGAGCAATGTGACTTATCTGTAGTGAGGTACTAGCAAATGAAACCATGAAGCCTTCCGAAATATTAAACCATTAAGAAACAAAGAACACTACTTAAAGATGTAAAACTCACTTTGCAAGCACCAAAAGGACCATTCAATTCAGAACAGTAAAGCAATGCTAAAAATTTACCTATATATCTATTAATTAAGGCGTGTGAATCTCAGCTATTGAGGGTGACAGTGGCTTCAGGTTCTCTTTCCAACAAGTTTCTTCATTACTCGCCAATTATTGTTGATAATGAAGCACACGTCTTTTACCTTAATTTTATTTGATATGCTTCATAAGACTGTGAGGCCTTTATTGTTTTTTTACTTTTCTGTAGTGAGGTACTAGCAAATGAAAGCATGAAGCCTTCCGAAATATTTAGCCATTAAGAAACAAAGAACACTACTTATAGATGTAAAACTCACTTTCCAAGCACCTAAAAGACCATTCAATTCAGACCAGTAAAGCAATGCTAAAATTTAAAATAAGAGCTACTTGTGAGAAATTAGACACAAGTGTTCACAATACATAGGCAGAAATATTACAGACATGTGGCTAGTGCGCTTGGTGATAAAATACATAGCTTCATACATAATGCAATGTGAAAAAAGGCTTATCAAGGTGAAGGAGAGTGACAACATTTTGCATGTTGTTCAAACATCGAAGTAAGACTTTTATTGTTTTGTGACAATATTATATTCTTACCCCTAATGCTGAACATTTTTATTCTTTTGTTATAGTTCTGTATTTTAAAGGCTTGTTCAATTAATTACTGTTGTTATCTTTATAGTGTTTTTCAGCACTAAACCTTATATTTGATCCAACCAGTTTAGAAGTGAGTAGTTATCTCCCAATTTTCCACCTTATTCTCTGTCTAATGGAGTTTATTATTCTGCTTGTAGCCACTTAGGCCAGTCCAGTTTCTGTGGTTCTCTTATGAATACAGATTGTTTCAAGTTCTTAAAGAAGTGATAGCCAGACTCACAGTTACTTTGTGAAGTCGCACCTATACATGCCAGTGTAGGAGGAGATGGGCTACCCTAAGGTGGTATACCAGGTAATGTATGCTGATCTGGAAGTGAAAACCCTACGGGGTATAGAACAAGACAGAAATGCTCACATCCTGGAAACACCTGATCAAATTCTCTGTGGTTGTCAGAAGTGCCATTACCATCAATTCACTGAGAAAGTAAAGGAAAGGGGGTTTGATAAGAACCACCTGATTAGTAGTCCCAAATCAAAAAAAAAGGGTCTTGTTTTGCTATTCTTTACTGACTTCAATGACAGGAGTCAAAATCCAGGCAGTCAGCTCGCTCCAGAGCAACATTCCCTGAGAAACTGAGTCTCGTTTTCCCATCTACTCATTGCTTGGATATGAATTGCCTCTGAAAGTGGACTTGGAATAAGATAGTGAGATTGGATAAGTGAGACAGGAGTGGAGACTTGCTGCAGGATCACTGTGACATGGAGTGGTGGAGCCTAAGCATGTATTCTTGAGTTCGGTGACTGTGTAACTATGGTTCATTTGAAAGCTCATAACCCCCTTTACTTTACTTGTTTTTCTTGCATACTACTTGACAGCAGCTTGTGTACCACACTGACTGAAAATAACAGTACTAGCCCATAACTACACTGGCACATGACTACTTTAATGCCACAATTGCAGAATATTCTATTCTATATGTTAATTTAAAGACTACATAAAACCAATTTAAACAAAATCTTTGAAATTGATTTCTTTTTTAAAATGTTTTAGCTCTGCTAGTAGTGCTATGCCCCCGCACTGCCACCTCAGAAGCACATGTTGGTGGACACCCCGCAGACATTGGCTCCCATTTTGAAATCCACTGTTCTAACAAAAAGGGAGGGAACTGATCCTGGGGAGACAGAAGTTGAGCAATACAATTTTTCCAGGCCAGTAGAAGAGAGCACACAGTTACTGAATGGGTCTGTGAAAGCCATACATCACTTTTAACAGGCAAGAGATCCAAGACTATTTTTTTGTTGTCCTGTTATATTAGGGGCTGAGGAACAATAAAGAGTGCAGTGGTTTCAGGATCTACCAGATGACACTCTGGCTTGGATGAGCCATGATTTTATTTAATAAACTCATCCTTGAAAACGATTTTGGTAGTACCTGCAAGTTTTAGTATTGACAGTTTAAAGGCTGATAATTACTAATAGCCTGTTAAAATAACAGGGACAAAGGTAAAGCGGGGTATGAAGTCAAGTCAAGTCACATGGCTTTATTTTCATAACATCCATACGCAGTGTTGCAGCCTACAGTGGCAAGAAATAACCTTCTCCAGGACCACGGTGAAACATATAAATAAATACTATGGCAATAGTGCCATGGTGTTAAATTGCCATATAACAAGTACAAGACAGGTAAAGAACTACACTATACTATAAATAGAAAAACAAACAGACGGACAAAAAAACAAACAAATAACTAAATAAATATGTAGAGTAAGTGAATAGATGGTAATAATTTGAGATAGTAATAAATTTATAAAAAAAAATAAAAATAATAAATAAACAATAGTAGTAAGTGCAACAAATGTACTGCATAAATAAGCTACTAGGAGCAGATCTGCGGCAAGAGAGTGATCAGCTCTTCCAAGGAATGCACAACGGGATGCGCTCAACTTTGCGCTCATGCTTGCTTAAGTTCACGTACACAAGGCCACTAGTGCTATTTAATACTTGCCTTGCAAAGACTGAAATGAGCACCTGTGCAGAAGGCACCTGCGTCAGTTGCGACTGGTGTATGGGAGCCACGTGTCACAGGATTGGTTGAAGATTTGTTCACCGACTATAAGAGGCACTGCCTGCCTCAAGGGGATGACTTTAGACTTGGTAGTGTGGTGATATAGCTCCTTCATTTGTATACCAAACAGCAGTTTGTGCCTTTATTTTGTAAACATTTTCTTGTATATAAGTAGATATCACCTAGTTGCAGTATAATTTTTGATGGAGGTATTTATATAAATTTTGGGTTTGTGGTGTTTTTCCTGTATATACACCGTTTTTTTTCCCTTCAGTGGACTGTGTTTTGTGTAGCTTCTTTCTGAGCACATTTTGCTTTAGGAAGACTACAATTTTGTGTATATATTTTTTGTCTTTATTTTTCATTTTTGAGACTGATAGCTTCCCTATAAATATAATTCACTGTTTTTGATTGGGACATTATTTTTGTGTTTTTTTGCACCTGTAAATAAAACCCACGTTTATTTTGGAAATACCACATTTTTGTGCCCATGTCTCCATGTCTTACTTCTTTTGAAGTCTAATCCAGGTCGGTCCCGAACTACAAGATGCCCACTGGTGTCAACCTTGCAACTACACAGGGTGTCACAAGAAGCTGTTGCAGAATCTGGCAGAACTAGTTTGGATGCTGCAGTACCTTCTGCCAGTTTGAAGTGGGAGAAGAGGCAATGGGATGGGTGGATGCCATCCTACACAAAGCAACAGGCTTTGCAGGTGCAGTCCTTTAAAAAGATGTATTGAATGGAAGGCAGAGAGGTCCTAATGATCTTTTTTGCTGTGTTTACCATCCAATGCAGTACCTTATGGTCAGTTCTTATACCAGACAGTGATGCAGCTGGTCAGAATGATCTCGATGGTGCCTCTGTAGAATGTGGTAAGAATGGGGGGAGGTAGGCTTGCCTTCTTCGGCCACCAAAGAAGGTGGAGATACTGCTGTGCCTTATTGGCTATGGAATGGTGTTAATTGACCAAGTACCATTAGCACCCAGATGCACACTAAGAATTTGATGTTCTCAACCAATTCTTCCACAGAGCCCTTAGTGTGCAGTGGGGTGTGGAATGCATGGGCCTTTCAGAAGTCCATAATCATTTTTTTCATCTTGTCCACTTTTAGAGAGATGGTTGTACTAACACCAGCCTGACAATTCTGGTATCTCTCGTGAGGCTGGGATTGTTCTTATGTACTCAAGTGAGTTTATTTACATTTTTTTAATATATCTTCTGTCCATTTATGTGTAGTGTGTAATTCATAAGAGATTTACTGTATATATCATAATCCTAACTACAAATATAGGCATATGTGTTTTTTATAGTAATTTAAAAATATTACTAAGCAGGGTTTACCAGCTGCACACATTTGTTTCTGCGCAAATTTTTCCTTTGTACATTTGTGACATTGCGCTTTTGTCTCTCACACTTTAGTCCTGCTACCAGCCATATAACTTATAGAATGGCCACTGGTGTCTGCTGAAGCAACATCAACTAACTCAGCTTCAAAAATCTGGTCTCTTTCCCACCATTCTTAAACTGTTGGATGACTTCTTATAGTACATAATACGAAATTCACATGGTTTTCAATTTTCAATTTGAAGAGTGCACACAGTGATGGCTTTTTGTAAAGGTATTTGTAATATATCTGGTTTTACAACTGACTATACTCATTTTTTTACCTTCCAGCTGTTCAGCCTGTTTAAACCTGGTCTCAAGAAGTCAACATTTCTTTCCTACAGCCACTTTTATTTTTTTAAAAGTAAGCCCATTGACTTAATATGCAGGATGCTATTTAGTGTTTAGTACCTTAATGATCTTGCTTTCTAGCATTTCTCTCATCACTGATGCTATTGTTGTATCAAATAGGTGTATTCCATAAAAGCAGGGTAATAAAGCTGACCCAACACTGCATCCCTGGCTAGTGGTACATAATCCTGACAACCTTCCCAAATCAGTGATACTGTTAGCAATGAAGAGCTGCAATGACTGCGTTTTCAGCAGGTAGGTCCACATACATTGAAGATAATAAAATAAAGACCACAGTGAGCCTGTCTACTGAAAATCCTTTTCTGAATCCATGAATCCCAATGAGGATATTGTTTTTTTGTATGACCATAGTGGATTTCCAACATTTGTCTGCAAAAGTCGTCTTTGTTTAACTGAAAGTAGTAAGTCATGACCTCTGTCACTCAGACATATATATATTACATATGTATAAATTACATTAGATAGATACAGATAGATAGATACTTTATATTTTCTGTTGCCATATTTTACTTTAGTATGTACAATAATTATCACAAATACAGTGTGATGGTACTGCAGAATATTATATTCCTGGCCCAAGACATAACTAAATTGACCAATGTGATATAGCGGGTCTGTGTCTTTAAACGGATGGCCAGATTTTAAATAAATAATCGCCACACTCACAGCTTTAAGGAGGAGGGCATGGTAGTATGGCGGGAGTGATTCCCGGGTGTGATGCGAGTTTGGATGTTTCTGCACTGAAGTGCACAGGTACGGGATCGCCCGTGTCCATAATTGATGCCATGATCTGCTAATCGCCACACCTGTACAATGTTCCCATTATAAAAAAGAAGTGCAAGTGCAGAGGGGAGAAAAAAGGAGAAATAAAAGGACGGAGGTTAAGGGAGAAGAAGGCTGGAGACATGGAAAGCTGGTGCGGTTCGAGTGAGCAAGTGAGTGAATGGGAGCAGGTTCACTGCTGAAGGCAGGCAGCCAGGAGAAGAGCCCTTAAAGAGAAGTGTGTGGCCGACACTCAGTGGGCGAGGGCAGAATGAAGCAGCTGGAGTGGCTGGGAGTGTGGATGACTCACTGCGTAAGGCTGTGTAAGGAATGAGTGCTCTGGCAGTTGGGGAACCCAAATCTCAGTCCAGTAAAGTAGCTGTACGGAGCCAGTGGATGAAAGGCTACCAGACCAGGAGGAGAATCAGCTGCACCTGCAGATAGGGCGACTCCCCTTTTGCAAGGCCTGTATGGGAGACGCACGGGAGCCGCCAGTTAAAAGGAGAAGTCACTGTGTTTTTTAAAAAGGGACTGCTTCCAGCTTGTTGATTCTAACCTCGTTTTAATGGGAATATTTATTGGATTTTTAAACTCCAATAACTTTGTTTTTGTGGATTATTTATGGATTATCATTGAGCACAGCACTATTTGTTTGAACATTGTTTTGATTTTTGTTTTAATAAAAGCACTTTTGCACTTTGCACCTTCCCCTTGCTCCAAGAGTGTTTTGTCCCCATTTGCAGAGCTTATCCGTTTACATTACCGATGATGGTGGGTTCGAGGGGCTCTCAGAAGAAAGGTGGGAGAATGGAGCAGGACCCACATTGTCACAACCAACCGTCATATATTTTATTTTAAAATGGCTCCAAAGCACAAATATTAATTACTGTCACAACTTTTCCTATTCCTCTGTTCCGGATGAGCTTCTGTCCCTAATTGTCTTCTGACTAACAGCTCTATGACTGAGGAAGAGAAGCCTTTTTTAAAGCCACAACCAGAAGTACTTCCAGCATGTCAGATGCACAACCCTAAAGCATTTCAGGGTCAGACAGATTCTCATGGAGCAGGGAAGTCAAAGATTAGTTTTGAAACTAGAACAGATAGGCATTAAAGGTAACCGGTAAAACCAGATTTCAAGCTGGTTAACTGGCAGGAGACAGAGTACAGATAAGAAGAGAATTCTCCACTTGGTGTGAGGTGAAGTCATTTTGAGGTTTGTCCTTGGACTATTTTTTTTTCTGATTTATATTAATGAAATAGATTTCAGTATAGTCAGTAAACGTCTGAAATTCTCAGATGACACTTTAATTGGAAGAATGGCAGACATCTATAAGGCAGCAAAAACAATCCAGGAGGCTTCAATGAGCTTCAGAGATGAGTGAACACTTGGAATATGCAGTTTAATGTAGAAAAGTGCCAAGTGCCACATGTGTGCAAAAGGAATGTCAATTATAAATACAAAATGGGAGACACTGTCCTACAGAAACCAACCTGTGAAAAGGGTTTAGGGGTGTATTTTGCAACAATATTTTCAACTTTGAGGTTAATTAGACCCGTTATTTAAAGCCTTTGGTTATATTTCTGACTTTATTTTACATTTGTGGAATTCCGCAAAACAACAACATTTTATGCATGGTTGCCATGTAGTAATCAAGGACTTGCAAACCAGAGGTCATGACCTTATGCATAATCAGCATGACACCATAAATAGCTTCCAGGTCAGCAAGTCAATGTCCAACTTTATTATGACTTTCTAAAAGGTATTTTACTGTGCTACTTTGTGTTTGAGTTTAATTTTGACCCCCGTTATGTTTATGAATCTTGCTCTTTTCCAACCCTTGGTGTTGTCACATGGCACTATTATTCTCCCGGTTATGACATTTGCTTTCATTTTGACTTCTCTTCCTGGTCTTTCATAGCACCTGTCAGTTTGATATGGACAACAGAACAAGATAAACCAGGACTTAAGTGCATGTTCTACCCACACAATTAAACCTGATTCATCTTGAGCAGGAGAGGCTGTGTGAAAACCTAATCTAGGCCTTGAAAATTCTTAAAAGCATTGATAAGGTAGATCCAGCAGAATTCTTTTAACTTTAGAGTGAAACACATACTCAAGGATGCCAGTGGAAATTAACACTAGAATTACCAGAGCCTACGAAAAAACTCGTAGATCCATCCCACCTTAAATCGCTTCTGACCTCTCCGTCAGCGTCTTTTGTCCTTTAAATGTGTTGCTAAGCAGCAAGCAGTCTGCTATCACATCCCCCATCGGCGCACAGTTTTCTCAGCTCAAGTCTGTTTACCTGGGTGTCAGTTGCTTGGAGTTGTATAGAGTGAGAAATCAAGCAAAATCACACCTTTTATAAATACTATATCATTATTTGCAACACTTGCATTTCATGTGTGTTCCGTGTCTACAGCGATCTATGTAAACACATCGTTAAAAAAGAAACGTTTTTCGTATTTTAGTAATAATTGACAAAATGTAGACATGAAGTTTATAATGTGTGTAGCCTGAAGTCCAAATATCAAAGAAACACTTTCACAAAATATACAAATACAACAGAACAAGTGCGCTTTTATTCAAAAATATAACTGCAGAAAAACAACATGCATTAGGATGTGACATTGACATGCATTTACTATGACTGCTTTGGTGATGCAACAGTATCAACAGTTGACTGGTAATCAAAACTTCATGGGTTTGATCCCCGATGAGTCTGTTTTGAGAAGTCAGCTACTTTTATTCATACTATTCTAGAATAAAAACATACATTTGATTTCAGTCCGTAATAGCCGGTGTAAATGTGTGATACTTGTAAAGGTTAGCTTTTTCTTTTTTTTTTTATTCAATTTCATTCTCTCAGTCGCGTTCACGATCCTACCCTACAAAAACTGACACTGCTGTTTTCACATAAAGAAGCACTATAGCTCTACACTCTGTAGGAAGTAAGTGAATAACATTTGATCTGGCTTTTATGTAAGTAACATATAAATGTTGATGTACAGATGTACAAGCATAACAAAACAAGTGCACTTTTATTCAAGACTATAACCAAAGAAAAAAGAAACTCTCAAGTACACTGCAGAGCTTCCTGTGTTTGAGTGACACGGGCATGCTCAAAAAACACATGTGTAATGCCACAAAAAGTGCACGCAGACACTTCAGTTCGAAAGCATTGGTACAACAATGCAGTCAGACTTCTATTTAGGGCACATACACTGTCCAGATGTTATTTATTTTGATTTATTTACTTACTTCCTACAGAGTGCAGAGCTATAGCACATCTTTATGTGAAAACATAAAGTCAGATGGATTTCATTTCATTCAGTTTCATTCTCTCAGTCGAGTCCACACTCCTACCCTACAATGTCTGACACTGCTATAAAAGTGCATGCATATCATTTAGATGTATAATGTAGTACTGTATCTATATAAAAAATGTTTTATCAGATTTCTGAAAAAATTACCTAATTTGCTACACTTTAAATAAAGTATATATCCTTTATTAAAAGCATATTGCATGAAGCAGATTCATTTTATGCTAAATACTCTTTAATAAAAGCCAAAAGCCATTTATATAATATTCCATGTTTTTGACTCTGTCTCCAGGACATCAACAGTTTTTTTTTTAGTTTTTTTTTTCTGGGTAAGACTTTTTTTGCCTAAATGTGCTGCTTCCTAGAGATCTTAAATTTTAAAATAGATGTATCATTCCAGATCCTTTGGGGCATGCATCACACCTAAGGGTTTTCTAACAATGTTTTTATGTATCTGTTAATTACTTCAGTTGAGTGTAGGGAATATGTGACATTTTTTGGTCAGTAACTTGAAGTTAATACTTGGAAGTGAATAACTAACTGTGGGTTTGACACTTGTGGGAACTCTTTAGGGAATCGCAGCAATGATGTGTCATCACATGTGTTTAAATACATGTTATACCCCTGATTTATATATACTAGCTTTGCAGATGGCTAAAGGGAAGATTGAATATCAACAAAAAACAAACCAAAAAAAAATCTTTCAAGTTGAAAATAAATAAATAAACTTTAAAGCACTCCCTCTTTCTTGTCTTAAATTTTCCTTACACTTGAATTCCATTACTAAGGTTATTATTTTCTCAGAGATGCGTCATTAAAAATAACACCCATTTCACTTGCCACAATCTAAATAGGCATGAAATTATGATAAAGTCAAGAAGTAGCCAGTCAGAATTAACAGGAGAGTATTAATAACATGAATGAGTTAATAGTGCAGAAAGCTCTTCCAGTAGAACAGTGGGGGTGTTGAATATTCTTTTCTTAAGTCAGCTGTAAGTAATTATTACATGGTGTGCCTCTGACTATTACCATAACAGAGCAATTGAACGTGAAAAATGGGTAATAGTATGGACCTGCAAGCATGTTTCAAATATCATTGCAAAGGCTGGTAATCTGACTATGACTGGTTTAATCCATTAAAAAGTACTAGGGATAATTTTCCATCGCTTTACATAGAAATCATTCAATTTTCAAGACATTTTCTTAGAATCTAATGTTAAACAGATTGCAATTACTATAGCTTCTCTATAGTTTATTTAAGTATGTGCTACAGCTTACTTTTTCTGCCTTTAAGTTTATCTTTGCAAAATTAAAAAAAAATCACTTTCACTGTTCTACATTTTCATATCCCACCAGTCAGTTTCTTCAGCAAGAAAGTGCAAGAGTATGGAAACTATCAAAGCCTCATCAGAAACAAAGCAGAATGGTTAAGACAGTAATTAATCACAGAACACATTTTGTTTCTACATACACATACAATGTGGGGTAATTTCTTTTTGTAACTTAGTACACTTTGGAATACTCTGGTTTACCATTTTTGTGATTTCTCAAAACTCTTCAAAACATTCGGAGTGTCTTATTTAAATCTAGAAAATTCAGAATTGTATGATAACTTCTAATAGTCTCTTAGTGCAGCACACAAAAACACATGTAAATTTTACAATAACTGCTCTGAATTTAACAAAACATTGCATTTTTATTAGAATAGTATGTATACTATACAATAATTGTATAATTATATTTATGGAATTATTAATTTTATGTACAATAATTTACTAAATCATGTTTTAAAAAGAATGTTTGATTGACATGGCAAATCACCTTTAAATACTTTGCTACATTTTATATGGTGATCAGATACAATAAATACATAATAAATAATCTAATAAGTCACTAATCTAAGGTGTAGCTAAATAGAGATCATAAATTACATAGTTAATTTTTACATTATTTAAAAGGGTTGTACATAAATTGAATTTCTGTTCTGTTCTGTTAAAGAAGGTACGAGGGTGATTATAATAAAAGTACTGGGAATATATAATATGTGAAAACAGTATGTATATTATGTTTATTTCCAAATGTTTTAATCAGTGTTAAATATTGTTTTATAATAACTATTAGTATTTAACAATATTTAACAGTGTTTGTATTATTCAGCTTTAAATATTGCTCCATTAGACAGACATGAAGTTCTGTAAGTACAAGAAGAAAGGAGTCCTGAAAGAGCAGGACAAATCCAGATCAACTGTGGCAAATGGTATTATAAAACCTGAGCAGCGCTGCAGAGCAATAGAAAGTTTCAGCTGTCTGAAGATGTCGGGTGAGGAGATGTGAGAGTTATACATACATTTCATGTGTGTTCCATGTCTAAAATGATCTAAGTAAATGTAGGATGATAGGAAATATAAGGCAGGAATTGTTGAACACATAGCTAAAATAAAAACGTTTTTCATGTATTAGTAATAATTGACAAAATGTTGACATGAAGTGTATAATGTGTGAAGACTGAAGTCCAAAAATCAAATAAACACTTTCACAAAAGGTATAAATATAAAAAAATGTGTGCACTTTTATTCAAGATTATAACCAAAGGAAAAGCAATTGTTTTAGGGTACAAGGTAGATATGTCTGCTTGGTTAGTGCAGTGGTAACAACCAATGTCTTCTAATCAAGAGGTTGTTGGTTTGATTCCTGGGTCTTCTAATTACCATTTTGAGTAGTGAACTGCTATTTTATTACTATTATGTAATAAAAAACATACATTTGATTTGAATCTGTAACAGCTGGTGTTATGGTAGTTGTAAAAGTTAATGCTTTTTTTTTTCAGTTTTATTCTCTGTCACATTCATGCCCTGCAAGCAACCCTCCACAATCTGACGTCATTAGTTTCAAATATAGACATGGATTAACAAACTTGTTTTGTTATACCCCATCTTTATTTGAAAACAGAGTCAGATCTTGTGCATGAACGAGACTGGGACTGGGAAAACTGTAGACATGAGTGGTATTTTGAGACAATAGAGCTGGAAATTCAAACTGGTGAATCATGCCTTCTTGGTATCTTGTTGTCACTTGAATTTTTTTTAGTTTTATTCTTGAGTGTTTCTGCTCACGCTGAATTAGTATGCACCTTCTGGTCAATAATGTGAAAGCTGCACTAACAAAAAAGAGAGACAGAGGTATATATGACATTTGGAATAATTTATTTTATGACCTGTATAGTACATTTTGGAAAACATTGTGGCACTGATACAACATTATATTTATTCACATTCCTTCATGCAGTTATAGTCAGTTACCACATTTGTTTTTTTCCCCGATCTTGCCCAGTCTCCACATTTTGGTGCATGGTGGTGTTTCTTTTGTACTCCAGAACGTGCAGAGGAAAGAATAGTACAGAGAGTTCAGTTCGACACTATATGCAAACATCAGATTCAAATGTTAACAGTTCCCACACACCCAAGGGCCGTCCTTCCTACATTTACGACATGTGTGCCTGTTGCAATGTACACACTTCTCTTTGTGCTGTTATTACTATTACATTGAATTAGCACCTCACACTGAATTTGCTTTCCTGGGGGAAGCAGCAGTCTTGGAACAGAAGCTTGTCGATGTTGCGCCCTCTTTTTTTCCATCGCCTTTTCTTGTAAGAAGCGACAACAACGTTCCTCTACAAGATGAGCCAAGAGCACTCTTCTTTTGTCAGTGAACCCCATGCATGCCTTGTACAGTACATCACCACCAGGTCAAGCATTTTGTCGAACACAGCAACCGGCCACCTGCATGTTGCTGTTCGCACTGAATAAGCAGCTCCAGGTTCCCAACGGGCTTCTTCCGGCTGCACTTAATAATTAAAAAATTATTAATCAGCGACCACAATAATGAAAGGTATGTTAAAAGATTACTTACACCCAGAGTTAACAAGACAAACGTCATAGAAGATTTCTCTTATTTTCTGTCATGTATCTAAAACTAAATAAATGATTTTAGAAATTATATAGTACATCCCCTCATAGTAAATTCAATTGAATCCATCCATTCCCATTTAAAGAAGTTAAATTCTTCCAATGGAATAGATCTACCTGAACTATGTAGAATAATTTTATAGCGGCACAGTGCCGCTTAGATTCACACCACTGCAAGGATGGTGATTTTTTTTTTTTTTGGTGGGGACTCCAGAAACACTCCCAGCCTTGGCCTGACTCACACCAATCACAAAAAGAGACACAGAAACCAATGGATTAAACAGTAATCTACAAGAATGTATTAAACAAAAATTATCAGGATATAATGAACTGCACAACGAACAAAGTAATCCCTTTCTCAGTCCACTGCTGGCGATCACACATATTACAAAATCCATAAACAGTAACAAATAAGATAAACACAAATACCATCAGACTGTCCCTATGAAATGGCAACTGATTATGTGGAAATGATACAGAAGAGATAATCTCTGTAAGTAATGTAAAACGGTCTTGCCGGTATTCCTGATGCGTTGAGGTGTGTTGAGATTGGGAGCGCTCCATCTGACAAAGAATGAAATCTGATCTAACACAGTACTCACACAACAGGCAGGCACAAAACAGTCCATACAATCATACAGGAGCAGTGATCCAGGACACTCTCCTTAGACATCTAATCAGGGCCACAGCAGGGTCTGTTTTTGACAACTTTAGACCTGCCCTTCTTATGTAAAATTGTAGAAAAGGAAGTAATTAAGCAGCTAAATGATTACTTTCTTCAGCATTCTATTCTTAAAAAGTTTTAATCACATTTTAGAACAAATTTTAGTACAGAAACTATGCTGGTTAAAGTAGCAAATAAATATGTGGGTTAATGCCTACAAATGTCTTATATCTGTTCTTGTTCTCTTAGACCTGAGTGCAGCATTTGACAAAATGCACCACAATATTCTTGGGTGGGCCCCTCCAGCAATGCCTTAAATTGTGTTCAGGTTTACTTAAACAGGTAGAAAATTCTTTGTTAGATATGGCAATTGTACTTTGGAGACCTATGATATTATATATGGTGTACCACAAGCATCTGTTCTGGGTCCGCTGCAGCTACATGCTTCCATTAGGTCAAATTATCTCAAAGTACAAGATGAGTTACCATAGCTATGCAGATGACATACAGCTTTATTTATCAATTGTGCCTCATGATCCTGACACCCTTGGTTCTCTGTTCCAATGTCCTACTTTTATTTCCATTTGGATGAGTAGTAACTTTCTCAAACTAAATATGAAGAAAACAGAAATCTTAGTGATCTGCAATCATGGACACAGTGAGAGTATTAGAAATAAACCTGATCCCTTAGTTTAAAGGTCCTGTACACATGGGCTTTAAAATCTTAGTTAAATGAATGTGCTCTAAGCAACCTAGGTATTTAATTAGCATTTTGTAGTGGTGCTTAATTGACCTCAGTAACACGTTACATTTGCGTTCGTATGCCTTTGGGAAATGCCAACTTGTAGCCAAGATTTTACTTTTGTCTGTTTACCTGTGGGGGGCAATTATCAGGCAGTCCAGAGTGTTTTTAACTTGTGGGGTTTGAGGTTCCTCCTTCATTGGATTCACAAAATATGGATCAGTTAGCTTTATTAGACGTGAACATTAACTTCCTTGTGTTAAAAATATGGCAACGTAGGCAGAGAAAATATTGCTGCTGCTACAGGGTTCACTCACTGACTGTACAGTGTGTGTGTAATCTATGAAGAAAGACGATAATTTCCGCATAAGTTCTTCAAATACTGTGGCATGTTAGTTTTGCGTAAGAACTCACCAATTAATAATTGATTAGTAGCTAAAGTTATGTGTGTATATATATATATATATATATATATATCTTTATATATATGTATATACTGTATGTATAAATATATATATATATATATATATATATATATACAGTGGAACCTCGGTTCACGACCATAATTCGTTCCAGAACTTTGGTCGTAAACCGAGTTGGTCGTGAACTGAAGCAGTTTCCCCCATAGGATTGTATGTAAATACAATGAATCCGTTCCAGACCATACAAACTGTATGTAAATATGTAAAAATATGTAAAGATTAAGCACAAATATAGTTAATTACACCATAGAATCCACAGTGTAATAGTAAACTAATGTAAAAACATTGAATAACACTGACACAAAACACCTAGGCTCCCTGATCAGCTACACGAGCTGACTCGCTGGCGCTCTCTCTCTCTCTGTAGCACACACACCACCAAAGCCCCTCCCTACCTCAGCTACAGGAGCAGGCTGGCTTACGCGCTCTCTCTCTCTGTGTAGCGCGAGCGCGTGCACATACACACACACACACCTATCCTCCCCCCATCCCTTCCCTGTCAGCTGACTGTGCTCTCTCTGCGCTTGCTCGCTCGCGCTCTGTAATCTCTCTGTAGCACGTGCTCGCGCAGCATTTTTTTTAAAATGAGTTTTAAGCACAGCAGAAAAAAAATGAACAACAAATCCGAAGCGCTTGAAAAACCAACTCACAAGCAAACAAAAAAGTAAGATTGCAGGAGATCACGCTATTAAACCTAAAGCCTGATCGCTGTAAACAATGTTTCTAAAATGAGTTTTAAGCACAGCAGAAAAAAAAGGAACAACAAATCCGTAGCGCTTGCAAAAACCAGCTCACAAGCAAACAAAAAAGTAACATTGCAACAAATCACACGATGAAGTCCTCCATGTAAACAATTTTTAATGAGTTTTAAGCACAAGGAAAAAAGTGAACATTTGAAAAAAGAGAAATGTAACATCGCACCTAATCGCGCTATGAAAAACTCCATCTGTAAACACTTTCATGAGTTTTAAGCACAAAGAAAAAAGGGAACATTTGAAAAAAGAGAAAAATAACATTGCAACAAATCGCATTATGAACTAAAAAATTAAACTTTTGAAAAATCCGTAATACAAAAACCACCAAGAAAACTAACCTTGCATGAAACGAGTTCTGGGATGAAGTGTTTTCCTTCAGGTGTTTTCTCTCTTGTAATTTCTTGGGTTTCTGGTGCTTTTAGCTGTTTAGCTGGTGGGAGTGAAAGCCTCATGCAGCCATTCCAAAAAGAACGTTCTTGTGACCCTCCACATTACTGGCAGTCTGGCTTTGTTTACATTATGCTGCTTGAAAGCACGAGGGTTCTCCGATTGGTAAATGAGTAAACTGGTAAACATTTTTTCCACCTTTTGTAATTTCTTTCTTTACTTCGATTTCAATTTTCTTCAAAACTTTCTTCTGACAACTCTCCACTTGCTTAGAAGCCATAGTTAACTGCAAAAGCACACGAAATACTGTAGAGCACAAAGAGAGTGCACGTCTTATTGAAAACAATGAACAAGGAGCGGCTTTGCTTAAATGAAAAAGCATGGCAACTCTCTTTCTCTCTCAGGCTGCCTGTGGGGGGAGGGGGATGTTTTCGCTTGCACTACAGCCTACAGATAGGCAGGCAAACACGTGCAGCAATCTCCTCCTCCCCCTTCCCAGCAGGCACGTGCTCGCTCGCTCTTGCTCTCTCTCTCTCAGCTCAGGAGGCAAGGGAAACTGGCTTGTTCAGCAAACACGTGAAGCAATCTCCTCCCTAGCAGGCATGTGCTCGCTCGCTCTTGCTCTCTCACTCTCTCTCTCTTTCTCTCTCAGCTCAGCTCAGACAGGCAAGGGAAAATGGCTTGTTCATATACCGAGTGTGTGGTTGTGAACCGAGGCAAAAGTTTGGCGAGCTTTTTGGTCGTGAACCGAGTTGTACGTGAACCGGAACGTTTGTGAACCGAGGTTCCACTTTGTATATATATATATATATATATTACATTTCTTCTTCTGAATCACAATCTGATTATTTAGGTGGTTATCTGTCAGGTAAAGCTTGTGGTTATTGATCATTACCGTTAGTGTCTCCATATAATAGGATGCAGAGAAAAGCAAGTGTAGAAATGTAGAGTGGACAATTAAAAGTTGAAAAAAAAGTTAAAGATCATTAGCTTTAGTGATGGGATACAGAGAAAAGACCACTTTGACATCAAAAACTCAGTTGTGCAAAGCCAGCACATATATGCATCACACACACACACACACATATATATATTGTCGCGGATGCCAGGGGCGACGGCCCGGACGGGACGCCTTGGAGGACCAGAAGTGGGTGTGCGCCCATCTGGGATCACGTGGGGGCCACCATCCTGGTTGCTTTGGGGGCCACGGGTGGAGGGCATGGAAGCCCCACCCTGTAGGGGCCGTGGTCACCACCACGGGACGCCCCAATGCCTTGGAGACCCTGGACCTCAGCACTTCCGCTACACCAGGAAGTGCTGGGGAGAAGAAGAAGAGGGTCACCCGGAGAGCTTCCGGGAGAACAGCCAGCATTTATGCCACACTGGGGTGTGTCCAGAGGGGAATGCCCGGAACCACCTGTTGCTCATCCGGGAGCGTATAAAAGGGGCTGTCTCCCTTCATTCAAGACTGGAGTCGGGTGGAAGAAGGACAAGGCACGAGAGGAGTGTGTTTATATATATATATATATAAATATATATATACAATTAATTAAATGAATGACAATAATCATGGGACATATCTGGTCCTCCAGAATGTTAAACGAACGACATGTAAATGCAATACATACGTTTTCTTCACGCTCGTCAGGATTTTGGCAGAAACTGACCCAGAGAAAAAACTGACTTTTTTGATGCCATCCAAACGCTCAACCGATGCTACAGATGGTATAAAAATGCTCAGTTCAGACATCCGTGTGGACAGGGCGTAAAGGTGAAGACGGAAGGCAACATTTCAGGGGCAACAAAAAAAAACTTTGACTTAAACTTTAAATTGCTTATTAACCAGATTACTCTTTCTGCATTTTTTCATTTAAGTAATATAGCAAAGATTCAATCTCTTATAACAGGAATACCTAAGAAAGGGAATCATTTGGCTGTAATTAATCCAGAATGCAGCCACCAGAATCTTAACTAGGAAAAGAATATCTGAACACATCTCACCAGTTTTAGCGCTGTTATATTGATTACCTTTGTCATTCAGAATTGATTTTAAAATACTACAAACTATGAAGCTTAAAATAATGTTGCTCGTCCTATATTTTGGGACCCCTACACCCCAAGTCATAACCTTAGATTTTTGAATCAAGGTCTGCTTCTAATTACAAGAGCCAAACTTTAAAATAAGTGGTGTGGAGGCCTTTTGCCATTATGCACCCCAAATCTGTAATGCATCATGGTAATACTATGGATCATTTTAAAAACTGCTAAAATAAAATATTATTTTAAATAGCTTTTACATAGCTACATTTTAGTTGTATTTCCTGATACATTATATGGGCATAGAATTACCTAATTCTTCATGGTTCCACAGTGTGTACTAATCTCTACTATTCTCTACTGTCCTTTCCAGTTCTTCTGTGGTGGTGATCTGCGCCACCACCACCTGATCAAGGCTTCATGCAGGTGTCACAGCTGCCCACAAGACCAACATCACATTGGTAGTATCAACATCACCAAATACTATCATGTAAAGCCTGAAAACAATGAGGACTGATATATGACCATTTATGTTAGGTAGAATGCCCAGTGGAAGCTGGGTTTTCTTTTTGGCCTTGTACCTCCAGCAGATTTTATTCTCCAACTCCTTGCAAAAGGACTTGAAATGAAAAATGCTGACTAATGCTGTATAGAATTTAAGGAAACAATTGAACCTTAATAAGCTGCGGTACAGAAATAAATTCTATATGTTTATACTAAAAATAGTATAAAATGCAATAATCCATTTTTAATAAATGCATTTTTTTAAAGCAAAATTTTAAATTGTTCCCTAATACATAGTACACTATTGTCCTGTAGTTTGAAGCAAGCCAACAACTTATTTTATGTAGCTAAAGTGAATATCATCTCAAGGCACTTTAAACTTACAAAGTACAGAAGAGTTGTTTATCAGCTGAGGGTGCTTTTTGGCATCCCTAAACTCACATAATACCAAGGGACCCAAAGCCTAAAAAAAGAAAGTTCTTTTAAACAATGTCACAAACTTGACAAAAAGACACAAAAAGGTTTAGGGCAACCACCCATATATTGTTTTCCTTGCTGCAAAATTAGATGACATAATGGTATGACTGGTTAGAGTCCACAACAGAACTGATTTGCTGGTACAAAGATGGTGGCTTTAAAGCAGAGCGGAAGAAGTGGTGTCATAACTGGGGCCAGAACCGGAAGTGGTGTCAATGAGGTCGGAACTGGAAATGACATCCTCAGGGCCAGGTGGAATTTCCCGTAACTACTCTGCAGAGAAGCGAGAGAAAGAACTAGCACACCCCCTGGTCTTTCATGGAATTACTCTCATTCAGGCCCTTTAGCTGCCACCCATGCGCACATGACAACAAACATTAACAATACAGATATATATATTGTAGCAATGCTACTAATAGTTAGAACTGCATCTCCCAGCAGTCTTTGCAGGGGATGTTGGGGTCAAAGGTGGCCAGAGGGATTTAAAAGGAGGGCAGGTGTCAAATATAAAAAGAAAGTTTGTTTTGTTTTGGTGCGTTGTGTGTTACATTTATCTGTCGTGCTTCCTGCAGTTGTTGAACCTTGATTAATCATTGTATCCTGGACTGTATTTGTTTGTTGGCGTCTGGATCGTCTGTCTACCTGTGCACTGAGGACTGTATTGGAATTTATTGGTTTTCCGGAAGATTGGAGCGCTCCTGAACCATCCATCTGACATCATCTTTTCAGTAACTACCAGTAGGACTGAGTTTTCTTTCACCCTTTCAACATACAGATCACTGGACTTCACCACTTCTCATTTCATCCGGTTTGGTTTACATGGACTTTGCTGCGTGTTTATTGTGTTTCTTTGTTAAATGTAATATCGCCGAAGGGGTCAGGGGTGGTATTATTGTTTTCATTTAGTTCATTTAATTTCATCATATTATTTATCCATTAAGGTTCCCAGCCTGCTTCATTTGGTCTCTGTAGTGTGTGTGTGTGTGTGTGTGTGTGTGTGTGTGTCGTTCCAAGGCTGGGGTTGTCCCTGGTAATCCACCACTAAAATAAATAAATCACCGTCACATTGACGGTGTGAATCTTAGCGGCCCCTGACTGCTACAATATATATATAAACAATTAGAGACTAATAGTAAAGTAAGAAACAGAAAAACCAAAAGCTCAGTTTGACTCTTGCTCTTGTCTTCTGCTTTTCTCTCAGCAGTCTCTGTTCTCCTTACCAAGTGTTTGCTTCCCACTAGCTCTCATCCCAATTTGTACACCATTCTGGGAATGTCTTGTTCGAGCAGGGTCTCCACACATCCTTGAAAACCTGAAAAAACTTTAAATTAACAAAATCATCCCTTGAAATTCAGAAAAATGTCAAATGCTGTTGAAAACTCCTGGAAATTGATTGAATCTAAAAAAATAAAGCTAGTTGCCTCTGTAAGTACAGGTAAAATTCCGTTACAACAAATTCCCAGGGAACAAAATATTTTGTTGTAATGAAAATTTTGCTATAATGAGATTCTGTATTTGTTATTATAGTGCTTTCTTTAACTTGTATCAAGGCATTTGCAATCATTTCAATAGCTTCTTTCGCATTAATTTTAATCTCCTCCTGCCTACATGTTATACTGACGAGAATTTTTCTCAGCATTTCCTTGCGATAACACACTTTCAGGGTGCGAATGATGCCCAAATCCAATGGCTGAAGCACTGCTGTGCAATTGGGTTGGAGGAATTCAACACAAACATTATCTAAATGTGGAAGCATGTTGTGGGCAGCACAGTTATCAATCAGGAGCCAAATCATCCTTTTCTTCTTCATATTGTGAGGTTTCTGAACTCTTTTGAGACCCCCAACTTGAACGACACGCTGAAGTGCGTCCCGAAGCACGATTGTAGTGTCTGTGGAAGATTGTTTGTCCGTTGCTGGGGTAGGGCAATAGGAGGCTCACAGCAGTGCAGTGAAGTGCCACAGAAGCAAATCATATAAGATTGGGGTCGTGCTATAAGTCCCTGTCTTGCACCCCAAAACACGAGGCTTAATCTCAGTACTTTAGCAAAACCAGCTTTATTTAGCTTGAAACAAGAATACTATACAGATACAGCAGTTAGGCAGGGTTGTGACCAAGTAATCCTGTTATCTGTATTTACAATTTACATGCTCCTAACCTTGCATAACCCATCGAGATCTTTTCTGTTAACTTTGGCGGAGAGATGCATCATAGCTGTGAGCCTGCTAGTGCCCCATACAGACGTGGAGATCGCACTTTGGGAAACTCTTCGGCGTGCTGTCTAGTTGGGGGATGTCCCAAGAGAGTTTACAAACCTTACATTTTTTTGAATGAGAGCCGCATTAATAGGAATGTTTCTTGAACGTGCATCACTGAATCACATAAAAACTGCTTTTTCGACATCTTCAAATACAGCAGTTCACATATGTTTGCAACCCGAGATTCTTCTTCCTTTTTTGCTCTGTCTTTCAAGAAAGTTGACAGCATCGATGGCGAAATTCCGAATTCACTGGCAACATCTTTTTTCTTTTTGCCAGAATCGAGAGCTGCAAAAAAATTTTAATTTTTTTTCTAATATGAACTGTTATTGTTTTTTTGTGTCTGCCATTTCTACAGGAGGGGGACAATGAGTTAAATTCCAACGGATGTTTTTCAAATGTTGATGAGCAATAAGCAAAAGGTATCACTGAAAACCGCAGGAAACAAAAAAGGCAAAAAAAAAAACGGTATGAGGAAAGTTCGAAGAACGAAAAAAAAATTACAGTGTTTCTGTTTCTGGGCACTACGTTGTAATGAAAGTATCTGCTGAATGTTCCTCGTGGTAACGAGATTTCTATAGACTCGTGTCATATGGGGAAGCTGTCGTGGCCATAAAAATACTTCATTGTAATGAAAATTTCGTTGTAAAGATATTCGTTGTAGTGGAATTTTACCTGTATTTCAGTTGTCACAGCAGAATACATTGAAAGACTGTGCGGATAAATCAAAAAATAGTTCACAGGTGGGTGAGGTCATAGTCATGGCACAAGCTAGAGAAAGTTTGTCTGTTTGCAGACAATGACTCCTGAGCACTCCCACTTCCAGCAATAAGACAGTACAGCATGCATGTATTATTCAATAGCTACTTTATTTCCTTTTACAAAGGAATACTCATTTGTGTTTCAAACTTTGCTATCTTTGTTCTACAGGACAACATGAGATTAACACTTATTCTTGGTCATCACCAGAAACTACATAGGGTAAGTAACATAAAAAATATGAAAAAATATTGTCAACACCCATTTGCACACTCACTTCGAGATGTATGAAACTAAACTTGACATAAAGCTATGTACATTTTCAAGGCAGTCTCTCATCACTACTGCTGTGCCACCAGGCTCATCACATGTTTAATACTCGTACATGCTTTAAATACATTTCACCATAGAAATTATATCAATGACATCTTAGCATTCTAAAATGTTCAGAGAGTTGTAATATCATGACTGTAGTGTATTCTGTGTGGCTGTCACTGCCTGTGCACTCCTGTTGGTGTAAGAGAATGCCCGTTTAAGAAGCACACAGTGATTAACGACTGAGTTGGGGAACACTTAGAATATGAAGCATTTAAAGTGCTACTTTAGTTACAATGGGATTTGAGAAACTCTAGTAAATTAAACATCGATTTTAAGATGAAGTTTATGGCGTCCTACTAATGACAAAATAAACTATGAGATTAAAGTGGAAATTTCAAGATTAAAGTTGACATTTTGACTTTAATTGCGACCTTTTTTCTTCACTGTGTCCCTATTTTTTACCTCTCTGTGACCCTAATACGCTTCTGTATGACACACACAGACACCTCTTTACTTCAGCTGCTTCATCTGACCACTTCTTTTTTATTTTGGGCACTGTGCGACTTTCTAAACTTGAACTTTTGAGTGTCTTTGCCATGCTGTGACACTCCATCAATTTTCTTTTGTTAGCAATATAGCAATAGGTAAATAAAATAGCAATAGGTACATAAAATATAGATCATTGCACATACAGAGTTCAAATCTTGGGGCACACATTGGCCATGCCACAAAGCGGTGGTATGGGACTGGCTCATTCTATTGTTTAAAGTCACAGCTCCAGGCACAGTATCTGTGCTGATGCTTCACACTTTTTTGTTCCATCAAGAAGAAAGAAGCACATTTTAAATTGTAATAATTTTTTCATTATTATTATTTAAATGGGTCTCATTCAGACACAAGGAGGGGAGGGATCCTTTAAGACTTGCTTTGAGATCATAGCTGGTTACATGGCTAACTATGCATGTAAAAGTAATCTGTCTTGAAAGACTTTCTACCTCATATGTTAATATCATCATAACTTAAGAACCCACAAAACAACTTTATAAGCTTTGAACCATGGGTGGGCAGCCAAACAAATGAAAAATAATATCTTCAATATTATATAGTGATTTTATTGTTTCCTGGCTATAAGGCAGTAATTATGGGTACGTTCTCTGTGGATTTGTGTGAAATATGAAGTTTCTGGTGAAAAACAGGCCATGGTATTGAGAATTCAGTGCATTATTTTAATGAATATTCAATCTCTCTGGTAGGCTGGCATCCCATCCAAGGATTTTGACTGCCTTGTACACACTCTCTCATGCTTCCCATAGCCCTATACTGTAAAAAAGTAATTCCAAAAACTGATGTATTGCATATTCAGTCAGTTTACAACATTTTCTTTACATTCTTTGGGTTTTACAGTTAGGTCAGCCTCTTTACATTAAAGTATATTTGTTTTGCCGTAAACAGGCAGAACAGCTGTACATAATTAGAATAAAAACAGATTGAAGTCTCAAACATTTTTAATAACCTTGGGGGTAACATGGTACAGAATAATGCATTAGTGTAATCTAATTATATTTGCCAGTAATAAAGTAGTGTAACTACTTATAACTATTTGTATTCTTATAATCACTTTATAGTGTTGAAAATCAACCCCCTTACACAGACAGACAGACAGACAGCGAATGTCCAAAAACACACACGTTTAATATTCCTTTTCTTTTTTACAACACTACACAATACACAAATCCCCTATAATTGCTCACAGTCCCTTCTTCCTTCACTCTCTCTCAGTTCTTCTGCTGCCTCTACTCCTCTCCTCACAAGCAGCATCCTCTTCCTCCCGACTCCAGCTCTCTAAATGGAGTGAGGTGGCTCCTTTTATACTGTACCCGGATGTGCTCCAGGTGCTCCCTTATGATCTTCCGGTGGCACTTCCTGGTGTGGAGGAACTGTTGCATGAGCACCTGGAAGGACTCTGGGTGTGCCTGGAATTTCTTCCGGCAGCACTTCCGAGTGTGGTGGAAGTGCTGCAATCCAGGGCTCCACAATCCCCCTGGCAGTGGCCACAGACCGCAACAGGGTTGAGCTATTAAACTCTGATCTCGTGGCCCCAATGCAGATGAGGGCGGCTGCCCTCTTGTGATCCAGGGAAGGTATTGCCCCAGCAGGCAGGCTCCCCAGCATTCCGCCAAAATAGTTACTGACTTAACTAGAATTTCATGCTGACGATGTATGCTCCCAAACTTTACACTGGTTGTTACAGACTGAAATCAAAGGCTTCTTCTTTTTGGGTGCATACACCGTCAGCACGCCACTGTCAGATCTAAACACTACCGTGGCAAATTGCTCACGTATTGAAGTGACTTCAGCTGCAGGTGGAAGTCCCATTTTACTAATGGGTCCAAACACAGTTGCATTGTTGTGCTAAGCAGTCTATTAGCTGGCGAAAGAGCTGTTAAGAAGGTGTCTGTTGCTATGGTCCTGCCTTTTTCCAGTCTGATATCTTTGATTGCTGATACAACAAATAGTTCTGAGCAGGCATCAGCCATAGTGCTGTTCTTCTTGTGAAAAGAATGGAGATAAACGGCATCAACTCAGAGAGGGAGAGGCAAGTTTGTTGTACCATGTGAATGTCACTGAGAGAATAAAACTGATTAATAAAAAAACAAGAGCTAACTTTTACAAGTAGCCAAAATTTTGACCGGGTGTTACAGACTCAAATCAAATGTATGTTTTTTATTAAATTGTAGAAATTAAAATAATAACAGTAATAGCAGCTCACTACTCAAAATGCAGAGTGCGCTGTCTTGAACCCGGGACCTTTGGGTTATAAGGCAGCAGTTCTGAGGTCTGCACCATTGAAGAATACATGTAAACACCCTGTCATTCCACATTTGAGTTTGATTTTTTACCTCATTGACAGCCACATGTAAATCGAATGCCTTTTTTCTTTGGTTACTGTATATTCTTTTCATTACAGGTATTTATTTGATATTTGTACTAAAGTCTTCACACATTATACACTTCTCATCATTATTAGTATAACATGGAAAACATTTCTGCTTTAGGTATGTGTTCAGCATTTCTTGCATTTCTCGCATTCCTTTTCATCCTACATTTACCCAGATCTTTGTAAAAACAGAACACACACAAAATGCATGTGTTCCAAATAACAATATACTGTATTATTTACCTTATATAACTCTAGGCAAATCACATCCAGATAAGTACCCTTGGCTTGAGCTGGGATACCTTTTTGCCCAAGGTGAGCTCCGTCAAGGTGGGGGATGGGACAGCTGCTTGTGCTGATCAACACCTTTACAAAACAAAAGACACTGATGGAGAGGTGCGAAGGGATTTAAGGTGGGCTGGGATTACGAGTTTTTTCATAGGCTTCACGAATTCTAGTGCTAGAGAGGTGTGTTATTTTACAACATTAGATGATACTTCATTTTGCTTCAGAAATGTATTGAGGTCGACTGTGTCTTTATTACAAGTAATGCTGCAGAACATTTGTATCCTGAGAAAGGTCTTTTTGCATAACTGTAAAAATGATGGTGTTTTTTTAATTTTTGGTAACCTAACTTTTTTGGTAACCTTTGGCAATTTTCCACTTACCTGCTTAAATTTCAATAAAACTGAAACAATGGAAGTATTGTACCTTATGTTCCAACATACAATTTTTATGGAATATACATCCTAAAATGGCTTTAATGTAGCTGTTGTATGCCTTTGCTAATAATACCATTGTGCATAAGTTGCCATTAATGAAAATAACTATTTCCCTTATTAGTAAATATAAAAATATCTTAATGATAAAGGAATGCTAATTAATTTTCTATTAAATAACTAATGAATATACTACTGAGAGACCTACATTTCCCAACACAGACAAAATTACTAAAAACCTAATTACTCTGGACAAAGGACAACAATTAACTCATAATTAACAATCTAATTTTATCATTTATAAATGGTACTGTATACTTTCAAGAGTCATATAGGAAAATTCTTTTTACCCCATCTGCACTGTCCCAAATACACAGTTGAGCACAAGCACAAGCAGTGTGAAATACATCATGTTTCATTTTCACTTTGTAAATTGAGGTGTTTAAATGTAAAGTAAAACATATGGGGAAATACATATTTTAAACTTATGATGTGAGCTTTTTGAAGATGAAAACAAATACTGTTTTCTGCAACCTTGGCTCAAGAATAAAAATATAATACATACACAAAGTAAAAAGATAAAACTGCATACTGTAGCAGTTACTTATTAGTTTGTGTCATTTTCACTATGAAACCGTTGTGCATGTCTTCAGAACAACTAAATAACTATCAGGGATTTATGTAAAAAGTATATTAATTTACAACACATACAATTCCAAAGGAGCATAATAGTTAGCGTTGCTGTTTCACATGTCCTGGGTTTGAATATCTGTGACACCCCATGCAGTGGTAAGGTTGGCACCAGACCACACAGTGGGTGTCTTGTAGTTTGGGACTTTAAAAAAGTCAGACATGGAGACACAGACACAAAAAAGTGGTATTTCCAAAACAAAAATGGGTTTTATTTACAGGTGCACAAACAAACCAAAAATAATGCCCCAATAAGAAACAGTGAATTATATTTACAGTGAAGCTGTCAGTCCCAAAAGTGAAAAATAAAGACAAAAATGTATATATACAAAATTGTTGTCTTCCTAAAGAAAACATTAAAGCAGGAGGAAAGTACACACAATGAAGACCAAAGAATCCCCAAAAACATTTACAAAGGAAAAAAAAGTGTATATACAAGCAAAACAAAATGTGCACCACAAACCCAAACTCTAAGATACCTCCACCAAAACAATACTACAACTAGAAGATATTTATAATAAAATATCAACAAATTAATGTACAAGCCACTGTTTGGTATACTAAATAAATTTGCTATACCAACCATGTTATACACAAAACCAAGTCTATAGACACCCCTTGAGGCAGGAAATGCCTCTTATAGTCGGGGAACAAATCTTCAATCCTACGAGACACGGCTCCGTTACACAAATCGCGACTGACGCAGGTGCCTTCTGAAAAAGATGCACCTCTCAGTCCTTGCAAACCAAGTATTAAATATCGCTATCTGCCCTCATGCGAGCACCAGCGCAAACTTTAGCACATCCCATCACGCTCCCCTAGGAAGAGCCGATACACTGTACATAAGTAAGTAAGTTACTTTTTGTAGGGATCTCCTTTCACACTAAGGCATGCACAAACTTAACTAAATGTTTTGCACCTTTTCCTTTGCTATTTGTGGCTGATAAATGCTGGCCTGATGACTGAGTATGCGTGCATCCTCCATCAGGCCTGATCTGGAGGCATGCTCGACCCATTGCTGGTGTCCTGCTGCGTGAACCTGTCAAACCTGTCAAAGTCAAAGTAAAAAATGATTAGGAAAGAACATCCCGCACTTCATTGACTTAAACAGATAAGTGCTTTAACTTTTTTTTGTGACAAAATCGACTTTTCTTTAAACGGGTAATCGGGTAATGCCTAGCAGGCACATTACCACAACAGCACACTCACCCTTGTCTTTGTGGAGTCTGCCTTACTCTCTGTTAGTGCACTTTTTTTTTCCCTGGTACTTTGGTGCTCCTGCAACACTTCTACTTTAGTGGATGTTAGGTTAATCAAAAATTATATGTTGGCCTCATGTACAGTATATTTTTTTCAGCTTTACAATAACATCCTCAATAAACTGGCATCATGCTGAGCACTGGTTCCAGCCTCATGCCCAGATTTAAAAAGTGAATCTCATAATTACATCTGCACCGACAAAATAGCCACCAGCGCTTCTAGCAAATGGGCTTTTCAGCTTCCAGAGTCCACCATGTATTGCTAACTGGAAGCCCACACCTTCCTCATAATCATGTAGCTTTAACAGTGAATCCCCAGAGCTAAAACTATCTTTAACACAATATATTTAACATAAATGCCTAACAATTCATGTATATTTCCCTCCACCACACTCCACAGTCCTTCTGTCATCCCTGCATATTCACTGTCATACAGGCTCCTTAATTTAGTATATAAAGCAAGATTTTTTCTTTCCAGTCCCATTGCCATGGACTATTATAAATTCTCTTGTTTCCACTTATAATGATTCAGCCTGCGAAACCTGACCAATCTTTTTCACATTTCTTCCATCTGGACTTCGTCCTCAACAAAGGCACATACATATCTTTCGTCAACATAGCTTAAACAGGTTAACTTCTCTTTCTCCATATCACAGGACTTTCTTTCTCTTTCCCAACAACAAATGGGAACTGTGTTGGATGTAACTTTATATATGCTCTATTAATTCGAATTATTAGGCAGCTGAAACCAATGCTGTACTTCTTTTTAAACCCCAAGTGCCATCAATCACAGTTATGTTAAAACAGTACTCAATATAACTAAGACATCATAAATAATTGGTAACAAATTAGTTTGTTATATGCTATTGTAGGGGATAGGCCCTTTGTAACCCTGAACCAGATTAACCAGGATTTCAACATATACATGAATGTAGTAGTAATAGTAGTAAAGTGTGAAAGTCTTACTTGCATGTCCAACCAACACATATATAGAACTGCATGCAAAGAAGCTTGGAATGATTTTCAGAAAATCTCACATGAAGAATTATTAATATGAAAAATATTATTAAGACATTTCAATGGTTATTTTAAAAATCTATTTATTTTTAAAACCACAAGAATCACTTGGGCACTCATACTGGGCCAGTCTTGTGCTTGTCTCCAAGGGGAAGTTAAGACTTTACAGAAGCTTAAGAAAAAATATAAATATTATAAAAACAACAACTCCCCAAACACATTTGAGAACGTCTGGCTTGCATATTGATAAGAGATCTGTTGCCTCTCATAACTGGCTTGTAGATAGGATAAAGATGAATCAGACTATGGTCAACAGTGCCACAGGTTTACATTTAAAGGCATTTAACATTTATATGAATGGAACAAGATACATACTAATAGGAATTTTTCATTGTTCCTTACAAAGTTTGCCTCTTTGAAATTATCACCTTTAGAAGAGTCAAAATAATTCATTATTATTGTGTTGGTAACTAAGGGAATCATTTCTGTTGCTGAGAGTCCCTGTTTGTAGAGGGAGGAATATAAACATTAAATAGGATAGTGTAACTTATCTCCTTAGGCATTAACTCGGTGTGGTGTTATGGGTCCACAGCTCGCTAAGCACAGGCCATTCATTTTAAATAAGTAATCGATGCGCTCGCGGCTTAGCGAGGGGACGTTGGTCCATAGTGGGCCGCGGGACGATCCGTAGGGTGTGGGCGTTTCTCACCTAGTGCACAGGTGAGGAACTGCCCACGTTCATGATTGTCCCGTGGCTAATGCTGCAGCTGCTGTGGCCCTCGTCATTTAAAAAGAAGCGCAAGTCGGTTGTGGGAAAGGAAAAAAATGGAGAGAGAAAGGAAAGGAGAGGACGGAGGTTACCGGGAGCAGGAGAGGAAGCAGGTCGGTGAAAGAGAGAGAGAGAGAGCCGCGAAGAGCGAGCGGACGGGCGAGAGAATGACAGCTGCGTGGAAGCTGGGTGTTAGGCCGACACCCAGATGTTTGTGTTGATGTCGCTCCCGCTGAGCGATCAGGTAGCGGGAGTGACCAAGGGAAGGCGACTGGCCGCAGAGAGGCCATGGAAAGGCAGCGGAAGTCGGGAGACTTGGTGCTGGAATCCCCAACGTGGGCGACCTGGCCGTTGTGGGAAACCAAGTTCTCGGGGAATGGGATGAGTGCCATACCGGAGCCAGGGTTCGGGAGGTCTCCAGTCTTGTGTGTGTGTGTAGAGGAAGGCAGCTGCAGAGAGCGTCTTGCCTGCTGCTTGGCCCAAAAGCACCGGATTTGTTATTGTTTTAAAGACTGCTTCCTAAAGAAGATTTTAACCTCTCGTTTTAAAGGATTGTTTTTTTCTATTTATTGTCATATTAACCTCCACATTCTTATATTGGATTATTTAATGAAGAACTTTTGGAGCACTGCACTTTACATGAACACTGTTTATTTTGTTGACTGTTTTTTAATAAAAGCACTGTTTTGCACTTTTTACCTTCCCCTTGCTGGAATTATTTGCCTCCACTGACTAGCTCACTCGGTAACATTATCGACGGTTTGGGGTTCAAGTGCTTCCAACAGCAATGGGAGTGTGGAGCCAGAACCCACATCGTCACACTCAGACAAATTCAGACACCCTGTATTTCAATGTTTGGACTAATCTATATAGTTTTAATTTTAATGCACTTGCTTTTGCATGATTGCTCATTCACTTAGATGCCAAGTTCCCTTATTGCATATTTTCCACTATATCTAATTGTATCAGGTGAATTCCATCCAGCTATAACAAGAAATTTAAGATAGTTTTCCACAACACATACAATGGCACAGTCTCTGAACTTCCTAAGACGCCATGAGATATGGCAGTTCACCCATCTTATCCGAAAGCGATCAGATATTTCTCATATGTTGGCAGACCAGTTCTGAAACCTTTCCATCTTACTTGAATCCTCACACTCACTCTACATCCTTTCCATCTTGAGACACAATGCTAAACAAAGTATAACAGTGCTCCATATGCACTAAGGATGGCACTAAAGCTGACTATGTTAATATTTAATATACTCCACTTTATATTCCTCAGAATCTCTTACATTTTCAGAATATGCTGACTTAAAGTAGCATTTAGAAAAACTGGCCATTTTAATAAATAAATAATTAGTTGCGCTCACACTGGGGAGTGGAAGAGGTGCAAGTGATCTGCTGTGAAGATGCTTCCTCTCCGAGTTGGTGTGAGGTGGTCGGCATGTGCAGGCGGTCTGATTGTCTCAGTATCAGCCCAGGGTGGCAATCAGGCAATTCCACCTGCAACTGCTCCCCAGCATATAATAGGGGGAGCGCAAGATCACAAGATGGGAAGAAAAAGAAAAAAAGACGAATAGGAGGAGGTTAAAGAATGGTAGAAGAAGAAAAGAGAAAGAAAGCAAGCTGGTGTAGAGTATGGAAGCAGGTAGACAAGAGCATAGCCTCAAGGAGAAGTGTGTGACCATCACTCAGGAAGGGGCTGTGGGTAGTTCCTATTGAGCATCTTGGGAGCAGGAGCGACCATTATGCTCTGGTGGTGCTTTTGCCGGGTGGAGCCAATGGCAGCAGTGAAAGTACAGAGTGCCCGCAGTGGGTGAAGCCAGGATTGGCAGCATTTCAGGTGGAGTAGGGCTCGGTGGTTGCCTGCAAACGCTGTGGAATTGGCAACAGGGACATGGGCCGGATGAGATGAGTGTCTGCACCTATTGGTCGACGTCTCTCCGGGCGGTGAGGTCCGAATAAGATAAGCTGGAGAGGCGTCAAGGAAGACACCAGGGCTTGTAGATTTTCAATGAGTTTCCTGACAGATGATTTTAACCTCATTTTAATGGTTCTATTTATTGGATTTTAATTTTATGGATTATTTATTTATTGACATTTTGAAGGGAGCGGCACGGTGGGTAGCGCTGCTGCCTTGAGGCTAGGAGACACAGGTTTGCTTCCCAGGTCCTCCCTGCATGGAGTTTGCATGTTCTCCCCGTGTCTGTGTTGATTTCATCCGGGTGCTCCACTTTCCTCCCACAGTCCAAAGACATGCAGGTTAGGTGCATTGGCGATTTTAAATTGTCCCTAGTGTGTGCTTGGTGCGTGTATGTGCGCTCTGTGGTGCGCTGGCGCCCTGCCCAGGGTTTGTTTCCTGCCTTGCGCCCTGTGTTGGCTGGGTTTGGCTCGAGCAGACCCCTGTGACCCTGTAGTTAGGATATAGCGGGTTGGATAATGCATGGATGGATGAATGACATTTTGAAGCACTGCAAAGCAGTTTTCACCATCCCCTGGCTTGGTGTATTTGTCCTTATCTGTTCAACCTGCCCCGGTCATAACTATCAACAGTGCCGCACTCAAGAAGCTCCCAAAATGGAAGAGGAAGCATAGACCTGAATCGCAACATCACAAGATCCGCATCACTCTCGCTCTGATTTCTTTCAAGTTCACAGCTTGTCTGAAAGGCAGTTAAGATGTGCTAACTACTCAGATTAGTGAAAACAGAACAATACCATCAATTTAAAATCCACTTATAAAGTCTTATTCAGTAAATGTTGGGGCTCTAACTCTGCTGTCCACATTTATTTCAAACAAAATGAAATAAGGGTGGCACAGTGGCGCAGTGGTAGCACTGCTGCCTAGCAGTAAGGATACCTGGGTTCGCTTCACGGGTCCTCCCTGCGTGGAGTTTGCATGTTCTCCCCGTGTCTGCGTGGGTTTCCTCCAGGTGCTCCGGTTTCCTACTACAGTCCAAAGACATGCGGGTTAGGTGCATTGCTGATTGTAAATTGTCCCTAGTGTGTGTGTGCACACCCTGCGGTGGGCTGACGCCCTGCCCAGAGTTTGTTTCCTGCCTTGCACCCTGTGTTGGCTGGGATTGGCTCCAGCAGACCCCCGTTACCCTGTATTTAGGATATAGCAGGTTGGATGATGGATGGATGGATAAAATGAAATAAAAAAGAATAAGTGCTCAGTGGCATGGAGGGAGTAAAATAATTGAAAACAAAAGTAGCTAAATATGGGCTACAGGCTTCTTTTTTAGTCAGTCCATTGTGCAGCAGCTCCACCCTGTGCTGTGCTTTGTTCAGAGAGTGATGCCTACTTCCATTGATCCTTTGTCAACACTTATAGCTGAAAGAGCAGAAGAGGCGGAGTCAGGTGCCCTTACTGAACATCTTCTCAGTGCTTTGGAGGGAATACGAGAGGACAGAATTAGCGACCGAGCCCCCACTCAACCCGGGGTGGTATCACATACCTTAGAGGAGCCCTGAGGGTGATCTACGGATGCACATGCATGACACTAGTGACAAGCGTGATGTCACATGACTTCTAATCTTAGCATTAACAGTTTTTTAATAAAAAGCATCAAAAACCTGCAACTAAAAAGAAAAAAACAAAGAGCACACAGAGATCAATACAAAGGTTGCAAATCTATTTGGCTATCCCTTTTTCTCTAGTAATAATAATATTTTATCTGGTAGTTTACATTTTTTACTTTACATGTCAAACTATTAAATAGCATTAAGTACAGGTAAGATTCTCAAAATTATATAAAAAAGCCGATCTTTTTATATCGGACTTCAAATAATTTTACGATTTTATGATCCACATAGTTGCCTTTATAACATAAATTATTTTAAGGAAACAAATGTATTAATTTCATCCACTTCTAAAAAATCCCATAGCATCACAAAAAATGTTAAAAATTGCAGAAAGAGCTGTTCCTCACTAAGTGGGTAATGAGTTAATGTACAATAACTTACTATTAATTAAATAAGAATCTTTAGAAGACTGACCCAACTTTATAACTTTATATAATTTTTAATGAAAGAATGTACCACCTTACCGACAGCAAAATGGAGACAAAAGAGAAGTAAGAACACAAGAACTTTATAAAAATTTACATCAGTGTATGAATGACAACTTCCATTGTAAGACAACATGACAGGTGTAAGTTTCACAAACTTAAACAGGAGGATTAAACACTTGTGGTTCTCCTCATATGCATTACTTAACAGAATTAATTCCATTTGAAATTCAAGGCCAAAGCAAGATTACAGACTCACAGCCCCATGGCATGATGTATGCTGCAGCTAAAAACAGGGATTTGAATAATCACCCAGGCTTACACCGGGAATCAGAAGAGAGCAGAATGAATGGATTATTACAATGAAGTTTGGATGTTTTGACTACTTGACTTAAAGAAGCAACCCATGCAAGTGAAGATGGTATGGTCACATATTCTTGATGAAGTCAATGTTTGTCATAGCATAGTTATTAAAACAAAAGAGGAAATAACAAAGAAAAATAATGAAACATGGGCAGGACAGTACTCCAGATATTTTGAATATTAAAATACTTTAGAAACTAGTTTAGTATGCTGAGAATGCTTAAAATGCCATGAGATAATACATGAAAGAAATTTTCCAAAACTCAAGTAAAAGTATAAAGTGAGGTTAGAGAGGTAATATTCAAAACCTCATAATTACCCTAGAATTCCCTGCAGTCATGAACTTGGTGCTTAATTTAATTTGAATGGCTCTCCTTATTTTTTGTTGTTCTTGCCTTTTATTGCAGCATTTCTGAAGGACACGACAAACTGCCCTTCGTTTTAATGTACTCGTACAGTTTTTGTTCTAGAAAGAGTTTGTTTTTTTTTAGCTATTAGTATGCATTCTGTTTACCCTGTGACCTTGTTTTAGAATAAGGGTTAAAACACTAACCCTAACTCTTGATACAAATCATAAAAGGCAACTAAAGGAGAAAGGAAGTATGGTAATAACAACTTCTGCTCTAATACTCCCAACATTTGGGAGTCAGCTGTCTTTTTCCGCATGAACCTAAAAAATTTACATTAGACATTTAATATGTAATTTACCATTAATATAAAATGAGCAAATAATTTTGACAAGAATACCAATATTAGCTGTGCTACCTGTCTTAGATGGATTGAAATCAAATTAATCAGTGTAGACCTCAGCATATTCAGCATTAACATTTATAGTGCACCACCTATTTAAATGTACTTTTGTTAACACATGCAGTGTTACAACACATTGCATTTTTCATTCTAACAGATGGTGCCTCACAAACGTTAGCATTGCTTTTAAAAATCCTATACTGAATGGCATACAGCAAACAAATTGCAGAGGGAAGAAAGGAGGAGGGAAAAGCCATGCCAAAAATCTTCTAACTTGCCACTGAAACTTCAAAAAATGCAGGAATTGGGCTGCATGGAAAAGCTAAACTTCTTGCAGTACCGGCCATTTTGGTGTTTATTGGCACACTTTTTGTTTTTGGGCACTACCCATGTGTAAAATGTTTAAAGATTAAAACCTGCCTTCCTTCCTGCACATTTCACTTTATTATACCACTGTGGGCTGATAACCAAGTTCCTTTCTCAGCTAGGTCACTCGGGGTGAAGGAGAGAGAACACTCCTCATAGGAAAGCTACAGCAGCAGACATACCTGGATAAAGTCTGAAGGAACTACTGACTGAATGTAGTGGACCATAGTTCTGGGTGCAAGTGCATTGCAGGTGTTAAATGAATATCCCCTAAGGTTTGCAAGTGTATAAATAGGAAAACTTCAGTAGCAATAGAGGTGTGTCATGTAAATGTGTGTACACATTAAAGAGAATCTGCACATTGAAACCTTCCCAAGACAAATCAATAGAATTAACAAAGCAAATTATTTGTGTTTGGGTTTGTGGCAGGGGTAAATCTGAAACTACTAAAGATACTGATTTTCAGTTCTGTGATGATATTTAGGAAGACTATGGGCACAAGTATTGGGTAGCCCAAGGAAAAGTGTCCGCCTCCACTAAGATGACTCATGTCTCGTCTGCCGCTGGATAGGCGGCTGCGGTCGTGTCCTTGTTTCCTTGCTCTCTAAACCCTGGAAACCACTTTTGTGGTGGCAGTGTACTGAAGAGTTAAGTGCATACTAGTGCAGCCGAAATTAACAACATGCAGTATTCATTGCAGGAGGAACTGCAATAATAGAAGCGTACATGGCACAGGTTCCATCAAAGTTTCCTCACTGTAGACAGCCATTTAAAACAAGCACCCAGGAGTTAGTAAAAAAGTGGCGTACAACATGTTCTGTTTGTAATGCCAAGAAGAACAGAGACCCTACTGTACGCAGTTGTTGAAAATATTCGCGTGCACTTTAAAACAAGAGAAAGAAGTGTTTATGACCAACATTATCTCCTAAAATACAATACAGAGAATCGATCCCATGACGTTGCAAATAGTGTACTGTACATGAACATGCTGAAACAGGAACAGAGATGTACTGACACAAGGGGATATAGAAGCATCTAAATTTGACTACCAAATATAATAGTTTTTCTCTTCACCACGTAATGTAGTCATCTCGCTGGAGTTGGGCCAGTTTTTCATGGGCCACCTTGTATATTGTCAGGGGTGAATTGTTTAAACATAACAGTCTTTCTTAAAGTTGTTTGTAAGAGATAATTGATTAACAGCGTGCAATTGTGTGACTAACAGCAGTGGATCCTATCCCAGTTACTAAAGGCAGAGGAGGTACTGAATGGGGCACTGCAGAGTCTTCTCATGCACACAAGTTTATGGAACTAATTTATATTTCCAATCATCCTAATAGTCATGCCTTTGCATTGTGGGAGAAATAATCCAATCCATGAGGCAATGGTGCTAGAATGTTGATTGGTTTTAGCTTATGTTTCCTTGAAATATTTGAGTAAGTTAAATAATATTATTTTTTGTAATGGAATAATCTACAGCCAAACAAACTCTATTTTTTTTTACCTTTTATTGTTTTACTTTCACATTATTTCATTGTATGTATTTGCAGAAAATTCTCTTATATGTTAATTTTTTTGTTAGATTACTTTCCTAAGTAAAGGAACTAAATTTATAAATGATGGTGTGGTATTGATGTGATCTTATCAGATGACAAGGAGATTATTATATTTTGGAACTCTGGAATTTTAATGGATGCCATAATATATCCTTAGATTAGACCACTTTATGTGTCCAAAAATGTAATCTGCTGTTACTTTGAAATGCTGCAAGATTGGTAATGAATTTTTTTCTATAATTTTGTTAATAAGGTGACTGTAGTAACTGGAAAAGCTGCTGGCTAAAGCCATTTTATTCCTTTAACACCTATCAGGAGAAAAGGCTTCCCATTTAAGCTTAAACGACTACAATTTACAATTATATTGTGCTTTGCAATGAGCATGGATAAAGGTCAGGGCCAAACTTTAAATAAAATGAAAGCAGAAATGAGAAATTCATGCTTTTGTCACAGACAATATGTAGCCTGCTTTGGAGAATGGAGAAAACAATTTATATATCTGATGTCCAAGTAGATAGAATAAATTTCGAAATGAAAATTTAGAGTTAAAGCACTGAATTAGATTCATATACATATTCCTAATTAATATGTTTGGTTAATCCTTAGTATTTATCTCTTTTCCCTTGATAAATGGAAATAGTACATTTATAAATATTCCCCAGAAATGTACTGTATTTTTGGCAATATTATAAAGGCATATTAGTTGTTATGGTGTTTAAATAAATAAAAATAAGTTACTATTGTAGTCAACATAAATTAATGCTTGAGTACAGCACAATAACAACAATGTACAGTATTTCTTATATAGCCCAAAATCATACATGGAGTGCCATATTGGGCTTTAATCGGGTGTAAATTTAGGCTGATGCTGTTAGTTAGGGTCAGATTTGGGGTAGAGAGTATGAATATGACTAAAGAATAAAAGTGATAAAAAGCTAACTTTTACAAGTACCAGAAATTTACACCCGATCTGACGCTGTTTGTTTTCAAATAATATTGCAATAGTGTGATGATGCTTTCTGATTGGTACTATTCAGGTCATAAAATGATTTCTTCAAAATGTCACATATACAGTATTTGTCTCTTTCTTTTTTTGCCTGGTGCTGCAGTGACATCATGCACCAGAAGGTGTGGGCTTATTCAGTGCGAGCAGCAGTACACGGGTGGCCGGTTGCTTGTGTTATAACACATTTGACCTGGCGTCGATCAATGCACATGTACTGTGCAAGGCATGCACGGGTCCACTGAGAAAAGAAGAGTGTTCTTTGCTTACCTTGCAGAGGAACTTCGTTGTCGCTTCTTACAAGAAAAGGTGATGGAAAATGAAAAAGAGGAGGCAACATTGCCAAACTTCTCTTCCAAGACCACCGCTTCCCCCAGGAAAGCAAACTCAGTCAGTGTCAGGTGCCCCTTCAATGTAATAGGAACCACAGCATAGAGAGATGTGCACATTTCAACAGGTACACGTCATAAATGCAGGAATCCTTGGGTGTGTGGGAACTGTTAATGTTTGAATTTGATGATTGTATATAGCGTGGAACTGACCTCTCTGTACTATTCTTTGCTCTGCATGTCCTGGAGTACAAAAGAAACACCACCATGCACCAAAATGTGGAGATTTGGCAAGATTGGGGGAAAAAAAATAAACACGGTCACTGATTACAACCGCAAGAAGGCATTTGAATAAATATGAATAATATGAATAATGTGGCATCAGTGCCACAATGTTTTCTGAAATGTACTATTCAAGTCAAATAATAATATAATTCCAAATATCAGCGTAGCTGCATTTTCCCAAAATTACCAAAGTTCTGCAGCTTCAACTCAAAAAATGGGATTCAACAAAAGCCTGACACGCAGAAATGATTCCACAGACAAAATATCTTCATTTTTAAAAGTTTAGTTAAATTTCAAAGTAAAACAGTTCACACAAAAAAGAAAATTAAAATAGCAAAAAAGGAAAAATTAATCTTGTTACTTCTCAAATCGTTACTGTTTACTTAACATTTCTGAACCATTTCAAAATGGTCAGAAAACTGTATGCTTATCCTATTTCTAAACTTAAAATGGGTCTATCAAGTCCCTCTTTACTGGGACCTGTTCTAAACAACAACTGAGCTTATTATCACACTGTTTCTTAGTTACAGTAAGAAAGTTCTATCTCTTGCTAACTTATAGGGGGAAAAGACTATACCATACTATGAAAGAGATTTATATTCTATTCAAATTAAGCAAACATTAATATCAGTTTAACTCAAAACTTTAACTTTCTAAGATTGGCCCTTACAAACATATATACTTATGTCTCTGTTTTTGAGCTCTGTTTTTTCGGCTTTGACACCATTGACCATAAGGTTCATACTAATTCAGTGTGAGCAGGAACACTTAGTAAAACTGAATAAAAAAAATTCAAATGACAATGACATACCAAAAAGGCATGATACACCAGCTTTTGTATGTCAGCTTTTATCCCTCCAGATCAGAGAATTTCCAGTTTAATTGTCTCAAAACACCACTAACATCTACAGTTATTCCCAGTTTCAAATAAAAACTAACAACGTCAGATCTGGGGTGGTGGTATCATGATCGTGACTGAGAGAATAAAAGTTTTATAAAAAACCACTTTATTTTAGTACTTTTACAAGTACTATAAATTTACACCGGCTGTTACCGATGCAAATCAAATTTATGTTTTTATTTTATAATATTAACAATAAGAGCAGCTCACTACTCAAAACAGTAAATTTGCCAGACACCCAGGATCGATCCCGCAGCCTCTTGATTACAAGTCATAGTTCTTACTGCTGCACCTCAGGAGCTGTCGTATTGTATTTGTACCTTTATTTGATATTTGGACTTCAGGCTTCATACATTATACAGTTCATGTTGACATTTATTACTAAAACATGAAAAATGTTTCTGTTTTAATGATGTGTTTACATAGATTGCTGTAGACACGGAACACACATGAAATGCATGTAATCAAAATAACAATCTATTATTTCCCCTCTAAAACTCTAGCACTTCGCTCCAAGGTAATCAAGGCTTGAACTGGTAGAACCTGTTGCCCTTTCTGTATTGGTGGGGGAAATGTTGTAGCACGCTGCTTGCTGCTTGGGCTTATAAACACATTTACAAGACAAAAGTCACTGACAGAGAGGTGCGAAGGGATTTAAGGCGGGCCAGATTTACGAGTATTTTCATACGCTTTGGTAATTCTATTCTTAAGCAGTTTTCTTTGTGATCATAAAAAGCTCTGTGTTTTTGTTCTACTGTATATTATTTAGCACTAACTACATGTATCACAGTATTAACTCTTTTTATTCACATTCAAGACTATTTGAGCTCATTTAATTTAGAAGTGGAAAAGATATGTAGGTGGACAGGATCTCCTGCAACAAAGACATGAAGTTTCCTTTGTCAGCACTCAAGTTGTTAGCCCCATTCACATGTTTTTATTTTAATAAGACAAGGTTCTGTCATAATTGCACATCACTTTTACTGAAAAATACTGATACATTATTAGACAAATTAATTTACCTCCACTACAGATCTGTGGCGTACACATCTGTTTTTCTTTAGACAGTCCCCACAAATCCCACAATCTCATGAAAGCAACCTGTAATTTTTAAAACTTCAGTCATTGCAGGAATAAAGATATTTCATCAATGAAATCTGAAATATTCACTGAAAATATAAAACCACATTCGAATTTTGTAAACATAGTGGAAACATTATATTCAATCGTCATGTGTGCACTTTAAGTAATTCACGTTCTATTCCTTTGCTATTCAAGTCAGTTCCTCCAATGTTCACAGCTCTTTCACACAAAACAATGGTCAAGGATTTTTTGTAGCTCAGTAACCCATATATTAGTCTGAGCTTCTCACGTGCCACAGTTTAATGTATCCAGCTGACATTCTCCATCTTCGAGTAATACCCCGTAGACATCCAACACTTTTTGATCTTGTTCGCCTCCTTTGAAAATATCCCAGGCTACAAGATTAATTGGCCTTAATTGGACTTACTAAATTGCAAATGTGTGCCCACAAACGTTACTGCTGTCATTCCATTAGACAATCAGCTTAGCTATTTAAATAATTATTGTACATTATACACTCACTAAATTTAATTTGCTCTTCCAATTATCCTTTTTATTTATCTGTGATCAAATTAAAAACATTCTTTACTTATTGCCTTCATATATCACTTTGTGTTTTTGTTCCAGTGGCCTGAATGTACTGTGTAAGGCTTCATGATGTAGCCCTTGAAATCAGATGAGAAAAAGCTGTAAACAGCAGAATCTTATGGGTGTTAGGCGCACGTGATAACCACTACCCTGTGGAAACTGGAGTGGTGTCTCTGAGGCTAGGGATCTGAACTGGCAATCGGAAGGTTGCCGATTCAAATCCCGTAAAATGCCAAAAAGGGACTCTGCTTTGTTGGGCCCTTGAGCAAGGCCCTTAACCTGCAATTGCTGAGTGCTTTGAGTAGTGAGAAAAGCACTATAGAAATGCAAAGTATTATTATGGGTGTTATAACTTGAATCTGCTAAACTTACTTTGAACAATTTGGAGTGGACCTTCGTAGACTTATGCCATCCTTTTAAAGCTTTAAACATTCAATTCTTAAGTACTAGGTGACCTTAAAGATCTCTGTGTAGCACAGTCACCTTTATTGTGGTGCACTTTCACTTCCTTATTAGATAGTATACTTTATTTATCCCAAAGAGGAAATTCAAACATTTAAATTCATATTCATATTCAACAATAAATTATTTTCACTTCACTAAATATTTTTTTATTTACTATTTATTTTGTTTATATATATATATATATATATATATATATATATATATATATATATATATATATATATATATATATATATATATATATATATATATATATATATATATATATATATATATATATATATATATATATATATATATATATATATATACACACACACACACACGTGTGCATGGCAAATAGCTGAAGGGCCTAAACAATAGTAATTGTACGCCAGGCCAGTGGATGGCAGAGTGTACTGACTATCTATCCCTTGCAGACCTTTCCTGGGAAATCCCGCTTGTTGCCGGCCCCAAGAAGGACGCCACTCCCAGGTCCTGCATCGACAACGTTATTTCCTTTACGGGCTGTTAAAACTGCTATCTTGCCTCCATACAGTTCTGTTCTGGACTCTGACCTAAGAACATCGTGCTACAAAAGAAGAGCAACTTTCGCAGCCAAGAAAATAATATATGGGTGGCTGCCCCAACACTTTATTATGTCTCTGGCTCATTCTTATTACTATTGAATTAAATTGATTTCATATAATCTTAAGTTCTGTTCCCAAACTTGCCTTTCATCATCTAGGTGTTCACTCTTTGAGACAAGTTTGTAGAGTCTGGAGATGTGATCTTTCTTCATCTTTACTAGATAGTATGGTGTTAATCATGGACCCACCTTTATCTATTTATGTTCAATGATGACTCTGTGCAGCACGATTAAAAATGCAACATAAAGTCAAAGATCTGGGAAATGAGCACAAGTAGAAAAGGAATACATTAACTATGAGCAGTGGGGGGAAAATGGTGTGGCAAAACGAGCGTAATTAGTAACAGGATGTTATTATTAGCATTGTATAAGTAGCACACAAGTACAGTGGGGCTTTTGGTGGAGAAAGCATGAGCTAGTCAGCTGCGGAAACATTTTTTGTTTTTCTTTTTTATTTGCTTCTGGCCCAATGTAGATGGTTCGTCGTGTGGTGGGTGCGGCAATATGCTATCAGCACATGCTCCCAACCTGACCCTAAGATTGTAAATCATGACCCACCCATGGGTTTAGAAACAGTGGCTTCAACCATAGATACTGATGGCATATCAGTGAAGATGGACAGGTTTCTTTTAAGGAGGTTGCTGACCAGTATTGTGAAATTAGATGACTTTCTTTAAGGTATAATTGTTCTAAAATGACAACATATTGACAATAAAGAAGTCTCTGAAGTCCAGATAAGAAGTAGTTTGCATAAATGTAGCCTTCTATAACCTATAGGTTAAGGGTGTCTGGAGTAAATTATTATCTTGCAGAGGAGCAACTGACAGTAACATCTCTGTTTTACAGTGTTATCTACAGTACATAGTACAATGCTGTACTAGTTGCTGGAAAATTGAGGTTAATTACTAAGATTAAGGTCATATATACTATATATAGTAGCCCCAAAGGGCAAAATTCCAAAAAATCTTAGATCACTGTGTACAGTTAATTTTATATATTGATTTTTCATTAATTCATTTTTTTTACTGTTTTGCCCTTCAGGTTCATTGTATATCTATAGTATAATAGTTTGCAAGACTTTAACTATTTTGTACATTTTCTTCATTACAGCTTAGTGTGTATTGCCTACTTCTTGCTAATTCATATTATCTTTTTCAGTATTTGGTCTTTGTTAAAATTTTATAAAATATTTAATGAAAATATTTTTTATATTCTTTTGCATATTCTGTACATGTGGATGTAGCCTCCGACAATGTTCCTCAACTTACATTTACCCATGCAGCATGACTAAGACAAGTAGTCACTTCACAATGTTATTTTAATCAAACCTCTTGTCAGTTGTCATCACATAGTCATGATGTGGCTTTTATTTTTTATTTTTTATAGTTTCTCCTAGTGCTCTAGAAGTAACTGAAACTTTGTTTTGGGGATTTTAGAGGTCATTGCATTTGTTTTTGAATTAAATGTATTTTTGACAACACATTCTCTTGCTGTGCCATATTTTTTGCTATGGGTGTCACCATTTTGTGAATTTTGTTTGCTTGGTTGACAGGCAATTGCTAGTCAGTTTCTAGGCTTGATAACTGGAAGTGTACAATGTGTGATGAAAGTACAATGACAGTATAATGGCCAGTGTTGTGATTTTTTTGATTTTCCAAGTTTGTGAATTCAAGCAAAAAAAAATAGCTAGTGTGAATTATTGCATTTATGAATTGTCTCTTCATTATGACATTGATTGCATCTTTCATTTTGGCTCCCACATAGGAAGGCGTTTCCCACAAGGTAAACAAAAAAAAAAGTGTGTGCTGAATTTGTGTCATGTGTCTGTCTGTGTCGGGTTTGGGGGGCAGGAGCCCTCTACAGGCCACACAGTATTTTATCATTTTCTGCCTCACATTATAGGCAGCCATGAATATATACCAATGATATCTGGAAACACATTTTCCCCCTGAGTTTCTGACTGTCAAACACACACAGAATACTCAATAAATAAAAATATAACTTAAATCAGAATTTAAAATAGAGTTTTAATGAATGACATTGTAAAGAAGTGGAATTTAACACAAACACAAAATTTTAGGCATTAAGTCTTCATCAGGAATGTGACTGAAATCGGCAGGCAGGTAAGATATGGTAATGGCAAAGGGCAAAAGAATAAGGGAGCAAAGTATTAAAAGATAAAGGTGAGGAGTTGAAAGGGCAGACTGGCTGGTGGCAGTCATTAGAGGAGATAAAGAGAAAGATTAACGGGTTAATTAGTCATTCTGTGCAGGAAAATTATATGACCTAAATTTGACAGTAAGTTTAGCTTGTTCTAGATTAATTTGAGTGGTGCTTTTGAAATCTTGTGAAAGAACACAGATCATTGTGGCTATGATCAATATAAAATACAGTATGTGTACTTAATATATGTATAAACTCTTCATGGCACATGTAAATGATTATTCTTATTTTCTTAAAAAACATCAATTGATAAATCCATCTGAATAATGTAGATGATGTACAGTCATTACTTCAATATAGAATTTCCATATCACTGAGTAGTGCATTAAAATGTGCGTTCTTAAATAATTGCTCCAAAAGCAGGTTTCTGATTAGACTATTAAGGTGAATTGTATAAAATACCATTTTGCTACAGAGGACAAAAGATACTAGTACAGAGTAAGCATAAGATGTCTGAAGTATGAAAAAACAAGATAATTTTTGTTTACTCTTATTAAACTTAAAGATCTAATACCAATAAGTAAAAATGCTCAATAACCTCCTGTCATGTAGTTTTCACAGCCACATGAACAAACTGTCCAATATCAAGTATTTATTGAAGTCAAAAGAAAAACAGGAGAGATTCAGAAGCTTGGAGGGCTGTTCTAGAAGTGCATTAATAAATTCTTGCCAAGTACAGTGATCCCTCGCTATATCACGCTTCGACTTTCGCGGCTTCACTCTATCGCGATTTTTTTCTCATACACGCTTACATCACTATGCATGCTCTTTCTGAGAACTTTTATCT